>NC_090265.1:816179549-818579549 GCF_040414725.1 Anabrus simplex | reverse complement strand
AACTGATCATGTCTCCCACTTGCTTCCAACAGTAATTAACATTCAGGGCAGTTCAATGCAATACAGGGATGGACGAGTATTCTTAGAACACTTATTCACACAATAACAACGTGAAAGCTTAGAAAGTGATCGTCTGTGTGTAGAATATAGGAGTAGCCAAATTTGGAATCCCATCAGACACACCTTGTAACCGAAAATTACTTCTAGCTTAAGAATAGCACTCTCTGAACAAATCAAATTGAGAAGTAAAAGTCTATAAACCTTACAAAACAGTGCTGGTTAACGAAGTGCCACCGACAGAATGGCTGCGTGGTTTGGTTCACGTAGCTGTCCACTTGCATTAGGGAGATAGTGGGTTCAAATCGCACTGTCGGCAGCCGTGAAGATCGTTTTCCGTGGTTTTCGATTTTCACACCAGGAATATTCTGGGGCTGTAATTACGGCCATAATCGCTTCCTTCCCGATCCTGGTCGTTTCCTGCCCTATTGTCGGCGTAAGATCTATCTGTGTCAGTACGACGTAAAGAAAACTGTAAAAAAAATCCCAGGAACCTCTGCAATATTTGGTGAATGTGTGTGAGAAACGGAAATGTACTCTCTTTGTACTTAAACGTAATATTATGAACTTAATAATACCAACACTTTGTATATAGGTATTTATATTCACTCTATTAAGCAAATAATAGAACACTGTGTCCTGAAACGGGACGTCTGATTGTTTATTTTCGTGTGGACTGTAGACCAAGGGTTCACGATACAATCAACCGCATATAGTTGCGCAAGTTAAAGTGTGTTAAGCCCGCACGTTGCCGGGACTTCAGTTCCATAAGAAGAAGAACAACATAGATGGATCAGAGCAATGTAAGAATTTTAGCAACTTGCCTGTGTTATTGAGCACATTGTTGTGAATGTATTTATGAAAAGATTCAATCTCTCTAGGCCTTTTCCATCATGAAATTACCTGCGTTTCTTAACAGTGGAGCAGTGGGCTCATAAGTTGGATTGCTACACCTTTGCAAGGCGCTGATGGTTGGTGCGCCGTTGAGACCACTACAAGCCTCCTATGTAGGACAATGCAGTGACGGTGCACTAGGGGAAGTATATACCTCCATTCATATAAATATCTGCCTTTTCATCAGAAGGAAGTTATGGGACTTAATTTTCTGGAGTTCTCTCTCTCTCTTTGCATTTAGGCCATCTGTGGACCACGGTGCTTGTGTTCTAGCTGTGTTTTTGTCTTCGTCTGCCCCTTTTAGCATACTGGATTGTGTTCTTAGTGGCCTCTTGAGCCTTCCTGTTGGCCCAGTATTCCTTCATTTTCTCGCTGAATTCTTTCCTGCGCTCCTCTGACCAATTCCCGGCTCCTTTGTGGCTAGCTGATGTAAGGAGTTTTTATAAAACTCGTACACATTTGGGTTAGCTGAAATATGTCTTTGATCTGGATGTTGTGATGTGCAAGTTAGCTTCGAAACAAAGGTAACAATAGCTTTCACGGGGAGTCTTCCTTATACTTTATTTTACAGTAGATTCAAGATTCAAGATAGTCACCATTATTGTTCAAGCACTTGTTCTAACGGTAGGTCTACACCAGAGGTGCTCACGCTGGGAATTCCGTCCCGCGGGCGCCCGGCACTGTAAGCGAGCGAGCTGGTAGGCGATGAGCGTATGCTATTCAACCACAGTGACGTTGTGGCTACGTCACAGGGCGTGAAGGTTGGGCGAAGTTCTCCCAGTCACACTCAATCACTGCGGCGATACTCAAGTTTGAAATGGAGGCAGAAAATAATGAAAGGAGGAGGGCATAAATCCTCGTCAATTTCAATTTACGTTGTAAGAAATGAGTTACTTATGTTCATTGTATTTTATGTATTTTGACCGGATAAATAAAGTGTTAGGCCTACATTCTCAAATATTGTTATAATATACGTAATGGGTAACAATTTTCACTATTACACTTTAAGAGGTGCTTTAGAGACAGGTCTAATATAATACGGAGTTAAGGTGGATATGCTGTGGCTGGTGGATATTTGGGTTTAAACTATCTGATAAACTCACCAACAATCCAATCACGCTTAACGGGAATAACATTAGTGAGGTAATTTATTTGAAGGCATATTATATTTACATTGTTGTACTTTAATCTTGGATAGTAAGTATCTATGTCCTCACTCGTGATGAAACTACCTCTCGCCATTTAGAGGCTAGCTAATATCACCGGACGCCTGTTAAATTTTAATTGCTATTCTCAGAAATTCATTGAAAAGGGAAAGTCACATAAAACTACAACACTGTGAAAAATCATTTTACATTATACAGTTATATTACTTTTTGCTTAATGAATAACACGAATTTTACATTAAAAAATGGAAGTACTGTCATTCCCATCCAACGAATTATAAATCGTAGCTTGTACGTTTAAACCCTGTACTTTTGTAGATTGTAACACAAAAATTATGGAATTATGGAATTATAAATCGTAGCTTGTACGTTTAAACCCTGTACTTTTGTAGATTGTAACACAAAAATTATGACGTGTCAGTTTTCTTTGAATGAATAAATATAACAAAATAAAACAGACTCTTTATATCGAGCGCAGTATACATCAAACCAGAATATCTTGAATAGTGGAGGAGAGCTTCGTAATCAAAATCTAACGTCAGTGCTCCCTCGCTTCCCTGTAAAGTGTGTTTGCTCTTAACATCAATGTGTGAGCAACTCTGGAAACAACCGAAATGTAATAATATGTAACCATATAAATCAACAATGTAATCCTGCTCAGAAAAGAATGCACAGCCATGTAAAAATCCAAATGTACAAATTTGAACCGTTTAATAAAGCACCTAGCCAAGAGGTCGAAAAACCTCCCACCACCTTCACCGAACCAAACCTCCTTCACCCCTCTCCCAACTCCATCAAACCACCAAACCTGCTGCATCTCCTGGCCAGAGAGAAGGGGTTACCCTCTAGGTGGCCCGCCTCTCCCCTTCGGGAAGTGGAATGAAAACTTTCCCTAGGTCCTAGGTCTCGCTTCACTCGCTTCTTACCCCTTTTCCGCCCTTAGCGCCCGACTGTTCACTTTGCCTTCCGATCCTTAGCGCCCGGCTCCATTATCTGCACACTTCTGCGATCTATGCGATATTTTTTTTATTTTTTCGGCAGTGAAGCGTTTATAAGGCGTTTATGAACGCGCAATACGATCTACAAGGCTTAGGAAATAATAAAAGAGCGATAGTCTGCCTTGACGTCGACTAGACAACGGTCTTGAACTTCAGCGAGCGCGGGTCAGCTGTTTCGTTCGTAAACATGGCGGGATTGAATATTGCGGATATTGAAAGTGAACTGAATATAGGCGAAGAAAGTGCACAGAATCGTAGAGTAGGGGTAGAGGTGAATGTTTGGTGAGTGAAAAGCATATCAATGAAGTTAATTTTAGTGATAATCATGATATATATGATAACTGACATCCAGAATTCTGACCTGATGGCGATGCCGCAGCATTTCAGGTAACACAAATATTTCGTTCCGTTACTCCGAATGATTATATGAATGATGTTGAATGTTGAATTTGCCCATGATTTCGATAGATTATTACGAGAAATATATTATTTTTTACATATGTTAGGAGTCAAACTATTCAGTGACATAGCCACTTGCATATATATCAAAGCAGCATTCAAACAGGCATATTTCGATTACATAGAAACGGAATGGGAAGACACTTTCTCAGGAGAAATCGAAGCTGATGCACAGTATAAATGGGCATCATTCCCCTTCCAGAATCACGTGGTTATTGGTTTAGAGGGATTCAGAAAACATGATAATGTGACAAATTCAGCTTACCTCTGAGTCGAGTATCAGCACTAGGGGGATGGAGGTTTGAACCAACAACCTTATGACTCAATGAACAGAGAAATGGATCTTTTCTAATATTATTTCTATTTCTAATATTATTGAAAATTTGAATACATTGTGATCAACAGTTTTTATCATATTTAACTTTTTGAAACAATGTGCTCTGCTTTAATTTTTCCTAATTAATAGGTTGAAACCTGGGGATAAGCGGAATGAAAATGTGGACGGGAAAGGGTTACGTAAGCTGCCCGCATTTACGTCACGTTGGCCCGGCCGCACTGGGCAAGCCTCAACGGGTGCCCTGCTGAGTACCTCTGACCTACATCAAATGCATCGATTCCGGAATTGAGTTCCTACAGGAATATCACGACCGCATGCTGAATTGCCGCATCGTCGTTGTATGGCTTACCAACTAGGTGCTTCTTCAACGGTCCGAGGAGATGAGAAATCACTGGGTGCTAGATAGAGACTGTAGGGAGGATGGTCTGTTACCACCCACCAAGGCGTCATAACAATTCACGCGTCTAGTTGGCTAAGTGTGGCCTGGAGTTGTCGTGCAGCAACACGACGCCTGTTAAGAGAACTCCATGTCGTTTTCTACTAACTGGTACCCGCAAACATTCCTATGTGTTACCGGCAGCATTCACTGTCGCTCTCCTGGTGAGAAAATCAACCATCTGTGTGGTACGGGCCACTTCGATGTAAACTTATATTCAGGAGATAGTGGATTCGAGCCGCACTATCAGCAGTTGTGAAAATGGTATTCTCCTGTGCGTGGAGGCGGTAGAATACATCCACAGTAACCCCAGCCTTGAAAGGGGACCAGAGGCTTTCCCCTTGGGAGTTTGGTGACCTCGATTCCCCTAGCTGAATCTGGCATTGCTTCCACTTACTTGTATGAGACTACTCGTGTTCATCATTCCTATACGACCTCCCTCGTTCCTTTTCGACACCGCTTGTATTAGGTTTGCTAGGCCGAGGGATTCAATTTTCACGTCCTTCGTAGTCTTTGTCTTACTTTAGCCGATACCTCCATAGTTCGAAGTGTCGGACCTCTTCCGTTTTCCTTCTGATTGTTGCTAATATAGGATGGTTGCCAGTTGTACTTTCTCTTAAAGCAATAATCACCACTATTAAGACATTTTAGATGTTCTAACAGTAGGTAAACTGATAGGGGTCCACACTAAGGCCACTACCACTTCCTAGTCAGTTCTAGCCCTTCCCTATCCCATCTTCACCGAGAATATATCTGATGACTTTAAATCGCTAACGGGCGGGCTGAGTGGTTCAGGCGGTTGAGGCGCTGAAGTTTTGAGGCCGTTTCTGTATAGGCCAAACTGTGTAATCCTGAAGAAAGAATAATTTCTCTAAGGTATTTATAAAAAAACGCCTGAGACACTATCCCATATGCCGTGCTAATCTTTCTTCCACGTTTACTGAAAATTCTGCATGTACTTGGTTCTCTCGAATGATATCTGAAGGACTGCCTGTGGTACTATTCTGTGTATTATCTCGATATCATACCCAACTTTCTCCTTGTTCTTAGTGATGATAGCTATGTCATCTGCGAAAGCTAAGTATTTCACTTTGGTTTTATTCCCACCAATCCCGATGGTTCTGCCTGTGATATCCTTTTTACACTCTGATGAAATGAAATGGTGTATGTACTTTTTTTCCTAGTTGCTTTACGTCGCACCGACACAGATAGGTCTTATGGCGACGATGGGACAGGAAAGGGCTAGGAGTGGGAAGGAAGTGGCCGTGGCCTTAATTAAGGTACAGCCCCAGAATTTGCCTGGTGTGAAAATGGGAAACCACGGAAAACCATTTTCAGGGCTGCCGGCAGTGGGGTTCGAACCTACTATCTCCCGAATACTGGATACTGGCCGCACTCAAGCGACTGCAGCTATCGAGCTCGATGTATGTATGGTTTTTCAGTGTCGGGAGTGCCCGAGAACATGTTCGGCTCGCTAGGTGCAGGTCTCTTTTTATTTGACTCCCGTTGGCGACCTGCGCATCGTGATGAGGATGACATTATAATGAAGACGACATATACACCCAGCCCCTTGCCAGCGAAATTAACTAATAATGGATAAAATTCCCGACCCTGCCGCGAATCGAACCCGCGACCCTGTGACCAAATGCCAGCGCGCTACCCATTTAGCCGGGGAGCCAAACTACACTCCGATGACTTTATATAAAACCAATTTAAACATAAGGGGGAGTCCATCTCCTTGTCGTACACCTGTATGTACTTCAAAAAGGTCAGAAATTTCCCCGAAAAAAATTCGCCTAAGATGTTGTGTTTGTGGGCGTCTGACGAATCAGTTTTCTGGTCTTTTTGTCCACTCAAAGTTCTTCTAGCGTGTCTAAGAAGGTCTGTCCGTCCACAGGATCATACGCTTTCTTCAGATCCACCACTATGGTGTCGTTGCTTCTGCGGACCTTCAGAATTATCTTAAGATTCCATATATTTTCAGCACACGAACGTCATTTCCTAAAACCCAATTGATATTCCCCAATCCAATGGTCTGTTTGTTTTTATAGTCGGTTAAGGATGGTTTTAAATAGACCTTTATAAGCAACTTGTTCGGATCTGTTGTGTAACTTTTCTATATAAAGGATGAATCACCGCGCACTTCCAGTCTGCGGGATCGCTTGTGTTTCCCAGATTTTTGTTAGGATTGCGTGTCTTCTTCTGGTAAGCAAATTCTTCTCTTCCAAGTTTCAACATCTCTGAGGTAATGCCATCTTCTCCGGGTGCTTTGTTCATTTTAAGGGATCGAATGATCTCTGTTGTTTCTTTCGATGTCGGTGGATGTAAATCTGGGTTTGGCGTGGTCTTTTCAGAGTGCAATTTATCCTTTTGTGGGTGACAATAGAGTAGGTCTTGGAAGTAGTTGTCTAGGGTCTTACAGTTTTCTTTGGTGTTTGTCTAGTGTGCCATCTGATCTACAGATACATATGTTTGGAGGCTGATAACTGGATAGATTTTCACGGAACGTCTTGTAGAAATTCTTACAGTTGTTTTTGGTAAAATTCTGTTTTATATCTGTGAGTTTGTTCCTGTCATATGCGCGAGTCTTGGTGAACGCCTACCATCGTTCAATCGCCTATAGTCCGTTCCATTTTTGCCGGCTTTAATTCTGTCTTCAATATTGTTTTATCACAGGTTCATTCCACCACCTGCGTTTTCGTTTCCTCGGGAGCTCTTCTAACTCTTTTATGCACTGAAGAAGTGCGTTTGAGTTTTGTTTTAAGATATTCAGGTTCCACTCTTCGTAATCTATGAAATTTGGACTTGTGTCTATTAGGTTGGAATTTCACTTTGACTCGGGTTAGCTAGTAATAAGAATCGACCACTCCCTTACGTACTCTAACATTTTGGATTTCACACATGTGCTGTTTTAGAAACTGGTACAGGGTCGATCTGGAATTCGCCTAGTAACGGATTTGGTGAATTGCATTTTTTTTCTTCTTGTGTGCACCTAGCATGATCTTTACATGATGTTTAGGGGATGCTGCTGATTGTTTTCTCAAGGAGTTCCCATAAGTCTTCAACTTTCTGACGATTTCTCTTACTGTCACTGTTTATTGGTGCATGGGCATTAATATGTTACATTTTTCACTGTGAGCAAAAGTATTTTAAGAGTGGAATGTAAAATTGAGCACTGAATTCGCGATTGATTTTCTTATCAAAAATGATGTTCCGAATTGTGGTAGATTCTCTCCAATTTTTATGGCTGGTTTGCTCTAATATATCCTGACGTTTTCTGAATCAAAATTGTTCTCGTCTTGGAATTGTCTTTCATGTACTGCTGCAATTTGAATATCTAATTTATTCAGGATGTCAATTAGTTGTTTGAGTTTCCCAGTTTTCAGAAGGGTGTTTACGTTGACTGTACATAAGAATTTCCGACTCTTCTCAGCATGACGCTCGCGATCCCTGAGAATCCGATGATCGGGAGAACCCGAACTGTGTGCGTCCGGGACCCGTAGTATTTGCTGTGATCAACTACGATCCATCATGCCAGGTTCACAAGTTGAAAGTAAGTAGTTGGAGTGATCACTTTAGATGATCACATTATTACAACTCGATTGTTTAGATCGAGAGGTTCCTCTTCATGTTCTGCGGCTGTTTAAAGTGTGTTTGGCACGCGAGAGCTATTTTATTTCAGTCAAGTTCGCCGGTAAGCCGGTTAGGACACCCCTATCCGCCACCTTTCACGCACCAGGTGGGAGTTTCGCCTCTTCCCCTGCTACAATATCGTAGTAGGTTCGTGGGTGATTTATATTATTATTATTATTATTATTATTATTATTATTATTATTATTATTAATTTGGTTTCAACAATCTATGGACCACATCAAATAACTTTCTCGCGTATTTTGTGTTCCCTTCCTTATTTTCAGTCTCACAAGTATTTCTGCATCCTTCCCCGCTGTGTTTTTTCCTTATTTAATCCGTCCAGAGTGTTGCACACTGATTTTCTTATTCTTGATAACCCCAAACTTCTAACCATATTGCAAAATGGTATTTTTGTATTTCTGCGTTCGTTTTCTTAATTTATGTCAAATCCTTTTTCATTTCATGTTATTATTATTATTATTATTATTATTATTATTATTATTATTATTATTATTATTATTATTATTATTATTATTATTACAGTTATCGAGCGGAGTGGCCGTGCGTGTTAATGTGTTAATGTGTTAGTGCGCTACAGCTATGGATCCAAGCTCTGCATTTGGAAGACAAGTGGGTTCGAACCCAACCGTCGCCTGTCCTTAGAATGGTTTTCTATGGTTTCCCATTTTCACATCCAGGCAAATGACAGTACCTATTCATAGGCTACAGCCGATTCTTATCACCGCCTTGCCCAGTTTCGTTAACCATCATTTCATCTTCATTAGCTTTCAACTCACTTTGGCGACGGCGAGGGCATCCGGGCGCAAAATATGCCATATAAATTCATCTCACCTCATCTCCGACCCCATATTAATAAAAATGTTATATTTATTTATGGTAGTTGCTTTACGTCGTACCAACACAGATAGGTCTTATTGCGACGATGGTGAAGGAAAGCGCTAGGAGTGGGAAGGATGCAGCTGTGGCATTAATTAAGGTACAGTCCCAGCATTTGTCTGGTGTGAAAATGGGAAAGCACGGAAAACCATCTTCAGGGCTGCCAACAGTGGGGTTCGAACTCACTATCTTCCGGATGCAAGTTGACAGCTGCGCGCTCCTAACCGCACGGACAACTTGCCCGGTGATATACATTTTAGTATTATTTGGTAAAACACACTACCGCTCATTTATTTCAATACACCATGACTGTTATCTGGTGTAAAACAAAATATATTTCCCCAAAAATATATTCAACTGAAACATATAAATAATCGGAAACAAATACAATGGAGTGCAGTCGAACGAAGTCAGGTGATGCGTAAAATATTAGATTAGGGAATGAAGTCTTGAAGGAAGGCATTAACGATGACAGAAGTAAGAAGGACATAAAATGCAGACTAGTACAAGCAACGAAGGCCTTTATTAAGAGAAGAATTGATATAGGAATAGAAAGATGTTTTCGAAGTCTTTCTTCTGGAGCGTGGCACTGTATGGAAGTGGCATATGGACAATAACTAGCTAGGGAATAGAAGCTTTTGAAATGTTGTTTTACAAAAGAATACTGGGTAGACCGAATCACAAATCAAGAGAAGCTGAATCCAACTGGTGAGAGGAGATCGATTTGGTGAAATTTGACCAGAAAAAGAGACAAATTGATTGGACACATCTTAAGATTTTGAGGGAAGTGTAGGCAGTAAAAATGAGAGAGGTATACCAAGGTATGAATATGATAAACAAATTAGGGTAGATGAAGAATATATTAGTTGCGCAGAAATGAAAATATTAGCACAGGATAGGGTGGCATGGATCGCTGCATCAAACCGCTGCATCAAACCCAATTACATTAATTATTATTATATGTTAGGGAATAAACCGCTAGAACTGCGTAAATTACTAACAGGTTGCATATGTCCATATTTCTTTCTTTCTTTTACTGTGAGCATCCTTTCTCTGTTCAGACCAGGTTGTTCCAGTCTCCTTCTTTGGACTTTCCTCCCGGTTAACTGGCAATTTGTGAATTCTACGTCTGGAAATCATGATTCTGTACATCGTGACCCAAACAACACGAATGGAATGACATGAAATTATTGCTAAAATCTATTCCATGTATGTATATTTACAAACATCCCCTGCATATATTAAAAAACGTGTGTCTACTTTATGGCGATCCCGACACAAGAAGCGCCGCTGTTGACATGAGTTCCTCAGACGGTGATGAGCAAGAGAGCAAATTAGGCTTGAAATGCGGAGAGCGATGTGTGCAGACCGGTGTAGACGTACGCCTGTCTGCTGACATAAACAAACATTTCACATTCACCAGCGTTGTTTAGAATTTCTCCTTTTCTTCTTTGCGGCTCTACACAATGGATTGTGACAAATTGGTAGTGCGATTTGATGCAGCAGCTTCAGTTTGCTTATCTGAGGTCTAAGCCAAGCAGATGATTGACATGGGTATTTCACGTTAATAGATTAGGGGCTGAAAAGAATTATCATTATTATTATTAATTATGTTATTATCATTACTCATACGTTATTATTATTATTATTATTATTATTATTATTATTATTATTATTATTATTATTATTATTATTATTATTATTATTATTATTATTATTATTATTATTAGAGCCCGGACTTGTGGGCCATAATAGGATAGAATGCAATCTTATAGAGACGAGTAACAAGTGTACTCCAACCGCACAACAATCCTGCTATGGGATTTGCATAAACATTAGGGACAAGGCCTCTTAGAACCCCTAGAATTTATGTTACTCTGGGTACATTCCGGAACAACGGGCTAGACGACGCATCCCACTAGCCAAATTAATTTGCATTCTAACACATTTCTGCCTAAAAATGCGAGCAATAATAATAATTGTTACGTGGTTTGGTGGATTAGCAGAGGTGAAAGAAGGTGCCGGGGTGAATGGGTCTAACTACTTCGTCAAGGAAGAATTTAAACTGAAATTTCTCTAAGCAACAAGTTAACAATTTCTCACTTAGTGAGTAGACAAGAGCAATTTAAAAACAAGACTAGAATAATCCAAGATATCAAATCTTTAACACACATGGGCTACCGGCCCTTAGTTTTACAACCTTTGAACTTCCAGAACACAATTTACAGAGGAACATAAATTTACAAAGGGGCAGAAATCCCCAAGTACTAGGAGCACCAGCTCCGTAATCAACAACGTCCAGCCTTTTAGAGGCACTTTTATAACGCATAAAAGAGCTGACCCGCTCTCAAATTTTCAAGCCTATTATAGGCAAAACCAGACTTTACACTTAATTGCTATCAAGGCACAGCTTACAATATGAAACGGGAGTATCTTGTACCCAACCTACTGGGCCTTAGCAGAGAAAGAACAGGTTAAGTAAATGGCCCGACATACAAACGGAAAGGAGGCGTGAATTTGCACTCCTATCTGTAACTTTTTAAAACCTAAAAGGCACTAGGCCGATGAAACAGGGGCTATTCCCAAACTATGGAGGTGACCCGTATAAGAAAGAAATTTAAAACATTAAGGAAAATAAGAAAATCAGTTACCAAAACGTAGTTACCTCAAACCAAACTGAAGGGGAGCTCGAGAGGGTAAAGCACTCTCCATCCCCGATTTACAATTAAAGATATTTACATAAGCCGGCAGAAATTTACATTACAGAAAAGTAGGTTACATGGCAAAAGTTTCGGACCTTTCCCGCGGGTTTAACTGCTGAGCTAGCAAGAAATAAATATGCTAAATGACAATTACCTTATTGAAGACCTGCTCCCAGATGAAAGAGGCGCTTCCCGCCTCCTGCTACACGTCCATACACTAGGCTATATATTAATCAAGTGGCCGAGATACAAGAAAATCATCAGTATATAAACCCTCGGGGAATGTTCGAGACCTTTCATGAATAATCAAGCCACACCCTCTTACTTTATTGGTCAGTCTTGAAAGTACACTCAAAATCGAAGAAGTAAGATACGATTGATCAAAAATTAATTACAGAAATTCTGGATTGGCTAAGTTCAAAACCGGTGGAAAGAAAAGATTAATATTGCCAACCCACAAATGAAAGAACGAAATTTAGTATTAAAAAAAAACTAATGAGTACAAAATTTCTCCAAGAAATTTCCTTCACATTGCACCAGGGTGCATGATCATAGTTTTTAAGCAGTGACATCTATGAGAGAATGTCCAAACTTCTTGATAAACAGCAAACAAAAACACGTCGAAATTCACCCAGTGACATATTCAGAAGAAAGGTTTAAGTAGGTCCAGTTTTAAGTTCACTGTTTCTCCTGTAGAGGAGTACTTTAAGGCGGAAAATTTAAATCTGCGGCGTAGAGGTGTACAATCCTGTGTAATAATAATAATAATAATAATAATAATAATAATAATAATAATAATAATAATAATAATAATAATAATAATAATAATAATAATAATAATAATTCAATTAATTAATTAAATTATTATAATATATTAGGGAATACATTTAGAACTCCGCAAAGTTCTTACAGGAGTGCTTCTGTCCATATTTATTTCGTTCTTTTACTGTAAGCATAATTTCTCTCTTCAGACCAGGTTGTTCTAGTCTCCTTCTTTGGTCTTTCCTCCCGGTTAACTTGCAAATTGTGAATATTACATCGGAAGATTACATGGTTTTGGAGATCTGCTGGTGATGAGGTGACAATACCTCATGGAGAACACGGTAAGTACCTGGGTGTTAATATAAGGAATGATCCTCACTGGGGTAATCCCCGAAAATTGAATCTTATCCAGAAGTCTTGTTGTACTTCATCAAATTTTTTATATTGTTTATTTCAGTTTCGTCCCGTGGTTTTTGAATATGAAAAAGATATTTTCGGGCTCCGTTTTGTCGAAAATGATTACTGATTTTCAGGATCGAGAAGCTTCTTGAACTCCGCAAATAGTTCAGATTTGTCTTTATCTGAGACATTGTTAATTCAGTTTTGACTTTATAGAGATTTATGTGTTCTTCTTAGAAAGTCTCCTTCAATATCATTTAAAGGGGATTTATCCAAATGTTACCTAGCGTGCCTCAAACGACTTACCATTATCTTTCTTTGGTTTTTAAAATCGAAATAATCACCTTCTTTGTAGAATACCATCATTTCCATGCTCGCAATGTTTTCTCTAATGCAATTCACATTCCTTATTCCACCATCCGTATTTTCTGTCGTTTTGAATGGAGCTATTTCTTTGGTGGCTTCTGCTGCTTTGGCATGGATGATTTTCCATTCACTAGTTTTTAAGTGGTTTAAATTTATACTGTTATTGCCGTGATTTGTGGATCACAGAGGGAAGGAAACGCAAGTGTTGAACGGGTAGACAGAGCACAAACACAAGTAAAAGAAATAGGATTGAAATTTGGAAGTTTATATTTTATTTCTATTCACAGCATGAACGAATTATCACAATTAGTGAAATAAGCATAAGATCTGAGGGCTCAGAACACAATATGGTTAAATGAAAACAGTACAATATTTTCCTCAGAAAAGAGTTCAGCAGCTCTTAGGGTAATTCATCGAACACTTTGGGTAGCGGTTACAACCTACGGATACAAAATCAGAGGAGAAAATACCTCGTACCCTATAGGGGTGAAACCCTGTGTAGATACGTATGTTTTTTATAACTTTGCTCATTAAGAGCCTTAAAGATTATCCATTGAAAATAATAGGGCAGCTTTTGCAATTTGTTATATACTGGCTGTTACCGACGGCTTCAGTCTCGAGGATTTTGTAATTAAGGCATTATCTGAAAATGCATTTCATTTATCCCAGGACCTCTTTGTAAACCACGTTTCTGGCATTGCTTTTTGGGGCTAAGCTGACGAGGCTACTGACAGAGCTAAATCTGGAACTTGCGACATGGAACTTTACATATGAGAAACAGTCCTCTTTTTAGTCTAAAACGAAGAGTTTCTTTATTCCTAAAGGAGATTGAAAATACAAACTTACACTCTGTAATATCTTAGTTTTTGGGATATAAGTATCCCCATAAAGAGAATTAACTCCTTTTTCACAAAACGTACGTGTTTATTTTTAAAGGGGATTAAAAATACCGATTTTCACGTCTGTAACATGTTAGGTTTTTGTGATATACTGTAGACTAGCAAATGTACCCGTGCTTCGCTACGGCTTTCTACACTGTATACGGATTTTTTTAGGAAATTACTGTAAAATCAGTGAGTAAGATTATACTGAATTTGCATTTACAAACGGACTTCACCATGCGACGCCTCACTCAGTGTTCTACCTGGTTGGTCCTATGACATTTTCTTGTATCTCCTATGATATGGGTTAGAATCAGTCATTGAATGGGGTGAACTTGGTACAGTTTTCACATACAATTTTATATTTTTGGTACCCATGTGATACTGGAATCATAACATTGGCGAGCATATGGTCACTGGTCATGTCAATGTGAGTGCCCAATGTCATTATTGCATATTTCCTATAAGTATGTCAAACGATAACTTATACTTGTAAAAAGTACAAAATTAACTTGAAATGGAGAACTACAGCTCTATTTATCGTATAAGGGATAGAAATACGACAAAAAGTCATAGGAGTCCTCCACCAAAATGAAAGGCGATTGTACTCTCTGTTTTGCGATACGACTTACCGCTTAGCCACTAATTAACCCGAAACTAAGGTCTGCACTCTCGTTAAAATTGCATTGATATTCCGATATTTTCCAGGACCAAAAGTTATATATTTCCATAGCTTAGAATATTTCCTCAAAGAAAAGTGTGTCCAGGCTTCGGGATTATCATTCGCATATGTACGGAGTAAGAAAATAATACAGTTAAGAAAGTTGAAATTAACAGAACATAGGTTAATAACTGAGGACAGCTGGATAGGACAATAATATGTAAATAACCGGGCGAGTTGGCCGTGCGCGTAGAGGCGCGCGGCTGTGAGCTTGCATCCGGCAGATAGTAGGTTGGAATCCCACTATTGGAAGCCCTGAAGATGGTTTTCCGTGGTTTCCCATTTTCACACCAGGCAAATGCTGGGGCTGTACCTTAATTAAGGCCACGGCCGCTTCCTTCCAACTCCTAGGCCTTTCCTATCCCATCGTCGCCATAAGACCTATCTGTGTCGGTGCGACGTAAAGCCCCTAGCAAAAAAAATGTAAATACCAAGTCAATGTATTGGAAAATCAAATGCCGCTCAATAAATGATGCTGATATGAGTTAAGGATATAAGAAAGCGGTAACAGAGGAGAAATTTAGGCGCAGGGATTCTTAGGTAGACAGATAAGAAGATGACTAATGGTGTTATTACTTAAGCTATTCGAGCACGGTTATAACCTCCAACGATATTCCAGCAATATCGTGCAGAATGGCCGATTGACGTCTCTCTTGCTTTCTACCCAAGGAACAACTACGAAATTACAGGAATGATGACGAAAATGGCAATACGTTACTTCCCTGCTGGCAAGCCGTCAGAGACGTTGCCACGGTAAGCTGTAGGTTCATTGTTGGTCTGTCGGTCACTCAATGCAGAGCATGATACCGGCAGAAAATAGTAATTTTCTCCGTCATTTGAAGAAAAAGGTAAATTATGAACAAAATACAAGTTGTTTATAATGAAGAGACATTTTACATAGTCCACGGCGTTTACAGAAAAACAATAGTAGAATCCTGGAGCTGACGTTGCTATGGTTACGGCAGTTCATTTCATTATCCGATTCCTAGAGCAGGGTTACTATGGTGCCAATATCTCCATAACGGTTGGTGTTAGGGTATTAAAACGTAGTTTTTGGGCTCGTAGGGGTTACCGAGTTTTGTTCTTTGCGTCAAGAGGCTTAAATTGAGCTCTGTCTAGTTGTTCTACGACAAATTCGATATTTCGCCTATATTATCCTATTATTTTTATATCTCGCCCCGTGCCCCCCGTCCTCAAGTTGTTTTTAAAATAAAATACAGTCCATGTCCTTCAGGGATCATGAATATTTATATTAGTAAAATAATTTTTCTAATCGGTTCATTAGTTACTGGGATTCGCCATTTTATACCATCAAACTTTACTTCTCTATATATTAGTACAGATAGATGTGTTGGAAAATGTAAAGAGGTAAGTCATAGCTCCTTGGCCCATAATAAGGGTCAGTCACACGCACAGTTTTCTATTCGACCTAGAATTACATACTACCAAAAGGAGTAACAAGCCCTCTTCAAAACAAGTACAGTCGTTATTCGTACATGAAACCACTAGATTATGTGGATCGAAAGATCCAGGTAAGCCGGAGCCGAAGTCCCATAAGTCTTACTAAATTACTCCAAAATGAGAAAGAAATACAATGAGGGGATGCTAAGGCACACACTCCAGAAAATTGAGTATCTTCCCTAACTGGGCTAAATGCTTTACGAAGCAGTGGGTAATCCATATTACTAGTTGACTAATTTAAGTTATTTTCGGCTATAAAAATATTTACAAACATTTAAATTGTTCACAAAATTTTGTCACCTAAACAAAGTTGAGAGAAAGTTAACGAGGGTACATCCACTCGTGCGTCTTTGTATTTTATAAACCAATGGGGGTGAAGTAAGAAAAGAGAAAGAGGTGTCATACATTTTGTTAATGTCGTAGAGGAGATTCTAGAGGCTTAATTTGGGTAGAAAAGAATGTATTAGACAGTTACATACTAAAAGAAAAAGTACAAATCTTCCCTAATACCTATTTACATGGTTCGTATCCTCACTACATTCTCAGTCCACCTCCATTTCAGCCTTTTCCCCACCTCATGGGTCCGTACTCCTCCGTCGCACTACCGCAAGTAACACTGTGGCTCCTCGAATAAAGTGTATTCCCTTTCCCGAGAAAAAACGACAGCTTATATAGGAAGGTGGAACTTTCAACAGAGAGCGAGAAGGGTGGGAAGATACTGATCGGCTAAAAAGATGCCAGGAGAGGGGCAGAAAGAATGATGTCACTTTACTCACAGTATCGGCAACATATATAAATAAAATCATTACACAGCAACAAACATCTTCAAGCAATACAGTAGTATCAACAGAGGTGCCCTCTGTTTACAGAAGTCCAAATTCTTTCCAGCAGTAACGACCTCCGCGAACCACCCAGTTTGAGCGGACAACATGAAAACCAGGACGGGCTTAACACACGTCAAAATAATAATAATAATAATAATAATAATAATAATAATAATAATAATAATATTTACTTTCCTTTAAAGTTTAACTTAATTTACATAAAGATGCTTTATATATGCAGAGAAATTTTTAAACAATGTGACGCTTGGCTATCAATTACAACAGTCTAGATCTCTAGAATTCTTCGTTTCCTCCTTCTTCATCTGTTTACCCTTCATGGTTGTTTTTCCCTCGGACTCAGTGAGGGATCCCACCTCTACCGCCTCAAGGGCAGGGTTCTGGAGCTTCGGACTCTGGGTTGGGCATACAACTGGGGAGAATGACCAGTACCTTGCCCAGAAGGCCTCACCTGCTATGCTGAACAGGGGCCTTGTGGGGGATGGGAAGTTTGGAAGGGATAGACAACGAAGAGGGAAGGAAGCGGGCGTTGCCTTAAGTTAGGTAACATCCCGGCATTTGACTGGAGGAGAATTGGGAAACCACGGAAAACCACTTCCAGGATGGCTGAGGAGGGAATCAAATCCCCCTTTACTCAGTTGACCTCCCGTGACTGAGTGGACCCCGTTCCAGCCCTCGTACCACTTTTCAAATTTCATGGCAGAGCCGGAAATCGAACCCGGGACTCTGGGTATGGCAGCTAATCACACAAACCAATACTCCACAGAGGCGGACACCTCTAAACTTACTTGAGAAAATTCACTTGGTACAGTTGTTGGATCAGTGGGTCGGATGGTGCTGGTTTCCAAAGACAAGCGTTTTTACAAGCGTAGTCACTCGAACCGAAGATTAGCCTCTGCATTGGCTCTATACCTGTACTCAGTTTTCATTGGTTTGAGAGCAGAAAATTTACACTCACATAGGTACGTTGTCATGAAGGGCATTAAACGCAGTATTTTATTTCTAGAAACTGCACGGTTTAGGCGACGTCAAGGAATTCGATCAGAGACGTGGAGCTGTGATACAGGGTCTTCAAAGGAGATTCACAAGATACTTCAGCTAGTTGACCTTTCACAAAGGAGGGAAGTATACGACATGTTGCGTAATTAACCATATTTTAAGCACATTTTACTCACATTTCAGTCATTTTCGTATTTTAAAAGCCAGCGTTGACAATATGAAAGTCACATTATTACTATGGACACCTTGGATTATCGCCCGAACACCCCCAGAGAAATTTATTTATTTAATTAATTAATTACTTGTTATTTATTTATTTATTTATTTATTTATTTATTTATTTATTTATTTATTTATTTATTTATTTATTTATTTATTTATTTATTTATTATTTATTTATTTGCATGCGTCTTGATATGATGGCGAAGTTAGGGCTTTTGATTGGCTCTTACACTTAACCACATACAAATTTTAGACTGTTGCAACATTAATTTAATATATCATGATATTCAATTACATTTATGAGATAACATGAGTAAGTCAGATAATCAATAACAATAATACATTTAATTAAGATTACTATTGATGAACAAATTGTGGGACAAATAGAGAGTGGGTAAGAACAGAAAGATATCAAATTAATACCTAAAGAATTGATCGACTACGTTAAAGGCAATTTTATTCTAATATGAGGCAAAAAGAAATTAACTGAATAGAACTATGTTATAATCCTAGTTCACTAAAAACCTTAGTCCATTCGCTTACATTCTGAGTAGTACAGTTGTTTAAGAAATGTGCTTCTAATGGCCGATTACTTAGGAAGTTATCCACTATACAGTGCCACTTACTGGAAACCACTAAGATTTCGTATTTGCGTTACTGCACAATAAACACATCCTTGGATTAACGATTACTACAACTACCTTATAGTATTTCGTCATTATTTTATGGGCAGGAGTTAATAATGTATCAAAAGGAACGCTTTCAGTAATACCTTGACAGTGGACTATTTATCAGAGACCGAATCGGGGCGGCCATAAAACTAGATACAGCACTGTACGGCAGAACGCTCCACAATTAGTACTCTCTAGGCGGTGCTTCGCAAAGTTTTATGAGAGGACTTCGCGCCTTGGTTTAGCATTACAGCGAAGTACGGTCGTAGTAAATTACATCGTGGGTCACTGTGCACATTTTGGATCTCCAGAGAAGTGAACCTTTTGCACAAATGTACACATGTTTCTCGTGATTTTTTGTGTGATCGGTACGATTTTAGAGCCCATAGTTTTAAGCGCTAATAGGTTACAACACACATTTATTTTAAGCAAGTAGTAAGTATCTTCTAGCCGTTAGGACAGTTCTGCTGTGCGATTTGCATAAATATTAGGAATTTGGCCTATTAAAACCCATACAATTTATTGAAAACACCTACATACCAGGTGTATGCATAAGTTTTTGCTACCGGGCGAGTTGGTCGTGCGCGTAGAGGCGCGCGGCTGTGAGCTTGCATCCGGGAGATAGTAGGTTCGAATCCCACTATCGGCAGCCCTGAAAATGGTTTTCCGTGGTTTCCCATTTTCACACCAGGCAAATGCTGGAGCTGTACCTTAATTAAGGCCACGGCCGCTTCCTTCCAACTCCTTGTCCTTTCCTATCCCATCGTCGCCATAAGACCTATCTGTGTCGGTGCGACGTAAATCCCCTAGCAAAAAAAAAGTTTTTGCTGCTTTTCGTAGTAAAGAAAACACGTAAATGCATTTTTCCTTGATTCAAAATATTGGCCATCGACTTCTACACACTTTGCCCATCTTTCAGGCAAGTTATGAATACGATACCGGAAAAATTGCTTGTATTTTGCGACAAACCATCCGTCTAGTCATTTTACAACTTCCTCGAAATTGCTGAAGTGCTGCTCTACGAGAGCGTGCCCCGTAGATTCGAAGAGGCGATAGTCAGATGGCGCCAGGTCGGGGAATACGTCGGGTGCGTCAAGATGTCCTATCCAAGAAATTCCAAGGTATCTTTCACTGATGTTGCTGTGTGAGACGGCGTATTATGGTGTGACAACATCACTTTGCCATGTCTTCTGGCCCATTCCTGTCGTCTTTCGATCAATGTGTAATTTAAATTAATCATTTGTTGGCGATAGCGTTGTGCACTAACGGTTTCGTCGGGCTTTAAGTGTTCATAATACACAATACCGCTCTGGTCCCACCAGACTAAAAGCATGGTCTTTATGCCGCGTTTGAATTGTCGAAACCATGTCTCACATGTTCTAATCGACGGGGCGTGTTCACCATATGTTTCTACCTGCAAACGATGACTTTCCACAGAATTTTTCTTTTTATTAAATAAGAAAAGCAATGTGTGCCGCAAATGTTCTTTTTCAGGCACAAACGTCGACATGATCACAGAACGATACAACACAGACGCTAGTGTTTGGCGGACTCAACTGGTGTGTGTGGGTAGGCTAATGTCAGGCGAACGAACTGCCGTAGACTGTATGTCGAATTCATACGCTGCGTACTGTTCGTTGGCGTCATCTCTTAGCGAAAGCGGAAAATACTTATGCATACACCTGGTACTCTAACTGCAGAGTGGATGTCACCTGTTTCCCGCTTAAATAAGTTTATATTCTCAGCAATTAGTGTTTAAAATTTCGGGCTCTAATAATTATTAATCTTCTTCTTTTTCTTCTTCGGACAAAATATGTTATATTTTGGCCTATTTTGTCTTCAAATTTACCCCTTTAGCGATTTCTCAATGACTATCTGCATTTCATAAATGTTACGGTTTAAAGTAACTGTGAGGACATATAAGTGGTTAAGATCATCATCAAGATTAAACGCAAAGGCGACTGCATCCATAAAATTAAGTGCGGCAGACACTTGGAAGAATCATAATGATAAGCTTGCAAATATATATTATAAAGCAGGGACATCAACGAAAAGTGGATTCTAAAGGTAGCTGACAGAAAAATGATCGATGAATTTGAGCTTCGGTTTTGGTGACGTCCTTTGATAATACCGTGCCAGTCAAAAATATTATTAATGAGGCATTCTTGTATCATATCAAGCCTAAAATATTCTTGGAAGAGAGTATACCGAAACAAGAGTTATCTTACTTTAGCCACATAAGGAGAAAGATAAGTTGTGCTAGGAATGATAGTTGCCAAAAGAGGAATTGGAAAACCAGGATCACGTTGGTACCTCAAAGGAGATTTTGTCATAACGATCGCTGAACTGCAGGATTGTTTGTAGGATTTCTGAAAGCCGTGTTATATTGCTCGGATTGCGAGACTGAAAGTTTATTTCAGGATTACATACATATGGCTATGGAGCCCCACTTACAAGGTGTATCTACATAATCCGCTTTCAAAAAATTGGACTAAAGTTTGCACAGTGAGAGAGGGGGGAGACTGAAGAATTATCTGGTGGAAACGTCCGTTCACGTCGCCATTTAGAACGCCTAGAGTGTATGTATAAGCATTTGACGGCGAGGACGGACAAGTTGCCTGCTTAACTCGTAGCTTCCATTGAAAGGGCACCTGTGTTACCGGTGCTGTTCTTTTGTTTTACGTCGCGCCGACACAGGCAGATCTTATAACGCCGGTGGTATTGGAAAGGCCTAGGAGTGGAGAGGAAGGGGCCGTGGCCTTAAGAAAGGTAGAGCCCAAGCATATACCACGGAAACCACGGAAAACCATATCCACGGCTGCCGACAGTGGGGCTCGAACCCACTATTTCCCGGATGCAAACTCATAGCCGCGTGCCCTAACCGCACGGCCAACTCGCCTGGTATATCAGTGCTGTAGTGCGGCTTGTGGCGCCCCAGGCTGAACATTCCCGCTGTAAGGACTACAATGCGAATGGACTTCTGTCCCCGCCAGATTTGTTTTTAAAATTCCGTTTTCTTCCATACTTTTTTCTCTTGAGCCTTGTTTGTATTGCTATACTCTTTCATTATTTCAGAATTTTTAAAGTCATTCTGACTTTGTCTTATAAATAAAATTGCAAGGGTTCTACTGCCTTTAATTTATTTTGGCTTACTTTGATATATTTATCCGTTTTAGGTCAACTCATGAACGTATCAATGGTTTTTAGCTTTTATGTTTGTTTCTTTGTATGTTTCACCATCACGGGGAAACGGCTGGCTAGATCTCGACCAAATTGTTTATGTGGAGTCTACTCATCCCGGAGCAGGTTTCTGTATGCATATCATTTAAAAATCACTGAACAGGCCGGGGTTTGTAGGAAGACCAGAAGAGTTTTATTAAATTTTTTCGTACTATATTGATTATATCCCAACCAAACTTCATGTTAAGTTCTACTCATCCAGGAACATATCATTTACAAATCGCTGAATAGACTGAGGGTTTATAGGAAGACCAGAAGTGATTTTTTTCAGTTTTCTCTTACACTGTTGATTATGTATTAACCAACCTTAATAAACGAGAAGAGTTTGAGTTTTCTTGTACCCTATTGATCATTTCTCGACTAAACTTCACATTAAGGTTTACGCATCCAGGAGAAGGTTTCAATACGCATATCATTTAAAAGTCGCTGAATAAACTGGGGGTTTATAGAAAGACCAGAAGTGTTTTTCGGTTTTCTCTTACGCTATTGATTATGCATCGACGAAAATTCATATTTAGAGTCTATTCATCCAGGATTAGGTTTTGATATGCATATCATTTAAAAATAACTGAAGCGACTGAGGGTTTATATGAAGACTAGAAGAGTTCTTTTCAATTTTCAATTACAGTATTCATTGTATCCCGACCGAACTTCATATCTAGAGTGTATTCATACAGGAGGTGGTTCCGATGTGCACATCGTTAAAAGAATCACTGAATAGACTGGAGGTTTAGAGGATGACCAGAAGAGTATGATTTTCAATTTTCTCATACACTATTGATTATGTGTAAAATACGTAGACTAGATGTGAAACGTCCGCTCATTTTAATTATTTTTGTTGTGTACATAATTTCGCTTACTCTTCAAATGACAGAGAAAATTACTATTTTCTACGGGCTTCATGCTCTGCAGCCAGTTACGGACACCCTCGCAGATCTACAAATATTTAAAAGATCCATAACAGGACAAAATCGGAGAATGCATAATATTTCGCTCTGCTTGAAAATTAACCCCACATAACGTAACTGAACACTGAGGAAAATGAGGTAAATCTTTCTTCTTTGGTGTCATAATGTCTAGCTATCCGTCTGTTTGTATATTTCTAAAAGTGGAAATCCACTGTACTCATTTCAATCAAACTATGTACACTGACTGACAGAGCAAATGCAACACCAAGAAGGAGTGGTTCGAAAGGGATGAAAGTTGGAGAAAAAACAGAGACGGCACGGACGAATAATTGATGTTTATTTCAAACCGATATGCAGGTTAAACAATGCGCACGGCATCGACTCAGTAGGATGTAGGACCACCGCGAGCGGCGATGCACGCAGAAACACGTCGAGGTACAGAGTCAATAAGAGTGCGGATGGTGTCCTGAGGGATGGTTCTCCATTCTCTGTCAACCATTTGCCACAGTTGGTCGTCCGTACGAGGCTGGGGCAGAGTTTGCAAACGGCGTCCAATGAGATCCCACACGTGTTCGATTGGTGAGAGATCCGGAGAGTACGCTGGCCACAGAAGCATCTGTACACCTCGTAGAGCCTGTTGGGAGATGCGAGCAATGTGTGGGCGGGCATTATCCTGCTGAAACAGAGCATTGGGCAGCCCCTGAAGGTACGGGAGTGCCACCGGCCGCAGCACATGCTGCACGTAGCGGTGGGCATTTAACGTGCCTTGAATACGCACTAGAGGTGACGTGGAATCATACGCAATAGCGCCCCAAACCATGATGCCGCGTTGTCTAGCGGTAGGGCGCTCCACAGTTACTGCCGGATTTGACCTTTCTCCACGCCGACGCCACACTCGTCTGCGGTGACTATCACTGACAGAACAGAAGCGTGACTCATCGGAGAACACGACGTTCCGCCATTCCCTCATCCAAGTCGCTCTAGCCCGGCACCATGCCAGGCGTGCACGTCTATGCTGTGGAGTCAATGGTAGTCTTCTGAGCGGACGCCGGGAGTGCAGGCCTCCTTCAACCAATCGACGGGAAATTGTTCTGGTCGATATTGGAACAGCCAGGGTGTCTTGCACATGCTGAAGAATGGCGGTTGACGTGGCGTGCGGGGCTGCCACCGCTTGGCGGCGGATGCGCCGATCCTCGCGTGCTGACGTCACTCGGGCTGCGCCTGGACCCCTCGCACGTGCCACATGTCCCTGCGCCAACCATCTTCGCCACAGGCGCTGCACCGTGGACACATCCCTATGGGTATCGGCTGCGATTTGACGAAGCGACCAACCTGCCCTTCTCAGCCCGATCACCATACACCTCGTAAAGTCGTCTGTCTGCTGGAAATGCCTCCGTTGACGGCGGCCTGGCATTCTTAGCTATACACGTGTCCTGTGGCACACGACAACACGTTCTACAATGACTGTCGGCTGAGAAATCACGGTACGAAGTGGGCCATTCGCCAACGCCGTGTCCCATTTATCGTTCGCTACGTGCGCAGCACAGCGGCGCATTTCACATCATGAGCATACCTCAGTGACGTCAGTCTACCCTGCAATTGGCATAAAGTTCTGACCACTCCTTCTTGGTGTTGCATTTGCTCTGTCAGTCAGTGTATTTGGAATCTACTTATTCGGAATTGTGCTATCAGGTGCATAATGATGCAATGGTAATCGTATGGAGTATATATATATATATAAAGAAGATTATTCCGAAATATTTTTTTAACTTTAGGTCTATCAAAAAACGACATAGATTACTGTAGTTTTTTCACCGTGTCTCTAATTGATCTCCTATTATCTAACCGGGAGCTAGGAGAATGGTCCCTTTGTCACTGCACGATGGCTGCGGCAGCTGTATACCTTCCCAGAGCTTCAATGAAAGGAACGATTTGAAACTTAGAAATCAATCTGGTGATATTATATATTTTTTAAATCACAGAAAAGAAATTCTTATTTTTGCACAGCATAACCGTATATCTTAAATTTTGTCGGTTACCAATTATTATTGAATTAAACCAATTGGTTGTATTGTAATTTTAACTGCTAACCCACTGTGTAATATTCCCACAGAACTAAAGATTTGTGCCTCTTCGGGTCAGTCCTACTATCAAGGTATTACTGAAAACTATGCCTATGTTACACTGTACATTCCTGGTCATAAATATTCGAATGCCATGAGGCACTTGTTCATGTTTTGTTTTTTTCTATTTGTTTTACGTCGCACCAACACAGATATGTCTTATGGCGACGATGTGATGGGAAAGGCCTAGGAAGTGGAAGGAAGCGGCCGTGGCCTTAATTAAGGTACAGCCCCGGCATTTGCCTGGTGTGAAAATGGGAAACCACGGAAAACCATCTTCAGGGCTGCCGACAGTGGGGCTCGAACCCACGATCTCCCGATTACTGGATACTGACCGCACTTAAGCGACTGCAGCTATCGAGCTCGGTCTTGTTCGTGTTGCTACGGACAAAATTATGTATGTTTATGTCAGAGAGATAGGCTAGGGGTTTCCAATCCGGCCATTGACAGCCATGAATTTGGTTTTCCGTGATTTGTCCATTTTCGTAGCAAGTGGACACTAGAGGCGTACCTTAATTAAGGCCACTGCAGATACGTCGTGTGTCCCAGTCATTACTAATACCAGAGCCGCCGATAATCTGCCTTTGTCACTGCGACGTAATGCTGCTTTCAAAAGGAAGAAAATACAACAGCAAAATATTGACAGAATTTTGTCAACAGTAATGAGAACGTATCTTATAATGCAGTAACTCCACGAGCCAAGACATGATTCACTGGACAATGTTATGAATTAGGAAGAAGTCAACGTTCAACTACACTTGAAACAAAGCATTACGGTTTAGGGTCACGTGGTTGTGAACTTGCATTCGAGAAATAGTAGGTTCGAACCCCACGTTGGCAGTCATGAAGACGGTTTTGTGTTGTTTTCCACTCGCAGCGGCCATATTTGCCTGGTCTCAACAAATATGTCACGTTCTTTTTCTGAAATTAAGCACTATTGTGGCCTGATGGCATACATAGAACGGAATTACTGTAAAAAATGTGAAATTTCGCCCCAGTGAGGATCTATGATTACTAGATTGTGTTTAGTCCTTCCTTCCTTGCGGCATTATGTGATACTAATAGAATGTCGTTCTCTTTATGTTAATACAAAGTGATGATGATACCAACAGTGAATCGCGAAAACCTCAGATATTGAAAATTATTTCTATTATTCATCCAAAGTTGGAGAATCGAACGACGCTAATGGCAATGTTTATATCCCGGAAGCTAACATACTGTGAAAGGTCGTAGTTATCATATTTGTTTCCTTACACCAATTCAACTACGGAAAACGTAAGCCTGAAATCCTGCCACTTCTCTTCTAAAGAGGAATAGTGTGGGTATTTTCATATCGTTTTGCATCTGAACGTGAGAAATCATTATTTTCGTTGCGTCAGGGACAAATGCAGCTGTCGTATTCAACCATATATCGAGAAAGTAAAATTGTCATTGTGAGAAAGAAATCATGAATGTAATAACTTCAGATGTGGCCATGTGAATTAAAATACTCCATATCGCGTGACCGAGTGAGTTGGCCGTGAGATTAGGGACGCGCCGCTTTGAACATGAATTCGGAAGACAGTGGATTCGAACCTCACTGTCAGCAGCCCTAATGGTTTTTCGTGGTTTTCCATTTCCATACCAGGCAAATGGTTGGGCTGTGCTTTAATTAAGGCCAAGGCTGCTTCCTTCCCGCTCCTTGCCCCTTTCCTACCCCATCGTCGCCGTAAGTCCTATCTGCATCGGTGCAAAGTAAAGCAACCATCTTCAGGGTTGATAGCGATAGGGTTCGAACCCACTCGTCTCCCGAATTCAGAGCTTGGCTCCATAGCCGTAGCGCGTTAACACGCGTGACCGCTCCATTCGACGTTATCTATCTTACGCATACATGCATCTTCATTATAGACTGCCTTTCAGCATTCAGTCAGAAAGCATCTCTGAATATACTAATCGCCACCACAATCCTCTATTTCTAACTAGTTCTGTGGCCTCGTTTAGTTCTATATCACTTAAATCATTGGAAAATGAGTCCAACCACCGACGTCTTGGTCTCCTTCTACCACTCTCACCCACCATAACAGAGGCCTTTAGTTTCCTAGGTAACCTATCCTCCTCAATTCGCCTCACATGACCCTACCTCCAAAGCCGGTTTATGCGTACAGCTCCATCCACAGAGTTAATTCTAACTTAACCTTTATTTCCTCATTCCGAGTACCCTCCTGCCGTTGTTCCCACATGCTTGTACCAACAATCATTCTCGCTATTTTCATGTCTGTTAGTTGTACCTTATGAATACGATGTCCTGATTCCACCCAGGTTTCACTCCCATAAAGTAAATGTTGTCTGAAAACAGACCAATGTAAAGATAGTTTAGTCCGGGAGCTGACTTCCTTCTTACAGAATACTGTTGATCGTAAATGCGAGTTCACTGCATTAGCTTTACTGCTCCTTGATTCATCTCACTTACAATCCTACCAGCCTGGGGAACACACATCCTAAATACTTGAAATTATCTACCTTTTCCAACTTAGTATTCCAAATCTGACATTCAATACTCTATTCATATGATACTCATTGCATCTATTTTTAAGTTTCAAGACATTAGACTGCAGGCTTTCGGCACAATCAATCAGTCACTACTGATCTGCATTTAGTGTCGTCGTCCAGGTGGCAGATTCCTTATCTGTTGTTTTTCTACCCTTTTCTTAAATGATTTCAAAGAAATTGGAAATTTATTGAACATCTCCATTGATAAGTTATTCCAATCCCTACCTCCCTTTCTTATAAAAGAATATTTGTCCCAGTTTGTCCTCTTGAATTCCAGCTTTATCTTCATATTGTGATCTTTCCTAATTATAAGGACACCACTCAAACTTATTCGTCTACTAACGTCATTCAACGCCGTCTCTCCACTGGCAGCTCGAACATACCACTTAGTCGAGTAGCTCGTCTCCTTTCTCGCAAATCTTCCCAACCCAAACTTTGCAAAATTTTTGTAACTCTAATCTTTTGCCGGAAATCACCCACACAAATCGAAGTGCTTTTCTTTGGACTTTTCCAGTTCTTGAATCAAGTAATCCTGATGAGGGTCCCATATACTGGAACCATATTCTATTTGGAATCTTACCAGAGACTTATACGCCCTCTGCTTTACATCAAGAAAACCTAAAGGTACAATAATACTGGCTTGAGGAATTCCCGTCTTGATTATTACAGGGTCAGATAAAGCTTCGCCTACTCTAATTCTCCGAGATCTATTTACTAGATATATAGCTACCCATTCAGTCACCCGTTGTCTAGTCCATTGCACTCATTTGTGCCAGTAGTCTCCCATGATCCACCCAATGAAATGCCTTCGAAAGGTCAATCGCGGTACAGTCCATTTGATCTCCTGAATCCAAGATATCTGCTATACATTGCTGGAATCCTACAATCTGAGCCTCAGTATAAAAACGTTTCCTAAACCCGAACTGCCTTCTCTCGAACCAGTTATTAATTTTGCAAACATGCATAATATAATCAGAAAGCATGCGTTCTCAAAACTTAGATGCATTGCGTGTCAAACTGAAAGACATAAAGCTGAAAATTACAGGCCAACCATCCAATCCTTTATACGCTGGGGCTACTGTAGCAACTCGCCATTCATTTGGTATAGCTCCTTCATGCAAACAATAATGAAATAAGTACCTCAGATATGGTACTATAACCGAATCTATTGTCTTTAGTATATCCTCATAAATCTTATCAATTCCAGCCGCGTTTCTAGTTTTCAACTTTTGTCTCTTATTGGAAATGTCGTTGTTTCATATGTAAATTTGAATACTTCTTTAGTATTAGTCACCTCCCCTAACTGGACATTATCCTTGTAACCAAAAATCTTTACATACTGCTGACTTTATACTTCTGCCTTTTGAAGATCCTCACATACACTCTCCTTGTTCATTAATGATTCCTGGAATGTCCTTCTTGGAACCTGTTTCTTCCTTAGAGTACCTACACATACACTTCCATTTTTCACAAAATTTTGTATGTCTGCCGCTTGCCATCATGTTATCCTTAGCTGACTTCTTTGCTAGATTTAATTTCCTAGTAATTTCCTTCAATTTCTCCTTACGTCCATAGCCATTTCTAACTATTTAATTCCAATCGGCACCTTCTCTTTATTTCTTTATCATAATAAAGTTTGTCTTTACCATTCCTTACCACCTTTAAAGGTACAAACCTGTTTTCACATACTTAAACAATTACTTTGAACCCATTCCAGAGTCTGTTTACTTTTTTGTTTATCGTTTAACACTGATCATAGTTACTTTTTGAAAACTCCCTCATGCCTGCTTTATCAGCCATATGGTACTGCTTAATAGTCCTACTTTTAAGATATTCCTTTCTATCACATTTATTTTAACTACTACAAAAAAGTCTTCGTATTCAATAATACCGTCTGTACTTCGATTTCTCTATACAGCTCCTCTGGTTTTACCAGCACCACGTCCAGGATATTTTTCCCTCTAGTTAGTTCCATCACTTTCTGAATCACCTGTCCTTCCCATATTAACTTATTTGCCATTTGTTGGTTATGCTTCCTGTCATTCGCATTACCTTCCCAATTGACATTTGGTGAATTGAGATCTCCCGCTGCAAACACATTCCTTTCCATATCGTTTCCTACATAGCTGATTATCTTATCAAATAATTCTGAATCAGCGTCAGCGCTACCCTTTCCCGGTCTATTATCTTTATAAATGAACCTTACTCCTAGAATTTCATGTTTGTCATCCGTAAATTACTGTACAGGCAGCGAGGAAGATTATATTAAATTGCATGCATCTTAGCGCTATCCTAGAAACAAAGCAAAATGGACAAAATACGTTGCTTCCGATGTAAGGTAGGCATTGGGGAAGTTTTGAGGATATTGGCAGGCTGCATTTCTTACTACCAACCACAATCGAGTTCGGGAGTTTCTACCATAAGGGTGGGCTCACTTGGCAACTTACATTCACAATAGAGATGAAGAATTTTCATTATAAGACAGGCCACTTTTCCTACCGCAAAATGGCCGATTGACGTCTCTCTTGCTTTCTACCTAAGGAAAAACCACGAGTTTACAGGAATTTTGACGAAAATGGCAATACGTTACTTCCCTGCTGGCAAGAAGTCAGAGACGTTGCCATGGTAACCTGTAGGTTCGTTGTCATTCTGTCGGCCACTAAATGCATAACATAGTAATTTTCTCCGTCATTTGAAGGGTAAGCTAATTTAAGAACATAACAAAATTCGCTTATAATGAAGAGGCGTTTCACACAAAGTCCACGAATTTTACAGAAATTCAATAGTATAAGAGAAAATGGAGGGAAACTGTTCGGGTTTTCCTATAAACCCTCGTATATTCAACGATTTTAAAATAATTTGCATATCAGAACCTTCCACGTGATCAGTATACTCCAAATGTGACGTTTGGTCGAGATCTATTCAGCCGTTTTGCCGTGATGGTGGAACAAGCAAACAGACACGAAAAATAAAAACAACCGATTCGGTCTTGAGTTGACCTAAAACGAATGGATATCTGAAAAATTGGCAAAACAAACAAAATTACTGACAGCGGACCCCCACAACTATATTTATATAGATAAAATCCCGGCAATTTCCTGGGGAAGAAGTGGGAAACCACCGAAAACCACTTTGAGGATGGCTCAGGTACGAAACCCACCCCTCTACTCACTTGACCTCCCGAGGCTGAGCGAACCCCATTCCAGTCCTCGTACCATGTTTTAAATTTCGTATCAGAGCCCGTAATCGAACCCGGGTGTCTGCGGGTGGCAGCTAATCACACTAATCACTACGCCACAGAGGCGGACATCCCGCATGCTGGCGTTGATAATCGCGAGCTTCTGTAATAGTTCCTTTTAATGCCGCAAGGTAGCGTGTGAAGTACAAGAAAACAGAAAATGTGCAGCAACTCATGGAAAACACCACACTCTGGACAACTTCAGTACTAAGAAGGATTTTTCAGTGTGTTTCTCGTTACATGCAAAAAAGCAAGCGTTTACTAATTAAAACCCCGTGCAAAGGACGAGTAATTCCATTATTGTAAGATAAGTAAGGAATAATTTGAAAAGTACGGTGGATATGGGTGTAACGATGTGCGTTTAAATTTTCAATTTTTCATAAGGCATGATTATAAAATAATATATTCTTCGTTTACTAGGATTTTTCCAGTTAGTCGGGTTGGGGAATATATGTAAATTATAGTCAGTTTTACGGATGAATGCCCTTCCTGATTTCAGTCCTAATGTGAAAGGCATTATTCACTATTCGTGTTTCTGTGACGGTTGTTAGTGTGATTTATTACTTGTAAGTGAAGGTCATGTGTAAGTTGAACACCTAGTTATTGAGCTAGAGGAACTAACCAATAGCTTAAATCCCTGCCCTGGTCCGTAATAGAACCCAGAACCCTCTGAACCACATGACAATACGCTAACAGTTCAGCCAAGAAGCCACACATATAAACACTTATGGCAGTCGAGGCGCTGGCTTTTTTCTGAGCCCAAGTTGGCAGGTTCGATCCCGGCTATGTCCGGTGCACAAATACGCCAGACTCATGTCGGGAGATTTACAAGTACGTAAAAATTTCTGCGGGAAAAAATTCGGGCACCTTGGCATCTACGAAAACCGAAAAGTAATTAGTGGTACGTTAAACCATTAGCATTGACATTATTATTATTATTATTATTATTATTATTATTATTATTATTATTATTATTATTATTATTATTATTATTATTATTATTATTATTATTATTATTATTATTATTCCGCCGATACCCGTGGAGCAGAAAGAAGTTCAGGAAGGTGTCGGGGCGAATGGGTCTAACTACAATATCAAATTTAATTTTAAACTTAAACTGAAGGTTATATTTTCAGAACTTCAAATTTAACAATTTTTTTCATGATAATATTACAGGTACAAGTAGCAATCACTAAACAAATTGGGAAAATTCCAAGATTCAGAACCTTAATACTTTGGGCCTTAAGCCACCAGTTTTACAATTTTACAAAGGAAGAGGAATAATTTACTGAGGGGCAGAAATCCCCTAATTCAAGAGCACTTGGTCCCATAATTACAATATATAGCCTTCCAAAGGCACTCTTTAATCTTACCAAAACTTTGAAAAAGAGCAAACAGGCTCTCAGTATCTTCTAGCCAATTCAAGGCAATATCAGAAAATTACAATCACTCGCCCATCAAGGCACAACTTACAAATTGAAAGATAATGTTATACAGGGGTATCTAGTACCCAACCTACAGGACCTTGACGAAAAAGAACTGGTTATATAAGCGGCCCGAACACAAACTGAGTGGTGGCGTACACTGCACTCCCAGATAATGAAACATTAAAACCTATAGAGCTCTCCGCCGATGAAACAGGGGCTATTCCCAAACTACTTGAGGTGGCACGGATGGAAATAACTTTAATACATTACAGAAACGAAAGGTTGTGAAAACTTAGCCACCTCAAATCAATATGAAAGGGAACTCGAGAGGGTACAACACTCTCTATCCTTGGTTTACAGTTAAATATTTAATGAATTTAAAAGAGAAGTTACACTTTAGAAAAGTAGTTACATAGTGAATGATTCGGTCCTTTCCCTCGGATTAAACTGCGGAGGTAGCAAGAAATAATACAGTTATGTGGCCATTACCTTGTAGATGTTATAGCTGCTGATGAAACAGGTCGCCCGCCTCCCGCTTAACACACACACACACACTGATAGACGTCGATCAATTGGCCAAGAAACGAGAAAATCCGCAGTTTATAAACCCTCAGGGAAGGTTCGAGATCATTCAAGACTAAACTAGCCACACCCTCTCAATTTTCATTGAGTGAATTTCAACGTTACACTTATAATCGAACAAGAAGTCTGTGATAGGTTGAAAATTAATTACAGAAATTAGGGATAGGCTAAATTCCAAACTGGCGGAGAGAAAAAGGAAATATTGCCAACCCAGAAACAAATGAACATCAATCAGTTACAAAAACCTAGAAATACAAAACCTTTAAATTATAACTTCTTACAACTTGCACCAGGGTGCATGATCATAGATTTAGTGGTGTTCTCTGTGGAAAAAATGTACAAAATTCTTGATGAAAGTCAAAGAAAACAAGTAGAAATTCACTCAGGTTATGAAACTGCACAATAACAAAATTACATCATATTTCTGTGGTGACATCTCCTGAGTAATGTTCTAAGTTGGTGTAGTTTCAGTTTCACTGTTTCACCAATATAGGAGTTCATTTAGGCGCTGATTTTGAATGCGCGGCGTTGAGGTGTACCTCCCGGTACAATTATTATTATTATTATTATTATTATTATTATTATTATTATTATTATTATTATTATTATTATTATTATTATTATTATTATTATTATTATTTATTATTCAAGAACCTAATACCCAACAAAGGAGTGCGATTGAGTTTATTTAGCAGATGAATTTGCTTTTTTCTGATCCCAGAATCTCTTAATCCCTTGCGGTGATTTTTTCATGAGGCATGGATATAAAATAATATATTCGTTTCCTAGAATTTTTCCAGTTACTCGGGGTAAGAAATATATGTAAATCTATAGTCAGTTTTACGGATGATTGCCCTTCATGACTTCAGTCCTATGTGAAATGCATTATTCACAATTGTGTGTGTTCTGTGACGGTTGGTACTGTGATTTATTACTAGTAAGTGAAGGTCATGTGTAAGTTGAACACCTAGTTCCCGAGCTAGATGAATTAACCATGCAAGGCTAAAGGGGGATAGCAGCTTTCGGAAGTTGGAAGGGCGACAGTCTATATGATTGACTGATATGGACTTACAATAATACTCAACATGGCTTAGCTGTATTGATACTGCTACACGGCTGAAAGCAATGGGAAACTACAGCCGTAACTAACTCGCGAGGACATGCAGCTCTCTCTGTATGAATGATGTACTGATGATGGCTTCCTCCCGGGTAAAATATTCCGGAGGTAAACTAGTCCCCCATTCGGATCTCCGGGTGGGGACTACACGAGAGGGGGCGATCATCAGGAAGATGGATACTGACATTCTGCGAGTCGGAGCGTGGAATGTTAGAAGTTTGAATCGTTGTGGTAGGTTAGAGAATCTGAAAAGGGAGATGGATAGACTACAGTTAGATGTAGGTGGTATAAGTGAAGTACGTTGGCAGGAAGAACAGAATTTTTGGTCAGGCGACTACCGAATTATCAACACAAATTCAAACAGGGGAAATGCAGGAGTTGCTTTAATAATGAATAAGAAAATAGGGCAGCGGGTAAGCTACTATGACCAACAAGGTGAAATAATTATTGACGTCAAGATAGACACCAAAACAATGCCCACTACAATAGTGAAGGCCTATATGCCTAATAGTTTAGCGGATGATGAGGAAATCGAAAGAATATATGAAGAGATAGAAGATTTAATATAATATGTAAAAGGTTACGAGAATCTAAACGTGATGGGAGACTGGAATGCAGTAGTAGGCTAAGGAATAGAAGGTAATACAGTAGAAGAATTTGGATTGGGATAAAGGAATGAAATAGGAAGTCGGCTGGTTGAATTCTGCACTGATCATAATTTAGTCCTTGCCAATAATTGGCTCAAACACCACAAACGACGGCTGTATACATGGACGAGACCTGGAGACACTGGAAGGTACCAAATAGACTTCATTATGGTTAGGCAGAGATTCAGGAACCAGGTGTTGGATTGCAAAACTTTCCCAGGAGCAGACGTGGACTCTGACCACAACTTGTTGGTCATGAAATGCCATCTGAAGTTGAAGAAATTGAAGAAAAGAAGGAATGCAAAAAGATGGGATCTAGAAAAGTTGAAAGAAAAGAGTGTGAGGGATTGTTTCAAGGAACATGTTACACAAGGACTAAATGAAAAGGCTGAAGTGTGGATAGTAATGAAAAATGCAGTAGGGGTGCTGAAGAAATGTTAGGAAGGAAGAAAAGATCACCTAAGAATCAGTGGATAACTCAGGAGATACTAGACCTGATTGATGAACGACGAAAATACAGGAATTCTAGAAATGAAGAGGGAAGAAAAGAATACGGGCGATTAAAGAATGAAGTGGACAGAAAGTGCAAGGTAGCTAAGGAAAAATGGCTGAAGGAGAAGTGCAGGGATGTCGAAGGTTGTATGGTCCTAGCAATGGTAGATGCTGCATAGAGGAAAATGAAGGAAACCTTTGTAGAAAGGAAATCTAGGTGTATAAATATTAAGAGTTCACATGGAAAGCCACTTCTAGGGAAAGAAGACAAAGCAGGAAGTTGGCAGGAACATATCCAACAGTTGTATCAAAGTAAAGATGTAGATCTTGTGGTTCCGAAACAACAAGAGGGTGTTGATGCTGATGAAACGGGAGACCCAATTTTGAGGTCAGATTTTAACAGAGCTGTGAGAGACCTAAATAGGAACAAGTCACATGGAATTGTTTACATTCCCTCTGAATTACTGACTGCCTCAGGAGAAACCAGCATGGCAAGGTTATTCTATTTAGTGTGTAAGATGTATGAGACAGGAGAAGTGCCATCAGATTTTCGGCAGAATGTTGTTATACATATTCCCAAGAAAGCCGGTGCTGACAAGTGTGAAAACTACCGCAGCATTAGTTTAGTATCTCATGCCTGCAAAATTTTTACACGTATTATTTAGAGAAGAACGGAAGAACAATTTGAAGCTGAGTTGGGGGAAGATCCATTTGGCTTCAGAAGAAATGTAGGAACACGTGAAGCAATCGTGATTTTACGTCTGATCTTAGAGGATGGAATTAAGAAGGACAAACCCACGTACATGACATTCGTAGATCTAGAAAAGGCATTCGATAATGTTGATTGGACCAAGCTATTTCAGAGTCTGAAGGTGATTGGTATCAGATAACGGGAACGAAGAATTATCTACAATCTGTATAAAAATCAGTCTGCAGTGATAAGAATCGAGGGCTTTGAAAAAGAAGCAGTAATCCAGAAAGGAGTTAGGCGTGGCTGCATTTTGTCCCCCCTCCTTTTCAATGTTAACAATGAACAGGAAGTAAAAGAAATCAAAGACGAATTTGGAAAGGGAATCACAATCCAAGGAGAGGAAATCATGACCTTGAGATTTGCCGATGATATTGTTATTTTATCTGAGACTGCAGAAGATCTTGAGAAGCTGCTGAATGGTATGGACGAAGTCTTGGGTAAGCAGTACAAAATGAAAATAATTAAGTCCAGAACAAAAGTAATGAAGTGCAGTCGAACGAAGGCAGGTGGTGCAGGAAGTATTAGATTAGGAAATGAAGTCTTAAAGGAAGTAGACGAATATCATTACTTGGGTAATAAAATAACTAACGATGGAAGAAGTGAGGAGGACATAAAAAGCAGACTAGCACAACCAAGGGAGAGGTTTCTTAAGAAAATAAATTTGCTCATTTCAAACATTGATATAGGAATTAGAAAGATATTTTTGAAGACTTTCGTGTGGAGCGTGGCATTGTATGAAAGTGAAACATGGGCGATAACTAGCTCAGAATGAAAGAGAATAGAAGCTTTTGAAATGTGGTGTTACAGAAGAATGCTGAAGGTGAGATGGGTAGATCGAATCACAAATGAAGAGATACTGAATCTAATTGGCGAGAGGAGATAGATTTGGCTAAATTTGACGAGAAGAAGAGATAGAATGATAGGACACATCTTAAGACACCCAGGACTTGTTCAGTTGGTTATTGAAGGAAGTGTAGGCGTTCAGAACAGTAGGGGTATACCGAGTTATGAATATGACAAGCAGATTAGAGCAGATGTAGAATGCAACAGTTACCTAGAAATGAAAAGCTTAGCACAGGATAGGGAGGCATGGAAAGCTGCATCAAACCAGCCTATGGACTGATGACTCCAACACAGCACAACAGCTAACATGCCTGTCCTGGTCTGTAATAAAACCCAGAACCCTTGTGACAGTCGAGGCGCTGGCTTTCCGAGACCAAGTTGACAGGTTTGATCCCGGCCAAGTAAGTCTATCGTTGTCTATTCTTTGAATATGGCTATACAATTTCAGAAAAGTCAAACTCTAAAAATAATAAATAAATAAACGTTTTTCGCCTTTTAACTAATGTTCAATTCTGGACTTATGTGAACCTTCTGGTGGATCATTTGTATACCTAGTACTGCCTTTAAAGTTTTGAGACTTGACGCCTGGAGGATAGGCACCCACACGACTCTGTATGTTGCACACGATGCCACATTACACGGCGTACACTTACACAGAACCACATCCATCTTTAAAATTAGTCGCCGTTGGCCGTTACCCACTTTTTTTTGCTAGGATTTTTATGTCGCACCGACACAGATAGGTCTTATGGCGACGATGGGACAAGAAATGCCTAGGAGTTGGAAGGAAGCGGCCGTGGCCTTAATTAAGGTACAGCCCCAGCATTCTCCTGGTGTGAAAATGGGAAAACACGGAGAACCATTTTCATGTTACCCACTTAAACTATACCACATCCACACTCAAATGTCGCCGTTGGCCGTTATGCACGTTTGCCGGCGTTGGTATAGCTGCTGGACGCACCGCTGGAAAAAAACACCATGCTTCGTCTCCATTTATTATCCGGTTGAGATTTTTCGGATCATCGTCAGCACTACTGTTGAGGTCACCACAAATCGTCATGCGATCATCACGTCGGTCTTGCGACAGGATTCGTGGCCCCCTGTGCTGGGTAACACGAGACATGTTGAGGTCATCCGTCAGAATTTTGTGACAAGTACCTTGGATGACCCCTATTGCTGCTTCGAGATCGTCTACAGATTGGGAGCGGTTAGCAGGCACCAACGTTGCAACTTCTTGGATCTTGCGTTCCGTTCGAACTGTTTGTGGCTGAGCAGTACGTACATCATCTTGCAAACTGTCCCGTCCTTGCACAAAGCGTCGTGCCACCTAAACATAACACTACGACTGAATGCGTCCTCACCGTAAACCTGCTGCATCATTTCAAACGTTTCGGCAGCGGTTTTGCCTAATTTCTGACAGATCTTGATGATTGCCCGTTGCTCAAACTGTGACATATCACGGTCCGACTGGCGCATTCAAATCACCGTCACAACAAGGACCGTTCGTCTGCTTCCAGTGCATCCACTCAACTGTCTCTTGCAGGGACGAGAGACTAACTGACATGGTACAATTCCACGGCGCCACCTATGCGCTATAGTGCACCACAGCGACATCGTGCTGTCAGTCTCAGAACTTAATGACTGTACTTCGTATAAATTACTATCAGAATTATTTTTAATTATTTTTTTACTTTACGCCAGCACTAGAAGAATTTCAGCTTCATGATGCACCAATTTAAATTTTCACTGATATACCACGAAGTTCTTGGTCCGAAAGGCTGAGGTTTGGCTCATTTTAATCATCAGAAAGTTGGTTGTCCTAATGCTCTCTAAAATAGCTGCATACTGTTGTTTAAAAACAGATAATTTGCGATAAATTTTATAAGTTTCTTGAATTTTTTTGTGATTTCACACTTCTTTCAGTTTTTTTAATTGATTCGTACATTTTACAATGCCACGGAGTACAAGTGTGTACAGAAAACCTAAGAACAAAGGTAATAGACTCTACAGAGTGGATAACAATGAACCACGTGGTGAAAATGTGCTTGATATTTCTAAGGAAATGGATATTATTAGCAATGAATGTTCCAGTCCTCTTAGTGCTTCCAGAAGAACGCTTCATACTGAAGGAAATTTTGAAGAAAGCGCGTCTGATTCTGTTAATATAATGATAGATCTAACAATTTTAAGTGCAGTGTTGAGTGAATGTGTATGTTGTAAAGTGTGTGGTGGGAACATAACCCTTACTGAAGATAGTGTAACAAGAAATGGAATAGTGAGTATACTGACAATTCTATGTTCTAATTGTAGTATGGAAAACCATTTCTCAGCTCCAGGAATTGCAGTGTCTGACATTTTCTTGAGGCAAATTTTAGGTTGTTTTATGGAATCAGAAGCATTGATATGGGGTTTGGTGCGGGTAAAGTTTTCTGTGCCATCATGAACCTTCTACAGCTATCCACTAAGTACACAAAATATACAGAATTCAGTCAATCAATAAATCACTACTGATCTGCATTTAGTGGTATCGGCCAGGTGGCAGATTCCCTATCTGTTGTTTTCCTAGCCTTTTCTTAGAATTGGTTGGGGATTGTATTAATTCTGTAGTAACAGTATCGATGGAAGGTGGATGTTGAAGTGGATGAAAATGTGTTTGATATTATTGTATCATTTGATGGGTCTTGGTAAAATCAGGGACATTAGTCTAAACATGGTTGTGCTACTTCTACAAAAGTTGACACGGGTAAGGTTGTTGATTTTGAAGTATTGCCAAGGATGTACAACAGCTGGTAGGAACAAGGGCAAGGACGGCTCATAAGACTTCATGTATGAAAAAGTCATCAAGGTTTCTGATGCTTGTAATGATTCAGGCTTAGTTACAGTGTTATAAAGTTTTAATTTTGCGGCCCCAGTTATTCATTTTTTATTGTTGTACCTCTTCCATGTGATTCTGTAGGCTTTTTGTAATTCATACATTTTCTCTCTGTTTGCTTCACGATTTAATCCGAGCGATTGGATGATTTGAAATTATTTACCTAATGGATTATTATTATTATTATTATTATTATTATTATTATTATTATTATGTTTGCCCTCGAGGGTTGGCTTTTCCCTCGGACTCGGCAAGTGATCCCGAATCTACCGCCTCAGGGGCAGTGTCCTGGAGCGTGGGACTTCGGGTTGGAGATACAACTGGGAAGGAGGACCAGTACATTTCCTAGGCAGCCTCACCTACTATGCTGAACAGGATTGCAAGACGAGAAGAGATATATATGGAAGTGGGAAGGAAGCGGCCGTGGCCTTCAGTTAGTTACCATCCCGTCATTCACCTGGAAGAGAAGTGAGAAACCCACGGAAAACCACTTCAAGGAAGGCTGAGGAAAGTGGATTGGAAGATGGGAAGAGATATACATGGATGAGGGAAGGAAGCGGCTGTGGCCTTCAGTTAGTTACCATCCCGTCATTCGCCTGGAGGAGAAGTGGGATACCACGGAAAACCACTTCAAGGAAGGCTGAGGAGGGAATAGAACCCCCTCTACTCAGTTGACATCCCGAGGTTAAATGGACCCAATTCCAGCCCTCGTACCACTTCTCATATTTCGTGGCAGAGCCGGGAATCTAACCCGGGCTCTTGGGGGTAGCAGCTAATTACACTAACCTCCACACCACAGAGGCGGACATTATTATTATTAATATTATAAATTAATTCATCACATCGAAATGAAACTGAAAGTAATCCTAAATTTTTCAGCATGACAAGCGGTAAATGTAGACAAGAACTCAAGGAAACTGACCCAATTTGACAATACGTAAAGGTTTAAATTTGTTCGTAAAATTTCTTAAGTTGTAATAACTCATAAAATAATTAACTTCGGTGATAATCTACAGTGTCTTCTGCATAACACTGTGAGGAGTGGCTTTGTTAACGGTCTGTGGCAGTAGGCATGTGAAACAACTAGATGCGCCAAGCCGGTGCGGTGGTAAGCTGAGGCCGTTCGCGATCCCCCAGGAAGCGTGTGTGGGTGAAATGTTACGATGGCCCCAGACGGGATCGATACTGACAGTCGTCCAGAGGGGAGCAGAGAGCATAATCGAAATATGGTGCACACCTGTTGGAGTCTACAGTTGTTGTTGGATGAACGAAACCTTGTCTTAAACTCTCCGTGTTACCACTGCATATGGCCTATTATAATTAATAACTAGACATGGGATTTTTGGCGGTAATTTGTTGGAATGTACACTAATTTATATATTGCACCAAGTGTAGTTCAAACCGTTCTTCCATAATGTAGCAAGATTAACATAAATTCTACGAGTTCTATAGGCCATATCCCTAAATTTTATGCAAATCTCTTAGCATAGCCGTTGAACAGGGTAGTGTACACTTGTAACTCGCTTAAAGGGACTTGTGACTTAGACCTGAATGTTGCGATTCTTGACCAAAAAATATAATTTTCAATTTTAACATTAAAATATCCCCCAATGATTCCTTTTCCAATTCTCGTCATCAGTTTTTTCCTAACGCCATTTTTAAAGCTGTAATTTTTTGCAATTTGCTTTCCGTCGCACCGACGCAGTTAGGTTTTATGGCGACGATGGGATAGGAACGGCCTAGGAGTGGGAAGGAAGTGGCAGTGGGCTTAATTGAGGTATAGCCTGGTGTGAAAATGGGAAATCACGGAAAACCATCTTCAGGGCTGCCGACAGTGGGGTTCGAACCCACTATCTTCCGGATGCAAGCTCACAGTCGCGCGCCCCTAACTCGCCCTGTTTTAAAGCTATAAAAGCCGAATTTAAAGTGTGGTGGTTGGGCATATATAGAGCAAACCCTTACCCCTCTCTCTCACGCTGTCAGACAAAATTAGCGTCAAAGTTCTTTCGGACTACCATTTCAATGATACTGCTGGAATGTATTTAGCTTGTAGAAGGCCTAGACTTTGCGTAGGACGAGAAATACATATGAAGGAGTAATTTACAGTCCACGGCAATTTAAAGCAAGTATGTTCCTTGAAACTTTCATTTGCATTTATCTATTTTAAAGCTTTTTCAGCTCTTTGTCATGCAACAAATGCTCCGTTCTTATGGGGTTCACCTGAAATTTTCAGTGAATGAATATGTAGAGGAATTAAAAGTATTTATGCATGAAACTATATGTTTGCCTCTTGAATAAATAATTTAAGAAATGAGAAAATGGTATCGCTCTACCTTTTGCATAAACATAAGTGGTAGGGTACATCAAAACTCCTAGAGTTTATGTTACTCTCTCTCCACTGCGGAATAGCGGGCTGGACGGCACTTCCTGATAACCAGCTAGTAAGCATCCTAATCTATTACTGTCGAAACATTGTTGGTATAATTATCCTACATTTTCAAAGTACTATTGTTTTCGTTTGGTTTGAACCATACTGTTGTTGTACCTATGCTTTCATGGGGTCATCAGTGCTCAGACTGATTTGATCCTGTGGTAACATTTCCATTTCTACGTAACTACCACATCCTACATCTTCTTTATCATATTCATACCTTGGTCTAACCCTACCGTTTTTACCACCAACACTTCCCTCAAAAACTAACTGAACAAGTCCTGGGTGTCTACAAGTTGTATGCTATAATTCTATCTCTTCTTCTGGTCAAATTTTGCTAAATTGTTCTCATCTCACCAATTCTGTTTAGTACCTCTTCATTCGTAATTCGTTCTATCCATCTCACCTTCAGCATCCTTCTTTAACACCACATTTCAAAAGGTTCTGTTCTCTTTCTTTCTGAACTTCATGTTTCACTTCCACACAGTGCCACGCTCCAGACGAATGTTTTCAAAACAGTTCCTAATTCCTATATCAATGTTCGAATTGAGCTAATTTCTTTTCTTAATAAGGCCCTTCCTTGCTTGCGCTAGTCTGCATTTTATGTCCTCCTTACTTCTGCCATCATTAGCTATTGTATTTCCGACTGCACTCCATTACTTTTATTTTAGATTTGTTTATTTGTTTCTTGTCGTACTCCTTCTCCAAGATGATGTCCATACTATTCAGCTATTTCTCCACATCTTCTGAAAGTCACGCAAAAAAAAAAAAATAACGAATGCATGATAGGCCTATTGTATGTTCCTCCCATTTAATACTTCATCTAGCTTAATTCTAATTATTATCAAAATGCATATATATATAATAACATATATCTAAACAAACCCCAAGGCGCACCAGCCCCAAAGGGCCGTGGCCTACCAAGTTACCGCTATTCAGGGCTGCAGATTACAAGGTGTCGTGTAGTCAGCACGACGGATCCTCTCGTTCGTTATTCTTGGCTTTCTAGACCGGGGCTGCTATCTCACCGTCCGATAGTTCCTCAATTGTAATCAAGTAGGCTGAGTGGACCTCGAACCAGCCCTCAGATGTAGGTAAAATTCCATGATCTGGCCAGGAATCGAACCCGGGCCCTCCGGGTAAGAGGCAGGCACGCTACCCCTGCACCGCAAGGCCGGCATATAAATACATGAACCCATAAAAACCGAGTTAAACTCGCTTAAGTGCGGCCAGTATCCAGTATTCGGGAGATAGTAGGTTTGAACCCCACTGTCGGCAGCCCTGAAAATGATTTTCTGTGGTTTCCCATTTTCACACCAGGCAAATGCTGGGGCTGTACCTTAATTAAGGCCACGGCCACTTCCTTCCCACTCCTAGCCCTTCCCTGTCCCATCGTCGCCAAAATACCTATCTGTGTCGGTGCGACGTAAAGCAAAAAAAAAAAATTTCTAAGGGAGTGTTTCCCAAACTTATTACTTTCGAGGTCCTGTATGGATATCGCATACTTGTCCAAGGTCCACTTACCTCGAGAACATAATACTGCATTCAGTGAACATTAAAAAAAATTGGATTTTGTAATGATAGCATGATTTAATTTAACATAAAGATACTTTATACATGTAGGGAAATGTTAAAACAGTGTGGCACTTGGCTTATAATTACAACAATCTGAATCTGGAGACTTAGTAAAACTAGCTTGTTGCGGTTGTTGGTTCAAAGGGTCGGATGGTTCTGTTTACTAAAGACCAAGCGTTGTACAAGAGTAGTCAGTCGAAAGGAAGATCATCCTCTACATTAGCTCTGTTTCTGTACTTCGCTCTCATTTGCGTGAGAGCAGAAAAGACATACACACACACATACAACTCCCCCCACCACACACACACACAGAGGTACGTTATCATGAAATGAATTCAACGCAGTATTTCCTTTCTAGAGAAAGTCGACACAGAAACACAAAAGTCGATCAGAGACATAGAGTCGTGATACATTCATGTACATTTTTGCAGCTAAACATGCCACTCCATCTCATTCTCTGCCCGTATCATACTTCAATTCATTTTCACTTTATCTCTGCCAAGATACTTCGGGTAGTTGATCTTCCTCTATGGAGGGCAGTTAATGTTTAGTTTCAAAGAAGGGATTTCTAATCTGTGAGATTTTCTCAACCAGAGGCGGAAAATATGGTCTGAGTGTGGATACTAGAAATTCCAAATGTATCACAATTACGTCACTTACAATGCCTTGTAGTATTTATTTTTTCTGATGCTAACATGTACCATATATCGACCAAGTTAAGAGTTACATATACTTTATGTCAGTTACACAACAGTGAAAGCATAGTTAGTAAATTTAGTATAATGCCCCATGAATTGTGTGTGTACAATAAAATTTCGTACTTTAAGTGCTGTACTTACATTATTATTTTGGAACCCTTGGATTATCATCGCACCCCCTCAGGTGTCCGTAGGCCACAGTTTGGGAATGGTTGATCTGAAGGCTCAATTATCTTGATAAAAAAAAGTACTTTCTAGGAACTTAGAAAATACTATGCGATCATTTTTCTTGAGCGACAGTATGTTATATACAGTACAGGTTACCGATATTTCGAATATATTAATTTCTTGGAGCTCGATTAGAGATGCAGACGCTGTATGAATGTTAACATTGCCAAGACTAAAGTGATGTCTTTACCGCGCGTGTTGGCCGTGCAGTAAGGGGCGCGCCGCTGTGAGCTTGCATCCGGGAGATCGTGGGTTCGAACCCCACTGTAGGAAGTCCTGAAGATGGTTTTGCGTGGTTTCCTATTTTCACACTAGGCTGTAACATAGTTAAAGCCACGGCCGCTTCTTTCCCACTCCTAGGCCTTTTCTATCCCATCGTCGCCATAACACGTATCTGTGTCGATAAGACGTAAAGCAAAATCTAAAAAAAAAAGAGTGATGTCATTAGGAATGAAGCCTGGGAGGTTTGAATGTCAGGTAGGAAATACAAAACTGAAACAGGTAGATCATTTGAAATATTTAGAATGTGTATTCTCCCAGGATGGTAGTATACCATGTGAAATCGAACCATGGTGTACGAATGTTAATGCAATTGTGATCAACAACAATAATTGACAAAGGAGTGAGGTCAATGTTGAATTATCTTTACATCTTTCCTGCAGGGGAGTAACAGTTGGGTGGAGTCAGTATATTTTATACTCAGGAAGCAACAGACATGTAAATAGGGAAATTATCGGGCAAGTGGCTGCGCGGTTTGGGTTACGTAGCTATCAGTTTGCATTTGGAAGATAGTGGGTTCGAGCCCCACTGTCGCCAGCCCTCAAGGTCGTATTCCGTTGTTTCCCACTTTCACACTTGGCTGTACCTTAATTAAGCCCACGGTCACCTCCTTCCCCACTCCTAGCCCTCTCGTATAACATCATCACCATAAGACGTAAGGTAAAGCAAATCCTAAGAAAGAAAAAAATGAAATGATTGCTGGTAAAAACAAGTGGAATGTCCGCCTCCATGGTGTAGTGGTTAGTGTGATAAGCTTCCACCACTGGAGGCCCCGGTTCGATTCCCGGCTCTGTCACGGATTTGAAAAGGCGGTACGCGGGTGGAACGGGTTCCACTCAGCCTCGGGAGGTAGAAGGGGTTCGATTCCCACCTCAGGCATCCTAGAAGTGGTTTTCCGTGGTTTCCACTTCTCCTAATCACACTAACCACTACACAACTGAAATGGAACAAACATTTACAATTTCTGCTAAATTACTTGATAATTATTCGTTTAATAATAATAATAATAATAATAATAATGATAATAATAATCCTAGAAAGGAGAATAATACGGAAAATCTTGAGCCCAGTCCACACTGAAACCGGAAACTTTGGAACAACAATGAAGTTTACAAAAATGTGGAGAAAATTTCTGAGGTAATGAAAAAGAGGAGGTTATCATTTTTCGGACATTTGTACAGAATGGACAAAACCAGACTGACCAAAATGTTATTCGACTACCTGTGGAACAAGAAGAAAACGACGGCGTGGATTAATACATTTCGTAAAGATATAGAGAAGTCCAACATCCGGGAAGTTCAAATGTTAGACTGAAAAATATTTCGGACCATGATTCGAAATTTGGAAGAGTTTCAATTCGAAAGAACTGCAAAGACGGGAAGAGCCTGCACGGATGAACAGAACAATAAAGCATAGCGCTCATATGAAGGAGTACTGAAGGAAGAGGAAACTTCAAAGAAAAAATGAAATTGTAGCGTGATCCTCAGTGGCCAATTCGTAAATAATAATAATAAAATAATAAGAATAATAATAATAGAGCCTCCGTGGCTCAGGCGTCAGCGCGTCGGCCTCTCACCGCTTGGTTTCGTGGTACAAATCCCGGTCACTCCATGTGAGATTTGTGCGGGACAGGTTTTCCCTGTCATCTTCCATTCCAGCAACACTCTCCACTATCATTTCATTTCATCTGTCAGTCATTAATCATTGCCCCAGAGGAGTGCGATAGGCCTCGACAGCCGGCACAATTCATATCCTCGCCGCAAGTTGGGGGCTTCATTCATCCCATCCCTGACCCGGTCATTCACTGGAAAACAGGTTGTAGGGTTTCATTTTCAGTAATAATAATAATAATAATAATAATAATAATAATAATAATAATAATAATGTCTGCCTCTGTGGTGTAGTGGTTAGCGTGGTACGAGCGCTGGAACGGAGTCCACTCAGCCTCGGGAGGTCAACTGAGTAGAGGTGGGTTCGATTCCCACCTCAGCCATCCTCGAAGTGGTTTTCCGTGGTTTCCCCCCTTCTCCTCCATGCAAATGCCGGGATGGTACCCAACTTAAGGCCACGGCCGCTTCCTTCCCTCTTCCTTGCCTTTCCCATCCAATCTTCCCATCCCTCCACAAGGCCCCTTTTCAGCATAGCAGGTGAGGCCGCCCAGGCGAGGAACTGGTCATTCTCCCCAGTTGTATCCTCCGACCCAAAGTCTGAAACTCCAGGACACTGCCCTTGAGGCGGTTGAGGTGGGATCTCTCTCTGAGTCCGAGGGAAAAGCCGACCCTGGAGGATAAACCGATTAATAATAATAATAATAATAATAATAATAATAATAATAATAATAATAATAATAATAATAATAATGGCGTTTGACCTCCGGCCTGGTGCAGGTCTTTCGAGTAGACGCCGCATAGTCAACCTGCGTGTCTGTGAGGGTGGAGCCCTATCTGGGATGAATTCTAATGCCGAAGACTGCACAAACGTACAGCCCCCGAGGTATAGAATTAACTTATGAAAGTAATAATCGTCGATCCACCCGGGAATCGAACCCGGGACCCCTTGGACCAAAGGCCAGCATGCTAACCATTTAGCCACGGAGCCTGACGTTTCATAAGTAATAATATTCATTTTAACATCATTTTTTACCTCTGCTATCTGTCCGCCTGTTAGTGTTTCTAAAACTAGAGAATGTCTGGATTTCAGCCAAACTCTTCATTCAGACATTGTGGTATCAGGTATATATGACTTCAGGGTCATCGCGAAGAGTAGGGTAGGTGTTTATAGGATGATGAAAACGGTTATTCCCGCATATCTCCTTTATTTCTATCGAGAAATAGAGTTCGTCAAATGTTGTTGAAAATATCAACTGCATTTTTTGTTTTCAAGCAGGCTTTCAGATACGAGTATTAGGATGTGTCACGTACGTAGTGGCCGTATCTAAATTACTATTTCACGCTTTGAGGGCTTGTGAACGGGAAGGAATGGGAAAATATTTTTAAATAGGATGTCGTGTACGAGAACGTACCGCTTTTCTCGCTACCAACAAAACACAAATCATCATCATCAACATTTTCTCGGGTGGAGTGTACAAACGCTCGCCATTTCCTCCTCTTAAAATATAGTGTGTGATCTCACTTGACATTTCTCTTGCTTACCTCCAATTCCACTGTGTCTATCCATCAATTGCTGGCCCCCGTAGTGTAGGGGTAGCGTGCCTGCCTCTTACCCGGAGGCCCCGGGTTCGATTCCCGGCCAGGTCACGGATTTTTACCTAGACCTGAGGGCTGGTTCGAGGTCCACTCAGCCTACGTGATTAGAATTGAGGAGCTATCTGACGGTGAGATAGTGGCCCCGGTCTAGAAAGCCAAGAATAACGGCCGAGAGGATTCGTCGTGCTGACCACACGGCACCTCGTAACCTGCAGGCCTTCGGGCTGAGCAGCAGTCGCTTGGTAGGCCAAGGCCCTTCAAGGGCTGTGGTGTCATGGGGTTTGGTTTGGTTTGGTTCTATCCATCAATTCGCTTCCTTTGCCTTCCTATTGTTCTCTTCCCTCTCATTTCTCTGTCTAAGTAATTCCTTGCTGTTCTGACTCTGTCCATTCTCACTACATGTCAAACAATTGAAGCCCGCCTTTTCCTTAAAACTCGGTTCATTTTTAATCTTGTCTTTCCTGATCTTTTGGTTCGTTGTTGTGTAGAATTTCATTTCTGTTGACAGGATTTTACTACTACCGTTGTTGCGTCGCGTAGGCATACCTGTTTTGAGTCAATACGCGAGAATTGGAAGGGGGTAGAAACGAAACATACCGGGCGAGTTGGCCGTGTGGTTAGGGGCGCGAAGCTGTGAGCTTGCATCTATGTGATAGTAGGTTCGAACCCCACTGTCGGCAGCCCTGAAGATGGTTTTCGGGGTTTCCCATTTTACACCAGGTTTTACCTTAATCATGGTCGCGGCCACTTCCTTCCCACTCCTTTCCCTTTCTTATCCCATCATCGCCATAAGACCTCTGTGTCGACGCAGCCTAAAGCAAATTGAAAAAATAGTGCATTCGATATGAAGATAATGAAAATGTTAAAATGAATACATACATACATACATTATCATTTTAGACTGTTATGCCTTTCAGCGTTCAGTCTGCAAACCTCGATTTGCAACTAGTGCTGTTGCCTCATTTAGTTCTATACCTCTTATCTTTAAATCGTTAGAAACCGAGTCTAACCATCGTCCTCTTGGTCTCCATCTACTTCTCTTACCCTCAATAGCAGAGTCCATTATTCTCGTAGGTAACCTATCCTCCTCCATTCGCCTCACATGACATTACCACCGAAGCCGGTTTATGCGTACAGCTTCGTCCATCGAGTTCATTCCTAGGTTAGCCTTTATCTCCTCATTCCGAGTACCCTCCTGTCATTGTTCCCACCTGTTTGTACCAGCAATCATTCTCGCTACCTTCATGTCTAACTTATAAGATATCCTGAGTCCACCCAGCTTTCTCTCCCGTGAATCAAAGTTGGTCTGAAAACAGACCGATGTAAAGATAGTTTCGTCCGGGAGGTGACTTCCTTCTTACAGAATACTGTTGATCGCAACTGCAAGCTCACTGCATTAGCTTTACGACACCTTGATGCAATCTCAATTACTATATTACCATCCTGGGAGAACACACAACCTAAATACTTGAAATTATCGACCTCTTCTAGCTTTTTATCACCAATCCGACATTCAAGTCTTCGAGAGGCTAATTTTCATACCATACTCATTGCTACTATTTTCAAGTTCCAAGGTATTAGACTGCAGGCTTTCGGCACAGTCTGCCATTAAGACTAAAATGAATATTTAATAAAAATGCACTCGGAGCGTCTTTCTCTCCCCTATAAAATTTAACTTTTGGATTTGATACCTTTTGGAATTGCGCCTATCTAATGCTCAGTTCACCACGTTCTATGTCCTCAAGGTCGAACACTCTTACTGCCTTCACTTCTCCACATTCGTGATCAATAGCGCCGGTTTGCTGAGCAGTTCGTATATAACACATGTTAAATAGTAAGCTACCGTTGGGCTGTACGAACTACTCCCTCATCCAGTGACTCACTGCCTATTGTGAGAAGGTGGATGCTTGTTATTGTTTACTTTGAGTCAAACTTAAACTATCCTAGAATGCTTGTCCTTGACTCTTAAACCTTCTCCTCAAGAAGAACGTAGGTCAGGGGAGCGTTGACGGACAAGAAACACCAAAATATTGCAGTAGACTGGAAGGCGCACATTCGGTTTTGGAGGGATCGCGAAGGGACGCACGCGCCTGTCGAGGGCCAATCAACGAGCAGTGACGTCAGGCGCGCCTGTTAGAGTGAGCGCCAAGACTTGTGTTTGGGACGGCCTTCAGTACACCGGGCAGCACGACGTAGCCACCTGCTGCCGACGCCCGTCGAGGACGTGTAGTCTTTAACCGACGGCCTTGCGTTACGTGCGCGCAAACCCTCGTGTTTTTATGATACATTCTTCGAGTGGGTGTAGTTCAACACTTTCAAGTTATGTATTACATGACCATACCCGAGTGTTTAACATAGATTATTATTATTATTTTAATTCATTCATAATGACAGTTACAAATTAAAGAAAGTACATTTTGAAAAGTTCAAAACTTCTGTCAACAATGACATTCAATCGTCATAGATATAACATTCCTTGGCACATTCTTCTGACACTTGTTACATCTTTTGGCACAGGTAAGACTTCTTGCGATTTTCTGTATTTATTACATAAATGTGTTGTCAGAAGAGTTCACAGAGCTATAATATTTACAATCTTCATTTCAACGTCTCATTCAGTTTAAAAGTAAATTCCTAATTATAGAAACAATTCTTCGTACACAGACACGTTTTTTCCATGAAATAATCCTGAATACATTTGACACTCGTGAAAGTACGATACATGAGGCATATTTTTTTTAAATTTTAAACTTTAAAGAAGAATCATACACGATATTTATTTCGTTTCAGAAATACTCTGATATTTTCTATGAATGGGAAGAAGTAATTCAGAGCTAAGTGGCTCAGATGGTCGAGCACTGGGCTTCTGAGCATTAGTTGACGGGTCTGATCCCTGATCAGTCCTATGGTATTTGTAGGTGTCCAATTATACCAACCTTGCCGGTAATTTACCAGAGCTTAAAAGAAATCCTGCAGGACAATATTTCCTTATTATTATTATTATTATTATTATTATTATTATTATTATTATTATTATTATATTAGCGAATAAGTCCATTACGACAACGCAGAGTACTTACAGGCGTCCGTTTGCCTTCCTTTTTGCCCATATTTATTTTTTACTGTGGGCTTCCTTTCTATCTTCAGACAAAGTTGTCCCGCCTTTTTTTTCTGGTCTTTCCTCTTGGTCAACTTGCCATTTGTGAATTTTGGATCCGACGATTACTCGGTTCTGAACATCTGCTGGTGTAATTCCTGCCTATTTCAGAACAGTTTTTATTTCGTCAATTATTATTATTATTATTATTATTATTATTATTATTATTATTATTATTATTATTATTATTATTTATTTTCGTTCCTTTAAACCAATAGTAACCATAACCACAGACACCAGCTTTTGCTTATTAACAGTAAACCCTACAGCCATGTCTAATATCTTTTGATGCAATTTTATGAAATTGAATACATCCTGCTTCGATATGACGTCTTTATCAAACATTCACATTCGATACTTGAAGACTGTGCAAAAGCCGTAACTGACTATGGCACCTCACCATGCCATTACTAACAGAGCAGCAGAACATCAGCAGAATGAAATATAGAACAACCTGTATGTACTCTTCAGAAATCGAACACTATTTTCTTAATGCTTGAATTAGATAATAGATACTGTAGTTGAGTAGGTGGGAGACTCACTGTAAGGATTAAGAAGCGTGTAGGTAAATAAAAACTACTTAAGAAGAGTTTTAGCGGACACTGTTGACAAAATATTCCGCACCATGGTATAAAAATACTTTGCGGGACGTAAAACCAATAAGATGATTTAAATTGTCAAGTACTTTTAAATAAAATTTTAGGATCGTTTTGTACGATGTATAGAGGCATAAAGGTTTCTCCCATTTAATTTATTCTACAGCCGGCCCCGCGGTGTAAGGGTAGCGTGCCTGCCTCTTACTCCCGGTTTAGATTTCCGTCCAGGTCAGGGATATTTACCTGGACCTGAGGGCAGGTTAGAGGTCCACTCAGCCTACGTGATTACAATTGAGGAACTATCTGAATGGGAGATGGCGGCCCGGTCTAGAAAGTTACGAATAACGTGCAAGAGGATTAGTTGTGCTGACCACACGACACCTCGTAATCTGTAGGACTTCTGGCTGAGCAGGGGTCGCTTGGCAGGCCAAGACTCTTCGGAGGTGTTACGCTATGGGGTTTGGTTTGTTTCAGTAATGAACTCTGAGTTAAAATCATAATTGACCTTTGTGAAATTATTTTGGAATTGTGGAGCGTGTAAGCTTATACGCAGTCCATTGCGCGTTCCTTCACTACCGTCGGGAGCCTTGAAGATGGTTTTCCATATTTACTGAATGTCAACCTACACCAGAAAATCCTGTAATGATGTTGCAAGTGAGGAAAAAATCTGAGTAGACTCTCGTTTGGAAGAATCAGTTTCAAACTTTGTTTACTCGTCCCGTACTGTGCTTTATCATAACAATAAAAATAAATCAGTGTTGTTTTCTTGTGATATGCACTTCTCCAATACATATTTTTCCAGTGAACTGAGTAGTTCTGTTATAGTAACAAAGTTACAAGCAGCAGTTACGCCAATTTATAACAAATGTCATCAATTAAATATGTGGTAAAAACAAATAAGTGGACCCATTTATTACCCCCATGTATTAATAACTGAGCAATCACTACGATGATGTTCTATTTTCTCTTGGTAGTCCTTGTACTTGGAGAAATTTTCAAGTGAACTTGAGTTATTTACCTTGTAAAAACTGAGGCATTTTATATTGCAGAGTCACCGAAAACTTCCTTCAGTTAGAGCGAAAAACTAGCTGATATGTTAATAGATGTTCTCCGGCTTTCGTCAATATTCGTTTCTGTTTTGCATTTCTTTATGCGGAAGGTGGGTCCGTAGGTCTTCACACTTTGGAGTTTGTTAATGATTTATTCCTCACCTAGAAAATGTTTGGAATCGGCTTAAGTTGATTGCCCTACTTAAATTAAAAAATTTGATAATCGACGCTACCAGCTATTTTCATTATTGAAATTATATTGTGATTTGTTGATTTTTTTTTTGCTAGTTGCTTTACGTCGCACCGACACAGATAGATCTTATGGCGACGATGGGACAGGAAGGGGCTAGGAGTGGGAAGGAGTGGCTTATTTAAGGTACAACCCCAGCATTTTCCTTATGTGAAAATGGGAAACTACGGAAAACGATCTTCAGGCTGTCGACACTGGAGTTCGAGCCCACCATCGCCCAAATGCAAGCTCATAGCTGCGGGACCCTACGTACGGCCAAACCCTCGTTTTTTAAATCTCTAATGAGGCGTATTTGCGGGGTGATGCAAGGGAAACCGGGTGCTTCGTATGTATAACTCTAGTGAAATATCAGAATAAATCTCCCTCCTTGGATCGGTGGTAGAGTGTCAGCCTTTGGATCCCAAGATCGTTGGTTCGAACTCGGCAGAGACAGTCGGATTTTCTATGGGCGTAAAAAATTCAGTTCATCGTTCCGTGTCCAAAATTGTCGGCATGAAAAAAATCCTGGTTACACATTTGTTGTTTACCCGACAAAATGAACTTAAAGCAACTCGGCCATAGATAGCCCAGTAAAAGTGTGGTTTACACTCCCATCTGTTATAGTGAACTGGAACGTCGAAATGGCGTGCACTCTGCCTAAATGGTGTCAAATTAAAATGTCTGCAAACGGTAGCCGAGGTCATACGATTAATATTATTATTACTGTTATTATTATTTTTTATCATTGTCATTACTGTTATTATCTATACAGTGTATAAAATAAGAGATTTATCTGTATATTGCTCAGAAATTAAAAAAGATGGTATTTATCTATCGGCAATGTCCATAGTAACAAGGAAATGAACCTTTCAATTTTCCGTCATTTCTGTCTGTCTGTCTGTCTGTCTGTCTGTCTGTCTGTCTGTCTGGCATGTATGTATGTATGTATGTATGTACGGGCATCACGAGAAAATGGCTGAAGAATTTTAATGAAAATCGGTATGTAAAGTCTGGGAATAAGGCAGTACAGTCTAGGTTATAAATAATTTTTATTCACACTGGATGGAATGGTAGGTTAGTTAAAGATGAGTAAAATGGCCTACCTGTGTTATTGAACGTGTCAAAAAGTATTACAAACCTAACCAAACTTATAGAGAGTACAAGTTCCAAACATTTATGTCTTATCCAATTTTACCGTACCGACTATTAAAATGGAATTCATAAATTTAGACTTTCGTTGCTTAGTCCATACCAAACCCTAGCATTGCTAACATGGAAATATTGTTCAATCGTGTTAACTGGCGATGGTTCTTGTCATGATTGTGTTAAGGTGTAAAACCGTGAGGTCACCGGTCCGTATTGACAAGGAACATGTGAAAATGATTATAAAAACTAGGAAAAATCGCAAGGGAACGGTTTCTTGAAGAATAATGTAAAATATTCCAGAGTTGGAAGAATACTAAATGTGAAGGCCTACAATATCGAAAGCTCATAAAACTGATCAAAAATAACATTACATTGACCACTGTTGTAATGTGATTTTATTCTTCTGCTCCCACTCATCTCCGATATTGGGATTACTGCTGCGTCTCGAGTAAAACAGCCTGCCTGAAAATTGACGGAAAGTAGCTGGGGAGTTAGAAAACTTTGCACATACTATATGATTGTCCCGTCAACGACGGGTACTGCAGCTAGTTAAAGTATAAACCTGACGTTTTTTGCAGAAATACTTGGAGTAAGTTACAGATGTTAGTGGTGGTGATTATTGTCTGAAGTAGAAATACGAGATAATCATGTTGTCTTGACAGAGAGAGTAGCTCAGACGATTTGAGTGCCGGTTTTCTGAACCCAAATTGTCGGGTTTGTTTCTGGCTCAATCCTGTGTTATTTCAAATATTAATTTACTTGTTCTTATTCTTCTTGTCCTTCTTCTTCTTCTTCCTCGTTTGGGCCGGCTGTATACCACATTATTTCTACCGTTTGAGCTTTAATTCTTTCCCCGTATTCCCGCATTCGCTTTCTGTGAGCCTCCATTGTTTCATCAGTCGATTTCTTGTCCGTTTTGAACTGTTTTTCTTTGAATCGCTGGTATGTCTTCATGTGTGGTCCCTAATTTTTGAAGGTGTTTTTCAACTTCGGTTAACCAGGGTCGCTTGGTTTTCTGGTTTAAAAAGTAGGAAAAGACAGTTTTCCGAGCTTATACCTGTTATGTGGCCGTAAAATTAATCCCCCGTTTCCGAATGGTGTCCGTTATCCTTTCGACTTGCAGGTACAGTTCATCGTAATGCCATCTCGTGTACTCACCATTTTCTCTGATTGGCCCTAGGATATTCCTCGGGATTTTCCTTTCTTTGGCTTTCAACTTTAAAATTAGACTCTTCCTGTTCAATGCAAAGCATTCTGTTGCATACATCCTGTGGGCGAATGACTGAACAACAATGCCTAACCTTGGTGTTGATTGACACTGATATTTTGTTGTAGATATTCCTAGTTAGTTGGTAGGGTTAATTAGGGGACGCAGACAAAGAATACACCCACGGTAGCCCCTGCCTGTCGTGAGTGGCCACTAAAAGAGGTGACCATGTGGAAACACTATGGGTCGACGTTACTTGCGATCAATATCACTGTCAGGAACACCAAGGGGCTACGTTACATGGGAGCAGTACCATTCTGTACGGCACAATACGGATCTGGGCACTGCCTGTTTTTAGTACCATCGTGTGCATTCCGCCGTAGTGGGGGAAGCGGGCGCTCTGTTGCATAAATTAGCGTCTAGCGAGAGTAGGTGCCGAGCGCCGCGTTCGAATGGGTTGGTTCAGAATGGGCCTGCATTACCTACGAGTAGCATCACTATATGAGGAACGCCATGGGTTTACGTTGCCTGTGTTTAGTCCCACAATGTGAGGAACACCATTGGTCTGTGTTACCTGTGAGTGGTGCCATTATGTGTGACATACCATGGGTCCATATTACCTGTGATTATTACTGCCATGGAAGTAACACCATGAGTCTGTGTTATGTGTGATTAGTACCATTCTAGGAGGAAGACTATGGTTCTGCATTACCAGTGATTAGTACCATCATGAGGGGGCCGGGGACCCGAATTTTGAACCCCTTTAAATGACAAGCATCATCCTAATAACCAAGACACTGTGAACTGGATCCACTGATTGTTTTGGTTTCACGATCATTTTTTCATCCTTATTCGTTTTAGATTCTACTCAGTGGATAGTTTTAGAAGTTTCAATTTTCATTTCGTAGCACCTCACATAATTAGGGGATGATGACCTACTTGTTAGGCCCCATTAAATAACAATCATCATCATCATCATCATCATCATCATCATCATCATCATCATCAGGTACTTAAAATTTGTATCTTATTTATTTATTTAACATATCATTTTCAGTGCTGGGAGTGTCCGAGGACATGTTCGGCTTGCCTAGTGCAGTTCTTTCTATTTGACTCCCATGGGTGACCTACACCTCTGGATGTGAGATAATGATAACGGAAGGATGAGGATGAGGTAGGGAGTAGGGGACACGCAGTGTCGCCCCATAGCCTACTTCTATCGAAGTTGTGTTGGTGCGTGCTGTGGAGTGAATTGTTCAGCGGACGGTACAGCGCTTTGAAAGGCCCTGTTGGAGAGTAGGAGTTCGTGACGTCTACGTACTGTGTGGTCGACCAAGTTAGTGAATACAGACTGTGTGAAGCTGAAAATTTGAACTTGAGTTCATTTGCAAATCACAGAATTTAGTCGATACTCAATCACACCACATATCTGATTGTTAATTTTTTTAATTTTTATTTTTACCGATATTTTCCCTTTCCTTGTTTTCGTTTCATTTTCTGCTTAAGGACGACACACACACACCCAGTCCCCGAGGCAGCGGAAATAACCAATTAAGGTTAAAATCCCCAACCCGGCCGGGAATCGAACCCGGGGCTCCTTGAACCAAAGGCCAGCACGCTAACCATTCAGCCATGGAGCCGGACATTTAATAGTCATTTTAGTTCTAAGGACCCTGAAACTCAAAAGCTGTATATAAATTTAACACGAAGGAAATTAGAATATTCTTTAGTAATCTGGCACCCCCCTTTAAAAGGACCAAATTCGTCACATTGAGACTGTGCAAAATAAATTTGTAGGTTATTTGTATTATAAAACTTTTAATGTATTTTGTCCATTTGACATTTCAACACAGATTTTACGAAAAGTATTCAATTTTACGTCTTTGAAAAGCGGGAAGACATTAATATCATTACAAGTATTATGAAAAAAGGAAAAAATGGAACAAATTGACTGACAAAAATTACTTTTCTTGTACCATAAATAAAATCACGACGGCAAGTACTATTTCACATCCCAAGACCTAGAAGCGTTCATCATTCTAATCCACCGTTAGTCGAAATGCTGTCGGTTTATAATAAAATTAGTACTCAACTTGGTTTATTCGCTGGCAATAGCTTATTCAATACGGAAAAAAGAAATTTTTACTTCTTCTTCTGCTTCTTCTGATTAATCTGGTTATCCTCCAGGGTCGGCTTTTCCCTCGGTCTCGGCGAGGGATCCCACCTCTACCGCCTCAAGGGCAGTGTCCTGGAGCTTCAGACCCTGGGTCGGGGGATACAACTGGGGAGGATGACCAGTACCTCAGCCAGGCGGCCTGACCTGCTGTACTGAACAGGGGCCATTCGGGGGGGATGGGAAGATTGTAAGGGATAGACAAGGAAGAGGGAAGGAAGGGGCCGTGGCCTTGAATTAGGTACCATCCCGGCATTTGCCTGGAGGAGAATTAGGAAACCACGGAAAACCACTTCCAGGATGGCTGAGGTGGGAATCGAACCCGCCTCTACTCAGTTGACCTCCCGAGGCTGAGTGGACCCCGTTCCAGCCCTCGTACCACTTTTCAAATTTCATGGCAGAGCCGGGAATCGAACCAGGACCTCCGGGGGTGGCAGCTAATCACACTAACCACTACACCACAGAAAAATTTTACTATTATGTATTTACTTTTTGCTGGAATGCTGGATACTCGTACGAATTTTTTGTCGCTTTTTCCTAATTTGTTTAGTGCTTTACTATGACTTACATGTAGCCTATATTATTAATTTTTTCGTTAGTAGTTGTAATTTTCAATTGTTTTCTTTTAGTTATAATTCGTGTTATTCTTTACCTTATTATCGTTATTATTGTAATTTTGTAGTGATTTATTTATAGTTTAAATCTTATATGTCGAGAAGAGACATAATTCAACTTAGGTCTGTGTACATTCATATTGTCAAATAAATAAATAAATAAATAAATAAATAAATAAATAAATAAATAAATAAATAAATAAATAAATAAATAAATAAATAAATAAATAATTTTCAGGTACACCAGTGTCCGCCTCTGTGGTGTAGTGGTTAGTGTGATTAGCTGCCACCCCCGGATGCCCGGGCTCGATTGCCGGCTCTGCCACGAAATTTGAAATGTTGTATGAGGGATTGAATGGGTCCACTCAGCCTCGGGAGGTCAACTGAGTAGAGGGAGTTCGATTCCCACCTCAGCCGTCCTCGAAGTGATTTTCCGTGGTTCTTCTACATATAAATGCCGGGATAGTACCTAACATAAGGCGACGGCCGCTTCTTTCCCTCTTCCTTGTCTATCCCTTACAATCTTCCCATCCCCCCGAATGGCCCCTGTTCAGTATAGCAGGTCAGGCCGCCTGGCTGAGGTACTGGTCCCCTTTCCCAGTTGTATACCCCGTACCAAAGTCTCACGCTCCAGGAGGCATTGGAGGTTGGATCCCTCGATGAGTCCGAGAGAGAAGCCTACCTTGGAGGGTAAACGGATTAAGATGAAAAGAAAGAAAGAAAGGAAAAAAATGCCATCACTAGAGTCTATGCAGTAGAGACAAAGGGCATATAAATGTATCACAAGTACTCCCTATTCGAGGCTACTGTATGAGCTTGGCCCATGCAGGGTAAGGGTGCATAGAACTGTTTGTTCACATCCAAAGACAGAACATAGCGCGAGCCATTACTAAGTTTACTTTCGAACAGCTGAATAAACGTAAGTCATATTGTGAGTAAGGCATTTTTTATCCCTGTTTGTAAGTCGGCTGGATTGCGCAGTTAATAGTCGCTCCCTAGACCGTTATGATTAACGTTGGAACTGTCGGCTAGTTATTTAAATGAGTTATTTTTTGGCGTACAGGCTTCATTGCGAGGAGTGTCCGAGGAAATGTTCGACTTGCCAGGCCTGTAACTGTTATTCTCGTATGATAGTTACAGATGTGTCCAAATTATTAGAATAATAGTTATTCGGTTTTAAAGCCCAATCATTTGAATTTATTTATATGCGTTCCCTTTTAGTTGCCTACTCACTCTGCATTCCCATTTTCTTAATAACAATGTGGATACTCTCTTTATTAAGGTCCTTCAACATTTTCCAAATTTCTTCATCAGGGTGTCATACGTCTATGATGTTTTCCACTTCTGGTTGTAACTGTCTTTTCCTTCGGTCTTTCCTTCATCACTCCTTACAGATTTTTCAATGTGCTAAGGGTCTTAGCCGTTGAAGGCAATGTTTATAACATCTTTTCTTACAAAAGTGTCGTGATAGACTTGGTCCTGTGGCACGGTGCTTCGTTATGCATAACAATACAGTCTCAAGCAGAAAACTAGCCCCTGAGTTTAGACGACAACTTCTTATCTTGTTGTTGGACAAGTATTTCCTGAATGTTGTATAGCCTACACAACCTTACCTAGCCATAGCCTTTTTTTGAAATACCATAATTCCAGATTTGATAAATTAATAATGTGATAACGTGGTCTCTAACACTTTACTATAACACACATGATCTTATATATTTGTACAGATTTTTATATAGAAACTAGTTATTCAAACAATTTGCGCACGTCTATAACTCGTAATCTTACATTACCACCGTGAATGTTTGTGAGTTTTTGGAATGCCCTGCTACCCTAGCAGTGAGCAAAAAAATATAAAATTTTTAAAAGTGGTGTTTTCTGTGGGTGTAGGTGCCATTGTTCGGACTAGAAACAGGAAGAAAATGGACGTGGTCTTGACAAAGGTACGATCCCGGCATTCGTCTGGAGTGTAAATGGGAATCCACAGAAAACTATTTCGATGATGGCTGATGGTGATTCCTGAGCATAAGCCGTAAGGACCGTATTCACCAACGGGAGTAAAAATATTTATCTTAAATTACAGCTACATAAACCAAGATGACAGTTATGTTTATATACACCATGTTTATATTCTCGGATAACGAGTATTATCTCAGTTTAAAATTTTGCCTGAGGTTGCATGGCCGGTAAAATGGGAAATCTAAGATAATAGCCTTCCAATATGGCAGCTCAAAGACGGCTGGAATATATAATTGTAAGAGAAAATCACAGCGATGAATAATACGATCAAGATTATGCAATTAATAAACGTCCTGGGTGGATAAAAGAACGTCCGACATATTTTTAGGATTACGACGACACTGATTTTCACATACATTTTAGGTTAGCTAAAGCTTTGACACTGTCAGTGTTATCCATGATCGAACATACCTTGGAATTCCCAATCCACAGGTAGGCCTGAGATGAATTCTCGATATAGTTATATCTTGTACGGTACACGTCTGGTTGACATTTTAGTGAAGAATTAAGGAATACTAATTTCTTTTTGACTGAAATATATAATGTGTAGGCTGTAATTTGTTTTCTGCTGCGAACTCGCATCCGGGAGATAGTAGGTTGGAACCCCACTGTCGGCAGCCCAGAAGATGGTTTTCCGTGGTTTCCTATTTTCACACCAGGCAAATGCTGGGGCTGCACCTTAATTAAGGCCACGGCCGCTTCCTTTCCAGTTATATCCCTTTCCTATCCCATCGTCGCAGTAAGACCTGTCTGTGCCGGTGCGACGTAAAGCAAGTAGAAAAAAAAAGAAGTGTTTTCTTATTCTCTATATTGTTAATGATTTCTGCCACCAAATTCAATAACAGTTCACTCTCTTGGAAATTCACATAAGGTTTCTTTCTTCATTTATGAGCAATAACGGACTGATTTATGTAAATTATTTGCAAAGTCCGAATGGAATCAAACACTTCTTTACATTTCGATGGTTGCAGCAGCACGCAGTCATTAGTTTTCCGCGCGTCAGATTGAAACGAAAACATAGTTTTGGTAAACCGAGATAATAAATTCTCTGGTGTATACAGAAGTGAGCGTTATCCGGGCTATTGACATTATCCAAATGTTGGAAATCTAAAATAACAGCGAAAGTAACGAACGCTGGCCGTGCCTTAGCGCACTGAGCTAACGCGTTCGGGAGCTATTAAGGCCCAGACTCATGTACGTAGGTTAAAACATATTCTCGCGTTACACAATCTTAACTTTGAATTTGGCTATTAATTCTAATTCATTATGGAGGGTTTCTTTTAACTCTAGGTTAAGGCTGCGGGTAACCCCTACTTTCACCTGGGTTAAACTGTTAAACGACCGCTTTAACTTATGCGTTAGATGCAGAGTTGCTTTATTTAGATATGTTAAATAGTATTCCTAATAGAAATAGGTCTATTAGGAAGAACGACTTTCACAGTGTATATGAGGAAATATTTATGAAAATAATAATCGTATGGCCTCAGCTACCGTGTGCAGACATTTCGATTTGACGCCATCTGGCTGTCTGCTCGTCAATTTCGACGTTCCGTTTTACTCTAGGCCCACTAGATGGCAGACAGAGTAAACCGGATCTCTCTTGGGCGTCTATGGCTGATATTTAATTAATTTTGTCGGGTAAACACCAAATGTATCACCAGAGATCTTTTACATGCCGACATCGTACGACATGGAGTGTCGAGTGGACTTTCTTCCGCCCTTCAAAAATCTGACTACCTCTGCCGGGTTTGAACCCGCTATCTTGGGATCCGAAGGCCGACACTCTACCACGGATCCACAGAGGCATAGACTGTCAATAACCGTCGTCAGTAGGATCATCGGTGAAATTCGCGAGAGGTTGTAATACACGACAGTTAAAACAAGTATTTTCCTCTCCTTTACTGGAGATATTGTTTCCACTAAGATTTTACGCCTGAGGGTAGTTTCATGTGATGGTCTGAAACAACGGTGGGGTATCAAAAACTACGGTCAGCGCAATTTTCTCTGAAGTGTCTCAAATTATTGCATTAATATTTTCGTAGAACTGTTTAAATTGCTTGCTAGATCGCACTGACACGTGAGTAGTGCTATAAATTTTTCCCGAGTGTCATCCTTTTCTTTAGGGGCTGCCTGGCCGAGGCGGTAAAAGCCTGCTCGGTTCGCCCGGAAGGACGTGGGTTCGAATCCCCGTCAGGAAGTCGTAAAATTTAAGAAACGAGATTTCCAATTCCGGAGGTGCATATGGCCTTGACGTTCACTCAGCCTACACCAAAAATGAGTACCAATTTAATTCCTGGGGGCAAAGGCGGCCGGGCGTACAGCTAACCACTCTACCCCATCACGTGCCGAGGTTAACAATGGTGGAAGCCTTTACCTTCCACTCCTCAAAGGGCCTTCATGGCCTGTGCGGAGGTGACTTTGCTTTGCTTTGCTTTTGCCTCCTTTTCTTTAAATCTCACATAACCAGTCTTCTTGAATTCTAAACTCACAGGATAAAAGATTAATCACCACTGGAGAAAACATTACAAGCCTCTGTACTTGATAACCGCTTGGATCTGGTTAGAAAACGAGTCCACAAGGCTGTGAATTTACGTCGCATCAAGGTTAAGCCACTCACTGAGGATTTAATCAGGTAATTCCACCAAATTGCGAGGATGTTGATGTCGGCGTTTTACCCGCTGTTCCAACATTTGCCACAGATTTTCAATGGGGTTCAAGTCAGGAGATTTTGCAGGCTATTGTAATAGGATGGGGGAATGTTCACAAAACCAGTCACAAATGCGTCCATCCCGATGAACTTTGCTGTCGTCATTTTGAAAAATCCGGGTATCAACAGCATGATCATCATGCAAATGTTGACTGAAAGGCAACACCTGATAAACCAGAATCTTTAAACAAACATGCTGGTTCGTGTTAGTGGTCACCCTAGTGAGCGGGCCCAATCTATGATACGAAAAACACCCCCAAAACATCACAGACCCACCTCCGGCTTGAAACTAACCTTGCACACGTCAAGGATGAAATGCTTCATTTGGCCTTTGGTGCAGTCGACGACGTCCGTCATCGGAAGACAGGAACGTGAATTGTCAGACCATATCACGATCCGCCAGTCAGCTACTGTCCACGTTCGATGATCGATGATTTCTAGCCCATTGAAGACGCGCAGTTTTCTGTGCTTGTGTGAGGAGTGGCCTCTTGCAACGTGACCGACTCCAAACGTTCATTGCATGGAGTTACCGTGGCAATGTTCTCCCGCTAACAGGTTGGGTTAGACTTTCATTCACTGACTACAGCAATTCATGTCGGGTTTGGAAGCGATTTTTATTCACAAGCCGTGAGCCGCGTCTCCGGTCCCCCTCAGTCAGGATCTTTTTCCGACCGTAATTCTGACGTCGTGTTTTGTGGCCACGTGTAGTACACGACTGCTTTCGGGCACGCTGAGCAGTCCGCTGTGAAACACCAATAAATCCAGCATTTCCGTGCACCGTATGGCCATGGGCATGGAAAAACACGATTTCCCCTATTTGCCACTTTGTCACATCCTTACATCTATCCATATTGACGTATACTGTCTGCTTGAACCATCGCTACTATCTTATGCTCAAGTAGAGGCAGTGCGCGTCCGGTTGAGCACGGGACTCTCTCGGTGCGCCATTTGTAGTCTTAACGATCCATCTGTGTGTGCCCACTACGGTGGCAAATTTTTTGTCCGGTGAGCTTATAAGGCTTTGGTACGAACTCAGCGAGTAAAGTAGAAAGAATGATCTGTGTTTCTCTTCTGAATATCTTCCATTCCTTTCGATCACTACTGTCACGCCTGTTACGAAATAATGCCAATAATACAGGCTACCACAGATTTGTGGAAGAAAACAAAATACTGAGCAAAAACTAACAAAAATACCGCGCAAGACATGCATTCATAGCCTCTGATTTTCAGTTGCAGCCTACTTGATTAGTATGGTAGCTGTTTTCGGCGAGGGTTAATGCGACAATCTAGCTCGGTGAAGCGCGTGGCAAATAAGGTAGAGCTAAAATATTAACCCGAAGTTAAGGAACTCCGGGCTTAAGTATATTTAACTCTAATTGATGTATCGGAGCCAAAGATTGCTTAAATGCGGGATGTCCGAGTTAGAACCCCTTTGCTATGAACAATTTCACTAATATATATCTATTGGAAGTTGACTGCGATAGTGAATACATTACATTATTATTCATATCTTTGATTAATTGTAATAATTAATTACTTCGTTTGTAGAAAATCAGATCTTAAATTTCAAGTCATGTTAGAGTTGTATGAATTGCTACGGATAATTGGAAGGAGGGAGCCTCCGTGGCTCAGATGGCAGCGCGTCGGCCTCTTACCGCTGGATACTGTGGTTCAAATCCCGGTCACTCCATGTGAGATTTGTGCTGGGCAAAGCGGAGGCGGGACAGGTTTTTCTCTGGATACTCCGGTTTTCCCTGTCGTTTTTCATTCCAACAACACTGTCCATTCTCATTTTATAGCAACTATCAGTCATTAATAAATCACTTTGGGAGTGGCGACCCCATCGTACTAATAGCCTACTGTATATCTGCTTCATTCATTCCATCCTTCACCCGGTCACTGACTGGAAAACAGGTTATAGGTTTTCATTTTCAATTGGAAGGAGGAATATGAATTCACGTAAAACTGGAAATCGCATGGTTGAGATCACAATGAGAAAAGTTCTGTAAACTCACATTTAAAACTATAATGCGTTATTTAACTTTATACTTATACCCTAAATAATCAAAATAAATCCAAATACAGCTCCAGATCTTTTACTGCGGGGAAAATAATATAATGCTTTGGCAACGCTCTAATGGCAGCAGAAACTCTTCACAATTACAAATACTATTACATTGCACTCATAAAAATGGTCGCCAGTCACCTATAATTACATGAAAAGAATCTAAAGCATAATATCTAAGAACTATAAGCAGCTGAGGGACTGGAGACACTGATAAGTTTCAGTCTGTGATAAACAAGATGACAAGTTTAAATGCTGTCAGAACTTTGGTAAAAGGCCGTTAGCTACTGGCTGAAGGAAAATCTAAATTCTCTCATTTTATGAAACTAACTTTCACAATAATATAGTGAGATGAAATATAACACTGCGCACTTGCGGCGTTATTGAATAGCTGTGCCAGAAAGCTCCGTGTTGCTCTGACATGAACAGGCTTTCTTATTGCGAACTTACGATGTTTGGAAAGAATTAATATGCAAACAAAATGCGTGTCGTAAGGTAAAGATCTTTTATTTTCATGAAGTATAGTCGCTTTGAGTTTGTTTATACTCATAAAGTAGCAACCTTCCATTTTTCTCTTTTTATCTATACAGCAAGTATGTGGCATGGCATTGAATAAGCTTGATTGTAAACAAGGGGTTTGGTCAATCAATCTTTATGGACCGACCTCATATAAAAGTACTTACCTGGTCGTTTGATGTTCTTTTCACCGGGTGAGTTGTCTGTGCGGTTAGGGGCACTCAGCTGTGAGCTTGCATTCGGGAGATTGTGGGTTCGAACCCCACTGTCGGGAGCCCAGAATATGGTGTTCCGTGGTTTCCCATGTTCACACCAGGAAAATGTTGGGGCTGTATCTTTAATAAGGCCATGGCCGATTCTTTCGCACTCCTAGGCCTTTCCTATCCCAGCGTCGCCATGAAACCTATATGTGTCGGTGCTACGTAAAACAAATTGAGAAAAAAAAGATGTGCCTTTCCATGAATAAATACAAGAAATGGTTGATGGCCAGTGAGTTTGGAGAATGATAAATGTATTGGAGTAGCCAATAAAACGTTGTCCAGAGTCTTCCAATAATGTTCCATATGTGAGTTGCTCTTTCACAATACATAGAAGAGATACGTGGAATTAATTTTCGGTGAGTTTGAATGCTAGTCACTGCATAGACATGGGGTGAATGAATCAGGCTATGTGTAATATATTCCAATAAACATAACGTTCCAGCCGTTTTATGTATTTTTATAAATGTGTATAAACATATATAGCTTGGGTGAATATTTGGTTGAGTTAGGAGGCTAATGGATGCATTAGAAATGATGTGTCCAGCAAAATTGTGCCATGACTTCAATAAAAGTAAAGTTTGAGTCCTCTGATATCAGATTGGCGCATTATATTCCACTAACACATTTCTGTATGAAACATTTCTTTCTTTCTTCTTAATCCGTTTACCCTCCAGGGTCGGTTTTCTATCGACTCAGTCAGGCATCTCCAATCTACCGCCTCTGGAGTGTGAGACTTTGGGTCGGTGGATACAACTGGGGAGGAGGACCAGTATTTTGCCCATGCGGCCTCACCTGCTGTGCGGAACAGGAGCCACGTGGAGGGATGGGAAGATTGGAAGGGAGAAAGAAGGAAGCGGCCGTGGCCTTAAGTTAACTACCATCCCGGCATTTGCCTGGAGGAGAAGTGGGAAGCCGCGGAAAACCACTTCAAGGATGGCTGAGGTGGGAATCGAACCCACCTCTACTCAACTGACCTCCCGAAGCTGAGCGGAAACCGTTCCAGCCTTCGTACGACTTTTAAAGTTTGTGGCAGGGCCGGGACTCCGGGAGTTGAAGCTTATCACACTAACCACTACACCAGAGACGGACATTATTATTATTATTATTATTATTATTATTATTATTATTATTGGTCACATCTATTATACGAGACGATTAAATGGTGCAAGTAGTTTGCTTCTTAATAATAATAATAATAATAATAATAATAATAATAATGACTTTACATTCCACTAACTGCTTTTACGGGTTTTGGAGATTCCGAGGTGTCGGAATTTATTCCCGCAGGAGATTTTTTACACGCCGGTAAATATTCCGATACAAGACTGACGTGTTTGAGCACTTTCAAACAGGCCTACCACCGGACTGAGCCGGAATCGAACCTGCCAAATTGGGGTCAGAAAGCTAGCGTCTCCACCGTCTGAGCCACTCAGCCCGGTGTTTTGCTCTTGTATTTACTTGTTTGACTCTATGACTTAAGAGCTACTGTACCTTGCTCGTAGCTATGATGTGTTTATGTTCGTCTAAGGCTGCTCTTTGGATTTGTTTACTCCACTCGTGTCCAAGAGAACAGAAATACCACTCTCACACGATATGTTCGGACATTCGCACAGAACCCACGTAAGTAACTAATCGATACCTAACACTCGATTCGACCAGGAACTTGACAAACGGGTTCGATAATATTAATGGTATCAGCAATAAAATAGCCATGGCCCAACTTTCCATTACGCTCGCTAAATCACAAGTCTCCAGTAGTCGGAAAGGCAGGGGCTCAATTTCAAAATGGCTCAAACATTTAATATGTATTACCTTCTGTCCTTTCTTCTTCTTCTTCTTCTCCTTACACCAGTAAAGTCGCAGGTGCGAACTGTTACACGAGCTTATTTGCCCCTATCTTACAGTCTAATGCCCGTTCTGGCACTAGCTGTGTGGGGAGGGTGTATTCAGTATTGCGCGTTTCAATGATGGCTAGTTGTTCGATGTGTTGAATGTACCGGGTGTCCACTATTAAGCTGTGTTCAGCGCGCTACAGTACAGGCTGTAATGATCGTAGGAGTCCGAAATTTCGAAGATATACTAACTAAGCAAGGCTCTCGCGAATTATGCCACAAAAGTTGTTAGTAGCACGTCCTGCTACCAGGTGAAAATATGGCGCTGCAAGCAGTCAACTGTGCAGTTTTCCGGAACTCTGACATCACAATGTTCTTCCGGCGGAAGGGCGTTTTGTCAGATTCTTTGTTGTTGCAGGAACGCCATTGAATTTGGCCTCTGTCACTATTTGGTGAGGTTTACATGCTCCTTCATTCTTGATCTGTTTTTCTTAAGAAGATAATCGCCCCTGGAGTGCTTGTTAGGTGTACATTAACATGTGCACGTTATAGGAACCTCCTTGTGCAAGATGCGATTCCAGATTTGCAAGAACGCAGCTGTGATCACGCCGTTATTTTCATTCAAGGTGGGGAAACAACACAGGTCAAAGATTTGTTGCGAGAAATCTTCAGTAACGACTGCATCATCTCTGGGCATTTTGCAGATGCTTGATCTTCACTATCGCCCGACCTAAATCCATTTGAGTTCTGGCTGTAGGAATATTTGAAGGATTGTGTCTATCGGGGACAAATCCGGTCTCTGCCTTATCTAAAGGCTAGCATATAACGACATGTCGCTCTGATTTCACCCGATATGCTGCAGGCAACTGTCGACCATATCGTAATAAATGCGCCAGAATAATCGATATTATGTGTTTGATATTTCCTGCCCTTTTCTGCGACCCTACCGCTGCTTAAAGCGCCATATATTTGCCTGGTGGCAATACTTGGAACTAATAATCTTTTTGCACGGCCGACTTGATGCGTCGCTCTAGCTAGCTCAAGGAGAGCAGCGAGGGATCCAGTCGGCCGTGCTTTTTGCCATAATTTGCAAGCGCATTGCATAGTTACCATATCTACGAAGTTTCAGGCTACTACGACCTTTGCAGCCTGTGCTGTGCCACAATAAACACCGTCTTATTTAATTGGAGACAGCCGGTATACTAAAGGGACTTGTACTAAGACGAATACAAACACCCAATTCGCTTAAGTGCGGCCAGTATCCAGTATTCGGGAGATAGTGGGTTCGAGCCCCACTGTCGGCAGCCCTGAAGATGGTTTTCCGTGGTTTCCCATTTTCACACCTTACTTATGGCCACGGCCGCTTCCTTCCCAGTCCTAGGCCTTTCCTGTCCCATCGTCGCCATAAGACCTATCTGTATCTGTGTCGATGCGACGTAAAGCCAATAGCAAAAAAAAAAAAAAAAAAAAGAAAAACCCACCCAATTGTCTACTCAACCAAGACAGGTACCATTCGAATCCATATGGGATTTTTTTAAATGTCACATCACTGTAGATTGGAGAGGAGGTCTTGTGCCTCGTGGCTATAATCACTATATGCGACTCGTTGCACGGAAAGGAGACTCCAAGACGACAATAGAAATTTTACAGCAGAGCTGAAGACAAGTTTCTGTGGTATAAAAATTGCATTTCTGATTTGACTTCTAGCGCTACCTGTGGGTCTTCTTAACAAACTAAGTTACGCTGCAGTTCGAGTCCTCGCCATTAGATGTCATGAGAACTTTCTACAAATTGTAAGAAATTTAGTGAAGGCTCTTAAGTGCGTTTTGCTCAAAATAAAGATTTTTTTTTTAAAAAAGCAACAGTCGATAATTAATATCCTCTAAAGTGTTGCACCTAGAAAATGAACTCTTTTCTTTAAACGCTCAGTATTGTACGTGAATTTTGGAACCACAAATATCTCAAAAATGAAAAATTCGACTTAAGGCCCCTTTCCGCATAACGGGTCCCATATTAATAGTCAGGTAAAATTAAAATCCCTTCTCAGAAAGCAAAGGATGACGGTCAAGTGGATTCGTCGTGCCGACCACACGACACCTCGTAATCGGCAGGCCTTCTGGGTGAGCAATGGTCGCTTGGTGGAACTTCGCCCTTCAGGGCTGTTGCGAAATAGGGTTAGGTATTATTATTAAAATTGCAAGCTTGCATTTTTTCACAAACCTCTACTTGCTCAGAAGAATTAACCAGATACGACTTGGCTTTACGTTCCACTAACTACTTCTACGGTTTTCTCAGACACTGAAATGCCGGATTTCTTTCTCGTAGGACCGAAACGAGGTTGACAAATTTGAGCACCTTCAAATAGCAATGGACTGAGCCAGGGTCAAACCTGCCAAGCTGGGGTCAGAAAGCCAGCGACTCAACTCTCTGAGACACTCAGCCCGCTACCAGAATATTATTTGTACCTCTAAGTTTCACTACACCCAAACAGAGAAACGAACCCACGTTATTTTAGGACACTCAAACACGTCCTGACTCAACATACTGGGAATTTCCTGAAATGTTTACTGTGGTAGTAGTGTTCGAAGAGAGTGTTTTTGGTTTCGTGTAACGAAGGCCACGCATGATACAGAACAAAATAACATGGAGCTCGCGAAGAATACTGGTCGCACAGCTCTGTCCACCTGCTCCGTTTTCTCGACTCCAGTCAGCGTCAGTTATCCATTTGACGATATTTATTGTTTTGCCTTCTTGGCAGATGCCCATTGCCAAGTATGAGTTGGCACACGTGATGCAGTATCTCGTCTGTATAATAAAACGGGCATCAAACAGACTGAGTGTTGAGTCTGTCCCCCTCTCACAAGTTCCCAGCGGAGAATAAATCCCAAACACTTACGCAATTTCCTTACATCTTTAATAACAGATTAAAATAAGCTTTTAAAGGGGATGTACTATGATCTGCTGTAAGTACACATTGCCCCACGGAAATTCAGGTATGCCCAGGAAGATTTAACACGTTTAATATGCATTTCTTGTTGTCTGTGTGTTAAATTAATCTACTAAATTACCACTAGTCCATCCATTTAATGGCTTTAGTTCGAATCTCAGTCTCTATACTACACGACTGATGTTTATAAATGTACCATATATCTAATCAATTATGATTCTATATTAAATTGTCAATCGCTGGGCTGACAAAGGGAGTCGCCATATGGTTTTATATAAAAGTGTTTAAATATTGAAGATTTTCCCTTCATTAAATATTTTAGACCTGTTCGAGCATTTTTGCCAATGAGCCTCATTTTGTTCAAAATTTAACGTTTAAAATCTATCCACCGAGCTCGATAGCTGCAGTCGCTTAAGTGCGGCCAGTGTCCACTATTCGGGAGATAGTGGGTTCGAACCCCACTGTCGGCAGCCCTGAAAATGGTTTTCCGTGGTTTCACATTTTTACACCAGGCAAATGCTGGGGCTCTACCTCAATTAAGGCCACGGCCGCTTCCTTCTCAGTTCTAGCCCTTTCCTGTCCCATCGTCGCCATAAGACCTATCTGTGTCGGTGCGACGTAAAGCCAATAGCAAAAACTAAAAAAATAAAATCTATCCTCAGTATTTTGCACTCTTATTCCCGTAAATATTTCCAACATGTTTCCGTGGTGTAGTCGATAGTGCATTGACGTTGTGAATTGAATGTTTAGAGTTTGATTCCCACCTTGGTCAGACTTTTACCAGCATGTATGTTTGTAGAATATCTCTCTTGACTCCTTCTAGGTTTGGCACCCTCTAAACTTTCAGACGATGCCCTCAGACCGTATTAAATAGCCAAATCTCCTTAGTTTGCACCGTCTCATATTCTCTGTTATTTTCTCCATTCCTGCCATATCTCTGCTATCATCGTTTCTTCTCCTTTCCTTGCTCACCGTAATATTCTCATTTCTGTCCTATCCAACATCTCATTTTTCTTCTTTCTCAAAGCCCATGTTTCTGCCCCATATATTATCACTGCACGAATTATTGTCTTGTACATCATTAGCTTTTACTGGGCTAATATCCTCCAGTTGAAGACTATTCCTGTCATCTCCTTCCACTTAACTCCAACCAACTTCAACTCCTTCACGGACTCGTTCACATCCTCCCGTCGATCAATCTCTGCTCTCAGGTACATAAAGCGCTCCATGTCCACTTTATTATTATTATTATTATTATTATTATTATTATTATTATTATTATTATTATTATTATTATTATTATTATTATTATTAACATTATTAACAAGTACATCGCAATTGGGAAATATCCCGGTGGCAATGGTCACTTAAAGTAATGTGATAATAAGGTAAAGTTAAAGCATAATTAAACAACAACAACAAAACAAAAGTACAACAAGCAATTCCAAGGAGAGAAATTATTTCACGAAATATTACTAGTTTGACATTCTTAAGTATATCTAGTGCTTAACATTACGGCTTACTGTATTATAGGTTGAGCTTACTACTAGCTTAACATTACAATGTTAATAAAGTAAAGTTTAAACATAACTACCCAACAACAACAACAACAACAACAAGAATACAACAAGCAATTCCATGGAAAGAAAATATTTTAAAAGTACTACTAGTTTAACATTTTAAATCCAGTATCATATAAAAAATCACACACAATTTAAGTATTTCCAGGTCTTAATACTACAGCTTACAATACTATAGATTGAGCCCATAAGGGATTGGAATAAATTACCTGCAGCAGTCTTTGGTACATTTCCTTCCGATATCAAGTCATTTAAGAAGATCATTAGTGTTAGTTTAAAGTGAAAAGTAAAAGTTGTAAATTACGGACAGTGAATTGGTGATTTTCTGCTTCAATTCAATTTAATTTGTTCACAGTTCTTGGGAAAGCGATAAAATTCTAAGTCCTTCTGGTATCTAGCGTGATTAGAGCAACCAATGTCAGCACAGCACAGAATAGCACCGAAAAATTACAGTCACAAACGCAAACATCATCACTACACTAACAGCGCTCGGCTCAGCGTATTAAGCACAGTTGTAACATTCTGCAAAAATGAATAGATTACAAGATAATTAGATAAATGCATAGCTATAAAAACTGACAAATATATTTGGCAAAATTGAAAAATAATAAACAAATGATTACATAAAAAAAAGAAAATGATAAAGAGAAACTCACAGTTACAAAGGTGTGCTCGGTTCGCCCGGAAGGACGCGGGTTCGAATCCCCGTCAGGAAGTCGTAAAATTTAAGAAACGAGATTTCCACTTCCGGAGGTGCATATGGCCCTGAGGTTCACTCAGCCTACACCAAAAATGAGTACCAGGTTAATTCCTTGGGGCAAAGGCGGCCGGGCGTAGAGCTAACCACTCTACCCCATCACGTGCCGAGGTTTACAATGGTGGAAGCCTTTACCTTCCACTCCTCCCAGGGCCTTCATGGCCTATACGGAGGTGACTTTGCTTTGCTCACAGTTACAGTGGGCCGTGTACCGATGGGAGCCAGCTGACGTCAACAATCCCCTACGTGACCCCTACCGTGTAGTCTAGTAACCATGGTGGTAGGTTTCTCCAACCTTACGGGCAGAGTCGAATAGTCTTCGGTCCCGATTATAACGGGCTCGTTCCCACCAGAGTAATCTTACGAAAATGTTACAATCTATGAGTTAGGAAGACTTGGGAGTAAGCAGAGCTGTCAGTGGAATGGTGGGCGTGGGTTGACATTACAAGACGAATAAGCGTGATTGGAGATTTTAAGAGCAGAATAAAAATCTACTGGCTGTTTCCTGTCATTCGACCGGGTCAGAAATGTAATGAATGAGCCTCAATCTAGTGGCGATAATAGGAAACTTTTCCGGCTGCTGAAGCCTATCGCACTCCTCTGGGGTAATGATTAGTGGCTGACTGGAATAAAAGATGACAGGGAAAACCGGAGTACCCGGAGAAAAACCTAATCTGCCTCTGCTTTGTCCAGCACAAATTTCACATGGAGTGACCGGGATTTGAACCACAGAACCCAGCGGTGAGAGGCCGACACGCTGCCACCTGAGCCACGGAGGCTACATAATGTGAGATGAAGTTTAAATTAAATTGAATCGGTTAGTTGAGAAGCAACACATGTCCATTTTCCGACAAAACAGGTTTAATACATATATGTTAAAATTATATGTCTGTTGCTTAACGGGGCCTAACGTCTGGGTCATCAGCCCTCTTAAAATTATGTGTATTCCCATGTTTCAGAGAGAAAGCGTACACGTCCGCCTCATTATCAGGTTTTCTCTGGTACCTAAAAAATGTATCTCCTGACCTACTGTTAATAAGCAGGACATATCTGAGGAACTTGAATAACTGGCATGACAAGAGATATATTTTCTTTGCTAGTGGCATTACGTCGCACCAACACAGATAGATCTTATGGCGACGATGGGCCAGAAAAGGGCTTGGAGTGGGAAGAAGCGGCCGTGAACTTAATTAAGCTACAGCCCCGGCATTTGCCTGGTGTGAAAATGGAAAACCACGGAAAACCATTTTCAGGGCTGCCGACAGTGGGGTTCGAACCTACTATCTCCCGAATACTGGATACTGGCCGCACTTAAGCGACTACAGCTATCGAGCTCGGTTATATTTTTCTTGGCGTTATTGTTAGCAAGGGGGATGTCCCTGATAACTGTAATAACTTCTATGGTTAAGACGGAAAATGTTGGAAAATATTCTGAATTTTGTCTTTTTTTTTTTTTTTTTTTTTTTTTTTTTTTTTTTTTTTTGCTAGTTGCTTTACGTCGCACCGACACAGATAGGTCTTATGGCGACGATGGGACAGGGAAGGGCTAGGAGTGGGAAGGAAGCGGCCGTGGCCTTAATTCAGGTACAGCCCCAGCATTTGCCTGGTGTGAAAATGGGAAACCACGGAAAACCATTTTCAGGGCTGCCGACAGTGGGATTCGAACCTACTATCTCCCGAATACTGGATACTGAATTTTGTCTTTAATGTTGTTGTATGAAGGTAAATTTAAGGACTAAACTTAATTAGATAAGTAAAGTGTGAAAAGTAATATGCTTAAATGTTTGTAAGCATTAAATAACCTTCTTTTGTTATGTTTTTGCTAGCAAGAGATTATTTATTTGAGAAATCACGCATGTCCAATAACTTTCAGTCCCAATAATATTTTTAAAAATTTTTTTCGTAACAGAACAGAATTAATACAACAGATCTGATAAATAGTTTGCGTAAAACCCAGACACAAATTCCAAACATTAAAAGCTGTGCGCAGTTCTTTCCACTTTTGTCAAAACTAGCAGAAGTGGATTTGTGTGCTTTCCCGAATAACCGATTCAATTATTCAATTATAAGAAGAGGAATAAGGAGTTGGAATAGTTCGCGAAGTGAGATGTTTGATGAATGTCCCAGTACCTTTGAAATCATTTAAGAAAATATGCACATCACTGATAAATCAAATGATGCTCAGTGAAAATGATTAATTCCAACAACTTCAAGTCGTTGGTTTCTGCTCGACCAATACTAGTGACATTTTTTTGTGTTGCGATTTGATGGTAAATAATCTATAGACATATAATAACCGCGATATCTGCATCTCTTCGTCACTGAATCGATACGTCTATTACATAAATTAGAGGAGCTTGCGAAAACATTTGTATGTCTTTGACTTTAGCAGATGGATATCGAACGCCTCCTACACATCGGATCGATTGTTCCAGATAATCAAAGACTGTCATATAACCGTTTGCGGCCTAATTTCTCCTCTACAGATAGAACAGAAGGATGTCGTAATCTAGAACAACGATTTACATTCGGGTCTGGCTGGTAGTGTTGGGTGCGTTCAGGGGAAAAGCAATACAGTTATCAGACCTTAATAAGTCATATTGTGTAGTTAAAATTATTTTTTATCTAAAATAAGGAGCTACCTAGCTTAGAAGATAAAGACTTACTCGACTTACTCGATTGACCCGGAAGAATTGAGTTCAATTCCGCTTCAGAAAACTGACAAAAAGTAGAAGCGAGATTTCCAAATTTTGGAAGACACGTGGCCTTAAGGTTTACTCAAACTACACCAAAAATAAATACGGTATCAGGTTAATTTTTGGTAGAAAAGGTGACATCCCGTAGGGCTAACTAATGCGTAGAAGAGTCATTCAGTTCGTGGACTGGCCGTCTAGTGTCACTGTGGTGCACTGCAGCGGAAAGTTTGCATTACAGGATATTACCGTTATAGTTGTTCACTAGTCCCGGCAAGAAACAGTTGTGTGCTTACAGTATAAGCAGAATTACAGTCTCTGTTGTGAAAAGCAACTGAAATTCAACGGCGAAAATTGACAATGCCGTAGTTTGAGCAGCGGGCAAATTTCAAGTTCTGTCAAAAATTAGGCAAATCCGCAAGCGAAACGTTTGAGTGGAACAAGTCGAAATCATCCGGATCACCAGGACAGGAAAAGAACGCGTGCAGGCAGGTCAAAAGACTATGTGATTATTGAACTTTCAAGCCCCAGTCCTCGAACATACTGCAAAGAAATTATTGACGGTAGACATGGCCGTACACCGCGTTGCCTACACTGCAGACACCAGTCCGTGAACTTATTGACGGTCTGCAAAGAAATTATTGACGGTAGACATGGCCGTACGCCGCGTTGCCTACACTGCAGACACCAGTCCGTGAACTTATTGACGGTAGTAGTATTTTCTAAATAATGTTAATTGCTTTACGTCCCACTAACTACTTTTTCGGTTTTAAGAGATGCCGAGGTGCTGGAATTTAGACCCGCAGGAGTTCTTTTACATGCCAGTAAATCTACCGACACGAGGCTGACGTATTTGAACATCTTCAAATACCACCGGACTGAGCCAGGATCGAACCTACCAAATTAGGGTCAGAAGGCCAGCGCCTCAACCGTCTGAGCCACTTTACCCGGCAGTAGTATTTTCTAACGTAATGCTGAAGTTAGAGTTGTGTAACTCTGTACGTTCCCTTCTTCCGAGGGCCTTCATGGCCTGTTTGGAGATTACTTTAAGTTTTTTGGAATAAAAAACTGGATGGTGTAGGGTCACAATATCTGGCCCTTACTCACAGGCCACGAGTTTGATTTATGGATTTACTAGTACCTCTCTATAAGGCATGCGTAGCAGCCTAGACACCGGGACTGAGAACTACGCATTAGTGTTGATGAAGCAAAAACCATGTTGACCGGTAATCATGCTACTATCACACCACACTGTCGGCAGGCCTAAATATGGTTTTCCATGGTTTGCTAAGGCCATGTAAAGCAAATTAAAAAAACAAGTGAAGCAATTCACTTAACTCGGTAGCGTTTTATCGCAAGATAGCGGTTAGATGTAGATTTCAGCTGCAGAATTGGCAAAGACTCAGCAGTCTTTTAACGCTTGCAACCCATTTGGCCTGCTTCATTGGTCGATAAAGAGATAAACACCAACTTAATAAAACGCTCGTCATGCCATCAGCGACCTATGCCAATGAAACCTGGAAAATTACGGTGCGGTATTGGTTGCGCAGCTGTGAAGTTCCACTCGGGAAATAGTGGGTTAGAACCCCACTGTCGGCAGGCCTGAATATGGTTTTCCGTCGTTTCCCATTTTCACACCAGGAAAATGCTGGTGACTGTACCTTAATTAATGTAAAGGCCGATTTCTTCCCACTCCTAGCCCATTCCTATCCCATCGTCGCCGTAAGATATGTATGTGTCAGTGCAACGTAAAGGAAACTGTAAAAACAAAAACAAACAAACACAAACGGCATCAGACAGAACGATGTTCCACGTACGATGTTTACACAAAACGTTAGGCATCACTTGGCGCGGCCGATTCACCAATGAGGACATTTTGAGACAGGGTGGCTCCAGGAATTACAAGGTATTGTGGCGGAACGTCGAATGTGTCTAACACGCCCTATTCTTCGCTTACCACACAGCCGATACTCTCAAGAACGCTATACGCTGGGATCCACCAGAAGGCAGGCGAAAGTCGGGCAAACAATGCAAAGCAGGTTGCCACACGTTTAATATCAGGTGAGACGATATCGAGAACGCCACTTCGAACAGGAATCGTCGGCGGAAGCTTGCTGCCGTATGCGGTTCGCCCTGAAGGAACGAATGGCCCCACAGTGTAGGTGTAGCGTGCCTGCCTCTTACATGGAGGCCCCGGTTTCGATTACCGTCCAGGTCTACGTGCTTACAATTGAGGAACTACATGACGGTGAGATGGCGGCCTCGGTCTAGAAAGCCAAGACTAACGGCATACAGGATTCGTCGTGCTGACCACACGACACCTCGTAATCTGCAGGCCTTCGGGCTGAGCAGCAGTCGCTTAGTAGGTCATGGCCCTTCGGGACTGTTGCGCCATGCAGTTTGCTTTGGTTTTGTTGATCTCCTCACCAATTTTCTGACCTCAGTGGTGAAGTCTGTTAGTTTTCTAGTTTTTGCTATCATTTAATGTCGCTGAAGTTTCTTGGGACAGTTGAACGGAAAAGGATTAAGACTGAGAAGGTAGCGTCTTTGGTCTAACGTGCAAGCCTGGCATTACCTGGTTTCGAAATGGGAATCCTTGTGAAGCATGATCGGAGCTGCTAAAACGAAGTTTACAGATACACGATCCGTATCCCGTAGCTAACTCGATATTTATTAGCCATTGACCTCCATTTCTAAGGTAACAGGTTCGATACCGGCAAAAGGTAATTCAATGAGATAACATCGTGCCGTTGGCTTCTGGTATGCTAAATCGATTCTGTGTAACGATATTCAGAACATTAACATTACCGAGTTTATGAGACACCAAGGTGTCGAAATTTTATTTTTGGAAAAGATGAACAATGACTAGCAGATTGCGCGCCTGAGATTGTCCCGGCGTTCATTAAAATCTGTAACATTTTAATGGACATGAAAATGTATTATTATTATTATTATTATTATTATTATTATTATTATTATTATTATTATTATTATTATTATTATTATTATTATTATTAACGGCCGTAGCCGTGTTGAAACACCGGATCCCGTGAAATCTTCGAAGTTAAGCAACATTGGGCGTGGTCAAGGTTAGGAAGGGTTGCCACACGCTGTTGGTGGGGTAAGGGAATGGAGGACCGGAAAGGAACCGGCCACCCTACCGTACGTAAATTCCGGCTCAGGCACACCTCTGCGGAGGTTCGGACCTGCCTTCGGGCAGAATACACCTTTATATTATTATTATTATTATTATTATTATTATTATTATTATTATTATTATTATTATTTTCTTTCCTAAATGTTTAACGTCGCCCTAACGCATCGAAGGTTCCCGGCGACGGAAATATTTGAAAGGGCTGAGATTGGGAAGGTAGCAACGTGGCCTTACTTAAGGTATGCCTGGTGTTAGAATGGGTGTCTACAGTAAACTACTTTCAAGCTATCGACGGTCACATTCAAATCCACCATCTCTTGACTACAAACTCGCGCGGTCCAGTCTGCTACAGTACATATTATAAAACCTTCGATGTGTTAGCGCAACTTTAAACCATCAGCAAGGAGGGGAAATAGGGCCTGGCTCATCATGGGACTGGAGTGGCCACCATATAAGAGCGTAGCCTAATTTATGAATAGAAGGGCGATTGTGAGAATGAATGACGTAGTACTTAAGTATTATATAGTAGTAATACTAGTCATGTAGATCATCAGTCTGCTACGAATGGTGCATATTATGTTATAAGTTACTTGTTTTTTATAGTTTGTAACACTATTATTGCTTTCAGTAATTTAATTACAAACAGAACTATGTTTCAGAGTACGATTTGCCATATTTCCTATTATTCACCGCCAGCCTAAGGTTAAACCCCTTCTCCGCTATCATCACCACCGTCATCACAATCGTAATCATTTTGTTAATTATTTAATACAACCTGAAAGAATCAAGAATGTGATTAAGTGTAAGAAAGTGACAAAAACACCCAACCGCCACCTGTAAAGAGTTTGAAAATCCACAGCCGGTTTCCAGTCATTCGACCAGATCAGGAATAGAACGAACGACTGAAAGAATGAATGAATGAATGAGTGTATGAATGAATCCCCCATCTAGCGGCTAGGATAGGAATTGTGCCGGCTGCCGAAGCGTGTCGCTCTTCTCTGAGACAGTGATTAACGAATAATAGATGAAATGAAAATACATTGGAGAGTGTTGCTGGAATGAAGGTTGACAGGGAAAACCGGAGTACCTGGAGAAAATCCTGTCCCACCTCCGCTTTGTTCAGCACAAATCTCACATGGAGTGACTGGGATTTGAACCACAGGACCCAGCGGTAAGATACAGGTTCACTGCCGCTTGAGCCACGGAGGTTCTACTTTAAATAATTGAATAATTAAAGAAATCAGTAATAGTTTAAAAATCTGTTAAAATAAAGATACGCCTCAAAGAATGTTGTTTATTGCAATTTGCTTTACGTCGCACCGACACAGACAGATCTAAAGGCCAGGGTCGGATAGAGAATGGCTAGAAATGGGAAGGAAATGACCGTGGTCTTAGTTGAGGTACATCCATGTGTGAAAATAGGAAACCACGGAAATCCACTTTCAGAGCTGCCGACAGTGGGGTTCGAACCCACTATCTCCCGAATGCAAGCCGCTTGCTTGGTGCCGTAAAGACATATCTGAAATGTCTCTCAGATGAACGAAGAGGAATATTAATTTAAACCAGGAATTAATACCTTACACACTGGAAATGTGCGACTGAATTTCCAAATCTAAACTACTGAACAATATCAAGAACAACTGTAGAGTAAAATAGGTGGGTATGTTACGGTGCTTCTTTCTTTATGTAGGTAAATTGTGGTTGAACATTCGCTAGTTGCGACTAGCATCGGGGGGAACTCCATGGATACGGGCATCTACCCAATGGAGGTCATGAAAAGGGAGGGCTTTATACAAGTCTGGTGCTAGTGAACTTGACCTAGACGCTATGTGCAGTAATGTATGTGGGTGTATCAAAATTAGTCATTACTACGCTCAGGATAATTGCCAAGCAATTTGCTTATTAAAACAGTGGCATCTTCCAGATCATTATCTAGCTGCTTGTTTTGATACTAAAGTACTGCTAATTAGTGATATGTGCCTATATGTTCGGTTTCCAATTTTAAAATTTAAAATGTATTTCAAGGGAATTAGTCCCCATGATATGCAATGCATTAGATGGATGAACATCGATAGAGTCATTAGTCTTGTGCTTCTAACATCTCTGTTCATCGCGGGCGGCTGTGTAGCAATGACTTCATCTTCTTCTCTCCAGGTTTCTTTCTAATAATAATAATAAGAAGAAGAAGAAGTATAAAAAGAATAATGTCAGCTTCTGTGGTGTAGTGGTTAGTGTGATTTGCTTCCACCCCTGGAGACCAAAGTTCGATTCCCGGCACTGTCAAGAAATTTGAAAAGTGGTACGACGTCTGGAACAGGTTTCACTCAACCTCGGGAGGTCAACTGAGTATAGGGGTGTTCTCGAAGTAGTTTTCCGTGGTTTCCTCCAAGCCAATTTCGGGATAATACAAAACTAAAGGCCACGGCCGTTTCCTTCCCTCTTCTTTGTATATCCGTTCTAATCTCCCCATCTCCCCCAACAAGGCCCCTGTTCAGCATAGCAGGTGAGGCCACCTCGGCGAGGTACTGGTCGCCTGACTCAGCTGTATCCCCCGACCCAAAGTCTCACGCTCCAGGACAGTGCCCTTGAGGCGGTAGAAGTGTGATCCCTCGTTGAGTCCGAGGGAAAACAAACCATCGAGGATAAACATATTAAGAAAGAAAGAAAGAAAGAAAGAAAGACAGAATGTAATAATAATAATAATAATAATAATAATAATAATAATAATAATATGTTAGAGCAGAAAAGTGAGAAGGATTCTCCACAACATACTTAGTCCAAACTACAAAAACGGGATTTACATAAGGAAATCCATACAGTCCGCCTCTGTGGTGTAGTGGTTATTGTGATTAGCTGCCACCCCTGGAGGCCCGGATTCGATTTACGGCTCTGCCACGAAATTGTAAAAGTGGCACGAGGGCTGAAACGGGGTCCACTCAGCCTCGGGAGGTCAACTGAGTACAGAACAGTTGTATTCCTATTTCAGCCATCCTAGCAGTGGATTTCCGTGGTTTGTCACTCCTCCTCCTGGCAGATGCCGGGATTGTAACTAAATTAAGGCCACGGCTGCTTCGGCCCCCCTTCCTTGTCCATCCCTTCCAATCTTCCCACCCCTTCATAAGACCGCTATTCAGCATAGCTGGTGAGACCACCAGGGCGAAGCACTAGTCCACCTTCCCAGTTGTATCCCCAAGGCCCAATGTCTCACGCTCCAGGACACTGCTTCTGAGTCGGTAGAGGTGGGATCCCTCGCTGAGTCCGAGGGAAAATCCAACCCTGAGGGGTAAACAGATTAAGAAAGAAAGAAAGAAAGAAAGAAAGAAAGAAAGAAAGAAAGAAAGAAAGAACATTCAATCAGGAAGTCTACTCTAAAAAAGAGAAGATCACGAGACACAGTGCGAAAAATTTACGCCATTTAGGCTGTCTGCCAGTCAGTTTCGATGTTCCAATTTACTCTAAACCAGATATTTATTGAGCGATCTATGGCTGAGATATAAATTAATTTTGTAATATGAGCACAAAAATTGTCACCAAAGATACTTCACACGTCTACGTCGTACGCCATGGACTGTCCGATATACTTTGTCTCGTCCTTCAAACTCTGACTACCTCTGCCGGTTTCAAACTCAGGACCTTTCGATCCAGGGGCTGATGCTTGACCATTGATTCCCAGAGAGACCTGTTTATCAGTGGGTTCAAGGGATAAAAAGTGGCATGGAGAAGATAGGGAGGGTTGTACTACTTTTGGAAAATTGATACAAAATTTAAACCTTTCCAGGAGAAAGAAAAGAAGAAAGGAAATGAGATCAGGACCAATGAAAAAAGGGACATGATGGCGAATAAAAACAAAAGAGCTTGTCGAAAGGAAAGAGCTGGAAAACAATACAAATAAATACGTTGAATAATTCTACGTGGTCATTAAATGACCAGAATCCAGGCAATAGTAATACTGTATTATGTGCCTACTCCGTTGTTTAGGTATAGCATGTCTGTCGTTGCGCGAAGGTCTGGGGTTTATTCTCTGATTCTTTCTTCTTCTACTATCGCTTTTCCCACACATGTGGGTTCGTGGGTGCGATATGTGTCGCACATGTTTTACAACCGGATGCCCTTCCTGACGCCAATCCTAAGTGAAATATTTTATACATTATGCGTGTTTCTATGGTGGTTGATAGTGTGGTGTCTTAATATGAAGAAAAGAGTGTTGGGTCAAACACAAAAAGTCAGTCCCTGTACCAGAAGAATTAACCAATCTCGATAAAATATCCCCGACCGGCAACAAATCGAACCCGAGGTCCTCGGAACCGAAAGCGTGAACGTTGACCATTCAGCTAAGGAGATGGACATTCTCAGTCTCCTTGAAGGATCATGATCATCATAAAATATACAGGCCAATGTAAACAGTGCTGATGGTTTGATGCAATATACTAAAATTAAAAACAGTCTATAACAGCACACATTTAAATGATTTAATTCATTACCGAATTTCAGAATCTTAGTTCCATTATCAAAGAATCAGTAAAGTTAAAATATTAAAATTCACATAACTGTTTCGTCTTGATTTTAAAATGTAGAGGACAGTTGTGTTCATTATGACAGGAATGACCGATCCTGTCTGTGAAAGCTAAGTCTGGGCAATCTCTGCGCTACTTGCATAACAACTGTATAGTTTCATATGTACAATACTTTCGTGATGAAAAAAGTCTAAAATCATAATACAGAGAATAAATAAATCCGGTTAAACTGGAAATACGGATTAATGAGGGCCGGATAAATGCGGTTGTTTTGTACATAAACCGATGTAACGAAAATATGAATTGTAGTATTTTTCTATTCACTATATACTGAGATAGTTTACAAATTATAATACTATGTTGGCGAGTTGCAATATAAACAATATTGAATGTGAACCTTGTATATTGTGTGTCTCACAACACGTGTTCTGAACAAAATAACTGGATCTCGTACCTCTGCAATCCGATTACGGAAGCTGCTAAGCTAATGTGGGACATTCAGCCCTCCAATTCGAACACCATACAGTGCCATAATCGTAATTATCATTCTCATTTGTGGCAATTATTACTATCAACTAGGCCTGTTGACACCGCTTTAAATCCTCGTTCCTCTGGGAGTAGTAGCATGTTATCCTGGCAAATTGGGATGAAGAGTTCATCTCACTGAGCATTCTCATTCCAGCAGTACACCAGGCGAAACTGAGTATGTCTACTGCAATCATTAGAGGATTTAGGTTGCCATTAGCATAGAAATTAGCCGAAGTTGTAATGTGAGCGACTGCAAGGTATTTTGCGCATTACCTGTTATCCCTCTTCATTTTGAAACTGCACTCGAAACCTTTTATTGCGACGTCGATTTTAACAACGTATTGGACATAACGACGAAATCTAACTGTCCCGTCCACATCCTATACAAACACTGTATTTAAAAAAATCGCTTAGTACAACATCTCTTATTACGATATACCGTATAAAACAACTTATTTTGATCACATTTTCGGAAAAATCTATCCTCTATAATATCTAAAGTTGATTTTTGTTTCTTAAGTATTTCGGGATTGCTGATACCAATGTAACTTTTATTACTGTAGACTAGCATTTGTATCCGTTTTCCGCACGGGAACTGGTAATCGATTTCAGGATTCCTTCATTAATTTATGCGAACTTACATACATACATACATACATACATACATACATTATCATTATAGACTGTTATGCCTTTCAGCGTTCAGTCTGCAAGCCTCTGAGAATTTACTAAACGTCTCCACAATCCTCGATTTGCAGCTAGTGTTGTGGCCTCATTTAGTTCTATACCTCTTATCTTTAAATCGTTAGAAACCGAGTCTAACCATCGTCGTCTTGGTCTCCCTCTACTTCTCTTACCCTCCATAACAGAGTCCATTATTCTCCTAGGTAACCTATCCTCCTCCATTCGCCTCACATGACCCCACCACCGAAGCCGGTTTATGCGTGCAACTTCATCCATCGAGTTCATTCCTAAATTAGCCTTTATCTCCTCATTCCGAGTACCATCCTGCCATTGTTCCCACCTGTTTGTACCAGCAATCATTCTTGCTACTTTCATGTCTGCTACTTCTAACTTATGAATAAGTTAAAACGGCATGTTAGTACGTGCTAGTAAAGTGAAGTACGATAAAGCTGAACGAAGTGGAGTCAGACTGAGGCAGATCACAGAATTCATTGAACGATCTGAAGTTGTGCGTAATTCTTCCTACTTCTCGGTTACATATTGTTGTTCATCTGAAACCACGAGTGGCACTGTGGCCGAAAAAGCATGCAACCAATCGTTGACGATAACCTCCCTTATTATCTGTTCTATCTAAATGAGTAAAATGGCTCTTTAGTTAAACCATTTAACCCAAATTGAAATAACATGCCAGCCTGTAAAACATTCCATTAATGATAACTCCCTTTTTACCCTCCTAACGAAAAGGTGCACATGAGAAAAACATTTTTAGAAATTGATTTCTATTAAGGCTGATAGTTTCCTATTAAGGTTGGTCATTTATATTTTGTGGTAGGGTAAAATCACTGTTTCGACTTCGTGTAAACCCCCAAACCAATCCTGGATTTAGAAATAATATTGACCCTAATACCTACCCTAGAACAGATATAAAGTTTGGTCGAAATACATGGAGTAGTTTCCCACTTATCAGAACTCAACAAAACGGTCGAACAGACAAATCGACAAAAAGCTAAAAAGAAGTCCGCTCGACTGAAAAACGGCCCGTTAAGGATATCTCCCTTATTAATCCTCGTATCAAAATAATGCACATGAGAAAAAAGTTTCGGAAATTGATTTCCATTAAGGCAGGTAGATTTGCATTACGTTTGGTTATGTATATTTTGCGGGAGTACAAAATAACTGTTTCGGTTTCGTGAAAATCCAGTAAATTCATGGATTTAGAAACCATATTGGCTCTAAAACTTACTCATGGACAGGTAGATTCTAAATATGAAGTTTGACAGAAATATATCCAGTAGTTTTCAAGTTATAAAAACTCAGACAAACAAAAGGACATGTTCATTATTACACGTGAAAAGGAAAAAGCCGGGCTGAGTGGCACATACGTTGAGGCGCTGGCCTTCTGACCCCAACTTGGCAGGTTCGATCCTGGCTCAGTCCGGTGGTATTTGAAGGTTCTCAAATACGTCAGACTCGTGTCGGTATATTTACTGGCACGTAAAAGAACTCCTGCGGGACTAAATTCCTGCACCTCGGCGTCTCCGAAGACCGAAAAAGTAGTCAGTGGGACGTAAAGCAAATAACATTATCATTATGAAACGGAGAACTGAATGAAAATTTCGCCAAAATAGTCAATGTACAGACACATGGTCTTTACTATTTTATTTGTATAGATTGCAAATCAGTCTCCCTGTTAAATAGTCAAGGAAAGCATCGCTGTGAAGATGTCGCTAAAGAAAAGAAAAGTGCTTCTTGTTGAAAAAAGTCATACATAATATGGCGATTAGAAAATGGGGAAACAAATGCGGCATCGCGAAAAAATTGTGTGCATCCAATTGAAGATTTCTACAATTTGGAAGGACAGAAAGAAAATGAAGTCTCTTTTCGAAGAAAATTCCTTAAAAATCAAGCTTGTCGGAATATCCGAACACAAAGATATTGAAGAATCTTTACTAAGATGTATTAAGCAGCAACGAATAAATAATAAATAATAAATCAATCACTACTGATCAGCAGTTAGGGCAGACGCCCATGTGGCAGATTCTTTATCCGTTGTTTGCCTAGTCTTTTCCTAAATAAATTATGTGCCGATATACGGATCTGTTCTTCAAGCGAAAGCCAATAACTTCCTAACAGTATGTTTTGTCTTTATTCCTGTTTCCATAGAATTCAACTCCTTGTTTTGTAAGTCGGTTTGGGTACATTCTTTTTAATATGTCCTTAAAACCGAAACTTGAGTTTTCTAATATCACTGCGAATATTTGTGTATTATTATTATTATTATTATTATTATTATTATTATTATTATTATTATTATTATTATTATTATTATTATTATTATTATTATTATTATTTCAGGTTGGTCAAGCATGGCGATTACCGCGGAAATATTGTTTTTATTTGAGAGGTACAGTGCGAGGTTGCATGTTGAGAAATTCGATGGTTATTGTCTGGACTTCCTTTTTCCATGACAAATGTTGGTACCTTTTTCTCTGAACTACAAAAGATATCAATCTGAAACATGATATACAGGCTGGCAAAACACCCTCACACATTTTTCTGAAAGGAAATTACAAAATATGTCATTTTATGGACTCCAGAGTTTTATATATGTTAGTGTACTTTTGTGCAAATTTGTAGTTCAAAATGTAATTCATTTTTAATAATCGAAATGGGAATGAAATTAAAAACGACTGCAGGCATTAAATCACCAATGTATTATAAATCACCAAAAAATTATGAGGTCCAGAACCTCATCGTTGTTGATAAAAGGGCGCATAATATGACAAAAATTCAGATTTGTAAAAATACTTTTATTTAAATTACTGATTAGTTTTCTTAGCTAAGAGCACTGTATTTTAAACCAGTGTACACAGTTTTATGATTATAACTGAAATAGTGCCCAAGTTACAGTGAATTTAGAAAATCAGTGTATGTTCGTGCATTTTCCCCCTTAGTTACATGTGCCTTCTTCTTCTGCATTATTAATAGCGCTTATGTGAGGTTACTCATGTGTATACTCGTCCTTCACGTTGTTCTGTCCTGAACCATTTCCTCTACAATCCCTCACTGTCTCATTCTTTCTTGAATGCTGTCCATCCACAGCCTTCTGGATCGTCCTCGACTCCTTTTTCATAGTGGAAGCATTATAATAATAATTTCGTGTGGCTATTTCTACCCGAGTGCAGCCCTTGTAAGGCAGACCCTCCGATGAGGGTGGGCGGCATCTGCCATGTGTAGGTAACTGCGTGTTATTGTGGTGGAGGATAGTGTAATGTGTGGTGTGTGAGTTGCAGGGATGTTGGGGACAGCACAAACACCCAGCCCCCTGGCCATTGGAATTAACCAATGAAGGTTAAAATCCCCGACCCGGCCGGGAATCGAACCCGGGACCCTCTGAACCGAAGGCCAGTACACTGACCATTCAGCCAACGAGTCGGACAGTGGAAGCATTTCAAACATGTTATTCCCCACCTCGATCTCTTCTCTTAACATGACTATACCATCCGAGTCCAGCTTCTCTGACTTTCTTAGAAACTTGCATCACGTTAATGTCTTCTGATAATCACATCATGTCTCACTTTGTATGTCCACATGCCTAACTCAGCATTTGCATTTCTACCGCGTCCACTTTTTTTAGCCTATCTCCTTGTTATCTGCCAAGTTTCTGTCCCACATATCATTGCTGCTCTCACCAAGGCATTGTAATGTTTTCTTTTAACTTTTGTGCTATCTTCCTTTTCTTCGATATCATTCTCCATTTGAACCATCCCGATCGTATCCTCTTATTTATTTCCTCCCCCAATCCACCATCTTGCGCGATAACAGTACAAGATACTGTATCCGAATGAACTTGTTGTTGGGATGTGTACGCCAGCCAAATTCAACCCTGTTTCAGCTCCCCACATGCTCCGGAACTACGTCTTAAGTCCGCTTATCTTCACTACTCTGCTTGCTAGTGCTTCTCTCTATTCTTGCAACTATTTCTTTGCAAGATACGTGTGTAATATAACTTACGCATTTATGTATTTATTTATTCAATCAGTTTTCGATTGATGCTGAAGGTGAGATGGATACATTCATTTACGAATGGAGAGATACTGAATCGAATTGGTGAGAGGAGAACTATTTGGCAAAATTTTACCAGAGGAAGTTTAGGGTGATAGGAGACATCTTAAGACATCCAGGAGATTTTCAGTTCATTTTTGAGGGAAGTGAAACGGGTGATAACGGTGGGAGTAGACAAGGGCATGAACATTACAGATTACATTTATTATTATTATTATTATTATTATTATTATTATTATTATTATTATTATTATTATTATTATTATTATTATTATTATTATTATAGTCTCCGTGGCTCAGGGGGCAGCGCGCCGGCCTCTCACCGCTGGATACTGTGGTTCGAATCCCGGTCACTCAATATGATATTTATGCTGGAAAAAGCGGAGGCGGGACAGGTTTTTCTCCGGGTACTCCCGTTTTCCTTGTCATATTTCATTCCAGCAACACTCTCCAATATCATTTCATATCATCTGTCATTCATTAATCATTGCCCCACAGGAGTGCGATATGCTTCGGCAGCCAGCACAGGTCCTATCATCACCGGGCGAGTTGGCTGTGCGCGTAGAGGCGCGCGGCTGTGAGCTTTCATCCGGGAGATATTAGGTTCGAATCCAACTATCGGCAGCCCTGAAAATGGTTTTCCGTGGTTTCCCATTTTCACACCAGGCAAGTGCTAGGGCTGTACCTTAATTAAGGCCACGGCCGCTTCCTTCCAACTCCTAGGCCTTTCCTATCCCATCGTCGCCATAAGACCTATCTGTGTCGGCACGACGTAAAGCCCCTAGCAAAAAAATGTTCCTATCATCGCCACTTCACTCATTGCATTCCTGACTCGGTCGAATGACTGGAAACAGGCTGTCGATTTTCAATATTATTATTATTATTATTATTATTATTATTACGGAAATTCAGACACCGTTTGAGTGACGAACATCTGTTGGCGCAGTGGAACAATTTTTTTCTATTTGCTTTACGTCGCACCGACACAGATAGGTCTTATGGCGAAGATGGGACAGGAAGGGCCTAGGAAGGGGAAGGAATCGGCCGTGGCCTTAATTAAGGTACAGCCCAGCATTTGCCTGGTGTGAAAATGGGAAACCACGGAAAGCCATCTTCAGGGCTGCCGACAGTGGGGTTCGAACCCAATATCTCCCAGATGCGAGCTCACAGCCACGCGCTCCTAACCGCACGACCAACTCGCCCGGTGAAAGCAACTTTAACTGAAATAGTTGCAAATGTAAAGGGAACTTAATCAAGAATAAAATAACTTGTAATTTATTATATTTTACTGTAATATCACGTACATATACACCGTATTTATATGACTCTTAAGAATCAACAACCACCTCTGCACTCCGTTTGTGCCTCTGTCAGCCAATTCTTTCCAAACTATGGGATGTTTGCATGTTTTGCAGGTTGCCTATCACGTGCTTTTGAGTTTGCTGATACATATTACACGTTCAGAGTTCTGTATTTTCTATCACTCGTTTTTGTTTTTTTGTTTTTTTTTCATGATCGGCTGGCGTGAGAGAAGATAACAAGTAGAAAGTAAGAATTCGTGTGTAGGTGATGAGAAATGGCTGTTTTATCACTGCAGTGTTGGCAGCAAACCATGATAAAGCGTTTAAAAATTTCTACAGATATTAGCGAGAAATTAGCGTCTGAGTTCCCAGGCCATTTGCCCTCTATCACGGAACTGGCATTGCGCCAGAGTACACATCATCTGCCCCTGACCAAACACCACCATGAAGCACAAATAGTCGTCGGTGAGCCCCAATAAAAACTAATTTTTATACCGTGTTTATTTTCTATTCACTCTCCTATAATTTGCATTGTAATGCGCCGTATACTCTAGTGAGTGTACCGTTCGTTTTCATCACGTCATTATCAGGTTGTGTTTCTTCTACTGGTACAATAAACATCGTGTCACGTAAGTCACTTGTATGTTCCGCACCTTAACTTTTTCTAGTTTAAACCATTCAATATCTTTAGGGCACTATGGCCTCTCCTATCTCTTTTTGCAGTTCTCATCCTCAATGGTCTCACAAATCACCTCAAGGACAATGGACGTTCTCTCCTTTGTTGCCCATTGTATACATTACTGTCACTGATAACGTTGAAAACATTTCCTAGCAGACAAAGCAGGAGTCCTCATGCTATGAAATACGTAAAAGTAAGCAATTTAATTAATAGTACCGGAAGTTGGACGGCTAAAGGGCCGAGAAAGGTTTCAAATTGTGAGTTTTGGAGAGCTCTATCATTACTTCCGGCCTAAATGCAGTTCCGGAAAAATAGCCTAAAATAGCTTGTTTCTTTACTCGTTTTCTTTTTTATTAAAATCCTGCCCAAATTAACAAATTAACAAATGTTATTTGCTTTACGTCCCACTAACTATGCTTTTACGGTTTTCGGAGACACCGAGGTGCCGGAATTTAGTCCCGCAGGAGATCTTCTAAGTGCCAGTAAATCTACCGACACGAGGCTGACGTATTTGAGCACCTTCAAATACCACTGGACTCAGCCAGGATCGAACCTGCCAAGTTGGAGTCAGAAGGCCAACGCCTCAACCGTCTGAGCCACTCAGCCCGGCTGATAGAAAAAGGCAAACTGCTAATGTAATCTACCGAATAACGATGATTAAGGAAAGGATTGTAATTTTTAGGAATAAATAAAGAATATATTCTCATACTTTATTTACCTAAAATTTGTAGCTCATCCCTAGGATGTTTTCAACATTGAGTTGCTCGCCCAAAGGGCTAAAACTGTGATTTTTTTCTACATTGCTTCTGCCACATGCCCAGCCTAGTTTAATTTCATATCACATTATTTCTTCTGAAAAATTATTCTAATAGTTTCCATCCAAATTCCTGTCACAGAGAAGATCCCGTAGAGAAATACCAGCAAACCCTTACCAATTCTTCATTGATAAACGTGCAATTGATTTAGCTGTTCTTTTTTAATTTGTAACGAAGTATGTGTACCGTATTTTTAAACAGGTAATAAGCAAGCTCTCATTATTTCCTTCTTGATGATTAGTGAAATATCATTCTCAAGGATGAATACGAAGGTATCTAAGATTTCCCTTCGGGTTTCTCGAAGAGAAGCGGTGTTTATATTTCGTCTTTGGATCGGCCAACTGAAGGGTGAAGCACACTTGCAGCTGTCATTGTACAGTGGTACACATCCTTACGGAGTGCGTGGACCTGGACAATCTGCGCCGTAGTCTAAAACTTCCCTGTACCGTCTTCCCCATCCTACGAGATGACGATCAGTCAGCACAGCTCATCATTTTTATGAGGGACACTTCCTGTCCTATCTGTTTTTAATCTTTTCTTTATTGTTAACTACTTTGTATCTATTGATTTTGTTTTAATTTTTGTGAATTTTAATGTTTTTTATTTTCAATTTGAGTGATATATGATTTCACTTCAAGGCAATGCCTTTTTTAAAATTTTAACCTATTTGTATAACTTTATAAGAGAACAAGGCATTGCGAATAAGATTATTTTAAATTCATGTTTACCTTCCATAATAATTTGTTTTAAATTCTAGTAAGTGGGTACATTTTTAAATTTTAATTACTACTTGCTGTAGTACTCGGCGTTGACCCGATAGTTTTTGAATGCTTACTTTCAAAATTTATATTACTTTTTAATTGTGTGTGGAGTGAATTTTGAAGAATTCATTCTTGAGCTGTTAATTAATTAATTAATTAATTAATTTCGTGTGGCTACTTCTAGCCGGGTTCAGCCCTTAAGGCAGACCCTCCGATGAAGGTGGGCGGTATCTGCAATACGTAGATAACTGTGTGTTATTGTGGTAGAGGATAGTGTTATGTGTGGTGTGTGCGTTTCAGAGATGTTGAGGATAGCACAAACACCCAGCCTCCGAGCCATTGGAATTAACCAATGAAGGTTAAAATCCACGACCCGGCCGGGAATTGAACGTGGGACCCTCTATACCGAAGGCCAGTACGCTGACGATTCAGCCAACGAGTCAGACCTTGAGCTGTCGATTGATATTTTACAATCTATTGTGTCGTTTCACTTTGTCCGTGTGGAAGCCCGAATTGAATTGACTGGGATGTATTTCATCCTTTCTAAAACGTAATGAGTGATATTTGTATGTATTTACCCAGGCTCTAGATATGGTGTACATGATTCCAACTATCATTAAGATTATCACCAATCGGCCTTGCGAACCCAAAAATGTGTGGATTCATCACTAATCTTAGTCATTAAGACTATTTAATTTCACCCCATCTCAGCCCCCATCGCTATGGAGGCTGAAGGTGGATTTAAACAGTATGAAAAGTGTGAAAATTGGTTTCAGCGACAGAAAAACTTTTTTTTTTTTTTTTTTTTTTGCTATTTGCTTTACGTCGCACCGACACAGATAAGTTTTATGGCGACGATGGGATAGGAAAGGCCTGGGAATTGGAAGGAAGCGGCCGTGGCCTTAATTAAGGTACAGCTCCGCCATTCGCCTGGTGTGATAATGGGAAACCACGGAAAACCATCTTCAGGGCTGCCGACAGTGGGGCTCGAACCCACTATCTCCCGATTACTGGATACTGGCCGCACTTAAGCGACTGCAGCTACCGAGCTCGGTGACAGAAAAACAATGGATTCAACATTAACATGGCGGCGTGTTCCCATCCTTCTATAAACAGCATTTCCTACTGGAATGTCATGATACAGAGTAATTCGCTATTGCCTAGCGACAATCTGTCCATCAATTCGATCCAATCGTGGTGCAGCTTTGCAATTAAATTAATTAATATAAAATCACTCATAATAAAAAGCTACCCATCGGATTTCAACCAATCCACATCCTGAACCCTCTCGAGAGTAATAAGAACAAACTGTGAAATTTTCAGCGAAATCGGTCCAGTAGTTTTTGAGTTTAATCGAGAAGAACAAAACATTTTCATTTTATACTCCAGATTACATTTCATTTTACTTCGGACCATTAGGGCCCGATGTCCTAGATGTCAGACCCCTTTAAACAATAAGAAAAAGCAGAAGCATCTTAAGGATGAAGCTAAGTGACCACTACTAACTCCAGGCATTTGTTTATATTCTTCTTCTAATCTATTTAATGTGTCCATTCCGTTCCAAACATGTCTATTAAAAATATGGAAATAATAAACTAATCTACAGTATCATGCAATAAAAAATTTCCAGCATTATGTGGCGACCCACCGTTGTGGACAGTGCCAAATCTCTGTAGCTGAACAAGCTAGAAAGCCTTCTGAGGTGACGAAGGAAAATTCCTCCACTATACGTAATCTTGGGACTAACAATAGGGTTTGGGGAATTGGCATTTATTTAAATTTATTTAACAGCCAGCTACGTGTTAACAATTTGCATACCGTGCGAGTTGGCCGTGCGGTTAGGAGCGCGCAGCTGTGAGCTCGCATCCGGGAGATAGTGGGTTTGAACCCCACTGTCGGCAGCCCTGAAAATGGTTTCCGTGGTTTCCCATTTTCCCACCAGGCAAATGCTGGGGCTATACCTTAATTAAGGCCACGGCCGCTTCCTTCCCATTCCTAGGCCTTTCCTATCCCATCGTCGCCATAAGACCTATCTGTGTCGGTGCGACGTAAAACAAGTAGCAAAAAAAAACCACCTATTTGCATGTGAGTGTCTCTAGTATCGCTGAGCTAGTTGTCAGCTTTCCTGACTTTCATTTACCAAGTAAGTGGCCGGTGTGAAAATGGAAACCGCGGAAAACCATCTTGACGGCTGCTGACAGTGGTGTTCGAATCCACTATCTCCTAGCTGAAAGCTCACAGCTGCGCGCCCCTAACTGTACGGCCAACTCGCGCGGTATTATTATTATTATTATTATTATTATTATTATTATTATTATTATTATTATTATCATCATCATCATCATGTGTGAGTCTCCGTGGCTCAGGGGGTGGTGCGCTGGCTTCTCACCGCTGGGTTCCGTGGTTCATATCCCGGACACTTCATGTGAGATCTGTGCTGGACAAAGCGGAGGCGGGACAGGTTTTCTCCGAATACTCCGGTTTTCCTTGTCGTATTCCATTCCAGCAACAATCTCCAATATTTAATTTCATTTGTCATTCATTAATCATTGCCCCAGAGGAGTGCGACGGGCTTCGGCAACCGGCACAATTCCTATCCTTGCCGCTAGATGGGGGCTTCATTCATTCCATTCCTAACCCGGTCGAATGGCTGGAAACACGCTATGGATTTTCATTATTATCAATGTACCGTATGCTTAAATATATAAAATACTAGTTTTAGTTCTTTATATCCTATGATAGCATAGCATTTATTGACTAAGACCTTTAGAGGGAAGTAATCTTTTACGTTCAGTTATACCCATGTTGCTGCACTGCTATACTTCTTATCTAGTGACGGAACCTGTTGTTATGTCTACTGTCTTGAACTTGCACACTACGCGTACTGGTGGCATTTGAGCTTGTCATAACTGTCCTAAACTCTTTTTCTAACTTCAACATTGAGAACATATATAAGAGAAGTGAATCGCTTCTCAAATGACCCATACCATAATCATGTTTATTTTAATTTTCTTATTCCATTTTGAAATACCTACATTTATTGACCTATACCAAGGAATTATTATGGTGTTCTGTATATATTGTGAGGAAACTGTGGATGTGTTCCCTTTCCCAGACATGTATAGTCAGACGTAATGCAATCCGCACTCAAACTAAGGCGGCAGTCATGGCGCTTGAAGGGGGAAGAATCTCCCGTTTATTTACAACATGACGTAAGGCACCATTTCTTTATATTTGGGAAATAAAATTTTACTGTATTGGAACTCGTAAAACACTAATAAACCTAGAGTTCTTCATTTTATAGTGATGGATATTTTTCTGGATTACATATCTGTTTCGTCTTTTTATATCCTACAAAAGTAATCTTAGCATAATTTTAGAACTAGCTTTAGAGTATATTTACTCCTTAATTATAACTGAAAGTCTCAGAGCAAATAGGTATCAGTATAAGGAGAAAATACTCTCGGAATCCATATTTATTTCATATACAGCACTAAAGAGTGACCAATATTTCAACAAATAATTAAAAGAAAACTGAGCAACACTATGTACTTATCATCGCCTTACGAGAAAAACCGCATATTTCCCAATGCTCTTGAAAATGAAAGTCCGTAGCTTGTTTTCGGTCATTAATCCGGGTCAGGAATGGAATGAATGAAGCTCCCATCTAGCGGCCAAAGCCTGTCATACTCCTTTGATTAATGACTGACAGATGGAATGATATTTTATTGGAGATTTTTCTAGAATGAAAGATGACAGGCAAAACCGGAGTACCATGAGAAAAATCTGTCACGCCTCCACTTTGTCTAGCACAAATCTCACAAGAATGACCGGGATTTGAACCACGGAACCCAGCGGAAAGAGGCCAGTGCGCTGCCGCCTAAACCATAGGGGCTCTCCCAATGCTCTTCCTGTCAATTATATTCCTTAAGACTAGTCACGCCTCCCAGCCGCATATGGATAGTTCAGTCCATCAGAACAACGTTCGCTGTGTTCATTTTCTTATGGTTGCGCGTAAAGAAAATTTAACCATACGTACCGCACTGTAGGAATGCACAGAGGTGTGGATATTATTAGATTCAACACTATTTTTTAATTATATCCGTTGAGGCATTACGTAATACAACGCGCCCTTAACAACTTTTTTTTTGCTGCAGTGGGGCTCTTTTGCCTGTAACTTGTCTTTTTCAATAAATTATAAGACACAAGTTATATTTTCTTTAAATTACATCAGTGATAATTTACAGCCAGTCTAGACTCTTGCATCAATATTAAAGTCCAATATTGCTGATATTTAATTCCTCTTTTGAGTGTACTTACATAAAGTGGAATAATATGAAGTGGTTTCTGTAATATTTTGCTTTACTTGAGTGTTGATATGATTCTCTGTGCTTTGTACCATCTATTATAGAAACTCTTCGGAAAATGATGTTGTACAATAATTGTCAACAGACCAAACAGAAAGATATAATCTCAAGATAATATTTTAAAAATAATAAAGTGTTTCATAAATTTTAGTCAGTTGGATTAGTATTTGACTGAAGGACGGTGGTACACATTAGAAGGGTAAGCGAAGGCAAAAATTAAAACTAACGTAATTTCACTTTTATCTTCTTCTTTGAGTCTAATAATTTTGACATCTCGGTTGTTTTTTTTTTGCGTGGCGTATTAACGCACTCCTTGAGTATAATGTATTTAAGGTTTATTTTCCTTTACGCGTTAGCATAGGCTGGGAAGCGTGACCAGTAATAATGCATAGGAAGAACACTGGGAGATACAAGATTTTGCTGTCACAGCGACGATATATTTCCCAGACCAATGCTTAAAATTAGATATTGACGTAAATATGCCTTATGGTCATGAGGTGGGGGTGGAAGCCATCTGAAAATTTGCGTTACGAAATTAGCGGTGCAAAATGTGTGAGGCGATGTTACCTAGCAACCGTTCAGATGTGATGTGAAGTTTTTTTACTACTTGTTTAATGTCGCACTAACTCATCGAAGGTTTTCGTCGACGGAATGATGGAAATAGGTGACCATTGGAAAAGTATCATCCGTGGCCTCAATTAAGGTACAGCATTTGCCTGGTGTGAAAACGGGAAACAACGGAAAACCGTCTTCTGGGCTGCAGACGGTGAGATTCGAATCCACTATCTCTCGAATGCAAACTCACAGCTGTTTGACCCTAACAACACGGACAACTCACACGGTTTAGAAGTATTGACCGATGATCGTGACTGAGAGACATATTGTCAAAGAGCGGCGTTTTTATAGTTATTTATAGTTTTATAGGCCCAGTGTCAATTTCACCTTTTCGATGCACTGAATCCTGAATTTCTTGACTCCAAACTCCATACATATGTCTCGAAGAAGAAGATTCGTTAGAGTACAGGTGGTCGATGTGAACTTGCAACCTATGGTGTGAAATATTGATGGATGGCCATAACTAAGAGACATATAGTATTTTATTATTACTATTAATTATATACAGTCGTATCAGAACACACTTTATTAGAACATAACCGGTTTTAGGACACTAAGGTCCATCAGCAGTGTTAAAATTTAAATTTGATTTCACATAAGTGTGTCGTCAAAATTGGTTAAAAGGTGTTTAAAATGTAGTCCTGTTAACATCAACGTACGAAGGGCTGGTTTTTCCTGTTTATCCAACGGCCTGAGCACGAGGAAAAGCCAGCCCTTCGTATGTTGATGTCAACAGGGCTACATTTTAAACACCTTTTAACCAATTTTGACGACACACTTATGTGAAATCAAATTTAAATTTTAACACTGATGATGGACCTTAGTGTCCGAAAATCGGTTATGTTTTAATAAAGTGTGTGCTGATACGACTGTATATAATTAATAATAATAATAATAATAAAATAACTACATCAGCACTGTTAATAAGAAATGGCTTTGATACTTTATAATGATTATAATTCGTCAGACATATAGTAGGCTCTTTTATTAAAGAGGGCTCATCTCATCACAGTGTAGAGAAATTATTTCATTCGGGATAGTTTTGTAGTCCCAGTGTCAATTTCAACCTTTTGATGCACTGAATCGTGAATTTATTGACTCCAAACTCCATACATATGTCTGGAAGAAGAAGCTTCGTTACATGCAAATAAATTAATTATCAACTTTCCTCTTCATATTCAGACAACACAGCGCACTACCAACCACCGCAGGAACACGCAGTGGTAAGCACGTCCCTCCACATAGGGTTGGCAGCCGGAAGGTCATCCTGCCGTAAAGCAGGGCCAAATCCTCACGTGCGACGCAGTTCCCACAGGCGAGAGAAAATCAGAACAACATCAAGAAGAAGAAGTTAATCGTTATCAATTAGACTTTCATTTATTGAAAGTCATACTTATGGTCATTTGATTTGACACCATTTCTTTACAATATTTAGAGGGTTTTCTAAAAGTAAGTAAATAATAAGTAAAATACGTATTGTTTTTATACACAATTTTTTAATCACTTTCAAAGTTGACCAATCGTTTCCAAACATTCAGTCATTCATGTGCTTTTCAAGAAATTGAGGTCACTTTGTTACTTCCGGGCGCGCGATTCAAATTGATGAATTCGCCGTATTTGTTATGCTAGAGAGCCAACCGCTGCCGTGCTTCATGGAAGAGAAGAGTAGGGAGGGGAAGTGGGTGTATGATGGAGACAGAGATAATGCTCCGCACATCCTCGTTCAACTCGCATAGGATTGTACTTATCTCTTACGGGCAATATCCACAGTTCGTTTATTGCACAGCCGTAACTGAACACATAGTAAAAGAACACACTCTAATTAAGACACAATTGTCAGTCAAGGAATACACCAGATAGTTTCTCATCTCGTCTGTTGGTCGCACTAACATTGTCGAACGCCAATCAGGTTGAATAATAATGTTACTGGCTTTACGTCACACTCACTAGTTTTATAGTTTTTTACGGAGACACCGAGGCGCCTGAATTTAGTACCGCAGGAGTTCTCTTCCGTGCCGATAAATCTTCCGACATGAGATTGGCGTATTTGAGCACATTCAAATACCACCGGACTGAGCCAGGTTCGAACCTGTGTAGCTGAGGTCAGACAGCCCTAAGTGTTACCGACTTTAGCTGGATCAAATCTTCTCTACCTAGACGGTGATCCAAATCAACACAACACTTGGCATGTTGTACGAACATTCTTTAGGGGGAACTCGCGTTCCATTCATGCTTTCGGTGTTGCAGAGAGAGAAAGTTTTACAACGCCTTGGATATGGGGAAGGGTGGAAACCTCCACCAACCAAACAAGAGCATCATACCGAGTATTAAATTTACCAAACGGGTTCGAATAGTCAACCTCCAACTTGATTACAGCGCCTACATGGACTGTGCAGAGATTCATGCATATCATCAAGTACTGCACAATTATTATTATCCGACTCATTGGCTGAATGGTCAGTGTTGAGTCTTAGCTTCAGAGAGTCTCGGATTCGATTCCCGGTCCGGTCGGGGATATTTATCGCGATTGATTAAATGAAGATAAGTGAAGAAATTGAATTAGGAAGAGGTGTAAGACAGGGCTGATGTTTAAGAACTATCTCCAGGAAGTAATCAATGACATTTTTAATGGAAAATGTGGAGTTTATGTTGGGAGTCGGAGAGTAGAGTGTATAAGATTTGCAGATGATATAGTTGTGGTGGCAGAGTGCGCACAAGCAATGATACAAATATTAGATGAACGTACATGAACTCAACACGAAACTAGAATAATATGGAATGAGAATAATTAAAAAGAAGACTAAAAGTGTGATAACTGGAGGAAGAGGAAAAAAATGTCTTATTAATATAGAGGGTGAAGAAATAGAGAAAGTCAATAACTTTTTATATATGGGAAATTAAGGAAAGATTTTCCACGGCAAAAGAAGGTTTCAGGAGGAAATTGAAATTACCTTGTGGGCCACCAAACAGATATTTGAGAAAAAGACTTGCGGAGTGTCATATCTGGAGCATTGTGCTCTATGGCGCAGAGACTTGGACAGTGCGGAAGAAAGGCTAAAGAAGATTGAAGGCACTAGAGATGTAGATATGGAGGAGAATAGAACATGTGAAATGGGAAGACCGGGTAAAGAATGAGGACGTATTACGAAGAGTTCGAAAATAATGAAATTGAAAATCATTAGAAGGAGAAACATGGACTGGATTGGACATCGTTTGATGAGGACTGTTTACTGAAAGAAGGTATAGAAGGAATGGTGAAGTCAAAAGTAGAAGAGGAATGAAAATATATCAAATGCTGGACAACATCGAAAGAAAGAAAGAAACAAACAAACAAACAAACAAACAAACAAACAAACAAACAAACAAACAAACAAACAAACAAACAAACAAACAAACAAACAAACAAACAAACAAACAAACAAACAAACAAACAAACAAACAAACAAACAAACAAACAAACAAACAAACAAACAAACAAACAAACAAACAAACAAACAAACAAACAAACAAACAAACAAACAAACAAACAAACAAACAAACAAACAAACAAACAAACAAACAAACAAACAAACAAACAAACAAACAAACAAACAAACAAACAAACAAACAAACAAACAAACAAACAAACAAACAAACAAACAAACAAACAAACAAACAAACAAACAAACAAACAAACAAACAAACAAACAAACAAACAAACAAACAAACAAACAAACAAACAAACAAACAAACAAACAAACAAACAAACAAACAAACAAACAAACAAACAAACAAACAAACAAACAAACAAACAAACAAACAAACAAACAAACAAACAAACAAACAAACAAACAAACAAACAAACAAACAAACAAACAAACAAACAAACAAACAAACAAACAAACAAACAAACAAACAAACAAACAAACAAACAAACAAACAAACAAACAAACAAACAAACAAACAAACAAACAAACAAACAAACAAACAAACAAACAAACAAACAAACAAACAAACAAACAAACAAACAAACAAACAAACAAACAAACAAACAAACAAACAAACAAACAAACAAACAAACAAACAAACAAACAAACAAACAAACAAACAAACAAACAAACAAACAAACAAACAAACAAACAAACAAACAAACAAACAAACAAACAAACAAACAAACAAACAAACAAACAAACAAACAAACAAACAAACAAACAAACAAACAAACAAACAAACAAACAAACAAACAAACAAACAAACAAACAAACAAACAAACAAACAAACAAACAAACAAACAAACAAACAAACAAACAAACAAACAAACAAACAAACAAACAAACAAACAAACAAACAAACAAACAAACAAACAAACAAACAAACAAACAAACAAACAAACAAACAAACAAACAAACAAACAAACAAACAAACAAACAAACAAACAAACAAACAAACAAACAAACAAACAAACAAACAAACAAACAAACAAACAAACAAACAAACAAACAAACAAACAAACAAACAAACAAACAAACAAACAAACAAACAAACAAACAAACAAACAAACAAACAAACAAACAAACAAACAAACAAACAAACAAACAAACAAACAAACAAACAAACAAACAAACAAACAAACAAACAAACAAACAAACAAACAAACAAACAAACAAACAAACAAACAAACAAACAAACAAACAAACAAACAAACAAACAAACAAACAAACAAACAAACAAACAAACAAACAAACAAACAAACAAACAAACAAACAAACAAACAAACAAACAAACAAACAAACAAACAAACAAACAAACAAACAAACAAACAAACAAACAAACAAACAAACAAACAAACAAACAAACAAACAAACAAACAAACAAACAAACAAACAAACAAACAAACAAACAAACAAACAAACAAACAAACAAACAAACAAACAAACAAACAAACAAACAAACAAACAAACAAACAAACAAACAAACAAACAAACAAACAAACAAACAAACAAACAAACAAACAAACAAACAAACAAACAAACAAACAAACAAACAAACAAACAAACAAACAAACAAACAAACAAACAAACAAACAAACAAACAAACAAACAAACAAACAAACAAACAAACAAACAAACAAACAAACATTCGGAGATGAAAAACTTGGCTGTGGACAGGCAAAAGTGGAAGAGGTTTATCCCATGACAAGATCTTCCATAAGGCAAATACCTGAATGAATGAATGAATGAATGAATGATTACTTTAGGGTTGGAGATTGGGTGTTTGTATGTTCCAACACTCTCCTCTGCATATTCAGACAACACACCATACTACCAGCCACCACAGAAATAGGAAATAAGGATTGCATCCTTCCATGTAGGGTTGGCATCAGGAAGGGTACCCGGCCGTAAAACAGGGCCAAAGCCACATGTGCGATACAGCCCTCACTCGTGACCCTACATGTGTCGGAAAAGCGGTCGAAGCAGAAGAAGAAGAAAATTATTATTGTCTATTGTTTCATGTATGAATTATAATCAGTGTAAGGTTCACCGAGGAGATATGTTTTGAACATTAGCGTATGGTAGGCAAACCATTTCATCACACTCTTTGCTTCATTATTATAATACAAGTCGACCTTGTGTGGGAGCTACGCAAGTTGTAGTAAGATTCCCGACCCAAGGCAGGAGAACACTGGTAGACACGCAAGCAGATTCATATCTACAGGCGCTCGATATACTGCAAGACTTGCTCGTAAAATACTCAGTAAAATTCTTAGCCACCCTCCTTTCGCTTGGGGGAAGTATTAAGTTCTTCCATCTGCAATACTGGTTCATGCGTAGTAAGCCTAGCTGAGTGGTTCAGACGTTAAGGGGTTAGCTTTCTAAAGCCAAGTTGACGGGCTCGATCCTTGCTTAGTCCTGTCGTGATTAAATAAGCCAGGTTTACTGACAAGTAGAAATGAACTCTAGCGGGATAGCGATTAATAAAAACGACGAAAGTAGTTGTAGGATACAAAAGCAACAACATTTCTATTAATTTGTCTAAAATTTAAATTGACCTCATGAATCAGGAGGAAGATAATAAATTACAGAAGTTATGAATGAAGAAAGCGAAATACGAGTATAATTACTGCATCGTCGAACCGAGTGACTCAGACAGGTGTAGTGCTGGGCTTCCATCTCCAAGTTGGCAGGTTCAATCCTGGCTCATCCGGTGGCATTTGAAGAGGCTCCGATTTGTCAGACTCGTGTCGATATATTTATTGGCACGTAAAGGAACTCTTGCGGGACGAAATTTCAGCACATCGGTGAATCTGAAAGCCATCAAAAGTAGTTATAGGTACGTAAAACCAATATCACCATTCTTATTGCAGATACCGCATGAAATAAATTTTGACGTAAATAGGCCTTATGTTTTATGGCTGGTGGTGATCTGATGTTAGCCATACAAAATGAGTATCTCGTAGCTGTCAGCTTGCATTCGAGAGATAGTGGGGTTTGAACCCCACAGTCAGCAGCCCTGAAGAATATGTTCCGTGGTTTACCATTTTCACACCAGGCAAATGTTGCGGCTGTGCCTTAATTAAAGCTTCCTTCCCACACCTAGCCCTTTGTTATACCTTCGCCTCTGTAAGATGTATCTGTGTCGGTGCAATGTAAAGCAGATTGTAAAAAAAGAATAAGAACATGAAGATTTGGAAATGGAAATGATTTCCAAACAACACCTGGTAGGATACTGTTCAATGTAAGCTCACTGGACAAAACATTATTCACCCTAGTGCGCACGCACAGCTGGATCCTTAAGCCTGTACAGATGGCACATTACGTGTGTGACGGTAATTGAGGGAAGCTTTCAGAAAATATCAATTTTGAGATGTTAGCGTATCATACTTTTTTTTTGCTAGGGGCTTTACGTCGCACCGACACAGATAGGTCTTATGGCGACGATGGGATAGGAAAGGCCTAAGAGTTGAAAGGAAGCGGCCGTGGCCTCAATTAAGGTACAGCCCCAGCATTTGCCTGGTGTGAAAATGGGAAACCACGGAAAATCATCTTCAGGGCTGCCGATAGTGGGATTCGAACCTACTATCTCCCGGATGCAAGCTCACAGCCGCGCGCCTCTACGCGCACGGAAAACTCGCTCGGTCGTTATGTATTAACACCAGCTGAATTCATTGGCGTAGTCAAAATTTAGCTAAGCTTAACATCTGGTGACGTAAAAGATGGATGAATTTACGGAGTTTTCACAAAACTTAACATCTATTTGCAACGGGATTTTACAAAAGTGAACATCTACATTGTACTCACTGAAACTTGATATCTATGTATTTAAAACACAAGGCGCTTTTTCATATAAGTCGCCAGCAATTCCCTACTGGACCGATTCAAAATGACTGACGTCCGTGTGTTGCAATACTCGTATAAGAACGGACAGGTATCGGTGAAAACAACATTCGCATGGTCGAGTACTGAAGTTGAATTTCTTAAGCCGAGAGTAAATCAAAGACAATTGATACGGATGTGAAACTTCCATTCAAGAAAAAAAGAGTGCTGACATAAAGAAGTTACTGAAACACTTCGATGTGTCTTCACAAGATGTGTTAACCATTTATGAAGACGTGTGCCGGAATTGTCAGAAGAATGGTGAGGATAAAGCAGCGTCTATTTCGATGAAGAAACATATTATTAGTTGATAATATTGTTTTATTTTAGTGACGTTCCCTGTCATTTTTAGGACTTTATTATTGACAATATTTTGGACAATTAATCAATAATACACCTGAACAAAGGTATGTAAATGCCTGATAAGTATTATTCTTCCTTTCACTGTACAATACGCTTTAAATATCTAGATTTTATTCTCAAAATCTTGATTAAGAAGTTTAGAAACTGATAATAGAAGTGCATATACGTTGACTTTAGTAAAATATATATATATTCTCAGCGTTAATTTATAATTTATAATATAATATAATATAATATAATATAATATAATATAATATAATATAATATAATATAATATAATATAATATATTCTTATTCTACCCGAAGGCAGGTCCGAACCTCCGCAGACGTGCTCCAGAGCCGGAGTTTACGTGCGGTAGGGTGGCCAGTTCCTTTCCGCTCCTCCATTCCCTTACCCCCACCAACAGCGCGTGGCAACCCACCCAACTCCTGACCACGCCCAATGTTGCTTAACTTCGGAGATCTCACGGGATCCGGTGTTTCAACACGGCTACGGCCGTTGGCTATAATATTATAAAGAGGGCAAATTTGTATGTTTGTAACGAATAAACTCAAAAACTACTGAACCGATTTTTAAAATTACTTCACCTATGCAAAGCTACATAGCCAGTGAGTAACATGGGCAGTATTTTATTTTCAAAACAATTCGAGGTGGGTGGCACGAAGGGGAGATATAAAAATAATAAGCTAATATAGACAAAATATCGAATTTGTCGTATAAAGACGAGACAAAGCTCAATTTAATCCTCTTGACGCAAAGAACAAAAACTCGGTAAGCCCTACGGGCCCGAAAACCATGTTTTAAGGCCCTATAGCCAACCGTTACGGAGATATTGCCACCACACTACCCCTGCTATAGGAATCGGATAAAGTAATGAACTGCCGTAACCATGGCAACGTCAGTTCCAGGATTCTAGAGCAGCGAATTATCTTCAATAAATCACAAAAACCTAACATGTTACAGACATGAAACATTGATATTTGGAGTCCCCTTTAAAAATTAGAGAACTCAAATATTCGTTTTCATAAATTCCACTTAAGGGGGTGGGGTGTACAAAGAAGTGAGGAAGGAGTAGAATTATTTATATGAGGATACATATATCTCAAAAAATGAAGATGTTACAGACTTTAAAATCGGTACGTGGAATCTCCTTTAAAAATGAACAAACTCTTTTTGGAAAATCCACTTAAGGGCTGAAAATAATAAAAGAAAGCGGGTGAGTTTTTCAAAATGAGTATCATCTTCTATCGATTTACCCACACCTGTAGGGTTGCGGGTGCGAACTGTGTCGCACATGTGGATTTGACACTGTTCTACGGCTGGATGCCCTTCCTCACGGCAACCACATGTATAGGGATGTAATCTATACTTCTATACTAATAATGTAAAGAGGAAAAATTTGTATATTTGTTTGTAACGGATAGACTCAAAACTACTGAACCGATTTTAAAAATTACTTCACCTATAGAAAGCTATATTGCCAGTGAGTAACATGGACTGTACTTTATTTTCAAAACAATTCGAGTGGGGGCGACTGGGGGAGATATAAACGTATTAAAATAATAGGCTAATATAGGCGAAATCGATTTTGTCGTGCAAGGACGAGACAAAGCTCATTTTAAGCCCCTTGACGCAACGAACAAAACTCGGTAAACCCTTCGGGCCCGATAACCATGTTTTAAGGCCCTAAACCCAACCGTTATGGAGATATTGGAACCACACTACCCCTGCTCTAGGAATCGGATTAAGAAACGAACGGCCGTAACCATGGCAACGTTAGCTCCAGGATTCTACATCAGCTAGATTATGCACGTACGTTTGGGCATAGCTGCCAACCAAAATTGATACGCATATGACTTACTACCTGAAGAAAATAAACTGTTGTGCAAGACGCCCATAACTTGAAGAAATTTCACAACATTTATACTCAGATTCATTATAGGATGTGCGACATGAGTGACAAGCCCTGAGAATTCTCGATAATTATAGTAGTTTCTTTTATGCATCGCGTATTTTCTTGATCACGTGTAATACTTACGAAATGTCATATCAAACAAATACATTATAATATTTATATCTGTGGTACTATCTAGCGGAAGTATACTTACACTAAACCTGCAGATTTGGAAGGGAGCAGGTATATCTAGGTGGGAATGAAGGAAAAACATGGTAGCAAAAGATCTTAGAGATCAACACTAATGAGGAACTAATATTTAGAGGCCCCCATGAAGAAAAGAAGAAGAAAATACACTATAATTCCAAACATGACAAATAATTTCTACGTACTTAAGTAAATACACCAGTGATATAAATATCTAATGAAGTCAGTCACACCGATAGTATGAGTAACTAAAGCCAGTTTCTGATAACCCGTACGAAGAACGGGTACTTCTGCTAGTTAGTTATAAAAATATCCACTATCTATTTCATTTATATCCTATTCTTTAAACTGATACTAGCTGAAAAATACTGTGTTTCATTTGTGAGTTAATTATTTATAAGAAAATTTATATTTTTGTAGATGTCATGTTTTGTGAAACCCCTCCTCAGTTGGACCAGTGTTAAGAGTCTACTCGCTCTTGCGAGTATCGTCCTGCTGTTCGATACTGTTGAGCTGTTCTTGTTTAGTTGTTTACTGCTTGTGACTGTGCGAATTACTGTACTTTCTCTGGAGTCGAACCAAGGCATAGAAATCGTGTGTTGTGTAGCCCGTAGCCCTGTGTTCTAATCCAGAAGTCTATACACAGCTGCTGTATGTAGTGACTAGACTTGGGGATATGAAAGTAAGGATTAGCCGTCCCCAGGTAATAGAAATGGGCCGGACCGCCTGGTATACCATAAGAAAGAGAGGTAAATAGACAGTAATTAGTAAGTGTGGCCATTTATGATTGATGAGAAGATTTTGTGTATTCATGTGTGTGTACATTTATTGGACCATCCTGAAATAAATTAGATAAATTAAACACACGGAGTTTTATTCGTAACAGAAAATACCAGACTTTGCTCAACATAGAATATCATTTGTCTTGCTCGGTAGGCTTGTTAGTTATGGCCTCTCATCTGCCTGCATGAAGAGCAGGTTGCGGATAGAAGAAAGCTCATCGGCTGGAAGTGTGGAATACTCCACACGTTTTTCTCGTAGGTTGAGTCTTATCTTGTGTACCTTATTGGAGCCCGGAGCAAAGTGACGTGCACGCTGTAAGCTTAACACAACATTGCGTTGCTATTTATTCTGCCTGCGAGGAACATTTCTAAGCCTAGCGGCTTTCAGCCAAATGTGGGACGTATCACGTATTGTGTCGTTTCATCAGAGCATACAGTTAAGATAACATGACCTTTTAGCTAGCAGAAGACGGTAAACACCTTTAGAATCCACAATTTAATTAAATATATTGCACCGGGCGAGCTGGCCGTGCGGTTAAGAGCGCGCAGCTGGAAGCTCACATCCGGGACATAGTAGGTTCGAACCCCATTGTCGGCAGCCCTGAAGATGGTTTTCTGTAGTTTCCCATTTTCACACCAGGCAAATGCTGAGGCTGTACCTTAATTAACGCTACGGCCACTTCCTTCCCATTCGTAGGCCTTTCCTGTCCCATCGTCGTCGTAATACCTATCTGTGTCGGTGCGACGTAAAGCAAAGAGCAATATATATACTGTATATTGGCTTGTACATTCACTGTAAATTAAAATAAATGGTTTGAGAAAACTGACTTCCCCTGCGGATAGGGATAATACAGTCACCTGATTTGGTCAAAACGTGATGGTTGAAACATACAGCTACATCCACAGTATCCCCTGCTTGTTATAAGAGGTAGGTAAAAAGGATAACCCTAAAGGGGCCTGAACTATTAAGTGTGGTTTGACGACCATGGAACCTCTAGCTGATTCTGAAATTGCTTTCAATTTTTTGTGCCTGATTCCTCACTTTCATATTTTCTGTTCGACAGCCCTTGGTCAAATCATGTTTTTTTTTACGACACCATCGGTATTATGTTTGCGGATCTGAATATTCTTCTTCTATCGAGCGAGTTGGACGTTCGGTTATGACCACGTAGCTGTGAGCTTGTATTCGGGAAGTGATGGGTTCGAATCCCATAGTCGGCAGCCGTGAAGATATTTGTTCCGTTCCCATTTTCATACCAGGCAAATGCCGGGACTGTATCTTAATTAATACTGCGGCCGCTTCCTTCCCACTCCTAGTCCGTTCTTATTCCATCGTCGCCATAAGACATGTCAGTGTCGATGCGACGTAAAGCAACTTGTTAAACAAAAAGAGAGAGGGTGAAATCAAGCGGGTAGGAAAGTTTAAATATCTAATTAAGAAGATAGAACCAATCATGTCTGAAAAACAAGCCTTCATGTCACGCATGCATAAAATGAAATGACATACCATTTAACCAAGGGTTCTTGTAACAAAAGATCAATATCTTTGAGCGTCAAGCTCAGATGCTACCGCATCGTCATTCGTCCGGAGGCACTCTATAGAGAAGATTGCCTTGTAATAAAAATCAGGGCTTTATTAAGAAACTTGAGGTCAAAGAAAGGTTTCGAGAGAAATTACTGTGCCCCATCAAAGACAAAAGAGAATATAGAAGATGGCACAACCACGAGCTTTATTTACGCGGGGAAAAAGAAAACCGATACGATGCGGAGTAGAAGGATTTTTTCCTGTGGTCGCGTGATAGGAATCCTGCAAACTCAACCAAGTGGACTTTGTCCACAATAGGAAGACAAAATGGGCCTGGTTCAGTGAGGAAGAAAACACACACAAGTGGTGGGCATCACACATGATGATATCCTGGAGCGTAACCCACTCAAGAAGAAACTTCAAGACCATAAGTGTTTCCATGAAAAACCGAAGCTGAAAACACGGAAGGCGTGGACCGAAACAAGAAAGGAATAACACCGGCAACAAATGTGAGAGTACTGAGCAAATGCTGAAGCCCTGGCAAGGAGAAATTTCAAATGACAGAGTCCTTAGTTGACCGAAACAACATGAATGAATGAATGAGCAACAAAGTGGACATTTAAAATTTATAAGCTGATAATGCTATTGTTTTATCGTGTCTGAATTTCTTGAATTCTTAACTTGGGTAGTGCTCAGGAGTAGTAGTAGTAGTAGTAGTATTAGTAGTAGTAGACGACTTTGAGATTTACTTGACGCATGTTCATAGCATATTTGTTAACCGTGTTGCCTGCATAAGGGATCGTCATGTACCTACAAGAGTGACGTCACTGTAAGTGGAGTTACCAATTCTCAATCATAATGAGATAATGTCCATGTTCCCAGTTCAAACGTGTGATCGATCATAGATGACGTGTACTAATTATCCATCCACAGCTCATGTTCCGATTGGTAATATTGTGCACAGGTGTATTCAGATGACCTTCCGATCTACCATAACACCACCCATCGTAGAATGATACATCTATATACAGTATTTAAATACGACATACCATTCATTCAGCCATTTATTTATTTATTTATTTATTTATTTATTTATTTATTTATTTATTTATTTATTTATTTATTTATTTATTTATTTATTTGTTTGTTTGTTTGTTTATTGTTTAGTGGCGAAAGTAGTGCTGCAGTGGCAGGATTCAGTGCTATTTGATGATCAGAGCATGTTTGTAGATTCAGTTCTGCATACTCATTCATTTTAACATTTGCATTAAGTTTCAATATACGCGTCTTGTTCCCGATTACATGTGCCATGTAATTTTGAAATAATATTTTCCCATCGGATGAAAAAGAAATAATATACTCGTGCGTTCTTAGGCTGTTTTCTCTCCTAGCCCAAATTTTGAATCCCTCCTTCAGCTCCATATTATCGGGGAGTTTTCCATTTTTTAATTTTTTTATTTCGCTAATATCTATCTATGGTTCATGTTTGTGGGTAACTATAGTCGCGTCCTAGTTCGTGAACCATGGGCAACGGCTGAGTGGCCTAGTAAGTGGTCCTGAATGTCGGGATACCAGTTGCTATGCAATGGGAGTGGGCATCTCGGACATATTCTGAGTCGTGGCCCACCTTGTGCTCAGGCGGCCAGGACTACACAATTCACCGGTGGTCCATGACCCGTTAGAGGAGAGATCCTCACTTGGACTATGTGCAAGTAGGGCAGCATCCTGCTTCATAAAATTAACCGAGCTCAGAACACTTTAAGCAAGCCTCGGACCTATGGGAGTAATGGAGTCCCACTCCCATTTGACAGGCGAGGGACTCCTTGGAAACAACTTGGCGAACGAAATGGAATTCGATGGGGAGCTATAAATATTAACGGGGCTTATGGAAGAAAGAAGGTAGAACTTGCTGAGTCAGCAAAGAGGATGCATCTGGATGTGCTAGGAGTAAGTGATATTCGGGTAAGGGGAGATAAGGAGGAAGAGATAGGAGATTATAAAGTGTACTTGACGGGTGTTAGAAAGGGAAGGGCAGAGTCTGGGGTAGGGCTCTTTATCAGGAATACCATTGCACGCAACATAGTTTCTGTTAGGCACGTAAGTGAGCGAATGATGTGGGTAGATTTGTCAGTGGGAGGAATTAGGACAAGAATTGTGTCCGTGTATTCACCATGTGAGGGTGCAGATGAGGATGAAGTTGACAAGTTTTATGAAGCATTGAGTGACATCGTGGTCAGGGTCAACAGCAAGGATAGAATAGTGCTAATGGGCGATTTCAATGCGAGAGTTGGGAATAGAACTGAAGGATACGAAAGGGTGATTGGTAAATGTGGGGAAGATATGGAAGCTAATGGGAATGGGAAGCGTTTGCTGGACTTCTGTGCTAGTATGGGTTTAGCTGTAACAAATACATTCTTCAAGCATAAGGCTATTCACCGCTACACATGGGAGACTAGGGGTACCAGATCCATAATAGACTATATCTTAACAGACTTTGAATTCAGGAAATATTTTAGGAATGTACGAGTTTTTCGGGGATTTTTCGATGATACAGACCATTATCTGATCTGTAGTGAACTAAGTATCTCTAGGCCTAGGGTAGAGAAAGTGAAATCTGTCTGCAAACGAATAAGGGTAGAAAATCTCCAGGATGAGGAAATTAGACAGAAGTACATGGATATGATTAGTGAGAAGTTTCGAACAGTAGACAGTAAGCAGGTTCAGGATATAGAAAGTGAATGGGTGGCATACAGGGATGCTGTAGTAGAAACAGCAAGGGAATGCCTAGGAACAACTGTGTGTAAAGATGGGAAAAGGCGAACATCTTGGTGGAATGATGAAGTGAGAGCAGCCTGTAAACGTAAAAAGAAGGCTTATCAGAAATGGCTCCAAACAAGGGCCGAGGCAGACATGGATTTGTACGTAGATGAAAGAAACAGAGCGAAACAAATAGTTGTTGAATCCAAAAAGAAGTCATGGGAAGATTTTGGTAATAACCTGGAAAGGCTAGGTCAAGCAGCAGGGAAACCTTTCTGGACAGTAATAAAGAATCTTAGGAAGGGAGGGAAAAAGGAAATGAACAGTGTTTTGAGTAATTCAGGTGAACTCATAACAGATCCCAGGGAATCACTGGAGAGGTGGAGGGAATATTTTGAACATCTTCTCAATGTAAAAGGAAATCATCATGGTGGTGTTGCAAACAGTCAAGCTCATGGGGAGGAGGAAAATGATGTTGGTGAAATTATGCTTGAGGAAGTGGAAAGGATAGTAAATAAACTCCATTGTCATAAGGCAGCAGGAATAGATGAAATTAGACCTGAAATTGTGAAGTATAGTGGGAAGGCAGGGATGAAATGGCTTCATAGAGTAGTCAAATTAGCGTGGAGTGTTGGTAAGGTACTTTCAGATTGGACAAAAGCAGTAATTGCACCTATCTACAAGCAAGGGAACAGGAAGGATTGCAACAACTATCGAGGTATCTCATTGATTAGTATACGAGGCAAAGTATTCACAGGCATCTTGGAAGGGAGGGTGCGATCAGTCGTTGAGAGGAAGTTGGATGAAAACCAGTGTGGTTTCAGACCACAGAGAGGCTGTCAGGATCAGATTTTCAGTATGCGCCAGGTAATTGAAAAATGCTACGAGAGGAATAGGCAGTTGTGTTTATGTTTCGTAGATCTAGAGAAAGCATATGACAGGGTACCGAGGGAAAAGATGTTCGCTATACTGGGGGACTATGGAATTAAAGGTAGATTATTAAAATCAATCAAAGGCATTTATGTTGACAATTGGGCTTCAGTGAGAATTGATGGTAGAATGAGTTCTTGGTTCAGGGTACTTATAGGAGTTAGACAAGGCTGTAATCTTTCACCTTTGCTGTTTGTAGTTTACATGGATCATCTGCTGAAAGGTATAAAATGGCAGGGAGGGATTCAGTTAGGTGGAAATGTAGTAAGCAGTTTGGCCTATGCTGACGACTTGGTCTTAATGGCAGACTGTGCCGAAAGCCTGCAGTCTAACATCTTGGAACTTGAAAATAGGTGCAATGAGTATGGTATGAAAATTAGCCTCTCGAAGACTAAATTGATGTCAGTAGGTAAGAAATCCAACAGAATTGAATGTCAGATTGGTGATACAAAGCTAGAACAGGTCGATAATTTCAAGTATTTAGGTTGTGTGTTTTCCCAGGATGGTAATATAGTAAGTGAGATTGAATCAAGGTGTGGTAAAGCTAATGCAGTGAGCTCGCAGTTGCGATCAGCAGTATTCTGTAAGAAGGAAGTCAGCTCCCAGACAAAACTATCTTTACATCGGTCTGTTTTCAGACCAACTTTGCTTTATGGGAGAGAAAGCTGGGTGGACTCAGGATATCTTATTCATAAGTTAGAAGTAACAGACATGAAAGTAGCAAGAATGATTGCTGGTACAAACAGGTGGGAACAATGGCAGGAGGGAACTTGGAATGAGGAGATAAAGGCTAATTTAGGAATGAACTCGATGGATGAAGCTGTACGCATAAACCGGCTTCGATGGTGGGGTCATGTGAGGCGAATGGAGGAGGATAGGTTACCTAGGAGAATAATGGACTCTGTTATGGAGGGTAAGAGAAGTAGAGGGAGACCAAGACGACGATGGTTAGACTCGGTTTCTAACGATTTAAAGATAAGAGGTATAGAACTAAATGAGGCCACAACACTAGTTGCAAATCGAGGATTGTGGCGACGTTTAGTAAATTCTCAGAGGCTTGAAGACTGAACGCTGAAAGGCATAACAGTCTGTAATGATAATGTATGTATGTATGTAATATCTATCTATCTCTTTTCATTTTGGTATCCACCTTCGATCATCGCTACACTTCGACTTGAATTTATTAGTGTAGATTACCTGCTTAATACCTCGAAATTTCCCGTAGGACTTCCTTAGAGTTTGATGATGACAATTACTTTGGATATTTAGGAAAGATTTAATGTCAAGGTCACGAAAACTATTGGTTAATGGTTCAGAAGCATTTACCTTCCTCCCATCCAAGAGTCTTCACGAAGTGTTCAGAGATAGAAGAGATATCCACCCACTTCCAGCCTTAGAATTAAATCCTTTGGCCGAAAATTAGTGCTGTAATTTGATTCGGTAGAAGGTGGGTGATAACGAATTATCGTATTGCTACTTAACTTCACTGCGGTTCAAAATCCACTAATTATATAATTCAGTACGGTAATCAACTTCGCGTTTTGATTAAGGAGGAGATCCTAGGCATCCCTTGGTATTGCAGCATAAGTAATATTGTCTCTTTCTCATAAGTTTTTTACAAATGAAGTAGAATATATTTAACTCCTTGAGAAGTCCGATTCGAGAGGTTTCATCCTTGCTGGGGCCAGCGTGCAGCATTAGGAACACTGCTGTCTAGCGGGTTGCATTGCAAGCGAAACACTTTCGGCCTAGAACATTATTTAAAAATTATTCGGATGCAGGTTGCATCGCTATAGCGAAAGAAGTTGTTGTTGTTGTTGTTGTTGTTAGTCGTTTAGTCGCTTTCGACTCTCCGTGAATCCATAGACCAAAGTGCGCCATTTCTTCCTGTCGTATACTATTTTCCGAAGTCTTTCTAAATTGAGAGCCGTGGCTTCCTTGATGTCATCAATCCACCTCATCCGTTGTCGCCCTCTTCTCCTGTTACCATCAGTCTTCCCCAGCATTAAGGTCTTTTCCAGTGAATCATGTTTTCTCATGATATGACCGAAGTGCTTTAGTTTTTGCCTGAGTATTTGACCTTCCAGTGAACAGCCTGGGTTGATTTCCTGTAATATGGACTTATTAGATCTCTTCGCAGTCCACGGAACTCTAAGGAGTTTTCTCCAACACCATAGTTCAAATGCATCTATTCTTCGGCGCTCAGCCTTTCTTACTGTCCAGGTTACGCTTCCGTACATTGCTACTGGGAAGACCATAGCCTTCACTATACGAATCTTCGTTCTTAAAGTTACGTCTCTACTCTTGAAAACGTTATCAGTGTTTCTTTCCATTCCCTCTATTTAAAATGCTCAGTATTATATTCTGCGAGGGGATAAAGGCTGCTACATCTTCAACACACGTTCAGTTTATTCAATAATGCAACTATAAACAACTATAGTATAAACAAATTAATAAAGGAACGAGTTTGGATTATTTCTGTGTGGCAAATCGGGCACCAAACCAATATGCTAATGAGCCATTTTTGCCCGTCAACACACGCCTTTGCCGTGGAAGTTGGACTCTTTGAGTTAGTGATGGTGGTGATTATTATTTTAAGAGGAAGCTCTTTGAGAGTTGGTAAACATAACTTTTCTGTACAATAGGCTACTCTACAACTCTTGAACTTGTTTACAATATTCTGCAAGACTTCGAGACGATGTTATGGAAGTGTCAGGAGCCAATCTAGTATATTATTGGTTTCGCGCACCACTAATCACATTTTAGGGGTTTTGGAGATGCCATGGTGCCATATTTCTTTTTACGTGTCGATAATCTAGCGATACAAGGATCATGCACATGAATATCTTCAAATATTGATTTACTGAGCTAGGATCGAACCCGACAACTTAGGCTCAGGTGGCCAGTCCTCTTCGTCCTGAGGCACTCACCCCACAGAGACAATAAAGATGACCTAGAAGGTTGTTAAAAAGTCGCAAACTTCGGTCCCCAAAATCATGGGTTCTACTGCATATACCTTTTAAAGGTATATGATTGTTGGGTTCTGGCACAGCGAGATATTCCTATGAGATAAAATTGTCACTTGCTGACACCTGTTACGACCATTATCAGTTAAAATACATGTTAAACAAGTAGCAGTATATGTTGTTAGACATATTTTACAGGTTATTGAGAAAATAATTAGCTAGGCTGAGTGGCTCAGACGGTTGAGGCGCTGGCCTTCTGATCCCAACTTGACAGGTTCGATCGTGGCTCAGTTCGGTGGTATTTGAAGGTGCTCATATACGTCAGCCTCGTGTCAGTAGATTTAATGGAATGAAAAGGATCTCCCGCGAGACTACATTCTGGCACCTTGGCATCTTCGAAAACCGAAAAAGTAGTAATGCGAATAACATTAAATTAATTATTAGAAAATAATTAACGGAGCGAATTGGCCATGGGGTTAGGGGCACGCAGTTGTGAGCTTGCATTCGGAAATAGTGGACCCATCCAATCCAATCCAATCCAATCCAATCCATTGATGATCTGTATTTAAGGCAGATTCCCTGTCTGTTGTTTGTATAGTATTTTCTTAAATAATTGAAAAGGAATTGGACAATTATTGAATATCTGCCTTGGTAAATTATTCCAATCTCTGACTCCTTTTCCTATAAAAAATTGCTCCAATTTTCCTCTTGAATTCCACCTTTATCTTCATATTGTGATATTTCCTACTTTAGAAAACACCACTGAAATATATTTTCTACTAATGTTATCCACGCCATCTCTCCTCTGACAGCTCGGAACATACCACTTAGTCGAGGAGCTCGTCTTCTTTCTCCTATGTTTTCCCAGCCCAAGTTTTGCAATTTTCGTAACGCTATTCTTTTGTCGGAAAACACCCAGAACAAACCGAGCTGCTTTGTTTGATATTTTCCAGTTCTCGAATCAATTAGTCCCAGTGAGGGTCGTGCGATGTAAGACAAATCTATGTCAGCGCGACGAAAAGCCAATCATAAAGAAAGAAAATAATTATAATAATAAAAGTTACGTGTGGCTATAGGTAATCTGCGGGTCCTTGCAAAGAAGATACTCCGTCATGTATGGACGGCATCTGCCAAATTGGGAAACGGCTTGTATTTATGGTGGAGAAAGGTGTTGTGTGTGAGTTGCAGGAATCTCTGGGCCAGCATGGACACCTGGTCCCCAAGCGAAAGGAATAACCGTTCGTGATCCAAATCACTGGACTTGTTCGGGAGTCAGAACCAGGACCCCAAGTACTTACGGTCAATAATCTGAGCACTCAGTGAGGGAGCCGGGCCAATTCATGTCCTCTTCCCGAGGTGGTGCAGCTCTTATGGGCTAAAGGTGAACTAAATGCACTTCTAACCACATACCAGCCCTTCTGCTAATCTTACATTTCTGGCAGAACTGAGAATAGACCCTGGGTCATCGAGAACGGCCACTAACCATTACTCCACATAGGTAGACATCTCATTCAAGATTAAGTATGAAAAAGCATATAAGTTGCGTGGCTATTGAGAACATGGTTACTTAGTCTCTGTTGGCTCAACATTGAAGTATCACGGACTCATCACCTGTGATGTGTACATCAGTTCTGTGGTACGATTAACAAATCCTTTGAAGGCCCATAATATTACACCTGACAAAGTGGTTTAATCAGAGAAGCGAAGTGCTTCCTCTGTTCCGCGATACCAATTCTACTTGTTCCGGCATGTTATACCTCACAGAACTCGTGTTGTGTTAGTAGAACATAATATCATTTAATTCCTAGCGCAGACTTTACTGTTCTATGTTTCCCCGATGCTATGACATTGAAATAACACTACAATATATGACACCATTACGCCGCTACAGGCATTTGAAATGTCTGTGTGTAGAAGATTGTTCCGAGCATTCTGGATTGATGAGATTTCATATAAGTCCTACTATATGCTACTGCAATCCGTGAAGGTTACAGAACAGTGAAATCACTAAAAGTTTCTTATCTAGTTCACTTATAGACAGGAGAACATTATTCCTTGCTAAAATCCTACTTTATGATCGAGTGTACGGTCCCTATGTACCAGGAAGGAAGGAAGGATTGATGGTAAAGGACGTGAATCTGCCGAACTGAATTTTTGAATAGCAGTAAACTGTTGCAAACATTTCAGACAGGTAGCCGATATAAGAGAGACCTGATACGGTATATAGGAGAATATGATTAATACTTCACTTCCTTGAAGCCTCCATGGCTCAGGCGGTAGGGCGCTAGCCTCTCACCGTTGGATACCGTGGTTCAAATCCCGGTCAATCCAAGTGAGGTTTGTGCTGGACAAAGTGGAGGCGAGACAGATTTTCTCCGAGTATTCCAGTTTTCCCTGTCATATTTCATTCCAGCAACACTCTCCGTTAACATTTAATTTCATCTGTCAGTCGTTTATCATTGCCCCAAACTGGCTGTGGATTTTGATTTTCATTTCACTTCTTTCAAGAAATTAATAGTTTAACTGCCTATGCATGGAAACATGGCTACTTTACAACGTGATAAAAATTCGATGTTAAAAGTCAGGGACCCTCACCAGTAGACCAGCGTACCACAGATACTTCAACACACACTGCCAACATGTACACAACCTGTTAAATTTAAAGACAAATTTTCCCGTTAAATAAGGGCCAATAGCACAAATCCTCAGATATATATGTGTTTATTATCAAATCCTCTCAAAGTTTGAGCGACATACGTGGCCCCAAAGCTGTGGTCTCCCCTCCTTAGAGTTGGAATCATACGAGTACTTCACCTCGACTTTCTTTACAACGTGTCATGTGGCAAGTAATTGTATAATGAACACACAAAGTATCGAGTGCTGTAGTTTTCCAAAATATACAGAATTTCGTGAACAAAAGTTTTGGATATTTTTTGCGTCGTTGATTTCTGAATCGCTTATTCCTTTAGCGTATAGTACATCATAATTATCAGAATGAAAGTAATGATGGGAATAGGAATGAATTCAAGTCATTGTTAAATAATCACTAGCAAATATACAGTGGGATTATAATTTACTCTATCATTCGTTGAGTTCAAGTGTTTTTCAACGCACTGAGCGAGTTGGCCGTGCGGTTAGGGGTGCGCAGCTGTGAGCTTGCATTCTGGATGCAGTGGGTTCGAACCCCACTGTCGGCAGTCCTGAAGATGGTTTTTCCATGGTTTCCCATTTTCACACCAGGCAAATGCTGGGTCTGTACCTTAATTATGGCCACGGCCACTTCCTTCCCACTCCTAACCGTTTCCTGTCCCATTGTCGCCATATGACCTATTAGCGTTGGTGCGATATAGGGTCAATTGTAAAAAAAGTTTAATGACGCGTATTTGATGGGATCACATGGAGCAATCATGAACAGTGTGGCAGATGGTTTGCCTGTAATTCCAGCAATCGCACTCTAATGAGTGCCACTTTCCCTAATCGAAGAGTATGTCAGCACATTTGTCATAGTCTGTGCGGTTCCTCTTTGTAACAATCCAAAGTTTGCGAGAAAATCATAACCAAGAGGTTTCTCTGCAATTAATTTAAATTTTCTGCAATCACTAGGTGCGTTTGTGCTCTATTTTTCTTCCCTTGTGTCACATAGGAGTTTGGCTTTTACAAGTGGAGTTTTTCATGACCGGAGGCTATGTCTGTGAAAGTCTGCTATGTCCAAGCACTGCCTTCGTAATATACAGGCCGTACTGTAGAAAGCGCGCCAAGCCAATCAGCTGATCAATTGAGGCGAGCTAAGTGAATGTTACAAGTTGTACTTGTGAATGTAATCCATAAGGACTGCGGGCATTCTTAGTATAATTGTGACCGTTGAGATACAAACATTTATATTTAAGTATATTCCATGTTTTTTCTTTAAATTTATCACATCAGGATTTACGTAAACAGCTGTTATTAAGACAATGAGATCTTATAGTTTAGGTTAGGCATGGTATCTTTACGTGGTGAGTAATGTAAATTCAAGGGACGTTATACTTCCCGTGTAATTTATTCATTTAATAGTTATCGTATAACACGTTTATGTGGAAATATAATGTCATACAAATTTAAATACAGTGTGCGAAAGTTCGCATTTGCCACAACGCTGAAAACTTGTGCGTACCACGACGAAAATACAACCATTCAAGTAAATAGACATTAATATTTTCATTTTCGTCGTATGAAAAACGAAAATCCCAACCGAAAAAATACCTATTACGAAGAATAAAGGTGTATGTTTCACTCATTTTCCAGAGCTCATGACGAGTTCTGCTTTTGACTTCCTTGTTTTTACAGATTTAGAGCAGAACTTTTTATTGTTGATACAGAACAAGTATAAAAGTGTACAATAACCAATGGAACCTACATATAGTTATTTCTTGGGCTCGTAATGATGAATACGCGCTGCCTCTTCTCCCCAAAAGTAATGCAAGTAAGAACCATTCCTCGGCAGTTTCCGTGAACGTGGGAAGTAAATAATAGATCTGGATGGTAAGTGCATTAATATTTGGAAAAATATGGGCTATTCGTAAACAACAAATGATGCAAATGTTTGTATACAAGAAAGGGTCTCAAGGAAGTCTTCGAAGGATAGTGCCAGAAGTGTCAACAACAACAGAAAAAAAAACAATAAAGCTACTGTATTTGTGGCCATCTAGAGGTATAGAAGTAAAATTTATTATTGCACGTTTGTTGTCTCCTTATTTGTATTAATGCACAATAATTATTTGTTGGGTACATTGACGAGTGAAACACTGAAGCTTTGACCGCGTAGATCGCACTTCAAACTTACTTCTCCTAAAATTACATAGACCTGACTTACGAGTTATGATGCAATTGCAGGTTTTAGTGATCTCACCTGTAATATCAATGCAACATTTGTAAATATTTCATAATTACGAAAGGTACAGACGCATCACGTCCTTGCATTACACGGGTTGGACGGAGGAAACAGTTCGCCTCTTTGTGTGACGTCATCGGAGGTATAGTACGGCCTGTACATCACGAAGGCAGTGGTCCAAGACTCATGGAAGTTGAGGGTGCTGCGTGATCTTGCAGTATTCTCAAATTATACCATTTTTTTCTTTGACATTTACATTACGATGGTTGCTTGTACTGTATTTTGCGGGGCTCATTTATCCTGACTTGCTGAAATATCTTTCGCCAGAAGCTCGTGTTGCAGAGATTGCTAACATTTGGCGGCAAATATATTTTATTCATGGGCCAGTAAAAGCAATACCTTTACTTTCTTTCCTTGTTTCATCCATCAAAACTGTAAATATATCTTGTCGTTCGTAGCAACTTCCTTTAGAGGCGAAAATACGTAGAACATCATGTTCTAGTATAATCCAGTACCTTGTGTTACCATAAACGGTCATGATAGTCTTGTTCTTGAAGAGTTTCATTCTTATGAGCTTGAATCTGGTCAGCTTGGGAACACTGTAAGTACTTAGGTGTTAATATAAGGAGTGATCTTCATTGGGGTATTCATATTTAGAAGGTTGTTAAGAAAGGTTACAGATCTCTTCACATAGTTATGAGAGTATTTAAGGGTTGCAGTAAGGATGTAAAGGAGAAGGGGTATAAGTCTCTGGTAAAACCGCAGGTTGAGTATGGTCCCAATATATAGGACTTTCATCAGAAATACTTGAAACGAGAACTGGAAGAAATACAAAGGAATGCAGAATATTTGATCTGGGTAATTTTCGACAAAGGAGTAGTGTTAGGAAACTGTTGCGAACTTTGTGCTGGAAAGACTTGGGAGTAAGGAGACGAGCTGTTCGACTATGTGGTATGCTTCGAGCAGTCAGTGGAGAGTTAGCGTGGGGGAATAAGCTTGATTTGAGCATTTAAAAGTAGGAAAGATTATAATCTACATAAATAAAGTTGTAGGGGCTCCGCTGTCTGTAATTTCGTTTGTTTTGCCAATTTTTCAGATATTTATCCGTTTTAGGTCAATTCAAGACCGTATCAGTGATTTTTTTATTTTTCGTGTCTGTTTGTTCCACCATAGTGGTGAAACGGGAAGGTTTTGATATGCGTGTGATTTAAAAAAAACCTTTATAGGAAAGCCAGAACAGTTTTCTTCCATTTTCTCGTATAATATTGATTTTCTGTAAAATCTGTGGACTGTACGTGAAATATCCCTTCATTATAAACAATTTTTGCTATGTTGAAAATTTATCTTACTCTTCAAATAACGGAGAAAATTACTACGTATTTTCTGCTGGTCTCAAGCTCTGCATTGAGTGTCCGACAGACCGAAACGAACCTTCTGGTTACCATGACAACGTCTCTGATTGCTTGCCAACAGGGAAATAACATATTGCCATTTTCTTCACTATTTCTGTAAACTCGTGGTTGTTCCTAGGGTAAAGAGAAGTCAATCGGTCATTCTGCGGGATATTGGCGGAATACCGTTGGAGGCCTCCTCTGCGAACCATGTGACCTTGCCGCGGTGGGGAGGCTTGCGTGTCCCAATGATGCAGATAGCCGAGCCGCAGGTGCAACCATATCGGATGGGTATCTGTTGAGAGACCAGACTAACGAATGGTTCATCGAAAGGGGGGTAGCAGCCTTTCGGTTGTTGCAAGGGCGGCAGTCTAGATGATTGACTGATACGGCCTTGTAATAATACTCAACATGGCTTAGCTGTGTTGATACTGCTACACGGCTGAAAGCAACGGGAAACTACAGCCGTAACCACCTCCCGAGGACATGCAGCTCTCTCTGTATGAAAGATGTACTGATGATGGCTTCCTCCCGGGTAAAATATTCCGGAGGTAAACTAGTCCCCCATTCGGATCTCCGGGTGGGGACTACACGAGAGGGGGCGATCATCAGGAAGATGGATACTGACATTCTGCGAGTCGGAGCGTGGAATGTTAGGAGTTTGAATCGTTGTGGTAGGTTAGAGAATCTGAAAAGGGAGATGGATAGGCTAAAGTTAGATGTAGTTGGTATAAGTGAAGTACGTTGGCAGGAAGAACAGGATTTTTGGTCAGGCGACTACCGAATTATCAACACGAAATCAAACAGGGGTAATGCAGGAGTTGGTTTAATAATGAATAAGAAAATAGGGCAGCGGATAAGCTACTACGACCAGCATAGTGAAAGAATTATTGTCGCCAAGATAGACACCAAACCAATGCCCACCACAATAGTGCAGGTCTATATGCCTACTAGTTCAGCGGATGATGAAGAAATTGAAAGAATATATGAGGAGATAGAAGATTTAATACAATATGTCAAAGGTGACGAGAATCTAATTGTGATGGGAGACTGGAACGCAGTGGTAGGCCAAGGAAGAGAAGGTAGCACAGTAGGAGAATTTGGATTGGGACAAAGGAACGAAAGAGGAAGTCGGCTGGTTGAATTCTGCACTGACCATAATTTAGTCCTCACCAATACTTGGTTCAAACACCACAAACGACGGCTGTATACGTGGACGAGACCTGGAGACACTGGAAGGTATCAAATAGACTTCATTATGATTAGGCAGAGATTCAGAAACCAGGTGTTGGATTGCAAAACTTTCCCAGGAGCAGACGTGGACTCTGACCACAACTTGTTGGTCATGAAATGCCATCTGAAGTTGAAGAAATTGAAGAAAGGAAAGAATGCAAAAAGATGGGATCTAGACAAGTTGAAAGAAAAGAGTGTGATGGATCGTTTCAAGGAACATGTTGCACAAGGACTAAATGAAAAGGCCGAAAGAAACACAGTAGAGGAAGAGTGGAGAGTCATGAAAAATGAAGTCAGTAGGGCTGCTGAAGAAATGTTAGGAAGGAAGAAAAGATCAACTAAGAATCAGTGGATAACTCAGGAGATACTAGACCTGATTGATGAACGACGAAAATACAAGAATGCTAGAAATGAAGAGGGCAGAAAAGAATACAGGCGATTAAAGAATCAAGTGGATAGAAAGTGCAAGGTAGCTAAGGAAGAATGGCTGAAGGAGAAGTGCAAGGATGTCGAAGGCTGTATGGTCCTGGGAAAGGTAGATGCTGCATACAGGAAAATCAAGGAAACCTTTGGAGAAAGGAAATCTAGGTGCATGAATATTAAGAGCTCAGATGGAAAGCCACTTCTAGAGAAAGAAGACAAAGCAGAAAGATGGCAGGAGCATATCCAACAGTTGTATCAAGGTAACGATGTAGATAATTTCGTTCTGGAACATGAAGAGGCTGTTGATGCTGATGAAATGGGAGACCCAATTTTGAGGTCAGAGTTTGACAGAGCTGTGAGTGACCTAAATAGGAACAAGGCACCTGGAATTGATGATATTCCCTCTGAATTACTGACTGCCTTAGGAGAAACCAGCATGGTAAGGTTATTTCATTTAGTGTGCAAGATGTATGAGACAGGAGAAGTCCCATCCGATTTTCGGCAGAATGTTGTTATACCTATTCCCAAGAAAGCCGGTGCTGACAGGTGTGAAAACTACCGCACCATTAGTTTAGTATCTCATGCCTGCAAAATTTTAACACGTATTATTTACAGAAGAATGGAAAAACAAGTTGAAGCTGAGTTGGGGGTAGATCAATTTGGCTTCAGAAGAAATGTAGGAACACGTGAAGCAATCCTGACTTTACGTCTGATCTTAGAGGATCGAATCAAGAAGGACAAGCCCACGTACATGGCATTCGTAGATCTAGAAAAGGCATTCGATAATGTTGATTGGACCAGGCTATTTATGATTCTGAAGATGATAGGGATCAGATACCGAGAACGAAGAATTATCTACAACCTGTATAAAAATCAGTCTGCAGTGATAAGAATCGAGGGCTTTGAAAAAGAAGCAGCAATCCAGAAAGGAGTAAGGCAAGGCTGCAGTTTGTCCCCTCTCCTTTTCAATGTTTACATAGAACAGGCAGTAAAGGAAATCAAAGAGAAATTTGGAAAGGGAATCACAGTCCAAGGAGAGGTAATCAAAACCTTGAGATTTGCCGATGATATTGTTATTTTATCTGAGACTGCAGAAGATCTCGAGAAGTTGCTGAATGGTATGGATGAAGTCTTAGGTAAGGAGTACAAGATGAAAATAAATAAGTCCAAAACAAAAGTAATGGAGTGCAGTCGAACGAAGGCAGGTGATATAGGAAATATTAGATTAGGAAACGAAGTCTTAAAGGAAGTAGATGAATATTGTTACTTGGGTAGTAAAATAACCAACGATGGCAGAAGTAAGGAGGACATAAAATGCAGACTAGCACAAGCAAGGAAGAGCTTTCTTAAGAAAAGAAATTTGCTCACTTCAAACATTGATATCGGAATTAGAAAGATGTTTTTGAAGACTTTTGTGTGGAGCGTGGCATTGTATGGAAGTGAAACATGGACGATAACTAGCTCAGAAAGAAAGAGAATAGAAGCTTTTGAAATGTGGTGTTATAGAAGAATGCTGAAGGTGAGATGGATAGATCAAATCACGAATGAAGAGATACTGAATCGAATTGGTGAGAGGAGATCGATTTGGCTAAATATGACGAGAAGAAGAGATAGAATGATAGGACACATCTTAAGACACCCAGGACTTGTTCAGTTGGTTTTTGAAGGAAGTGTAGGTGGCAAGAACGGTAGGGGTAGACCAAGGTATGAATATGACAAACAGATTAGAGCAGATGTAGGATGCAATAGTTACGTAGAAATGAAAAGGTTAGCACAGGATAGGGTGGCATGGAGAGCTGCATCAAACCAGTCTGTGGACTGATGACTCAAACACACACCGTTGGAGGTTGCAATCGTCCTCGAACAGCACTCAGGAGCGCTGTTAATATTTGAACAATACCGTGGAATGTAGCCCATTATTTCACACCGTAAGGTGTTTTCTGGCATTTGCTATAATTTTTAATGTATTTCTTATCTACTTCTGTTTTAAGCTTTGATTTCTTGCCTCTGTCTTGATTCTTTTGGATTAAATAATAACACCGTAAGTCATCTTGTTACCTGTTTAGCTAAGAATCCCTGCAACTAAAGGTCTCCTCTGTTACCGCTTTCTTTTATCCGTAACTCGTACCTACACAATTTATTGAGGGACATTTTATTTTCCAATACATCCACTTGGTATTTGCATATTTGTCCTCTGCGACAGTCCTCAATTTTAATCCCATTATGTATTATTTTCAACTTTCTTCCCCGTGTTAATTTCTTCCTTCTACTCCGTATGTATGCGAGTGCTAATCCTGAAACCTCGACACTCTTTTCTTTGAGAAAAAATTTCAAGGTGTTCAAATGTATAACTTTTGGCCCCGGAAAATATCGAAATATTGATGTAATTTTAATGATGAAGCAGATCTTCATTTCGGGATAATTGGTGGCTAAACGGTAAGCTGTATAAAAAAAACACATTAACACAATCGCCATTCAATTTCATGAGATCTACAACTTTGGTCCTATGACTTATTCTTGTGTCTCGATTGTTGATACTTTTGATAGCGCTGCATTTCTCGATTATAATCAAATCTCTCGAACTCGATTGTGACTGGCATTAGGAAAAGGCGCCTGTATTTATAATGAAAACACTCCATCTTTATTTTGAACGGTAATTGCCAAGCCAGCCTGCCATTATAGTAGAAACTCCCTAACTCGATTGGGATTGGCATTACGAAAACTCAGAATTTCCCAATGCCTACCTTACATCGGAAACAACGTATGGTGACCTCCATATTTTGTTTCCCGGTTAGCGCTAAGGGACATGCAATTTAATATAGTCTTACTCACTGCCTTTACAGTAATTTGCGATAAATCCGTATACATTGTAAAATATCGTAGCGAAGCACGGGTAGATTTCATTGTATGATGATAAAGTTGGATTTCAAGAGTAAAAATTGCGGCAAATATTCATTTATAGGAGGACGTCTAAGGGATTGGATTAATTGATCAAGGGAAATATTCGATAAGTTTGCAATTCCTTTGAAAATATTTAAGAAAATGCTGGTAAACAATTGATAGGGAATCTGTCATCTGGGCGACAGACCTAAATGCAGATCATTGATTGATTGATTGATTGAAATACATTAGAACCAAACTGCAACAATGCACTGATATTAAAAATGAGATTGAAACTGAATTCTTTTATTGTAACAATGTGTATAACGGCAGTCTATATATTTTTCAACTGTAGAGTATGTGAAGATACAAGGCGAGATTCTCCTCCCTGTAGTATAAATCAAAGAGGCTGTGAGTTTACAGGGAAGTGGAAAAATAACTCTTGTATTAATTTTCAATTGTTCATGGAGTGGCGGTGTGGAACACATACTCGTAATTTCCTGTTCTGAGGAATTTCATTGTCAAATATGTCTGATAAAGCGACACTAGGACGGGAGCAGTGTAGAGGGAATTCGGTCCGACATGTTCCACATTTTCATTTCAAAAATCTGGCAAGCGTAATTATCTTGTCATTACTAACCTTGATTGGCGCTGCCAGCTACCAGACGGTCCAGCAAACATGCGGCGTCCTGATACCATGCATATGAGCTAGCTCACTTAGGCCAGCTAGAAGACGGCTCGCCGCGATGTGTTGCCCGTGGTGAGCTGTGTGCTACAGCGAGCTAGCTCACCAGAGCCGAGCTGGCGCACGATGCATGCCTCTGTGTGCGAGGGTGCAAATATTGGCCATTGCTCTACAGTCGATTATACTGTATGTTTACTGAATTATTTTTATTTAGAGTCCTTGCTTGTTACACCTTCTTCATTTCTGTCTCAGTAGTTACGACTTAAGCAGTTGTCGTGAACTGTTAATTAAACTCAAGGATGCAATTCCAAATTCAACTCTAGGAATTGTTACCATGATGAGCCACACCCGTCGTACCCGCATCCATCGAGGGGAGGAGTCAACCTGATGTCAACAGAGACCTCCATTCTATGACCTCGATTACGAAGGACAGCAGCTGATCGATGTAACTGCTCAAAGAATCAGTAGTTATAATGAACATGGTTTAATAAATAAGGTAATAACATTTCTCGCGTGTGCGAACTGTGTCGTAAGCCTCGTGCTAGTAGATTTATCTGTACGTAAGGGAACTCATTCGGGACAACATTCTGAAACTTCGCTGTCACAGAAAACCGTAAAAGAAGTTAGTGTAACGTGAGAGAATAACATTATTATTACTGTTAACTCGATTATTACTGTTAACTCGACAAATAAATGCGTAATATGTTATAGTACTGTTTCATATCCTACTGTGCAGTCGCTGAAACAGAGAATGAAATACTTGAACCTATAGGTATGTTTGGTGTCGGTATGATGACTCCCTTCTTGCATGACCACCGTTGTTTCTATTCCCCACGAATCTACTACGCTGGCGTAGCAGGGAGAGAGGTGATACTTCCACGTGGCGCGTCTCAGGTGGTGGATAGTGGAGTCCTAACCGACATACCGGCGGACTTGAGAGAAATAAAATAGCTCTCGCTGACCAAACCCACAACCCTCTGTGAGTAGGGGACACAGACAAATACACCCACGGTATCCCCTGCCTGTCGTAAGAGGCGAATACAAGGGGTGACCAAGGAATGAATGATTAAGAACCATGAGACTATTTGTAAATAGTACCATCACGCAGGGAATACCAAGGGTCGGCTTTACTTGCGAGTAGTACTACTATGTTGGGTAAACAATAGGTTTGTGAGTGTAGTAGCAGAGAGCCTTTCACTGTGGGGTTACAGTACCTGTGATTAGTACCATTATGTGAGAAACACCACGGGATAGTACGAGTCCCTATGATTAGTACACCAATGTGAGGAACAGCATGGATTTGCGTTGCCTATGAGTGGCGCCATTATGTGAGAAATATCATAGCTGCCTTACTGTGCGACGTACATTAGTGAGTAGTATCATAACGTGTCGAACACCGTGAGTCTTCGTTAGCTTTGATTAGTACCGCTTCATGAGAAATACCATGGTTCTACTCGTACTAACGATAAGTACATTATGAGGGGCCGTTGACCTGATATTTGTACCCCATTAGACTACAAGCATCATCAATTCAGGATTGTGCTTTGGAAGTAATCCCTTGTTCAGTGTACACTATTGTTTTAAGATAATTTCTGGAAAGGTTGGGTCATTGCGGGTCGGATCCACTGATTGTTTTAAGATCATAATCTTTGTTCATCGAAACCGTTTCTAATTTTAGTCAGTGGATCTATTTTGGAGTTAAACTTTCAGTATTGTGAGTTGGATCCGTTGATTATATTAAATTCATATTCATCCATTCATTCTTCATTCTCACGTTTTGAATTATGGTCAGTGGTTGAATTTTGGACACTTTGTCATTATATTTCGTCTCATTTCCTACTATTAGGTGCCGATGACCTAGATGTTAGGCCCTTTTAAACAGCGAGCATCATGTTTCATTCCCGACTATATAGAACTGAAATGCGGTTTGACGTCTGACGTGAGATTAAAGCAAATAAACATACAACATTTAATAAGAAGCTGATGCAAATAAGAACGGGAGAAAATTCCTTCGCCGGACTTGGGGTCACAGGAAATACTGTTAAGGCGCTGGACTTCAGTGCCCAAGTTTACAGGTTCGATCCTGGCTCAATCCGATGGTATTTGAAGGTGCTCAAATACGTCACATCCGTGTCGGTAGATATATCAGCAACAGTCTGACCCACTCAACCCGAATAAAGGGTTCAGCTTGGAGAAATAGCCAATACGGAAAATTTTGAAGGTAGCCACAAGAGGATGTACACGATAAGTTTTCCGAAAGTCTGAATCGGTACAAGTTAAGAAAATGCTTTCCTGAATTGTTTCAGTGGGTTCCTAAATTGGACCACAACTACTGCTCCTTGGACAGGAACAAAATAACCGCACTGAACTGAAAAACAACAAAACATCATAACAGACAACAGGTAAATTCCAGACAATTCCAAACAATAATCTTGGATGAATGGAAGGTGATGCTTTCAATTGGTCACGCTCATGCTGATAGGAAGGATGAAGTGATTAACATCGAACTCTTTATTATAGTCGAATTAATAAACCTAAGACCGAGATTTTCTTGGAAATGGCGGTCGTGATCCTACGTTTCTCGACCTACAGTAATGTCTTTCGGCTAAGAGACTTCCCCAGTGGAAGGGGACAACTGGGCAATTCTCTATTTATCTAAATATGATTCTGTGTGTTTGCAAGAATGATAGTACCTTGTTTAGATTCCTCCCGACAGATATCGTTTGTTTTAACAATCTTGAGCTGGAACTAGGAAAACAATAAATGTGAGTTTATATTTTGTTGCTGGGTTATTGATGGTATAAGTTGAGTTGCGTGACCTATTAATGTGACAGACAAGTAAATTGTTTTACGACCTGCTATGAAGTTCTAGGGGTTAGTAATGTAGCCTCAATTGTCTAACTTTTGCGCGATTTATGTCCTGGTCACAAATTATGGATTTGCGTGAGGTAAAGTAGATTTGGGAATGATCCTTCTGGAGAAAGATGGGTTGAAATAAAACTAAAGGAAAGGTAGAGTTTTGTGTGCCCATTAAGCTGATGGCATAAACCACATAAATAACTGAAGATATTATCTTATACTTTGCAAACTCACTTGACATTCCAGAATTCGAACAATCGGAGTCATACTCCCGTCCGTACTAAACATTGTTTCTTTTCTCCATTTTGCAAAGGTCAGGATAATAACTGATAGATTAGGTACGTACTGCAGTGTTTCAATAGTACCCTTAGTTAATTACACATAAACACATCATCGTAGACATGTTCTCCAAATACACGAAGCGCTTGTTGATCACAAGGGCTTTACCAGCTTATGGTTTTGAACGTTTATGGCCTCGGAACACAGTCATACTAACAAGGCGCGCCTTGGGTTGCTTGAAAAGTTTTTGAGCTCTTCTATTTAATAACGTACTTATTCCTTTCTACCAGGTCCTACTCACCACTAATTATAAATTCTCTTACTGCTCATCTAAAATCTCTACTTCAGGTAGTTTCCCTCCAGTCTCTGAACTTGGAGGCGTGGATTAGCATGAGACATCTGGGTAATCTTTCCTTTACTACCATACTTATTTCTTCCAAATGCTACTTAGGTCTAATTTTAAATTCTCTTACTGCTCAGCTAAAATCGCTGTCTCTGGTAGTTCTCTCCAAAAGTCTCTCAACTTGGAATCCTGGATTAGGCTCCACAGAGCACGTATCCGAGTACGACACTGCCTCCATTTTCTTAGCGTTTCAAATTCATCTCCCTTGGTATAGGCTACAACCAAGCAAGCGTGCATGCAAGGCAAGCTATCTTACAGGAGCCCCCTGTGGATGGGGGTGGTAGAATACACCCAATGTAACCACTGCCTGTCGCAAGAGATGACTAGCAGGGGTTTAGCGCTCTTTAATTATGAGCATGGGTTGGCGACCACGTTTCCCGTAGCTGGGTCTGGCATTGCTGCCATTTAATAGTATCAAGCTCCTCGTCTTCATATTTCCTAACCGACGTCTTTTTGTCAAGTGGTGCTTTTTCTTCCGACCTCGGCGGTATTAGGTTTAAGAGGCCTAGGAAGGCTTTAATTTTCTCGCCCTTCGTGGTCCTCTTTCTCTCAACAATACCTTCATTGTTTGCAGTGTTGAACCTCTTTCAATTAACAATAATAATAATAATAATAATAATATGAAGAAAAGAAGAAGAATATTATTGCTTTTACGTGCCAATAAATTTACCGACACAGGGCTGACGTATTTGAGCGCCTTCATATAACACTGGACTCAACCAGGATCGAACGTGCCAACTTGGGCTCAGAAAAGCAGCACCTTAACCGTCTGAGCCACTCAGCCCGGCCCACTTTCATTTTCCTTTAATAGAGGACCACTTCCACGTGTCTTCTTACGAGGCTGTTTCATCTTTATTGTAGCAATTGATTCGCTTATTTTTTATTCTTTTTACAATTAGCTTTAGGTCGCAACACTACAAATAGGTATTAATGGTGAAGATGGCATAGGAACGGGATGCGAGGCGGAAGGAAGCGACCATGGCCTTAATTAAGCTACAGGCCCAGCATTTGCCTGGTGTGAAATTGGGGAAACCACGGAAAACCACCTTCAGGGCTGCCAGCAGTGGGGTTCAAACCCACTATCTCCTTAACACAATTTGACAGGTACGTGACCAAACCGCGCAGCCACTTGTTCTTTTAGTTTTATCCGAACAGTTAGCTCCACTCCTGGTTCAGTCTGAGTGGTTCAGTTGGCCGGCACAGTTCATCGGTGTGTGAAGGTGTTCGAATATGTCTGTCTAGTAAGTTACAGGTAGATTTTCGGGCACGTAAGGGAAATCCTAAATATCCTCCGTGGATCAGCCGGCAGCGCGTTGGCCTCTCACCAGTGGGTTCCGTGGTTCAAATCTCAGTATGGCATGTAAAATTTGCGTTGGACAAAGCGGAGGCGGGACAGGTTTTTCTCCGGGTAATCCGCTTTGCCTTGCCATCTTTCATTGCACCAACGCTCTCTAATATCATTTCATTTAAACTGTCAGTCATTAATCATTGCCTCAGGGGAGTGCGACAGGCATCGGCAGTCGGCGCAGTTCCTATCCTCGCCGATAGATGGGGGCCTCATCCATTTCACTCCTGACCCGGTTGAAAATAGGAATAGACTCTGGATTTTCAATAGAATCCTGGAAGACGAAATTTCAGCACACTGGCCTCTTTGAGAACTGTAGATATTTTTGATGGGACTCAAAACTATTATTATTATTATTATTATTATTATTATTATTATTATTATTATTATTATTATTATTATTATTATTATTGCCTATAGTTATTTTCAAAGGTGATATCTATTATTTTTTAATTCAATAAAGATTAAGGGATTTGCCTGTAAAACGATAATTACCACCAGCATTTTCATCAGTGTGTACGCCAAAACTAACTCTCTTTACAGCTTGTGAGACGTGCATTTTGCCATATAATCCACTTACTTACAGTAAGTGCCAGCCCTAACATCATTGATTTTGTGGGAATTATTTTCATTTTTTTCCCCTTTGTGGCCATTCTCTTCTTCAATCTGATGTTTTCATTCTTTGAGGGGACGGAATAGTGTTTACAATGCTTTTCTTTTCTTTTCCGTGTCGTTGTTGACGACGGCTGTTGTTTTAAGGCGCCAGGCATCTTGTTATTCTTCTTGTCATACTTATTTTTTAGATATTTACTATTTTGTTTCGAAGAGGTTCACGCACTGGATGAACGTGGCTCTAATCGATTTCTTGATATTGTTTCTTTCAAGAAAAATTCTCGCGTGACCTATACTCTTGATCCAACAATACAGTAAATTCTTCATGAATCGAACGATACAAATCAGTCCGCGCAAGTAGATGAGTAATATAGAAATTATTCTGCGGTATAACAAAATGATAAAAACACGTTTTAATTTTGCATTGTCCGGCTCCATAGCTGAATGGTTAGCGTGTTGGCACTTAGTCACGGGGGTCCCGGGATCGATTCCCGACTGGGTCGGATATTTTAACCTTAAATGGTTAATTCCCTTGGCTCGGGGACTGGGTGCTTGTGCTGTCCCCACCAGCCCTGCAACTAGCACACCACACGTAACACTATACTCCACCATAATAACACACACTAACCTACACATGGCAGATGCCGCCCACCCTATTCGAAGGGTCTGCCTTACAAGGACTGCACTCGGCTTGAAATAACCACACGAAATAAAATGTTGCATTCAAGAATGTTTTAGGTCAATATATAGCATCTTGAAGAATGTTTAGATCATTTTATATACAGTATTTGTCTAATTTATGCATGTAGTCTTTATTTTCAGATTTATAAAAGTCCGCTAATGACAACCGAAGGCCAGTATGCTGGCGAATCAGCTAACGATTCGGACTTTCATTGCCTACTCCCAGTCACAATATGGGCAGTTTTTATTATAATGGCGAAACTTACTCTCCACTGCCTTATTTCCTCAGAAAGACTGTCTATGTCTTCACAACTGAAATCAACATAGGCCATTACAATGTAGTCAGAAGGAATGACGCTATTAAAAGCAACGCTATCGTATGAAATATTCGGTCAAATGAAAAACCGCACATGTTTCACTTTCAACGAACAGTACTGCGCTGCCGTTCTAACAGTCCAAAGTTCCCGAGCTGGAATGACCAGCCTGCAGACAGCCGTGAACACTCCTCTCCTCAACCAGTAGTATCAGGCAATTTATGAACCAGAGGTTCCCCAGCTACTTCCCGACAATATTCACGCAGGTCTGTTACACTCGGTACGCAACAGTAATCACATCGATGTGAAGGCCTATAATATCGCAAGCTCATAAAATTGATCAACAATAGCATTATATTGACCATTGTCTTTTGTGATGTGCTTTGTCTCTTCTGTCACCACTCAACTCTACGTGTTACTCCTTAAGACAGTTATGACAAAAACCATCGCCAGTTAGTACGATTGAACTATATTTCCATGTCAGCAATGCTCAGCGTTGGACCAAACAACAAAAGTCTAAATTCATCTAAATTCATGAACTTTTATCATAGTAGTCCCACTATGGGTAAGGGCAGTAGAATAACACTCAGTGTGAATAATAAGCCTGTCTGTCATAAGAGGCGACTAAAAGGGGCTCTCAAGTTTTTTTAATGCTATTTGTTCGTGGCGTCGACCTTGAAAGATATTTTCGCACTACTTGCACCATTTGTTATGAACCTGCGTGTATTTAGATATTGCGGAAGTGTAAAGTATTGAATGTGAGGAAAGGAACGTTAAGGACGACACAAACACCCAGCACCCAGGCTAGGGATATTAATCATTTACAATTAAACACCATTGACCCTGCTGGGAATCGAACCCGGGGCCGCCGGGTGCCAGGCGGACGCATTGGCCCCATCACCGCGGGGCCGGACTGCTCTCAAGTTGGGAGCGTGAGTTGGTGAACACCGGGCCCTTAGCTGAGTCCTAGCATTGCTTCCACTTACGAGTGCCATGCTCCTCAGTTTAATCTATCCTATCCGACCTCGCGCGGTCAACTCATGTTCTTTTCTAACCCCAACGGTATTAGAACACTCGAGGCCTAGGGAGTCTTTCATTTTTACGCCCTTCGTGGCCCTTGTCTTCCTTCGGTCGATACCTTCACTTTTCTCTCTGATATTATAAATGATCGGAAATTGTATTCCCTATAACTTTTGTTATGTAGTAATTTTCGGCAGGACATATAACATATTTATTTAGAAATTTTGTCGCCATAAGACCTATCTGTGTCGGAGCGACGTAAAGCCAGTTGTAAAAAAGAACAATCTGTACAGTATATTTAAAAATTTAGGCGCCCACCCGTAAACAACCTTACTATTTCATCCAGCATGAATACAAATATTTATAGCCTAGAGTGTAGTTCCTTATTTCCCGACTTTACATACCGATTTTCATTAAATTCTCTTAACCCAATTTCTGGTGGCTCGGCGTTGATATGGCCTTAGCAGAAAAAACAAAAACAAAAAAAACAAAAAAAAGTCATGTATATCTCTGTTACATCCGGTACAGTAAAAATGTATAAGACATAAATTCTATATAACTTTAGTTATGCATTGTTTATTGATAGGACCACTAATAACATAAATATTTGAGAATTAAATTTTAGGCCTTCCGCTAAACTACCATTTCATCAGTGTGAATGAAATTATTTATATCCTATATTGTAGTGGTTCATTCCCCGATTCTAATTAAAATCTCCCATTAAAATCCGGCTTCTCGTTATGCGCGTACATACATATATACAGACAGATAGACAGACAGACAAACATGACGGAAATTTTAAAAGTGCATTTCCTTGTTACTATGGACACGACCGATACAGAAATACCATTATTTTTTAAATTCTAATCATTGTACAGATAAAACCCTCACTTTATCAATTAGTTTTTAGGTCATCACCATCCGTTCCCTCATTGTTATTCACCACTATTCATACCTCATGAACTTCAGTATTGTCATAACCTAGATACCTTTCTACTGTGGCCTGCGCCAAGAGATAGGTGCAAAAATTCTGTATCCTTGAAGAAATAGCAACGGGTATCTCCTTCTTCTTCTATGTCGGTTGTTGCAGAGAGCTGTTAATGAAGGATATGAGAGAAGGGATAGGAACAGTCTGTTTGAAAAGACAAAGTTTTAGAAGTCGATCTGGAAATAAAGTCTCGTGGTTCGTATTACACGTGCCGTTGTTATCCTCCATATGTGAGCGATTCTTTTCCGCTCGGCCACGACAAAGACGTCGTAAAATACAGTAGTTGGGTCATACAAATAAGGGAATATAAGTGTAATAAACGGAGAAGGCTGACACCAAGAGACAAGGTTTATTATGGCTCACGAGTTGAGTATCAACACGTAACCATATGAGAGAAGTTTCCCGTCTCGGAACCCTCCTTAAACGTTATGCGTGTGTGTGTGGATGTATTCTCTAAGATAGTGTCGAAGCTGACAGGTTGTATATTCCATACAACGGACGATAAAAATTTAGCTCCTTTGAAATATACAAGTCTGACATATGACATCTGTTATCTGTCCTCGCGATCTGCCGCCGCCGTTATAGGCTTTTAAGATCTTCTGGTATACCAAGAAGGAAGGGAATTTACTTCGTTCCGTAGACCTCATCGCAGGACGCAAATAACATGGGGGGACCATTTTCTCTGAATACCTGTGCAGGATTCCAGGTCATTCATCGATTTTAATTCTGGAAATGTACAGTGGGGTACTCAATACCTCGAAAAAGTTTCGTTCACAGATCTAGTTATGATGAAACAACAGAATATTTTAGGGAGGAGAGGGATATCTATATACTAAAAAAATTATGAAAATTAAAGTCAGTCAGTCTGGCCATTCTATCCAGTCGATTTCCTTCATTCTTTTTTTTTCACTGAAAGGTATTCATGCACAGATTTGTCATCAGGTACCATACTTCCGCCTTCTCAAATTTATTTGATTTTTCAATTTTTGGTCTCTTTAAATCAATCATATTTTTGGTTCTAACTGAGGTACAGAGTTCGTTTTTGCTTAAAAACACTCAATGGATCAAGCTCTTTCATTTCAGCTCTTAAATATTCAAATTGATTGATTCTGAGGAAAGTTATGAGTACACATTCAATTTGCCGTCTCATTTCAACATTTTTTCTCACTGAAGCAATCATATACTTCGTTCTAATTGAAGTATGCCGTTCGTTTTGATCTAAAAACACTGAGTGGATCAAGCGCTTTCTTTTGAGGTAATAACTACTTAAATTGGTAGATTCTGAGAAAAGTTATGAGTACATTTGTCTCCATGACGAAGACCTTTGAAGGACTTTTTAACAGTTCGGCGTGTAGTGTTGTTCCAAGGAACGTTTAATTCAATTTCTTTGTGTGATGTACTTTCAAGTGTTATGTTGACATAATATTACATTCTATTACCACAGCAGATCATGTGCTTTATTTCATTAACTCGAAACTTTGCAAATACATCCGTGAGGATAGTAGCGAACAATACCATACTTTGTACATTGCGGGCGGAGCCAACGGGAAAGTGCTAGTTAAATATTAAATATCAAACGTGATCAAGGAATGAATATGTCCAAAAATATTGAAACATATGTATAACGTGTATATATTTTTAATATTTACAGGGTTTTTCCATTTTATCACCTTAATATATAAAGTATCTTGTGCCACAAGTTTAATTTTATACATCTGTATTTGCAATTTTAGTAACACATAATGGCCACCTCTGTGGTGTGATGGTTAGTGCGATTAGCTACCATCCCCCAGAGGCCCGTGTTCAATTCCCGACTCTGCTACGAAATATGAAAAGTGGTACGAGGGCTGGAACTGGGTACACTCTGCTTCGGGAGGTCAACTGAGTAGAGAGGGCTCAATTCCCATCCCAACTATCCTCGAAGTGGTTTTCCGTGGTTTCCCACTTCTCCTCCCGGCAAATGCCGGGATGGCACCTAACTTAAAGCCCCGGTCGTTTCCTTCCCTCTTCCTTGTCTATCCCTTCCAATCCTTCCATCCCCCACAAGACTCCTGTTTAGCATAGCAGATGAAGCCGCCTGGGCGAGGCACTGTCATCCTTCCTATTTGTATCCCCCCCCCCCCGACGCAAAGTCTCACGTTCCAGGACACTTCCCCTGAGTTGGTAGACGTGGGATCCCTCACTGAGTCCGAGGGAAACATCAACCCTGGAGGCTAAACGAATTAAGACAGAAAGAAATACATAATTTTAATATCTGAGAAATGTGTTTTTTTTCTGGGGTACTCAGTGCCCCAGGATACCATTAATGTTTGTGGAGAATAAGGTGACTGTTCCAGGGTTGAAATCTGAGTGCTAGAACGGCGTCCATTGAGTCTCGTGAAATTAGCTGTGAAGCTAGGTGATATGAGAGCCAATGAACACGCTCATGGAAGTCAGAGTAAAGATGCCCCAACTTGAGGTACTGAACGGTTTAAAGAGTTAGTTGTTCTACTTTTCCAGTGGACGTTTCCAAGAAATTCAATGCTTTAAGATTTGTTTTCTCGAATCCACTAAGCAAGAGCTTTTGAACGACACAAATGCTGTTAAAATTGACGTACTAGAACTCTATAAATAATAGTTAACGTATAAAGGATTGACCTTTTATACGGGTTGCCCCAGGAGGAATGGTCAATATTCAGGGATATTTGCTAGTTGCTTTACATCGCACCGACACAGGTAGGTCTTATGGCGACGGTGGGATAGGAAAGGACTAGGATTGGGAAGGAAGGAAGCGGCCGTGTCCGTGGCCGTGCCTGGTGCTAAAATGAGAAACCAATGAAAACCAAATTCAGGGATGACGACAATGGGGCTCGAACCCACTACCTCCCGGATGCAAGCTGACAGCTGCGCGCTCCTAACCGCACGACCAACTCACCCGGTATATTCAGGAATATGACAAGAACGATCGTTTCAAGCAGAAAACTTCATATGGACATATGCCCTATTCCGAATAGTTTTCGAGATAGAGCACATTTAATGTACATTTGTTTTGGGGCTAATGGCGCGGACGTTTGGTAGGAGAGCCAAGTTCCGTCCCCAAACCTAATTTTGGCCCCCTGGGGAATTCCAGTTTGCACGGGTGGTACCTAATATTTAGCCACGCACACAGGCATCCCGTTGTCTTGTGAGAGTTGGTTGCATGCAGCACGTTCAGTCTCCGTGTACAAGGAGGATTCATTTTTTATGCTGAGCTGAGTTAATGCAGCATTCAAATTAAGAGCCTGTTATTCCTAAAGTAAGCACTGATTTATGTATGAAATACTGGATGCACTTCAGTCGTGTGGTGTAGTTTCTGTCGTGTAATCGCTACATTGAGGTGGTTGGCGTGAGTTGCTGTAGTGGCCATTATAATAAATCAGGGAATGTTCGTAATTTCGTCCCCTTCATTTTATTTGTTGTTTATGATTTTTTCCGATCGAGAAACTCAAACAGTGAGATAAGGAGGCTATGAGAAGAGGCTATTTAGGCAGTGAGGGGCAAGATAATGGGTTACAAATGTGCAAGTAAAGATTTTAATATCCTACGAGCAACTTTGAAAGACTACGCGAAAAATAATACCAAGAAAACTGTTTTCATAAATGGCCTTCAAGTAATTCATTATAGGGAAAATCATTAATTTGGTGGGAGACGAAATTACGAACACATGTTTAATTTTATATTGACTACATTACGCCATAACATTTTCACTGTAACTTGCCTGTATGTGGAGAATATATTCAGTCATCATCATCATCATCATCATCTGTTTACCCTCCAGGTTCGGCTGCTTCCCTCGGACTCAGCGAGGGATCCCACCTCTACCGCCACAAGGGCAGTGTCCTGGAGCTTCAGACTCTTAGTCGGGGGATACAACTGGGGAGTATGACCAGAACCTCGCCCAGGCGGCCTCACCTGCTATGGTGAACTGGGGCCTTGTGGGGGGGATGGGAAGATTGGAAGGGACAGGCAAGGATGAGGGAAGGAAGCGGCCGTGGCCTTAAGTTAGGTACCATCCCGGCATTCGCCTGGAGGTGAAGTGCGAAACCACGGAAAACCACTTCGAGGATGGCTGAGGTGGGAATCGAACCCACCTCTACTCAGTTGACCTCCCGAGGCTGAGTGGACCCCGTTCCAGCCCTCGTACCACTTTTCAAATTTCGTGGCAGAGCCGGGAATCGAACCCGGACCTCCGGGGGTGGCAGCTAATCACGCTAACCACTACACCACAGAGGCGGCGCGAATATATTCAGTAATATACTAATATACCAATTTTTAGCCCTGTCCATAATATTCCTGAATTTCTACAAGTCGAAATCTGCTAAGGGGACGAAGTATGGGCCTCCTATCTGATGTGTCTTACCCTCCCAACCAATTTGAAGATTTATGCTAGTCCAACCTACCTCATTGCTTTCAACCTCTTCGCTCGGGATGTCTTTCTTCCATTAAACCAGCCCATCGAAAGCGTAGTCCATGGTGTATTGTGAGTGAATTACTGCGACGGGCTGAGAGTGTATCTGAGAGAAGCATATACGGATATGATGTTTGTTTACCCCTTCTGCGATGATAATGCTCCTCCTGGTGTCGAGAAATACCGTCGGTGCTTTCCGACACGTCGAATTCCTATTCGTAGAGAGTTTAACAGAGTTTTTAGCACATTGCGAAACAGGTATTCCTCCAAGTTCCCATTTTCCTTCTGAACACGTGTATGGCGAATATGACATGCAGAGTACGTGTACCCATTTCGAGACCATCAAGAGGTTGTGTGGTTAAGACACAGGCTTACGTGCACGCCACTAGCCCGAAAACAAATGTACATTAACAGGGGATATACAGCTTTCAACATAGATTGATGTTATTTGACGTTATTTGCTTTACGTCCCACTAACTACTATTATGGTTTTCGAAGACGCTGAGGTGCCGGAATTTAGTCCCGCAGGAGTTCATTTTACGTGCCAGTAAACCTATCGACACGAGCCTGACGTATTTGAGTACATTCAAATACCACCGGACTGAGCCAGGATCGAACCTGCCAGGTTGGGGTGAGAAGGCCAGCGCCTCAACCGTCTGAGCCACTCAGCCCGACTTTCAACATAACAAATTCGGGTGTTTCCCCAGAAATAGAAATGAATACTAAAAGGCAACTTAGTATGACAAACACATTATTCCTCAATAATATGCCTACATATTTAGAAATGATACAAAACTATGCCATTATGTATTATTAACTATTCAAACCGGTGGCGCATCACGGCCACTATTTTGCCGTTTCCCTCATAATTTCCAAACATTTGAATATTATACTATAATTCTCTTTTTATTATGATTACTAATGTTGCAGCTGCAACCTGTACTAGAATAAATGAAGTCCATCAAGTATAAATAAGTGTTCGTGAAGTTATTTTCAAGCAGTCAATTATTTCATTAAGTTTACCGAGCTCGATAACTGCAGTCGCTTAAGCGCGGCCAGTATCCAGTATTCGGGAGATAGTAGGTTCGAACCCCACTGTCGGCAGCCCTGAAAATGGTTTTCCGTGGTTTCCCATTTTCACACCAGGCAAATGCTGGGGCTGTACCTTAATTAAGGCCACGGCCGCTTCCTTCCCACTCCTAGCCCTTCCCTGTCCCATCGTCGCCATAAGAACTATCTGTGTCGGTGCGACGTAAATCAACTAGCAAAAAAAGAAATTCATTAAGTTTCACTTTAAAAGATGTTTTTAACTGAACCATTGAAGCTAGTTCAATTATTCTAGCTTATCTTATTCTTTCCTATGAAATATACATGCATGAAAAATGTCATCGTAATATATTTGAAACTTTTAGAGTTATCAGGGAAACGGTTCTGAAACAACAAATGTTACGGGAAACTAGCAACAAACTTGCCGGTAAAGATATTGGTTGGCTGGCAGAGCTTCGCGTTTTGGTCATAACTCCGAAAGTATTGGAGTTATTAACAAATAATTTGCACTGTTATAAAGGGAGAAGTTGTTTTAATATTGTTTTAATGGAAAATCGTATTTTGGGGCGGTCAAAGGTGTTGGTCCTCCCTTAAAAATGTTCCATGTCCGAAACCATTCAGAATACGGCGTGTGTCCATATGAAGTTCCTTGCTTCAAATGATTGTTCCTGTCATATCCTATAAATGTTGATACTCATTACTGAATGAGTTTTACAGTTTGGTTGCTGGTCTTCTTAAACATCTCGTCTTGTAAGAAAAGGCGGAGAGGATTTTTTTCACTAACCTATTTAACATGTCGAGAGAATGAAGTAATCCTGGCAGACCGGCCAAGTGTGTCAGTCGTACCTGTCTATGAGCAGCTGGACTGGACAATTTAAAACATCTGCTGTGTCTTTTCCTTCATTTTGTCAAAAATAACATAAAAGAAATGTATTACTTCATCTGTTGCTGGACTAAAATTAATATGACAAGGGCGAAAGTGTGCAACGCGATCGCCAAGATAGAGGTTAGTTCTTGGACAGCAGATTTATACATAAAACTTTATAAAATACTGACGGAGTTATATCGTGTGATTTGTTCATTAATTGCTTGGCTTCTTCCTCGGTCATGTGCAGGTTGCTCACTCAAGAGCACAGATGTAGATAAACCGTATTAAAAATATAGCTAAAATGTCTAAAATTATGGACTAAAATAGCTTAAAAGAGGGGATAGCTGAACTCACAGAGCTCCCACACAAGTGGTCACTTGCGAGTAGAGCGCAATGTTCTGACACAAACAATGCTATTTACACTCTGCCACACGTACACCTAATGAGCTCATAGTGTGGAAGTCTATTGTTCAATGCAGTAGAGACTGCCCTCCATCTCGTGGAGAAAACGTTAATTTTTATTCCATTAGGCGGCTAAAACTATGAATTATAGGAATTACTAAAGAAAAACAGAAATTTGCACAATCCCTGTTGTCTTAGATAATTTTTTCCTATGTTTTATGTAATTATTAACAAAATTATTAGCGGAAATAGGCAAAAAAATCTCGTTGGTCGCGGCAAACCGATCTGTATAGCGCCACAGCAAATAGTGGACACTTTGCATGTGCTGTGAAGAAAGGTAGCAGGGGTATATATTTTGCCGAAGTCATGGACACGGAGGTATGATTCGTCAGTCTCGCAGTCTCTTTAGTGTCTGTTAGTTTCTTCGTGTGTAGTCAAATACAAAATGATTTTTAATTGTATAATCACGCCCTAGGTCTATTTAATTGTATTACGTGTGTAACATTGCTTTTTGGTGTAAGTTGTATTGTATTGAATCGAAAATCTCCAAAAAAAACTATTGTTAATGCACTTAAGTTGGTAAACAGTAGAAATTCGCTCAGAATGCATCGACAAATTTAACAAAATTAAAATTTTTTTTCAGTTTTGATGGATAAACACCCCTCCCCGCCCGCTATGTTCCACAAACCCGGGTATGTTTTGTTGTCTGTACATTTTGTCTCCTCCCCCCACCACTATTAATTCCCAATCCCCGCTAAGTGAAGCGATCTTCTGCTCTTTTATGTTTATCGCGTTGTGCATATGATCTTAAATCAAGCAACTTCGATTTTATTTCATACTTAGAGTACTAACAATATGCTTCAGTTTTATGATTAGAAACAGGTTGAAGCTACCCTTTCTATTACGCCAAAGATTTCCACTTTTTCCTAGATTGTTGCGTATACTAAAGAAGCATTTTCACTATTTATTAAAACTATACCTCTAATATCGAAAGTTAAATTCTGGCATTTCTTAGAGGGAGGTCCGTTTACTGCCTGCCGGGGCGGGATAAAGGGAGTGGGAGATATGGTTGCCTTAAAAACGAGTGTAGGGCAACTGCGGTTGCCATGGAGATAAATCTTCTGGCCAGCTCGTCTTGCTTGGAGTTGCCAAATATCTCGCTTCCGAGTTTAATCTTGTCGCAAACAGTTCAGTGTGAAAGGCATTCTATTTGTTTCTGGTTTGTGGCCGTTGGTAAGAATGTGACGGTATTTTAAATACTAATTCCGTACAATCATTGTATTTCAATATATATTTCGAGTACGATGAATACTCCTCGAGGGAGACAGAGGTCTAGGACTCGTCCACTTCGTGAAAAATACCGCCGGCCGTGGTGTGACAATTCATCACCAAAGAAGAGATATTGTTTTATGTACTATATTTATGCCAATAAGGAGTACAGAGACAAAGTATAGGACAAAGGGCATGTTGAAGGACTTGTCAGGTTAAAGGTACCACCCCTGTTAAAGAATAATAATGCTATTGATTTTACGTCCTGTAGCACTTTCAAATATCACCGGACTTAGCCAGGATCGAACCTGCTAAGTTGGGATCAGAAGGCCAGCTCTCTACTGTCTGAGCTTATAAGCCCGGTCCCTGTTAAAGATAACGGATCACGAGACCAAGTCAGTCACAGTTTGGCTAGGTAGTTTACAACAAATCACAGCGGTCAGGGAACAAGTGAGCCGGAAGCGAATGGTAAGAGAAAGGAATGCTGGAATGTGGCAACGTCGTGAAATGGCACGTGCAATGCTCCTCCCTCAAGCCTTACCTGTCAGAATTCATATTTACTCATTAGAGATACACACTACTCACTAATGTTAATCGCAATTATATGAACAGTATACATTATACTGTGTTATGTTACACAATCGCTTTCAGTCGTTTATTTCACTAATTTAGCAACTGCACTGGTTTAATCGTTGTCTCAATCTGAATATGAGACTCTCAGCCAACCAGGAAGCTAATCGATGGAAGTCAGGAATTTACCGAGATGGCCTGTAATGATTCAATCTAGTCCTGAAACCAGAGTGTAGTGAGTGATGTAATTAATAACCGTTCAACAATTTCATCAAAAGTCGCTCATAAGTTGAACAGGTAATACGACTCTTGTGTCATTCGCCGTGAATATTTACAAAAATCCGTTAACTAAAGAAGAGCATTATAAAAAGGGAGATAGCCAAAGCGTTTAGTGTGGTACGTTCTGTTCCTGTGTGTTTCTCATGATTTTCTTTTTTTTGCTAGTGGCTTTACGTCGCACCGACACAGATAGGTCTTATAGCGACGATGGGATAGGAAAGACCTAGGAGTTGGTAGGAAGCGGCCGTGACCTTAATTTAAGGTACAGCCCCAGCATTTGCCTGGTGTGAAAATGGGAAACCACGGAAAACCATATTCAGGGCTGCCGACAGTGTGGTACGAACCCACTATCTCCTGGATGCAAGCTCACAGCCGCTCACCCCTAACCGCACGGCCAACTCGCCAGGTTTTCTCATGTTTAATGTACTATGTATAGCTATATAAAATGAGTTTAGACATGGAAATAAAGCGTTTCCGAATCCATTTACATATAATATACCGCCCTTGAAAAACAAAATCCCGTATGTCACAATGTTGTTCCTACCCTTTTTATCTTCCTTACGAATGGTCACGCCTCCCGCGACATATGAATGTACGGTCCATCAGAACAATTTTCCTTGTGCTCATTTTCCTGTGCATATATGTAAAGAAAAACTAACCTTACCGTACCGTGCTGTAGTAATGTATATTAGCTTGACGTATTTACTCAGTCCTACAGTATACTATATTTAAGTTTTACTTTCCTTTACATCTATTTTACCATTATACTGTCCGACTCGTTGGCTGAATGGTCAGCGTACTGGCCTTCGGTTCAGAGGGTGCCGGGTTCGATTCCGGCCGGGTTAATTCCAATGGCCCGGGGGCTGGGTGTCTGTGCTGTCCCCAACATCCCTGCAACTCACACACTACACATAACACTATCCTCCACCACAATAACACGCAGTTACCTACACGTGGCAGATGCCGCCCACCCTCATCGGAGGGTCTGCCTTACAAGGGCTGCACTCGGCTAGAAATAGCCACACGAAATTAAATTAACCATTATACTCACAGAAAACTGGCTCTCGATAAACGGAGGATGTTAGACTACCTGCAATTAAGTACACTTACCTGAAGGCCGACCTTTCTCGATATTTGAATATAAGGTCTAAACAATATTATATTTATACATTTCCCACCGATCTTCCTTGCATTATCTCAATCGACTGCAATAACTATCTAACAACGGTGGAACAATGCAAATGCTCCATCTCGCCGATCAGATTCAACAATGTGTTCCCTCGCGTGCACCTTGTGAGGGACAGAATTCAAGGTTATTATCGATCCTGCAGTCCACTGCATCGAGACCTATGCTCTATTTATTAATTTCAGCTGGTGCTGTTGGTATTGTGAAGGTCATTCAGAGGACGGATCGTGCGCAGGATAATCATAAAAAAAGTTATCTACACGATTCACTAGTTTGGGTTTTTATGATCTGTAATTCAGTGTTATTATCCTAGCTAGAGAAGAAAGAAGCCATATAGTAATTCACTTCTCATTTTTTGTTAGTGAAATTACAGATGCGCTCAACTAAAAGCTTTTAGAAATTTGTATTATGACTCGGGTAGAAATAAAAAATGATTCCAAAGTGTCAAACATGAAGTGGTAATATACAGGGTGTATGAGAACTATACGGACAAAAAAATCAGGGATGCCCTTCGTGTTATGTTAAGGAAAAGGGTTCAATCGGACTGACGCAAAAATTGTTCTTTTAGATCAAATAAATTTACTTTGTTACTTCGGGGTGCGCGTTCCAAATTGAGGAACTTGCCGTATTTGCTATGCCAGAGCACAAGCCGCTACCGAGCTTTGGGAAAGAGATATGGATGGAATTGAAGAGGGGTGTTTGATGGAGACAGAGACGAATTCTCCGCGCGTATGTCCCTCGGGTGGGTGGGGTTGGTAGAAAAATACCCACGGTATCCCCTTCCTGTCGTAGGAGGCGACTAATGGGGACCCAGGGGACCTGGACTTTGGAGCGTGGGTTGGCAACCACGTGGCCCTTGTCTGAGTCCTGACATTGCTTCTACTTACTTGTGTCAGGCTTCACAATTTTTTATATCCTTTCCGACGTCCCTCGGTCAAATCTTGTTCCCTTCCATCCCCGACGGTATTAGATTATTCGATGCCTAGGGAGTCTTTCATTTTCACGCCCTTCGTGGCCCTTGTCTTCCTTTGGACGATACCTTCATTTTTCGAAAGTATCGGGTTCCTTCCATTCTTTCTCTGTGATTAGTGTTATATAACGGATGGTTGCCAGTTTTACTTAACCTTAAAATAATCACCACCATCTACGCACCTACGCACAAATTTGTTCGTTCGGCTCGCATAGGATTGTCCTTGTATCTTACAGGTAATATCCACAGTTCGTTTATTAAACAGACGTAACTGCACACACAGTAAAAGAACACACTGTAATTAACATACACTTGTCAGTCAAGTCGTCTGTTGCTCACAGTTACATTCTTTACTGTTTAATATTCTCGAAGATGCAACCCTGCCACAACACGGTTTCGTATTCCTTCGCTCACAACTTTCCAAATGGAATGAAATACTGAACGACGGAAACAATACGCCGAATGGTTTGATTTCAGTAGATGTTCAATATGTTCCTCACCTACTTCGATGCACAGCTGTTTACAACGATGCACAGTAGTGACCCTTGGACTTTGTTCAGGATGTGTGGAGTGTCGCAAAAGACCTGTAAAGCTGCCTGTATTCTTGGTATAAGTTCACTACCCTTTCTACGTGGTACGCATTCTAATCAATTTGTGCGGAACAAACTGTACACCGCCTACTGGGGCTGGGAAGCTACTATGCGAAACGAACGAGAAACGTGTGCAATGGAACCGAGCATTATCTCTGTCTCCCACTTCCCACTTCCCCCTCCCTTCCGTACCCTTCACTGACGCACAGCAACAAGCAGCGACTGGATCTCTACCAAATATGGGAAGATCGTCCATTGAATCGCGCGCCTGGAAGTCAAAAGTACATTTTCTCCAAAAGAAAAATGTTTCTGCCGATCCGATTGCACCATAGTTCTTAACAAAACATGAAGGGAGATTCCTTTGTCGATAGAAGAAGATTCTAACCCACTATTTATTTAAAAAGTTTACTAAAACAGATTTGTGCATTCCGTCCGGCCATTCTAATGGACCGATTTGCTTCATGTTCTCTTTATTCTCTCCGAAATTTCCTACCGATCAATCGTCAAGCATTGGTAGGTGTCTTAAATTCTGTCCACACTGGGTAATCATAAAATAAAATCAATAAATGATAATTCCAATAATTCCAGGCGAAGGCTTACCCTAGCCCGCAATACAGAATGTACTTAATGGGTTGCACTCAGTTAAGGGGCAGCATATTTACGAAGACACACCTAGCACCCTCTACAATTGGGAGTTTGGAGTGACATGTATAAATCATCGAAAACGATCTATATTAGTGTCAAATCCATACTTTTCTGGGTTACTGAGGTGAATTGTGTCACTCTGAATGCCGTTTAGTGCAAGTTCAGTCTTCATCAGCATGCGGGGCAGAAGGAGGTGTGAAGGGAATATTCAAAATGACTGAGATTATTATTAAATTCACAGTTTTTGGGGTTCGCTAGGCTAATTCGTGACAGTCCCAATGAAGTTGGAATTTTGTACACGATATCTATAGCACGACATGTAAATACGTACAGTTATCACTTCTTTTCATTATCTGAAAGGATCAAGTACTTCCCAGATAATCTGAGCTGCCGCAAAGTAACAAAATAATCTAAAACTAAAATTGTAAATTAAACGCAAGACAATAAGTCTTAAAGCTACAAAATATTTCGTAAAATTGGAGCGAGTGGCTACGCGGTTTGCGGCACGAAGCTACCAGCTTGAATACAGGGGATAGTGGGTTCGAACCACACCGTCGGCAGCACTGGAGGTAGTTTTCCATGGTTTCCTATTTTCACCACCAGGAAAGTCCTGGGGATGAACCTTAATTAAGGCCACGGTCGATTTCTTCCCACTCCTAACCTTTTCCTATCCCATCGTCATCATGAGACTTACCTGTGTCCATATGACGTAAAATAAATTCTAAAAAAATTATCAATCAACGTCACAATATAGCTACAAAAAATTAGCTTCGCACATAATGAATAGGTAATACAAATGCTAAGAGTAAGCAATCAAATAAGTACACAGGCAGCGCATGGGGAGATGTTATTATGTACCAATGACCTTTCGGCCCAAGGGTTCAATATTAAGACACGTTATTTGACCTACTTATAACGAATGCTGTGGAGGAACACGGGTCCTCTAGGTACTATTAATAATGTTCCTGTCCACTATCGTAAACCAGTATTATTCGCTACAGACACAGGAAGCGATTATCGTACTTAATAAATCACAGGAAACCGGGCCAGTTAGTCGTGCGCTTAGGGGCGCGCAGCTGTGAGCTTGCATCTGGGAGATAGTGGGTTCGAACCCCACTGTCGGCAGCCCTGAATATGGTTTTCCGTGATTTCCCATTTTCACACGAGGAAAATGTTGGGGCCGTAACTTAATTAAGGCCACGGCCGCTTCCCTCCCATTCCTAAGCCCTTCCTATCCCATCGTCGCCATAAGACCTATCTGTGTCGGTGCGACGTAAAGGAAATAGCAAAAAAATCCACAGCAATGGTATTGTGAGAAAGTGAATTAAATGTACTACCGACAACCGTGCTTAAAATGTATTGAACTGATGGTCCTCTATTAACACCAAATCAGAGGGAGAAATGAAAGTGTTCCAACACTTCGAAAGGGCGTGAAAATTAAAGGCTCCCTAGGACTCCAAATGTGGTACCGTCGGTATCTGAAAAGATCAAGTGTTGACCAAGGGAGGTCGGATAGGGTAGATGAAAGTGAGGAGCCTGGCATAAGTAAGTGGAAGCAATGCCAGATCTCAGCTGAGGGCTCCGTGGTATCATCCTGTCCAGGTATGGCATTGACTAATATCCATCCTACTGGGCCATTGTAGAAGGTTCTACGTAGAAGAGGCCAGTGATGTTCATTAAGCCGTCGTATCCGATGTCAGATATTTCACTCTAATTTCTTGCAGGTACACACAGAAATCTTGCTATACTGTAACATGGAGCAGCGGTTTTACTCTCCGATACTTAAGCCGTAGTATGGGAGGCATGCGTATACTTCTTGACCTTGCAAGCAGCTTGCACGTGTTCGACCTGGCAAGCATCAGTCGTCAGTCTGAATCTCTGCTCTTAACATCGTGGGACAGTTATCATTGCAACACCATATTTTCGTACGTGAATGTTCTGGTTTCATCTTAATAGTCGTGTAAACAGTCAAAACCCTCGTTACTGTTGTGCGGAAAATTCGAATGGTGTTGGTGAAGTCCCTCATTACGATAGGAATATTGGTGTTTGGTGTGCTGTTAGTCCAAGACGAACAATTGGACCTATTTTTTCGTGACGACAGTAAATGCAGAAGGATACCTACCAAGATGACATTTTGACACCGTTCAATTAACGGAAGAAGAAATATCGCGTGGGTGGTTTCAACATGATTCAGCCCCTGCTCGTTCGGCAAAAAATTCCCTTCATACAACCTCGGAAGTGTTTGCAGACAGAGTGATCAATGCTGGACTATTTCCCCCCCGTTCTCCAAATCTAACCGTGTGTGGTCTTTACTTCTGGGGTAAACTGAAAGAAAAAAAATGTATCTAACAAATCCTCACACATTGGAGGAACTGAAAGAAAACATTGCGAATGAAATCAGAAACATTACAGTGTCAGAACTTACTCTCGCCAGCAATAATGTGGTTACCAGATACAATGCCTGTATAATCCAGAAAGAACGACACTTCCAGCATCTTTTCCAAGGTAAGATTTCATATAATATTGTATACAAGCTTAAAGCAGCGCGGCTGCGCACGATATAAGTTCGGCTGAGGCAGCTGCCGTAGCGCAGAGTACAGTACAAACAGTGTGCGTTCGGTCCTAATTTATATGAGAGACCCTGTATAAGCAGAACACGTGCAATATCCATGCTTCTTCTACCGCTTTTCTCACACCTGTGGGCTAGCGGGTGAGAACTGCGTCGCACATGTGGATTTTGCCCTGTTTTAGGCCGGATGCCCTTCCTGACGCCAACCCTACCAGTAGTGGCATTAATTTTGGACACTTTATTGAAATATTTATTCATTATAACGCCACGAAATGTACGTAAGTTGTGGTACACTAAATCAATAAATTGTGATTTTATCTTTCATTTACTATGTGTAGGCCTATACAAAATATTTTTAATTTTTGAAAGTGGGATATGTTGTATTTTTATAAAAAATAACGATTAAAGAATTTCACTATTTTATATGCTTTTGCAGCTGTAAAACAAGTTCGTCATTTGTTTTGTTCCAACTAATCAAACAATGAATGCGTATTATTATTGCTTTATCCGGTGAGAGACAGCATTATGATTATTGTTGTGACAGTAATAGTCAGCAAAACATTGTTGTTGTTGTTGTTGTTGTTGTTGTTGTTGAAGTGTAAGATTTCATTAAAGTGAGCTGAGTTGAGACGGAATACAGTATTGAAAACAATGTCTCCTGTACCGAGTAAAACGAGTAAGGCAATAACACTCCGTGAAGAAGATTATACTTACGAAGAAATTGCAAAATGGTTGGATGGAGGCGCTACGAAGTCGTGTGTGAGGAAAGTTTGCAAGTGGTATGAAGAAACTGTCTCAACCAAAACTGCTACAAGAACTGGCAAAATACCAATATAGACTGATCAAGACTGACGTAGAATCTTCCGTCTTTCTCTAAAAGATCGTCGGCGTACAGCAAAAGATAGAAGTGCCATTTTGAAGAATGCAAGAATCGAGCGGACAGACAGAAACTTTGTGAAAATGGTTTGCGAGCGAGGACTCCAAGAAAGAAGCCTTATCTGAACAAAATGCAGAGGCACAAACGTTTGCAATGGTCTTTGGCACACAAGAAGTGGACGTAAGAAGACTGGGTTAGAGTCATTTGGAGTGACGATACCAAGATCAGCATCTTTGGAAGCGATGGAATAAAGCTCGTTCGTCGTCGACCAGGCAAAGACTTGTTGCCTGAGTAGATACACCACTGCCACTCTGAAGCATCCCATCAGTGTCATGGTGTGGAGATGCATGACAAGACATGGAACTGGGCGTCTGCATTTGTTACAGGGCATTAAGGCCAAAAAGTACCAAGAGCAAGTCTTAGTGTTGAAATTGCTGTCATCTGTCCGTGATTTGTTTCAAGGTAACAACCATCAGTGCATCTTTCAACAAGACAATACGCCATTCCACAGCGCTAGAATCAATAAGAAATGGTTTGCTGACCATCACATTAGTATGCTTCCTTGGCCTGGCAACAGACCCGACCTCGACCCAATTGACAACTTGTGGGTAAGGCTGAAAACTTTGGTTTCACGACAGAATCCCAGTAACAAGAGGGAGCTGCTAGAAGCTATCGTCATTTCATGGTTCAGAGTGATCAAACCAGAAGATTTCACAGATTTGGTAGAGTTGATGCCGCGCAGAATCGAGGCAGTGATTAAATGAAAAGGATATCCCACGAAATACTGAGAAACATTGCAATAACATTTTTACCTAATAATTTGTAATTTCCTTAAATTGTTGTATTGTGAGTATTTTGTTTATATCTGTACACCTCGTAGAGCCTGTTGGGAGATGCGAGCAGTGTGTGGGCGGGCATTATCCTGCTGAAACAGAGCATTGGGCAGCCCCGGAAGGTACGGGAGTGCCACCGGCCGCAGCACATGCTGCACGAAGCGGTGGGCATTTAACGTGCCTTGAATACGCACTAGAGGTGACGTGGAATCATACGCAATAGCGCCCCAAACCATGATGCCGCGTTGTCTAGCGGTAGGGCGCTCCACAGTTACTGCCGGATTTGACCTTTCTCCACGCCGACGCCACACTCGTCTGCGGTGACTATCACTGACAGAACAGAAGCGTGACTCATCGGAAAACACGACGTTCCGCCATTCCCTCATCCAAGTCGCTCTATCCCGGCACCATGCCAGGCGTGCACGTCTATGCTGTGGAGTCAATGGTAGTCTTCTGAGCGGACGCCGGGAGTGCAGGCCTCCTTCAACCAATCGACGGGAAATTGTTCTGGTCGATATTGGAACAGCCAGGGTGTCTTGCACATGCTGAAGAATGGCGGTTGACGTGGCGTGCGGGGCTGCCACCGCTTGGCGGCGGATGCGCCGATCCTCGCGTGCTGACGTCACTCGGGCTGCGACTGGACCCCTCGCACGTGGCACATGTCCCTGCGCCAACCATCTTCGCCACAGGCGCTGCACCGTGGACACATCCCTATGGGTATCGGCTGCGATTTGACGAAGCGACCAACCTGCCCTTCTCAGCCCGATCACCATATCCCTCGTAAAGTCGTCTGTCTGCTGGAAATGCCTCCGTTGACGGCGGCCTGGCATTCTTAGCTATACACGTGTCCTGTGGCACACGACAACACGTTCTACAATGACTGTTGGCTGAGAAATCACGGTACGAAGTGGGCCATTCGCCAACGCCGTGTCCCATTTATCGTTCGCTACGTGCGCAGCACAGCGGCGCATTTCACATCATGAGCATACCTCAGTGACGTCAGTCTACCCTGCAATTGGCATAAAGTTCTGACCACTCCTTCTTGGTGTTGCATTTGCTCTGTCAGTCAGTGTATATTTTAACTAAAATAAACTCCCGAATGCAATATTCGATGAATCACTAAAAAGTGTCCATAATTACTGCCACTACTGTATATGGAGGGATGTAATCACTACTGCGTACTTCTGTGGTGGTTGGTAGTGTAGTGTATTGCCTGAATATGAAGAGGAAAGTGTTGGGACAAACACAAACACCCGGTCCCCAGGCCAGAAGAATGAATTCACGATTAAAATCCCCGACCCGTCCTGAAATCGAACCCGGGACCCTCTGAACCGAAGGTCTCAACGCTGACCATTCAGCCAATGAGTCGGAAACGTCCCATATCCATACTAATTTCTGTATTTTTGTGTAGAAGTTGCGTGTGCTTGGTTATACCCAGCTACTTCGCAGTGGCTCCGAGAATACAGTGAGAGCTGTTGTGTGTACATCCCTTCTGTAGACGAAGCAGGATCATCAAGTTTCCGAGTTTCTGCTGTAGTTCAGTGTGAGCGAGGGGACGACCAGGTGCTGCTGTAAATACGAGCGGAGGCTGAAACTAAATGAAATTATTGGATAGCAAGTTTAACAGACTTGGTGCAAGCTTATCTAATTTAACCTGGTTAGGGTAAGTTTTCGCTTCTGTCTCTCGACTCGGCAGTATACCTGTCATCTCCGGGAGTGCACATTACAATGACAGGAATGTTTTCGTTCATTAGTTGTTACTTTCGTCCGCCCCTGTGGTGTAGTGGTTAGCGTGATTAGCTGCCATCCCCGGCAGGAGGCCCGGGTTCGATTCCCGGCTCTGCCACGGAATTTGAAAAGTGGTACAAAGGCTGGGACGGGGTCCACTCAGCCTCGGGAGGTCAGCTGAGTAGAGTTGGGTTCGATTCCCACCTCAGCCATCCTGGAAGTGGTTTTCCATGGTTTCCCACTTCTCCTCCAAGCAAATGCCGAGATGGTACCCAACTTAAGGCCACGACCGCTTCCTTCCCTCTACCTTGCCTATCCCTTCCAGTCTTTCCATCCCCTCACAACGCCCCTGTTCAGCATAGCAGGTGAGGTCGCCTGGGCGAGGTACTGGTAATTCTCCCCAGATCGATCCCCCCCCACACAAAGTCTGAACTCCAAGACACAGCCCTTGAGGCGGTAGAGGTGGGATCTCTCGCTGAGTCCGAGGGAAAAACCGACACTGGAGGGTAAGCAGATTAAGAAAGGAAGAAAGAAAGAAAGAAAGAAAGAAAGAAAGAAAAGTTGTTACTCTCATCAATGAATGGATAGTTTTCGTATTAGTGAGAAAATCGAAACGTCATTGCGTCTTCAATAGAAAGCTCACTGAAAACAATATAAGCACTTTTTCTCTAGAGAACACAGAGACTTCAATGTTTAACTGACTCCTACACTGAAACAGGCTATGTTACAGATTCTACAAACAATTTCTTCTTCTTCATTATCTGTTTAACCTCCAGGGTCGGTTTTTCCCTCGCACTAAGCGAGGAATCCCACCTCTACCGCCTCAACGGCAGTGTCCTGGAACTCCCGACTCTGGGTCCGGGATACAACTGGCAAGGATGACCAGTACCTCGCCCAGGTGGTCTCGCCTGCTATGCTGAACAGGGGCCTTGCGGAGAGATAGGGAGATTGGAAGGGATAGATAAGGAAGAATGAAGTAAGCGGCCGGAGCATTAAGTTAGGTACCATCCCGGCATTTGCCTGGAGGAGAAGTGGGAAACCACGGAAAAACCCTTACAGGATGGCTGAGGTGGGAATCGAACCCACCTCTACTCAGTTGATATCCCGAGGCTGAGTGGACACCGTTCCAGCCCTAGTACCAATTTTTTTAATTTCGTGGCAGAGCCGGGAATCGAACCCGGGCCTCCGGGAGTGGCAGCTAATCACACTAACCACTACACCACAGAGACGGACACAAACTATTCCAATTCACTTATAATTTGTTCTGTCTCCAAAAGTGCATTAACTGCAATTAGAAACTCTTCATCGACCCACATTCTCACAAAGAAAATTCAGTTCCTATTTTAAAACAATCAAGAACGTAGGAAAACATGTTACTATAATGTGGATAGCTTCACACAGTAGAATCTGCTGATCAGGCAGCGAAAGAAGCTACGAGACATCCAGTGAGTGACCCAAAAAATTACCTTTACCACATAGCGACTGTTTAAAAAAATGTTATGCCAACAATGGAAGACGAACTGGCTGGGTACTTCAGGAAAGCAAACTCCGTGAAATAACATCCAGTTCCATGGCGCAGTAGCCAGTTAAAAACCTTTGCAAGCAAGATCAGGTTTGAATATAACGACTGAGGATAGGACACCCAAAGATAACCCACAATCTATGTAACTCGAATGACGATCAGGCATTTAATTACTGAATGTCAACTGTACAATCAACGGCGAAGGTACCAAAGTATTCCTAATGAACTCCAAAAGGCGTTCCTTCACTATGACTCCAAATTATTACATTGTTTAAAGATTATTGTTTATATAACGAAATATAAGGACTATTTTTCACAGGTAAAATCGTTTTGATAATTTTTCATTTAATGTAAGTCACAATATACTCATATTCTTGTCTTAAAAATTAGTGTTATTATAGTCCTTAGTATTTAAAATTAATCAGTGTCAACGTTAACAAATAATAATATGTGTGTGGTTAAGTGTAAGAAAGAGCCAAGAGCCCTAACTTCGCCACAGAAAATAAAGGCTTTTATCTATATATCTATCTACCATCGAATTAAAGCGACTATAAGCATTTTAAATTTTTTAAAAATGCAATGTTTCTTCTAAGGGGAGTTGGAGTGTCCTGCTGCGTCAACGTGTCTCTCATGATCAGAGCTATACAGGATCCATCAGGTATGCACTTAAAATCGTACAAACTACCGTGGAAATATATTCATTCTATTGGTACCTTAAATGTTATCACTAAGGTTTGGATGTTAAAGAAAAGTTATATTTCTTTCCTGAGGTAATGTTACCAGAAATCTGAATAATAAGTGTGAATGATGGGTCCCTGACCCCGTTTAAGGCAATTTTGTGTTGCATATAATTGCATACTTCGGCCATTTTGATTGTTTAAGTTGAAGCGCCGTTTTTAACAAGGTACATATTATCTGCGTCGATTTTCAAACGCAGCAATTCAAAATACTGTAGTTGACGTATTTTTATTTCTTTTCGCGAAAAGATAGGTAGGAGATTTAGGAGATATGATTACGAGAAAGAGATGCTGCACTAACGTACGCCGTCAGATACCAAAAACAATAGCAGCGATTTTTGTCGCCCTCCCCACCCCCACCCCCTACTTTGTGGAGAAAACATTACATTCTTATTCCATTTATCCGGTCGAAACTAGGAATTATTAAAACAAGCAATTTGTGCAAGCCCTGTTGTCTTATCAGTTAATTATTTCTTTTATTTTCTTTAATTATTAACCAAATACTTAGCGGAAATACACACAAAATGTCGTTCGTCCAGGCTAACCGATTTGTCTTTGCATGTGCTGTAAGGAAGGGTAGCAGGGGTATATTTTTCCTAAGGTCATGGACACTGAGGTATGAAATGAAATGGCGTATGGCTTTTAGTGCCGGGAGTGTCCGAGGACAAGTTCGGCCCGCCAGATGTAGGTCTTTTGATTTGACGACCGTAGGCGACCTGCGCGTCGTGATGAGGATGAAATGATGATGAAGACGACACATACACCCAGCCCCCGTGCCAGCGAAATTAACCAATTAAGGTTAAAATTCCCGACCCTGCCGGGAATCGAACCCGGGACTCCTGTAGCCAAAGGCCAGCACGCTAACCATTTAGCCATGGAGCCGGACACTGAGGTATGATTCACCCGCTTATTAGTCTGCTAGTCTCTTTTGGGTCTGTTACTTTATTAGTGTGTAGTCTAATACTAAATGTTTAATTTTTTATAATCACGCCGTACTTATTTTTAATTGTAATACAGGTGTAGTGGTTAGCGTGAATAGCTGCCACCCCCGGAGGCCCGGGTTCGATTTCCGGCTCTGCCACGAAATTTGAAAAGTGGTACGAGGGCTGGAACGGGGACCACTCAGCCTCGGGAGGTCAATTGAGTATAGGTGGGTTCGATTCCCACCTCAGCCATCCTGGAAGTGGTTTTCCATGGTTTTCCACTTCTCCTCCAGGCGAATGTCGGGATGGTACCTAACTTAAGGCCACGGCCGCTTCCTTCCCTCTTCCTTGCCTATCCCTTCCAATCTTCCCATCCCTCCACAAGGCCCCTGTTGAGCATAGCAGGTGAGGCCGCCTGGGCGAGGTACTGGTCATACCCCCAGTTGTATTCCCCGACCAAGAGTCTGAAGCTCCAGGACACTGCCCCTGAGGCGGTAGAGGTGGGATCCCTCGCTAAGTCCGAGGGAAAAACCGAACCTGGAGGGTAAACAGATGATGATGATGATGATGAATACAGGTGTAATATTTTTCCTTAGGTGAAAATTCTATTGTATAGTACTGAATCAAATTCTCAAAAAAATACTATTATTACCCCGCTAAAATTGATAAACTGTCAGCCTTTACCTCTCTGGAAAAATTCGCTCAGATATCATAAAAACTTGGCATTTTGTAGGCTTTTTGAAGTTTTGATGTATATATCCAGTCCTCCCCGGTTACCTTCTTTTGCCTGTACATTTGTCCCCCCCCCCCCCATCCCACTTCTAATTCCCAATTGCCGTTACTGACCAAAAAGCATTCTAATACTTAATATTTGGTTCCGTTATAAGAAAACAGTGTGCATGATTAATTGTGTCTGCTGTATTATGGCTCATCGCTTTTTGACACGTGTAATGTCAGCAATACTCAAATACTTACAACCCATCCCTAAAATGTTTAGGTCACATTTGACCTTTCTTCAGGTGAAAATTTACCTACTTTTTACGGTGTATTTCCTTTTATACTTTTTACTTCTTTAGGTCATAAATTTTCGAACCCTAGTAATCACCAAATGGAGAGAATGTTACAATGAAAATCCTCCACACAACTCGCACCTAATTCCAGACCCAGCAAGGAAGGCACAGGAATTTTATCTTCCCTGATTCAAGTGCTTGAATCTGAACCGTATTTGAAAAGGACGGAGAAGGTACGGGCTACAAAATTTTAAAAAGTGAGGTTTTCATAAAAAATCCGACGTGTGACTGTCGGACAGACGATGGTTTCATCGTCAAGAATTACATACATCATACATTTAAATATGCTTTAAAACGCTTACATGAAGTGACCCTGAGACACTAAACGATGCCGCCAACTAGACAAATCTAGATATTATTATTATTATTATTATTATTATTATTATTATTATTATTATTATTATTATTATTATTATTTGCTATACGTCGCACCGACACCGATAGGTCTTAACGTTCCGATGGGATAAGAAACGTATACGAATGGGAAGGAAGCGGCCATGGCATTAATTATGCTACAGCCCCAGCATGTGCCTGGTGTGAAAACGGGAAACCACGGAAAAACATCTTCAGGGCTGCCGACAGTGGAGCTCGATCCCAGTATCTCCCGAATGCAGTCTCACAGTTGCGTGGCTCTATCGACATGGCCAACTCGCTCGTATTATTATTATCATTATTGTATCTGTTCAGGATGATGCAAAGTCGTGTAGAAAATTCCAACAGTTTAATATTAAATATGTAAAGCAAAGTCACCTCTGTACAGGCCATGAAGGCCCTTGGAGGAGTGGAAGGTAAAGGCTTCCACCATTGTTAACCACGGCACGTGATGGGGTAGAATGGTTAACTCTACGCCCGGCCGCCTTTGCCCCCAGAAATTAACCTGGTAATCATTTTTGGTGTAGGCTGAGTGAACCTCAGGGCAATATGCACCTCCGGAAGTGGAAATCTGGTTTCTTAAATTTTACGACTTCCTGACGGGGATTCGAACCCACGTCCTTCCAGCCGAACCGAGCACGCCTTTGCCTCTTCGGCCAGGCAGCCCCTATTAAATATGTAGGTGACGTAAAGAGCAATGAGTAAGTTAATTCTTCATTTACCTGGATTTTCAATAGACAAGGTTTATTTGAAATCATCTGCCAAGGAAATTTTACCAATTGTCTTCGTAATCGGTTAACGAAGGTTAACGAGGAATACGCCGATAAGCCAGTCTTAATTACAAAATTACTTGTTTTTCCAGAAATAAATCATAATGCCACACCCGGCAATGGCACATTGACAGCGCGTTGAAGACAATCCCTTTTGGAATTTTGAAGTGTGTATGTTTCTTTCCCATCCTTGTCTGGGTTCTTCCAGTCTCAAACAAATTGCTTCCTTCCATTATCTTTCCACGAAGATTAGTTCACGTGAAGTTTCCTCGTATTGGCATTTAAAGAAAGACAGATTGGAAGTAATTCCAGATTGCAAACAATGATAACATTACCACGTTCTTCCGTAGCCTTTCTTCTAATTCTCCCTCTCGTTCGCTGCGGCATTCAGAGTGACAGATATCGAACATGGATATAAACCACGGCTCGACATTACGTGGGAGCTTGTCAAAGAGTCATGTAGGTAGTAAGTAACACAGTCGTTCATCAAGCTCACTTTGTAAGTGTCGATGTTCCACACGTTGCATTCATTAGTTCATACAAACACCCGTACCAGATGTATGCATAAGTTTTTGCCAGTTTTTGTGGTAAAGAAAACACGTAATTTTAAGGGAAATCCATTTTTGTTTATTCAAAATATTGCCCATCGACTTCTACACACTTTGCCACTTTTTTAGGTAAGTTATGAATACCATGCCAGAACAACTGCTTGTGTTTAGTGGCAAATCATTCGTCGAGCCATTTTCCAACTTCCTCGAAATTGCCGAAGTGCCTCTCTGCGAGAGCGTGCCCCATTGATGGGAAGAGGTAAGAGATGGCGCAAATTCGGGGAGTACAGCGGGTGCGGAAGGATGTCCCATCCAAGCGATTTAAAGGAGCCTTTCATGCTGTGTGAGACGGCTCATTATCGTGTAACAAAATTAATTTTCCATGTCTTCTGGCACATTCCGATCGTCTTTCGATCAATGCATGATTTACATTAATCATTTGATGGCGATAGCGTTGTGCATTAACGGTTTCGCCGGGCTTTAAGTGTTCATAATACACAATACCGCTCTGGTCCCACCAGACACAAAGCATGGTCTTCTTGCCGAAGCGATTTGGCGTTAGTGTTGAAGGAACGGCTTCGCCAGGTGACAGCAACGATTTTCTCCGCTTCGGGTTTTCAAAATAAATTCATTTTTCGTCACCCGTCACAATTCAGTACAGAAATGATTTTCTTTCTTGGCGTTGAAGCAGCATTTCACAAGTCACTTTGCGATTGTCCATTTGCCGTTCATTCATATCGTGTGGGACTCATTAACCGAGTTTATTGATGTTCCCTATTGCTCGCAAACGTCGGGTGATTGATTCTTGTGACATATTTAATGCTTGTGCCAATTATTGCTGTTGAGTTTGATTCCTGAGCGCACACTGCCTTTCACGTTGACATCACCACGTCTGAATTGTCGAAGCCATATCTCACATGTTCTAATCGATGGAGCGTATTCACCAGATGTTTTTAATAGCAAACGATGACTTTCCACAGCTTTTTCGTTTGATTAAATGAGAGAAACAATGCGTGCCGCTATTGTTCTTTTTCAGGCACAAACGTCGACATGATCACTGAACGATACAACACAGGCACTAGTGTTTGGTGGACTCAACTTGTGTGTGTTGGTATGTTAATGTCAGACGAATAAACTTACGTATGTGTCAAATTCATACGCTGCGTACTGTTCGTCGGCGCCATCTCTTAGTGAAACCGGAAAAGACTTATGCATACGTCTAGTACATAAACACACCTTCATTATAGAGCATGATAATGTATCTTTCAGTGTTCAGTCTGCAACCCTCTATGAACTAAATAAGCGCCTCCGTAATCCTCCATTTGAAGCTTGCCATTTGACCACGTTTAGATCCGCTTAGTATTAAATCTTCCAAAACTGAGTCTAAACACCGTTACGATGTCCTCCCTCTACTCTTTCACAGCCGAGTCCATTATTGTCCCAAGTGAAATGTTGCTTGACTGGGTGGCTTAGCCTGTTGAGGCGCCGGCCTTCTGACACTCAACTTAGCAGGTTCAATCCTGGCTCAGTCCGGTAGTATTTGAAGGTGCTGAGATACGTCAGCCTCGTGTCGTCAGTTTCATTGACACGTAAAAAAAGCACCTGCGGGACAAAATTCCGGCATCTCAGCGTCTTCAATAACCTCCAGAAAGTAGTTAGTGGGACGTGAAAAGCAATAACATTATTATTGCAAAATGTGGACCTCCATTTGCCTTATGTTACAATAACCCACAGAATGTATTATATACGGTATATATAATTCGCTGGGGCCATCAAGGACCACGTTAAGTCTTGTTGCATTTGACACTGAACTTGGCCTTCTTTAGAGCCCAAATTTCCCTCATTCTTTGTGAGTGGGCCTGCTTACGCTCCTCTGTCCAAGGGGCACCGTGTCTTCTCTTCGGTTGCTCGTCTCGGTTTAGCCCGTTCGTCAATATTTTCTTGCGGAAGAGATCTCTGTTAAAGGCGTTTTCAGCTGAGATATGTAGCATTTGCAGGTCTTCTTTTGTATTTCTAAACCAAGGAATTGTGGTTTTGGGGTTTGAATCAAAAAAGTGAAAGATTTATTTAGTTAACTTTCTTCTGTCCATTCTTTTCAGATGACCGTAAAATCGTGCCCGTCTTTTTCTGATTGTGTCGGTAATTTTCCCTATTTTGCTGTAGACTTCCTTGTTGGATCTCTTTTGATGGATTCCATTTCTGTACTTTGATCCCAAGATTCCTCTCACAATTTTGCGTTCTCTTTTCTCCAGTTCTTCAAGGAGTCCTTTGTTGGCATTTAGAGACGGGGTTTAGGCTGCATATAGAAATACTGGCTTCAGAACTGTTCCATAGTGACGTATCTTGGTGTTTTGGGAAAGACATTTTTTGTTATAGATTGTGCGGGATGTTTGGTAGGCTATTTCCAGTTTGCGTACTCGCTCCTGAAGTGCTTCTTTGTCCAGTCCATTTTTCATGATGATCTCACCCAGGTATTTGAATTTGTCTACTCGGGTGATGTCCCCGTATTTTGTATGGAGTTTTGGCGGAGCCTCTTTGATGTTAGTCCTTACTTCTGTTTTCTCAAACGATATCTGCAAACCAGTTTGTTCGGCAATTTCCTTTAAAATTTCAACTTGAGCTCCAGCGGTTTCTATGTCGGTTGAGAGAACAGCAATATCATCGGCAAATGCTAAGCGGTCTGTTGCGATCCCCTTGGATTTGGTTCCTATTCTCAATGGACTGTAGTTAGTTTCCTGTAATCTCACCCTCCGGGTTCTGATGATCTTTTCAAGAACACAGTTGAAGAGTATCGGGGATAGCCCATCACCTTGTCGGACTCCTGTTTTGATGTCAAAGGAATGCGAGAGACATCCGTGGAACTTCACCTTGGATTTTGTATCGGTCAGGGTGGCTCTAATTAATGACAGCAGTTTCAAATCAACTCCAAATTCATTTAAGATGTTTAGCAGGACTTTCCGGTCAATGGAGTCGTGCGCTTTCTTAAAGTCCACAAAGACAGACATATACTGCTTGGACCTTAGTGTACAATATCTGATGATCGTTTTGAGATTTTGGATCTGTTCAGCTGTTGAGCGACCTTTTCTGAACCATCCTTGGTATTCACCTGTTTGATGTTCGACTTGTGCTTCCAAACGCTCCAGGATGGCAAGTGATAGAATTTAGTAAGTCACGGGTAGCAAAGATATTCCTCTGTAGTTGTTGATGTTCTTCATGCTGCCTTTTTTGTGTAATGGATGGATCAAAGCTATTTTCCAATCTTCGGGTAGGGTCTCCTTGTTCCAAATTTCTTCTATTTGCTTTTGCAAGATATCAAGTGATTCTTCTGGGGCATATTTCCATAGTTCTGCTACTACTGAGTCTTCCCCCGGCGCTTTGTTATTTTTGAGACGGGCAATGTGGCGCTTGATTTCATCTCTGTCGGGTGGTCTGGAATCTGGGTACCTGAGTAAGGGTTCCTTGGTCTCAATGGCGCTTTGCGGTTTAGAGCAATTAAGTAAATTCTTGAAGTAATCGGCCAGAATGCTGCAATTTTCTTCATTTGACGTCGCCAGTGTGCCGTCCGTTCGCTCAAAGCATAGAGATGGTGGTTTATAGCCAGTGAGTTTGCGTTTGAAGGCTATGTAGTACTCTCTGCTTTCATTCTTCCTAAAGTTTTGTTCTATCTTTTCAATGAGAGATTTTTCGTATTTACGTTTCTCAGTTCTGAACACCCTAGCTGCTTGGGCACGTTGGGTTTTGTAGGTTTCCCAATCATTTTCCGATTTCGTAGAGTTGTACTGTTTCCACGATTTGAGTCTTTCTTGGAGGACTGATTCGCAGGTACTATTCCACCAGGCATTCTTTTTGCTTCTCTTGATTTCTACAACGTCTTTAGCGGCCTCAAGAAGGAGACTTTTGGCGTTGTTAAAGTCACAGTCATTTGGTCTAGCCTTCTCCTGGAACTCCTCGACCCTTTGACGAAGTTTATCATTGTCGAAGCGTGTGATCTGTTTGGTTGTCTTCCTTGTGTTTGCGGGAATTGGTTTGAATTTGATAAGAGACATATAATGATCTGCGGCCACATTGATACCTTTCTTTACCTTGACATTCATAATCTCAGGGCTGTTTCTCCTGGAGATCGCAACATGATCAATTTGGAACTCTCCGAGAGCTTGGACGGGAGAACGCCAAATCATTTGCTTTCTGGATAGATGGGGAAAGTGGGTCGACATGACCTGCAGGTTGTGATTTTCGCAAATGGTCACCAGTCTTTTCCCGTTGGGATTGGTTCTTTTGTGAGCAGGGTAATTTCCTATAACTTTCTTGTACTTCTGTTCACGACCTAGTTGGGCATTGAAGTCACCCAAAAGAAGCTTGACATGGTGTTTGGGGATTTTGTTCAATATTTCATCCAGTAGGTCCCATAAATTATCAACTTCGTCTGGATCAGACTTGTTCTTATAGTTTGTAGGAGCATGTGCGTTAACTAGGGTGTAGGTTTTGTTCGCGCATTTAATTGTGAGTATAGACAGTCTGTCATTCACAGGTTCGAAATTTGCAGCCGATTTAAGGATCTTGGTTCTAACAGCAAACGCGGTTCCAAGCATCACAGCTCCATTGAGGATTCCCCTTTGCGCTTTGCTCTTGAAAAATCGGCAGTCTTCAGATTCAAAAATCTCTTCATCTGGGTACCTTGTTTCCTGTAGGGCCACTATGGATATCTGATTTTCGTGAAGAGCTTTGGTGAGGGTTTTCAGCTTGCCAGTTTGTGTAAGTGAATTTATGTTGAAAGTTGCTAGAAAGGTTTTAGATTTTGGCCTGAGTTTTTGACTCTTCGGGGTACACCGAGACGCTCCGACTCGTCTCTTGCATGATGTCGAGTCTCCCCCAGAATCCGAACGAGACTCGTGCGCCGTGGCGTTCATGACGAGGGATTTATCCGAAGATTTACCCCCTGGGGTATGTTTCTTGAAATGTTGTGCCATCATGCTTTTTGACTTAACATTGTTTTGGACGGGTACCCATCCCTTTACAACTAGGGTTGTTAGCCCTAGAGGTTGCCTCAAGATGTTTTCTGGCTTCTGGTCATTTACCAGTCTTCGCCGTAACCCTGGCAAGGGACCAGTTTTTTTCACGGTGGTATTTTATTTCCCTACTACCCTCTGACTCTGCTGACGGCAAAACCAGCGAGCTTCCCCAACTCCAATGGGACGCGCCCGATGGCGGTAACCGGTAAATCCCAACACGGGAGAATGTATTATTATTATTATTATTATTATTATTATTATTATTATTATTATTATTATTATTATTATTATTATTATTATTATTATTCAACCATCTTCATTATACACTGTTATGCCTTTCAGCTTTCAGTTTGCAAGCCTCTACGAATTTTCTAGAAGCCGCCGCAATCTTCAGTTTGTAACAAGCTGTAATGCCTAATTTAATTCTATACCCCTTAAGTCATTAGAAACTGAGTCATCGTCTTCGACTCCTTCTACTCCTCTTACCCTTGTCACGACCGCGTATCGTGACGCGCCCCTTTCATATCTCTGTGCCGAGCGAACGGAGTCGAGCGAGTCTCTAATCCGCGACCTCCGAGATTGAGAAGATTGGGAGTAACGGTCTAGAACCTAAATGAATGTATAACGGTGGCAAGAAGTGACAGTGCTTCGAATATTTAAGTGAGTGATAATATTATTTGAGTGGAAATTCGAAATATTCAGGGCATATAATTCATTACAATTTTAACATAAAACGAAGTCTAGTGGAAGCTCAAGTCTAGTGTGTGTGTAAAACAGAACGACGTCAATTTATAAATACAAATGCAACAGAAAGCCTCAAGGGCAGTTCGAGAAGCTAGTGGAAAAATAGTGTCACGTAGACCACGCAGTGATTTTGACACACCAGAAAAATACCTTATTCTAGAGTGCTCCACGACACACCCCGTTAGTTTAGTAGGAGAAACACGTGAGCCAGTCAGACTGAGAGACAACAGAACTCTGCAGTAGTAGGAATTGGTAATTGGGAAGGCACTGGAAAGATTCGAGAAGATAGTAACGAATGATATTAGCTGGAGTTTGAGAGCAGGAAGATTCTGTCCAGCGACTGAGAGACGTGTCGTGGCAGTGAACCACAGAGACACAGAGAGACTGAACATACTCCACTGTTAAAGAAATTTAAGTAACGGCAGAGTATTATTATGCTCAACAAACGCATAATCAACCAGACAACCACCGTAAAGAAAATTGGACTTGGGTTGGGGAAGAACGATATTAAACCGTACCGAGTTCGACTTTGTGGATCTGCATTTCCGCTTCAGTTTATCATCACAACGTCCGAGACAGCTACGGCGTCTCAGAGAGAAAAAATCAAGAGAGAAGACAGAAGAAAGAAAACCCTTGAACACGAGCTGAATATTCACCAAGTCTCTCAATTTTTTGGACATTTGTAAAGTAACGTATGTAGAGAGATTTTGAGAGGAAAAGGACTTAGGAAAACCCATCTCAGATAACAAGTTACACATATGTGTTAAAAACAGCCTCTTTGTGTAATTTGTGTACTGGTAATAATGTACAGATGCTTTTAAGAAATCCAGGTGAAGGGAGTTGTCAGTGAATGGGAAGTATAGCCTTGTCATTGGCTTGTGTAAGCTCCTAAAGTTCGAACCGAAGTCCCTAGTCTGTCCAGTCCTTAGGATCACGACACCCTGCATGACAGAGTTCATTATTCTCCTAAGTTATGCACCCTCCTTCGTTCGCCTCACATGGCCGCACTACTAAACGAGGTTTATACGTAGGGCTTCATTAATCGAGCTCATCCATAACTTGGCATATTTCTCTTCACTGCAAGAACCCTCCTGCCATTATTCTCACCTGTTTTAGAAGCATTCATTCTCGCTACTTTCATTTCTGTTACTTGTAATTTAAGAATAAGGTATCCTGAGTACACCCAGCATTAATTTCCGTACTATAAAGTCGGTCTGTAAACAGACCTCAGACCTATGGGAAGATAATTTCCCATTGCTGGCAGATCTGAAGATGGTTTTCCATGGTTCCCCATTTATAAGACAAGGCAAATTCTGGAGCTGTAACATAATTTAGGTCACACTCCTAGCCTTTTTTGTCGTATCGTTGCCATAAGACATATCTGTTTCGGTGTGATGCAAGAATACTACAATATATATCTTCCTAGAACTCGCTTCTTTCTTACGAAGTATCGTTGATCGCAATATCGGCTCACTGCATTTGTTTTGCTGCACTTTGATTCAATTTCACCAACCTACGAAAATAATAATGCTCATTGCAATGGTACACGTGTTACAGCTTCGCATTCTCTACCTGGTATCTAATCCACTTTGCTTTGTTCCCCTATTGACATAACATCTGTCTTGGAAATGGTAGTTTTCATATAGGTCTATTTGCTGCACCTCTTTTCAAGATTGCCGGGCTGAGTGGCTCAGACGGTTAAGGCGCTGGCCTTCTAACCCCAACTTGGCAGGTTCGATCCTGGCTCAGTCCGGTGGTATTTGAAGGTGCTCAAATACGACAGCCCCGTGTCGGTAGATTTACTGGCACGTAAAATAACTCCTGCGGGACTAAATTCCGGCACCTCGGCGTCTCCGAAGACCTTAAAAAGTAGTTAGTGGGACATAAAACAAATAACATTATTATTATTATTATTATTATCTTTTCAAGATTGCGTGCTTGCAGCACTGTCTGCCATTTTGACCAAGTAATCTTTTACCAAATGAGATATTCTATAAATTTCCAACTTCTTTGACAGGGTAAGCAACTTTAAATGTTGAAATTATTTCTTAGCGGACAAAACAGGGGTCCCCATGCTACGAAAAACGTAATTTCCTCCATTGCTCCGAAAGTTGATGGGTCAAAGGGCCGGGAAAGGTTTCAACTTGTGAGTCTTCGATACCTCTATCAAACAAAAATAAATTTCGAAAATCAATTCCGTGCTAAATACAGTTCCGGAAAAACAGCCTAAAGTCGCTTGTTTCTTTAACCATTTTCTTTCTTTTTAATCTTAACCAAATTAACTTACGTAATTCTTTCTGTAATGTGTTCCTTGGTTCAATACTCTCTGGCTCTTTTTTATTTTTTGAAAACTTTGCACACCGAATGTAGTTATAAGGGCTTCAGTGAAACCCAGCATTGGCTCAAATTAGCGCTCATAGTGCTAGAAAAAGGCAAACTACTAATCCAATCGTCCGGTTACCGATGGTTAAGAAAATAATTTTAATTTTTAAGAATAAATAAAAAATGTATTCCCATACTTTATTGTATTTTATTTACCTACAATTCATAGTTTATATCCCTAGATCTGGGCCTCTCCGGGTGCATGCACTGTGCACGGTGCAAAAGACGACTTCGCTTGGTTGCCCAGAGTGCACTCCTCGATTTGGAGCAATAGCGCAGCCTTTCTCGTTCCCCTCGTCTGTCTCACTCACTCCCTCTATCTCCCTCTTCCTCACTCGCTCCGTAGCGCTCCAAATCCGAGCCGAGTTGAGCTGAGCTTAGCCGAGTAGCCCAGAGACGAAGCGTTGGTCCGAGCCGAGACGAGTGGAACCGATGCACAGTGCACGTAGCTTTTGCGCCTCGATTTGCACGCGTGAAATTTTGGGCGTTTGAGAGGCCCTGCCATAGATGATTTCCACATTGACTTGCTTGCCTGAAGGGCTAGAACTGTGGATTTTTTAATAATTGGCTTTACGTCGCTCCGACACAGATAGATCTTTTGGCGATGACAGGATAGGAAATGTCTAGGAGTTGGAAGAAAGCGGCAGTGGTTTTAGTTAAGTTGCATCATCAGTATTTGTCTGGTGTGAAAATGGGAAACTACAGAAATCCTCCTTCAGAGCTGCCGACAGTGGTGTTTGAACCAACTATCTCCCGAATACAAGCTCACAGATGTGCGGACCTCGTAAACAACCGACAGCGTATCTGCCACCTGGGCAACAGCTCAAAGCAGATCAGTCGTGACTTGATTGATTGATTGATGTTAAAATTCGCTATTGAAAAGTAACTTTTAGGTTTACTTGACTGCTGATGGCCACTATGCGTTTATTGTAAGGGCATTAGTAAACGAATAAGCTTGAGTAGAATTTTTAAAGTATGAATTATCGTAATACGAAGATAAGTTCGGAATTAAAGAGGTCAGACCGGAGAAATACTTGTCTGTAGGAATTACGGATTGGAATAAGTTTTCAACGGTGATGTTTGATAAATTCCTAACGTCCTTGAAATCATTTTAGAATAGACCAGGCGAACAACTGAAAGGGAATCTGCCACGTGGGCAAGAGTCCTGAATGCAGATTGCTGGTCTTGTTAGAGGAAAGCTGCTACTAAATTAGACGAATGATCAGGTAACACAATTTATGAAATATTAACGAGGATCCCGTTACTTTTACTTGTTTACTGTAATTTTAATTTTTTTATTCCGTTTACGCTCCAGGGTTGGATTTTCCGTCGGACTCAGCGAGGGATCCCAGGTCTATCGCCTCAAAGGCAGTGTCTTGGAGCGTGAGACTTTGAATCATGGGTTACAACTAGGGAGGAAGACCAGTACCTAACACAGGTGGCCTTAACTGCTATAGTGAACAGAAGCCTTGCGGGGGTATGGGAAGATTGTAAGGAACAGACAAGAAAGAGGGAAGGAAGCAGCCGTGGACTTAAGTTAGGTACAATCCAGGCATTTGCCTAGAGGAGAAGTGGGAAACCACGGAAAACCACTTCGAGGATGGCTGAGGAGGGAATCGAACTCCCCTCTACTCAGTTGACCTTCCAGCCCTCGTACTACTATTTAATATTTAGGGACAGAGCCGGGAATTGAATCCGGGCCTGCGGAAGTGGCAGATAGTTACACTAACCATTACACCACAGTGGCGGACTTACTTTAATTTACAGGCATAAAAATACTACGTCCGTGAATCAGTCTACAATCTACAGAGATGTATGGCACCATCTGCCTAAACTATCAACGACCTTATTTAAGGTTCACGAAGTAGTAATTCACTACAGTCCAGTGTTGTCTTGGACGGAAGATGTTTTATTGTTAAATGAATTGGATGATGAATATGGTTTCTCATTTGATAGACCGCAATATAGGAAAGTGGGACGGAAAATCGCTCCCTAAGGTTTCTTTTATAGTTCATATACTAAAGGCAAAGCTTTTTCGCTACAACCACATTTGACTCTTCTCTGCTGAGCGTCTCAAGTCAGCAAAGTTCTTGAAATTCACTCTGTCCATCACGGAATCCAGATACCTCACCGTCTTCCTCTTCCCCATAACTTTTTCTTCCAACATGGTCGTGAGGAATTTGTTATGGCATAATGTGTGGCCAAGAATTTTTTTTCCTCATTTATATAGTAGTGATCAACTCCCTCGTTTCAACTACTTCCTTAAGGATCCTCTTTCTGAACCTCCTGAGTGTAGGGGACACAGTCGAAGAATACATCCACGGTATCTCCTGTCTGTCGTAAGCGGAGGCTAAAAGGGACGACCAACGGATGATGGAATAAGAACCATAGGACTACTTGTTATTAGTAATATTACGATCAATACCACCATGTGAGGAACACCATGGGGCTAGGTTGCCTAGGAGCAGTACCATTATTTGCGGCGCACCATCGATCTGAGGTTGCCTGTGATTACAACCATCGTGTGCATTCCACCGTGGCGGGCGAGTGGGAGTTCGGTTGCATAAACTAGCGTTTAGCGAAGTACTACGCTCGAACGGGTTGGTACCACTGTGTTCAGATTGGGTCTGCGTTACCTAAGAGTAGCATCAATATATGAGGGACACCATGGGTCTACTTTGCTTGTGAGCAGGACCCTTATGTGAGGAACACCATAGTCTGTGTTACCCGTGAGTGGTGCCATTATATGTGACATACCATAGGTCTGCATTATATATGATTAGTATCACTATAGAAGGAACGCCACGGTTCTGCTTTACCAGTGATTGGTAAAAGGGCCGGTGACATGGATTTTGTACCCCTTTAGATAATCAGCACCATATCAGTAATTAAAGCATTGTGAATTGTATTCACTGAGTGTTTTGGTTTCACGGTCATTTTTTCATGGTCTTCCTTTTACATTCAAGTCAGTGTACACATTTTTTATATTCATTTGCATTTCGTTGCACCCCGTACCATTAGCGGCCGATGACGTGGCTGTTACGCCCCTTCAAACAACAAATATGAACATATCCTTCCGTTTGACTTTTTCTCTGTTCAGCGTATTTTCAGCATCTTCCTCCATGTCCACATTTTCATTGCTTCCAGGCATTTTATATCCTGATTTGCTAAGGCCCATGTTTCGCCACCATACAACAAAACATCCACACAGACATTTTGACATATCCTTTCCCAATTGTCATACATTTTTTCGTGCTAGTCAGAAGCTGTTGCTTGTTACTGAAGGCTTGTTTAGTAAGGGCAATTCTCCTCCTTATTTCTGTGGCACACCTATTGTCCTCAGTGATAATGTTTCCCAAGTAGAAAAACTGACTTACTTGTTGTAAGGTTTCATCACCTATCTTAATGTTTTTAGTAAACTTACGGGACAAAATATTAGTTACCCTGAAGAAGCCATTACAAACGTCATTTAATGCTGTGTAACTCCGCTTCTGGACTCTAGAACCACCTGGATTTGGTTAGGTAGTGAGTTCTGAAGTTTGTGCACGTACGTCGCATCCAAATTAAGACACTTGATCGTGCAATTCTACCAAATTCTACATAACCCACTGGTTTTCAATGGAGTTCAAGTCAGGTGATTTTGCAGGCCAATCGAGATGTAATACGGTGGGCACGTGTTCATAAAACCAGTCACATATGCATCCAGGCTGATGAACTTTGCTGTTGTCATCTTGAAAAATCGGGGTATCAATAGCACACACATCATGCAGATGTTAACTGAAAGGCAAGACCAGTTCCTCAAAAATATTTCAACAAGCATACGGATTCAAGTTAGTGGTTACCTCAGTGAGCGGGTCCAATCCATGATACGAAAAACACTCCCAAAACATCACAGACACACCTCCAGCTTGAACATAATTTTGCACACATCCAGAATGAAATGCTTCATTTGGCCTTCGGTGCAATCGACGATGTGCTTCATTGGAATACCGACAAAAATGTTTCTCTTCTGACCACATTAGGTTTCTTCAGTCAGCTACTGTCCACGTTCGATGATTTCTCGCCCATTGAAGACGCGCAGCTTTATATGCCTGTGTGAGCTGTGGCCTCTTGCTAGGTGACCGACTCCAAATGTTTATTGCATGCAGTTCCTGTCGCAATTTTCTCTCGCTAATAGCTTAGAATGAACCTTCATTTACTGACTGCATCAAATCCTGTCGGTTTTGGAAGCGATTTTGATGCACAAGCCGTGAAACTCATCTGGGGTCTCTCTGTCATGATCTTTTTCCGATCACAATTCTGACGTCGTGTTTCGTGGCCACGTGTAGTACACCACCGCTTGTAGACAGGTTGAACTTTCCTCTGCGAAACACCAAGAAATCCAGCAACTTCACGCACCGTATGGCGATGGGCACGGCCAAAACCGATTGACCTTTTCTGCCACTCTGTCACATTCTTACATCAATCCATGTTGACGTATACATCAATGTCTCACATCGCTACTGCCTTATGCTCCCATAAAGGCAGTGCACATGCGGTTGATCACGGGACTCGTTCGCTGAGCCACCTTTACCGGCTTAACTATCCATCCTTGCGTGCACACTAGGGTGGGTAATTTTTTGATCGGTGAGCTTTTCTCTTCACGTGATTTCTTGTTTTTGGTTTTGCTTTCGAAGTGGTCACTTTGAATTTCTATTTTTGCAATTCTGATGCCAAAACTCGCGGCGTGTACTTATTTATGGTGTCAACTTAAAATAAAAAGTTAATTTTGAACTGAGTCGCGCTAACTTATTGTGACGCTGATGGTGAGCCGACTTTCAGTGTCTCTATAACGTTAACTTTAACTTCATTTAAGTACAGCCCCATCATTTGGCTGGTGTAAAAATGAGAAACCACGGAAAACCATCTTCAGGGCTGCCGACAGTGAGGTACGAACCCACAATCTCCCGAATGCAAGCTCACAACTGCGTGACCCAAACCGCATGGCCAACTCTCTCGGTACTACTACTACTACTACTACTATTCTATATTGCTGTACATTTTAAGATACCGTATCTCAGGTATTGATATACGATCCCGCAGGAATTTATTTACGCACTGAAAGTTGACGAAGACGAGTTGTGGCATGTAAACACCATAAATGTCATCGGCCTCATCCGGTTTCGAACCTTTTACCTTGGAAACAGAAGCATTATGACTAAAAGTGTTTTGCGCTTGAAAGTTTAATAATAATAATAATGTTATTTGCTTTACGTCCCACTGACTACTTTTTAAGGTCTTCGGAGACGCCGAGGTGCCCGAATTTAGTCCCGCAGAAGTTCTTTTACGTGCCAGTAAATGTACCGACACGGGGCTGTCGTATTTGAGCACCTTCAAATACCACCGGACTGAGCCAGGATCGAACCTGCCAATTTGGGGTTAGAAGGCCAGCGCCTTAACCGTGTGAGCCACTCAGCCTGGCCGGGAAAGTTTAATAAAAAGTGTCTAAAGACTTAGCAATAGAGATATAAAAAGAATGTAACTTATATTGATTGCTGCCCTTGCGATAGAATACAACGACGAAAGCTTTTATCTCAGAACATCAATAACATCAGCCAAAAATAACAAATCAGAGTTTGGATGTCATTCTTATAAATACAAGTAAAAGTGGACTTTTGAAGTAGGAAACAACAGAATATCGTCTATCTTTAAGTCAATATTTATAGTCTAAAACGAAGTTTAACACATTTTCCATTACTTGTGATGTATCCTTGATCCAGTGATGTTGATCGAGAATCCCACAATAACAGCCAGCATGTGCGGATGAGGACTGCTAAGATGTGGATGCGAAAAATGATACTGTTATATATTTGGATACAGCTCTTTTCATGTTCCAGTGGTGACAAACTTGAGAGCTGTGAGCAGTAAGTTGTTCTGTATACAGTAATAAATTAGTTTGTGAAAAACTGTAAAAAGACCTTGAAGATGTTGTGAGATGGACGGCGGGCAATGGCGTGATGAAAAACTGGGTTAAAAGTCAGGTTGTGAGTTTTACTAATCGGAAAAATCCTCTCAGTTTTAATTACTGCGTTGATAGGGTGAAGGTTCCTTATGGGGATCACTATAAGTAAGTAGTTGTTACTATAAGGTAATATCTTCATTGCGGTTATCACATAAATGATTGTAAATAAAGGGTACGGATTTCCGCACATGGTTATGAGGGTATTTAGGGGGTGTAGTTATTTATTTGCCGGCCCCGTAGTGTAGAGGTAGCGTGCCTGCCTCTCACCCGGAGTCCCCGGGTTCGATTCCCGGCCAGGTCAGGGATTTTTACCTGGACCTGAGGGCTGGTTCGAGGTCCACTCAGCCTACGTGATTAGAATTGAGGAGCTATCTGACGGTGAGATAGCGGCCCCGATCTAGAAAGCCAAGAATAACGGCCGAGAGTATTAGTCGTGCTGACCACACGACACCTCGTAATCTGCAGGCCTTCGGGCTGAGCAGCGGTCGCTTGGTAGGCCAAGGCCCTTCAAGGGCTGTAGTGCCATTGAGTTTGGTTTTTTAGTTATTTATTTAGTGTATGATGCTTACAATTATATTGTTACATATATACAATTTACAGCAGTAGGGTCAATTTTCAAATATGGATAGAAAGGTCTGCAATCCATCTAATTCCTTCTGGAGATGCTGAGTAGAGTTCATCCTAGGAGCCGGGATATGCACGTAGAAGGCACTCCTGCACAATATGTTTGATGGTTTGCAATTCAGGACCGCAATCGCAGTGGGGAGAATTTATCCAACCCCACTGATATAGGGCTGCACCAGTTCCACCAGTACCACATCGAATCCTGTTTAACCTTTACCAGCCTGTCCGAGGTAGATTGAAGTCAACAAGCCTTGTAGTGGGTTCACTGATTAAATGTAGGCCATGAGGTGTCGAGTTTAACCATTCATCTCTCCAGGCATTTCGGAGGTTGAATCTGATTGACGTAAGATCTACAGCCGTCTTTCAAGCTGGCTTTCTTGATTTCAATCTCGGTTTATAAAGACATTTGACATCATGATGAATTGGAAGAGCATTATTTTCCATGATCTTACACCACAGGCAAACAAGAGCTTGCGTTCTCGTAATATGGGGTGGAGCGATGTTACATAGTACAGGCAACCACTGGGAGGAGTACAACGCAGAGAACCAGAGATGATACGCATTGTCTGGCGAAGTTGAATATCCACTAGTTAGGAGTGAGATCTATTTAACCAAATGCCTGCGCAATATTCATCTGGGGAATATACAACAGCCAAAGCAGCACCCCATGATGTTCCAGCTAACCTAGTAAGTATGTAGTAAGGATGTAAAGAAGAGGGCATGTATGTCTCAATAATAATGTTATTCGCTTCACGTCCCACTAACTACTTTTACGGTTTTCGGAGACGCCGAGGTGCCGGAATTTTGGGCCGCAGGATTTCTCTCACGTGCCTGTAAATCTACCGACACGTGGCTGACGTATTTGGGCACCTTCAAATACCATCGGACTGAGTCAGGATCGAACCCGCCAAGTTGCGGTCAGAAGGCCAGCGCCTCAACCATCTGAGCCACTCAGCCCGGCATATAAGTCTCTGGTAAGACCCCAATAAGAGTATTGTTCCAGTGTATGGGACCCTCACCACGATTACTAGATTCGAGGACTGGAAATAAATCCAAAGAAAAGCAGCTCGATTTGTTCTGGGTGATTTCCGACAAAACAGAAGCGTTACAAAAATGTTGAAATATTTGGGCTGGGAAGACTTAGGAGGAAGGAGACGAGCTGCTTGTCTAATTGGTATATTCTGAGCTGTCAGTGGAGAAATGGCGTAGAATGACATTAGTAAACAAATAAGTTTTTTTTTTTGCTAGGGGCTTTACGTCGCACCGACACAGATAGGTCTTATGGCGACGATGGGATAGGAAAGGCCTAGGAGTTGGAAGGAAGCGGCAGTGGCCTTAATTAAGGTACAGCCCCAGCATTTGCCTGGTGTGAAAATGGGAAACCACGGAAAACCATTTTCAGGGCTGCCGATAGTGGGATTCGAACCTACTATCTCCCGGATGCAAGCTCACAGCCGCGCGCCTCTACGCGCACGGCCAACTCGCCCGGTCAAATAAGTTTGAGCGGGGTTTCTAAAGTAGGAGAGATCATAATATGAAGGTAACGTTGGAATTCAAGAGGACAAATTGCGGCAAATATTCGTTTATAGCAAGGGGATTTAGGGAATAATTTACCGAGGGAGATGTTCAATATATTTCCAAATTCTTTCCAATTATTTTAGAAAAAAATAGGTAAACAACAGATAGCGAATCTGCCACCTGTGTGACTGCCCTAAATGCATATCGGTGATTGATTGATTGATTGATTGATTGATTGATTGATTGATTGATTGATTGATTGATTGATTGATTGATTCATTCATTCATTCATTCATTCATTCAATTGCATGTGTCCGACTCTTCACTGACAGATTTTCTGTCCACTGACCTCTGATTCCTCTCTGAATCCATTCGGTCTTGGGAAAACATTCATCTTCATCACTTTCCTCAGGCTCTTCTTTCATTATTATTTATTAGGTGCATTTATTAGATGCATATTTTGGATTTATAATTAATATCAGTAATTATTTACCCCAATTCTAATAAAAAGGAATTTGGAAGGGGAGCCACAAATAAGCAAAAAATATTCCCTGTGCCAACGTTTACACCGAGATGTTACTTACAATGCTTGTTAACAAAATAAACAAAGAAATACGAGGGTACGTACGTAAATGAGAAATACCGTGTGCCTTATTAATACGTGGACGTTGGTGACCCAGGCATTGCCCCCAGCTAGGTCGGAGCTGACTGATCTTGTGTCTGAGTGTATACTCCGCGGCACGTAAGCCTAGTCACTAAGGGAAAACGTAACTCTTTCTCTCCTGTTAACACTGAAAATAGTGATTTATAGTTATTTACTAACTCCTGTGTTCGATTCAGTGTCACTAACCATAGAGTTTAGGGACCCTACTTGATGATACGATCTCTTACAGTTACTGTAGTCATGAATTTTTTCGTGACTTGCAATATTATAGGTATTGCCACTGCCGTATTGTGAAAATCACTAGTGTTACATTTGGGGGTATAAATGAAGCATTTTTTTCTCTAGAATTGTCAGTCTGTTTTTGGATAATACCAGGTAAGTAGAATTGTGGCATGTTCGAATAGTGCATTTAATAACGTGGTTGATATTAAATGACGAAAGCAGCATTTTATTAATACGGCATTATTTCGTCCAATTCGTATGTATAGAATTCAATTAGGATGTATAAGAAGCAATACAAATCTGCAAGAACTCCTCCGAAAAGAAAAGCAACGTAATCTCCTCTATAAAGATCAATTTAGTTGAAATGGAACGAAATTTCGTCATCAACCTAACCTTGCCTTTTCACGACTTATGTACGGTTTTTTGACTTAGGCTTGGGGCATTCTTACCACTTACGGCATATGCACATGCAATATATTTGTTTATGTGTATTATAAGAATGTTGAACCACTTCAGTCTGACAAGTAACAACAAATTTCCAGAAGGGAGCTGAATGATTTATACGAGACAAACACCGAAGAATACGGTCAGCGTACTGGCCTTCGGTTTAGAGGGTCCCGGGTTCGATTCCCGGCCGGGTCGGGGATTTTAACCTTAATTGGTTAATTCCAATGGCACGGGGGCTGGGTGTATGTGTTGTCTTCATCATCATTTCATCCTCATCACGACGCGTAGGTCGCCTACGGGAGTCAAATAGAAAGACCTGCACCTGGCGAGCCGAACCCGTTCTGGGATATCCCGGCATTAAAAGCCATACGACATTTCATTTCAAAGCTGAAATATACAACATTATATTGAGTGAAAGTGAGAGAGATTGCTTATTTACTTATTTCATCATTGAATTTGAAAACCAACTTAATTATGAAAATCTTGATTGATCATTTACTTCGATAAGGGAAACTCCATTACTCTTACTTACATTGAGGTTAGTTTGTTGATGGTTATGTTTCGTGATTTCAATACGTAACTAGTCAAGTTGCCAGCAGTGATAATCCATTAAAAGAAACAGATTAGGGCGCCCATATTCGCTTTTTAGTGTATAGCTTTACGTGTCAAGTACAGTAGTTGCGGTAGGGTGACCAGCTTCTGAATTCTGATAATTTCAGGAGCGTTACAACGTGTAATAATTCGGAAGTGAAACTAATAGCAGTAATTTTAATGCACAAGTTCTGCAAGAGGGTGAATTATTTTGTTTATACGCTTAAGTTGGAGAAAATAAAGTTTATTAACTCACAAATAACAATTAATATAGCTCTGGATTCCGTCGTGTTAGAACGACATGTGAGGTGTTGTTTATTTTACCTCAGTGTGTTGTAAAAGTATACGACAGAACTAAATCAAACAGTGAACATTTAATAAAATACTTTTGAGAAGATTTCCGAAAAAAGTTCTTGTATTCACAACATGTTGCCACATAAGGAGAATAAGTGGCATCAAATTTACTCAAAAGCCATTTGCGAGGATAGAGGTGCTTTTCAGAATTCTGAAAAGTTGAAAATAATCATTGGCGAACCTCAGAAAGCTTATCGCGAGTTTAGGCGGCCGAACGTCGTTATGTGAGTTCTGCGCTAATGAATCCACATCCGAGTGATGTAAATATGAACGTACACACGTTGTAATCTTCATGAAAACGCATTTCGAACTCGATTATCCGTTATTTGAATCTTCCACAATTCTGAGTGGTACGAATATGGATTTAAGTACTCCTGTAATATTGACGAGTATGTAGTCAGTTTGAAATTGTGTTTATATTAACATGGATATGACCGAGATCGAAAGCTGCAGTCGCTTAAGTGCGGCCAGTATCCAGTTATCGGGAGATAGTGGGTTCGAGCCCCATTGTCGGCAGTACTGAAGATGGTTTTCCGTGGTTTCCCATTTTCACACCAGGCAAATGCCGGGGCTGTACCTTAATTAAGGCCACGGCAGCTTCCTTCCCATTCCTACGCCTTTCCTATCCCATCGTTGCCGTAAGACTTATCTGTGTCGGTGCGACGTAAAGCAAATAGCAAAAAAACAAAAACAAAACATGGATATGTTTTTGGGCTGGGGGGTCTGTCTGTAATTAGTATCATTAATTTAGGGTTATCATTAATTTAGGGTAGACAATTTTGTGTGGGCAAGAAACCGACATCATCATCTTCTTCCTCACGCTATTACCTTGTGCCAGAACTCTGTCTTCTATACAGTGCGGTCGGAAACAACGTGAACCGCATATGTGAGCGCTAGAGGTTGGTAACGCTGAGAAATAATTGAAAAATATAATTAGATATCTCGCGTCGTTGATAACTGCTGATTTTTGCCAATAAAATAGTTTCTCGGGCGACTACAGATGGGCTTTGTGAGGCGGTGTTGTTAAATCTGCACGTGGTTCATGGCCGCCTTTAGAGCGCCAAAAGAAGGTATAAACTTCTCCAGGGGAGAGACTTCAACGAGAACCTCAGTATCGTATACTGATGGCTACCAAGGCTATCAGTGAAGACCAAACCTCAATTGAGAATTATGTAAGTCTAAAGCACATTATAATGTGCGAATCTACCACATTGTTCCATTTGCAAAATTTGAAAGCAGTGAGAAAAAACGTCGCACGTTTTGCTAAGAGCAAGGCATCGGGGACTGTCATCGCAGCGCAGACTCTTATCCCTCTCCCCTCTACTCGCCCCAGAGGGCTTGCTGCTGTGCATCGGATAGGAGCGGGGACCGGAGGGATGTGTGTGCTAGGCTCAGTCCGTCGGATCGCCACTGCTAACTACCAACCATGCGTTACTCATCGTATATACTTCCTCACCTCATACTTCTGACTTAATTATATAGATAATAGAGTTCACTCACATTTACTTCTACATCCTTGTAGGAAGACACTGCAGGGCTGCTGTTATAGGAGTAATATAGTACACTTTATTGGTAGATCTGCTAAAATGAAATGCAATCTTTCAGGTTTGGTGCTCTCATTTTCTCTAAGCCAGGGGAATTAACAGTATGAGAGAGTGGTTTCTGAAAACTGAAATGGGGCCATCGGACCAAAGGCAAGCATTCTATCCATTTAGCAAAAAATCTAGACTTTCATTTGCTAAACCTTATGCTACTATCTCCACTGATCATAGGTTGAGCATTGGCAGTAGCAGAGGCCAGGGCTGTACCTTGCGAAGCAGCCTTGACAACACAGCAGGTTTTTCCTTTTGCTATTGGCTGAACCTCAAAACGCTGGAAGCTTGATGTTCACTAAACCAACCATCGAAAATGGGTAACCTAAGTCTAGTGGTAACCCACGTCTTGATCCCAGCGTACGCCACTGACGAACCTCCCTACTGATAGGCTCGACCCATAGCAAGCACGCTACAGTGGCAATGGCTGAAACCCACGGTGTGTTAGTGTTTGATGCTTATTTCTGGGCATGGCTCTCAAGCCCGACCAAGCCACGTGCAGATTTAGAAACACCGCCTCTTAAATCCCGTTTGAATTCGCCCGCAGAACGATCTGATTGGCTGACTTCAGCAGCTGATAAAATGAAAACGTCCCAAGATAACGACGTATATTTTTTTTCAAATTACGTATCAGTATAACAAACGCTCCAACCCTCATATACTTAGTTCACGTTGTTCCCGACAACCCTGCTTATAGTAGGTACAAATGACGCCGTGATTTAAATGATTTTCCGCTGTCTTTGACTGGCGTTTCGTCCGGGTCACAGCAAAGCCCCTTACATACGGTAATGTCGTCACCGAAGGCAGCAGAATTTTAACATGGGTATGCTTTCGGGCTGGGGGTTTATCTCGAATTAGGGTCATCAATTATTTACCGCCGACAACTTTCCGACGCCATGGTAACCATGGTAACCATTGTTCGTCATCTATATATAGACAATCCTAGGTCAGTGGCGTCATCGATTGAAATGTTCAGCTACCGGTACCTTTTATAAACATGAATATACAAACAAAATTAACCAATGACACAGTCCTGATAGACTGAGATCTTCAAGGAAGTTTTAGTGCTTATATTTTTTTACAATACGTATCTTGCAAATATTTATGGTCTGTGAAGACTTGAAAGTAAGGAGACAAGTTTCTCGACTAAGCGTAATGTTCCGAGCTGTCAGTGGAGAGTTGGATTGGAATAACGAATAAGGTTTAGTGGATTTTAAGAGTAGAAAAGGTCATACAATGAAGATAAAGTTGCAATTTAAGAGAAAAACGTGGATAAAATATTCGTTAATTGGAAGGGGAATTACGGATTGGAATAGTTTATCAAGGAAGATGTTGATAAATTCCAAAATTCTTTGAAATCATTTTAGAACAGACGAGGTAAACGACTGATAGGGAATCTGTCACCTGGGCGACAGTCCTAAATGCAGATCATTGATGATTGATTGAATATCCAATTCAAAAGCATGGTTACAGGTAAACCTTATTACAGGTCGAAATTCTGATTTTTCAACAGCGGCACAAGTTTTCAAACGCGTCGACGGCCTCCCATTCCGGGAAGTGCATCCTTTACTGATCCTGGTTTTGCTATTTGTTTTATGTGGATATGGAGGAGAAAAGAACAAATGAAATGGGAATACCGGGTAAGGAATGAGAAGGTATTACGAAGAATTGGAGAAAAACGAAGTATGTCGCAAATCATTAGAAGGAGAAATATGTACTGGATCGGACATTGTTTGAGGAGGGACTGTTTACTGAAAGAATGAATAGAAAGAATGGTGAAAGCAGGGATGGCCGTACCTTATGTGCTGAAGTTTAAATAATGTTCTCAGTATTGCTGTCCGCCGATCCTTTTTTTCCAGACATTACTGGTATAATTACGAATAAAAAGGAAAAGAGCTAGAGAAGATAAATATTGTCTGCCAACCAAACTGAAAGAAGAGATTTTTAATACGGTAACATTGTCCCATACCACAGAGTGCCTCCCCTCACCGCACATAAACATTTCGCAGTGAGGGCAAAATCAGAGGGAAAGGTGAAGAAGGCGGAGACTCTCCGAGCCGGTGAGGAAAGAGGAGTGGGAGTTTGCAGTCTGGTCAACCTAGTGAAGTCGTCTCCTGCACCTTGTGCCGTGCAGCAGTGCACTGGTGTATACACCCTGAGAGGCCGTGATATACAGTATTAATACAAATATCTGCTTAGATGTAACGTTTTGTCTATAGAATACATGTATGTATATCCAGGGGTACTTACATAAACCCTTGAACCTCATTGTAGGGTCTCCCATGACCCTGTCATCCTAAGATCACATCTGCAAACTCATCAAACGTTATTATCTTCCAGTTATTCACTATATCTTTAGAATTTTGGTGATAGTTGGGGTTCCAACTGTAGTCGAACGTTTTTCTTTACGTACTGTAGATTACTCGTGCGTTTGAGTCATATACAACCACGCAGTGCAGTTTGTGTAACAACACCTTCTATGATCGTAAATAAATGCCTTTTTTAATTTATTAACTGTTTGAAGTAGTACAATGCATTATTTGAGACAATGAACGATAGAAATACGTGGGGTAGCAATTATGCAAAGTAAACAGAGGCACCACATTAAAATACACGACACCAGTCTGCTTTTAACACTTAGTACGAGGGCGGCTGTGGCATCGTCATCGATTACGAACGTCAGTCGTCGCCCACGCCAAGTCAAGATGACACTTACCACCCCCAGCTCGAAGCAGATAATGTATCGCTGGCTTCTACATGCATATCACGCTACAGCTGAGATATTGCAAAGGAGATTGTGTTGGATCGTGACTTCGGTAACTTTGCTCTTGAACATCGTGAGAGAAATCGCTTCGGTACTACAAAATGTTTAGAATTCAGCACTTCACTTATTAGTATGTTTTAGGTACTTCCTCGCACATTTATGGGACTACCACGAGCATCTGTATAGGCAATACAAATGGCATTCATGGCTTCATAGGACCTACACCGTATCCGAACCCTACCATCATCAGCTCGAAACAACTGGGACTGTCCAGATCCATGGCTAAATGGTTGATGTGCTGGCCTTTGGTCACAGGGGCCCCGGGTTTGATTCCCGGCAGGGTCGGAAATTTTAAACATCATTGGTTAATTCCGTTGGCACGGGGACTGGGTGCTAGTGTTCATCATCATTTCATCCTCATCACTACGCGCAAGTCCCCTGCCGGCGTCAAATCAAAAGACCTGCACCTGGCGAGCCAAACATGTCATCGAACACTCCCGGCACTAAAAGCCATACGCCATTTCATATCAACTAGAACTGTGGAATTATCTGAGGAAGCTACATATCCCCAGTTCTCTAGGGACCAATTAGCAACGTCATACTAGCATATATTCGTTAATATAAATGTTGTTTTAACAATTGGCTTTATGTCGCACCGACACAGATAGGTCCTATGACGACGAAGGGAAAGGAAAGGGCTAGGGGTGGCAAGAAAGTGGCCGTGGCCTCCGACATTTTCCTGGTGTGAAAACTATAACTATGGCGCAATCGGATTGGCGGAATAAAAAAAATTGTTTCGAAAAAAATGAGTTTAATGTGTTACTTCCGCGCGCGCGATTCAAATCGACGAACTGGCTGTATTTGCTCTGCCAGAGCGCAAATCGCTGCCCAGTGCTGTGCTTCAGGGAAGGGAGGAGAAGTGGAGTATATGATAGATGGAGACGGAAATAATACTAGCAGACATGTGACAGCAAGCGATTTCTGAATCGAAATGACGGTTTCCAGCACTTTTTGCGATGGCCAGTTCTGTTCCTTAACAAGTGTCACTTCCCCGTCAGTCTTATAAAAAATTTCCGGACGCTTTTATTTTGTCCACCTGGATTAATCTCTTAACAGCACAAATGAAGAATCTGCCGGATTCCTGTTCAGAATGGCTCATTTTGTCAGGCTGTGAACAACCTACGTAACAACGAAAGGCGTGCAGCTATGTTCTGATATCTTAGCTCATCGTCCTGTCTACTGTAGTTCCACTGTAATAGATGGCTTCGATACACCACGTTCCATTGAAAACTGCATCAATAAGTTACTATGTTCAAGTAGGTAAATATAACTATTTTGACTGCAGGGTGATTATTAAAGCCCAAATTTTTAGGCAGTAATAGGTTAGAAGACAAAAATACTGAAGCGGGTAACACGCATACACTACCTGCACAACGGTTTTGCTATGAGATCTGCATAAACATTAGCAATACACACACCAGAGCCCCTAGAATTTATGTTACTCCTGCTACATTATAGAAGAGCGGGCTACGTGATACTACCTGGTAACTTAATTAGTTTGCATTCTAATTTATTACTGCATAAATATAAGAATTCTAACGATTATTAGCATTAACGATGTTGAAATGTGTAATGCTATCACGTTTCATGGCAGTCTGACTGGTCCAGCCGAAACAGTTGTGTTGCGAGTAGAATGCCATCAGAATTTCAAAAGATGCCACGATTACCTCACAATTCTGGACAGTTAACATTAAAAGCTGTGGTTGTACCGCAAAGAGCTTTGTGGTTTCTTTTCCTCTTTGATGTTCGCTTGTGTGGGAAGGCGATATTGGATTTCTTTACTACGTTCAGACTCTCAATTTCGCCTTAGAAGTGTTCACACTACTGACATCTGTATACCAGAATAGCAGTGATTTCTACTGAAGTTTGTGTGTGATACCTTAGGGACATCAGTACTGGCTTTTCACCAAGTGGACTGTAGTTCCACCAAGCTATATGGCCACACTGTCGGTGTCTCTTAAGATGGTTTCTTGTGGTTGCCCATTTTCACATCATACAAGTCCTAAGGTTGCGTGTTTCACAGTCCTAGCCCTTCCCTAACTCACCGTCGCCATACAGTTTTTTAAAGTTGCTTTACGTCGCGCCGACGCAGGTAGGTCTTATGGTGACGATGGGGTAGGAAAAAGCCAGGAATGGGAATGAAGCGGCCGTGGCCTTTATTCATGTCCAGTCACCGCTTTTGCCTCGTTTAAAAACGGGGAATCGTGTAAAATCATCTTCAGGGCTGCCAACGGAGGGCACGAACCCACCATCTCCCGAATGCAAGCCGAAAGCTACGTAACCCAAACTGCCAAGCTACTTGCTCACCACCGTAACCGCAACACTTTTCTGAATCGGTGCGACGTAAATCAAATAACAAAATAAAAACTGACTGTAGTTCTAGCTCGGAACAATACATGTCAGTTTTTAAATTATATCATGTGCCTATTGTTCGTATTTCATCTAAGACTGAAGTAACTAACAGCCCGAGATTAATACACGCGTGTTACTTGCGCATTATACTTCTCAACGAGCTTCACATCAAGCGATCCTGATCCGCGTCGCTGTTGCTACTTTTTCTTCCACACTAATGTTATAATACGGCTGATAACCAGAAATTTAAAGGTATGCAAGGAACTACACAAGTATCAGTTACGAACAATACTATAAACTACACAATCATCACCACCTTAGTGTTGTCCTACAGGAGCAGGGTCCACATTTAGAATTCTCGATCGTCAATTCCCTCGGTCCTGGGCAACAGTTAGATGAATGCCGCGGAATCTCAGCTCCTTGTTCATAGTGTCGTGTCATAGTTGCTTGTTTCTGCCACGTGGTTGTTGTCCGTGGACGGCAAGACGAAAAGATGTACTGGTAAATGCTCCAGGTGCTGTCCATAAGACATGGCCAAATTATTGTAGTCACCCTTCTCGCATTTTATCTCCAATGGAGGCGACGCCAAACTGAACCCTGAGAGTGTCGTTTCGGACATAATTCTAGAGGGAGACACCCATTTCCTAGCGAACCATGCGCACTTTCATTGCATGAAGTCGACTTTCGTTAGTTTTGGTCATGGGCCAACATTCCGTGCCATATAGAGCCACAGGACGTACAACTCCGCAATGACCCCGAAATATTGCAACACTCAGCATACATGGCCCCCTGTGTGTGAGGGTCAGACGAACAATACATACACGGTATCTTCTGTCTGTCGTAAGAGGCGACTAAAATGGGTGACCAAGGGATGATGGAATTGGAACCATGCGATTAGTACCTTTAAGTGAAGAACACCCTGGGTTGACATTACTTAGGATTAGTGCCATTATGTTAGGAACACCATCAGTCTAGACGTTGTCTGTGATTGTTACCATAGTGTGCATTCCACCGAGGTGGCGGAATGGGAGCTTGGCATCACGAACTGGCGTCCGTGTGGGAAGAGCTGCCGTGCGCCACGCTGAATTGCATTGGTTCCTTGTGTTCCCTATAAGTAGTACGAGTATATGAGTATATGAGGGTCTGTGTTACCTGTAGGTTGAACCATAATATGTGATCCATCATGGGTATACATGATTAGTACCACTATGTGAGCAGCACCATGAGTATACGTGGCCTGTGATTAGTTCCACTATCTGAGGAGCACCACAGGAATATCGGCGCCCGTCATTAGTCCCATTAAGTTAGGAGCACCATAGTTCTGCGTTGCTTATGAGTCATACCCTTATGTGAGTCACAGCATGGATCCTTGTTACCTGTGATTGGTGCCATTATGTGTGACATACCACGGGTCTACATTACCTGTTATTAGTACTATAGTATTACCATGAGTCTACGTTACCTGTGATTAATTATCACTATAGGACGAACGCGATGGTTCTACTTTACCAGTGATTAGTACAATTATGAGAGGCCGGTTACTTGGATTTTGGATCCCTTCAGACAAGAATCATCTCATAATATGGGGCATTGTGAATTGGATTTACTGATTGATCTCGATTCATGGTCATATTTTCATCATCATTCGCTTTAGATTTTAATCAGTGCATACATTTTGAAGTTTTAATCATCGTTTCATTTAGTTCCACCTCGTACCGTTAGGGGCCGATGACCTAGCTGTTAGGCCGCTTTTAACAACAAACATAATCATCATCATCAGTAGCAACAGCCCACCTGGAGTAGACATGCAAACCTCATTATGCTTCTGAAACACTGATATTGTACAATTAAACACATGGCAATTGTCTGTTGGTGTAGTGAATAGCAACGGAATTGGTTACTCCACTAACATGTTACTTGATATTACCAAAGACCTCCCGGTCGGTAACTAGAAGAGTGCTCCTGTAATAAAACTCTTGAATTTCTTCCCTCCTGAAGTTATCTCTGCGGAAGCGGAAGTGTTTCTTGCATGTTGCATGTATAACACGTTAAAGAAATTCGTTTACAGCGGCTCAGGGTTGAGTAATTGAATGTGGTACACGGAAGATTCGGCTCAGTATACCTACAAGAGCTGAATGCAGTATGGTAATCAGCATTGTGCCTCAGCCAGCCTGAATCTTAAGGCAGAATATTCTATTGGCGCCTCCGAAAAATGTAAAGCTAGTTGATGTGACGTAATATTATTATTATTATTATTATTATTATTATTATTATTATTATTATTATTATTATTCCGGCCTTTTCGTGATTTACAGAGGTGTAAGAATGTGCTGGTGTGAATGGGTGGACGGAGAAAAGATGAGAGCGTAATTTAAAAAACTAAATTTTGAAATTTTACTTATTTCTTTTCTTTTCTCTGAGTTTAAAAGTTGGTAGTTAGAAAATCTGAAACAACAACAACAACCAAAACAGTTAAAGAGCTCGTCAGCTCGCATATCAAGTCCAAAAATTCGGGTACAGAAGATTTTCAACACAATACTTTTAAAAGGAATGAGCATTGTCGCTCTAAATGTATTTTCTCCACTCACTTATACTCTAGAAGACTGAGCTCCAAAATTTACTGCAGTCCAACCTCTCGGGAGCACAAGCTTCTTGCCGATTTTACACTAGATAAATATCAAAACAGTATTTACTATCCTTTACTCTCGAGCGTGTGTTCCACACACGTCTACAAATAATGATAATTTAAACAGGGGCAATCAGTGCCCATTCTAAATGGTCTAACTGTACAGAATAAAAGATTGAAGATGATCGGGCATGAACAAAATGGTAGGAGGCGAAACAATTGCACTCCTTTAGAAAGGCACTTAAAATCCTACATGGTCTTATGGCCTGAAGTTGCAGAGTCTAAGGCTGTACTATAGAGGGATGGACTAGATGCGAAATATTAAGTACCAAAAGAGTTTTGAAGAATTCAGAATTTTAGAAAATCATACTTGCCGCCATACTAAGTTGAATGGGAATTGATAGAGGGTGAACACTCTTTATTTCCTAAGTCACATACTGTATTTGCCAGCAGAGATTTGAACAAAGTCTTCAGACTTGCCTGAACATTTACATTTAAAAGGTGATTTTAACTTTAATTTAACATTAAGAAATAAGTTTGTAACCTTCCCCTCAAGTTAACTGTTTAGAGCTATCAAATGTTGAAAGATGTCTGCCATTACCTTGAGTTGTTGGGCCTGCTTCCCCTGCCCCCTAAACGCCGTACACACACTTAGACCGGAGCGATGAAGATGCCAATACGGCCATAAAGCGCCGAGATTTCATAGCAACTCCGAGGAGAAGTTCCAGAACTCTTTTGACCTGGGCAGAATGCCTCTACGCACTCCCAATTTAATTGGTTAGAAAAACGCACAAATTCTTGATTGGTTAATAACTTAAGGAAGAAGGAAGCCGTAGTAGTGCTGACACCCTCAGCACATAAAAAATCTACAAACACTTAAGGTATAAAACCTAGAAAGTTGAACATTCCCTTAAAATGTAATTGTACATCCTCCCGCCAGAGGTGGCACATAGGCCGATGGTAGAGACATCTAGAGATTAAAGGGTCCAAGTATTTTGGGATAGATAGTTCAGGGTTCACAGCGCAGTTCAACCGAACGGAGACGGTGTACCTCCGGTACAATTAAAGCCTCCGTGGCTCAGGCGACAGCGCGTCGGCCTCCCAATGCTGACTTACGTGGTACAAATCCCGATCACTCTATATGAGATTAGTGTTCGACATAGGGGAGGCGGGACACGTTTTTCTCTGGGTACTCTGATCTTCCTTGTCACCTTTCATTCCAGCAACACTCTCCTATATAATTTAATTTCGACTCTTAGTCATTAATCATTGCCTAAGAGGAGTGCGACAGGCTTAGACAGCCGGCACAATTCCTATCCTCCCCGTTAGATGGGGCTTAATTCATTCCATTTCTGACCCGGTCGATTTACTGGAAATAGGCTGTAGGTTATTATTATTATTGTTCTTATCATCTTCCATATTTCTTGTTCATAGTTTACATGGATCATCTACTGAAAGGTATAAAGTGGCAGGGAGGAATTCAGTTAGGTTAAAACGTTGTAAATAGTTTGGTCCATGGCGACGACCTGCTCTTAATGTCAGATTGCGCCGAAAGCCTACAGTCTAACATCTTGGAACTTTTGTAATGAGTATGATAAAAAATGAGCCTTTCCATGACTAAATTGATGTCAGTAGGTAAGAAACCTAAGGGAACTAAACGTCAGGTTGAGAGTACAAAGCTGGAGCGGGTAGATAATTCCAAGTGTTTAGGATGTGTGTTCTCCAAGAATGGTAGTATAGTAGGTGGGATTGAATCAAGGTGACGCAAAGCGAATGCAGTGAGCGAAAAGCACTATTTTATAAGAAGGAAGTCAGTTCCTCGACGAAACCATCTTTACACCAGTTTGTTTACAAACCAGCTTTGCTGTACGGGAGTGAAGAGATGGGAAAATGTCAGGAGGGTACTCGGAATGAGGAGATAAAGGCTAATATAGGAATTAACTCGATGGATGAAGATGTACGCAGAAACCGACCTCGGTGTTGGGGCCATGCGAGGCGAATGGAGGAGGACTTTTTTTCTAGGAAGATAATGCACTCTGTTAAGAAGAGTAACATAAGTAGAGGGAGACCAATATGATGATGCTTAGATTCAGTTTCTAACGATTTAAAGATAGAACTAAAGGGGGTCACAGCACTACTGTAGTTACAAATGGAGGATTGTGGACGCGATTAGTAAATTCACAGAGGCTTGCAGACTGAACGCTGAAGGGTATAATAGTCTATAATGAATATGTATGTGTGTATATATACTGCTTATTCGTCTTATTATTATTATTATTATTATTATTATTATTATTATTATTATTATTATTATTTTAATATATTGAAAATACCGTGGAACCTCTTCAAAATAAAAGATGACAAATAATCGAAATTCAGTCTTTTGAGGGTTGGTTTTCTTGATGTCGAAATCTAACTATTAACAGTACTGCTGCGATTATTGAAATGAAATGAAATGGCGTATGGCTTTTAGTGCCGGGAGTATCCGAAGAAAAGTTAGGCTCCCCAGATGCAGGTCTTTTGATTTGACTCCCGTAGGTGATCTGCGCGTCGTGATGAGGGTGAAATGATGATGAAGACGACACATACACCCAGCCCCCGTGCCAGCAAAATTAACCAATTAAGGATAAAATTCCCGACCCTGCCACTAATCGAACCCGGGAGCGCTGTGACCAAAGGCCAGCACGCTAACCATTTAACCATGGAGCTGGTGCTACGACTTCTAATACATAATACTTCGCAGTATTCCACAAACTGCACCCAAGACGATGCTGCGTCGAAGAAAAAATATATCCACCAGTGCATTACTTGTCAAGAAATTAACCAACCTACTTCAGAAGCAATTCTGAAGGCTTTCTCCTGGAATTTTTGCATTCCTGCTGGTAATTTCTTACTACGGGCTCGATCTAATAACTCGAAAACCTGATTATTCACTTTTTCGTATGGTCGACAGCGCGAGGTATTTTTTTTCTCTCCCAAGCTCCTGATGTTTCCTGCTATAATGCTGTAAAACAAATTATACCACAAGCTTCAGAAAAGACTGCTGATTTTAGCGCTTTACCTATTTTCCACGTGAACCAATTATAATAATTACTAAGAATAAAAATCCGTAAAATCATGTATTGACATTTTTAGTAAGCGGCCACGTTTCTATTTTAGACAATAAAATGTTGTCTGAGGAAAAAATATAGAAAATCGTCTGACGTACATTTAAAAAAATCTGAAACATGCTTACATGTGTCCTACAGATTTTGAGACATATGGCCCGGAAGGTGGCCATATAAATATCGCTAGCTGAGGTCGTTCGGGTGACGCGCACCAGCAAACTCTGTTGTGTTTTGACAAGATCTATTGAATTCAATTATTGTTGAAAATACAAGCCCATGATGGTGTTTGAAAAGAATGTATCAGCAACTTTAGGATTACGTATTAATCCGTATCAGTCTTAATAAAATATTGTTATTTGTTTGTGGTTTACAATATAACTTTAAATACTTTAATACTATATATCGGACTGCGTATTACAGAAAACAGAACTAGTCTTGGTCTTGGAGGTGGCCGGCTTCCATTAGACAGCACCGTTACCAATCCGTGCTCAGAGGTGAGCGACTCTCGACTATCTGTCACATCGCCATTCTCATATCTGACAACAGCGCAGTTTTCATCACCCGCCTAATTCATTGTTCACAGGTTGAAATATTGTTGATACATTCTTGTGAAACACCATCATGGGCTTGTATTTTCAACAATAATTGAATTCAATAGATCTTGTCAAAACACAACAGAGTTTGCTTTTATTTACCACGGGACGTGAATACACACATTCATCAACACAAACATGACATTCTCATCAACCCTATTTGATAGGTCGTTAGCACTCTGGAAGGACATTCACGTTATATCTCAACAAACAAACATTCTCAATGATTAGATACAACTCGTATCCCACGTATTATACTCCCACATACAGACGTACATTGCTAACAACAATACTGGAAGCGAGCAGAGACATTAACATATTCTTATTCTGAGGTGACTGCCATCGTGAAACTGTTGAAAAATAGTCAGCAGACTATCGATATTGTGGTCATATCCATAGGATTCCCAGTTTTACGAGGAATACGATTCAGTTAGGTGAATTTTCATTTAAAATGCAAACATGCTCTGAGTTGGATGCGAACCACGACTGCCGTAGTGATCAGCCTGATACGAAGTAATTCAGCTATCACGCTCCAAATATTTGAAAACACTCAAACGAGCTAATTCGTTTACTCCAAATAAACTTTCAACATATTAGTTCGTGTTACTAGAGTCAATAAGTTCTTGGACTGGCTCGTACAACGTAGGCAACAATGCGTACATATGCGTACTACAGTCAATAAGTTCTTGACTGGCGCCTACAGTATAGGCAACACAGCTTACACTCACGTACTACATTAAGTAAGTTCGTGGACTAGCGCCTACAGTTCAAGGATCACCTATATTTTTGACCTGCCTTTTCGCGACCTTTTCCCGTCGTGGTGATCCGGACAATTTCAAGTTGATCTTCTTAAACGTTTCGCTCGCGGGTTTGCATAATTTTTGGCAGAAATTGAAATTGAAATTTGTCCGTTGCTCAAACTACGACATTCTCAAAATCCGTCGCTGACATTCAACTACCCTTCACAGCAGAGACTGTAGCTCTGTTTATACTGTCCGCACACAACTGTCTCTTGCTGGGACTATTGAAGAACTGTCACGGCAACATCCTGTGCTGAAAACTCTCCGCTACAGTGCACCATAGTGACACTATACGGCCATTTCTCGAACTTAATGACTCTACTATGTACAGATTTTAAATGGGTTCCGATACCACTGGTATCAAGTTGCCAGTTTTGCTGCTTTACGTCGCACCGACACAGATAGGTCTTATGGCGGGCCAATTTTGATTCTGTACTTAAGATCTCTTCAATATGTATTATGTGTACTGAATGCGATCTAACTCGTTGGAAGTTTATTTCGAGTACAATACGTTCACGAAAATTATTCATTAATTTGTTCGCAATAATTATTATTGGACAGCAGTAAAGTTGACATAGCATACGTGGTAACTGAAAGTACTGTACTCATATATGCCATCGTCGTGTTAGTAGATTTCTTCTCTTTATTCTAATCCGTTTACCACCCAGAGTTGGATTTCCCTCGCACTAATGGATGAATTCCACCTCTACCGCCTCAAGGCCAGCGTCCTGGAGCGTGAGGCTTTGGGTCGGGGTACACAAGTAGGAAGGAGGACCAGTACCACACCCAGGTGGCCTCAACTTTTATGCTGAAAGGCGGCCTTGTTCGAGGTTGGGACGGTTTGGAAGGGATAGGCAATGATGAGGGAAGGAAGCGGCCGTATCCTTAAGTTAGGTACCATTTGCCTGGAGGAGAAGTGGGTTACCACGGAAAACCACTCCGAGGATGGCTGAGGTGGGAATCGAACTCTCCTCTACACAGCTGACCACCGAGGCTGAGATGGCCCTCATTCCATCCTTCGTACCAGCTTTTAAAATTTCGTGGCAGAGCCGGCAATCTACCCCAGGCCTCCGTGGGTGGCAGATAATCGCACATACGTTAGAACATTTAACGGCGTGTAATATAACGTATATGGGACAAAATTTTATCACCTTCCCGTCTTCCAAATAGTACAAGTATTTCATCATGATCAAACGTTGTTCTGCCTTCCGGCAGGTCCAGTCGTGTCTGTACCTCCATATCTGTCTTGTTACCTCTACATATCCCTCCTTTTCCTTGTCCTTCACCTTACTCGTTTCTCTTTTCCATCCTTTACATCGCTCTTCGCAATAACGAATCATGTCGTAGACTATGTTCCATTCAATATTATTTCCTTTTTCGAATCAAGCATAGCATGCTTCTCTCTTCTCCAACTCTCTTCAGCATTTCCTTATTCATTATTCTATCATCCCAGCTCAATCTTTGTATTCTTCTCCAAATCTGCATCTCGAATGCCTATATTCCTATGTTTTTCCTTTCTCAGTGTCCATGTTCCTGTCCCTTTTAGAACCAGTCTCCAAATATCGTCGTTGCCCGTGCCAAAGCCGCTATATGACCGCTACGTTTCGTAGAAATGCTGACCCACAGCCCACGTCTCATAAAGGATGAGAAGAATATTTTGAATATCGTCGCACAATATTGAACGTTAGATGCCACATCCTTACCAACCAAAACAGATGCGTCGTAGTTTAAAAAAAAAGAGTTCAGGACCACGATTTAATTGTTGGATGAGCGTAGAGTTGACCTCGGGATCAGCAGTTAGATGCAGAAAATCAACCAATAATTTGCAGAGCTGGCTTCAGAATGGTTTCTTGAACTGAATGACCACACAGCGCGTACGATATCATTGAATGTTCTGTACATTGTGATAGTATTATGTTCCAGATTGCTGTGAAGTGGCCGATAACAGGCATTTTATGCTATCAGTGTTATCAGTTTAACGATGTAGCTTGAATAAAGAACTATTATACCAACGTAATAACAAGTATTTTTCATTCGTACATACAGTTTTTGAATAATACCGCTATGGTACTACTGTGCGTTTGGGAGGAGAGAGAATTGAAATCCAACAGTCTGCTATCTTAGGAATGGGAATTGCCGTGCAGTTATTATATAGGCCACGAATGTTCCCTTCCTTTTCTTCCAACTTAAACTGCACCACAAATTATTTTTATTAATATCATTCATGTTAACAAATGTGATCATAAAGTAAAGTTAAAACATAATTACCCAACAATAACAACAAGAACAGCTACAACAACAAGAGTTCAACGAGCAGTTCGATGGAAAGAGAATATTACGAGAAATACTACTAGATTAACATTCTAACACAACTTGAGTATTTCCAGTACTTAACGCTACGGCTTACAATACTATAGGTTGAGATTGCTACTAGCTTAACATTACAACACCGTCATATACAAATTCACAGGTACTTTAAGTATTTCAACATTTTATATTATGACTTACAGTATATTGAGCAATACAATTACTAATATCTTAGCATTGTAAATACGCACATATCTTAAATAATTCAGATACCTGAATACTACAATGTACAGTCGGTTGAGTGTTGTATTAAAATATGCATCATCACATACAAATGTACACAGAATTTGCAGAATGCTGGAGACACCACTCATCTCCTGGCCAGAGACAGGGCGTTACACTCTAAGTAGCCCGCCGTATGGATGCGATTTGCAGATGTCCATGTTTGCGATGTGTTATCAACGTGTAAAATGCGCCCTGTGCACACTGATTTTAAAATGAACCTTAAATACATCATACTCTAGGACTGGGTAAATACGTCTTGTAAACATACATTCCTACAGTTCCGTACAGTAAGGTTCATTATCCTTTTATACAAGCGCATAGGAAAATAACTCAACGAAAATTGTTCTCATGGCCTTCATATCCATATGTGGCTGCGCGGCGTGACCAGTCTTAACAGAAATAATGAACAGGAAGGGCATTGCCACATTCGCAGTTCTGACACCGCAGCGACGATATTATTTATATATAAGAAAATATAAGGTTCAATAATACTTGAGGAATTCCCCGGCCTCTCAAATGTCCAAAATCTCACGCTTGCCAAACGAGGCTCAGAGGTCCACTCGGCTAGGTTCCGACCGGTGTTTTATTTCGGAGCGACTCGGCTAAGCTCGGCTTCACTCGGCTCGGATGGTGGAGTCCTGCAGACCGAGTAAGGAAGGGGAAAGAGGCAGAGCGAACGAGACAGGCGTAGGTAAGGAGAAAGACGGCGCTATTGCTCAAAATCGAGGAGTAGGAGATCTTCACTCTGGTCAACATAACGAAGTCGTCTTATGCAGCTTGCACCGCCCAGTGCACCGGTGCATGCACTCAGAGTGGCCCTGGATTAGAGGACAGTATAAGGCTTCATCTACTTTAATTTTCTGAGTTCTGCCTGCTAGAAATATAGCCACCCATTCAATCATTATTTTGTCTAGTCCAAGTGCACTCACTTTTGCCAGTAGTCTCCCAAGTGACACACGTGTTAACGCGCTACGGCTGTGATTGGTTCGAACTCCACTGTTGGCTGTTTTGATAGTAGTTTCCTGTGGTTTTCCATATTCACTTGCAGAAAAATGCTGGAACAGTTCATATTCATCGGCCACAGCTGATATTTTTTACTTCCACACCCAGTTTCATTCTCCACAATTCATTTCATCTTCATTAATCCTCAACTGATGTTGAAAACAAGAAAAGCATACGGCCGTTGCACATGCCACATAATTTTCTCCCACCTCATCCTTGATCTCTTATCACGAAACGGAACTAAAAGGTAAATATACTGAAGCCGGCCCCGCAATGTAGGGGTAGCGTGCTTGCCTCTAACCCGCAGGCCCCGATTTCGATTCCTGGCCAGGTCAAAGATTTTTACCTGGTTCTGAGGGTTGGTTCGAGTTCCATTTAGCCTATGTGCGAGCGATTACATCGAGGAGCTATCTGACGGTGAGAAGGCGGGCTTGGTCTAGAAAGCCTAGAATAACGGCCGAGGAGATTCGTCGACACCTCGTAATGTGCAGGCCTTCGGGATGAGCAGCGGTCACTTGATAGGCCAAGGCTCTTTGGGGCTGTTGCGCCATGGGGTTTAATGTACTAAAACATAATACGTTCGGCGTGACATTTGCACACTGCGATGCCATTCTTTTCTCTCCATCATTCCACCCAAATCAGATTTGCTCCGGGTGACGTTATCACGAAAATCGGATCCCTCCCCCAGCAATCTTGTCAACCACTGTATTGTTTTCCCCTAGTGTTTGCGTCCGGTGAAAGTATCATTCTTTGAAGTTGAAATGTTTATATTCATAGTCACATAAGGACTAAATTACACTGAATATCAGAATTTACAGGATGGTTTCACTTGATGCGTTCAATATCTAAGACAAAAGAAGTCGAAAGATGGGCATCTTCGAAAGTGAAACGAAAATCTCTCGTTAACCATTTCTCCTAGGTCATACGTGAGAAAACACTTAACTGTATTATGCTGAATTTGTTTATACAAGTGCACATTAGTCTGGAAAGAACTGAGTACTTGAGTCTACCCGCGTTTATTGTTCCATATTGCAACTTTAAAAACATTCAGTGATTTCTTTTATTTTCAGGTAAGATTTGTCACAGTCTTGAAGAAGTCACTGAGCTTCACTACTACTCGTAGATGCATTGGTGAATTACGGTAGGTATCCAAAATATAATATATAGAGGTCTGCATTATCTCCGATTTTTACCGGCGAATACCGCTCGCCTCTCTGGCTCTCGGGAGTATGCGGCCGAGCGTCCTGTGCAGCCGGTTGCGGGCTACCGATCATCAGCGACTGGCCGAGCGCGCCAAACGCTCGGTCGGTCGCTAGTAACCGGCGGGCTCAGTGCTAGCCAGCCAGCGAGCTGCGCTTCGCCGGACTCGAGATCATAGGCCACTACTTTACATTAATCCTCACCTATTTCTTTTACAAATGTAACCTAAATATTACAGTTGTATATGTTACATTTGAAGTGTGTTAATATGTTGCAGACTATTGGATTTTCGTCTTTGAGGTGATAATGTATCTAATAATTGTAACGTTATGAACTGTAATGTCTTCATATAGTATTTTGTTCCGTTCGCTAGATAAACGGGGACACAGTAATAGTGGGTTATGCGTAGCCTATCTCCAGACTCGGCCACATATACACTGTACTAATATCAAATGCAGGGTCAAGAAGAAATGCCGGATTGTTTTTAAACAACTACTCATCAATTTTCTTTTTACAAGCGTTAATTTACAAACAAAGTGAAAGTGGTACTGTAAATGAAGTTATATGTTAATCATAAATATACAATTCGTTTTTCGTCATTGGTGCTGCCTTATGCACAGGATTCATTTGTGTTCCTGGAGCTACTACTAGAGCTGGCGGTTTGCACTTCTTCCTGTGAAGTAAATGAAAGTAGAATCAAACATTCATAGCGTTTGAGGAATGTTTCCTTTCTTGTGATTACGTGGTATGTTCAGAATACTTACGAAATTGTCATGGATCAATAAGAGATCATCCACCTTATGATTCCAAGCACGATCTTTTGCTAGACAGCAGGTGACCGGCCTGGCTAAAATTTCTCTCGCTGGAAACACTAGTGGCATGAATGCAGAGAACTCTTCTACTACTACCGACAGCCTTGGAAATAACTCCGCATGCGTTTTCCATCACTTCAAAATGTGGCATTCGGCACAGCTACAGTCAGATTTGGAGAGCGAAAGGTACCTGTCGATCCATTAGTAGTATTTGTGTGTCCATCATCGTCGTCCTCATCCGAACTCCAGTCCACCTTGGACTTTTTCATGGGAAGAACTTGGTCACTGTTTGCTTGAATGGGCTCTAAAAATGAACAAAACATCCGTAATGCATTCATGTCACCTTTAAATATGTATAAAAGTTAGGATACTGGTTACTAAAAGCTATATTTCCAGTGAATTCCTATATATATATCGCAAAAATTACATCAAAACGCATTGTGGAATATTTAGGTTGCGAAACCCTTCCCAAATATTGTATTGCCTTATTTTCTTGACACGGCATAAGCCCAAAAGCCTATACAGAAACATTCGTTTACTACTTTTTTTCAGTGATTCGACCTTACCATTTACAGGCACATTTACGAGCACAATCGTCGAACTTCAGCATACGCGACCTGCTTTTCTTCTGCTGTGACTTTCTTCAAATGACGTCGTGATGGCCATAGAACCGTGGCTTTGTAACGGATAGCCTCCAATTTGCACTTCTCTATGTTGAAATATGCTGCTCTCGTTTTTATTTTCGTCATGCATTGAAAATGATAAACAATATATACATAATTATATTCCGATAATTCAGCAGGTTTATAAACGATCGTAACTTATAAAAATATTTCTTACTTCGTTGTCACTCTCTTCTGGTTCACAATGATGTAACAGACGCGTGTACCAAGGCAGCACACGTTTCAGCCTTGTTACACTTTCCAAATCCAAACTCGCTTCTTTAAAGGGGGTTAGAAAAGCGATAACTTCTCGTATGCACTCTTCATAGAAAGTTTCTAAGAGTTTCGATTGCCCACGGGATTCTAATAGATCTAGAATATCGTCAATTAAACTTATGATGGAATTGAGCATTAACAGTATACTGTTCCACCGCGTTACAGCTTCTTGCTTCATAGAGTGCTGCAGACGCCCCGAGTGACCCGATCTCTTCAAATAACCTACTATAGCTCTTGCTGATAGCAGACACGACAGGATTTCAGGAGCTTCATCTTCTAAAAACGTCTCTTAACATGTGTGACGAAGCGCAGTCATCAGGCAGTGATCAAAGCAAGGCAGACGGTCGTAAGATTCAAGTGCCTTCTTCATATTAGCTCCTTGGTCGGTGACAAAGTAACATTTTGTAAGATCATTCTTGTTGATTGCTAACTCAAGCAACCGCTCTTCGATTTCGTGCCGAATGTTCTCTTCTGTCTTAGGTATGTCCGGAAACTCAGTTGTTAGCAAAACAAGCGTTTCTAGCTGCCACTCATCGTTAACATAATGCGATGTCAGAGTCAAGAAATTTATCTCCTTGTAGTTATCAGACCACAGATCAGCATCTGAAGCGCACATTTTATTCTTTATGGCACATAGTAGCTTGGGCACCATTGTCGCCCGTATTTTTTCGGCCTTTTCTTTAATATGCCGTGATACAGTGGTAGGGTGCGGAAGAACATCTTCTATTATTGACTTTGCCATAAGTGACGCCAACATTGATGAGCTCCTGCGAATATATCTTGAAGCCAATCTTACTACTAGTATTTAACGGCAACAAATCTATTCCACTGATATCGACCAACTTATAAACACCAACTTTCTTTATGCTGCTTGATACTGCACGTGTTCGCTGGAATTCTGATCCTCAGTTACTTTTGCAGCGCCAAATCATACCTGTTTTGCTTGACTGGTAAGAAAGTACAGTATCACATGTGGCACACTGCGCGAACCCAGAAGAAGCCTGCGTGACAGGATCCACTACAAGTGCAAACGATTTCCAAGCTTCACTCTTCGGCACCTCTTCCGACATATCTTTCTTCTTCAGGAGTAACGAGCCGCTCCTAATTCTCTCCAGAATACTTCTCTTCGTTTCTTGAATGCAGCGTTTAAGACTTATACTTGGTTGATCCATAAGCTGTCTGCACTGCTCAAAGCCCAGTCACCAACTGGTTTTACACACGATGTCTAATGCATTCTGCACTGTAGAGCGCGCGGCGGTTTTACAGTCACCGACCGGGATTATGATTACGCTCGAGCGCCCGGCAGTGCTCGACAGTTCCGCTGATCACCGAGAGGTGAAGGGCGACCGGCCACATGGTGTATTAGACGGCCACAGCCTTATCGCAGCGTGGGCTTTTCCCAGCCGTCGAGCAGCGGCACGAAGTGGGCAATGCTCGAGCGGTTGTTTTCTTCCAAATGCAGAGCTCTAATAATATACTTAGTATGCAATGAAATTAACATCATCTGAGAGTACCTTTAGGGTACAATTGAATCTCGCTTACTGGGCGAGTTAGCCATGCGGTTAGGAGCGCGCAGCTGTGAGTTTGCATCCAGGAGATAGTGGATTCGAACCCCACTGTCGTCAGCCCTGAAGGTGGTTTTCCGTGGTTTCCCATTTTCACACCAGGCAAATGCTTGCGCTGTACCTTAATTAAGGCCACGGCCGCTTCCTTCGAACTCCTAGGCCTTTCCTGTCCCATCGTCGCCATAAAACCTATCTGTGTCGGTGCGACGTAAAACAAATAGCAAAAAAATGAATCTCTCTTAATAAGGAACGAACTAAGAGATTGTGAGTTCAATTCTGGTGTCAATTACGGCATAAGACTAAAGGTGTAATCCTCCACAAGGAGTGGATCTGGCACCATCAGGCTCCATCCATCTGCGAATGGAAAGATACTTTATAGATAATTTGTAATATTGTGGCGGTACTATTAGTACCGGGTAGAAGTTAGGACGGTATTCGTTGTCAGCAATGCCTCGGTGATGTCGAAACCTTATCCCATGCCCTTGGATTCTGGTCACACAGTGAAGCCATCTGTAATGTAAGATATTACACCATCAGTCATATTATGTTAACAGAAGCAGTACGGGAATTTGGATATGCCACTCATGAAGAAGTTACAGGAATAGCCAATGAAGCAATCACGATGCTGGCTGGAAAAATACCTACGTATTAGATCCAACGGCCTATCAGGCCGTGTGAGCTTGAGGCAGCAGGTTATCGGGCTGATGATCGGAGCCTGGGGAAAGAGAACATCCCATTTCGTGTGAACATCTGTCGTGCACGAGGGATCTCTAAACCAGCGATAATGAATATTGCGACATCCGCCATTAAGAAATCTATATCAACTTTGCATAACCATTTCTTCACATAAGTATCCTATACATCTTGTTTAAAACTGTAATTATTTTCAACACTACACCTCGGTAGATATTCCTAGATTTAGTATCTTTTAGAATTTTCAGATTATGTATGAATTGAATTTGATTATCTATCTCACAACTATCTTTTCTAAAATTGTATTCCCCACAGGTCATTCCTATTCAAATTTATTTTTAAAATCTCTTGCTAGTGACTTTACGTCGCTCCGACACAGATAGGTATTATGGCGACGATGGGGCAGGAAAGGCCTAGGAGTTGTAAGGAAGCGGCCGTGGCCTTAATTAAGGTACAGCCCCAGCATTTGCCTGGTGTGAAAATGGGAAACCGTTGAAAACCATCTTGAAGGCCGCCGACAGTGGGGCTCGAACCCACTATCTCCCGGATGCAAGCTCACAGCCGCGCGCCCCTAACCGCACGGCCAACTCGTCCGGTTTTAAAAATTTCATAACGTATATGTTATATTAAGCTTTAAGCTGTAAAATAAAGGAAGTAATAATTCATCGTATGTTCCACCACCCACTACATAAACCTACATTAGCATACCCAGACATTTGCCGTAGGATCGGTCAAAAATGACAATTTACTAGTCGGGAACTGGATCCGGGCCTCTCTTAAAATAATGTACGATTAAGAAAGGTGGACCCAAGACAGAAACACATTCGTGTAAAGAGGAGTTTATTAAATTATCTTCGGGTTAAAGTAAAAAAAAATAATAAAGAGAACACATAAATTACAGGAAGCAACAATGAATGAAATAGAACTCACGTGAGTCAGTATGAATATTGTAAGGATATTTGGTTCTTATGGACATCTCTTCCATTATTCATTTGAATTCACTTTTCGTAATGCCGCAGACATTTTCATGAGACTGTAGTGCATGGACAGGAGAATTGTTATCAACTTATCGCATACAGAAAGTAGAATTATATGTTTTCCTTATTATTTCTCCTTCAAACAGCCCTCGAAACAATTAACCACACTTTTATATAAGAAAGGTGGAAAAGGTTACAAATTAGTCTCGAATCGTAAAGACATTACTCGCTTGATAATCGCCAAGGAAGAAGTAGTTTTATTTTCCTGAGGGACTCCATGGACATGAGTATCAAGAAAGGGGTACATATCCCAAAGATTGTAAACTAAGGAAAACAAGGAGATTGTAGGGAAAGGTAATAAGACGTTTCCATCGCGACACATAAATAAACGTGATCTCTGAGAACCAAACAAGAGTAACGGAGAATGATCCCCAAATAATAAAATGGACCCAAAGCATATAACACAACGCGGGAACAAAACACAATAAAACGCCCACGCAAATAAGAAATAAATAATGTCATTAAAGAAAAGGCACAATAGATAGTACAGACCCACCATTTACACAGTACATTTACACAAGGAGCGTCGCTAGACCGACATTCCAGGGTATCGATTAAAAAGATAAAACTGAGACACACTGCGGTAGATTTGCAGCAGCACAATTTATCATACACGAAGGCATGTGCTGCATCAGGTTAACAAGAATAAAATAACAGAGCCCTCTCATGTACAAGCGAAAGGTCGCCCAATCCAACGAAATCTCAAATCATATACGTTGTACGATACATTCGTATCAGCAAGGGATGCGAAAACGAATAGAACCTAAGACAGCGCTATAGCACAAACAATATCACTCAGCCCAAAGGTGATGCGCAGGAGAACAGATATGGACAGGTCCAGACATAACAACGCGTCCAGCAAAATCAAGTCACACATACATGTACACAAAACGGATTTGCAATATATTTTCATCCTTACTCAGTCTGCATGAATAAAATAATTAAAATAATAGAATAAATTAAAAGAAGATCACATAGCCATCAAATTTAAGAAAAAACCTAAAAGAGATCACAGAAACGCTAAGTTACATTAGTACCTGTTATGTAATCCAGCGCACAAGGTCAGATGTGCGGATAGAGAAAATTAAAAATCTCATCATAAATAATAGTTTTGTGTACCACACGACACACATGTCGCAGATACACCTCGCCATCTTCTCCTTGGTATATAATGTGTATATTTTCTGTCAAAGAGATCATAAAGACAAAGCTAGTCGAGAAGAACCAATCTAGGAAATTGAAATGGCACAGAGTAGCCATCTCTCAAGTTAAGGAATAAGTTACAGATGAGTCAGAGAAACAATATTAGATTAACAACCAGGCGTAGGGTATAGTCTCAGAGAAATAGAAAGATAAGGTCATATGAGTAGTCGAATGTAACGAACATAAGCTTCGGTACAATGTATAGATTCTCTTGACACTTTTACTGACCAGATCAGTGGTTTACGATAACACAAAGAGAACTTATCTGGAAGGAAAATGAATGTGACCTGGAAAATTAGGATAATGAATACACATACAGATATATAATATGTGAGTGAGAATGAGAAATTACGGCCAAACAAAAATGACTGCTATGAGTGAAAAATTTGTTCCTGTGCATTTGATTTAATCATCATCATCCTTCAGAAAAGGTTCAGGCTATATGTCACATCGTATCTTTTCATCGGACGTCTTTTACCAATGGACACATACTGCATAGGTTGTTCTGGTATCTTTCGTTCTGTCCTGTCTCCCAAGAAAACTCTTCCAGATGAGTCTCTGTGTATCAATGTACTGAAGCCCAGGTCCAATTGTTACAGGCAAATTTTGGGTTTTAAACATGTTCAGACACACTGCAAATAATTTTTTAATTGACGTTTTCCCTTTTATTACAATTTGATTCACGTCGCACCTACTGTGTAGAGATGAGAAGAATGCAAGAATAAGGAATGTGGCCTGGAAGCACGAACTTCCTGTCCTGCTCAGACAGCTCGGCTCTTATCTGCTCTTATCTGCTACATGAAAACATTGACTCACACTTTGCAGTTTGCTGGATTACAACTGACAAGAGCAAAAAGCTGCTAGTAGAAGACAACATAAAGTCCCCTGGGTAGTAGCGGAGTTGCTATGGTAACCATTGCGTCACGGGCTCTGCTGGTGAAAACCCCTTCGCCCCGTGCCTCACCGGGCATGTGCATTCTTCTGATCTCCCAACAATACACAGATTGGTCTTATGGTGGTGATGGGATGGGAAAGTGCCAGGAGGGGGTAAAAAGAGACCGTGATTTAAAGTTGGGTACCATCGCGGGATTTACCTGGAGAAGAGCGAGAAACCATGGAAAACGACTTGGAGGATGGCTGAGATGGGAATCGAACATCCTCTGCTCAGCTGGCCTTCCAAGACTGAGTGGAACCCGTTCCAGTACTTGTGCCACTTTTCAAATCTTTGGCAGAGCCTGGAATCGAACTCGGACTTCCAAGAGTGGCAGCTAATCATACTAACCACTAGACCACTGAAGCCAAAACTTTGGATTTCTAGCAGCAGTTTGATATTGACACTTTGTTCACTCATGATTATTCAAATATAATTTCAATTTGCATTCATTTCTCAACCATATGACCTAGTCCTGATTAAAATTACTGTAATTGCTGTATTAGGATGAATTATAAATCCTACCATTTGTTCTGAATTTTTCTAAGATGTAAGTAGACGCTCTGAATGGCTCAGAGAGTTAAGGCGCTGGCTTTCTGATCCTAAGTTGGAAGGTTCGAACCCGGCTCAGTCCGGTGGCATTTTAAGGTGCTATAAACGTCAGACCCGTGTTGATAGATTTATCGGCAGGTAAAAGAAGTCCCACGGGACAAAATTCCGGCACCCCGGCGTCTCCGAGAGCCGTAAGATTAGTTAATGGGGTGTGAAAACCAATGGCATTAATTACGTAAGTTGACTTTTCTGGACTTAGTTTGATTAATTGAGGTTGGCATTGGATGATTATTTAGCGTAGTTTAACCGCCGGTTGCCCTTCCTTACGCCAGTCTGATGTATTCACTATTGTGTGTTTCTGTGCTGGTTGGTTGTGTGGTGTATTGTACGTTGATAACGATAACTAATACCCAGTCCCCGAATGAGAGAAATTAACCATATACAACTAAAATAACCATTCCGACCGAGAATCGAATGCAGGGCACTCTGAACAGAAGGCCAGTATTCTGACCATTCAGCGAGGAACCGATAACCTCATGTACATGATTATTCAGCCAAGTTGTCCACCTCAAATATCTCCTGATATGTTAAAAATATACAGGCTGTCCGTGAAACATGTTCCAGTATTTACAGAGGGTAAAGCACGCAAGAAACGAAGGAAAAATGGTCCTTTAAACATTGATCACAAACCTAATATCGTCGGAGGGTCTGCCTATAAGGGATGCACAAGGCTTTTAATAGCCACATGAAATTATTATTATTATTATTTTCACAAGTTGCTTCACTTCGCACCGACACAGATATCTGTTATGGCAGCGTTGGGATAGGAAAGGCCTAGGAGTGGGGAGGAAGCGGCCGTGGCCTTTATTAAGGTACAGCCCCGGCATTTGCCTGGTGTGAAAATGGGAAACCACGGAAAACCATATTTAGGGCTGCCGTCAATGGGGTTTGAACCCAGTATTTCCCGCATCCAAGCTGACAGCTGCACGCACCTGACCACACGTCGAACTCGCCCGCTAACTTATACTCTTCATTTTCTTACCTAACCTCATTTAATAGAGTATTCTTCCATATTCCCATACTTCGTGGACATACGCTTTCTTCAGCATATAATCTTATTTTTTGAGTGTCAGATGTTTCCCACTTTTTTCCAACGGTCTGGTCAGAGAATACCAAAGGATACCAGAAATCAACGGCAACCAGTCCATACTGATATCGCGCTAATCTACAAACTAGTAACTTTGGTTCAAATTGAGGAATCCACACCCTACTAAGTCGAAAACTTCAACTTAATGAACCATTGGAATCTGAAATGGAGCTGAACTTCTTTTTTAGAATTCTGAGGTATGCCGTCTATAAAAATGAAGGATCCTGGATTCGATCCACCCAAAATGACGTGTATTAGCCTTAACATAATTCGGACTTATCATGGTGTTTGCGGTGATGCACTATTGACGTGGAGGAAGCTAGCATCTCCCGCGTGATTGTGGTGCCGATAGACAGATTATCGCTCATATTGTACACGAGTGTTCTTTGAGAACTTACTACTGCAATCTCAAGGATTTTGTATACAAAACACCTGACTCAGTGGAGTATCTAAGGAGCTTGGACTTTAATTTGTTAATTATGCAAATATATTTGTGTCCAATTGTTGTTGTATAATTAATGTTCTTTTATTACGATTAATAATCCCAGAGATTAGCACTAAAAATGAAATGGCGTATGGCTTTCAGTGCCGGGATGTGTCCGAGGACTTCGGCTCGCCAGGTGCAGGTCTTTTGACTTGACGCCTGTAGGCGAACTGCGAGTCGTTATGAGGATGAAACGATGATGAAGACCACCACATACACCCAGTCACCGTACCAGTTAAATTACCCAGTTATGGTTAAAATTTCCGAACCTGCCGGGACCCCTGTAACCAAAGGCCAGCACGCTAACTATATAGCCATGGAGATGGGTAGTACTAAAATGGAATAATTCCATGATTTGTGTAAACAGTGATTACCGTTACCACCACCCTAACTTTATTGTCCTGTGAAACTTCCTCTTGGAAAAGTACCCTACCTTCCTATTTTCAAGAATGCGAGTTGCAATTCTTGATCCATTTGAAGTCATTGTGACTCATCAGAGTAGCGGTCTGACTAGGACACTGATAACTTGACTACTTGTATTTAAAGATATAATTCAACCACTGTGAAGTGCCGTCGCATTTGCATACAAGAGAGTTTTGAATGAACTTGTTTCGTATTGTGGAGAACCGAGCGTAATTTAGAGGTCAGATATCGCGATTATGCTTAAATGAGTGTTCTAAGAATGTTCCTCTGGATTTTTGCTCTCTAAAGGGCTTTCTTCAGTAACTAAATGAATGTCAGCACAAGAGCGTAATCAGAGTAAATGGAAGGAGAGATAACAGAAGAGAGATACTGGGAGCAAAAACTAACACCTTTTATTTCCTAGCTGTTTAGTGGGACGGCGTGGGAAAGAGCGCGCAGCGTACTCACCCATTAAATAAATATCAGTAGGGCAGACTTCAAAAAAAGTCAGAAGCTTTTCAGTAACATTTGTACATAGCCGGTCCTTCGCCATAGTTATTATGCAGTAGCGAGACTCAAATGTTTTTTCACCGAGGAAGTTGGCTACTCTTTACTGGCCATGTACTGTAATATTGTAAGTGTAATTCAGTAGACTGTGGATTTCAGTCTCACTGTAACTGTCACTGAAAGTGGCTTTCCATATTTTTCAAATCTTTGCACCAGTTAAATGCAGAGTCTGTACCATAAATAAGGCCAACGGGGTCACCTTCTCAATAATTACCCTTACCCATCCAAGCGGCGCCGACAACTTGTTTGTGCTATAGTATACAAAGTTTGACACTATAATACTGAAAGGAGAATTCTGACATTTCTTAGAGTGAGGTCCTGGTTGGGAAGAAGGGAGTGGGGGGTATGGTTGCCACGGAAACGCGTGAGTGGGTACACTGCGGTTGCCATGGAGATAAGCCTGCTGGCCGGCTTGTGTTGCTTGGAGCTGCCAAACCTCTCATTTCTGAGTTACGTACAACAGAACACAGCGGTCTGAACGAAAGAAAATGTGAGCCGCAAGCGAAGAGAAGGAGAAAGGAATGCAGGAATGTGGCAACACCGTGCAATGGCACCTGCAATGCTCATCTCGCCAGTCCAATCTGTCAGAATGCTCTTTTCAATATTACTAGTATAGTTCTTCCCTACAAGAGTACACTCAGATGGAAGTGTAACTGATTTTGCTACCCATATGTTACGATTCTTATATTTCATTATCAATGTGTACATATGTTACTTCGTACGCGAGAAATTTTCGATGTCTCTGTATCATGTGCTTTGCGAATGAATGAATGAATGAATGAATGAATGAATGAATGAATGAATGAATGCATTATTAATCAATAAATAAATGAAATAATAGAAATAAATCAATATTTGCAAATATCAGGGAAGACTAGGGAGACTAGTAGGGGAGGGGATCTGATGAGGTGGATGGGGTCGATGATCTGGTTCGTGGAGAAATTGAGTGGACGAAAGGGAACCAAGTTAGAACGAATTAAATTACTTTAATTAACATTTTTCACAATATTTTTCAGTAGAACTTCGATTATAAATGTCGCTCGTTTGACCGATATTCGGATGGATTATATTTCGTTCCTCTGGCTTTTCTCTCCTCTAAAGGACTTTCTTCAGTAACTAAATGAAAGTCAGCACCAGAGCGTAATCAGAGTAAATGGAAGGAGAGATAACAATTAATATTAAATTCGGATGTTCCTGCCAAAACTTTCAGTAATTTAAGGAATTGCTTGGCCGAGGCGGTAAAGGCATGTTCGGTTCACTCGGAAGGACGTGAGTTCAATTCCCCGTTTGGAAGTTGAAAAATTTAAAAAGCGAAATTTTCACCTCCGGAGTACACATGGCCCTGAGGTTCACTCAGCCTACACCAAAAATGAGTACCAGGTTAATTCCTGGGTCAAAAGCGAACGGGCGTAGAGCTAAACACTCTACGCCAACAAGTGCCGCGGCTGCGCATGATAGAAGCCTTTACCTTCCACTCCTCCAAGGGCCTTCATAACCTACACAGAGATATTATCATAATATTTCACTGCGCAACCAATTGAATAATCCACATTCGTGATGGCCGCTGACTCACAGAGTTCACAAAACAACTTACAATATCACTGTTACTGTATCAAATGTCGACAAAACTAGGATCCTTCAAAATAAATCGTCCCTGCTAATCTCCAGTCACATCTCCAATATCAGTTACTTCGAACATTAATACAAGAAGTAGAAGGACGTTTTTCGAGACTTTCCTATGGATCGTGGAATATATGGAAGTGAAATAAGGACGATAACTAGCTCAGAAGGAAAGAGAATAGAAGCTTTGAAATGTGGAGTTAAAGAAGAATGCTGAAGGTGAGTTGGATAGATAGAATCCCGAATCAGTGGATACTGAATCGAATTGGCGAAAGGATGCCGATTCGACTAAATCTTAAAGACACCCAGAACTTGTTCAGTTGGATTTTGAGTGAAGTGTAGGTAGTAACGGTAGAGTTAGATAAAGGTAAGAATATGACAAACAGATTAGAGCAGATAGGCCTATAGGATGTAGTAGTTATGTAAAAATGAAAAAGATTAGCACAAGTTAGGGTAGCATGGAATGCTGCATCAAACCAGTCTATGAACCGATGACTCAAACAACAACATCCACTTGACATTTCGTTTAAAAATTCCCTCTTCCTCAATCAATTCAGCCGTATCATTCAGGTTTTACTGCCGTTGCATTAATCATGCAAATATATATAAAAGGAGCGTGCCTGCCTCTTACCCGGAGGCCCCGGGTTTGATTTCCGGCCAGGTCAAGGATTTTTACCTGGATCTGTGGGCTGGTTCGAGGGCCACTCAACCTTCGTGATTGCAATTGAGGAGCTATCTGACGGTTAGTTGGCGGCCCCGGTCTAGAAAGTCAAGAATAACGGCCGAGAGCATCCGTCGTGCTGACCACACGACAACTCATAATCTCCAGACCTTCGGGATGAGCAGCGGTCGCTTGGTAGGCCATGGCCCTTCGAGGCTTTTGCGCCATGGGGTTTGGATTTTTGTATAGAAAAAATTCGCTAAACGCTCGGTCAACGAAGTACAAAGTACAAAGTTTTTTCAACATTCTACTTCAGTCTCTTAAACCACTGGTTTCACACGTGATGCCCAAATTATTGCAGATATCAGTTACGAAGCTTATTAATAATTAATGTTCTGGCATAGAGCTGTACGGATATGACATTTATCTCTTCCACCACCTTTCAGTTTGGTAATTGCAGTTTGCTATCGTAATTTCAAACATAAGTTTCTATATATCATTTATTCATATGTCACTGGTTTCTGCAGCCTTGTGAGGCATATTTATGAATTTAACGTTACAAAACCATTTCCACCAGATGTTGTTGCGTTTGCATTTAACGATGGTACATTTGTAGTCCATGGCTTTGTTCGTATATTCCCATCCGATTGGTCCGAGTTCAACCCCCGACTTTGTCCTTGGGTGTTTGAAGCTAAGTGTCTTCGTTTTAATATTTCATTATTAAAATGGTTTACGTCCAACCGACACAGACAGATCTTATGATGATTATGGAATGGAAAAGGGCTAGGAGTTGGAAGGAAGCGACCGTGGCCTTAATTAAGGTACTGACCCAAGCCCTGGCATTAGCCTGGTGTGAAATGGGAAACTACGGAAAACTATCTTCAAGGCTCCAGGCCTTCGGTCTCGATGAAACCTGAAATTATTTAGTATTCTTAACCATTTACAGTAGATTTTTTTTCGCTATTGGCTTTACGTCGCACCGATACAGATATGTCTTATGGCGACGATGGGACAGGAAAGGGCTGGGAGTGGGAAGGAAGCGGCCGTGGCCTTAATTAAGGTGTGAATATGGGAAACCACGGAAAACCATCTTCAGGGCTGCCGACAGTGGGATTTAAATCCTCTATCTCCCGAATACTGGATACTGGCCGCACTTAAGTGACTGCAGCTATCGAGCTCGGTATTTACAGTAGAAACGCTGACATTTTACAATTAAGAAATCCTGAATATTGTCAATTTTCCAAGATGTAGTATTCTCGCTCAGTGAAAATGAATTAAGATTCTCCACTGGGAACATTTTTTCTGATATTATTTTACTGGTTTTGGGCTGATCAGGAATGTTTCAGGATATACACCTGGTTTATTGACCTAAAAACATTGTGTCATCCTCCACTCTTTCCAGTTTCTACGTAGAGAAGGTATCTGCGATCATTTCGAAAGAGAGCAATTTATTCATCCTTTCACCAAAATAATGCCTCATTGACAAGCATAACGTGTATCATTCTGCTCGTTATTCATATTCTTATTACCATTATTGTTTGTTTTATGCATGTGTGAGCATGTGTTATATGACACTATGAACCCGTCTCAAAAACCTTCAAGTTAAATTATATCCCCTTCTAAGAATCCCTTAATCTCATCAAGGACAACCGCCTTTATTTCGTCGTTTAGCATCGCTTTAAGTACCATCTTTAATCTGCCACTTCATTTACATTCTGGGATGGGAGCTTTTTATTTGTTCTTGGGAGTAATTTCTGTAAAAAAAAAAAAAGGGAATAGAAAGAGAAGAAAATTCTGTATGATAAAAATTAGACCTATACTAATTACCATCACAACTGTCTACTTAACACAGAATTTTGTATACTTATTGTAAGCAATATCCATGCAGTGAATAGTAATCATTAATGTGGATTATTATGCAGTCGTTATATAATTCATATTAATAAAGTCATAGTTTTACATTAGAAAGGAAATACATTCCTGAGCGAGTATTTGACCGCATTGTTGTTGTAAATATGTAGACATTTCTGCTGTTGTCAAGACGAAATGACGAAATTTTACCCTGGAATGGAAACATATTGCATACAGTGCCCGAGATAAATTTAATTTCGCTATAGTTTTATGTCGATACCGTCTGTGAATATCATATGACGTGGTTTTTCTTCGTAGGTAGTGAGCATTCCAGTATAACGATTTGTTAGTGTTCGTAGATTTACTTCCATTCTATTACGGAACTTTAACCCTTACCACTCGAACGCCACCATCTCGTGCTTTTGATCGAAACGCACGGGTACATATTCGACGCAAAAACTTCCCTTACCGGGTGAGTTGGCCGTGCGGTCAGGGGCGCGCAGCTGTGAGCTTCCATCCGCAAGATAGTGAATGGTAAACAGGTTGTAAGTTTTCATTATAATTCGCTGGGGCCATCAAGGACCACGTTAAGACTTGTTGCATTATTATTATTATTATTATTATTATTATTATTATTATTATTATTATTATTATTATTATAAGCAATAACTGATAAGAAATTTTTGTCATACGTAATACGCTCGCTGGTGTTTTGTTATTATGTAACTGAATTTCATTTTGGCGATTACTTACGATTCTGTCATAATAAATTATTAATATTACAAACAACAATTGGTGAAACATTTGTTGTAATATTCCATTAGTAAATGAAAGTTATTTTTATGATGTATTTCAAGTTCACGTTGCCAATTATTGAAAATTATTCTGTCAGGATATATTATTATTATTACTATTATTATTATTATTATTATTATTATTATTATTATTATTATTATTATTACTATACACAAAAGCCCCTTTTCCCGACAGCCCTGGTGGGCCTTGGCCTACCAAGTGACCTCTGCCCAGCTCGAAGGCCAGTAGATTACGAGGTGACGTGTGTTCAGCACGACGAATCCTATCGGCCGTTATTCTCGTCTTTCTAGACCCGGTCTGTACCTCACCGTCATCACGAAACCTGAGATACAGGTAAAAATCCCTGACCTGACCGGAATCGATATTGGGGCCTCCCTAGACTGCGGAGGCGGCTATTATGCCACACAATGATTGGTAAAATATTTCTTGTAATATCATATTCCAAGCACTCGCCTTCTTTGTTCTCATTGGAATTTAAAAATAATTAAATGATATTTCTTCGTGGCATCGACCTCTGTAGATCTTTTAATGCGAGGATAGGAACGTTAAGTACGACACAAGCATCCAGTCCCTAGTCCAGGGGTATTAATCATTTACAATTAAAAACCCCTGACCCGGCCGTGAATCGAACCCGGGGCCACCGGGTGACAAGCGTTGCCCCTTACACCGCGGGGACGGACTCACTGAAGTTAATATTGGCGATTATGTAAGCGTATACTGTCAGATTATTATTACCACTACTGTTATCGTAATCATTATCATCGTTGCGAAAATAGACCTACAGCATTAACACTAACATTGATAATATCCGAAACAATAATGTTTGCTGACTAATAATTAGCTTGTATTCATCGTATCACAACTTACCAAGGGAAAAGCATGGAACTATAATTCCAAGCAGTTCCGACATTACTTGTTAGATGACGTTAGTGCATCAGTGGAGTCGACACTGGAGTCGAGATTGTCGGTTCCAGAGGTAGCAGTCTCGACTCTTCGCGACTCCGTTCGCAGCCCATCCCTATAATTACAACTGCTCCACTCCGCACTGCTCCGTCCCCGACCCTAATGTGTAATGTGTGGTGTGTCGCGCATTACCTCTGTCTCCCACTTCCCCTCCCTTATCACCCTTCTCTGGCGCACAGCAACAGGCAGCGGCTGGCTCTCTGGTACAGCAAATACGGCAAGTTCGTTAATTTGAATCGCAAGCCCGAAAGTAATAAAGTAACCTCATTTTCTCGAAAAGAAACAATTTCTCCCCCAATCCGATTGCACCATCGTTCTTTACATAACACGAAGAGCATCCCTGATTTTTTGTCGGTATAGTTACGATACACCGTGTATAAGATCTGTCCGAAGACGATCTTAATGTTACCTTACACACCCTCAGAATGCCCTCAACTTGTAAATGTTTCTTCAAAACTCTATATAAACGGTACAGAATGCTATACATATCACTTCAGAACCTTACTAATCACCACCCCTGGGCATAGACTTGACTTCCACTCCTATATGCTGGGGCATGTAACCACGAGCAAGTGTCTTAAATATAAACTATTTTCCACCGTGTTAGACTTTTATAATTATCTGATGTACTCTTTAAGCAATGTTTACCAAGGGCGCTAATTTCCTCGAGGCTAAAATAGCACAAGTGAAAGGGGGCGAGTCTTGTGCTGGGTCGAGCGAGGGTGTGCCGCGCCGCAAAGGAGTAAGGATAAAAGGCAGCGCTCATTAGCCCTACTTTAAAAGTGTTAAACAAAAAACACGTGGCAGATGAATCATTACTGCTATTCATCACCTTACCTACGCAGTAAAAGTAAACTCGTATCCTCATCCCGAGGTGGCACAGCTCTTTTCATGCACACCCCCAATGGAGGTGAGATTCGTGTACCATTTTAACCACACACCAGCCCTCCTGCCATTCCTAAATTTGTGACAGTACCTGGAATCGAACCCGGGCCCCCGAGGACGGCAGCTAATAGTACTAAGCGTTACAATACTGAGGTGGACACCTACGCAGTGAAACACAAAGTGGTGAGAATCCACCGGAAAAAAGTCACCAGGAGACATGACATGTACACAAAATGTGAACAGGGATGCACAGTAGTTCAGTACCTACATTTCCAAAGGAACGACGTAGGTTCGAATCTCAGTCGATTCCAGGGTGGAAATTTCACCCGAAAAATCACGTGGTGTTATGAAGAAAAGACGCACTAATCCTCTGAATATTGGCTGCACGGTTCGCGTTCGATATCTGTGAGTTGACATTCGTAAGGTAGCAGGATTGAGCCTCACCGTCAGCATCCCTGAAAATAATTTCCCGTGGTTTTACAATTTTGACGGCAACGTTATTCCCGTTGCTAGTCCTTTCCCACACTTACGTCGCTGTCCACGACTCCTTAAACTGTCAGCTTCCTTCAGGGTACATGTTTCTCGGCCATAAGTGGTTATAAGAAAAACTATGGCACTATGCATTCTGTTTACTCACTGACGTGTCTACTTTTTAAATTATTTACAAGCTTAGCATTGCGTTCCTTCCAATTAACAGCTGAAACTTGACTTTACGAGTGTTGTCAACTTTACGATTAATATTAGAACCAAGGAGATTAAATTCTTAACTACCGGGCGAGTTGGCCGTGCAGTTAGGACAGCTCAGCTGTGAGCTCGCATCCGGGAGATTGTGGGTTTGAACCCCACTGCCGGCAGGTCTGAAGAAGGTTTTCCGTGGGTTCCCATTTTCACACTAGGCAAACGGTGGGATTGTACATTAATTAAGGAGAGGGACGCTTTCGTTCCATTCCTAGGCCTTTCCTGCCCCATCGTCACCATTAGACTTATCTGTGTCGGTGCGACATAAAGCAACTAGCCTACTTGATTACAGTTGAGTAGATATCTAACGGATAGATAGCGGCCCCTGTCTATAAAGCCAAGAACAACGGCCGAGAAGATTCATTGTACTGATTACACGACACCTCGTAATCTGGGATGAGCAGTGGTCGCCTGGCAGGCCATGGCTCTTCGGGGCTGTTGCGCCATGGGGTTTGATTTTGATCACATTAACAAAACTTCGTTATTGTCATTTTGAAAACCTACTTAGAACTTAATTCGTTAGCAGTTAGTGAGTTATCAATATTTTCAAAGTAATGGTCCTAGGTACTTTCTGAAAGCAACAGGCTTGGACAGATTCATTTAATTGCTCAATTAATCCTGTATGTGTGAGTACATAAAATGTGTGACAAAAATGCATATGGGTACGTCCTTGAACATTAACTTCGTGTTACATGAAGGGAATTGACATACAGTTGAACTTTGTTATAACGACATCGGTTCTAGGGACAACACGTCTATAACGTCATGTTTTCTGTGGTACTGCACCGTATCCTGTCACAAACTTGGCTAAAATCAGGGTAAAGCGCGTGGTTACGTTCTGATGATGATGATGATGATGATGATGATGATGATGATGATTGTTGTTTAAAAGGGCCTATTATCTTAGGACATCGGCCCTTCGAAAAATGGGCAATAAGAAAATCACTAATCAACACCTTATACTAAAGAATATGTGGACAGGAAATACGGATACGTTTCTACTGAATGAAACCTCAGGTATACGGCTAAGACGGATTTATTCCACGAAAACACGAAAATCACTCATAAAAACCAAAATAAATGTAAATCAAATATAAATCAAATTTAACTCGACCCAATATCGCTCTTGAGAAGTGTTCCGCACATGAACATTACTACATAACCACAACTTATATAAAGAAAACATGGGTGTCGACCCGAAATTATAATAACAAAAATATTACATTGGAGTTAGATATCGTTACATAATTTTGGATATTATGACTGCGCCGTTAAATCCATAAGTCGGTTGCCCGTAGGCTCGATCTAAAACCGTCCATTAGCTGCGCATGTAATAATCGATACACTAGTATTTGGTTTGACTAAATTATGTATATACATTCCGTAATTCTGATATAAAGAAATATAACACTTGTTCAGGGCTGTCCGTAAATTTCCTCTTCCAAAATAACCCTGATTTTAATAACGGGCCCGTGCCAATTTGCAAATGAATTAGGACAAAGCCTACTTCTCTTTAATTAGCCATCGGGTTAACATGACCCCCTTACACAACGCTGGACAACGTAATAAACCGACAAAAAACACACGACACAAATAACACTACAAAAGTACTTGTAAGAAGGATTTCTCAGAAGTCTAAAGAATTGTTGTTTTGAACTTCACTGTTGTTGACATTGCATAGCCTGTAGAGTGAGGAATATTAGTGAGCGGTTGTTCTGACTTTTATTCTGAAATGTTACGTTTGTCCTTGTATTAGAGCGGGGCACGTGGAAACTCAAGAGGCATAGATAACCAGGGTTCTCAATTATAGAATTTACAGTTTTGTAGAGAATCTTCATGCCATCCCTTTTTCTTCTTAGTTCCAAGCTTTACATTACAAAATTTAGAAGTAGTTCGTTGCAAGGTACCATATGTACAAATTGGCCTCGAATCGTAATCAGAAAGCAATTTGTCAATACCAGCTTCAACAGCAACATGAAGGGATTAATAATCTTCTGAAATCGTAATCCTTACTTCCTCTATCTTGAAACACTTTACACCGGGAGAGTTGGACGATCGGTTATGTGCCGCAGCTTTGAGCTTGCATCCAGGAGATATTGGGTTCGAACCCCACTGTCGGCAGCCCTGAAGATGGTTTTCCGTGGTTTCCCATTGTCACACCAGGCAAATGCTGGGGCTGTACTTAATTAAGGCCACGGCCACTCCTAGGCCTTCCCTATCCCATCATCGTCATAACATCTATCTGTGTCGGTGTGACGTAAAGCAAACTGTTAAAAAATATTTTACCAAAATAACAGTAACCGCTAATGAGCGTGACTTACAATACTTGCAGAAATTTTTTGTCCCACTGTTTGACCAATGGAGGATAAAATGCCATACACTCCGAAACTCATCACCTGCTGTAAATAAAATGCAGATAGGCATCAACCCTTGATTAATAGAAATGTACCCCAGTCCTGGACTGCAAAACTTTCTGCACACAACTGAAAAAATCAGAAGTACGTCACACATTCAAAGTAGCTGTTTATGTGCTCATATGCGTGTTTAACCACGAAAGTTAAGTACTGTAACTGGTCCTAACTCAAAAATATGGACCTATGTCGTTTCTGCAATCGTCGATTCAATTTTTCTGACACCAATATTTCTTCTTCAAAAAATTTATAAAGATATTAGTATCACGGAAACTACTTTCCTTTGAATAATATCACCGTGTTTAAGTCTTATACATCACAGGGCATGTGGTAAAAATAAAATATTCAATTTGTTAATAGAAGCTGTGAAAATGCAGCATACAGTAATACCGGTGCTTATAAGTTAAATTTTGTGAAAATTACAATGAGACATTGACAAGTTGTCATGTTCCTTGTAAGAAGCAACTTCATAGACTCAGCAAGCAAACAAGCAAATAAATAAACAATCAAACATTTTAATAAACGTACACTTGTTATTAGCTTCCTGAAAATGAACAAAGCTGCCTCGAAAACAAATAATATGGATATGCAAATAAATAATAATAACAATAATAATAATAATAATAATAATAATAATAATAATAATAATAATAATAATAATAACGTTATTTGTTTTACGCCTCACTAACTACTTTTTCCGGTATTCGGAGACGCTGAGGTGCCAGAATTTAGTCCCGGAGGAGTTTTTTACATCACAGTAAATCTACCAACACGAGGGTGACGTATTTGAGCACCTTCAAACACCACCGGACTGAGCCAGAATTGAACCTACCAAGTTGGGGTCAGAAGGCGGATGTACAATTGATTATAAGAAGAGTATACTACTAGAAGAGATCAAGGATCATAAGACATTATTACCTAGCATGTAAGTGACGTAAATTAGCGGCAGATCCCTTAACTGCCGAGATTGTAATTTATTTTAGGCTATGGTATTATTTGGGATGCCTAGCTCGATATCGATCCACGAACACCCACCTTCAATCCAATCACCTCAATACATTCAAGGTTGTTCTTGTTTTTATAGAAGGGCACTGTATGTTCGTAGATATCCTTCTCATTGTCAGCCTCCTGTGGCTGGTCTGAACTCAGTTCAAACCGCACTGTTGGATCTAGTATATAGCCAGTTTTTGAGTCTGCTTTCAAGGCTATGATATCAATATTCGCTTCGTGCCCCCTTGGATAGCCATTCCAGAATCCAATGTCTTTTCCTTTGTAAAGAGTCCGCTAGCATGTGACGGGTGGTGTAGTGACGTGCATTGTGAAGAGTTTCACCGTGAGGGCAGAAACCGACGATTTGTGGAAGGGTTTCGATCTCATTGTTGCAACGGCGACATTGGTTACCGCTCAGACTCATGCAAATTGCGAGTGTTACTGATGTACGGATTTGCAATATTTTTAATTTTATTATTATTGTTCCCGTGTTTTGGTGGATCAGCAGAGGTGAAAGAAGGTGCGGGCTGGAATGGGTCTAATTACAAAGCCGAAAGATGAATTTAAAATTTAAATAAAGGTTATATTTTCAACAGATAACAAGATTCAACAATTTTTCCTAAAGCGAAACAACAATGAATATTCAGGTACAATAATAATTTTACAAGCGAAAACACAAGTTAAGGTGTCTTTACAAATCCTGGGCTTCGAGCCCCAATTTGACAATCCTTGAGCTCTCAGCTCACAACCACAAAATACCAAAGGGCGGAAAACCCCTAATTACATGGAGCACTTGCTCCCCCCTAATAATATCAAGCCTCCTAGAGACACCTCTCAAAATACCAGAAAGAGCTGATCGCTCTCAATCTTTCAAGCCTATCAAAGGCAACAACCAACATTACTATCAACTGCCCTCAAGGCACACCTATCAAGAAACAGGGGTATCTAGTACCCAATCTACTGGGCCTTCGTGGAAAAGGAACAGATTAATTAAATGGCCCCAAAAAAGAATCAAGATGAATGGAGGCGTGTACTTGCACTCCTACATGAAAGCTTGTTAAAACCTAAGTGGCGTTAATCCGATACACAGGGGCTATTCCCATACTATAGAGGTGACTCGTATAAGAAAAATAATTTAACACATTAATGCAGAGAAGAATATCAGTTATGAAAACGTAGTCACCTCAAATCCAAATTGAAGGGGAGCTCGAGAGGGTAAGGCACTCTCTATCCCCGATTTACAGTTAAAGTAATAAGAAAATGTTTACATAAGCCGGCACTAGGTTACATTTTTGAACAGGTAGGATACTTTGAAAAGGTTTCTAACCTTCCCCGGGGGTAAAACTGCTGACCAAGAAAGAAATAAAGATGTTAAAAGGCCATTACCTTTGCTGAAGAGCTGCTGCTCGAAGAAGAGGCGCAACCCGCCCCCTGCTATTCTTCCATACACTAAGCAAGATGTTGTTGAAGTGGCGCAGAGCCGAGAAAATCAGCAGTATTTAAACCCTCGTGGAAGATTCGAGACCTTTCATGAATAATAAAGACACACCCACTCAACTTTATTGGGTAGCTAAGAGTTACACATAGAAATTCGAAGAAGAAACCTCTGATAGGTGGAAAATTAATTACAGAAATTACTGATTGGCTAAGTTCAAAACAGGCGGAAAGAAAGCTTAATATTGCCAACCCACAAGTGAAAGAACAAAATTTAGTAAAGACCAAAACTTATAAATACAAAATTTCTTCAACAAAAGTTCCTTCACCTCGCACCAGGGTGCATGATCATAGTTCTTTGGGTAGAGACATCTGTTAGCGAATGTCCACACTTCTTGATCCATAGAAAACAAAATACGTTGAAATCCACACAGTATAGACAACTTTGTAATCCCAAAATTTATAGTAGAGACCTCTTCTGAGAAAACTCATGAATTAATACAGTTCTAAAAGTTCACAGTTTCTCCAGTAGAGGAGGATTTATTGGCGGAAGATTTAAATTTGCGGCGTAGAGGTGTACCGCCCGGTACAATTAATATTATTATTATTATTATTATTATTATTATTATTATTATTATTATTATTATTATTATGCCGCCTACAAAGAAATATTATAAACCGTATCCCCATAGATTCAAAATTGCTGTCGTGTGAAGTCTGAGTGGGTCGCTAGATTCCTGAAAAATTGTTCCTTTTTGAAATAAACAAGCCAACCCCCATGTTGCTAGAGCTCTGATGGGCCTTGGCTTCTCAGATTGAAGGCATACAGATTACGAAGTGGGACGAGGTCAGTGCGACTTATCCTATAGGCCGCCATCTCATCGTCAGGTAGCTCCTCAGCTGCCCGCACGTAGGCTGAATGGAACTTGATTCTGCTCTCAGATCCTGGTAAAAATCCCTCGCCTGGTCGGGATTCGATACGTAAGAATCAGGCTCACTAACGCTAGACAGCAGAACCGGCTTTTTATTGTGTGTAATAAGTCCTGCAATTCGTAAAACTACGCATCAGGATGAACAAGTTTTACGAATAATTTTTTTAAATGCGAATTTGTCATGAATATTTCAAAAATACAGTAATACCACTCGTTAGCACTAAAATGGATTAATAGTAAATTTCCTGTGAACACAACGAGTGGGAGTAGATTTTTGGTGTGTTATATAAATAGGATTGCATTTTCCTCAGCCACGTACGTTGGTTTCTTAGGGCAGTCAGTATTATTGCATTTCATTCTTCAATTGAACTCACAAAGCCGAGTTAACTACATTTCAGGATAAGACTATACACGATCCGCGATTTGAACCCGGAACCTCCCAGTAAGGGTCAGGTACATAATCTGTTCGCCATTGGCTTGGCTTAGTTTAAATTCTATAGCGATCTTAGGCCGGCTCCGCGTTGTAGGAGTAGCGTGCCTGCCTCTTACCCAGAGGCTCCGGGTTCTATTCTAGGCCACATCATGGATTTTTACCTGGGTCTGAGGGCTGGTTCGAGGGTCCATTCAGCCTACATGATTAAATTTGAGGAGCTCTCTGACGGTGAGATGGCGGCTCCGATACAGAAAGCCAAGAATAATGGCCGTTAGGATTTGTCGTGCTGACCACACGCTGACCACACGGCACCTTGTCATCTGCAGGCCTTCAGGCTGAGCAGCAGTCGCTTGGTTGGCCATGGATCTTCGAGGCTGTTGCGCCATGGACTTTGGTTTATGATCTTAGACGTCAACATTTTCGTTTTAATAAGTTACGTTCGTGAGTGGATTTACTGTCTCACAATTTATTACGACAAAGCAATCAGTATTCTTTTCCTTACCCCTTTTCCCACATCTGTGGGGTCATGAGTGCTAACTATGTAGCACATGTGAATTTGACCCTGTTTTACGGCCGGATGTCTTTCCTGACGTCAACCCTATATGGGGAGATACAGTCTCTATTGTGTGTTCCTGTGGTGGATGGTAGTGTGGTGTGTTATCTGAATATGAAGAGGAGAGTGTTGGGACATACACAAACACACCGTCTCCAAGCCAGAAGAATTAATTAGACTCAAGAATCGAACCTGGGACCGTCTGAACCGAAGACCACAATGCTGACCATTCAGCCAAGGAGTCGGAAGACAAAGCAATCAATATTGACTTTAATATTATCCCCCACAAGGCAGCTGAGAAGTTCAGTCAGGGTCCAATAAGAAATAAGTTGTCTAGAACTAAATTTAACATCGAAGCAAAATGCGTGTGTAGAATCATCTAGAAATTTCGCGTTTCTGCACCTTAAGCTTCAAATAACGTATTTTGTGGCTGATCAGTCGAATTATTGGAATATGTAGAGCCCACGCCCGTGGGCTGCGGGATATTTGTGAAGACCTCATTTGAGGTGCTGTTAATTAGTCATGCCATAGTGCATGCTTTGCACACCAAGCGATGCCATAATCCCTTCCAGCCTTATCTCCTGCACTCTGTACTGCCCTCACAGAGAGCTTATCTTATCCAAGATTGTCAACAGTGAGGTACTAACATCTCACGTAAAAAATCCATAAATAGAACAATAACCTTGTGATCTTTTACATGGCCCCTTTCATCGAAACGAACTGTATTATATTAAGTACTAACTATAGTACCCGGCTCTGTTCGGGCACTTCCTTCGAATGTTCAGTTTTATTTTTTAAATTTAGAAATGTTGCTTTACGTCGCACCGACACAGATAGGTCTAATGACGACGATTGAACCGGCAAGGCCTAGGAGTGGGAAGGAAGCAGCCGTGGCCTTAATTTAGGTACCTCCCCAAAATTTGTCTGGTGTGAATATGGGAAACCAAGGAAAACCATCTTCAGGGCTGCCGACAGTGAGGTTCGAACCCACTATCCCCCGAATACTGGCCGCACTTGTGCGACTGCAGCTATCGAGCTCGGTCAATGTTCAATTTGAGGTGTTGTATTAATTGTTTGAAGTCATTTTTGTAGATTTCTTTGTTGTGACGTTGACTTACAGTTTAAGAACTCTTTTTTAAATTTAGAACTTTTTCTTCTGATGACCTAGATTGTCAGGGAAGCAGCTAATCCCTTCAAAGAAATAATAAAATTAATATATAACTTTAGGTATTTACGCCTCGGGCAACATTTAAATGTACATGATTACAACTGTCACTGGGACTATCACCAGTCAGGCTAGGGATCTCGAAAACTGTAGACTCAGCACAAATATCGGTCATTTTGGACATATTCTTGTTCACCCCTTCTCAACCCCCATGCCGATGGAGTCTGAACTTGGACTTGTATCACAATTCATCTCAGAGACCCTGAAAGCCATGTATTCGGTCGATTTCATTTATTTTTACATATAACCCCTCCCATAGGTGTGCTAGTGGTGTCTTAACCTGAGTATCTTAGTGTTCTGGTCATAGTTATAATGTCAGCCGATTTTGAATCGGCAGCAGTTTCTGCGCTTTAAGTGCTTCTGGCGTAAATTTCAAGATTTTGGACCTGATTGTGAGTGAATGAAGAATGAATTCTCATCATCCGTATGCGTGCTGTTTTGCTGTTTCATTGGTTTTGCTGTTTCACTGACTACATTTCAGAGGGCCTGAAAATGAAAAACCTTTTGAATTTTTCTGCTGTGAAGGACCTCATCAACCGCTTAAATAAAGAAGCAGAGTGCACAGCATATGCACAAATAAGTGCCCAGCTCAACAAGGAAGCTAAACGAAGAAACATTGACTGTAGATGACAGACTGGAAAGAACAGTTAAAAGGTGTTGAGACTGTCACTTATTTGAAAACAATGTCTCACCTCCAAAATGCTTAAAGAGTTACTATAAAGTCCGAGCGTAAGCGTTGGCTTTTGAGAGTAAAAAAGAAATGAATAATATAAATATTAGTGACAGAGCTGAATTTGAGCTCAAAGTAACTGACGAAGCCAACAGCTGATTTCAAACACGTCAATATTCAATGCTTGTGAATAGTGTGCTGGGAATTAGTAAAATTCACTTGACTGTTCAAGGCAGACGAGACCGCCTGCGAAAACCAAACTTTAAATAAATATTACCGGGAGGTGGTATGAAAGGTTCACGGTAATACTCATTACCGGAAACGGCCCCTGCTGGTGGAAATTCTAGTGGCGATTTACACCACGATACCGTTCAGTTGTGTAATTTTGCAGTGTAATAGCAGTAATACTAAGAATATACATATACTGAAAAATCACATTGTATTACGCTGTATAAAGGCAAAGTTTCCTGAGTGCTCTCCGGTTTTAAGGGTATATTTAGTTCTTGACGAGAGAGAATGTAAGTGGATTTGTTCTTTGTTTAACACTGTGTCAACTGAAACTCTAAAGTGGCTTTCATCGCCTACACGCCTCTCTCTTTACACCTACTCCTCCAGAATAAATTATTTGATTCAAAAGACAAAGACACAATGTCTGAGTTTACAGTCTTTTTCTGCTGCACTGTTGAAAAAGACACGGTAATGTAACACACCCAGTTCTGGATTTGGTATAAGGTAACGTTGTTCGAGGAGTTTGCTTTAAGAGAAGCTATAACAAGATAGTAAATAATAATAATAATAATAATAATAATAATAATAATAATAATAATAATAATAATAATTACCAATCCGGCTTGCGAAAACCAAATTCTGCGCAGAACAGATCCAGAATCTAGAAATGGCCACTGCTTTCCTGAAAGTCAGAGCCAGACCATCTGTCATCATCTTTGTAGATTTCCTGAAAGCGTATTGACCGCACAACTCTTTTCTAAGTTCTCCAAGAATTTGGCCTAGACAACAAGACACCTCAGATCATCCAAAGTACACTCACTGGAACGTCTTCCAAGGTGAAATTCAGATCTGAGATTTCTGAAGCCATTCAAATCCAAACAAAAGTTCGGCAAGGGGATGGATTGTCACCACTGATTTTCAACTGTGCTCTCGAGACGGTCATCCGGGAATTGAGACGTTCTCCAATCTAAAAGAATTCCTAATGGAGTTCAAATAGGACGAACTCGTAAAGGTATTAATATTGATTGCCTTGCTTTTACAGATGACCTCGGTCTCCTTACTTCCTTTCCTGAACTAGGTACGCAACAGATCAATTACCTGCGCAGTTAAGATTGGCCTCATAATCTCCTACACCAAAACTCACTTCATTTCTAAAAATCATATATGTTCCATCCACCACGTCTTTTGACTACCCACGGTGGAATCCTGAAAGTGTAAAGATTCAAATACTTTGGTGAAAGGGTTGAATCTAACAATATTCTGAGAAGTTCGCCGTCTTAACCCGTTCAACAAGTTTGAAACAGCCTTCCGACTCACTCAAAACATACACAAAGAAGTCTATCTCTCGAAATGCAAAAGTTAAACATTATCATACTGTAATTAGACCTAAAGCATTATATGTAGCACAATGTTTAACACTTCGAACACAGCCTGCTTGAAAATCTGGCAATTAAGGAAAGTAGGATTATCCGAAAAATTCTTGGTCCCAGCCTCAAAGATGGTGTTCACAGAATTCGGAGCAACTTAGAAATATACACCCATACCGAAAATATATCAAGCGTAATTCGGAAAAGGATAATTTTTTACGCTAACTTCTGATTGCCAGCTGCAAGAATCTGTAAACGTTTCTTATCCTACTTCAGAAGTCTCAAAACACTTCCTCCTTTGTTGGTGGAGATCTATAAGGATCTTTTAAAGTAGGGAATTTCAGAAACATACATTCCATTCCGACCAGCACTCGAACACAAACTTACACCGGTTCACCCTGAGGAAGTCCTAACTCGACTGAAGCATGGAAGAAACCACACTTCGAAAGGATGGAAACCTGGTGGGCCCAGAAGAACACAAGCCATTAATATCTCACGGTCCCTAGCGGCCCTAACGATAAATAATAACAATAATAATAATAATAATAATAATAATAATAATAATAATAATAATAATAATAAAAAAGCCTACTGAATCAGCTGGAACTCATATAACAAAGAACCAATATCTAGGAAAGCAAAACTAAGGCATTATAGTACACTAATCAAGCATTGTATGTGTTGGAAGCCTTAATCATATATCATTAATCAAAGACATTGAAAAGCTAGAACGGAAAAGTATACGGAAAATCTTCTGCCCAGTTTGCAGAGATGGAATACGGATAAAAAATCTCAGGAAATATATTTTTATGCCGAAATAATCTTGCACACCTTCAGAAAAAGCGATTGAAATTTTAACTAAAAGAATTTTCAACCTTGACCTTTCATTAAGAACCAAGAACAACTAGCTTAGTGAAATTGAAACAGACCTCCAGGATATGGTCATCACCGAGGAAAATTATACGGGGTAGATGTAAATTCCCAACACTAATCAATAATCACCGATTTGAAAGAAAAACCAACACCAGAACCACTAGTACCTGGACAGAAGAGCTCAGAAAAAGACTTCAGTGAGACGTTGAAGACATTTTGGAAGAAGAATAAATCAAAAAGGTCAGCTAAATGGGAGTTCAACCGCTCTTCTTAGTCGGGAATTACGATGTAATAATTAATAATAATAGCAATAATAGTAATTGTGGTAGACATGCTAGTAGGGTAACATTGTTACTGTCATCTCACCAACGTGGTCACGGTACGATTCCTGGTCAATGTATATGAGATTTTTGAAATGAAATTCATGTTCCTGTGATTCGGAATCCACATAAGACTGAAGGTTGCGAGACTATGACCACGGTATCAACATTCACGTAAAATTACAAGTTTGTTTTCAATAATAACAAGTGATTTAGTAATAGGCAACATTGTTCGTGGGATTTGTTTTGAGAGAAGTAATGACATTATTATTATTATTATTATTATTATTATTATTATTATTATTATTATTATTATTATTATTATTATTATTATTATTACTATGACGAGATTAGTGGCTCAGACGGTTGTGGTGCTGGCCTTCTGACCCCAGTTTGGCAGGTTCGATCCTGGCTCTGTCCGGTGTTATTTGAAGGTTCTCAAGTACCTCAGCCCCCTGTCAGTAGATTTACTGGCACGTAAAATAACTCCCGTGGGACTAAAATCCGGCAACTCAGCGTCTCCGAAAACCTTAAAAATAGTTAGTGGGATGTAAAGCCAAATTATTATTATTATTATTATTATTATTATTATTATTATTATTATTATTATTACCACCGTGGTTTGGTGGATTAGCAGAGGTGAAAGAAGGTGCCGGGATGAATGGGTCTAACTACAGAATCAAAGTTAATTTTAAAATTTCAAATAAAGGTTATATTTTGAATTTTAACAACCAATCAACGACAAAATCTTAACAACATTTACTTTGGGAATAATAATTTGTAAACAAGACTAGAAAGATCCAAGATTCCAGAACTTTAACACTCTCGGGCTACACGCCCCTAGTTTTACAAAAGCACAATTTGTTCAAAGGGGCAGAAAACCCCTACCACATGGAGCACTTGCTCCCAACTTTTAACCTCAAGCCTCCCAGAGGACTTCTTACAACACCAGAAAAGAGCAGATGCGCTCTCAGTTTTTCAAGCCTATTGAAGGCAATGTCAGACTTTACAATAAATTGCCATCAAGGCACAACTTACAACAAATAAAACAGGGATATCTCGTACCCAACCTACTGGGCCATAGCAGAAAAATAACAAGTTAAGTAATTGGCCCGCAACACCAAGTTGAATGGAGGCGTGTACTTGCACTCGTACATGAAGCTTCTTAAAACCTAAAAGGCACTAGGCCGATGAAACAGGGGCTATTCCCAAACTATGGAGGTGACCCGTATAAGGAAGAAATTTAAACATTAAGGAAGAGAAGAAAATCAGTTACCAAAACGTAGTCACCTCAAATCAAAATGAAGGGGAGCTCGAAAGGGTAAGGCACACTCTATCCCCGATTTATAGTTAAAGATATTTACGTAAGCCGGCAAAATTACTTTACAGAAAAGTAGGTTACATGGTAAAAGTTTCGGACCTTTCCCGCGGGTTAAACTGCTGAGCTAGCAAGAAAATAAAGATGTTAAACGGCCAGTGCCTTACTGAAGAGCTGCTGTCTGATGAAAGAGCCGCTTCCCGCCTCCTACTACACGTCCATACACTAGGTTAGATGTTGATGATGTGGCCAGGAGACGTGAAAATCAGCAGTTTTTATACCCTCGGGGAACGTTCGAGACCTTTCATGAATAAAAGAGCCACACCCACTTAATTTTATTGCGTCGCTTAGAGTTACACACCAAAATCGAAGAAGAAACCTGTGATTGGTAGAAAATTAATTACAGAAATTCTTGATTGGTTAAAATCAAAACAGGCGGAAAGACAGGATAAATATTGCCAACCCAAAAATGAATGCACTAAATTTAGTAAAGAACAAACTTGCGAATACAAAATTTCTTCAAATAAAATTCCTTCACTTCGCACCAGGGTGCATGATCATAGTTTTTTTCAGAGTCATCTATGAGAGAATGTTCAAACTTCTTGATAAATAGTAAACAAAAAACGTCGAAATTCACACAGAGGAAAGGTTTAAGTAGGTCCAGTTTTAAGTTCAGAGTTTCTCCTGTAGAGGAGGATTTATTGGCGCAAGATTTAAAGGTGCGGCGTAGGGGTGTACAGCCCGGTACAATTATTATTATTATTATTATTATTATTATTATTATTATTATTATTATTATTATTATTATTATTATTTTAATACAAAATTTAGGCACTATTGCGCACGCATCCGCCCAGAGGCCTTGTACACTACCAAGTGTTTGATAATGATCAGAGAAGGAATGACGATCAAACTGAAGATCCAAAGAAAACTATACCGAGGAGCATGGGAGAACCAAGGGGATGAGTACAAGAAATGACTCTACGAGGAGCTCTACAGTTACACTGAAAAATGATGGATGTGACCAGGAAGAGATGTCTAACCTACTACGGGCATATCTGAAGGATGAATCTAGGCAAAATGGCAAATCTGTTTTAAAAATAGAAATATGAGGACACCATGGTTAACGGAAGTGATAGAAGAATATGCGCAGGGACAGGAACTAACAAAAAATGGTACTAGAGACCTCTGACTAGGAATCTGAGGCAAAAGACGTTCCAACAAAAACAGCCCCATAAGAAGACAGGCACTCTTTGGACGATGCAGGTAAAAGAAAAACCTTAACCACAGAATGCCCAATTCGTTTGCTTTGTTGTAAAGTTTACTATTCCAATCACATGACTTTGTGTTTATGTGTGAGAGAGGGCCTTCAGACCTAACTTCACCACGAATAAAGACGAATTACTTACTTACTTACTTACTAGGTCTCGTAAAATATTCTTATAAATATTGTTACATTGTAGCATGCATCTAACATGAAAATTTTGCAGGATACTTGTCGGAATCGATAAATATAACTCACACGGAAATAAAAACCTTCCTATAAATTGAACATAATCACTATATGCCAGGTCCGTGCTGAAGCGGTAGAGTGCCGATCTCTTATCTGGAGGTTTCCAGGTTTGATTCCCGACCAGTTCAAGTATTCCTGGACTGAAGTTTGGAACGGAACTCACTCAGCTTTATGAAAACGGAAGTGATAGAAGAATATGCGCAGGGACAGGAACTAACAAAAAATGGTACTAGAGACCTCTGACTAGGACTCTGAGGCAAAAGACGTTCCAACAAAAACTAAAAGCCTCAGCAAACGTACGTTAGACTAAAAAAACATCGTCTTGTTCCCTGATCTTTTGATGGCTCCTTCGTGAAGGATTCTCTTGATGTCTTCACTGCATCTGGAGCTCCTCAACGCGTTAATGGAGTTCGTCCACTTCAAGCGAGAGCCCCACTTCCGTGTGCGAACGGCGGGGGTCCCATGGGGCAGGTGTTGACTTCCACTAATTGGAGTCAGCCGAGCGTACGCTTCAGTTCACGGGAACAGTACACATTTTAAATGATTCACTATTGCTATTAAATTTGAACTAATTTAGGTAGACTGATTTCCCTATTTGTTTTATCATGTGTCGAAATACCATGCCGATTATTTGCCTTTCCCAGCTTTGAAGGTCGCCGCTACCAATAATGAGAAAAAGTATCCTCCCCCCACCCCTACCCTCATTCTTTACAAAGCATCGAGGATTTGTTTGGATTCCTTTTATAAAATGAAGCTCAAATATTGACGACATCTGATCGGCTTGACACAGTTCTCACCACTTAACAGCAAACACATAACTCGTTCTTCACTTGCACTCAAGGGGTATAGTGGAGGGGGATCGCGGGGTGTACGCCATTATACGAAAAGTTTGAGCAAAAGTATGTAATTTTGTATTTTTTAAAAGTCTGAAAAAAATACTTTCTAAACGCAAGAAATATTTTATTTTATGAACTGAGATAATGTCAGTATTTAAGAGATGTATACATGTTTAAATACCTAACTAATTAGATAAAACAGGTCTGTTTATGAGCACGCTTTTGAAGTGGATAGCTATTAATTGTCTACTAGGCACTGATAATGTCATTCACGAAATAAAATATAGTTCTTGGTGCGATGCAAACCTGCCAGTTCCTTCTCTTCACTTCCTGTATAGATTATAAGAGGTTTCGGATGTCGTTAAAACAGTCTGGTCTTCCTCCAACGCCATCTTCTCAAGTTTATGTACAGTCGATGGAGTACCAAGGCCTTAGTTCAGGATATGGCCTGAGGTTTAGGACCAGCAGCCGTACTGTCTCTATATGCTGATCTTATCTGAATACCTACCCGAAGTCGCCGGTTTCGAGATCTCTCAATTAGTTCAGACAGTATGATATTGGGCCGCGCTTCCTCGAGTCTTCGAACAATTGGAGGCAGCATAATTTGACCAAAGGTTAATAACACCAAGTTATTAGCTAGCAGCCCTTCTTCAGTGGGACATCAGCCTGTTTCTCGCGGCTACGCGGTACCACATCGGACTTGCAAATTAAACAAGTAACAATCAGAGAGACCATACCGTGGCTTGATTAGCTAAGGATTCACACTTTTCACGTGGTTGTAGCCTGATGTAATATATTTCCATTTTATACTGAAATGGCTGCATGTGCCTGTGGTTACTGGGTCAGTAACATTGTTTCACCCTCAAACAATGTAAAGGGTTACAATTCCACTGGCTTGAGGTTACCGGTAATCACATAGTCTACATTTATCATTGAATGGCCACTAGGCATTACTCTCCCACACAGACCTTTGTGAAGCAGTGGATTTGATCGATACTGATTGTGGTCGAATACAAGTGAGGACATTTTAATGCATCAGCTAACTTCCATTGACTTCTAGCAAGTTAAAGATTTCCACAGATTAAATAATAAACGAAACACCATAGCGCAACTGCCCGGAAGGTTTGGGGCATACAAAGCGACAGCTGTTCGGCCTGAAGGACTGCGCATTAGGAGGTGTCATGTGGTCAGCATGAAGAATCCTCTCGGCCGTTATTCTTGGACTTATAGTCCGGAACCGTCATCTCACCGTCAGATAACTCCTCAATTGTAATCACTTAGGCTGAGTGGACCTCTAACTAAACCTCAGATACAGGTAAAACTACCTGACCTGGCCGGGAATCGAACCCGCGGACTCCAGGTAAAAAGCAGGCACGCTAACCCTACTCCGCGGAGCCGGCTACAAAATATATAATACAGTACAAAAATGCAGCCTTTTTCAGTAAAAAAAAAGATGCCAATATTACTTTTACGCAACGTTTGGATATTTAAGATCGCGGTTAACAATTCTTTGCCTTTCTGGATTCCCAATACTGTATCATGTGGGTTGAGAATCCAGTATGTATCACTTCGAACTACTTTACGCCAGCTCTTCTACCGTCTCTCGTCTAATTAGGTCCTGAACATTATTATTATTATTATTATTATTATTATTATTATTATTAATCATTATTATTATTAAAATGCTAACGTGTATCATTTGGTAATTAATGGAAAAACAAGTTTAAGTTGAGTTGGGATAAGATCAATTTACCCTTAAAGGAAATTTCGGAAGACTGGAAGCAATCCTGACCTTACGTCTGACCATCCAGAGTCGAATAAAGAAGCACAAGCCCGCGTATATGACAATCGTAGATCCAGAATGCCATTCGATAGTCCTGACTGGACCAAGGAAATTGATATTCTGAAGGTGATAGGGATCAGATACCGAGAAAGAAACATTATCTATAATCTGTACAAATATCAATCTGCAGTGATAGGAAACAAAGGCTATAAAAAAGAAGCAGCTATTCTGAATAGAGTGAGGCAATGTTTATGTAAACAGTTCAAGGAGAGGAATCCAAATCTCTGAGATTTACCGAAGATAACGTTACTGTATCTGATTCTGCATAAGATCTTTATACATTTCTGAATGCTATGGACACAGTCTTGGAGAAGGAGTGCAAGATGAAAATAAATAAATTCAAAACAAAAGTAACGGAGTAGGGTAGAGCGAAGTTAACTAATGCATTAAATATTAGATTAGGAAATGAAGTGATAAAGGTAGTAGTAGTAGTAGTAGTAGTAGTAGTAGTAGTAGTAGTAGTAGTAGTAGTAGTAGTAGTAGTAATAGTAGTAACATAAAATGCAGACTAGTAAAATAAAGAAGGCCTTTCTTAAGACAAGTAAGTTCCCCACTTCGAACATTTATATAGGATTTAGAAAGATGTTTTCGAAGAACTTTGTCTGACGCGAGAAATGGTATGGAAGTGAAACATGGGCAGTAACTATGTCAGAAAGAAAGATAATAGAAGCTTTTGAAATATAGTGTTGCAGAATAATGCTGAAAGTGAGTCGTACAGATGGAACCACGAATGTCCAAATTTGACCAGCGTAAGAGATGAAATGATAAGACACATCTTCAGTTGTTTTCTGAGGGAAATGTAGGCGGTAAGAACGGTAGGGGTAGACCAAAGTATGAATATGACAAACAGATTAGAGCAGATGTAGGATGTAGTAGTTACGTAAAAATGAAAATGTTAACACAGGGTGAGGTAGCTTGGACAGCTGCAGCAAACCAGTTTATGTACTAATGATCCAAATGACAAAAAAGATTATGATGATGATGATGATGATTGTTATTATTATTATTATTATTATTATTATTATTATTATTATTATTATTATTATTATTATTATTATTATTATTATTCACAATGTAATTACGATATACAAGGATGCAATATTTAGCTATTCATTTTCATGGTATGTTTGAATTTTTAATAAGTCCGAATCCTTGGCTGAATAGTCAGCTTTGAGGCTCTCAGTTCAGAGAGTACAGGGTTCGATTACTGCCGTCCGGGTCGGGGATTTTAATAGTGCCTGATCAATTCTTCTGGCTTGGGGACTGGGTACACTACCAACCACCAGAGAAACACGCAATGGTGATTACATCCTTTCACATAGGGTTGGCGTCCGAAAGGGTACCTTGCCGTAAAACAGGGCCAAATCCACATGTGCTATATAGTTTGCACCCGCGACCTCACAGGTGTGAAAAAAGTGGTAGAAGAAGAGGAGGAAGAAGTGGACTGGAAAAAAATGGGTCTTTGATCGCTGTATATTTTTATTGTTTGTATTGATTTCTACTATATGGCCTGTAATTCGTAGCATTTTAAACTTTTGTTTAGTGTATGTTCCAAGTGAAAGATATATTTGGCTAGTCAATAGCTCCAACCAGAAATTTGTTGATTGCTGTTGATCTTGCTCCAGCCTAACGGTGTATGCTTTGAAACACTGGTGAAAAATCAGTTTACCACCCCTCGAATTATTCTTTAGCTATTACACTAGACCAACATAGAACGAACACTAATAAGATACTAGTGCATGTCTTTCAACTAGCTGCGATTAAAACCATTTGAATGATAGTCATCATGAGGAGAAACCAGCACTGAGTGTAAGTTTTTTCGGGACCTTCAAAGTAGTTTCACATTGTAACCACAATTTTGAGATCACATTGATCAAGTTTTACAAATTTGAAATTGGGTGGTGGTTTCTTAAATACTAGAGGTGATATTTTGTTTTTACTGCAAATACTGCAAATGCGCACTTGGAATGCTTAATCCTCAACTGGTAGGGTGGGGTCAAAATTATCGTCACATTTTTTTTAAATCATGGTGTTTCATTGTTGAAAACAGTCAGATACTTGACGCTCCGTGTACTCTATCTCCAGTCTTCTATTAAACGTTTCCTTTTATTGCTGTAAAGTCATGACTTTTTTATTTCTATGAAGTTTTTTTTTTTTTTGCTAGGGGCTTTACGTCGCACTGACACAGATAGGTCTTATGGCGACGATGGGATAGGAAAGGCCTAGGAGTTGGAAGGAAGCGGCCGTGGCCTTAATTAAGGTACAGCCCCAGCATTTTCCTGGTGTGAAAATGGGAAACCACGGAAAACCATTTTCAGGGCTGCCGATAGTGGGATTCGAACCTACTATCTCCCGGATGCAAGCTCAACGCCGCGCGCCTCTACGCGCACGGCCAACTCGCCCGGTTTTCTATGAAGTAGTGGTATGCATAAGGTCATTCTGGCCCCAGCGTACTTTAAATGTAAGTATATTTATGTTGACGAACAATTTTTTTTTCATTAGTAATTGTATGAAATGAGGTGTTTTATACTAATGTTTCCGCTTGATTTAAGTTCGGAAAATGGCAGGAGAATTCACAGAAGATGATGTATTCAAAATTCTCTGCGAAGTGAACGAAGAAGAAAACGAAGAAGATGAAGAGTTAGCAATTGAAAGTGAACATGATACTGAAATCGAACAAAGTGTTACCTCGGATGATGAAAAGGGTGAAAATAATTGTGAATATTTTTTCTCGGTAGAGATGGATATAAGTGGAGTACCAGTCCAGTTATTCGGGGGCGCACAGCAAAACACAATATCATTACGCATTTACCTGGACTTCGAGATCCGTGCAAAGAAATGTGCTATAATGAACCCAGAAACTGCTTGGAACTGCATTTTTACGGATGACATGATAAATTCCATTGTACAGTACATAAACCAAGAAATAGGAAGGAGAATGAATGGCTACTCTTGCCCGCAAAAAGCATCATTTGTTAAAGAAACAAATAGTCAGGAGATTAGGGCATTCCTTTATCTGTTGTATTTAGCTTGGGTTTTCAAACGTGAACATGAAGATTTGGAAGGATTATACGCGCGTGATGGCACTGGTAGAGACATATTTCCAGCAACAATGACTCTTAAGCGGTTGCTATTTCTGCTTTCTTGTCTTAGGTTTGATTGTAAAGATACGAGGGAACAAAGGAAGAAAACTGACAAACTAGCGGCTGTGTCTGAAATATTCGAAAAGTTTGTGTTAATTTGTCAAAACAATTATAGTCCTAGTGAGTACCTAACAATTGATGAAATGTTGGCACCATTCCGAGGAAGATGCTCGTTCAAAATGTACCTCTCATCCAAACCGAATAAGTATGGTATAAAAATGATTCTGGCAGGTGCAAAAATGCATTATTTAGTCAATGTTGATGTGTACGTGGGAAAGGAAGGTGTAAGTCAGCAGTGTTAAGATTTTTCTGTGCCTACACAACATGTGTTACGACTCGTAAAGACAATAGAAAAGACAAATAGAAACATCACGGCCGATAACTGGTTCTCTTTCGCAGAGTTTGCGGATGAACTGAAGAAAAGAGGCTTAACTTACATCGGAACATTGAGGAGAAATAAGAGACAAATACCACCTGAATTTCTTCCTCATAACAAAAAAAAAAAAAGTTGGCTCTTCACTTTTCGGTTTCAGACAACAAACTACTCTTGTCTCTTACGTACCAAAGAAGAAAAAATCGGTCATTTTGCTGCCGACCATGCATCACGCCGAATCCGCAAACAGTGAGAGTGGAAAGCTAGAAATTGTCCTCTTTTATAAAATGACTAAAGGTGGAGTAGATTCACTTGATCAGAAAGTGTCGACCTATTCCACATGACGTAGAACAAGACGATGCCCAATGGTCATATTTTTTGCCATTTTGGACATCGCTGCCGTAAAAGGCCACATCCTTCCAACAAGCAGAAACGACTCTCAACCTATTACAAGACGTGAATTCATGATAGCCTTGGGAAAGTCACTTATCCAACCGGAGCTTCTCCGACGGAGCTTGATCAAAGAAATGCCCCGTGGCCTGAAGCAGATAATTCTAAAAGCGAGCGGTATGCCAGCACAACAAAGAGAAGATGAACTTTCGATGAATCCAGGAAAAAGCAAGAGGTGTGCATCATGTCCTCGTGGACGTGGTAGGAAAGCTGGATCAAGCTGTGAGTTGCGTAGTAAACCACTCACTTCCGAATGTGCGAAGCGTGTTTGTTCAGTTTGTTTGGAGTAAACGAGAAGAGAATGCTCTCAAAAGTGATAGAATCTCTCACGTGTGCTTCATGTCGGCATGGGAAGCTGATTCAATTGCAAATTTTAGATATATATTGAATATAAGACACACCAAATACTTTCGAATGTTTGTGGATATGCATATTCATTTATGATTGTAATCATTTACAATTGTGCTTAATGGTGCTTAATTTATACTTTTCATTTTTGTTTTCATTATCTAATAGCTCACTACCATTAAAGTAAATTCTAGTTACATATTTTAATAATTTCAGATACTGTTTCTCCTTTATTTCGTATACCGGTGAATTTGACCCCACTCTACCAGTTGCGTAACACCGATTTCACCCTACCAGCCCAGGGTTAACTTCCAAACGATACCATGGTGTGGGATATAGTTTTGGAGCTTGGACTCTAGAAGTACGTGATGTAGTTCCTTAAATTCATTGTTGCCTGTGCCTTCTGGCCAGGTCCATGAACTCCTCCTTCCCGGGATTCACCAGTAGTATAAATTTCCTTGCAGTACTTACGAGTGTCCAGGCAAAACCAAACATGTAGATTCAGACTTTCAGGAGCAGGCAAATATAGGTAAATTAGCAATCAGATAGCGTATTTTGAACGAGCAACCTGCCAAATATTTTTCGTCGACACAGTAAAGCTCTGGCTAAGATCAAAATCAATATCAATTAATTATTTCCAGGATATGTTTGTTCTTTGGTGAAATCACATGCTATTTCTTTATTTTGGTCAAACGCTAGCAAGACTCAGATGTTAGCCAGGCCTGTTTCTGCGGGGAGCGTGGAGGCGTGAAGTCATGTGACAAATGCTAGACCTGTGATTGGTGGTTCGGACATAGTTTCACTTGTTCGGGCCCACCACTAGGACATGCCTGCTTTTGCTCAGACCTAGAACTTTGTACCTTGAATATAGGGAGGACTTGTTCGGTTTCGATCAGATTTCAGTTGAGAAAACGTTTCAAACGAAAGCTTACTTAAACGATTGATTGTTTCTGGAGATGTTCGGCTTCAGCTGTCCACTTCTCGGTATATTTTCTACAGCTCCCGTTTTGATAACATGGAAATCAACTTGTTTTAAACCACACTGTATAGGTAATTTGAGAGTGTGATAGATGTGGGCGAAATATCAGGAGTAACCCTCCAATAGTTTGACTGAAGATTTTCTGCAGTGTATTCTCTCGCGCGCGTGCCCGCGATTTACTGGAGAAAATGCCGGAATGGGTATGTGGTACTTTCGAATTCGGATACCTGGAGATCGGGAGTGTCTCTCCCTACAGGCCAGTGTTTGCGTTTCCTCAATGGATATAGAACATTAATAATCCCGTTCTAAAAATAAGCTGGGTGAAGAATATTCTAGAAGATCACAGAAGTGGCACTAGTAAGTAAAGAATTAGTGGAAGCAATGTGAATTTAAATTATTTAAATATTATAAAACATTACAAATAGTTAAAAGTTCGTTTCGAGCAGAGTTTTCACATATTGACAATCCTCTGAAAAATAATTGCGTTGTGTGTACTCAACATCTGCATACAAAAATATCTCCGCTTCGCCTCAAGAAGACGCAATTGTATCAGAAATTGTGCCGCAACCAGCACATTTCTCAACATAATGTATATTTATCAGAAGTCATAAATTCATTATCTTCTATTTAGTAACAATTTACAACGATAAAAGATTTTATTTCTGTTTTCCTTGGTTCACACTTTCACAAAACCCCTTTAGATTTCCGTGTAAGCAGTTGCAAAGAATAACAAGTAATTTATAGTTCATGACCTAATATGTAAATCTGTTTTGAAGGAGAAGACGGAGCGAGTTGGCCGTGCGGTTAGGTGCGGGCAGCTGTGAGCTTGCATTCGGAAGATTGTGGGGCCGAACCCCACTGTCGGCAGCCATGAAGATGGTTTTCCGCGATTTTCAATTTTTACAGCAGGAAAATGCTTGGGCTGTACGTGGTTAAGGCCACAGCCACTTCCTTCCCACTCCTAGCCCTATCCTATCCCATCGTCGCCGTAAGACTTATCTGTGCCGGTGGGACGTAAAGAAAATTGTAAAAAATATATTTTGAGGAAGAGGGAGCAGAATGCATTTTTGTAGTTTACGAGGATGTCATCCAAGCCAGAGTCTCTATATTACTCTTCCCTATGGGAGGGGTACGCAAACGAAGAATACATCCACGGTATCCCCTGCTCATCGTGTGAGGTGATTATAAGGGGCGACCAAGAGATGAAGTTTTCCGGACCATGAGATCACCTGTGATAAGTCCGGCTCCATGGCTAAATGGTTAGAGTTCTGGCCTTTGGCCGCAATGGTGCCGGGATCGATTCCCGGCATGGTCGGGAATTGTAACCACAATTGGTTAACTCCGCTTGTCTGAGGGCTGGATGTATGTGTCGTCTTCATCATCATTTCATCCTTAGCACGACGCGCAAGTCGCCTACGGGTGTCAAATCAAAAGACTTGCACCTGGCGAGCCGAACTTGTCCTCGGACACTCCCGGCACTAAAGGCCATACGTCATTTCACTTTTACCCGTGATAAGTACCATTACGTGAGGAACACCATGGGTCTGAATTAACTGTGGGTAGTACCGTTATAAGAGGAACATCACGGTTCTACTTTACCAATGATTAGTACCGTTATGAGGGACCGGTGACCTGGATTTTGGACCCCTTTCGACAACAAGCATCCTCGGTATATGATTTTGCTTTGGAAGCAGTCCCTTGTTCCGTTTATATAATTATTTTATGGGAAGGTGGGCCATTGTGGGTTGGACCCACTGATTGTTTTCAGTTCATAAACATTTTTCATCGTCGTTTTGAATTCTAGTCAGTGGATAGATTTTGGAATTTTGATAATTGTGTAAATGCGCTTCATCACGTAGCATTAAGGACCGATGATCTAGATTTTAGGCCAATTTAAACAACGATCATCATCATTTTCATCATCATCATCATCTTTATATTACTTGGTTTCCAGTAAGCGAACTCCTCTTTTGCACTCTTCCATTTAACGCACGGCTCACGACTAATATTTTGGAATGGGACTTTTGCTCGTTGTCTATGTTTCCTCGGGTACTGACGAGCGTATCATCTGTTTTTGACGTTCTCTGGTGCGAAGCCCCTTCATTATCTATTAGTACCTTTTGGACAGCTACATATTATTCCATTTTGTTGCAGAATTTATTCTGGACAGATCCTCACCCCTATGGAGAGTGTAGCTCTAAAAGTTCACCAACCATAGATATTTCTTTTCATAAATAACCTGGAGGCATTCCCCACGGATATAAGAATTGCTGAGGTTGTTTTATGTCTGTTTCCGTCCGATAGCCATTCAATGCGGCACATAAATTCCGCCTAGATGTTGTCGTCAGCACGATATAAATAGGCATTAGTTTTCTTATTCCGTTTGAAAGTATCTACTTCCTTGTAAAAGTTGACCAAGCCTGAGTGGGTTTTAAGAGAGCATGGCTTTGTTTGTAACCAATCGTACCACGAAAAGCAAGCGACGGCGTTCTATTGTCACAAGAGGTTCATTTCCTAAGTGCCTCTTCGTTGTGTTTATCAATTGAAGAGCTCTAGCTGTGTTCTGACTCTATAAATACGAAGTAGATATGTATAGAAACGAAAGCAGACTAATCTTTGAAATATGTGAAGAGAAATATATCATTCTGTCCTTTCCTTTCGTCGCCTTTCTCTCATATTTTGGGTCCTCGCACTATGTGATGATTTCGTCCACTTTTACTACTGGATGCCCTTCTTAATAGCAATTCCATGTTGAGGGATGTATTCACTATTGCATGTATCATAGTAGTGTTGTATATTGTGTGTAGTATAAGAGAAGTGTACTAAGATGGACATGAACAGCCAATCGCCGAAACAAAATCATCATCATCATCATCATCTGTTTACCCTCCAGGTTCGGTTTTCCCCTCGGACTTAGCGAGGGATCCCACCTCTACCGCCTCAAGGGCAGTGTCCTGGAGCTTCAGACTCTTGGTCGGGGGATACAACTGGGGAGTATGACCAGTACCTCGCCCAGACGGCCTCACCTGCTATGCTGAACAGGGGCCTTGTGGAGGAATAGGAAGATTGGAAGGGAAAGGGATAGGCAAGGAAGAGGGAAGGAAACGGCTGTGGCCTTAAGTTAGGTACCATCCCGGCATTCGCCTGGATGAGAAGTGAGACACCACGGAAAACCACTTCCAGGATGGCTGAGGTGGGAATCGAACCCACTTCTACTCAGTTGACCTCCCGAGGCTGAGTGGACCCCGTTCCAGCCCTCGTACCACTTTTTCAAATTTCGTGGCAGAGCCGGGAATCGAACCCGGGCCTCCGGGTGTGGCAGCTAATCACGCTAACCACTACAGCACAGAGGCGGACACAAATTAATCATACGAAGTTAAAATACTAGATCCGGCTGAATATCAAACACAGGCCCTCTGCACTAAATTGCAATCACTGAATATTCAGCCAAGGAGCCTAACAAACTGATTACTCTGGCCAATACATTAACACTTTTAAAACCGTAGATTCCACAGTGAACTACTACTTGTCCTCCCATTAACTATAAACATAGTAAACATAGTTAACTGAAACATAGTCCTTTTGAAGCAATACATACATACATACATACATACATACATACATACATACATACATACATACATACATACATCATACTGAACCCATGACCTATGAGTTATATGGAGCCAGAGTCCTAAATTCTTTACATGAGGCACCATATAAATTACAAGTCATGAGGAGCCCTAGTTGCATTTTTATTTCTGACCAAAGACAGCACGTGGAGAACTTGTGGGGTGATTCTCATTCTCACCCTGCATAAATTACGTCACCCACACGTGTAGAATGTGCAGGGATACGATGTAATTTGGCGGAACTATTTTTTTGTTAAAAGTCCATTTTAAGAAGAATTGGCGACAAAAACGCCGTGGTAAACGTCAGGAAATCGTACATGAAACAGTTTGATTGTTAGTGGTAAAGACTTCAGACCGCTAAATAGCTCCAGATGGAAAATTGTCGAAAGAACGCGGCTGTTTGTTTAAACCCTGTTACATCGACCAAAATATAGTCCCTAGCTTATGAGTTAAATTAACGACTCACTTGGTAGATAAACCCATAATGCCTATTATCAATACCGCTACTAAATTAAACAACGATGTGTTATGTCAAAATCAGCCATAATTATATTTTCTGTGAGGTGGAAACAGTGTCTGTAAACTTTTGGCAGCTCGATTTGTTCTGGGTGATTTCCGACAAAAGAGTAGCGTTACAAAAACGTTGCAAATTTTGGGCTGGGAAGATTTGGGAGAAAGGAGACGAGCTGCTCGATTAAATGGTATGTTCCGAGCTGTCAGAGGAGAGATGGCGTGGGAGGACATCAGTAGACGAATAAGTTTGAGTAGTTTCTTTAAAAGTAGAAAGATCACAATATGAAGATAAAGTTGGAAATCAAGAGGACAAATTGGGGCAAATATTCGTTTATAGGAAGGGGAGTTAGGGATTGGAATGACTTACCAAGGGAAATGTTCAATAATTTTCCAATTTCTTTGCGCTCATTCAAGAAAAGGCTAGGAGAACAACAGATAGGGAATCTGTCACCTGGGCGACTGCCCTAAATGCAGATCAGTAGTGATTGATTGATTGATTGATTGATTGATTGATTGATTGATTGATTGATTGGCTGATTGATTGATTGATTGATTGATTGATTGATTGATTGATTGATTGATTGATTGATTGATTGATTGATTGATTGATTGATTGATTGATTGATTGATTGATTGATTGATTGATTGATTGATTGATTGATTGATTGATTGATTGATTGATTGATTGATTGATTGATTGATTGATTGATTGATTGATTGATTGATTGATTGATTGATTGATTGATTGATTGATTGATTGATTGATTGATTGATTGAAATGCAGATGGAATGGTAGTGGATGTTTTTAATAAAAACACGCCGCGCCATTTGCAATCCCCGCATTGTGTCCAGTGAATTAGAGACGACCGCACGTCGTTCAGACTAACATTGTACAATTTTCAAGGGAAGGTAGTTTTCGCCAAAGGTGGCTATATAACGTATATCTTCAAGTGGAGATAGAGAAGAAGGCAAATTAATGGTATTCAGAAATGTGAAATCGTCATGTACATTCACATCCAGGCAATAGACGGCCATTATAATGCCTAAATCCTGCAGGTGAATTAGAAAATATCATTGTTTTACTTTACTGCGCGTGCGGATCGATGATTTGACGAACGTGTTCGGTTCGCGAAGAAGAGAACGTGTCAAGGGCATTTTATGTCGTTATTTTCAGGTGAATGATATCAAATAAAAATCTGTTTTGTAAAGCCACTATCTGTCGAGGTGGCTAGATAATGGACTGAGAGAGGCTGGTGGGCCTATTATGATACAAGGCCACGTACGACTTCCAGGTATGTAAACTGCCTTTTGTAAAGTGTATTTGTTTATTTCATTATGTCACTATTTTATTTGTGTATCTGTTACGCATTTATGTCACTTTTTTTCGTGAAAATGTCAGAGGAATACGACGAAAGGTCAATTTGTGTTTCTTGGATAATCTGGAGTACAGTACAGTAGTACAGTAGTAGATTTGATGGCTGTAAAACGAATATAATCTCTAGAGTGAAGTATCGTTTCCGTACATTTATTTTTTATATTTTTTATTTTTTTATATTTGTAGTTTGCTGAAGTTAAGATATTAATTTATCACGAAATTCCGTTCAGTGTAAAGATGAATGAAGTGTAGTCAGTGGCTTACCATTTAGAGCGATTGCGTAGTAATGATGGAATGTCAGCTGTTGCGGAAAACACACCATCCTGTGTTCGGAGCTATAAATTTGTCAAGGGAAGGTACGAGGCGAAATTGGTGTGTGATTTGTGGAAGGGAAGTGTTGTTCCGAAGGTCTCTTAAAATCTGTGTGGAATTGATGAGAGAAAAATAACGGAAACATTTTTTGTGAGTCAAGTTGTGAGTTTCGTTTTGGAAATATTGTGTTGTCAAATTCAGATATGCGAGAAGAGATGGTTAGTTTGTTACAGATTATTTTATGTAACAAAGTGGATCACGTAAGTGAGATATTCCATATTACTGTCGTGTAGAGAATTTAAGGTAGCAAGTGGTTCAAGTCTTGTAGAGATAGGAAGAAATGTGGATTAAGTGACTGAAATCTTGTACTGTTGAAGAGACTTTTGTGCCGGGATTTTCATTTTTTATTAGTGCCACTTAATGATATGGGAATAGGGTCATTCCATAGTTAGGATCCCACGTGAAACCGTAGGACAGTGAGGGATATGAACATTTAAATTGGCGTTTTAAATTAAATCTCTTCGCATATTCTGTGTTGTCAAGAATTGTATTATACGCGAGCTGTAAACGATACGAGGTTTCATTTGATACAGTTTTAGATAACGTGTATGTGATATTGTAAGGGATAGCGAAGAGAGGTCTTCTTTCCAGGTAATACGCCATATATGTTTCTCACCCATCCCAGACAATGATTTTGAGATTTCTGAACGAAAAGGCACGTCCAACTGGTTTGTTTTCGACGTAAAACTGGATATCCCTTGACACGATCACGATATCTATAAACTTGTTGAATCCTTTGCTAATATACGAAAACATGGAGCAAGTACTCTTTACTAAAATAGATAATTAAAATAAATATTATGATGACAAATTAATAACGATAGACCGGTACACACACAGTAGTCGAACATATCGAGTCTATCTATCGTCGTCATGATCTACCTCTACTTCTCTCACCCTCCATGGCCGAGTGCATTATTCTCCTATGTAATCCACCCTCCTGTGTTTGTCTCACATAACCCCACTACCAAAGTCGAGTGGTTCGTACCGCTTCATCCATTTGGTTCATTTCTAGCGTATCCTTTATTTCCTGATTCCGAGCACCCCATGCAATTTTTACCACCTGTTTGTACCGGCAATCATTCTTGCTACTTGGATGTCCGTTATTTTTAGCTTATAGAGGAATCCTGCTCCCATCCACCTTTCACCCCAGTACAGCAAAGTTGGTCTGAAAACAGACCGATGTAATGATAGCTTCGCCAGGGATCTGATTTCCTTCTTACAGAATACTGTTCATCGCAACTGCGAGCTAACTGCATTCGCCTCACTGCAGCTTAGTTCAATCTTACTATAATGCAATCCTGGCAGATCATATATACTAAATACGTAAAATGATCTACCTGTTCCAGCTTTGTATCCCCAACCTGACATTCAATTCTCTTGGATCCCTTGCCTGCTGATATCACATAGACTTGGAAAGAATAATTTTTTAACCATACTCATTGCAGTTACTTTGAAATTCCACTATATTAGAGTGCAGGCTTTCAACACAAGCTGCCAATTCGGAGCGAATCGTCGAAATAACTGAATCTCTCTCTGCCATTTTGAACATTCCGGTAGGTGATCCACGTAAAAGGAATACTTTTTCACACTACTGCCTCTCAAGATATTTAATATCGCCCATAAAATGCACAGTATAAAGTTATAAATGGATCGCGGTACTCTTATTTGGATGAAAATTTTAGAAATATTGCGTCAAGTCCCAGGGTAATTTAAGCAGTCCTTCACAGACAGCAGTCTTTCAAGATATTTATCTCACATCAAAAGTGCAAGGGAGTGATTATCAGGTTAATGTTATGTCTAAACGCAATAACAGTAATAAATAACTGTTCCGTTTAAAATTAATCGAGAGGAGTAAAATTGTCTAAAGATTTCGTGTTATTATTCTCAAACCTGTGTTTATACTCCAATACTGAGTTTGGGGCAATCTCGTTGTGTTTAGAATACAAAGTCTCTGAATATTCTTTTTTCTTTAAATACTTCAAATCAAACAGAATATATACCCTCTTTGTTATGTAGAAATCTTCCGGGACTCTCTCATATTTACAAATGGCGGCATTCAGTTTGCCTACAAAGTCCACAAAGATCAAGGGACTACTTAAAAGACGCACACACAATGTATGTTCTCTTCACAAAGAGGTTTTTTATTCCACAGGGAGAGAGAGAGAGAGAGACAGGCGATGGATTTAAGCTTTGGATAGCAAACAGTTGATGCTAGGCGTATCAGGTTTTAATATCCTCTTAGACAGAGATGAATTGATGTATTAACGTCATAAAGCAACATGTATCTGGTACGCTCTTAGGACTAGAGCGAAAATTTCCAGCAAAAAGGTGCGATGATTGTAATTTCATTCCTTATGCGTGTAATGAACATAGTTTAAAATAAAACAGAGAAGGGGGTTTGGGGTTTTAATGTAACTTCAGTGCTATGTTCTTCTTCATGGCCTTTCCCCAGTTACCTGAGATCCATATTCTGTATGGATTTGGTCCAGTTTTAAGGCCGGATGCCTTTCCCTTCGCCGGAAAGCCATCTCCGTATAGCCTACAAAGGCCCTTGGAGGTTCCCGTCCGGGTGAGGGATTGTAGTCGCGTGCGATTAATTCTTCTGGCTCGGGGAGCGGGTGTTTGTGTTTGACCCAGCGCTCTCCTCTTCATACTCACACAACACACCACACTTCCAACCACTACAGAAACACGCAATAGTGAGTATATCCCTCCATGTAGGGTTAGTCTCATGAAGTGTATCCGGCCGTAAAACAGGGGCAAATCTACAGGTGTGACACAGTTCGCACCTGTGACCCCACAACGTGTGGGAAAAGCGATAGAAGAAGAAGAAGAATATATGAAGAAGATCGTACGACATGAAGTGTTGAATGGACCCTTCAAGAATCCGACATCCTCTGCAGGGTTTGAACCCGCTATCTTGGGATCCGGAGTCTGACACTCTACCACTAATCCACTGAGGGAGTTGCGATGTATATTAAAACGAACACAAACGCCCAGCCCACGAGCCATAAGGAATTAATCAGACATGATTTAAATCCTCGGCCTGGTCGGAACACGAAACCCATAGACCTATCTTTTGAATCGAATACCAGTACTTTAACTACACGAGGTCTGCTGTTCTGCTATGTCTCTTTCTCCGGCCTCTATTGAGAACGTTTCGGGTGTTTGGATCCACATCGCGCATGTCTTCCGTCACGGTTTCCATCCAAAATTAATATGATTAATTCATGGTAATATTATTAATGTCTTCCATATATTGTGGATCTCGGGTTAAGGAAACTGATGTTTTACCAAGTTATTCATAACACCGGAGACCGATCATTGGCTGAATGGTCAGCGTTGAGGCCTTCGGTTCGGAGGGTCCTGGGTACGATTCCCAGCTGGGTAGGGGATTTCAATTGCCTCCGATTAATTATTCTGGCCGGGGACTGGGTGTTTGTGTTTGTACCAACACTTCCGTCTTCAAATTCAGGCAAAACACCACAGAAACACCTAATAGTGATTACATTCCTCCACGTAGAGTTGGCGTCAGGAATGGCATACAGCCATAAAACATGACCAAATCCACATGTGCAACCCCACAGATGTGGGAAAAGCGGTAAAGAAAGAAGATTACATAACACTGGCGTACCAAATTTAATAACATATATAAAATAACATGTTCTGACTGACTGACTGACTGACAGATTCATCATCACCGAGCCAAAACTATTGGACATAAAGAATTGAAATTTTTTGGATACATTTATATTATAGTGTATGTGCTCAATAAGGGGGTGAAAAGGGGGATGGATTGTTTAAATGATTATAGGTCTATCTATATCTAAAAAATTTGAAAGTTTACGGACGTAAAGATTGATATTTGGAATCTTCTTTAAAAATGAAGAAATAAGGGTTTTTGTTTTCGGAAAATTCCATTAACGGGAGTGAAAAATGTGAAAAAGGGATTTGATTACCTTTTACATGGATAATTGTGTCTCAAAAACTCAAGTTGTTACAGACATGAAAATCGGTATTTGGAATCACCTTTAAAAATAAAGTAACACATATTTTTTTTGTGTGTGTGTTTTGCAAAATCCAATTAATGGTGGAGTGAACTGAAGTGACAAAGGGGGTGAAATTTTAAGATGAATACACTGCAGTATATCTCAGAAATGTAACATGTTACAGACCTGAAAATTGGTATTTGAAATCTCCTGTAAAAGTCAAGAAATATAATTTATTTTCGGAAAATCCACTTAAGGGGAACTTAAAATGGAGGTGAATGTTTTATGTGAGCACCTGTACATAACATCTCAAAAACCTAACATGTTACACAAGTGAAAATTGGTATTTTTAATATTTTGAAACTAAAGAAACGTGTACTTTTTGTTTCGAAAAAACACGTAAGGGGAAGGAGTGACAAGGACGGAGAAGGGGGTCGATTTCCTTTTATTAGGATAGTAATATCTCAAAACTGAAGATGTTACGGACGTGAAAATTGGTATTTGGAGTCCCTTTAAATATAAAGAAATAAAATAAAGAATTGAAAAGAATTAAAAAATTACTTGAATTCCTTGTATGAGGATACTTATATCTAAAAAATCTGAAGACCTTACAGGCGTGACAATCGGTATTTTTAATCTCCTTTAAAAATAAATAAGCACGTACTTTGTGGGGAGAAATCAACTTGGGTGGGGGGGGGGTTGAAAAGGGAGTTGAGTTATTTTTATAAGGATACATATATCTCATAAACTGAAGATGTTACAATCGTGGTAATTGCTATTTGGAAGCACTTTTATAAAAGCACGTATTTTTGGTTTTCGGAAAATTCACTTATGAGGAAGGATGAAAGGAAGTGAAAAATTGAATTCTTTTGATAAGGATAACATTTATCAAAGACTGAATCTCTGACAGACGTGAAAATTGCTAATTCGAATCTCATTTAAAAATAAAGAAACGCGTAATTATTGTTTATGAAATATCCACTTAGGTGGGAGTGGGGGGGGGGGAAGGACTGATAAAGGGGTTGAATTCCTTTTATGGGGATATTTATATCTCAAAAATCGAAGATGTTACAAACGTGGAAATAGGTATTTGGAATCACCTTTAAAGAAACGAACTTTTTTTTCGACTTGCGAGAAGACTGTTCCTCACATGTACAGTTCTATGTTGCATCTTAGCCCCCAAAAGGCAATACCACAAACGTGGTTTACGAAGAGTTTCTGGGGTAAATGAAAATCAATTTTTCGGTGAGTTTTTACACTTTAGAGATTTTCAGATAATGTATATGTACATTACCGAGGAATGATTACATTTAACAAATTACGGAATCCACGAGAGCGAAGCCGCGGGTAATTGCTAATATTATACACAGTTCAAAAAATTAGGGGGACATGTGTTGTAACGTCTGGTATGTGAGTGTTAATTTGATAGATGGGGTTCCAATGGTCGTACAGAATACCTTGAGATCTGAGCTACTCAGGGTATGTCAAATCGAAGTTATACTCCATTTGTAGGCGTAGCCATGCATTAAATTGACAGGTAACCCCTCAAAACAACGTGAATAGCGGTGCGTCCGAGTGTCTTTGTGAAGTACACAGATTACTTCGGTCATTTTAGCACGTTGTACGTCAACCAGCACATCCCATGAGACATCTTAAAGAGGTTCGAGTCGCAAGGGCAGTCACTTTAATCCAGAAATGATGGACTTTTTGTCGTGTTGTTATGGATCTCAATGTCTCTCCGTCAGGTATTCAACGCTGATGGAATCGCTACAGTGAGACAGGCTAGTTCACACGGAGGGTTGGACAAGGTTGTGGACTCACGACAACCTCATAAGATGACCGATATCTGACCATCTGTGCGTTGCGGCGTCGTTCAGCAACTGCCAGAGAACTGCAGCAAAACCTCAGGAGGGCCATTGGAGTCACGGTGTCTGACCAGACAGTAAGGAACAGGTTAAGAGAAGTGTCCTTACGACCCAGATGTCCTGTTCGAGTGCCCCGTTTAACTCAGCAACATCGCGCAGCTCACCTTTTGTTTGCCCGTACCCGCGTCAACTGGCAACTTCAACAATGGAGACCTGTATTGTTCACAGACGAGTCTAGATTTCCCCTGACACGGCGTGTGCGACGTCAACGCGTATGGAGACGCCGTGATGAGCAGTAGATGTCAAATGTTGTCCAGGAAGGCGACCGATACGGACAAGGTTTTGTGATGGTGTGGGGTGGCATCAGTTTTGATGGCCGTACGGATCTTGTTGTCCTCCGTGGTAATCTTACCGCTGTGGGGTGCATCGAGCAGATACTGCTACAGCATTTGTTGGTTGCTGCATACGGTGTTGGCCCTGAATTCGAACTCATGCACGGCAATGCCAGGGCACATGTAGCGCGCATCACCAGAGCTGTCTTACGAGAACTGGCCATTCAAGAGATGGAATGGCCAGCAGTGAATCCCGACCTTAATCCCATCGATCATGTGTGGGATAGGCTTGACAGAAGTGTTCTTGTGCGTCCAGTTCCACCACAGACTCTCCAAGACCTCGAACAGGCTCTCATTGCAGGATGGGACCTGATACCTCAGCGTGACCTACGTCGACTTATACGGAGCATGCCACGTAGGTGTCAAGCTGTGATAAATGCTCTTGGAGGACATATACCATACTGAAGCTCTCCAACTGTGATAGAAATCCATCCTGGAGGATTGTTATCATCTTGTTTCCGCCCCTAGTTGGACATTTCCCTTTGTGTTTTGAAAATGAACGCGAATCTATCGTTTTTTGTTTTTTTTTTGCATACTTCAACGGTAAAGAATAAAGATTTAGTTGGCAATATACCGACGTGTGAGGTATTGTTTTGTAGAGCATGGCATAGTTCAAAAATATGTTCCCATAATTTTTTGAACTGTGTATATAATACACAAATAATCAGTAGTTAAAATAACAAGTGACATGTAAACAACTAAATTGAACATGCCTTTCTTTCTTTCTTTCTTTCTTTCTTTCTTTCTTTCTTTCTTTTTTAATAATTTTACCCTCCAGGTCTGCTTTTTCCCTCAGAATCAGCGAGGGATGCCACCTATACCACCTCAAAAGCAGTATCCTGGATCGCGAGACTTTGGGTCGGCGGATACAATTGAGGAGGAGTACCAGAACCTCGTCCAGGCGGCCTCACGTGCTTTATGGGGGGATGGGAAGATTGGAAGAGTTAGCCAAGGAAGGGGTTAGGAAGCGGCCGTAGCCTTAATTTAGGTACCATCCCGGCATTTGTCTAGAGGAGAAGTGGGAAACCACGCAAAACCACTTCGAGGATGGCTGAGGTAATTATCGAAACTCCTCTACTCAGTTGACCTCGCGAGGCTGAGTGGATCCCATTCCAGCCCTCGTACCACTTCTCAAAAATTTCGTGGCAGAGCTGGCAATCGAACCCGTGCCTACGCGGACCTTACAATAATAACAAAAAGGAAATAAAAAAGTAAAAGGTGAAACACAGAAACATAAGAGAAATTAAGAATTATTATCGACAGTACAAAACAAATAACTGTTACATCGGTTAGGAAGGCAATTCACATATAAAAAGGAAACAGAGAAAATAAAGCAGGAAATACACATTTTTGACAAGAGATGATGTATGGCAATCGGTATCAATCAGTCATGATAGGTAACAGAAAAGATGGTTGATGCGTTTGGGACTGGGATATTTAAAATGAATCAAACACAATGAGTGTAGCCGCGCTGTAGTTGACAGCTAAGTATTTTGCTTATACTATTATAAGCTGCAATTCCATGTTAAAATACTGGCATTATCAGTATCTGAAATAATATTTCTCAACTGTCTCCTGGTAGTAAGTCCCACATCCTATTTGGACAATGCAATGAAATTTGTTGACAAATGTTTGTGAAGTCTTCGCATCATCATAAGTATTAAACAAAAATTAATTCATTTATTAATATAAAATATCTATATTATTGGATGTTTCGTTCCTAAACTGGAAATGTAATTTACCGTATTCATCAAATGGGTATGGGGATAAATACTTCCAACCCTGCTCTTCGATTTTTAATTTTTAATCCATGAGTTTAGTGATGTTCGTTTTCAATGACTACTGAAGTGAACATTCTACGTAAAACAGAGAGGGACACGTCTTGAAACTTTCAAATTGACCGACTGAGTTTGAAGATTGATAAACGACTCTTGTCCTGAGCTCGAAATTATAGCACTTTGGCAACTCATAATGCCGACAACTGAAAAACGCTAGACAAAAACCATTATCAAGTTCTCGTGCACAGAGTTTAGAGCTGTGGAACCAATTCGGTGGTAATTGCGAGGTCTCGGCTGAGTCTTTCAATTTTGTTAGTTATTTGTGTCTGCTTTCTCCTTTCCACCTTAATAATAATAATAATAATAATAATAATAATAATAATGAAAAGTCGTATGGCTTTTAGTGCCGGAATATCCCAGGACGGGTTCGGCTCTCCAGGTGCAGGTCTTTCTAATTGACCTGCGCGTCGTGATGGGGATGAAATGATGATGAAGACAACACATACACCCAGACCCCGTGCCATTGGAATTAAGCAATTAAGGTTAAAATCCCCGACCCGGCCGGGAATCGAACCCGGGACCCTCTGAATCGAAGGCCAGTACGCTGACCGTTCAGCCAACGAGTCTGACATAATAATAATAATAATAATAATAATAATAATAATAATAATAATAATAATAATAATAATAATCCCTCAACAAATGCCGGTACAGTTTCTATTCATAGGCCGTAGCTAATTCCTTCCACATTACCGAGCCCGATAGCTGGAGTCGCTTAAATGCGGCCAGTATCCAGTATTCGGGAGATAGTTGGTTCGATTCCTACGGCCGCCCTGAAGTTGGTTTTCCGTGGTTTCCCATTTTCACACCAGGCAAATGCTGGGGCTGTACCTTAATTAAGGCCATGGAGACTTCATTCCCACTCCTAGCCCTTTCCTATCCCATCGTCGCCGTAAGAGCAATTTGTGTCGGTGCGACGTAAAATAATCAAGTTGCAAAAAAATTTCCTTCAACCTATTTAGCCAATTTCATTCGCCATCATTCATTTCATCTTCGTCAAGGTCCGGAACTGTGGTCGGCATCAGCAAGGGCATCCGGCCGTAAAACACGCCATACAATTTCTTCTCGCCTTATCCCTAGCGCCCCGTATCATCAAACGTGAGTGAGGGATAGGCAGACAAACTTACGGCCTGAACTGCCGTCTGCAGGCAATTTAATCTGATGCCATCCAGAATGTCTGCTTGTCAATTTCGACACTCCGTTATCTCCATTACATGGATCTTGCCATGCGGATGCCGTCACTCTACCATTGATCCATAAAGGGGAAGCTAGGTCAACGATGAAGCCCCAACTAATGTCGAACATAAAAACGTGCCGTTTAGCGAAGCTGTTATATCATAGCACGAGCGAAAATGAGGTAGACATTAGAGACCTTTATTGGATTGAAATTGGCAGAGCAAACAACAGATCATGATGCTGCCCTCTTCCGCCTTTGCTTTATCCTGTGCAAATATCATATGATACCGTCGAGATCTGAATAATAATAATAATAATAGTAATAATAATAATAATAATAATAATAATAATAATAATAATAATAATAATAATAATAATAATAATAATAATAACTGATAAATTTCATTCCAGCTGGAATACTGGAGACGCATACGTTTCCATATCCCATATTCCGTGACCAAATTTTACTCTTTTTTAGCCTCCACTGTCTTGCGTCTGCGATGCCATGGGACTTTCTCACCTCCTAATGGCACTTCCTAATGTTTGAACGATTCTTTCATCCTTCAAGTGATCGGTAGACAACATTGGTGCAGTCGTTTAGATGTTTCTCCTCCCGTTCCCAAAATATCATGTTCGAATCTGGTTGATGATGTGGTGGTGGTGATTATTGTTTTTAGATGAAGTACAACTAGGAAACCAACATTAACACTAATCAGATGGAAAAAAATGGAAGGGATCTGACACGTTGAGAAATGAAGGTATCGGAAAAATAAAGACAAGGTGCACGAAGGGCTTGAAAATTAGACTCACGCTCCTAGCCTTTGGAAACCTAATACCTTCGGCGTTGGAAAAGAGCAAGAGTTGACCGAGGGAAGTCAAATAGAGGATAAGTGAAAGTAAGGAGTGTAAGCAATGCTAAGACTCAGCTAAGAACCCCATGGTTGCCATCACACTCTCCCAAGTTAAGAGCCCCTGGCCCCCATTAGTCACCTCTTACGACAGAGAGGGAAAATCTCGTAATTTATTTTACCACCCTCACCCAGACGGGGAGAATATGGTTAATATCGGTGGAATTTGAGCCTCGTTCAACGCGACAACTCCGTATCATTGGCTTCCGACACATTTAAGAACTATGGGGAAAAAACGGTGCCAAATTTCCCGTTAGGACAATCGAATAATCATAAACATGTCTTTCAATAAATGAAACTCAAATTGATAAGGATTAATTGATTTGCATCTAACGAATCGTTTTCGAAAAATATCTGTGCGGAATTTGGAGTCGACGAGTGCTGGATTCAAGGCATCGGAAGGCGGGAACTGATTGAGGACCTATGAAACTTTCCCGAATGACATAATCAGTTCATCAGAGTATGATGAGATGAGGCCTCTTTGATAGCAGAGCCTTCTGTATGGGTCTCAGTCTTGGCCATCCACACAGTGAAAATACTTCACATAACAGCCTACACTGTTGCTAGGTAACATCGGCTCACACATTTTGTATCGAGAATTTCGTTCAGCAATATTTTCAGATGATCCCCACCCATAAGACATATTTATGTCAAAATTCCGACTTACCAGTGTCCATTTATATATTTAACCAGCTTATATATACAGTGCGGGAAGGAAATGCGAGAACTTTCTACTAATTCAATAAACACAATTTTTAGAGTCAACAAAGGCGATTTATAGTGGAAGCACACATATAATGCATTAATCTATATATTAAAAAATTGATGAAAACTAAAGTCAGTCAGTACGCCCATTCAATCCGGTCGATTTCCTTCATTTTTTTAACTGAAAGGTATTCATGCACGGATTTGTCATCAGGCACTATAAATCACTTAACTTTCGCCTTCCTCAAATTATTTGATTTTTTCAATTTTTATCTCTTTGAAGCTATCATATCTTTGGCTCTAATTGAGGTACGGAGTTCGTTTTGACTTAAGGACACTCAGTGGATCAATATCCTTCATTTCAGCTCTTAACTATTCAAATTGGTTGATTCTGAGGAAAGTTATGAGTGCACGTTCGATTTGACGTCTCATTCCTTCAACATTTTTTCTCATTGAACCAATCATTTCTTTCGTTCTAATTGAGGTACGCAGTTTGTTTTGGTCTAAAAACGCTCAGTGGATCAAGCTCTTTCTTTTGAGGTAATAACAACTTAAATTGGTAGATTCTGAGAAAAGTTATGAGTACATTTGTCTCCATGATGAAGATCTTTGAAGGACTTTTTAACATTTCGACACGTAGTGTTGTTCCAAGGAACATTTAATTCAATTTCTTTGTGTGATGTACTTTCAAGTGTTTTGTTGACATAATATTACATTCTGTTACCACAGCAGATCATGCGCTTTATTTCATTAACTCGAAACTTTGCAAATACATCTGTGAGGATAGTAACAAGAAACACCATACTTTGTACATTGCGGGCGGAGCCAGCGGGAAACTGCTAGTAATATAGAAACAATTTTATCTTCAAAATAAACGATTCTTTATTTCCTTAGCAAACATCCAGATGCGGAACTACCGTAAATAGCTTTGAATATTACAGTTGAATGGTTTGTTAACAGAGCAGGATTCTTAAAGACAAATAGAATTAGCTCGAACACAGAGAACTGAAGCAAAATAGAATATCTGATTAGTGAATGTACCTTCCTTTTCATTTCCAAGGAACGCTATTTACTTCACTTCAATTAACTCTGAGTTTACTTGCGGTTCAGTTCGCGTGCTCCTTAGAGTAGCACTTTCTTAATGATAAGGAGTGATTCTTGGAAACGGACTGAGAAATTCGGAGCGTAATCATAAAACAACCACCACAGATCAGCCTACAATTAATGGTGCTTAGGAACAAACACTTTCTTCATTTAAAAAAAATCATCCAACAAGAAGCATTGGAATTAATAAATACATTACGAGTTCACGTGTCCGCCTCTGTGATGTAGTGGTTAGTGTGATTAGCTGCCACCCCTGGAGGCTCGGGTTCCCCAGTTGTATCCCCCGACCCAGAGTCTGAAGCTCCTTGAGGCGGTAGAGGTGGGATCCCCCGCTGATTCCGAGGATAAAACCGACCCTGGAGTGTAAATGGATAAAGAAGGTGAAGATGAGTTCACATTCGAGATTATAGTTCCTGAGCTAAAGATCCAAACTAAATGGCTGAGATACCATCTGACTGGAAATATGGGACTTCAGGGAAACTATTTTTTAAGCCTCAGAAAATATGCCGGGGCTGGGGGGGGGGATGGGAGGGGATTGAAGGTGCCGATTTTGAGGTATACGACGTGGTTTCTGATAAGTAACTCTGGAAGCTAAAATCTTACCAAGGTGGTTAATATATCTAAAGGTAGAGGATATAACGTATTATATGCAAATAACCTGGCAAAGGAGGGGGCCAAATTTTGAAGTTGGATGTCTTTTTAAACACACGATTTGACCGTCTGACTGTAAATTCAGTCCTCTAATGTGCAAAATAATTAGACATATATCTCTGAGCCCAACGGTTGCCTGAATCCCTTCGGGAGAATGTTATGTGACGTTTGAAAATATAAGACTTTCTTAATTTGCTTCATATCGAGGTCCGAGTGAAAATACCGACCCTTGATGTCTTGTATCATTTTGTAATTATGTACTGTAAGTTACACGGTGTACGCTATTTCACATATTAATAAATATTTTGAAGCATTACCTTGCTTGGTACCTTTGGAAATAGGCATTCGAATAGGAGTGAACAATGACACCATCATTCTTCTCGAGCAAATTTTGCAAGTTGCTTTACGACACAGATAGGTCCTATGGCGACGATGGAGCAGGAAAGGGCTAGGAGTGGGAAGGAAGCGGCCGTGGCCTTAATTAAGGTGCAGCCCCAGCATTTGCCTGGTGTGAAAATGGGAAACCACGGGAAACCATCTTCAGGGCTGTCGACAGTGGGGTTCGAACCCACAATCTCCCGAATACTGGATACTGGCCGCACTTAAGTGACTGCATCTATCGGTCTCGGACAAATTATAAGCGCATGGAGACTTACATATGAACACGCAGCGACTGGTACGGAATGATACGGAATGGTACGGTTCACTAGATAAGTTGGTTCACAAACGACCTTCGGCAACAGTACTAACGCATTCATATTTACCTCGCCCACTTTGATGCCACTTACTGTAGTTATATGCCAATCAAACTGTATTAAATTGACTATCTAGCGCGTCTTTCATTTCAGACTTACGTCACATACCGTTGTCACGAAATTCTCATCTGTGCTTACCTCTATTTTCCTCTGTGCTGGCATGAGTAGCTCAGACCGTAGAGCATTTATCTTTACGTCACACAGACACAGATAAGTCTTCTGGCGACGATGGGATCGGAAAGGACTAGGAGTGGGAAGTAAGCGACCGTGGAATTAATTGAGGTGCGGACCTACCATTTCTCTGGTGTGGAAATGGGAAACCACGGAAAACATCTTCACCACGGCATCGCAGTGGGCCATTGCCATGTATGTAAATAGACAAATAAATAACATGAAATAAATACAACAGTCAATGATTTCATATTTATGAGTTTGATAATAGTGAGGTTATTCAGTGCGAACTAACTTATGTGGCTAGTTACCTGGCAACAGGGACGGCTAATTATATTACCCGAACGTGTGTTTTAATTCATTGGTTAATTTTCAAAACTTTGTGAACGATTTAACTTCTGCCTTAAATGTCCGAAGTCCACCACAATGGTACTGGTATGGCGGGAGTAAGAATCTTTATTGAATATTACACTTCATGGGTGTGACTGTCTATTTAAACGTCAATATGATAAGCAAATGAGGGAATTTTTGATTCGCTATGGATTTGTATCTTAAGGTCGCACGATGAATATTGTGGGACTCTTTTCTCGGGATCAGGAAACATTCCTAAACGTGACGGGTCGGAATTGATATTTAGACGGCCAAAGCTGCGATATTTCAAATAATTTTCGTTCATTTTTCAAAAACTGTATTCGTGTTCTCCATAATGCCACTTCTACAGACTGTATCTAAACATTTATGATAAACGCCGGAGATTGATTCTTGTGTCAGCGAATCTAGTAGACTTCGGCTTACAAGTGGCGATGGCTGGACCGTGGCCCGACAGCTATGCCCTCCGACCGACCAACCGAGCAAAGGACGGTGGCCATGGTTCTGTATTTGGGAGACGGAGAGAGGCTGGTCCGCACCTCCGGCTGCCCTGACAATTGTTTTTCATTCTCCTGCATTAAGGCGAACGCCCAGACAGTTCCTACTTTAGGCGGCGGCAGTCAACCCTCCCACCTTTCCGAACATCGCCTTCACCGAATCGAATCTCCCTGGCCCGAGAGACGCTGTTACCGTCTAGGCGGCCCACAGTCCTCTTTAGGGAGGGAATGAAATATTGTGTAGCAATAGCAGTGATTTTTGTGATCAAAACAAGAAAAAAATTCGCGGTAGGCTGTCATTATTGTAACAGCCGTAGGGTTTTGAAAGTTTCGTATAGTTTCTTATTAGAACTAAAAGACAAATATTATGTAGATAATAAAAATTATTCAGTAGAACGCTTTACACTTGGAATTTGGGCAATAACTCCGTGTAGTATGGGTCCGTGGTAGGAGAAATAAGAGACAACATTTAAGAGTTCAGGAGTAATATTGCCAGTAAGCGCACGAATCAACACAGCGCCATATTATAACAGAGTATGCAAATTACGTCACATACGTAGCAGAAATTTTGGCTTAATTTGAAGCCCAATTTCATGAAAACTACCTTTCCGATTTCATGTTTTGTTTTACAACCGGTAGCCTCCTCCCTTGTCTGTCAATTGAGATATTAAACATAACCGTAAGTTAAATATTCTTGGATATATAGGCGTTCTACCCGAACACTAAAAGCGTCTTAAAATTGTTCTTTTCATGCGCCCATCGCTGAGGAACGTAAGTCTACGTTAAAATATTTCGATGAACATGTATCTTCCAATGCGTTGGCACTGAGACACAGGCGTTGCAGATTGTCACTACTATACTGAAGTTTTCGTCAGCGTTGCAGATTGTCACTAATATACTGAAGTTTTCGTCAACCATCGTCCGTTTTGTTCACCGACGTCGCCACATTTGGGAGAGAGAGTGCTGTAATCCTCAAGGTACTATTCCCGCTAATGAACAGTGCTTTGGATATTCTGATGTGGTATTATTCATAATGGAACAGAGTATCTGACATGCTGCTTGTACTACTGGAACATAGGTCCTAGCAGTTCACATCATGATGTTGTTCGTGCATGATGGGACTCCAGCTCACTTCAGTTTGCATGTAAGCAGGTTTTTGAAAAAATCCCAAAATTATGTCGATGTCCGCTTCATTGGCCTGCCCGGTCTCCGGATGTTATTCCACAGGTTTTTTCTCCAGGCACACTTGATATGTGTGGTGTAGGCTACTCCGATTAACGACATCGACCTGAACAAATTATCAACAACACATTTACAGCTGTTTGACACGACCCAGTTATCTTCCAGCGGCATCGCCAGTATATATTCGTTTATACCATCTTCCCCGGCCGGGAGTCAAACCCAGAGCAATTTGAACCCAAAGCAAGTAAACTTACCATTCAACCTAGTAACAGGGCTACTGCGCAATTGTTATCGACTTAAGGTTGTAAGAATGCTCACAGAAAGGTTGTGATTTCTATCCTACATTTCTGGAAAAACTGCTGATACCTGCAGTAAACTTACAGCATTATGAAAATACATTGCAGAAACTGTGTTTAAGAGATACAGTATGTCTTTAGCAGACATCATCTTCGGGCTGCTGGAGATGTAAGAAATACTTGCAAATCAAAGATTCCATCAGAATGGAGGGGAGTTAGTTCGCGCATCAACAGCTAGCATTCCTTGCTCAATGTTTCAGCATTCTCTCTTGCCCTGCGGCAATATAAGGAACTGAAATTTAAATGAGATTTTGCATTCCTTTGTATTCCTTAATATATTTACATTCGTGAGAACATCTACTCGGCATGACGATATGAATATGGTAGCGAATTTTCCTACATATTTAAGGGGAGGAGCTGGAACAGACTGTCACATCAATGTTAAAATTGTCACATTTAAGTATCTTTATTTCTGAGATCGTTGAAAATCTAAGAACTGGTTTTTCAAATTTATTCTCCACATTTACTTCTCCCAACTTACGCGAATCCTGTAGTTTAGGTCAACATTTTTTACGTCAAACTATTCTCACGATAAATATTTTATATAAGTATATCCCATGCAAGAAGTTAGGTACGGTAGAGTCCTGCTAAGCCGATATTCCAGAAACTCTATTAATTCGAAATACATCTTGTATTCAAAGTACCAAAGTTGTAAATAAGTAAGTATTGTTTCCATTGATACAGCATTACAAATCAATAGTGTACGTGTTACCAAATTATCTGTAAATGAACCGGCCATTGCTAAAATTGGCAAACCCTAACTCATTTAAAATGGTTCTAATACACCAAACATAGGGAATACCTTGATACCTGGACTGGATTGAACTGAATTGAATTGAATTGAGTTTGCCAATTTGCAAAATTCAGATTGGGACGTACCATTTCCTTTGGACGAATTGGCCGTGAAATCCACTTAAATGTCCGTAGTTTTATTATAATTATCTGGAAATCCTTCATGACTGCACACAATATTCTTAATATATTGCAAAATGTTTTTGACTTTCACCAATAATTTGGATATATTGCAATCTATATTCGAGTTACACAGGGCACGTAGATACTGATATACAGGATGAACCCGAACTCCACCGACAAACGTTTGGAGGTTGTTCGTGTATACCTCCTTGTTTCTGTGAAAATGCCCTTACAACAATGAAAAGACCTGTAATATCTAATATCCAAAACATACAACACAAAACACGACCCTCAGATATAATACGTGGAATTTTGTCACAGTGTGCTCAATCTGTTCTGTCAGTGTACTTTACAGTACAGTACGTAAAAAATCCAGAACTGTTCCCTTACAGGTATTGTTCAGTGCAACATAGAATGACACGGAGCTAACTGGGGCAACACAACCAAACTATATATACACTGACTGACAGAGCAAATGCAACACCAAGGAGGAGTGGTTCGAAAGGGATGAAAGTTGGGGAAAAAACAGAGACCGCACGGACGAATAATTGATGTTTATTTCAAATCGATATGCAGGTTACACAATGCGCACGGCATCGACTCAGTAGGATGTAGGACCACCGCGAGCGGGGATGCACGCAGAAACACGTCGAGGTACAGAGTCAATAAGAGTGCGGATGGTGTCCTGAGGGATGGTTCTCCATTCTCTGTCAACCATTTGCCACAGTTGGTCGTCCGTACGAGGCTGGGGCAGAGTTTGCAAACGGCGTCCAATAAGATCCCACACGTGTTCGATTGGTGAGAGATACGGAGAGTACGCTGGCCACGGAAGCATCTGTACACCTCGTAGAGCCTGTTGGGAGATGCGAGCAGTGTGTGGGCGGGCATTATCCTGCTGAAACAGAGCATTGGGCAGCCCCTGAAGGTACGGGAGTGCCACCGGCCGCAGCACACGCTGCACGTAGAGGTGGGCATTTACGTGCCTTGAATACGCACTAGAGGTGACGTGGAATCATACGCAATAGCGCCCCAAACCATGATGCCGCGTTGTCTAGCGGTAGGGCGCTCCACAGTTACTGCCGGATTTGACCTTTCTCCACGCCGACGCCACACTCGTCTGCGGTGACTATCACTGACAGAACAGAAGCGTGACTCATCGGAGAACACGACGTTCCGCCATTCCCTCATCCAAGTCGCTCTAGCCCGGCACCATGCCAGGCGTGCACGTCTATGCTGTGGAGTCAATGGTAGTCTTCTGAGCGGACGCCGGGAGTGCAGGCCTCCTTCAACCAATCGACGGGAAATTGTTCTGGTCGATATTGGAACAGCCAGGGTGTCTTGCACATGCTGAAGAATGGCGGTTGACGTGGCGTGCGGGGCTGCCACCGCTTGGCGGCGGATGCGCCGATCCTCGCGTGCTGACGTCACTGGGGCTGCGCCTGGACCCCTCGCACGTGCCACATATCCCTGCGCCAACCATCTTCGCCACAGGCGCTGCACCGTGGACACATCCCTATGGGTATCGGCTGCGATTTGACGAAGCGACCAACCTGCCCTTCTCAGCCCGATCACCATACCCCTCGTAAAGTCGTCTGTCTGCTGGAAATGCCTCCGTTGACGGCGGTCTGGCATTCTTAGCTATACACGTGTCCTGTGGCACACAACACGTTCTACAATGACTGTCGGCTGAGAAATCACGGTACGAAGTGGGCCATTCGCCAACGCCGTGTCCCATTTATCGTTCGCTACGTGCGCAGCACAGCGGCGCATTTCACATCATGAGCATACCTCAGTGACGTCAGTCTACCCTGCAATTGGCATAAAGTTCTGACCACTCCTTCTTGGTGTTGCATTTGCTCTGTCTGTCAGTCAGTGTATATCGTATGGCTTTACCAGTACACGAAATATCTAATATCAAATGGAAATGTTCAAATTTGACAACCAGTCCAAAGCACTCGGAGTCACTTGGTGTAGAAGCGTCAGACCACCGTTATGTGCTCGAAGTGGGCACTCCTTAACAATGTGTTCCATTGTCTGCTCCTCTGCTCCGCAGTTGCAATCAGCAGATGAACGGAAACCCCATTTCTTCAACATGTAACCACACCTCACTTGACCCGTTCTAATTCGGTTCAGCTTCGATCAGGTTTGACGCGGCAGTTGGAATCCTACAGCCTTCTTTGTTGGATCTTGAACCAAGTGAGCGTTGTTAGGTGGATATTCATGCAAACGTTGTCGCCTCTCGGAGGTCATGTCATTCCAGGGTAGTTTGCGTGATTTCAGATTAGTTGTTGATGGGTCTTGTAGGGCATCGTACAAGGGGAAGTTCTTATGAGAAGAGATCTTGAGCAAGTTTACCTTAGCTGCTTTCCTCCTTTGATCTTGCGGGGCAATATTATCTAAACGTGTAACCAATGAATCGGAGTAGATCTGACAGTACCAGTGATAACTCTCATGGCTTCATTAAACCAAGCGAAATTTAATAAATTACTCTGCAAGGTCAAGATGGGCACCAGTACTTAATAGCGCGTGTTTCAGACTATAAGTTTATCAGTGATTTGAAGGTGTAAGATCGATATTTACGTGTGGAAATTTCAGTTAAGTTATAAGTAAAACCGCCGTGCTACGAATAGCCAGTTCAAAGTGTGTCACAAGTAATTTACAACATAATATTTCTTGTAAACAGCCATGCCTGGGAAAGGAAAGGTAGCAACAATAGACAGCCCAGTGAAACGCGCCCTAGAGGAAGCTCTGAGAGACAAGAAAACACTCGCCATGCTAGCCAACATCATACAAGGGCACGTATCCAGGGTCATTATAGACCAGCTTAAAGCTACGATAGGTTTTAATACCAAAGTAATCGAGGAGACGAGGGAAGCGCTCGAGGTCAGAGACAAGATAAAGAGCTCGAAACTAAGACCGATGCTCTCGAGCAACATCAGCGACGACAATCACTGCATGTGTTCGGGGTGCGGGAATCGAGTGGCAAGGACACGGACAAAATTGTCATCGAGCTAGCTGTCAATATTGGGGTACATTTAACGCACGAGGACATGGACAGAAGTTACTGGGTAGGCAAGATGAGTACAGATAACCGGCGTCCGATAATAGTGAAGTTCGTGTCGTACCTCAAACGGAACGAACTGTTCAGATCTAACGAAACTGAAAGGGACGGGAAAAACAATCAGGGAAAACCTCACTTCAGTCTGGATGAAACTGTTACAAGAAGCGATCACTAGATTTTATGTGTCCAATAGACGGTATAATTATTGTGAAACACAATGGTGTGAAATATCGTGTGTCAAGCCGAGCGGAATTGGACATGGTTAAATAAACCGACAGACCGAAATCAACATAGCATTACACAATTTACAATTTTAACTAATTTAGACACTAGACGTTACAGTATTACTATTTCAACTATTACTTTTAGATTACATCTCCATTACATTTTCATACAATATTTAGACAAGATAGCGTACAGGTTGGCAACTGAAAGTGAGAGTACTGCACATGCTTCTATTTTCGGGAGGGTCACTAGTGGTCAGCCGAGCGGAATTTCCACTCCGATACCTACCCAGGCCCCTAATACTAATTCCCTTACAAACAACTTCCCAAATTCCTTACAGGTTGTACATGCTAACGTTCAAAGTATAATTCCTCACTTCCTGGAACTCCGTTGCTAATGTCAGCCCTTACATCGTGATGAACGGCGAAACGTGGATGAAACCTTGGTTGTCAGAATCCCTCGTCCACCTCAAAAATTATTGAACCGAAACGATCGCACAGGTAAAGCCGGCGGCGATGTAGCTATGTATATTAGGAACGACCTAAAATATAAAATAATCTACTAAATAATTAGTGAATACTGCGCAAGGCCTGAGTTCATTTTCATATAAATTGAGGCTCTAGGTGAAAAGTGCTTACTGAGTGTAGTGTATCGGCCACGAAAGATTGGATACATTACCGACCTTGAGGACATCCTACTAGACCTCTTACCCAGGCATGAATATGCTGTATTACTAGATTACCTCAATGCTGACATTCTTAACGACAAAATGACTGAGACTAAGCAATTAATCAATATATTTAAAACTTGACATGACAATTTTGCCACTTAACGCAACACATCACACAGCCACGTTACATACATTACTGGACTTAATTGTGACGAATAATTCTGATGGGGTACTGGCACAGGGCGAATGTCTTCTTGCGGATTATCCAATCACGAGTTAATTTATAGCTTATTCACTTAAGTGCTCCAAGTACAGACCTAAATTAATTACATTCCGAGACCTAAAAATTATAAATGATGAAGCCCTATTGGAAGACGCTGCAAACATATCTTGGCGGCTCCATGGATGACACAGGAAATACAGAGAGAGATACAGATTTCAGAAAATCTGAAACCAGCCAAGTACCAAACGATTTTGACCTGTACGAGACCCTTCGTAACAGGACCTGATAGACCGTAAGGAATGCTAAAATAAGACACTCACAGAACATTTTGATAACACGGAACACGACAACAATCTGGAAAACCGTTGAAAAATGGGCATAGTTGGAAATAAAATACACACCACTGACATTAAACTACCACTGGATGATTTAAATCAATACTTTATTACAAGACGCATTAGCATTGACAAGACAACAAAATAACAGACGATTAACAAAATTCTATACAATGACAATAGTAACAATGGAGGAGACCAGTTATATTTTTCACTCGTAACTCCCGCAGAATTGAGACAAATTGCACGATCAATAAAGACAACTGCGACAGGATGTGACAAGTTTGTTCCACAGTTACTGTTAAAAAATCTAGACGTAATCCTACCAACTCTAACCCACATCATTAATACCTCACTGATAACCGGCATATTCTCTTCCCTTTGGAAATGTGCAATTGTTCGCCCACTGCCAAAGACCAACATTCCCGTGGAACACAAAGACATTTGATCCATTTGCATTTTACCATTTCTGTCCAAAATTTTGGAGAAAATAGTTCACAGAAATAACCGCATATTTAAATAACAATATTTCGACAAATACCCGTCTGGCATTCGAAGCCATCATAGCACAACTACTGCACTACCTACAGTCACAAACGACATAGGAGTAGCTATGGATAAGGGAGAAGTTACTGTTCTAACTCTTCTATACCTTAGTAAGGCCTTCGACTGCGTTGACACGGACATACTGATGGCAAAATTACGTGCTCTTAACTTCTCCTATCTCTCTGATCGCCGGCAGTGTGTTTCTACAGGTGAAAATTTATCTTCATGGCAATCTATCGAGACTGGAAGGCAACAGGGGTCAGTATTAGCGCCATTCCTATTTTCGATCTTCATTTAAGGACTAACACAAATAATTCAACATTGTCAATATCATGTGTACGCAGACGACATACAGATATATACACATGCACATCCGCGTGACTTACCGACTGCAACAAATAACATGAATGACGACCTAAGATGAATATGTAAGTGGACCGATCACCATGCACTAAAAATCAATGCTCAAAAATCGCAGTGTATTCTTTTAGCTACCCATAAAAACCACGCACGCCTCACAGACGTTCATACCCACTCAGTAACATTAAGAGGCGCTCAGTTACAACTCAAAGACACAGTTAAAAACTTACGGATGATAATGAACAAAAACCTTAGTTGGAACGATTATGTAATAGATATTGGTCAGCGAGTGTTTCATTCCTTACATTCCCTTAAGAAACTTAGGGATTTACTCCCCCAAAATGTAAAAAACTGCTTATCCAAAGTATGGTAATGCCAATATTCGACTACTATGACGTAGTATACAGTAGCCTCAACGCCGAACTCTACATCAAGCTACAAAAGGCACATAACGCATGTGTTCGATTTTTTCAGATGTACCAAGGTTTAACCATATTTCTCCCGCATTTGATAGACTTTCATGGCTCCACGTAAGAGAGTGACGACATTTACACACTGTTTCTCTGTTACATCGTATACGGAACCTTAACACTCCTGGATACCTTGCCACACAATTCTATTACCTATCATCACATTCTTGTATTCCTACCAGTACTAAGCATTCCCATTCACCTCCCGCCTTATGAAAAGCAGTCCGTATCGTTCTTCAGCTTAATCCCTAATTCCAATACCATGCCCATTTTGTAAATACACTGACTGACAGAGCAGATGCAACACCAAGAAGGAGTGGTCAGAACTTTATGCCAATTGCAGGGTAGACTGACGTCACTGAGGTATGCTCATGATGTGAAATGCGCCGCTGTGCTGCGCACGTAGAGAACGATAAATGGGACACGGCGTTGGCGAATGGCCCACTTCGTACCGTGATTTCTCAGCCGACAGTCATTGTAGAACGTGTTGTCGTGTGCCACAGGACACGTGTATAGCTAAGAATGCCAGGCCGCCGTCAACGGAGGCATTTCCAGCAGACAGACGACTTTACGAGGGGTATGGTGATCGGGCTGAGAAGGGCAGGTTGGTCGCTTCGTCAAATCGCAGCCGATACCCATAGAGATGTGTCCACGGTGCAGCGCCTGTGGCGAAGATGGTTGGCGCAGGGACATGTGGCACGTGCGAGGGGTCCAGGCGCAGCCCGAGTGGCGTCAGCACGCGAGGATCGGCGCATCCGCCGCCAAGCGGTGGCAGCCCCGCCCGCCACGTCAACCGCCATTCTTCAGCATGTGCAAGACACCCTGGCTGTTCCAATATCGACCAGAACAATTTCCCGTCGATTGGTTGAAGGAGGCCTGCACTCCCGGCGTCCGCTCAGAAGACTACCATTGACTCCACAGCATAGACGTGCACGCCTGGCATGGTGCCGGGCTAGAGCGACTTGGATGAGGGAATGGTGGAACGTCGTGTTCTCCGATGAGTCACGCTTCTGTTCTGTCAGTGATAGTCACCGCAGACGAGTGTGGCGTCGGCGTGGAGAAAGGTCAAATCCGGCAGAAACTGTGGAGCGCCCTACCGCTAGACAACGAGCATCATGGTTTGGGGCGCTATTGCGTATGATTCCACGTCACCTCTAGTGCGTATTCAAGGCACGTTAAATGCCCACCGCTATGTGCAGCATGTGCTGCGGCCGGTGGCACTCCCGTACCTTCAGGGGCTGCCCACTGCTCTGTTTCAGCAGGATAATGCCCGCCCACACACTGCTCGCATCTCCCAACAGGCTCTAAGAGGTGTACAGATGCTTCCGTGGCCAGCGTACTCTCCGGATCTCTCACCAATCGAACACGTGTGGGATCTCATTGGACGCCGTTTGCAAACTCTGCCCCAGCCTCGTACGGACGACCAACTGTGGCAAATGGTTGACAGAGAATGGAGAACCATCCCTCAGGACACCATCCGCACTCTTATTGACTCTGTACCTGGACGTGTTTCTGCGTGCATCGCCGCTCGCGGTGGTCCTACATCCTACTGAGTCGATGCCGTGCGCATTGTGTAACCTGCATATCGGTTTGAAATAAACATCAATTATTCGTCGTGCCGTCTCTGTTTTTTCCCCAACTTTCATCCCTTTCGAACCACTCCTCCTTGGTGTTGCATTTGCTCTGTCTGTCAGTCAGTGTATTTCTTTCTTAATCTGTTTACCCTCCAGGGTCGGTTTATCCCTCGGCCTCAGGGAGGGATCCCACCTCTTTCGCTTCAAGGGCAGTGTTCTGGAGCGTGAGAGTTTGGGTTGGGGACAAATCTTGGGATAAGGACCAGTATCTCGCCCAGGTGGCCTCACGTGCTATGCTGAACAGGGTCCTTGTGTGGGGATGAGAATATTGGAAGGGATAGACAAGGAAGAGGGTAGGAAGCGGTCATGGCCTTACGTTATGTACCATCCCGTATTTGCCCGGAGGAGAAGTGGGAAGCCACATAAAACCACTTCGAGGTTGGATGAGCTGGGAATCGAACCCACCTCTATTTAGTTGACCCTCTGAGGCTGAGTGGATCCCATTTCAGCTGTCGTAGCACTTTTCAGATTATGATGCAGAGCCGGGAATCGAACTCAGGCTTCCTAGTGTGGCAGCTAATCACCATAGAGGTGGACATGCTAAATATTTGTTAAACTTAACTGTTACGTCTCTGTGAGGCTCGTAACATCTGGTATGACTGCAGACCACCTGGACATGATAATTATCCAGATCACGCATTACATTCCTCTATAGCTTTACCTAATTTGTAAGCTATTCAGTAGCAATGTGTATTCTAATGAAATTAATTACAACAGTAATTTATTGGAAATTGGATTAAAAAGTTTCCATACTGTATAGTTTAGTTTCACCGCTTATTACAGTGGCGATTTGTTGGCTTAGCCTTAATTATTCATATGTGCAAACCAAGCTTGCATTTAGAGTATGTTTACATTCAGTATGTATTATTAATACCATTACCATCGACACATTGTATATTACGTCTGTTATAAACATTGTCGCATTTCATCAGCAATTTGTATTCGCCTGGGAGAATGTTTTTTCCATCTATTAGCTAGAGAATCATATGACCCTGAGGATCACTCAGCCTACACCAAAAATGAGTACCAGATTAATTACTGGGGGCAAAGGCGACCGAGCGTAGAGCTAACCACTCCACCCATCACATGCCGAGGTTACGGATAGTGGAAGCCTTTACCTTCCACCCCTCCAAGGGCCTTCATGGCCTGTACGGAGATGACTTTGCTTTGCTTTTTGCTATTAGCTAGAGAATAATGCTGAATACCGTAAGCTCACTGGACAAGAAATAAGTCCCCCCTGGAGAAATCATTTAATGCCGTATAACTCCGCCCCTGGACTTGATAACCGCCTGGATTCGGTTAGGAAGCGAGTCCACAAGGTCGTGCAGGTACATCAAATTCAGGTTAAGCCACTCGCTGAGGATTGGATTGCGCAATCCCACTAGATTGCGGGGATGCTGATGTCAGCGTTTTACCCGCTGTTCCAACATGTCCGACAGATTTTCAAAAGGGTTCAAGTCAGGTGATTTTGCAGGCCAATCGAAATGTAATAGGATGGGAGAGTGTTCATAAAATCAGTCACATATACGTCCAGCCCGATGAATTTTGCTTGTTGTCATCTTGAAAAATCGGGTACCTGTATCAGTAGCATACTCATCATGCACATGTTGACTGAAAGGCAACACCTGAATATCCAGATTGTTTAAATAAACATGCTGGTTTATGCTAGTGGTCACCTCAGTGAGCGGGCCCTATCCATGATACGAGAAACACGCCCAAAACATCACAGACCCACCTCCGCATTGAATCTGGCCTTGCACACATCCAGGATGAAATACTTCATTTCAACTTCGGTGTACTCGACGACGTGCGTCATTGGAATACTGGCAAAACGTGATTCGTCAGACCACATTACGTTCCGCCTGTCAGCTACTGTCCAAGTTTGATGATTTCTAGCCCATTGAAGACGCGCATCTTTATGTGCCTGTGTGAGCAATGGCCACTTGCGAGGTGACCGACTCTATTTGTTTATTACATTCATTTCTAGTCACGACGTTCTCTTGCTGACAGTTCTGGTGGACCTTCTTTCACTGTCTGCAGCAATTCCTGTCGAGTTTGGAAGCGATTTTTATTTCCAAGACGTGAAACGCATCTCCGCTCCATCTCAGCCACGATCCTTTTCCCACCACAATTCTGACGTCGTGTTTCGTGACCATGTGTAGCACACCACTGCTGGTAAACATGCCGAGCAGTCCGCTGCGAAACACCAAGAAATCCAGAATTTTCGCGCACCGTATGGCCATGGGCGCGACCAAACACGATTGTCCCTTTTTACACTCTCTCGTATCTTTACATCTACCCATGTTGACGTATATTGTCCGCTTCAAACATCAAATTCTCACTGATCGTTACTGGATTATGCTCGTGCAGAGGCAGTGGGCGTGCGGTTGAGTACGCTACTCGTTCGCTGCGCCATATGTACAGGCTATCTGTGAGTGCACACTATTGTGACTAATTTTTTCCCGGTGAGTTTATGTCCTTCATTATTATTCTCTAGCTAATAGATGGAACAAATTTTCCGCCAGGCGAATACTAGTAGCGGATGAACTGAATTAATTTTTAGAACTCGTAATATACAAAGTGCCTTAAATCCATGAAATAAAACAGGCAATAAATCCTTTTATTTATTTTCGGATAGATAATTTCAAATACAGTAAGTTATCATAATTTATGCCTGTGTTGTTGACGCCGAGAGTTTCCGGCTCCATGGCTAAATGGTTAGCGTGCTGGCCTTTGGTCACAACGTTGCCTGGTTCGATTCCCGACAGGGTCGGGAACTTTAACCATAAGTGGTTAATTTCGCTGGCAAGGGGGCTGGATGTATGTGTCGTCTTCATCATCATTTTATCCTCATCACGGCGCGCAGGTCGCCTACGGGTGTCAAATCAAAATACCTGCATCTGGCGCTTGTCCTCGGACACTTCCGACACTAGAAGCCATACCCCATTTCAATACTGAGAGTGACGTTAAAAAATCGCCACCATTAGAAGTGGTAATAACTGTTACACATGACTTAGAGATAAGAAGGTGTAGAGATGACAGGTCATTTTTGGATGATTATTACAAGAGGAAACCGTACAAGTGGCTGCGTGGTTTGGGTCATGTAGCTATCAACTTGCATTCCGGAGATAGTTGGTTTCATTTCCACTGTCGACAGCCTTGAAAATGATCATCCGTGGTTTCTCATTTCAACACCAGGCAACTGTTGGATCTGCGCCATAATTAAAGTCCCGGTCGATTCCTTCCCACTCCTAAACGTTTCCTATCACATCGTGGTCGTAAGACCTATTTGTATCGGTGCAACATAAAGCAAATATGTAGTAGAAATAATGTTTTTAAAACATGAAACAGACACTGATGTCAGATGCATAATTAAGTATGGGTTTTTATTATAATGATACGGTAACAGTATGCAGATGATGAGTAAGAAAACAATGAAAGGAAAGTGTTAAGGAAATTTCTTGTTCGAAAGGAAAATGAAAGTGAATGGAAGAAAAGGAGCAATAAAGAATTTTATTTGAAAAATGAAAAGCTATCAGACAAGATGTATTAAGGCCATGTGGTCCGTTATACATGATATGCAGAGCTGAGTATCACAAGAAACGAGTTATTAGATTATTATTATTACCGGGCGAGTTGGCCGTGCGCGTAGAGGCGCGCGGCTGTGAGCTTGCATCCGGGAGATAGTAGGTTCGAATCCCACTATCGGCAGCCCTGAAGATGGTTTTCCGTGGTTTCCCATTTTCACACCAGGCAAATGCTGGGGCTGTACCTTAATTAAGGCCACGGCCGCTTCCTTCCAACTCCTAGGCCTTTCCCATCCCATCGTCGCCATAAGACCTATCTGTGTCGGTGCGACGTAAAGCCCGTAGCAAAAAAAAAAAAAAAGATTATTATTATTAACAAATACATCGCAATTGGGAAATATCCCGGTGGCAACGATCACTTACAGTAGTATGATAATACAGTAAAGTTAAAACAGAATTAGCCAACAACAGCAATAACAACAAAAGAACAACAAGAAATTCCTTTGAAAGGAAATATTACAAGAAATACTTCTAGTTGAACATTCTAAATCCAGCAATATCATATAAAAATTCACACACAACTTAAGTATTTCCGATGCTTAACACTACAGTTTACAAATACTATAGGTTGAGCTTATTACTAGATTAACATTACAAGTGATAGTAAAGAAAGTTAAAACATAACTTCCCAACGTCAACAACTACAACATTTTCTTTCTGTTTTCTTTGCAAGTTTCTTTGCGTTGCACCGACACAGATAGGTCTAATGGCGACGATGGGACAGGAAATGGCTAGGAGTTGTAAGAAAGTGGCCGTGGCAACCCCCAGCATTTGCCTGATGTGAAAATGGAAAACCATCTTCAGGAATGCCGATACTGGGGTTCAAACCCACTATCTCCCGAATACTGGATACTGTCGGCACTTTAAGCGACTGTAGCTATCGAACACGGTAATTACATTTTCGAAAAGAATGAGCATTTCGGGGTAGAAGGATCAAATGAAGTCTGTCGGGATGGGACATAAAAGGATGGAACATAGTGAAATAATGAAGAAATACTGGAAATACATGAAGGCAAAAGGAAGAAGAACAACATGAAGTTACTTAACGTCGTCCACAGCTGGCCAAGATCGGACAAACAAGAGGAATAAATTTGTTACGTTAATTCTATGTCAATAATTTGTTTTCCTTTTTCTTGTATAAGAGTAAGGTGCCGTTATGTAACACTAGATCTAAAATTGTTGATGTACACTCGCAGTTTGTGTGTTATTACTGCACTAGCCGACCCTGGCCACTCCCCTCAATGTCTCAAGATTACCTGACTGACGGATAACAAGTAGCTTCATACATGCAAGGGGACAGCTTCTATAAATATCGATCAACAGAGTCCCCGCACCTTGCGAAGGCGTGTCACCTGTCAACATGATTTATTTCTCTCTTCTGGTTCACTGCTAGGAAGGATTCGCAAATACAGTAATTTGTATGTCGAGGTTACAATCTCTGTCGTATTACAAATGCATGCATTCTTCCTTTTCTCTTTACCTTTTTATGAACATCTTTCAATCCGATCCCCTTCAGAGAAATGTGTATAAGAAGTTTCCACTGAAAGACCTACAATTTTTCTTCTTCTAGTGATATGTTCTTCATAAATTTTGTCTTGCATATGAGCCACCCCATTTACATCCCACAATATTTTTTCTACAGAACCCTGAGGGTGGGGGACGTAGACCAAGAATACACCCACAGTATCCCCTGGCTGTCGTAAGGGGCGACTAAAAGGGGCGACCAAGGGATGATGGACTTTGACCAATTAAATTATCTGTGATTAGTACCATTACGTCAGGATTACCATGGGTCGACGTTACCTGCTATTAGTACCACTATGTGAGGAATACCATGGGTCTGCATTAATTGTGAGTGGTACCATTATGTGAGGAACACTATGGGTCTGCATTATCTGAGCAGTATTATATGAGGAAAACCATCGGCCTAAGTTACCTGTGATTAGTACCAATATATTAGAAACACAATGGATCTGCATTGTCGGGGATTAGTACCACTATGTGAGGAAAACCGCGGGTCTGGACGGGGCCTGTGATTATTACCACTATGCGAGGAACACCATGGGTTTGCATTACCTGTGAGTAGTACTATTATGTGAGGAACATCATGGGTCTGTGTTATCTGTGAGCAGTACCATTATATGAGAAACATAATGGGTCTACATTACCAGTGATTAGTACCACTATGGGAGGAACAGAAGGAGTCTATGCTACCTGTGATTAATAGCGCTATATGAGGTACAACATGAGTATACTTTACCAGTACCGTGATTAGTACCATTATGTGGGGCCGGTGGTCTGAATTTAGTACCCCTATAGACAAGAAGTATGATCTCAGAAAATAAGGCATTGTGAATTGGATCCACTGGTTGATTTGGATTCATGGTCAGTTTTTCATCACCATTCGTTTTAGATTCTAGTCAGTGGATGCATTTTGAAGTTTCAATTATCGTTTCATTTTGATGGTCCTCGTCCCTTTAAGTGCCGATGACCAAACCGTTAGGCCCTTTTACACAACAAATATCATCATCGTCATAATTTCTACAGTCTTTCCGTCTCAATACTAAAACGAGATTAGTTATTTGGTACGTTTCCCTGTGTTTCCATTTGCAGTGTTCTGGAAATTGACCAAAACTTCTCAGATGAAGAACGAAGCCTTTGAAATCCAGATTTTTAGACTTCTTAGAATATCAATGGTTGACCTTGTACCTAACAAAAGCGTATTGAGCCGAATGAACAAAGAGAAAATTCTACTCGATGCCATCTAACAAGAATACTTCAGGCATATCATGAGGAATGTAGGAAGGCACTGAATACTCCAGCTCGTCATGAAAGTAGGTATCTCCAAAGAGAGAGGTAGAAGTATTTGGCGAAACTTCTGGTTAATGAACCTGAGATTCGGGTACCAGATACCTTCAGCAGAACTGTTCTGTAACTCTGCTAACGAATCAGATATCGCTGTAATGATAGCCAACATCCGAAACTAATAAGGCACTAGAATAAGTCTTTCCCTCTTTTTTTAAAATTTCCAATATATGTTTCAACGGCATGTCGATGATTCTCCTTATTTCGTTAATTCACCAGTGTACTGCCTAATCCTGTAATTATTGAGAGGGGGTCCCGCAGGGCACTGTTATTGGACCTTTGTTTTCTTATATATAAATTATATGAGTAAATACCTGGAATCACAGATTTGCGGATGATGCTGTACTGTATAGAGTAGTAAATGAGTTGCAGGATTGTAAACGACTACAGGGAGACGTAGACAATGTTGTGAGATGGACAGTGGATAATGATATGATGGTAAATGGGATGAAATGTCATCTTGTACGTTTCACCAACAGGAAACATCGTGCCAGTCTTATTACTGCGTTAATGGGAAACACTGAAAGTATCTAGGTGTTAATACAAGGAATGATCTTTTTTTTTTTTTTTTTGCTAGGGGCTTTACGTTGCTCCGACACAGATAGGTCTTATGGCGATGATAAATCATTTTTTTGGGGGGTAATAATATTAACTGGGCTGTTATGAAATGTTAGATATCTCTTCACATAATTATAAGACTACTTAGGGGTGTAATAAGGATGTAAAAGAGAGGTCGAATAAATCTCTTGTAAGACCCCAATTAGACCATGATTCCTGTGTATACAATGAGAATGTATGATATTAGAATTGGAAAGGATCCAAAGGAAAGCAGCACGATTTGTTCTGGATGAATTTCGACAAAGGAACAGTGTTACGAAAATATTGAAAACTTTGAGCTGGGAAAACTTGGAAGTAGGAAGAAAGGTGCTCGACAATGTGGTATGTTTCGAGCTGTTAGTCGGGAGATGGCGTGGAATGTCATTAGCAGAAGAATAAGCATGAGTCGAGATTTCAAAATTAGGGAAGATCATAGTATGAAGTTAAAGTTTGATTTCAAGAGAACAAATTGGCACATATATTTATGTATAGGATGAGGAGTAAGGGATCGGAATACATTGTCAAGGGAAATGTTAAAAAATGTCCAAGTACTTTGAAAGGATTTAAAAAAAACTAGGTAAACAGTTGATAGGGAATCTGCTACCTGGACGACAGCTCTAAATGCAGATGATTATTGTTGATTAATTGATTGATTGTTTGGTTGATTTATTGTCTTTCCTCTTGGTATCTTGCCCTCTTTTTTTCTTAATGAGGTAATCTCTTCACGTTTTTTTCCCTTTTCTCTCTCTCTGAGTTATCCCTTGTGTACGCATCGCTTGTCTGCCATTTACCCGGCTGCTGTTTGATTGCTGGTTTGTAGAAAAAGTTGAATCCTGGACAGAGGACTCAAACAGAGCTGCTTAGCATCTCAGATTTGTCTGATATGGGAGACAGTGTAGCTGGTTAAAATAGCTAAAACGGCTATAGAATCACGCTGATACTGTAGTGTGAATGCTGGCCATCTGGGAGGGCAGCAGTCATCTTCACAGGCTAAAATCCCCGATAGACTGTATGCATTGATAAGAATTTTAGTTACTAATAATGATAAATATCTTGGAATTTAGAAATAGGTACAATGAATATGATTTGAAAAAATCTAAACTGATGTCAGTAGAAACAAACCCTAAGAAAACTGAACGTAAAGTTGAGAATATAAAACTGGAACGGGCAGTTAATTTCAAGTATTTAGGATGTGTGTCCACTATTGCGTGTTTGCGTGTTTCTGTGGGGAACAGTGGTGTGATGACTCGTTGGCTGAATGGTCAGCGTACTGGCCTTCGGTTCAGAGGGTCCCGGATTCGATTCCCGGCCGGGTCGGGGATTTTAACCTATTTCTAGCCGGGTGCAGCCCTTGTAAGACAGACCCTCCGATGAGGGTGGGCGGCATCTGCCATGTGTAGGTAACTGCGTGTTGTTGTGGTGTAGGATAATTTTATGTGTGGTGTGTGAGTTGCGGGGATGTTGGGGACAGCACAAACACCCAGCCTCCGAGCCATTGGAATTAACCAGTGAAGGTTAAAATCCCCGATCCGGCAGGGAATCGAACCCGGGACCTTCTGAACCTAAGGCGAGTACGCTGACCATTCAGCCAACAAGTCGGACATAATAATAATAATAATAATAATAATAATAATAATAATAATAATAATAATAATAATAATAATAATAATAATAATTGTATGGCATCAGCTACCGCTTGCAGACATTTCATTTTGACGCCATCTGGATGCTTGCTCGTCAATTTCGACGTTCCGTTTTACTCTAGGCCTACTAGATGGCAGAGAGCGTAAACCGAAACTCTCTTGGGCATCAATGGCTGAGTTAGGCCTATAATGAATTTTGTCGGGTGAACACTAAATGTGTTTCCAGAGATCGTTTAAACGCCAACATTGTAAGACATGGAGTCTCGAATGGACCTTGTCCGTCCTTCAAAAATCCGACTACCTCTGCCGGGTTTGAACCCGCTGTCTTGGGATCCTTAGGCCGACACTCTTGCACTGATCCACTGAGTCTTTTTTTCTAATTTAAAAGAACATACTTCGTTAATTAAGAGGTAATGTCACAAACCTCCGTACAAGTATCTGTTCACTCACCTCGCAAATTTCGAACGAAATCAGTCACCCTATAGCTGTCCCTCTCCTTGTCAGCCATAGACAATCTCCATAATATCTAGTTTACAGGATGCCAGTTGATGAGACAATTGTTGACGACAGTTGTCCTCTAATTATTGCGGGACAGTCGCTTGCCAGTCCAGTTGAACGAGAACCCCTTCACACGAGGAAGCTATTGCCACTCCAGTAGATGAGAAATGGCTGAGTCCGCAACGTCTGTACTATGCCGTGAGGTATTGAATTTATTTGGCAATTATATGTGCCGGGAATTCATTGCTGAGTCATGCAAAGTTTTGATCTCAATCATATCGATTAATTCTTTAATGTTAATTTTATCGGTAATCTCAGAAAGTGCAGCTTGACGAGCAATTTTGTCTTTGTACAGGTCTTCTTGCTGTTCCCACAGACATCATCGTTCCCTATACAACTCAACGAACTTTACGTTAGTATCGTTACCCCACTTTGGAGCCATAATTAAGCGAACAGCTTACAAATAATTTAACAATTAAAGTATTTAAATGATCAAGACCACGCAGTCGGCTTCACCTCTCGGTTGACACAAAAGAACTGGCACAAAATAAATATACAGCTGTTGGACTGTCACGTTCACAAGGCGCCAACTGTCCTGGCAATACTGAGCTCCGGGTGATGGCGTTGCAGCTGGCCCCAGTTGGTTGTCCTCAGAGAATCGATTGCCTGGGAAATTGTGAAGGCAATTGCCTAGACAACTGAATTGAAGTGTTCACAAGTAGCCAATAAAGTTATAAGCAACTCACCTGCCTTCTGACAATTGTCACATCAGCTCGTATCGTGTAAACTAGGCTGCAATGCGAAGAGGTGTTACAAGCGTACAATGCACAAACCCAGTCTGTACTGTACCAGCTTGTATGTCGTAATTGAATGTAGTTTCCAAGTTCACCGATGTGCGTCTTCTGACGCCTAGCTCTTTCCTATCCCATCGTCGCCATGACATATCTTTGTCACTGCGACGTGAACCAATTGTATAAAAAAAAAAGAAGCGTGCCAAAACAATCGAAGTAATAACAACGTTTAAAAACGCAAAGTACTGACAACCTTGCGTCTCTCGAAATTAATGTACAGCAATCAAGAATTCTTATTCTTCTCCTTTTTCTATCGCTTTTCAACACCTGTGGGGTCGCGAGTGCGAACTGCGGTACACATGTAAATTTGGCCACTTTTTACTGCCGGATGCCCTTCCTGACGTCAACCTTACATGGAAGTATGTAATCACTATTGTGTATCTATGTGGTGGTTGGTAGTGTTTTGTCTGAATATGAAGAGGAAAGTGTTAGGACAAATACAAATACCCATTCCCCGGGCCAGAAGAATTAATCAAAAGGCGCTTAAAATCCCCGACCCGGCCGGGAATCGAACCCGGGATCCTCTGAACCGAAGGCCTCAACGCTGACCATTCAGCCAATGAGTCGGACTATAGAAATCAAGAATACGTTATGGTAAACAAAAAATGTTTTACAACTTTTTTAATCTTGCAGAGATTATAGTTAACACTTCTTCCTGCATCCTGGGAAAACAATGAATTGAACTAAAATAATTTGTAAGTGATGTGAGGGAAATGTTCTTAACCTTTTCTCTAGACTTGTGGTGTAGGATGGTTTAATATGTATGAAATTAACCTCCTCACGGAATGGAACTACATCTAGACTACCCACGGTATGTATGACAGCAGAACAGTTGTCGCCCGTGAGAATTAAAATGATAAGCCCCGCAGTATAACATGTGATAATGTCGGGAGAACGCTTGCATAATAAAAGGTCTCATTCACCGCTGGGTCAGGCTATTAAAATGCACAGTGGGATAACGACTGCAGAGATCCCGCCACAATACCCAGTGGCAGTAGATGAGGGTTTCAACAACGGGGATCATTTTAAGAAGATATGGATACTTACAGGTAGATAAAATACGAAAGTTGACTGTATTTCAATTATTATTTGCATAGGAATCAAACAAACCACAAAAGTTGAAGACTACGTTGCGTGTTAACAACCTGATTAATAATTTTCTGGACCAGTTTTTACCAGTCTTCTTATTTCTAGTACCACCTCTCTTGTCCCAATTATTGCATGTACCATCAATACCTAAAACAATAAGGGAAAAACAAATGTTTAAAGACTTAATTATATTCTGACCAAAAAGACTCAGTCATCTAAGGTTCATTATTGCACCAAAGAAATTTCGTATTTCTCCCCTCAACATTGTCACATAGCGGTACTTCGAGGTACTGGCCTTCGGTTCAGATGGTCCCGGGTTCGATTCCCGGCCGGGTCGGGGATTTTAACCTTAATTGGTTAATTCCAATGGCACGGGGGCTGGGTGTATTGTGTTGCCTTAATCATCATTTCATCTTCATCACGACGCGCAGGTTGCCTACGGGGGTTAAATACAAAGACCTGCACCTGGCGAGCCGAACCCGTCTGGGATATCCCGGCACTAAAAGCAATACGACATTTCATTTTTTCCCTGGGTAATGGTAATGAGTCGCATAGGGTGTGTCCAAATTCAATATTCAAACGTCTACGGATGATAGAAGAGATAAGAACAGACATTTCTTATTAAATAACCACAGTTCGGAAGTAAATATTTGAAGCCAATTTTGAGTTGATTGAGAATAAAACTATTAACTCTTACATGGGCGGTTGCAGGGTAGGCTTCGGTCTACAAGTGGCTACGGCTCTGCCGTGGCTCTGCGCATCTGTATTCGGGAGACGGAGAGGGGCTGGTCTCCTCTGTCGGCTGTCCTGAGAATGGTTTTCCGTGGTTTTCCATTCTCCTGCACTAAGGCGAATGCCAGGACAGTTACTAGCATAGGCTACGGCCGCCAACCCTCTCACCTTCTCTGAACATCTCCGTGACCGTATCACATCTCCCTGGCCTGAGAGGTGGGGTTACCGTCTAGGAGGCCCGCCGCCCACTTCAGGGATGCAATAAAAAGTTTTGGTAGTATTAGGTGTAATATACTCCGCACTGCTTTACTTCGAAATTTACGTTTTAGCCGATTTTGGTTCTGTCTGGTGGTTATGCGTTGAAACACAGGCATCCAGCCAATCCCAAACTGACATTCACATCGACCTATATATCGCCAGAGTACGATCTCGAAACTTAGTTGCCAATTTTAATATTTACATTCACCACGTGGTTATCTTATCGCACTCAGCGTGTGTGTTATTTGGTGCGGTTCGCGATCTTTTACAGTTTTCTCAGTAATTTGTGTTTTTCATATTAGTCTATATATCTCTAGTATAGTACTGAACCCATGACCTTTGTGCCCTAAGAACATTATTCATAAATCGACAATCATTTAAAAGTTGGATTCTTGATAGCATGGATTTGACACGTGACGAGGGGGTGATTACCTTAGGTCCCACGCTCTGGGGTACGTGACGTCAGCCACACGTGTCAACGGCAGAAGAATCTCAAGTCATTTTTGCGAACTATTTCAAAGCGCGTGTACATGGCGACCCAAGCCAAGTCAAAAAATATAGTGCCTATCAAAGGGGGTCAATCATCTCACAAATCGAACCCGTAAAAATTTTAAATGTCCATGAACACTACCGCCAGAAATGTAGCAAGCATGTAATCACTTTCAAAACACTTGAAATTACAGTTTAGGTAAGTCAGAAAATTTATAGAAATTTTCTTGGCGGCAAAGGGAGATATCCGAAGAGAGGGGGTAACTGCTATAAATATGAAGGGACGCCATGACGAAGTCTCCTTCTCCGGCATTTGTGATACAAAGCGGACGAAAAATTGTGGAGCTGCTCTGCGAAATAAACCGACGAAAGTAGACTGAGTTCAACTGCAAATTTCAGCCAGTGTGGCTAGGTCTTGTCTCCATGAGGAGATAGTTTTCTTGAGTGAAATAATTGTACCAGATAGGACGGTCAAAGTACTGAATAAATTCTAGTGTGATTAAGAATTCGTGTGCGGAAATAATTATAGTCCATCGTGTGCACTCAGCAAACAAGTGAAGGGTATTTTCTTTTTTTTATGCTTTATTCCAGGAAACCTGAAGATATTAAAAATGGTTTGTAAAGCCATGAATGTAAAAATGGCTAAATAAAATGCCAGGGTCGCAGGTGAGCCCTATGACGAACACTGGCGTGACGACATGAGGTAGGTGACTTTCCATCTTACTACCTCTTATATCTTGTCTCATGACCTCAAAAAGTGTATTTGAATGGGGATATACGACGCAGTGGTCACCCTACTAAGTTTTGTAAATGTGAGAATACGACTAAAAAGAGTCATTTGTTTTATTTTCCACTTGGATAAATTTTTGAAGTCTTGCGAGTGCCGTATGATGTTGTAAAAAGTTATTGAATAGGGTTCGGAAGTGATATCACGTCCAATGTAGATCGTCATCCGTGTGAAGTGTACTGCCTATATTTTGTGATGCCAAATTAAGATGTTCAGTCGACGTAAAATTTTTCTGTCTGCAATTTGATGTTAATAATAATAATCCATGGTTACTCATTTTCAATCGAGTGGAAGCGCGTTGTCGGGTGAGAACCTAGGGTGATGAATTTGGTCACGGAGAGAAACGTTTTTCTATGCCCATTTTTAACTGTGTCTGACTGACAATAAAAAGATCTAGTAGAATGTTTCAGTCATTTCTCGTAAAAATCAAGTTATTAAATACGATCTCATTTATGCGAAGTTATTCATGAGTAATGCGTTGTGCCGTATTAGACGTCGAGATTTCTAGTGAGGATTTATTCCAGTTCTTTGTCGATGATAATTGTGGAGCTGGGAAACAGGGGTTAGTTTTGTTGATATGAGATTTGTGAATCAGGTTGGACCTGTCATTGAAGCCGGGACACGGAAGCCCGAGGAATGTTTTATATGAATTGAGATGAGATGTGCGAATCAGGTTAGAGTCCTGTCATTGAAGCCGGGACGTGATAGCCCGAGGAATACTTTATAATGTTGGGAATGGAAAGAAATTCATAGAAATCCACAGCGGTATTAATTGGTGATGCGTATAATTAGTGTGGGCATCTTGAAGCATAATCTGTGCATTTTGTTGGTTAGAATATCGTATTTGTTTAATTTTGTCGGCAGAGTTTAAAAGAGAGCATTTTGAGAAGCCAGTCAACTGTGAATAAACCAGGTGTTTCATGTAACTGCCAAGCGAACTTGGGGGTGAGAGGCCTCAACTGTGATAACGGGACAGGCGTGGAATTGAGATTGTACTGTATTCTCGGCCAGGGGAAACGTTAAAATGCTGGATTTAGTTGAAATTCATAGCCGGTAATGATCTGAGTATTGTGAAATACTGTAATTGGGGACGTAATGAACATTTGAAATCACGAACTTTGAATATAAGGAACAGAGTAACCAAATTCAGGGTTGTCCAAAATATAGAGCGATGGTTGTGATGATCGGTTTGTCTGTGAGGGGTGTGCAAAATTCATAAATGGTAATGACGAGATATGACATCGTAATTATATGGCGGGTTGTTTGATTTGTACGTAGATTATTAGGATATCCAAGTGTGAATAACGGTTAGGACTAGATTAGATTTTAAAAGTGTGAGATCACGAGACAAGATATATAACTGGACATGAATTATGTAACAATTCTTTTCCAGCCAGATAAACATCACAATATTGAATTCACATCACAGCTGCGCAGAAATTTGTGAAGAAACCAGAGTCCGCGGAGATAAAATTTGTTGTTCGTTAACATTTCGTCAAATCATTCAAAATTTATTTAACTATTAAATCCAGTGAAACCGCATTTTGAAATAACTTTAATCAAGCGAATAACTCGGAGATGCATTCTGGAAATTTTAGATTGTTTTTCTGGGGGAATATTAAAATATAAAGTAACCTTTAAGGGGACATATCCGAAGGAAATGTATTGTACTGCCACAAAGTTTGTGTATGCATTGCTATTGTTGTAATTATTGAACTTTGATTGATTGAGCAGTGAATGTGCTGGGGATAGTAAAGTGGAACTTTGGTCATCAACCGATGTAACTTAATTGTGTTTAGCCTTCAGCCTAGAAACGTGGATGGTCAGGGGGTCATCAACCTCAGTGACTTAAATTAGGGCCATATGCCATTGTAGCATCATTTCCTTGCGGTCATCATCCACAATGACTTTAAAGTAACTTAGAAGATTAGATGTCGGTCCATGACATAGACGCAGGTCACATCGATTCAATTAAGGGCCCATGCCGTAGAACCACTGTGTGGCACACACCGATTGGACGGCCTTAATTATACCCAGAGTCCAGAGTTCGTGTTACGAGGGCTGGACCATAACGAATCACTATGATGGTACATGTGGTCTCACATGGAAGCCGAATTTAAGGATTTCCAGACTTTCCTTTCTTAAATGATTAATAATTGAGACAATGGTTTCTAGTATGAATGCCCGTCAGGCAGTTACGTTAAAGTCTCACACCAGTGTTCTGACGTTTATGTAAAAATGATTGTGGTGTCCAGTGGACACAATTGACTTCTATGATACCATTGACATATCAAATGCTTCAAAATTTCCTGAATAAATAGGAATCTTTTAAACAGACCTTTCATTCCAGTAGATAGATTAGAATTACTGAACCCTACCTTTACCTCAGCAAGTGACGAAGAACCCGATACGACCCAAGAGACAGATCTCATGAGCTTTGCTGATAGGTAAGAAAGGTAGGTATCCCTCATTATGGACCTAAAGGGTTCAGTACAGTATAGCATAGTTTAAAGTTTAGCATAGCATAAGCTGGTAAAATACAGGTTTAGTAGTTCAGTGTATAAAAGTAGCTGTAGTTCTATTTACGTGCGTGTATTCGTTAGTGTACTTCGTGTTTAAAATGTCTCACTGTAGTTCCGGAGAGACAAATTGTAAGAAAGTGACTCTGAGATCAGTGGGGTGTTCCCTTTGTAGGCCGTAACCTCCTTCTTGTGCCAGCCTTTAGCGGTGAGTGGAACGGTCAGCGTACTGGCCTTCGGTTCAGAGGTTCCCGGGTTCGATTCCCGGCCGGGTCGGGGATTGTAATCTTAATTGGTTAATTTCAGTGGCTCGGGGGGCTGGGCGTATGTAGCGTATTCAACATTAGAAATCATCCTAGGTAGAGCCCTCATCTTCACAGATATGCAGGTCGCCTAATAGACCGTCTACTAGAAAAAGACCTGCACTAGGCCTCTCCGGAGGCCATACGCCATTAATTAGATTAAATGAACAAGCGAAACGGAAGACCTGACATATAGAGTTGAAAAATACCCCACGATTTGGAACCTTTAAGTCGATGACTATGGAAAAGTGAACGAATAAACGCATGGCGTAGCATTATATTGAGGTTCTTCGCGAGTTTGATGACAAAGCACCAGCAGAGAGAAACGAGATAAGTAAGCGTTTTCCTTATATTTTACGTACCACCTTTTGTTAATTTGTTACAAGAAAACTCAATTTAGCAAAACAATTCTGTAAATTACCGAGTATATTCAGAAAAGAGTATTTCATTCATTATTTGCTTCAATTATTTTTATTGTAGTGAAAAGTTTCCATCATGCAGGAGATTTACATGGTAAGCAAGAAAGCAATAGAATGAAAGATGAACGATCATCACTACTTAACTAATGTTATTAAAAAGAGCCCATTGGCAAATTGAAAATTGGTGTCCATCTATGATCTGTATAGCATTCTAGACACAGTACTTATGTCTCTAAATACGATCCACCGGGCAAGTTGACCGTGCGCGTAGAGGTGCGCGGCTGTGAGCTTGCATCCGGGAGATAGGGGGTTCGAATCCCACTGTCGGCAGCCCTGTAGATGGTTTTCCGTGGTTTCCCATTTTCACACCAGGCAAATGCTGGGGCTGTACCTTAATTAAGGCCATGGCCGCTTCCTTCCAACTCCTAGGCCATTCCTATCCCATCATCGCCATAAGACCTATCTGTGTCGGTGCGACGTAAAGCCCCTAGCAAAAAAAAATACGATCCATTTGCGATGAAACTGCACCTCCCTCACTGACAAAGTATTTGTCAAACTTGTCTCGTAAATTTCTGGCCAGCCGTGATGTAGGTCCTGAAGCAGGGCCCATTTCAAACAATCCATCTACTGTCAAAGTATCTTCGATTGGAACACCATACCTCTCTCGTACAAAATTATGCAAAACACAACACACTTTCACTATGTCCTCTGCTAGTGTGGTGTCAACATCCACTGGTCTATGGAAAATACGCCATTTGTTTGCAAGTATTCCAAAAGTACATTCAATGTACCTACGTGCTGTTGAATGTCTGTAATTAAAAGACTCATTTCTTTACACTCAGAAAAGTGCCCGCATATGGTCGCAGCATATGACGGGAAAGACCAAATCCCTCATCAGCTACAAATAAAAAGGGCATTGACTCATCAAATCCTGTGTACGACCTATGTGGTGGAGGATGCAGCTTCATTGCTCTTACCCTACGTTTATTTATATTTTTCTTTTGGATTAGCAAAGCAAGCTGAAGCAGTTCCTCACTCATAAATACCATTTTAGAAATGGGGAGTAGACCTGTTTTCCGTACAGGTGATCGGCTGCCGCCCCCGATCGCCACCACTAGTTGCCTCGTATGAAAGGACAGGCGATCAGCTGCCGCCACCGGTCGCCACCACTAGTTGCCTCGTATGAAAGGGGCCTTATACACTCTCGCTCTGCTCTAAACAAACGAAAACGCACTGCTTATTGTCACAGCACGACATTGCATTCTGACGTCGGGGCTTGTTCAACATAATACGTAATATTGATTGTTTTGAAGAATGCGAGTCATAATAAATTTATACCCTTACAGTACATATTGTATCTTTTTACCTAGGTACATGATAACAAGCTTTTGGCTTTTACAGTGTCAGAAACCAAGGTGAAATTCTCTATATTTTGCAGAGAACTTTGCTCCGCGTCTACAAAAGAAAATCTCGACTGTTCACGAGAAAGACTTCCCTATTAATGTTCTAAATTTAACAATACCTTACCGTTGGTCTATAGTAATTGTTACTTTCGTTCGTCACTAGATGGCTTGCTGTGCTGTAGCCTCTAGAGCTTCAATTAAGATGTTTCTTGTTATCTAGTATGTGCGTTAATGATGTGTATGTTGGGTAACATGATAATGTATCCTATTCCATTAGGGTAACGGGTTCCAGAAATATTATGTTTCGCCGGAGACCCTAATAGAAAAGTAACTTTCTCAGCGAAACCAAGGAAGGGATAGGGAGTTTCAGATTGGCTAACAGATATTAGGATTCATAGCACTAGCTTAAGCACGCACTCCTGCGCATGTACGAGCGATAATTTCGTAACTGTTTCAACGCAGTACTGACATTCCTAATCTGTTACCTGCTGGCCGGCTACAGATATTCTTTAGTTATTTGAAGTGCATTGTATTAGGCTTACTGGTGGTAATACATACAGCAGCGTAGTTACCCGCATTGTTTCTCCTGTTTCACGCTGTGTTGTCGACAATGAGCAAAAGAACCTATACGATTTGTATGGACAAAATCTCAATTACAGAGAAACTGTTTCTAATTTGAAGGAATGCGTTGGAAAATGTACCCAATAATAATAATAATAATAATAATAATAATAATAGTTACGTTGTTTTAGTGGACCAGAGAGGTGTAAGAAGGCGCCTGGCTGAATGGGTAGACATAGAAAAGATCAGAGCGTAAATTAAAGTACAAAAATTTGAAATTTTATTTCTTTCATCATCACCCTAAAGCGCCCATTTTTTATAGCAAATCGGACGGGGAAGTTCCAGAACTCCCTTGGCCTAGGCAGAATGCCTGTACACATCCCCAATTTGAATTGGCCGGAAAAATATACACGAAAATTCCTGATTGGTTAATGACTTAAGGAAGAAGGAAGCCGTATTAGTGCTGACAACCTCAGCACAGAAAACAATTTAAAAACACTTACGGTTTACCAAATTAAACAACAGGAAATTCCCTAGAAGAATGTAATAGTCCGTCCTCCCTCCAGGGGGGGGCACATGAGCCGATAGTAGAGACATCTAAAGATCTTCAGAGACATAGTTCATGATTCGCAGCACAGATGACCTTCTAGAAGGCGCGCAGTTCAACTGGACGGAGAAGGTGTACCTCCGGTACAATAAAAATAGGAGATAATTAAACAAACTAAAATTTATACCGGTTCATATAGTTTAGATAGTCATCACAAATGCCATCACGTGTACTGCCTCTCCTGCAAGTACAATATGTGGGCCAGTCAGCAAGATATGGTATTACCATTTTTTTCGGTACAAAAATAAATGGGTGCTATAGAGAAAAGGATGTTGCACAAGCAATTACAGCGTTGTTTATCGCATATTTCCAAACTTTTTCTATGGTGGAACACGAAGATTTGTTTTAGCCATTTATACTGGATTTATGAAGCAACTTGGCTACGTGATTTGGGTTACGTAACAGTTAGCTTGCATTCGAGAGATGATGGGTTCAAACCTCACTGCCGGCAGACTTTAAGATGGTTTTCGGTTGTTTTCTTTTTTTGACACCAAGCAAATGCTGGGGTTGCTTCTCAGTTAAGGCCAAGGTAGCTTCATTCTTGGTTCTGACCCGTTCTATCCTATTGTCATAATAAGATCAGTCTGCGTCGGTGTGACTTTAAAAACATATAGAAGAAAAAAGGAAAGTACTGGATTAAACTCTACTTGCGTTCATCCTGATAGGACTATTTCCTCATCGTGACATTATATGAAGAGTGTACGTCACTAGTTCTTCAATATATTTTATAATGTCGGGCCCCACTAACTACAGATCCTTGGACATCTAGGAATACACAGAGCTACCTAACAGTTACGCAGTATTAGTTCTCAGAGTGTAAATGGGTCAATGCAAACATTTTATAGGAATACTTAAGAATGTGAGTGACGAGCTAGTGAAAGGGACAGTGGGAGAGAAGAAAGAGAGACGAAGAGATAAAGTACTGCTATTTGCATACTTCCTAAGGTAAAGCCAGGGCCTGCAGAGGCAGCTGGTCTTGAGACTTTTCCTCCCAAAAGTTGACCTTCAACTTGTATTATGTTACTTTTATATCCTAATTCTACAGTGTAAAGGGTACACGGGAACATGGTACTGGAAAGTAACCATTTGTCCCATCCCTAACGTGCGTTCGAAGTAAACAGCAAGGTCATCAGAATAATCACGGATGAACGCGGTAGAAGACTTTTCTAGCCTGGTGCTGCCGTTGTAATTCAGACGAGGGTAGGCTGCTTCTTCAGTACGGAAAACTGCGTGTTAATGTGCGGAAGGTTGTATTTATTTGAGGACAGCACAAATACCCAGTGCTGGAGCCAAGGAAGTTAACTATTCCCAATTAAAACATCACGACCCAGCTGTGAAGCAAACCTAGTAGGCAACATTGAGATTGAAAGACCAAGATGCATGCGGATTTGTGGTTGTGTCTTACACACAATGACGAGATTTAGGTGCACTGCGGTCTATCATATTATCGCTGGAGGCGAGAGGGCTGCTGGTAGCGAAGGCAGTGGAGATGGCGTTCAGTATCGAAACTGGCCTGAATGAAATTCTTAGATATAAGGGCAAAGCTTTTAGAAAGATTCTGTAAAGGAATTCTGTTTGAGAAATTGTTAAACAATCAGATGATGTTTTCTATGCAACTTCTTCAGCCACTTCTTTATAGCTATCACTGATGAAAATGGCCTTGTTTAAGTATTCTCCGATCAAATTTTGTGAGCGTGACAGGTCTTTTCCCAATTTATTAATATTTTAACTGAAACGAGGCTTAAATGTACATGAGAAGACCTTGAAAAAATTACGGTACTCAACTGTCATGTACCAGAAAAGTAAGTTGTTTCACTTTGGTTTGATTACAGCAGATGCTCAATATGCCCCTCTCCTGCTTCGATGCACAGTTTGCAGCAATATAGTAGTGACCTTTGGACTCAGTTCAGGATTTGTGGTGTGTCGCGAACGACCTGGATAGCTGACTGTATTCTTGGTACAAATGCATCTTCTCTTTCTACGGGATTCCCTAGTAATCAGTCTGTACAGAACAAACTATACACTGCCCAGTGGGACTGGGAAGCGACTATGTGAAACAAACGAGAAACTTGTGCATTCGCATTACCTCTGATTCCCCTGCCCACTTCCCCTCCCTCCCTCACCCACCCTTCCCTTTCCTCCTCTGACGCACAGCAACAGGCAGCGGCTGGCTCTCTAGCATAGCCAATACGGCGAGTCCGTCAATTTGAATCGTGCGCCCGGAAGTAACAAATTAACCTTATTTTCTCGAAAAGAACAATTTTCTCTGCCAATGCGGTTGCACCATCGTTCTTAACATAACACGAAGAGCATCCCTGATTATTTTTGTAAGTATAGTTGTGATTCATCTTGTAGGTCATGCAAACTGAGACCTTAGATGAAAGAACATTTCAGGTCAGAGTTCAAAACTGAAATATATCAAATAGTGGTGTTTCTATGCACAAAGATGATATACAAATCTTGATAATGCATATTCTAACACTTTAGGGCCCATTTGGGCTGCCTAAAACGGGACTGTTCATGCCAAAATGTCCTCAGCTTACTCATGAATCAAGCTTTGCAACTATCGGGCGTAAACTATATTTAATTTGCTTTTTAGGAAGTGTCGCCTAACCCACTCTTCCATAATGTAGCGAGAGTAAAATAAATTGTAGGGCTTCTGATGAGTCATACCCCTAACATTTATGCAAGACTCATAGCATAACTATTGTGCAGGCTACTGTATAGTACTTCTTATTCGCTTCAGTAAGTTTGCATTCTTACCTTTTACTGTCTAAACATCCGGGATCTATTTATTAAAAGCATTTGAATCATAGTGGTCATGAGGAGTAATGTTTTGCGCGACCTGTATAGTGGTTTCACATTAATACCACCAATCTTGAGACCTCATTGATCCAGTTTTCAGAATTTGAATATTTGTAGTGGTTTCTTATGTACCAGAGTTCCTATACTTTTAGCTGATAAATATATTTCATGTTCTAAACCCAAAATGTGTTAACTAGGAACGGGTGCTGGCACTTCCTCGTACGACGCATGTGAATGTACTATCGTGCAAAACTCCATCGGTTTAGTACCTTTCATCGAAGTAACTATTTATCTTTTTTCATGATTGTCTTGTCTGGTTGGTGGATGCTCATATAGAACCATTAGAGGTTACGTGGTTATGGAAAATTACGAAAGCCAATGTCAGCGCTAAAATTAGCCCTATTAGGTAACGTCATGCTAAAACACTGAAGATTTTCGGCAATGCATGAATGGAAAATGGCAAAAATATCAGCTTTCGCCTTAAATAAGATTACGCCCCAGCATTTGCCTGGTTTGAAAATGGGAAACCAGGCTCTCTTGGTGAAGTTGTATCTTACTGTAGCCTGTGCAAAGAGACTAATGCAAAATCATTTTTTTCATCAAGAAATGATTGCCGAATCTATATTAAAATGGATCTTACACTCTTTGAGTTCGGAAGCGTTATCAATTTCCCTACACCAAAATAATCATGGCAACCATTGTTCGTCTATAAACACTAGGCCAGTAGCAACATAGCAACAACATATTCTTACTGTTCGCTTTCTTCCTGTTACTAAGAGCTTGAGGAAATCACGTATCAAGTGAATCACGTTCTACTCCTCAGTTCACAATGAAAATCCTTGAACTGGCAGGGGAAGCGAACCCAGGGCTTTGGAATACGGGACAGGCATGCACGCTACCTCTGCACCACAGGGATTAAGAACAATAATAATAATATTATTATTATTATTATTATTATTATTATTATTATTAAATTAGAATTACATTTAAGAGGCCTAGAATGTCTTTTATTTTCTCACAATCCAGGAGACCATTATTTTGTGAATACACTCATTTTTCTTTTGATTTATCGGAACTCTTGACCTCCCCTGCATGTCGTAAGCGGCTACTAAGAGGTGTGAACAATCAGAGAATCTGTACTCGCTTTCACTCATTCTAAGCACAGAAACACAACCATTATAATGTGATTATCCGTTTAGCAGAGAAAATGTTCGAGTGTGTAATTTTCTTATGATCGAAAAGCAATTAAAGTAAAAATATATTAAGGAACTCCCATCTTTCAAACCATGCGACTGTTCCGACTGTAACACTGATTGTTACCGTGAAGCCTTTAAACAATTCCACAAACAATTCGACAATGACCTTAACAATATCAAAAAATGATATAGGCCTATAATGACGTGTGACCTCCTAAGAGGGCTGGTGCAGGTCTTTACAGTTGACACCGTATAGGTGACCTGCGCGTCTGTGAGAATGGGGCCCTAACTAGGATGAATTCTAATGCTGAAGACGTCACACACACGCAGCCTCCGAGTCATCGGAATTAACCAATGAAAGTAAAAGTCCCCGACCCAACCGGAAATTGAATCCGGGACCCTCTGGACCAAAGACCAGAACGCTACCCATTTATCCACGCAGCCGGAAAAAGTATCAAATGAATGTCACCCTTTACAATAAAGTTTGATCTGGCTCCGATCAAATTTCTAAGAGAACTGGTAAGGCTTCAATATATATCAATTTTAAAATATAGGTATTCCAATGTTGCAGACGTTATTGCAATATTGTATGACCTTTGAACAGAAACGAGTTTCCGCGTATCCACGACATTGGCATGCAAATTAGTTTCTACTATGCTTGGCTCTTCGTATCGTTGCGAACACATGTTCTGTTATGAACCTGAATAAGAGTTAAACCAGCTCATGTTTGTCCGACGTTGTACTCGAAACAGGGTTACGCATTCATTCTGTTCAAACCTTTTTCCCTGACATAACTACACTAAGTTTGTGTTGCCAGAGGAATATTAGGTATCATAAATACAGAAGTGAGAACAATTTGTTACGTAGTATTTTAAAGGCTTTTTTAATTGTTTTCATTTCCTGAATTCGTTCTCTCTCATAAAGTCTGCTGTCCTTACACCTCATTTCCCCTACCAAAGCTTGCCTCCTGGTATTTCTACTCACTCGCTACCTCTCTCCTTCTAGGCTTGCTCTGAGCCCTGACATCCCGGAGCCATCATGGGGCGAGAACGATGGCTGCCCTGCTCTGTATTGGCCCACTCGATGGTTTAGAAAACCGCTCTAACTCTACGCGCATTTTTCTTACCCATATTACTGCAGCCAAGCTGACTTCAACGATGGCGCGAAACTTACTATGCGAAAAATGCTAGATAATTCTTTGCAAATAGAAATACTAACTTACCAAAACAAAATACCGTTGTTGCGCCTGCGAAACCCTCTATGTAATAATGTTGTGGAAGAAATACTGTCCCGCAACACATATTACATCAAGGTGAGAATTCTTTAAAATTACTCGCACAATATTGAACTTTAGATGAAAGAACCTTACCGGTGAAAGACCTAAACTGCAATATTTCATACAGCGGTTTCGAAGGTGCAACGAGTATATAAGAACTCCTATCAAAAATGAAACTCACACCTTCTAACTCTTTTAAGAGAATACAATTATCAGTATGTTCGGCATTTGCTAAACCTAACAACTACTTTATATTGTAAATTAAGTGTAATAAAGGAGAATTTAAAAAGAATTATGACTGAAATATTTGATTTTTTGTTTTATCCGTTAAAATACAGTCCATTTCTTCCCCTATCAGATAATGGTATCAGTTAAGTCGCTCCGCCGTTGTTAAAGCCCTTAGCGACCATTGAAAGGGGGAGTGCTATACATTTAAAGGTCTACAACACGCCTTGAAGCAGAACAATATGTTATGACCTCTTGGCTAAGGGCAGAATGAGAAGCCGTGATCAAGAGAAAATGAGAAGAAGTCATGAAAAGCGGCAGAAAAATCCACGGAAGAAAGAATTAGGCCGGAAGGGGAGAAATATTGTGCAGGGCACTTCTGAAATCAGTAGATATTCTTTTGCGTTTTTCTCGCTTTGCAATTTTCCAACATATCCTTTCTTGTCTGAATTTGTTCAGGTTCAAGTATTTACATTCGTAATTGGCTTTAAAATACTTTACATTTTTTTAATGAATTTTGATGTTCAGTGTTGGATTAATATTGATCTTTTAAAAAGAGAAACAAAATTTTAGACATTTCTGAACAGAAGAGTAATCATCTCGAGCTAAAACCCCTTACTGTTTCTACATACGTTCGGTAAATATCAACAAAGCTTCAGCTGGATAAAATGAAAACTGTTACGCAAGGGACTTTTCTAGGGACTACCTTTTTAGATGTAAAAACTAAAATAACATTTAATCCAATACAGCTACACGCTTCTAATTTTGTAAAATACGTGTTTACTTGTACCTAAGTGCAACAACTAAATTTGATAAAAATCGCATAAAAACTGTAGAAGTTTCAAAATTCTGTCCTACCTCGCCTTAAAAACCCGTTAGAATTATAATATTGAACTCATTAATCGTTTAAATGTTCACAATGTGTTTGGAATTTCGTTGAAAAGGCCGTATTTAGATACGAACAACTATACGTACTGTAATCATATCTTGAATTAATATTAAACATTAGGTTACCCAAGAATGGAGCGATATTTTGGCGCAGTACGGTCTGTGCCTCAACAAAAAATAAGACAATATATGACGTCAGATCCACAAACAACCGGAACCATTCAGGTGAGAATCCGCTGCGAGTGACATGATTCAAATATATTGGCTACACAATCGCTGATGATGGCTGACTTGTCAAAGAGGTCAATGTAATGATAATCGCAGCCTGGATGAAGTGGTCAACAAAGGTCGGCGTTACTTGCGACCGAAGGGCGAAAGATAATCTCAAATCAAAAATTTATCGTACTGTCATCCGAGCTGTTGCACAGTATGGTTGTGAATTTTAGCCGACTATAACTGATATAGAGCGCCGACTGGACGTAGTGACGAAGATGCGGAGGTAGACAGCTGGCATCCCTAAACTGGAGCGCATATTCAATGAAATAATCAGTGAGAGATTTGGCGTTGCACTGATTCCAGATAAAATGCGCGGGAACAGTCTACGATGGTTTGGGCATGTACAAACGATAGGGGACAATACCATCACGAAGACGGGTTACATATGGGAAGTCTTCGGCAGAAGACCAAAGAGATTACCAAAACACCGATCTTCACAAAGATCTGAAGAGCGTCAATCTCCACCCCGACATCGCCCAGGACAGAACTAAATGGGGACAACGAATCCATGTAGTGGCGGGACAAACTCTAAAGAAAAAAGGAAGAGGTGGTAAATGCATGTTCCGTTCACCCGCAGGAACATGGGTCCAATTCCCCATCATAAAGTCGAAAATGTTTAGAAAAGTTCACCCAGCCTAGCCAGAAAAGAGCAAAAGCGACCGGACGTAGAATTTACGTATCACACTACTCTGCAGAACATCAATGCACATAGGAGAGTGAGATGTATTACGGTTACCTGTTATGAGAGGAAATTTGTGTGCAGAGGAAAATAAGAGAGGTACCGTAAAATTCCGCTCTGTACATGTTTAGCTTTACATATTTCAAACTTAAAGTTACTGAACAGAGAGGAAATGTTCTGTATAAAATGGAAGGGACTAATAAAAGATCTACAATACATTTTATAAAATTGATATTAAAATCATGATAATGTTAGTGAATATTTAAAAAATCTCCCCTATCACCGTCCTATCACACAGTCATTACCCAGAAACTAATTCATGCAGTTAGCTACTCCCCTCCCACATTATAACATTTTTCCGCAGCCACCGACAGAAGATAAATGTAGCTGTCGTAAATGAGCGGTTTGGGAAACCACTGTTAAATTAGTCCCACAGCAATTAGCACGATCAGTCTGTAGAACATTAACAGGTCTTGTTGCCATGGCTACGTCCATGATCCAATCAGTTTTAGAAATGACATGTTCACTTAACATCAATTTTAGATCTGGTGTCTCCTTTCTACAGAAGAATATATTCCAGTCTCAAGCAGACCATAAACTGTGAGACAATACAAGGCATTCTGGACCACGTAAATATATTATTATTATCATTATTAGCTAGCACTACAGTGTAAAGGTAGCGTGCCTGTCTCTTATTTGAAGGCCATAGGTTCGTTCTCTGGCCAGTTGACGGATTTTAATTCTGGACTGAGGAGTAGAACAAGGTTCGCTTGATGCGAGATTTTCTCAATCTCTTAGTTGCAGGAAGAAAGCGCACAGTGAGAAGATGTCACTACTGACCTAGTATACATAGACGAACATTCGTTGCCATGGTTACGGTGGAGTGGGGAAAATGATGACGGTAATTCCAGATAGACCACGAAGATCTCCATGTTAAAAAGATCTTGTATCCTTGGTCTAATAGCCGTTTGCTCCTAAAATCAATTCTGCAGGGGTAATAGACGTGGTAAATTTTTGCGTGGTGAGTGAGTGGCAACGGTTTTCTGGCATCGCGCACAGCTTGGCGCCAAGCGAGTATGTCGCGTGTCTGGCTCATGCGCTGGCGTGCTCGTAGACGGGGACCACGCCCGTACAACTCGACAGGGATCATTAACACCGATAGTACAGGTGACCAATATAACACATGTTCAGTGGAATTCGAAAACTTCACGTTCTTATCGTTAGTTTAGAGGACCATGCCGTCATGGCAAACAATCCACTGAAATAATCGCGTGCCCTAAATCCAGAAATGTGAGGGACTAAAGATCTGTGGATATTTTATTCATAGCGTCCAGATTGTTAATAAATGATCTGCAGCCATACTTGAACTGAAAATCCACAGCTTGTTTCCAGTCATGCTGCCGATTCAGGAATGGAATGAAGCTCCCATCTAGCGGCGAGGATAGGAATTGTACCGGCTGCCGAAGCCTCTCGCACTCCTCTGACGCAGAGATTAATGATTGACAGATGAAATGATATTGGAGAGTGTTGATGGAATGAGAGATGACAGGGAAAACACAAATCTAACATGGAGTGACCGGGATTTGAACCTTGGAACTCAGCGGTGAGAGGCTGACGCGTTATCATCTGAGCTATGGGGGCTATTTGCAGCCGTATTGATCCACCAAAAATTATCCTCGATTCTGTAATGAGGTTGATATAAACATTACGTATAGACATTTTATTACCCTTACCATTCTGGTGCATTTCATTGCGTTTGACACATTCTGACTCATGGAGGAAAGTAACGGGAAACTGCATTACTCCTTATTTAGCAGGTATGATATTTCAACAACGCATAGGCTATCTATGACAGATGATGGTGAATATATTGAAGATCCAGTCAGTCATGGAGCTGAGTAATAAACATACACCATGTATGCAACTTACCCTAGAACAACTGCATCAGACCAGACGATACTTGCCACTTGCGGAGAAATATTTCAGTCTGATCTGTAACTAAGAAACCTTTCAAACGAGGATGTTCAAGAATCACGCCTGCAGGATTTAATATAATAAACACACACCGCGTTGTAGGTATCTATATCTACCCCCTCCCAACCCCACGGCACTTAACGCCCTTGAAATGGCCTTGGCCTGCACAGCGACCGCTGCTCAACCCGAAGACCTGCAGATTACGAGGAGTCGTGTGATCAGCACGACGCATTCTCTCGGCCGTTATTCTGGGTTTTCGAGACCGGGATCTATATCTGTACCTAATGTATATAAACTGGATGTGTATGTATGTTGCACATCTCCTCCTAAACCACTTGAGTAATTTCATCCAAACTTGGTACACATATCACTTACTATCTGGAAGAAAATACTATGGGATAGGACACTCCTAGCAGCGTTAGAGTTGGAGGTGGGAAGGAATGAACTTAGGAAATGACCACCACATTTGGGGCACGTAGCGCTCAGCATGCATTTCGGAGATAGTGGGTTCGAATCCCACTGTCGGCAGCCCTGAAGATGATTTTCCGTGGTTTCCCATTTTCACACCAGGGAAATGCATAAGCTGTCCCTTAATTAAGTCCATGGCCGCTTCCTTCCCGTTCACTGCCTTTTCCTATCCCATCGTCACCATAAGATCTATGTGTGCCAGTGTGACGTAAAGAAAATTCCATAAAAGGGGAGGGATGACATAAAATTAATAGAAAATAAATAATATTAGTGTCGAATACATAGTTTTCGGGGTCTCTGATATGAATAGTGACGCTCCGGTTGCCATTGTAAGTCCAAATCCCCATCGATGTCGGGGCGAGAAGGGATGAAAAACAAAATGTCAAAAATGACCGAGAATATGGATTTATGTCTATGTTCCAACACAGCTCCCAAGTAAATTTGGCACATCTATGACCTACTATCTGGGACAAAATGCTGTTAGGGTAAGTCCCCCTAGCAATCCTAGGGGTTGGGTTTGGGAAGTAGAGTCATCTACAAATAATAGAAAATGATAGATATTATTGTCGAATCCATAGTTTTCGAGGTCGTTGAGATGAATTGTGACACTCTGGATGCCGTTTCGGTCCAAATTTAGCCACTCTCGGCTTGGGGGTCCAAAATGACCTAGATTAAAGTTTAATCCAAAGTTTTCGGGATTGGTGTCAGTCCCAATGACAATTGGAAGCGTGTGCATCATATAATATAGCGCGACGCCTAATTACATACAGTTATTTGGAGGATCACTTCTCAGTAATCTGGCCTACCACAAGGGCTAAGTTTAACGCGGACTAAACAATCTAGAAATAAATTATAACACATAGCAACAACTCTAAAACTACAAAATATTTAATAAAATATTAGTCAACGTGACAAGAAAGAAATTTGCAATATTCAAAAAATACCCCCGGCAACGTCGGGTACTACTACAGCTAGGTGTCAAGGGAAAAAATATTAGTTCTTAATTCTAAGCAAATTTACGTATCTCTAAAATCGAATAATTATGGGAACGGATCGACGTCTATGCTACGGACGATCTATACTTCGTCGTTGCGCCTCGAAATACCGTTACATATTCACACCAGGCAAATGCTGGGGCTGTACCTTAATTAAGGCCATGACCACTTCCTTCCCACTCGTAGCATTTTCCTATCCCATCGTCACCATATGACCTATCTGTGTCGGTATGACGTAAAGCAAATTCTAAAATTAAAAAAATTAAAAAAGAGAAGAAATTCGTTATGTGAAAATGTTGAGGGGAGAAATACTGACCCGCAGCACATATAACGAAACTCCGTTGATGTAGTTCATGCAGTACAGAACCTTAGATGACAGAACCTTCCTGGTCAGAGTTCTAAGCTGAAGTATTATTACATAGCCGTTTTTCTGCCTGCCTCCGTAGCGCAACGGATAGTGTTGTTAGCTTCCATCCTCGGGGTCCCACGTTCGATTCCTGCCACTGCCAGAAATTTAAGAATGGCCGGAGGACTGGTATGTGGTTGAAATAGTACACGCATTTCACCTCTATTAGGGGTTTGCTTGAAATTAGCTGCACCACCTCGGGATGAGGACACGAGTTTACTTTCTGTCCGACTCAGTGGCTAAATGGTTAGTATGCTGGCCTTTGGTCACAGGGGTTCCGGGTTCGATTCCCGGCAGGGTCGGAAATTTTAAGCATAATTGGTTAATTCCCCTTGCACAGGGACAGGGTGTATGTACAGTCATCATCATCATTTCATCCTCATCACGACGCGCAGGTCGCCTACGGGTGTCAAATCAAAAGTCATGCACAGGCCTCTTCGGAGGCCACACGCCATTATAGGTATAATAGCGGCTTTTCTAGGCGCAACGGTGATTTTTTTTATTTGTACCTCATAGATTCGAGGGACAAAGTCTCCGTGGCTCAGGCGGCAGCGCGCCGGCATCTCACCGCTGGATACTGTGGTTCAAATCCCGGTCACACCACGTGAGATTTGTGATGGACAAAGCGGAGGCAGGACAGGTTTTTCTCCGGGTACTCCTGTTTTTCCTGTCATCTTTCATTCCAGCAACACTCTGCATTAAAAATTCATCTGTCAGTTATTTTTCATTGCCCCAGAGGATTGCAACAGCCTTCGGTAGCCGGCACATTTCCTATCCTTGCCGCTAGATGGGGGCTTCATACATTCCATGCCTGACCCGATCAGATAACTGAAAATAGGGTATGGATTTTCAGATTCGTGGGAATTTTGATGGACGCACCGGAGCCTCACGATAATTACAAATGTGATCGGTATTCGCATACGTGATTTCCAAACCAGCGCATTAGGTGTGTTCGTCTGGGGCTCCAGCAGCCCGGAACTCAACCCACGATGCTCGACCACCTTAACTTTGAGATGCTTCCGATAAGTATTTTCATGCTTAGAATTTATCATCTTTAGAATTTTGGAATCTTACGAATGCAATTTTTGATCATTTTAAAGCCTATTATTTTCGTTTTATCGAATGATGTTACGAAAGAAATATTTCGTCACACCTTGCTTCACATTTCCTCAGATGCTCTCTAATTGATGCTATAATATATGTATATATATATATATATGCTATAATGTTGTAGACCTCCTGGGACGAATCAAACGTCATCCGTCATGAAGTGCTACCTCGTTAGAGTTCAGAGCTGTATTAATTGTTCGTTTTGCGAGAAACAATTTTAATACTTCGACTTTGGTCCTTTCTCTTTGAACACTGTCGTGGCATGTGTGGCATGTGTTACTTCAATTTTGTATCACTCAAGGTTGCTGAGTGATAGACCTATAAATTCTACGTCCTAAGATCAGTTACGTAACTTTGTCAGGTAACTTGCTCCTGAACTCAAAGTTGTCGAAGCTAACTGTGGTGTAGTCAACTGGCATTTAAGCGTTCATAAATGCGAAGGACAATCCGACTCTTATGCTAAATGGTCAGCGTTGAGGCGTTCGGTTTAGAGGGTATCGGGTTCGATTCCTGGTCGGTTATGTGATTTTAATCATGTCTGATTAATACTTCTGGCTCGAGGAGGGGATACTTGTGTTTGTTCCAACACTCTGCTTTTCATACTCAGACAACACACTACACTACTAACCACCACAGAAACAGCAGTGGTGAATACATCTCTCCACATAGGGTTGGAGTCACGAAGGGCATCCAAATCCAAGGGCCAAATCTGCATGTGCCATAGAGTTCGCACTGGAAGAAGAAGAAGAAACACGAAGGGCAGTCAGTCAAGTAACCGACACGTTGAAGAAGGGTAGAAATGTGGCCCTGTCGTACTTCATAAAAGAAGAGACGTTAACACAACAACAGTAATAATAACTAATTAAACAAATTTTGTCCCTGTTTCTGCTTTTCGTTCTATGGCTGTTATACCAGAGTCTATAAACTGGCAAAGTATCATTGCATAATAAGTATCTCGCTTAGTTAACAATAATGAGAAAGTTTCTTCACGCGTTTTAAGCAAAACAGTTCACTTGCCCAGGTGACATTGTTTCATCGTTGTTCTGCACTTATCTTCAGTGATCTTCTATTCAACAGCCCCTTCAAAGTTTTTCCATTATGAAAGTTTCAAACTCTTCTATTCCCTTCGATTAAGGTTCTCCTCATTGTAATTGTAATGAAAGGAAGCCGTGCGGCAACAACGTATGAATTCATTCCCTCTACGAAAGCAATTTTGTGAAGGCCAGTCATTCAGAATTTGATATCGACAAAGATTTGGAGTTTAATGGATTTTCTTGTACTGAAGGTTTATTTTATACGTTTGAGGCACGTATCCGTCAGCTTGAATTCGGGAGATAGTGGGTTAGAATCGTACTGTCGGCATCCCTGAAGATTATTTTCCGTGCTTTCCCGTTTTCACTCGAGATAAATGCTAGGGCTTTCCCTTAATTAAGTCCATGGCCGCTTCCTTCCCGTAATAATAAATCTTACCCATTTTCCGATCGCGGCTTATATTGGACAATATATCCCAGAAAATGTAATAACCAAAACCCCATGGCACTACAACCCTTGAAGAGCCTTGGCCTACCAAGCGACCGCTGCTCAGCCCGAAGGCCTGCAGATTGCGACGTGTCGTGTGGTCAGCACGACGAATCCTCTCGGCCGTTATTCTTGGTTTTTAGACCGGGGCCGCTATCTCACCGTCAGATAGCTCCTCAATTCTAATCACGTAGGCTGAGTGGACCTCAAAATCAGCCCTCAGGTCCAGGTAAAAATTCCTGACCTTGCCGTGAATCGAACCCGGGGCCGCCGGGTAAGAGGCAGGCACGCTATTCCTACACCATGGGGCCGGCAGAAATGTAATAATAATAATAATAATAATAATAATAATAATAATAAATGTTATTCATTTTACGTCCCACTAACTACCGTTACGGTTTTTGGAGACGCCAAGGTGCAGAAATTTAGTCCCACAGGAGTTCCTTAAAGTACCAGTAAATCTACTGACACGAGACACCTTCTAATACCACCGGACTGGTCTCAAGAGAGCCAGCGCTCTGTCATCCGAGCTACTCAGCCTGACCCAGAAAATCTGAGGTTGTGGCCTGATTCAGATTTGAAAATTAGAGACTTTTAAAAATTCCAAGGCAGTATTTCAACGGTCGGCGGTTGCAGAATGGGATTCGGCCTACAGGTGACCGCAGCTCTGCCGTGGGTCAACGCCTCTGCATTCGGGAGACGGAGAGAGGCTGCTCCTCACCATCGGCTGCCCTGAGAAGGTTTTTCCGCGGTTTTCCACTCTCCTGCACTAAGGCGAATGCCGGGACATTTTTAGTAGTCTAGTAGTATATTAACGCAATCCATATATAGAGTGATTCGGAATTAACTATAAATATTTGATCTGTTGTTTATTGGTAGGGCCCTAAATACCCATAACGTCGAAATAATGCCCTATTTAAAAAATAATGAACATATGATGTTTGTAGTTCAGGTAGTAATTAATACTGATTTATTTAGGGCTTCACCGACGTACAATACAGTATGTTCTAGTGTAGAAACCTTCACATGTTTTCCGTAGAAGGTTTTCCTACAACGCATGCATACTGCCTGAAGCCGCATTGAAGTGATGTACCGTACGTAGAATTGCTTCTTACACGTTACTGGAGTATGGTACGGCGGGTGGTACAGCACGAGGTGCATATGAAGCTACTACCTCCCTCACAAACATCACACTACTTGAAGCTTCTCCAACGCATTCATTAAATTTAAAAGTGTTTATTTTGTGCGCTGCGGCCATTAATCCGTACATTTCGTAAGGTTATTTGCATTTATCTCCCAAATGCACTGTATTAGAATACTGTTAATTATGAAATAGAGCAACTTAAAAATTGAGGATATAATTCAAATGAGAATTAGGATGATCTAGAGATACGTTGCTGGTAGGCGGTAGGTTACTCGGTAAACTTGAACCGATGATCCTCGCTGTGATTTCACGCTCTTTCTTCAAATGGCAGGGTGGTGACGAGTAACGTAGTTGTCTACGCTACGGTGGAACATTAGTTTTATCATCTGGATGGTGATAGAACATGGCTGTGAACATGTAGCAACATGCAATATAACATTATGTGTGCTGTTAGGAAGGTCAGCCTGCGAAACATGAAACCTAATCCATATCGTGCTCGTGATGACCGCTCATCGTAGATCTGCTCTACAAGGCTCCAGATATTCGTCGCTATCCTAACTTCACACACAATTTTATGTTTGCATTTGTTCGATTTGCACATCCATGTTTTATCTTCGCCCATACAACAATGCTGCCGGACTGTAGACCTGCGTGTTACTAAGCTCTGCCCTGTCACTCGGTAGAACTGGGCTCAATCGCAGGCAACGATCATTTCAAGGTCATGGCGTACCCTGTCATCCACCGCAAAATCATTTCTCATTAAATTCAACTCTCATTGCAATTACCTTTTTTCTAGAAACTTTCCAGACGAAGGTTGTAATAAATGTTATTAATTAGTGGACGTGACAGCCAAAAATCTTTTCCACTCGTTTCTCCTTAACGCGGCTTCGTTTCGAACACCCCTGTTCACCCCCTCTCTCCTCTAAATTCTGCGATTTAGGTTCGGCACTGGAAGTCTCGTAGCAATCGTCCAGTTACTAGAAGGTCAATATAATTGCAATCTCGCTCGAATGTATTTCCTACAATGAAAGTAAATTATTTTCTCCTTGATTTAGGGTTTTGTAAATTGGCGTCCAACCAAGGTTTTCTCAGGTTCGATTTCCAGGGGTGGAATAAAATTATGTTACAAAGTTTATAACGAAGTGCAATCAACCTCAGAACACAGACGAGAATATACTTACAGGTATATATATATATGGGTGTAACCTGCCCCGTGGAGTAGGTGTAGCGTGTCTGCCTTTTACCCGGAGGCCCCGGGTTCGATTCCTGGCCAGTTCAGAGCTTTTTACCTGGACCTGAGGGCTGGTTCAAGGTCCACTCAACCTACGTGATTAGAATTGAGGAGCTATCTCACGTTAAGATAGCGGCCCCTGTCTCAAAAGCCAAGAATAACGGCCGAGAGGATTCGTCGTGCTGACCACACGACACCTCGTAATCTTCAGGACTCCGGGATGAGCAGTGGTCGCTTGGTAGGCCGAGGCCCTTCAAGGGCTGCAGTGCCAATATAGGGTGTTTCCTTTATTGTAACACAGACCTTCAGGGATACTGGTGAAGGGCACATGTACCAATTCGAGGGAGAGAACTCCGGTCCGAAAAGGTGGAACAGTGGTAGAAAATATAAATGCGGATAATTAGGCCAAGAAGGCGTACAAAGCACAAAATATATTACTACACTAAAGACTGCGAAGATTTGAAGGGGTTTTTCAATATTTAGAAAATTTGTAAGTCCTACAATACCTGCCCAAACTCAATGAACTCAGCACAATACATCGAATTTGTGCGAGCAATACCTCGTATCCGACAATTTTCTACCAATCTAGTATCCTCCATAAGACTGGTCACGCCTCCAAGCCACACATGGATATGCAGTCCATCAGAACAACGTTCGTTATGTTAATTTTCCTATGCTAATGTGTAAAGGAAAATGAAGTGTAAATGCATTATACTTTAGGAATGCGTAAATACTTCACGAAAATATACATTCCTTTAGTACGGTAAAATAAGGTACATTTTCAAAAGGATTGTGTTCCCTCTTTCTTGATCAAGAGTACTCTTACTGAAATAATAACATAGAAAATTACATTTCACTAATGTTTATTGTACAATTTCTTTTACTGTCTGTGGGTTGAAAATCCTTCATCCATGAGATATATTGAACGTCTTCTTGGAACGTTTGCAAAACGTTTCGTGGAAGTTACTTCCATCAGGAGATAAGCATAGCGAGTTGGTTTCCCACTGTGCATTACATACGTGTTAATGCCTCCTCTGCAAACCATGTGACCTTGCCGCGGTGAGGAGGCATGCGTGTTCCGATAAAGCAGGTAGCCGAGCCGCAGGTCCAATCATATCGGTTGGGTATCTGTTGAGAGACCAGACCAACGAATGGTTCATCGAAAGTGGGAGGGGGGTAACAGCCTTTCGGAATTTGCAAGGACGCCAGTCTAGATGATTGACTGATATGGCCTTGTAGTAATACTCAACATGGCTTAGCTGTGTTGATACTGCTACACGGCTGAAAGCAACGGGGAACTACAGCCGTAACTATCACCCGAGGACATGGAGTTCTCTCTGTATAAATGATGTACTGATGATGGCTTCCTCCCGGGTAAAATATTGCGGAGGTAAACTAGTCCCCCATTAGGATCTCGGGGGGGGGGGGACTACACGAGAGGGGGCGATCATCAGGAAGATGGATACTGACATTCTGCGAGTCGGAGCGTGGAATGTTAGAAGTATGACTCGTTGTGGTAGGTTAGAGAATCTAAAAAGGGAGATGAATAGACTAAAATTAGATGTAGTTGGTATAAGTGAAGTACGTTGGCAGGAAGAACAGGATTTTTGGCCAGGTGACTACAGAATTATAACACGAATACAAACAGGGGAAATGCAGGAGTTGGTTTAATAATGAATAAGAAAATAGGGAAGCGGGTAAGCTACTACAACCAGTATAGTGAAATTATTGTCGTCAAGATAGACAACAAACCAATGCCCATCACAATAGTGCAGGTCTATATGCCTACTAGCTCAGCGGATGATAAGGGCATCGAAAGAATATGTGAAGAGATAGAAGATTTAATACAATATGTAAAAGGTGATGAGAATATAATTGTGATGGGAGACTGGAACCTAGTGGTAGGACAAGGAAGAGAAGGTAATAAAGTAGGAGAATTTAAATTCGGACATAGGAACGAAAGAGGAAGTCGACTGGTTGAATTCTGCATTGGTCATAATTTAGTCCTTGCCAATACTTGATTCAAACACCACATACGACGGCTGTATACGTAGACGAGACCTGGAGACACTAGATGGTATCAAATATACTACATTATGATTAGGAAGAGATTCAGAAACCACGTGTTGGGTTGCTGAACTTTCCCAGGAGCAGATGTGGACTCTGACCACATCTTGTTGGTAATGAAATGCCATATGAAGTAGAAGAAATTGAAGAAAGGAATGAAAGGAGATGGGATCTAGACAAGTTGAAAGAAAAGAGTGTGAGAGATTGTTTCACGGAACATGTTGCACAAGGACTAAATGGAAAGGCTGTAGGAACCACAATAGAAGAAGAGTGGATAATCATGAAAAATTAAGTCAGTAGGGCTGCTGAAGAAATGTTAGGAAGGAACGAAAGATCAACTAATATTCAGTGAATAACTCAGGAGATACTAGACCTGATTGATTAACGACGAAAACACAAGAATGCTAGGCATGAAGAGGGCAAAAAAGAATGCATACGATTAAAGAATGAAATGCGTAGAAAGTGCAAGGCAGCTAAGGGAGAATGGCTGAAGGAGAAGTGCAAGGATGTCGAAGGTTGTATGGTCCTAAGAAAGGTGGATATTGCATACATGAAAATGAAGGAAACCTTTAGAGAAAGGAAATACAGATGTATGAATATTAAAGAGTTCAGATGGAAAGCCACTTCTAGGGAAAGAAGACAAAGCAGAAAGATGGCAGGAGAATATCCAACAGTTGTATCAAGGTGAAGATGTAGATAATTTGGTTCTGGAACAAGGAGAGGTTATTGATGCTGATGAAATGGGAGACCCAATTTTGCGGTCAGAGTTTTACAGAGTTGTGAGCGACCTAAATAGGAACAAGGCACCTGGAATTGATGACATTCCCTCTGAATTACTGACTGCCTTAGGAGAAACCAGCATGGCAAGGTTATTCCATTTAGTGTGTAATATGTATGAGACAGGAGAAGTCCCATCCGATTTTCGGCAGAATGTTGTTATAAATATTCCCAAGAAATCCGGAGTTAAAAATTGAGGCAATCCTGACTTTACGTCTGATCTCAGAGGATGGAATTAAGAAGGACAACCCACGTACATGGCGTTCGTAGATCTAGAAAAAGTATTCGATAATGTTGATTGGACCAAGCTATTTAAGATTCTGAAGATGATAGGGATCAGATACCGAGAACGAAGAATTATCTACAATTTGTATAAAAATCAGTCTGCAGTGATAAGAATCGAGGGCTTTGAGAAAGAAGCAGCAATCCAGAAAAGAGTGAGGCAAGGCTGCAGTTTGTGCCGCCTCCTGTTCAATTTTACATAGAACAGGCAGTAAAGGAAATCAAAGAGGAATTTGGAAAAGGGATCACAATCCAAGGAGAGGAAATCAAAACCTTGAAATTTGCCGATGTTATTGTTATTTTATCCGAGACTACAGAAGATCTCGAGAAGTTGCTGAATGGTATGGACTAAGTCTTGGGTAAGGAGTACAAGATGAAAATAAATAAGTCCAAAACAAAAGTAATGGAGTGCAGTCGAACGAAGGCAGGCGATGCAGGAAATATTATATTAGCCCTTTCCCTCCCGATATATATCCTATGAGAATTCGGGTGCGAAATTTCTATTTCCTAAGTGATTATGGTCTAAATGATACCGAAAATGAAATGCTTGGAATTTACAAACGGCACTCCACGAACCTACTACGCTTGCGTAGCAAGGGGAGATCTGATACTCCCACGTGGTGCGTCCCAGGCGGCGGATAGAAGGTCCTAACCGGCTTGCCGGCAGACTTGAGGGAAATAAAATACCTCTCGCGGACCAAACACACATCCCCCTGTGGGTGGGGGAAGCAGACGAATAATGCACCCACGGTATACCCTGCCTGTCGTAAGAGGCGACTAAAAGGGGTGAACAAGGGATGATCAAATTAGAACCATGAGACTACTTGTATTTAGTACCATCACGCAGGGAACACCATGGGTCGGCTTTACTTGCGCGTAGTACCACTAATTTATGTTAAGTTTGTCATTAGTAGCAACAGTGTGTGGCTCAGGATGCATTTTACATTACCTGTGATTCGTACCACTATATGAGCGACACCATGGTTCTGCCTTGCCTATGCTTAGTACTCACTATGTGAGGAACACCACGGGATAGTGCGGGTCTCTGTGGTTGGTCGACTTATGTGAGGAAGACCAGAGGTTTTCGTTGCTTGTATAGGTTTGCATGCCTGCAAATATCACCGCAATGTGCGAAACATCATAGGTCTGTTTTATATGTGCGGATCACATTACCTGTGAATAGTACCATAATGTGTGGAATACCGCGAGTCTACGCTACTTTTGATTAGTACCGCAACGTGATAAATAACATGGTTCTACTTTCCTAGCGATAAGTACCATTATGAGGGGCCGATGACCTGGATTTTGTACCTGCTTCGACTACAATCATCTTCGATTCAGTATTGTGCTTTACAAGCAGTCCCTTGGCCAGTAACGCTATTGTTTAACACTAGTTGCTGAGAATGTGTGGCACTGCGAGTCGGATACACTGATTGTTTTAACATCATATACATCCATTCAGTCTTCGTCCTCAGGGTTTCGAATACTGGTCAGTGGAGGATTCTGGATTTTTAAATTCTCATAACATTTCATACCATTAGGGGCCGATGACCTAGATGTTAGGCCCCTTTAAACAATAAGCATCATCATCATCATCGTCATCATCATCATCACCACAAACGGCACGATGGGTATTTTTGACCCCTCACAATTGTGAGGGTCAGTAGTAAACCATAACCCTTACAATTGTGAGTATCAGATTCACTAAGGCGATGGGGATGGTTGAGATCTGGCATTTGTCATTCTAAAATGCTTTACCAATGAAAAAAACATTTTTATCATCAATATCCTTAATTGAATAAATGTTTATTAGCTTGTAACCAGAAATACAACAAATTATAACAAATTTAATGCTGATTACAGCAGGCAAAATGTCACTTTAGGATTTGTCTTCATGACGGAATTTCTACAGTGCATTAGTGTCTCTTTTTCGCTGTGAGGAACAAATAGATACTATTATTGTATTTATTAAACAGGGGTAAACATTGCATTTCATGCGTTGTCTGCGAGATCTCCGTTGTAAACCGTGAAGTCTGCAACATAATGGCGTCTTCAAATTATCTACAACTGGATAATGTTCAAAGCCATACCTGCAGGTCATTTTTGTAAGTAAGTTATGTCCCCATTCTCCTCATTGAAATCGTCATTCATTTTTCTCTTGGTTCCACCTAGAAAGTATTCTCCCATGGCCAACCGGAAAGCTAATAGGTCCATAATCTCTCTTGGTGCCCTCCCATTCAAATAGCAATATGTAAAACTGACTCACCAAAACTGGATTGTGTCCTTCTACAGAAATAACATCAGGACCAGGTTTACATTTAAATGCTTTCTTAGACCACGAGACACTTGTCGAAATAGCTGGGTTCACTGGCACTTCTCTTCCAGATTCTGAACTAGGTTCTGCACAAGGTTCTGCATGCCGTGCTAACAGATCATTATTGTCATCATAGTATTGAGCCCTGACGGCAATCCCTGTGACCATTTTGTAAATTTAAATTCTGTATCTCAGTGTTGGGTTAGGCCGCGGCGAAGCAATGCAGTCGGAGATCCATGAAGGCTCCACTCAAGGGACGTGCAAGTCCGACGAGTTGGGTCACAGGTTAATTAAGTGGACTGTTATCATCGTGGTTTTAAACGTAGAATGTAATCATCATTCCTGCCTAAATTACGTGAATATTCCGCAATAGAGTATTAAGAGATCGAGAATATTGGCATATTCGTTAAGATACATTGACCATCATTTAACCATATCTTAAATTAAATAACTAACCTAGTGTTCCTACGCTACTTTAAATGAGAACTCCGTAAAATGTTTTATTTATGGAAGGATTTCCCGTTTAATGATTTTAAAATACTTCAGATGTGTCAATTACAATAAGAGCAAATTATCGGCAACACAAACGAATATAGGAAGGAAATATTATGTTAACTTGAAAATAAACACCTAATTTCAGGCTCTTGTTACAAATAAATTATAACATCGTAAATTGAAAAAAACAAAAGAGACAAAGTGTCCCTCTGCTGAAGGCTTACAGTGAAAGATCAGTTATCAACCTCGCATTTTTCAAAAAGAATCACTGGGAATTATAGAATCGTCCACTTCAGAATGCTATTTTTTACCCAAATATCTCATAATATTCCGTCATTTCTTTTTTAAAAATCACCGCATTATATGTCGGTATCTGTCTATCTAGCAACTTGAAAAATACCGTTATTCTAACTTCATAAAATCACCATAAATGTAATAGAAATGTTTGAAAGACACAGGATCGTAACATAATATGACATCCATCAAAGACATGCATTTAAAAGACAGACTCGATCCTCCCGTACATTCATCGGCGACTGCACCTAGATAAATGACATCAAATGACATTGCAATGCCTATAATTAAGCTTGTCTAACTACGTTGATTCTGCGCCTCCGGATACCACTGCGACGTTTGACCTGGAATAACTACATCAGCACTAGGCGTCAACTCAAATGATCTACAAAATCCAACTAGCAAATAAATGATTTACTTACCATAGAAGATCATATTTCCATTACGACATGTCCTCAATATCTTTACGTTACCGATTATCTTGCGAAGATCCTAAACATCCCTTTAATATCGTGTGCTCTGGTCAATCTTGTATTTAAATAGGATAAATGTGACGACCAACTACTAGTGTTCGTGAGTGCAACATCCTATAACATTATTCTAAAATACGGCCTCGTACCTAAATAAATTATTCATCACGACAACAACAAAATTCGCGCATGACTAACATAGTTCCTACCATCAATACCATCATCAGGACCTTCACATAACATCATCATAAAATTCGCAATCCTAATGACACGTCTATAATCATCACTCTATCCACGTAAATACTTTCAAAGATCCTACCGTAACCAACACCTTATTACATCGCACAACTCGTCATGCACAGCGAATTCACAATACTAAAGAACAATCCATTCAGGCAATTACGTAAAATTACTAAATACGTTGCCGCATTAACACCATATCACCACAATAGTATCACACTTCTATTATCAAAACACTGTATTTCCACACAAGCACATAACATTTTGAAGACCACAGAATCGCACGTCGCAAAATACCGAGCTCCTCCGAGGTATTCTGAGCTACAAGTTAAATTAGCGTTCCATACCCTAACATCATTACGGTACCAATAACATCCATGTCGAAAAATCTTTCGTAAAACCTTGCTAGCAAACATTAAAGAAATCTTACACAGCCATCGCATCTCATCACAACGTAGACTAGCTCACCGCACTAGACGTAACGATCATAAGTATTACAACGCAATGTCCAACAAATAACGGTCGCTTTCAAGTCAAAATTGTTCATGTCAAATCGACAACAAAATAAATACTACTCTACAACTACAATAAGCAATTACGTGGCGGAATATATAAGATATTCAAGTACTCATCCTGGGTTGTTGCTCCACGACGGTGTCACCTTCCGAGTTCAGCTCTCACTCAATTACATTATCAAGTATTGTTCATCACATTTCTGGTCAGATCCTTTGAGGTCCCTCTATTTTAGTTGTTCATGTTGATACGTGCATTCATTTCATCCGAATAATTAATTGCTGACGGTTCCATATTACCTGAAACTCAGAGATATCAATTAGAACAAGGTTATACACCTTAACACAATTTTAACAGTTCAAGTGATACACTTGCCTTTTCATTCAATAACAAGATATCTTGTTTTACAATATTATATGTTTATGATATGCCAATATCTCTCTAATATCTCCTTTCAATACAATCTTTTTCCTATGAATTCTTGCTTCCGATCTTTATGAGTTGCAGATTGAGAGTGTTAACTTCTTCAGAGACAAAACAGATTCTACCACAACATAATAATTGCAGACGGTTTGCTTTTCAGAATTCTTCTCAGCTTCTAGCTCCCATATGTTCTTGACAATTGGAAACATTTGACACATAATGCAAGACGATCTCGTACAAATCAGCTGTACTAGCAAAGGAACTTGTTTAATAATTGCCGCCTCGTATTTAGGTTAGTAATCGACAGTTTCTTTTCTTCATCTCGATCGTCGGATCGTGCGAGACTAGATGTACAAGGTATGGCCCTCTCATATGAATTTATTATTTACATATTTCATGGCCCTCAGTAACATTCTGTCATAGATATTCTGCCGTTCATGCATTTCGGAAACTTTACTTGAAGAATACGTATTATTCATATAATCCTGCCCTATGTTTCACGATGTTTAACTTTCTACTAATATTTCCGAGATACCACGGGGTTTAGAGCTTGTTATCAATCCGCTGATATCCTCAATTCGGTAATGCCGTTCACGTAATTAGACAAATCAACTGCCTTCTAATTCATCTGGAGGTGTGATAACCGGACATAAGATTTCATTGACATCATTTCTCGACATAAACTTCCAACGTGTTCACCAATCTCATCCTGACATACGTTGGAAGGTTATAGTATCTGATGTGTCTAATAAATCCTGAATATACCGGGCGAGTTGGCCGTGCGCGTAGAGGCGCGCGGCTGTGAAGCTTGCATCCGGGAGATAGTAGGTTCGAATCCCACTACCGGCAGCCCTGAAAATGGTTTTCCGTGGTTTCCCATTTTCACACCAGGCAAATGCTGGGGCTGTACCTTAATTAAGGCCACGGCCGCTTACTTCCAACTCCTAGGCCTTTCCTATCCCATCGTCGCCATAAGACCTATCTGTGTCGGTGCGACGTAAAGCCCATAGCAAAAAAATCCTGAATAGCCTGTGTATCATCTAGGAGGTTTTCTAGTGCACCTAGTTTATCCGAAAAGTTATATAGACGTTGGGCTACAAGTTTCTTAAAATTTGGCACAGATAATACAGAGTGTAATGTCCATTAAAACAATTACAACTATGTGAAAATATACTGCCAGTAAGTATATATATATATATATGATTCGACACTGTAATTAGTAAGAGGAACAATAGATGGGTAACTAGAGCTACTTTAATAGCAATAAATGCAGGTCTGACGAACTTGACCTCAAACCCGAGAGGCATACGTACACTCCCAACACTCACAAACGTGAGTGCATAATTCACAGGTGAATTCAATACCTCAAATACTTTTAGATTGGAAATAAACATTTATAATTTAAATCTACAGGGTATTATGCTAATTTTTTGCTATATTATAGTTGAAATGTCGTATGGCTTTTAGTGCAGGGATATCCCAGGACGGGTTCGGCTCGTCGGGTGCAGGTCTTTCCATTTGATTCCCGTAGGCGACCTGCGCGTCGTGATGAGGATAAAATGATGATGAAGACAACACATACACCCAGCCCCCGTGCCGTTGGAATTAACCAATTAAGGTTAAAATCCCCGACTCGGCCGGGAATCGAACCCGAAACCCTCTGAACAGAAGGCCAGTACGCTGACCATTCAGCCAACGAGTCGGACATATAATAGTTAAAAGTACAAATTAACTAAAATAGTGTCATCTTGTCACAGAGCATGCAATGAGACTCTTTGTTTTCAACTTTGATACTGAGGTATACCGCCAGACTGCAGTGGTTTCGCATAAGCCAGAACCCTCACTTTCATATGAGAGTGGAGTGAACGAAGTCAACAATAATAATTCGTGTCTAGGCAATTAAGAAAAGAAATTTGCTCACTTCAAACATCGATACAGGAATTAGAAGGATGTTTCTGTAGACTTTCATTTGGAGCGTGACATTGTATGGAAGTGAAACACAGACGACATAAAGAAAGAGAATAGTAGCTTTTGAAATGTGTGTTACAGAAGAATGGTGAAGGTGATATGGATAGATCGAATACTGAATAGAATTGTTGAGAGGAGATCGATTTGGCTAAAGTTGATGAGAAGAAGAGATAGAATGATAGGACACATCTTAAGACACACAGGACTTGTTCAGTTGGTTTTTGAAGTGTAGGCGGTAAGAACGGTAAGGGTAGACCAAGGTGTGATTAGAGCAGATGTAAGATGCAATAGTTACGTAGAAATGAATTGGTTAACACAGGGTAGGGTGGGATGGAAAGCTGCATCAAACTAGTCTATGGACTGATGACTAAAACAACAAAAACAACGTGTTAATGTTTCACTTTTGCCTTGTCGGGTTTAAATTATGGCTTTCCTTTTTGTGATGTTGTATAAGTACAGTCACCACTATCTGGCACAGAAACCATTTCAAAAATCACAAATAATTAAATAGAAACACCAATTAATGTTGATGCGCTTCGTGTTACGGAATGGCCACACCGCCACGCCACGGACTAACGCTAACTCGGAAACGGGAAGATACATCTGAATCCCTTCCCTAAGGATGCTATAACCCGCTTCTTTGCACTTTCAGAGGTCATAGAGTTGGCAACGGTTACCCCATGTTTAGTAGAAACTAGATGGCAGGACAGTTGTGGATTGTGAAAATTCGTCCCGATGATAACTCTAAAATTCCTCCAGATAGAAAACGAAACAATTGCGGGACATTTAGAAAATACCTTAAAATGACGGACGGTTCCTCACCCTACTAGTGTCACTTCTTTACAAACTGAGTTAAGACCGCCATTTCATGCTGTAGGTTGATGGAAATCATATTATTGCAAGATACATTCATGTATGAGCTGTCGGACCACATTTGTAAGCCATTGAAAACTAGCCTCAAGGCAATAACCGACCTTGTACGTAACACGTGGTCATTTCTTGCATTGAGGCTGGCTGCCAGCGTCTGTTTCCGGACCTTGAGCTCTCTACATATTATAGCCAGTAATTCGCACAGCCGGCCTCACCGACTATGCTGAACAGATACTTTGTGGGAGATGGGAAGATTGGAAGAGATAGACAAGGAAGAGGAAAAGAAGCGGCCGTGGCTTTAAGTTAGGTACCATCCCGGCATTTCCCTGGAGCGGAAAACCACTTCGAGGATGGGTGAGGTGGGAATCGAACACCGTCTACTCGGCTGACCTTCCGAGGCTTAGTAGACCCAGTTGTAGTACTCGTACCGCTTTGCAAATTTCGTGCCAGAGCCGTGCATTGAACGTGTTCCACCGGGGAGCAGCTTATCACACTAACCACTACACCACAGAGCGGGCATTTATTTATTTATTTATTTATTTATTTATTTATTTATTTATTTATTTATTTATTTATTTATTTATTTATTTATTTATTTATTTATTTGCTTTCGGGTTGGATATTTGCTATTGAAGAAATAGAATTTCTGCCACTTTATACAGTGGAATTAAACATCTCATCGGTACTGTATAAATGCAAAGAAATTTGACATGTTATTGTCCTGAGCCGAGTTCCGGACTTACGAAGTAATGCTCGATTTTTGTCGCAATATTGAAATAAGGAAATTCATTTAATCTATTTTTGAATGTGAAACGCTCTGCAATCTCCCAAGAGGATACTCTTAGAACTCTGCACCATCTTGCGGTCTGTATTGACCTCGTTGCACGCAATATGTCAGGGTAATCGATTCTCCGTGACACTTCTAAGACCAATTGCGTCCGCTGCTCCCCCTCCTCCTGCAGAGAAAGCGGTCGTTTATTAAGGAATTCTTTAGCCTTGTTTGGTTCTAAATCGCAGTATTCAGTGACATCGAAAAGCTAATATGTATGCAAAGAATGTAAGTGAACTCAACACGTAGAATTGCATTTGTTCCCTGGATCTTGTCCACCCAGGTAAGATCAGACAAGGAATTACTGAAAAGGCATACTTTAGCAGAATTTACTGTCGGTAAGTGTTCAAATGTGTACTAGGAATTACTGCTTGTCTCCGTCCGGTGCTCTGTCGGCAGGTACAGTAGCGCGCTAAAGCTATGGCTACTCAGTTAGTCCTTAGGGATACATGGCTTCCTCTCACTCTAACGTCCCTAGCCCCTGAATAATCATCATATATTCCATCCTGAATTATTTTGCATCTATAGCATTTGCAAGTTATCGAAAATTCATTATGTCCTGAGACTGATGAGAGACACATGTGATAACTAGCGCCCTGGTGTTTAGGCAAGAATAGATTAGAATGCAAACACATTTTGGTTATTAGTATGCCGTTCTTCCGTAATGTAGCGAGAGTAACATAATCTCTAGGGGTACTAATAGGCAGTACCCCTACTGTTCATGCAAATCTCACGACATAACTCTTACACTTTCAACATAGCGTATGGAATTTGGAGGTGAATGCTCTCTCGTAATGAATAGGCGGTGGCGGCGACTGCTCTAATGTAGCTTTGGGTGTATCGCGCTGCTCGCGTTAATACAATAATCAGGCGCAAAAATACACGAAATGTAGTACACGAGAGAAAATCTATACGACTTCCATTTGACAGAATGTCTTTTGAATTAGTGTACATTCCAAGAATATTTGAACAGGTAAGCTCATTAAACACACTAGTTTAATGACTTAATTTATCCTCTGAAAAGATTTCAACATCAGTAATTCTGAAATGATTTACAATCCATTAAGATATAGTTGAAACTATTATGCAATTTACATTATCTAAGACATATAGAAAAAGTTTTTAACCCACCCAGGAAGGCGTTAGTTTTCCGAAACCTGGGTGAGCATCAGGGATAATTTCGCTGATTTGGATGATAGCAACTCTTTCCTTATCTCCTTCGTACGGACGAAGTAGCGACACTTAACTTAACGAAACACTACCTTTCCCACAAGCTCGTACCTGTGATCATTGCTGCATTCAAACTCTGTGGCCCTACTACAATAGAATCAATATAGTCCAAATATGCGAAAAATATATTTCCCAGTAAATTTTGTTCTGATGGCAGTGATACGATCTCTTTTTACTTGCAGTAGCAACCTAAACACACTTTGTGAAGGATACGTCAAGTATCGGATACCTTTCTTCGTGCCATTATCTTTAATGAGGGGTAAATGTTGCCCGTGGAGGCTCATGTAGCTGTTCACTAAGAAGGTTGCACACAAAATCTAAGCAGTCGATGTATTTGTCCCTTTAAATGTTGAAAATGTTTCTTAACAGACAATCCTCATATTATGAATAACGTAAAATTAAGCGATTTCCTCAATTGTGCCGAACGATGAAGGGCTAACGGGCCCGTAAATGTTTCATATCATGAATCTTGGGGAGCTCTATAAAAATAAAAATCAAATTTCCAAAATCACTTCTGCCCTAAAAGGAGCTCCGGAAAAATAACCAAAAATCGCTTGTTCCTTTACTCGTTTTCTTGTTGATTCAAATCCTAACCAAATTAACTTATTTAAATATTCATTCCGTAATGTGTGTTTTGCTTCTATACCCTCAGGTGTTTATTTTTTTTTAATGTCCACACCGAATGTAGTTATGAGGGCTTAAGTGAAACTCTGCATGACTCACATTAGCGCTCATAGTGGTGCTTAAGTGAGAAAATGCATTGATTCACATTAGCGTTCGTAATGGTGCTTAAGTGAGACAACGCATTGATTCACATTCGCGCTCGTAGTGGTAGAAAGTGACAAACTGCTAACCTAATCGACCAGATAACGATGATTAAGAAAAGGATTGTAATTGTTAGGAATAAATAAACAATATATTCTTATAGTTTATTATATTTACCTAAATTCGTAGCTCATATCCCTTGGAAATTTTCAACATTCAGTTGCTTGTCCGAAGGTCCATAAATGTGATATTTTTTCTTACTATGTAGAGAAACACTAAATTATTTTTGTGAGGCTTCCCTCGAAAGGAGGAGTTATTTCATTTTCCCAAACTGTGAGTGCTACTTTTTGTTTAATTTTGGCCTCTACGGACTCTTTAAATTCTTTGTTCCTACGTTCACGTTGTGTATCCATTGCACGGATATGTCTAACAAAGGAAGTTAGGGCGGTATATATTACTGACTCGCAATTCATGGTCGAATTAAAGGCGAAGATCACGCCTTCCACAATGGAATGCTAAATACCGAAATGGTGCTCCAAAATATCTTGATTAAATTTTTCTATCAGAACATACCCAAATCTACAATTACTCCGCCATTTCCAGAGTACATTTCAAGCTTTTTCTTAATGATTCCAAAGTTATTTAAGACGGGAAATTGTTTTCCTGACATATGATGTTTTCTAAACATTCAAGTAATATTTTCTGTGCCGGAAAACCTATACGAAGCTTATTTTAGGTACATAGTAGAGGGAAAATTGAGGTCATTACATTCTCAGCTATTTCTGTTAATACTGTCATTGCGAACATGTTGTTCGAATCTCTCTCCTTCCAATGGCGGGTTTTTGTATTTTTAGAGACTTGCCGTCATATAAGCAAGTTTCGAAAAATGTGTGGGACAGCTTCTGCTTTTATGCTTTACTTTATTCTCGGAATTTCAACATTTCCCCTATTAACTTGAAACTATTCGACCTTTATAATGAGATATTTCGATAAGTGACACTCACAAACCCTAGACCTAAGATTATGAGCACGTCATTGCTTGGGATTTCTCTAGTTCACTCGGATAAATGTTCTTCATTTTCAGGTGGTAAGAAGAAATGTTTGCTATTATCTGACCCGTAACCAGATCGAGATCTCGGCAAATAGCACGAGGGCATTTTCACACTCACTATATTCCCAAATATAGTTAATATACTGAAATATCACTCCCGCAACAAGTAAAAACGCATGCACCCGGTATAAACAATTTCACGTACGCATCCAAAGCAATCGTTGCGCTGTAGTGGCTAACTCTCCGCACCGTAGCCAATAGTTCCTCCATTGATGATGTGTTTTCACTTACTATTTCTATTCGCTATGCCTCCAACTCGTCGACTAAATGCGGTGACCAAAGGATGATGAAAATAGAACCAGACTGCTTGTGATTAGTACTGTTACGTGAGGAACACCATGGATCTAAGTAACCTAGGAGTAGTACCCTCATGTGAGGAACACCATGGGTCTGTGTTACTTGCGAGTAGTGCCCTTAGGTGAGGAACAACATGGGTCTGTGTTGCTACGAGTGGTACCATTCTGTGTCACATACGATGGGTCGGCTTTATCTGTGATTAGCACCACCTGGCGAGGAACACCATGCTTCTACATTACCTATGATTAGTAGCACTATAGGAGGAACACCATTGCTCTGCTTTACCAGTGATTAGTACTATTATGATGGCCGGTGACCTGAATTTTGGACCTCTTTTTATAACTAGCATATTCTCAGAAAAATAGGCATTGTTTTGGATTCATGGTCATTTTTTCATCATCATTCGTTTTATACATAAGTCAGTGGATACATTTTGAAGTTTTAATTATCGTTTCATTTCGTAGCCCCTCGTACCGTTAAAGGCCGATGACCTATCTGCCAGGACCCTTTAAACAACAATCATCATCATCATCATCATCATCATCATCAACATTTTACTCGCGTAAGTAAGTTTGCAGTTTATCCTCTTAATGATTGAACATCCCTGCTCTGGTGATAACTGTACTCGGTCCACTCACGTACCCGCTGATCGCCGCACTGTCCTCTACCAAGTGTCATAAACAAACTCCAGTGCCACATCGACAAAGAGAATTTGTATTTTGAGTATGGAATGACATTTATTATTAAAATATTTTATAAGTCTCACGAAATATTCTATCTTTAAACCCCACGGCATTACGTCGTCCTGTGAAGTGGAATTCAATAATACCGGTATTCCAAAGACTTCACTTTGCCGCTTTTATTTCTCACTGCCCTTGTCAACTCCTCTAATCTTCTGAACCCTATAGCCATTGGCTGAATTATCAGCGTTAATACCTTTTGTTCAGAGGGTCCAGGCCACAACTTCAATAGCGCCTGATGAATTATTTTGACTTGGAGGCTGAGTGTTTTTGTTCCAGCTCTCGCGTCTTCATATTCAAAATACGTACCATACTATGGAGCACCACAGAGAAACGTAATATTGATTGCATTCCTCCACATAGTGTTGGTATCAGGAAGGGCATCCGGCCATGAAACACGGCCATATCCACTTCTGCGACAGCTCGCACCCGCGACCCTGCAAGTATGAGAAAAGTGGCAGAAGAAGAAGATATTGTGAGCTCTACCATGCCACCTCATCCATATAATTCCTTGTCAGCCATCCTCTTCTTTTCACCGTAATGTTCAGAATGGGCTGCCTAACTGAGGGCGCAGATTACCCGGTATCAAGTCGAAAAATGTTAAAGCAAGGTTTCCGATCCTGTAGTTGCTCATGGGGATGGGATTCACTCAGCCTACCCTCGAAATGTGTACCAGGTTATTTTCTGCGAGAAAGGCGGCCAGCCATAGAGGTACCACTCAGTCCTACTTAGCGCCTAGTTTTGGAATATTAGAATACTCTACATTCCACTCCTCCTGGGGCCTTCAATGCTTGTACACAAGCGAGCAAGGGGCAACGCGGTTTGCATCACGTAGCTATCAGCTTCCATTCCGGAGAAAGTGGGTTCGAACCCCACTGCCGGCAGCCTGAAGATCACTTCCCGTGGTTTCCCATTTTTCTACCAGGCTGTGCCTTAATTAAGGCCACAACCACTTACTTGCCTCTCCTAGGCCTTTCCTATTCCATTGTCGCCTCTTCAGTGATGCCTAGGCCATCTACGACAGCCGATGGCGGAGCTGTTCAGGATTCAGCCAGCCTTAGGGCTGAAGACTGAACATACACATACATTGTCGCCATAAGACCTATCTGTGTCTGTGCAACGTTAAGCAAATTAAAAAGAAGAATTCAGATTGCTTTGACTAATGATGTTTGGAAGAGAAGTATTACTTCGAATCGTGTAACCTATCATTTTTTAAATGAATTACACTTAGCAGTGTAAGATCGTCTTTGAACCTCTGACCACTACAAATTCCTGTCTTTTCGTGCCCGATTTATAAGCGTCATCGTTCTCCATATCCGCACCTCGCATGCTTCTGTTGTCAGTGCCTTTTCCTGACGTTTACTTCCATATAATAAATTGGTCAATAAAATGGTGTGTGCATATATTTCTTTAGTTCCATGTTCATGTATCTGCTGGTCAGAGAGTCCTTTTATTGTTTAATGCATTCTTTGTTACGGTAATTATTATTTTAACTCCCAGATACTCCTGTTTTCTCTGTAATGATGCTACCAATGTAGGGGTATTGCTTCCCTTGCCATAAGCTTTCTCCACTCGTAAAATTTGCGTTTTCTGTTAACTAGTGTTTCTGGTTTTTGTATCCTTCGTGCTAGTGTTCAGCTTCAGTCGAGTTCGGACCTTCAATAATTACTAAAAGCATCCTATTAATTTATATTTCTGAGTAAGCTTTGACCACAATGTCGTCTGAAAATCTATTTAAATGAATCCTTCGTCCGTTCACCTTCAATACCTTTGAACATCTCCTTCAATATTCTCCTCAAAAAATTACTTGAATCGCGAGGAGCACACGGAAGTCAGAAGAGAAGGAAGATATTTCAACGTTCCCTCTGCCAATTAAGAATGAACATTTTTTCTTCTCAGCGATGCGACTGATATTGCGGAGATAGCCTCGGATTTTCTTCCTCTGCTGATTTCTTAATTGCCCTCGTGTGATTTTGATCTAGCAACAAGACAAACAGAAATGTCTTCCGCAATGATAGGAAGCACATTCAGTAACGTTATTAATCTACACGAAGAGAAGACTAATCTTATTAAAAGTAGATTTGGCACATTCTACAAAACGATTCTTAAAAAGTAAAAACAATTTTAAGAATATTACATTCCTAAAAATTTCTTACACCTCCAATAGTTACTCTTACTTTGTTTTCCCCGGGCGTTGGATTAAGGATATCGGCGTAAAAATAGAGCCATCAAGTCCACCCAATCGCTGACGCAACTGATGGAAAGGATAACAGGCCCTCCCGAGAATGAGTATTTCCTATGTAAGAACAATTCGGCTTTCTTACAAGGAAGGAAACGCAAGGTTTGCTATATAACCGGTGGTTTTGAACGTGGTGAACAAACCTTCGGTTAAATGGAAACGTGCAGAATAATCTTTAACACCATGCTCGGGCTTTACTCCGTGCCTGTCTCATCCACAAACTTACCTCGTAGCCATCATACACTGAGTGACGTTCTAGATGTTGAACGCTCGCCATTCATCGATGTAGATATGCTACTTCTGAACGAAAGCTCGTCGGCTCTGTCCTATGACTCCACTTTACTGAATTCATCTTTCTCCAAATGTATCGTTTTAGTTTCAGTTTTTTGTCTCTGTAACTGCATAATTGGACGACGTTACGCATCAAGCGGCTATGCGTCAAATCTCAGTTTTGAGTAAAACGCGCTTAAAGGTTTTCATATTTAAATCCATCGGAGAAAGAGATATTTTAGTCACAATAAAAATATTTGTTAGAGGTACGTAATTTCGCTCGCGTAATGCAATTATTCAGAAGAAAACTCGTTCAGTGCAGTATTTTCCAAATATTTTACTTGTTTGCCTCAAATTTAAACTTTGACGTATTTGCAGTTTGTGGACTGATGATACGCATCAAGCGGCCAAGCACCAACTGTGACGGTTGACTTGTGATGCTCTGGGCTACGGAACATTTAGTTATGCAACAACAAGTTAAACGCCACCGTGTGAGATTTTGTTGTTAATAACCAAGAGCCAGCAACACAATAGTAGGTTTTCAGTTCTTAATTACTATTGCATTATACAACAATTTCAGAGAAACGTACAGGCAAATAAGTGTCCAGCTTGTAAAACAAATAGCAGAAAAATAATGAAGTGGTAGTATCATTCCTAAATTCTGACTACCTGGCGAGGAATCGAACTGAAATCCTTCCAGGTACACTTTACCACCTGTGCTAACACACTTACTTAAATGCCTAAGTGGATGGCTTATAATTATTAACTTAATGAAAACTTATGACCTTGATTTATGTATTACCAAACTGCTTGGTAAGGAAAAGCCAAACATTCAACTATGCATAGTGTGGTACAGTAAAAACAACAAGCATGCACTAATGTTAATGCACTGTAGGCCCTATAGCATAGACTCGTGCTACGTACCTGTGTTATATTGTAGGATGTTACAGAACGCTAACTACCACTTTGCGAATCACTTATTTGAATAAGGTGGATAGACGATTAATGCGTTGTAAGTGCGATTCCACAAAATGAACACTCCAGTATACAGTGTGAAAGAGAAAAAGGAGTGGAAGAAAGGGATAATGAATCTATTTGCATGTGCTTAATTTATTTGAAATTAGTGTGGAACTTTAAAAACAAAATGTTTTGATTTTTCTGATTGTATAAGTTATTGCTCAATTACTCATTTGTTGTTTGTCAGTTTAAAATTATAAATATTCTTTTAAGTTAAGAACTGAAAAAAGAAAACAATTCATATTATATTTAGTTCACGAACTTCAAGGCAACAGGTAGTTGCAAAGATGGTTTTTGATTGTGTTCTTCTCTCTATTTTCTGTGTTCATTTTGTTAAACGATTAGAAACTATTATCTATATATTAACTATTGTGGGCTTCAGAACTCAAGATCTAATACAGTACAGAGACTGTATGAAGGTGATTTTCCACTTCAAATAACTTGGTGCTTAAATCAGTGAAGCAGTTAATTGTAAACTGTAAACAGAAGATAACATCGTAAGTAGAAATTGCAAGATATTTCATTTAAAAAATAAAAAATGTGCATAACTTCTAATCCCGCTTTATGATAGTGAAGCGTAAGTTTTCCTTCTGTTAGAAACGTTTAAATTCAAACAGAGCTCCGTGAGTATTTGAGCAGTTAGATCGACTCTTTAGGCGATAGATGGTACCAGTATTCCATTTTTTTCAAATTGTCTCTTAGCCGGTTGATGCATAACACCGTACAATTTATCTTTGCCACTTTTGCCTTTATTTACTCTTTTTATCTTCCTCGCACAACAAACTGATCGGTTTCTGTGCCGTTTCCGATGCGAGATCTAAACTCTTTTCGTCTGTCCACGTTAGGCGGTGTTGCTTAACAAGAAACAACTCGTGTACAAATTCGCTATCGTCTGGAATTGAACCAAGAGCTTGCGTTCTGATATCAACATGTAAACCAAATGTAACTACAAGTTTGTTTTATTACAGCAACGTAAATATGACGCCACTATCCTATTATAAATAGATAACGACCTCCGGTTGCCATGGTTACAATGTTGTTGTAACATTCATGACGCTAATTCAAACTGCAGATGTCAAACCCAAGCAAGGAACTGTAGAAACAGTTTCTATGAAGAAAAGGTGTCCTTCAGGGTTTGTATTGTCAACTCTTTCGTTTAACATTTATTCTGAGGCAATTTTCAAGAGAACGCTGAGGGAATATGGTGGGATCGAGATAAAGTGGGGAAGTTATTAACAACATCAGGTATTCGGATGACACTGGGTTGTCATAGCAGATGATTTACCCACCCCTCAGTGCATAATAAATTGCTTAGTTCAGCATAGTGAAGAGTTACGGAGTATTTGGCCTGTATATTAACCATTCCAAAACAAAAATGATGGTGTTTTCTAAACAGCCAATACGAGCAAATCTCACAATGAAAGGTCGTATGAATTGGCCGTGCGGATAGGGGCGCGCAGTTGTGAGCTGGCTTCCGGGAGATAGTGGTTCTAACCCTACTGTCGGTAGCCCTGAAGATGGTTTTCCGTGGTTTCTCATTTCCATACAGGCAAATGCTGCGGCTGTACCTTACTTAAGGCCAAGGTCGCTTTCTTCCCACTCCTAGGCCACTCCTACTCCGTCGTCATCGTAAGACCTATCTGTGTGGGTGCGATGTAAAGCACATTCTAAAAACAGGTCGTATAAATACTTGGGAACCATGCTGTACGATCAATGTGATTCCAAACGAGAAATAAAATCTAAAATTGAGCAGGCCAGGAAACAATTCATTACCATGAAGACATTCTTTGCAAGCTGAGATCTCAGTCTGCAGCTACGAATCCGCATGATCCACTGCTACACATTTCCTATTCTCCTATATGGATGTGAAATCTGGAGCCTGCATCCAAGCACCGAAAAACATATAATATCTTTAAAATGTGTCTGTACCCCTTGCGCATACCTTTGGCACTGAAAATTTCAAATGTTGAGGTCCTTCATTTGATGAAAAATTAAAAAGAACTGTTACTTATTATAATATTTAGGGCTTGTTGTGAGGGGGCGAATGGTATCAATTATTACGACTAATTATTGAAGGAGAGATACAAGGGAAAAGGTCTGTTGGTAGACTGAGAAATTCATGACTAAAGGACATCGAAGATGGCACAGAAGAAACTTTTCATGTTGCATTGTCAAGATCAGACCTGGTTACGTGGATCGCCAAACTCCGTATTGAGATAGCATGTTAATAATAATAATAATAAGAAGAAGAAGAAGAAGAAAAAGAAGAAGAATTCAAGATAGACACCCAGCCCCAACAAATATAAGTACTGAAACAAACAAAAGGAAAAACAACCAGCCAGAAAATTCTAGTTTTCTGTATGTATTCCGAGATAAGTACAGCTTGAGACAAACATCTGAGATGTAGGTAAGGGGTAAGACTATATTTAATTTAGATCCTACAGAAACTTTAAATGGCCGTAGCCGTGTTGAAACACCGGATCCCGTGAGATGTCCGAAGTTAAGCAACATTGGGCGTGGTCAGGAGTTGGATGGGTTGCCACGCGCTGTTGGTGGAGGGTAAGGGAATGGAGGAGCGGAAAGGAACTGGCCACCCTACCGCACGTAAACTCCGGCTCAGGAACACCTCTGCGGAGGTTCGGACGTGCCTTCGGGCGGAATAACCCTTACCTTACCTAGAGAAACTGTGGGAGATGAAGAGAAAGGGAGGAAGCATTAGATAGTACACTGAACACTTTTGAACATTCTGCGTGCCTGCCTGATTTTTCTTATCCCTAGCACCTATTCCAGTTTATTGGGATCGATACTTGTGGATTTGGTCCAGTTTTACGACCCGATGTTCTTCTTAGCGCCAACCCTATGTTTAGAAATTGCGTGTGGTTTTTTTTAGAGTGGTGTGTTGTATGTATTTTGAGAGAAGTGTATTAAAAGGAAAACAACACAAACACCCAATCCCCGAGCCAAATAATTAATCATACGCAGTTAAATTTTTCGAACCAATCGGGAATTGAACCGAGGACTTTCTGTACGGAAGGCCAGTTCAATGTTCATTCATCCATGGCGCCGAAATTATATTAACTCATCCACCGTAAATATTGTACATCATCCTTGCATCTACGCGGATATACGGACAAAGAGGTAGGGAATGAGAAAAGTAGGAGACGGGAGATCGAAAGGAATATACTATCAAAGTACACTGACGCATGCGCATGTCTCCCCTGTTGAAGGTTACACCAACGCACAGATCTGTAGAGTTGTCTGCCTACATTAAGGATGTTTGCTTTGTATGACTGCGCTTTCCATAAAATACTAAAAATTTGTTTTGACTACATTATTTCATGTACGTTTACGATAACAGTTCGCGTGTATAAAATCTCTTATCTAGGGAATACATCATCTGTCCATTTAGAGACAAAATATATATGGAAATATGCATCAACGTTCCACGTTATAAACACTGAACCCAAGTCTGTTTATCTCCCGTGGCCTGTTAATAAAGCGTTAATATATCTCTATAACGATTTACTTTGCTAATAGGAAACCTTCCAGAAGAACTCCTACGATTATTATTATTACTAATTAATTCTTAAATTAGGACCAAGTAATTGGCTGTTACAAACACAGGGATGGCTCTCAATTTTCCTGCAAAGAGAACTCATAACATACCATACATCTTCACTATAGACTCATTCCTTTCTGTATTTAGTTTTCAAGCTGCAGTGAACTCACGAAGTGCCTCCACAGCCCTTTATAGCCTTGTTTAGGTCCATACTTCATATATTAAAGTCATTAGAAATTGAGTCTAATCATCGTCGTCTTGGTCTCCTCTACTACTCTTGCCCTCGATGGTCAGTTTCATTATTCGCCTAGGTAACCTACACCTTTCTATTCGCCTGACATGACTCCGATACCTAAGACATTTCATGCTTAGAGATTCCTCAGTCGAATTCACTCCTAACTTAGCTTTTGTCTCTTACCCAGTTTCCTCCTGTCATCGTTCTCCCTACTTTCATGTCGGTTGCCTCAAAGATACTAATAAGATTTCCTCAGCCTACTGAGCTTTATTTCCCGTACAATCTGAAAAAAGATCGCTATACAAAGTAAAGACACCTTTTTTCAACAGATTTATAGGCACGTTAAATAATTCCTGCGGGACAAAATTCTGGCACCTCGACGTTCTGAAAACCGTAAATGTAGTCAGTGAGACGTAACACCAATATTAGTTCTTTGTAACGGAATCTGAACTCTGTTAACTTTGGTACACCATGATTCGGTATCAACGGGCGAACTAGCTATGCGGTTAGGAACGCGGAGCTGTGAGCTTGCATCCGGGAGATAATGAGTTCGAACCCCACTGTCGGCAGCCCTGAAGATGGTTTTCCGTGGTTTCCCATTTTCACACCAGGCAAATGCTTTACTATCCCATCGCCACCATAAGACCTATCTGTGCTGGTGCAACGTAAAACAGATTATCAAAAACGAAAAGATTCGGTACCATCTAATCTTACTACTTTCCTTGAAGAATAATACACATCTTATGCATCTGTTTCATCTTCGTATTTTGAGTTTCAGAACAAAACTTAAGTCTTTATATGATAATAGTAATAATAATAATAATAATAATAATAATAATAATAATATAGCAAAGCAAAGCAAAGTCACCTGCGTACAAGCCATGAAGGACCTTGGAGGAGTTGGGTACGAGATACCCCTGTTTCTATTTGTAAGCTAGGCCATAGAAGGCCAGAAAGTATAAGACATTTTTGGTGTTGCCTTGAATAGACGTGGAAAACTGAGAACGTGTCAGCTCTTTTCATGTGTTGTAAAAGTGCCTCAGAGAGGCTTGATATTCTAATTGTGAGCAAGTGCTCCATGTATTGGGGGTTTTCTGCTCTTTTGAACAAATTGTTGCTTGGTTAAAGTTGAACTAGGAGCTCAGAATTGTAAAATTAGGGCTTGCTACCCCAAGAATGTTTAACGGTTGAAATCTCGGATCCTTATAAGTCTTGGTTCTAAATCGCCATACCAGTGTTATTGTTGTTAAAGTTTTGTTATTCTTGTTTGTTAAAACTTAGAAAATATAACCTTGTTAAAGTTTTATATTACCTTTGATTTGGTAGTTAGACCCATTCACCCTGGCACCTTTTTTCACCTCTGCTGTTCCACAAAACATAGTAATAATAATAATAATAATAATAATAATAATAATAATAATAATAATTGAACGACAGATGCAGGAGATGCAGTGAACCAGCTGAGACGGTGGGGCTTATTGTGAGTGAATGTAAGTCCATGGCAGGTAACTGGGAATCAAGTCAGGACTTATGGGTGAAAAAATCCCTTATTATGAGTACAGACCATCTGATGTCCTCAAAAACGAAATTTTCAAGCTGTACTGGAACCGATCTCTGTAAATTGACAGGACAATAATATAAAACAGCCTGGATATTGTCCTTAATGGCAAACAGCTTAGGAAAACTGATCTATTGGATGTTAGGGTCCCTTCAGATCGCAATGTCCACCAGGTATATGTCCAGAAGACTGAAATGTACGCTGACAGAAGTTCCAAAACTGTCGGTAATGGACCTGGAAACAGTGAGGCCTTCAGTCATTTCCGGCGCAGAACTTGTGCACTGTAAGCTGCAACAACACCTGCGGGATATGGACATTGCCTACACACTTGCACAGATGCAGATGGCTGTCATTCTGAACACCTGCCACATGAAAAGAACCTTCCTATCACAGCAGTAGAGGTCGGGAGAATTTGACAACAGTCCGTTTCTTGATAGGTGAGCCACCACGGCGAGTGAACTGTGAATAATAATAATAATAATAATAATAATAATAATAATAATAATAATAATAATAATAATAATAATAATAATAATAATCTATGACCTAGCGTGGTACTGCCTGTCGTAAGAGGATAATAAAAGGAGTCCTAGTGGCTCTTAACTTGGAAGCGTGAGTTTGCGACCATGGGGTTGGGTCTGGTGTCCATTGCATTGTCTTACTGTCATTTGGATAATTGGACGTCTAGTCTTGCAAAACACACAAATACTGTCACCCTACTTCATGTGAAATCTGGCTTATGATGCTGGTCTCTAACTGGTGAGTACAGTAATGTGCGACTGAAACACTTTCTTCTTGTTGTTGCTTCTATCCTAGTTCTGCCACCCACACTTCTTTTCATTTCTTACCATTTCTAATTTTCCTGGACTTCTGGTTGGACGCTCTTCAACTTCATCTGCGAACAGACAATTTTCGCAAACGGTGAATCGACCTTCAACGACCATTCATGGCGAACGAATCACATTTAACGGCATTCTTTTTTCCTAAGGAGTACTTATTATGCTTTGAAAGTAATTACATTCCTGAATTGACAATAATAATGCAAGAAGTGAAAGCAGTGTAGTTCCATGTTAATTTATCGTATCGTTATGTAAACAAATATTGACACTTTGGAAATATACTGGAAGTTCGAATTATGTGCCCAGTTTTGACATTTACATGTTGCTGCGGCCGATGGTGTGACAAAATCTAAGCACATCGACTATATTTCATACCAAAAATAAAAGTAATTCTACTGATGTTTTAAGAAATTAAAGCTTTCCCTGAATTATTCATACGTTTTACAAGAATTCGGCGCAAACTATAGATCGTAACTTCCTTCAGTTCAGGAGTATGTGTTTACTGATAGATACAAATAGGTGTTTTTTTATTATTTAATTACTGGAAAAGTATGCATGTGATGTGGAAGTATTTATATTATTTAATCCACAGTACAAAACGAAGAACTGTTCTATCTTTAATCGGAGATCAGATTGACTCTCTCTCTCAGGTGTCCCAGTTGTTATATAAAGTGCATTAGGTTAATGCACGCGACGCGAGGTCCATGACCTGTAATCTTATCCTCCGTCTTAACGTGTCCACAAGATCCCAGTGGTAGTAGGCGTAGTATACGCGGGGTCACGCCACAACCTGCACACACAGGGGATTAGGGGCAGCAGGGGATAGACGGTGTTTACTGAATGCCTAGGGGAAGAGGAGGTGATGGCAGCTCCGATAGCTTTTCTCATAATAAGGTGAAAGGAAACTGGGTTGTAAGCTTTTGAGCCAATACTTTTTGCTTTACGTCGCACCGACACAGATAGGTCTTATGGCGACGATAGGACAGGAAAGGACTAGGAGTGGGAAGGAAGCAGCAGTGGCCTTAATTGAAGTACAGCCCCAGCATTTGCCTGGTGTGAAAATGGGAAACCACGGAAAACCATCTTCAGGGCCACCGACAGTGGAGTTCGAACCCACTACCTCCCGGAAGCAAGCTCACAGCTGAGCGACCCTTAACCGCACGGACAACTCGCCCGGTTTAAGCCAATTTATCACGTTTCTTCTTAATCCAGCATTCTTACAAAATAATACAGAAGAGTTCATATATATCCCCTCCTTCCCTTCAAAGATTTTTTCTTATATATGTACTAGCAATTGTACCCGTGCTTCGCTACGGTATTTCAGATTGTACACGGATATCGAAGTAAATTACTGTACATGAAGTGAATAATAATTTTTAAATTGCATGTAAATTGGCGTTATCCGAAAAAAAAGCATAGGGAGGTCCGCAGACGATGTTTCCAATGTAAAGTGCGAGTTGTGGAATTGTGATGATAACGACAGGTGCACTTGCTTACCACAATTCATTATCTTTTAGAAACGTTGAATAGGATGAAATTTGTGTAAGATTTTGACACAGTGAATTACATTTCAGGTACTTATGCGACAGCTTCAAACATAGAATTTGGCTCACATATGGCTACTGGGTGGGCGAATATTCGTGTAGAATTTGATGATCCCATCTTTCTTATAAGTGAATCAAACCATCAATTATATGTGTACAAAGTGCAACATTTAGGTAAATCCAGAAATAGAGAAAAATGTAATGTATAAGGGATAGAGATACGACAAAAGGTCATAGGACCGAAGTTGTAGATCACTCCAAATTGAACGCAGATTGTGCCATCCGTTTTTGATACGACTTATAGTTTAGCCACGAAATGCATCGAAAGGAAGGACTGCGCCGTCATTAAAATTGCCTCCATATCTCGATATTTTTCGGGGGTAAAAAATAAAAATTTTAAACATCTCGTAAATTTTCCGTCGGTTACATGCTAAAAGCTATAATTTTGCAAAATTTCAATTTTCTAACTCGTCTGGAAGATTGTGCTGTGATCTTGATATGGGAGAGTGGGTTAAAAATCAGGACTTTCAGGAAACTTTCAAGCCCATGAAACCTGTAGGTTCTGCATAAATATCACTGACTGTGTTCTTATGCAGGTTTGAATGTACCCCTCAGAGAATTATGAGAATTTGAGAGTTTTCTAGGGAACCTTGAAGTCATCAGCTTGTCTGGTACCAAGTTTTAAATTTCTAAGATGCCTAGAATGGTCTCACTAATTCACGTCTGTTTTCATTTTTTTATGTCTTAATTTATATATACAGTATATATATAGATCGCGCCAAACAGACTTCCATTTATTAGTGTGGATTATATTTCAGCCGCTTCCTTAGTGGTTCTAGGGGCGTCTTACTCCCACAGTACATTTTCCAGGTAGTAAGTTATACTTGAAAGTCACACTGTAACACACACGTCCATTACCTCGGTCATTTCTGACAATTTATTTTTTCACCCTTTCTCACTCCTATGCCAAAGGGGGCTGAAGTTAGACTTTAAAAATCCGGAATGTTACTATTCATCTCAGCGACCGGAAAACTATGGAATCGGCAGTATATTCGATTATTATTATATCTCACTTCCCCCTCCTCCACCTTAAAGGGGGCTAAACTTTGAGTTTAAAAAATCGGAATGTTACTATTCATCTCAGCGACCCCGAAAAGAACGGATTCGACACTACTTTCGGTGATTTGTGTATCTCAGTCCCTTTGCCCCCCCCCCCCCCCGCACCTAAGGGTTCCAGGAGTGTTTTACCCCATGTGGTTTGTCTCCTGATACTAAAAATTCGGAGTGCCACTATTGATCTCAGCGACCCCGAAAACTATGTATTCGACACTATTTTCTATTATTTCTATATATCACTCTCCCATCGCCCCCACCACGAAGGGGGCTGAACTTGGACTTTAAAAAATTCCGGAGTGTCACTGTTCATCTCAGCGACCCCGAAAAGTATGGATTCGACGCCATTTTCGATTATTTTTATATCTCAGCCCCCTCGCCCCCCCCCCTGCCCCTAACGGTTCTTGCGCTGTCTTACCCCACGTGGTTTGTCTCCTGATACTAAAAATCCGGAGTGTACAATTCACCTCGGCGACCCCGAAAACTATATATTCGACACTATTTTCGTTTAATTTTATATATCACTCCCCCTCGCCCCACCCCAAAGGGGGCTGAACTTGAACTTTAAAAAAAAATCCGAAGTGTCACTATTCATCTCAGCGACCCCCAAAAGTATGGATTCGACACTATTTTCGTTAATTTGTTTATCTGAGCCCCCTCGGCCCCCCGGCCCCTAAGGGTTCCTGGGCTCTCTTACCCCCACGTGGTTTGTCTCCTGATACTAAAAATCCAGAGTATAAAATACACCTCGGCGACCCACGAAAACTATGTATTCGACATTATTTTCGTTTAATTTTATAAATCACCCCCCCTCCCCCCACACGAAAGGAAGCTGAACTTTGACTTTTTTCGATTATTTTTATACCATGCCCCCCTTCCCCCCCCTAAGGGAGCTACGGATGGCTTACCCCCACAGTGCTCGTCTCCAGATAGTAAGTCATAAGTGTACCATGTTTTGATGAAATTGCTCCAGTGGTTTAGGAGGAGATGTGTCATTTACACACACACATACATGCATACATCCATTTTTATATATAGTAAGAAGATTATGCTTGCTTTATTATTACATGGAGAAATTTTATTTTGAACACTGCAGACATCTAAACGTCACTGTATATCCGATGTAATTATTCAAATCCGAGGAATGAATATTACTTCACTCGCTGCATGCCCAATCATGAGAATGGCTTCAATAATATTAGTCATCAGTTTCATAGTCGTGTTCATTGCAGAGGGCAGGATTGTTATTCTTAAGAAGGATAATTGGTGCCACAATCGTCCGCTCTAAGATGTTCGAGGGTACTCCAGGTGACTCCAAGTCTTTCGAAGCTCTGCCGTGTAGTCGATAGACTTGTAACTGTGTAGAACATCGGGTAATTCTTGTAAAAGTTGCTTGTTGAAAGAAATGAATGACATGGTATATGATAGCAAGAATGAAGAGGATGAAACCCGCCGCCGGCATATAGACCACTCCTGTCGAATAGCTCAAGACTTAACGCCCCGATCCGACAGACGAATCATCATCAACACCGTCAAATGCCCTCACAACATATGAGGCCAAAAAACAGCTTCCTACGTCCTGGACGTAAAATGGCTCCTTGAATATTGTGTTCTCTACCTATCTTATGTACGTTGCCTAGCGACAGCGACTCTATGCATTTAATCTTGGTGACAGCACGTTGGATTGTCATATCCCAATGCACGTTTTCCGATGGTTTTTCGTTCATAACTCACCAACGAAAGCGAAAATTAAAATTCCGGCTTCGAGGTGCATTCGGACCCACTTCCATCTACCTATGTTCAGAATTTCAGATCTCTGCGTGCTGTAGATTTCGCTGGGCATCGCGCACAGACACACAGACAGACAGACAAACACATCATTTTATAATTATAGAGATACTGTATATAAAATGAAAGAAAATTTGTGGTCGACCGTCACTAATGTAACGGCCGCAGGGTTTTGAGGGTTTCGTAGATTTTTCTTTGATTCGTTATGCCCAACTAAGGAGCGCGTGTGAATGTATTTAGCACAACGTTTCGTCTTGTCTTCCCAAAATCTCTTCATTCTTTCGCTGTGCTTCTTTTTGCATTCTTCCGTCCATCCTGTAGCTTGACTTTTTGCTTGATCAGCAAATTTGTGTTTATTTATGAGATTTCTGAATTTTTTTCTGCTTTGTATGATTTCTTCATTTATATCAATTTCCTGAAAATCTTTGTTCATTTCTGTAAGCCAATTTTTGTGGTTTTTTAGAGATACTGCAAGGTTTAGTATTTTCTTTGTTAGCCTATTTTTAGCCATCCTGATCAGGTGACCATAGAATTTTAATCTAATTTTATCTAATGGTGTCTGTGATTTTTTCAGTTATTTGATAGTCTTTCTTATTAGAAATAAAATAAAAATATTATGCGGGTAATAAATTTTATTCAATAGAACATGGTATACGTGGAGTGCGGGCAATAACTCCGTGTAGGATGGATCTGTGGTACGAGAAATAATAGACACATTTTCAGAGTTCGGGAGTGATTGATACAGATGCACTTCGATTTTACTTCAGGGGCTGCCTGGCCGAGGCGGTAAAGGCGTGCTCGGTTCGCCCGAAAGGACGTGGGTTCGAATCCCCGTCAGGAAATCGTAAAATTTAAGAAACTAGATTTCCACTTCCGGAGGTGCATATGGCCCTGAGGTTCACTCAGCCTACACCAAAAATGAGTACCAGGTTAATTTCTGGGGCTAAGGCGGCCGGGCGTAGAGCTAACCACTCTACCCCATCACGCGCCGAAGTTAACAATGGTGGAAGCCTTTACCTTCCACTCCTCCAAGGGCCTTCATGGCCTGTACGGAGGTGACTTTGCTTTGCTTTCTTTTGATTTACTTCAAAGTAGTTATTGATTGTAAATTGTTTTTGCTGTTTCAATTTCTCTCAGAACCCCTATTAGGCTCTTTTCGTTTAATTTCTTTTATTCTTTCATTATTCACTTTTCCCTTTATAACTCTTTCTTTTGCACGGTTTTGCCGAGCCCTAATTAAATCTCCCTCTTTCTGTTATCAAATTTGTTATTCTAAACAACTGACCATTATGTATTCACAACGACAGCTAACTTCCAACTGAGCGCGTGAGCCTGAGCCCCGCGTAGCGACTGCAGCACTATTTCATTAAGACTACGATTCAGATTGTCATTTTTTTCAAAAGATAGCTCCTCTTTTATCTGTCAGGTGAGACATTAGACATAATCGGCTATATATGTGTTCTACCAAAACACTAAAAGCGCCTTAAAAGGTTTCTTTCCGTGTACCCGTTGCTTCAACTTTTAAGTATACTGGAAATAAATTCATACGAGAAGTCGCGCCCCTATAATATAAAATTAGCGAATATTTATGACTTAAATGTGTCGAAATTTGACTTGAATTCGGCTTTATAATAATTAATTTAATTAGCGTAATTTTCTACATTTCATTGTAATAGGAGAGACGCTTATCTCTATTCAGTTCGCGGTAAAAGGAAATATTGTTTCTCCAGGGAAACCTGTTCTTTATACTTTTCAAATTCATCCAACACTTCAAACACTAACATTTTTAACTTCAGGGATATTTCAATTACACTTGCTACTGGTTCAAAGTCACATTAAGACGTCGAAGAATTTCGGCGACGTAAAGATAGGAAAGGGCCAGAAGATAGCGTTCGTGACCTTAATCAAGGTACATCTCCAGCAGTTGCCCAGTGTTAAAATAGGAAAGAACGAAAAACTATCTTCAGGGCTGCTGACGCTGAGACTCGAACCCACCATCTCCCGAATGCAATATCGCAGTTATGCAGCCTTAACTGCACGGGAATTTCGCTCAGTAGAAGTACACATATTCAGAGAGTCGGGTACACGTGGAATGGGGAACTCTCAGATAAATCCCTTGTTCCCTTTCTAGAAATTAACATAAAAATGTCACCACTTCTCATCTTATCTACATAAAGCACAGCCATCTCCGTATGGGCCATAAAGACCCTTGGAGGAGTGAAGTAACCTCGGCAGTAAATGAGTGATTGGTTAGCTTTACGCTCGGCCGCCTTCGCTTGCAGGAATTAACCTGGTACTCATTTTTTATGCAGGCTGAGTGAACCTTAGATCTAAGTGCCCCTCCAAGAGGGGAAAATTTATTTCTTAAATTTCCCAGTTCGTGACTGGGAACCGAACCCACGTACTTACAAGGGAACTGAGCACGCTTCTACTGCTTCATCATATCTTTGGTGATACCTAATTATATAACATGAGGAATTTATCAAGACAGGCCCACTGGATGTAACACTATATACAAATGTTCTTCTTGAGAGAAATTGATGGAAAAGTGTGTGTTAGTTCTCCGACCCATAGGAATTAACCAGTTACACCTAAAATCCCCGGCTCAACCTGGATTCGATCCCGGTAGTCTCTGAACTGATAGCAGCTACACTGGCCTACCCGTACACTCAGTAATTTTCCATACATCATTTGATAATTAAAATGGATTCCATACTTGCAGCTAAAATGCACGTCCGGAAGCCGCATTTCAACATTCTTTTCAACGTGACATTACACTCGTAAAGCATGATTAATTTTAGGAGTATGTGGAGTAGTAGGAAATGCACCAAAGAGAAGAAACCACTTCATGAGCTTACGGAACAAAAGATCTCACTAGATCTTTACAATAATTGAGAAATTACTTTGAAGATCAGTTATGGTCCACGAGAAATAAACGTGAATTTACTGATTGAGTTTGTTGCGTGGTCCGCCTCACGTAGCTATGAGTTTTAATTCGGGAGATAGTGGGTTCGAACCCCACTGTCGGTAGCCCGACAGATGGTTTTCCGCAGTTTCCGATTTTCATATCAAACAAATGAATTAATACTACGGCCGTTACCTACTGCACGTTTCTCTGGTGCTTTGTAGTGTAGTGTGCTGTATGAAAGTGAAGATGTGAATTAAGACGGAACATAAACACACACCCCACAAGGCAGGGCAATTAACTAGTGACAGCTAAAATCCTACCCTGACCAGGAATGGAAACCGTTGACCTCTGACTCCAAAAATACAAAAACATTAATTTCAAAATCGTCTTGCATAGTCATAACTAAGAGATCAAAAGAGAAACTAGATTTTCCTTGTACTAATTTCGAACGTTTTAGGCTTAACTATACATTTTGGAGCTTTCTAACCTAGATGGTGAAGGTTTCATCTGTTCACTTCGAAATACTTCGATTTAATTCCCTTCTAGGAAGTCGAAAAGTTAAAAGCGGGGATACTATTTCTGAAGAGCCACGTGAACCTTGAATTTAAAAAGCCTATAGCGAAAATGAGTGCCACATTTATTCCTGTGGGATGAAGATGCCCGGCCATACACCCGATTAAGCGGTGCGATTACAGACATTAGATGGCTTTGCCTTCCGCTCATCCAAGCGCTATAATAGTCTGTATGGAAATGGATTTATTTTGTGATAAATTATTTCACAGATAAAGGCAATACAAATAAATTACGATGGGTCTATAACGCGGCAAATATTCTTAACAATGATGATTGTTATTTATTTATTAAATTATTTACTTATTTATTTATTTATTTATTTATTTATTTATTTATTTATTTATTTATTTATTTATTTATTTATTTATTTATTTAATTAATTATTTATTTATTTATTTATTTATTTATTTATTTATTTAGTTTCGTTGTCATTTCTTCGCTGTACTGCGCAAGGAGTGACCAGATTTTGAATTATTTCTATGACTCAATGAATAAAATAGTGGATTAGTAAATAATAAATATGTTTAAGGGACCAAACTTTGGGCTTTGTAATATCTAGGTTTTTTTTTTTTTTTTTTTTTTTTTTTTTTTTTTTTTTTTTTTTTTTTTGCAACTGGACATTTTTTATAGACCAGCCTTAAATCTCAGGAAGAACATAAGCAATTTCTTGGGCGAATTCATTTATTGATTTGAGAGGGTAAGAAATTGAAATATTTCTAAATCATATGCTAAAATACTGGTGAATGAGAGGGGGAATATTATGAATAGGGAGAGAATTAGATGTGACAACAGTGCATTTTATGCAGACAGTGACGTTATGGCCTAGAGAATAACACTGTTCAATTTTAAAGCAATCTGAGCGTTTCCAGATGAAATCTCCATCTTCGGCGTTCTGAAAACATAACATCACAGAGAACATGTTTCCTGTGATTTCATACTTTAAGGAGGTGAGATCCACTCTTCGTCCTCCTATTAATGTATTGCAGCAATACGAAACTCGAATTAAACCTCATTCCTGGAGGAAGTACAGGTGCTGTAAACAAGGTCAGATAAATGGCATGTAATTTGCAACTCTCGTATAGTAAATTCTGCCTTTTTTACGTTATTCTTGTACCTGCCACTTGGTAGATCTTTCCTTGCTAGGAGTTTAACGTTTCACTAGCACATCCTGATCTTCCGTATCCATAGCATAGAAAAGGGCAAGGAACCGGGAAGGAAACGTCTATGGCTATAATTAAGTTACAGCCCCAGAATTTATTGGGTATGAAAATGAGATACCGGAGATCCTAACGGGTGCTGACAGCAGATTTCGAACTCACTAAATTCGTAGTGTTAAAATTTAAATTAATGACAGGAAAGGCATGCATCAACTAGAGGAGTACAAATAAATCTTAATTGTAAATAAATTAAATATGTATAATAATTCTTTAACAAATCAGGAAAGTCGATCGTTACATTCCGTTATAATACACCCTTATGTTTTCAGTAGTTTTTATTTGGATCTGACCAAATTGCTTCATTCATAATAATAACCTAGGTTTTAACAGAACAACCATTATAGAAATTCCACTGGAGAGTTTCGCCCCACATTACTCGAGTCCGGTAATTGTCACTCTACCAATGGCCACCAAAAGTCAAACAAAGACCAAAGGTCATGTGACATGTTCGGGGTACCCACATATTTACCATCATGTACGCAGATGAAATTGTATTACTTATCAATAATTATTATGTGCTACCTTGCCTATAGCGTGGGCATGTATGGGATAATCCTTAACCACCTGATAAGCAATTCCAAAAGCCAGCAAACACCGCATAGTTCGGAACAATGGTGAAATCAGCACCTAAGTGAGAACAAGAGTTTCTCTGTGTGACGAAAGTATATTCCCTTATTAGAAAATATTTTATTCGAATATTTAGAAAATCACTTTTACCAATTTCAAAAACATGTAAAAACATTTTTATTTTTTCAAAGTAATCACGTCCAACCTACAAAGTTAAAAAGGGATTTTCAACTCGAATAAACATGTGAAAATTATACGTTTTAAATTATCCAAGCTCATTACATTTTATCTATCGTAAAATGATCAGCGTTTCGTCTCGTTGTGACAATAGGATCGATTGTCACACCTTTCGAAAACGCTGCCAGCTAGTGCGCTATTGAGACACTACAGCAAGCTGCCTACATAGAACAATCCAGTGACGGAGCACTAAGATTTGCCGTAGACACAAGCAGGAAAAAAACATCATTATATATTTAAAAAGAATATTTTACATAAGTCCGGAATAGGTAACATTGTCATGCGTTGTAGAGATCATTCTCCAGAATAGCCACTGAGTGTTGATTTATCACTGCTATTCGCTGTTATAGTTTATCTTAGATGTTCTTTCCTATTTTGTATGCCGCACACCATTTATTTTTAAGAATCCCGGTTGAGTACCACGAGTTCCAGGAAAAATAAACAGTCGCAGTTATCTGCTTCAGACCGTATGATTAAGGAAAGAGTGGTATAGTCTATCATATACCTTTTTCTTCTCATTGTGCTCTTCTTTGGGCTGAGTTAGCGATTGCTCATAGCGAGCAGTTGGATCAATGATCCCTGCTGTATTTCTTTCTTTACTGGTGGCAATAATGTCGATACGTCTACTGCTACCGTTTTTCGCTAGACAGTGAACTTCTTGGTGGACTTTTAACGTTTTCTTCGTAGGCTTCTTTTTTTGCTTTACGTCGCACCGACACAGATAGGTCTTATGGCGACGATGGGATAGGAGAGGCCTAAGAAGAGGAAGGAAGCGGCCGTGGCCTTAATTAAGGTACAGCCCCAGCATTTTCCTGGTGTGAAAATGGGAAACCACGGAAAACCATCTTCAGGGCTGCCGACAGTGGGGCTCGAACCCACTATCTCCCGATTACTGGATACTGGCCGCACTTAAGCGACTGCAGCTATCGAGCTCGGTCGTATGCTTATTATTAAAACAAACTCTTTCGCGGTTAAAGGCAATGCCTGTTTACAACAGTACCACAAGGAAATGAAATTAACGTACATTACGTACGAAAACCAATAACAAACAAAAGTAACATGAAAATAAAATATTAAAATAAACTGTATCAGAACAGGAAGTTGCGTGATAGAGAGAAGAGGATTAAAGCAATCATGAAAAAAATCATGAAAATATAAGTTCACTTGCATCTAATGTAAATTCATTACAAATCGATCTCATAGGAAGCTACACAAAATTTACAAAATATTACAAGTAGCATAATAATTGAAACGTGGTTACGCTGTAATTATTGAAAATATATGTCTCATGGCAACGGTCTTGGACATGCTAATTGAAACCTGGGCGCTGCACAAGGCATAATATGACCGCCTGAAAGCATTTGAAATGGGGTGGTCCTGTAATTTATTCTTTCTTTTTTTTTTTTTTTTTTTTGCTAGTTGCTTTACGTCGCACCGACACAGATAGGTCTTATGGCGACGATGGGACAGGAAAGGGCTAGAAGTGGGAACGAAGCGGCCGTGGCCTTAATTAAGGTACAGCCCCAGCATTTGCCTGGTGTGAAAATGGGAAACCACGGAAAACCATTTTCAGGGCTGCCGACAGTGGGGTTCGAACCCACTATCTCCCGAATACTTGATACTGGCCGCACTTAAGCGACTGCAGCTATCGAGATCGGTGGTCCTGTAATATAAAAATCTCGTGTAAAGATAATATATCTAATTCCAGGCTCCTTGAGACGGTAAACCGAAGGAGATCTTTAGTACCCTTCTTACGCAAGTGACGTTGGTCCTACTGGGTACCTGCGATGTGCCATATGGAATTCATACAGACAGTTGTAGAGGGTTTTATAAAAAAAATCCACAGTTCTAGCCCTTCAGGCAAGCAACTCAATGTTGAAAACATCCTAGCGATATGAGCTACGAATTTTAGGTAAATAAAAAATAATCAAATGTGATAATATATCCTTTGTTTATGCATAAAAATTACAATCCTTTCCTTAATCATCGTTACGCGGCCGATTAGATTAGCAGCTTGACCTTTCTACCACTATGGGTACTAATGGGAGTCAATGCATTGTTTCACTTAAGCACCACTACGAGCGCTGATGTGAGTCAAAGCAGAGTTGGCCGTGCGGTTAGGGGCAGGCAGCTGTGAGCTTGCATCCGGGAGATAGTGGGTTCGAGCCGCATTGTCGGCATCCCTGAAGATACGTTTCCGTGCTTTCCCATTTTCACACGGCCACATCCTTCCCACTCTTTTCCTACCCCATCTTCGCCATAAGACCTATGTATGTCGGTATGACGGAAAACAAATTGTTAAAAAAATCACTTAAGCCCTTATAATTACATTCGGTGTAGACATTTTTAAAAAATCAAATAAAACCTGAGAGTATTAAACCAAGAAACACATTACAGAGAGAATTATGTAAATAGGTTAATTTAGCTAGGATTTGAAATATAAAGAAAATTAGTAAAGAAACAAGTGATTTTAGGCTGTTTTTAGGAACTGCATTTAGGCCGGAAGTGTTTTTCAAAAATAGTTTTTAGTTTGATAAAGCTATCCAAGACTCATAATTTGAAACCTTCCCGGACTCTTTATCCATTCGACTTTCGGCACAATTGAGGAAATTGCTTAATTTTACATTCTTCGTAGAATGAGGACCCCCACTTGTCTGCGAAGTAATGTTTTCAGCATCAAGAGACAGAACGTGGTTGATCCAGATACAGCATCATCGAACAAGACGTGGTGAAGGAAAAGGGAGCTATGCAGCATTGAAAAAGACTTCAAACGGGGGCTAAACATCGAGGAATTTCATGGTAACCGAACAGTTCTAGAAATGTTTATTTGTGACGATGATGGTGATGATTATATTGATGATGATGATGCCGAGGAGATTCCGGGCTGAGTGGCTCAGACCTCTGAGGCACTGGCCCTCTGACCCCAACTTGGCATTCCTGTGTTATTTGAAGGTCCTAAGATACGTCATTCGCCTGAAATCAAAGAGCACTTGCTCTCACCTAACACATTCCGGCCTTCTAGAGGCACTCAAAACCTAATTCGAAACGAGCGAACCGGCTCTCAGTTACTCACGCCTATTTAAGGCATCCTCGACTTTTACAATCACTTGCCTGCAGGCACAAATTACAAATTCACACAGGGGTATCATGTACCCAGCCTACTGGGCCTACTCAGAAAAGGAACAGGTTAATTACATGGCCCAAAATACCAAATTGACTGGAGGCGTAGCTTGCACTCCTAATACACTTTCAAAACCTACTTGGCACTAGGCCGTTTACACAAGGGCTAATCCCATACTAAGGAGGTGACTCGTATAAGAAAACTTTATTACATTCAGAAAAGAAGAAAATCGGTTATGAAAACGTCGTCACCTCAAAACAATATGAGTGGAAGCTCGAGAGTGTTAGGCACTCTCTATCCCAATTTGTAGTTAAAGAGACGGAATTTTTACCAAATATCTTTTACATTTTAAAGGTAGGTTACACGAGAAAAGTTTCGAACCTGCCCCGTGGGTTAAACTGCTGAGATAGCAAGAAATAAAGTTATTAAACGGCCATTACCTTGTTGATGAACTGCTGCCCGAAGAAAGAGGCGCTTCCCGCCCCCTGCTACATATTCACACACTAAGCAAGATGTCGATGGAGTGGCGACGAGCCATGAACCTCATCAGTTTTATAACCACAAGGAAGCTTCGAGACCTTTCATGAAATAAAAGCGCCACACCCCTTCCCTTTATTGGCTAACATCAAAAGTTACACACAACATGAACAAGAAACCTAGGATTGGAGGAAAATTAATTTAGAAAATTCGGGATTGGCTGAATTCAAAACTGGCGGAAACAGAGATCAATATTGCCAACCCAAAAATGAAAGAAAGAAATTTAACAAGGAAGAAACTTATGGATACCAGGTTTCTTCAAAAAAGTACATTCCTTTACACCAGAGTGCGTTATCATAGTTTTTGGTAGAGACATCTGTTAGAGAATGTCCCAACTTCTTGATACGGAGCAAACAAACACAAATCGAAATACACACAGTTCAGAACACTTCAAAATTACCAAATTTACAGTAGTGACATCTTCCGAGAAACCGTTGAGTTAATACAGTTTGTTAAAGTTCAGGCTTTCTCCTGTAGAGGAGTTTCAACTGGCGCAATATTTGAACTAGCGGCGTGGAGGTGTACCGCCCGGTACAATTATTATTATTATTATTATTATTATTATTATTATTATTATTATTATTATTATTATTATTATTATTATTGATGATGATGATGATGATGATGATGATGATAATTATGATGATGATAATCTTTCTTAATTCCAATCAGAAGTGCCACAACACAAGAGAAGATAAACCTCCAGTACATTCAATAATATAACATCGTACTTATATATGTAACCCCCTCCCCATAGCACTACAGCCCTAAAAGTCCTTGGCCTGCCAAGCGACCGCTGCTCAGCCCGAAATCCTGCAGATTACGAGGTGTCTTTTGGTCAGCACGGTGAATCCTCTCGGTCGTTATTTTTAGACCGGGGCCGCTATCTCACCGTCAGATAGCTCCTCAATTGTAATCACGTAGGCTGAGTGGACTTCGAACCAGCCCTCACATCCAGGTAAGAATTCCTGATCTAGCCGGGTATCGAGGCCGGGGCCTCCGGGTAAGAGGCAAGCACGCTACCCCTACACCACAGGGCCGGCACTTATATACGTGGTACGTTACAAATATAGAAATAATACTTTTAATCTATATACAAAATTATGGAAAATATGAACAGAAGACCATTACAGAAATAAGTTGATTAGGTAAAATTCTTAATTACACAGTAATTTTGAGAATATTAATAACAATGCTAAACTGATGAATTATGCAAACACTCCTCAACAATATACTGAACCCTTGAACTTACCGTAGAATTATGGGTTCACTACAGCAGTTCGGTTATTGCTTAGTGTTAATTTTTTTTTTTTTTTTTTTTTTTGCTAGGGGCTTTACGTCGCACCGACACAGATAGGTCTTATGGCGACGATGGGATGGGAAAGGCCTAGGAGTTGGAAGGAAGCGGCCGTGGCCTTAATTAAGGTACAGCCCCAGCATTTGCCTGGTGTGAAAATGGGAAACCACGGAAAACCATCTTCAGGGCTGCCGATAGTGGGATTCGAACCTACTATCTCCTGGATGCAAGCTCACAGTGTTACAATTATGAGCTGGGGGAACAAAATAGTCACAAAAAACTATGTATTTACTATGAGTACAGTTCAAGAACATATATGTACATGCGAGGATACAGTGCATCCCTTACAGATGTTAGATTGAATCTGCACAGAATTTTGCCACTTCAAGGGTGTAAGGATAAGCCAGTACAAAATCTTCCATCGTACAATCTGTTGGACACAAGATAGTGACAATGACGAAAAATTAAGAAAATAGCTTAGGTTTTTATGTGTTCTGTTTATGTCTACGATATTTGGACATTGACTGTACATTGACTCCCAGTACATTGGACAGCAATTTCTACCAGCGACTACCTGTAGAGAGACCTCTATATCATGATCGGTCTCTCAACAGCACCTAAGCAAATACTAGTTATTCCTAGTTTGCTTGCCCACGTTATGCGCCCTAGTGAACCAATCTAGGAGAAATTCGCTGTCGTTGTTAATGTCCCCAGGGAGAGGAACCGTGAGCTGGGACATCGTTAAACACGCAACTCGAACATACTGTACCTTTCAGAGGCGAATACCCCTGGCACATGATTTAGTAACGTGGACGAGATTGCATACTTCACTTCAAGGCGTACACGATTTACTCCGAAATGAGGGAACGATATGGGAAATGGGGTGCTTAAAATGTTACATTGTTATTCTTGCCATGCAAAGCAAAGCAAAGTCACCTCCGTACAGGCCATGAAGGCCCTTGGCAGGTGATGGGGTAGAGTGGTTAGCTCTACGCCCGGCCGCCTTTGCCCCCAGGAATTAACCTAGTACTCATTTTTGGTGTAGGCTGAGTGAACCTCAGGGCCATATGCACCTCCGGAAGTGGAAATCTCGTTTCTTAAATTTTACGACTTCCTGACGGGGATTCGAACCTACGTTCTTCCTGGCAAACCGAGCACGCCTTTACCGCCTCGGCCAGGCAGCCCCTATTCTTGCCATGATTCTTCCTAAATACTGTGTAGATGTGAATTGATTCTTTATTTCTTCTCTACTCTTTGCGGCGCTTTTTCTACACTTGGATTGGTTTCCGGGAGCGATGAATGCCACAGATGTTGACGTGGCCCAGTTTTATGGTCGGATTCCCTTCCTGATCCCAACCATATATGAGTGAAAGTTTTCACTATCCCCTTTTCCTTTAATGGTTGATAGTGTGGTGTGATGTGCATTTTAAGGCCAACACGAACATCCAGTCGTCGTGCTAGAGGAATTAACTAGATTCGGATAAAATCCCCGACCCATTCGGGAATCGAAATCGTGACTCTCTGAGCGAAAGGTCTCTATCCCGACCAATCAGCCAGAGAGACACACGAACTCATTATTTGATTTTGTCACCGTATTCTGTCTTCTCATCTCATTACAAAAATAGTCAATTTTCTTGCCAGACTTGTTAGCATGCTGGCCTTTGGTCCAACACTTCCCAATTTTGACTCCCGGTCGAGTCGGTGATTTTGACTTCGTTGGTTAATTCCTCTGTCTCGGGAGCTCTCTCTCTCTCTCTCTCTCTCTCTCTCTCTCTCTCTCCCTGTGTGTGTGTGTGTGTGTACATTCTTCAATATTATAATTCATTCTAAGTAGGTCCCCATCTTCATAGACGCGCAAGTCACTTGTAAGCGTCAACTCGAAAAACCTGCACCAGGCCTCCACCAAAACCATACGGCATTAAAACATACTTAACTGAGTGAGTTGGCCGTGCGTTTAGGCACGCGCAGCTGTGAGCTCACATCCGGGAGATAGTGGGTTCGAACCCCACTGTTGGCAACCCTGAAGATGGTTTACCGTGATTTCCCATTTTCACACACGACCGCTTCCTTTCCGTTCCTAGGCTTTTCCTATCCCATCGTCGGCATAAGACCTATCTGTGTCGGTGCGACGTTAAGCACATAGCAAAATAAAATGCATAATTACAAAGATGCAGTGTATTTACACCTTCTCATGTTATTTATTACACTTCAAAATTTTCAGACAAATGAGATCGTAGGCAAACATTAATAACACGGTATAAAAATTTATATTTCTTTATGTATCTCGTTATGAACTGTTTCGCGGCGTCATGATTGGGTTTTCTTTTCATATATATCCAGGATTGTAGACAGCGTCCTTTATTTAATTCTAGGAAAAAGAGGAATAGAAACCTGGAATGAAAGTTATTCCAGATCATAATACTGAAACTTGTTTCCAGTATGGGAAACATTTACTTACGAACGTAAGTTTGGAATATTGAGAGGTTGGACAAAACTATCACATATTCAAAATTCTGTGTATCTGCAATAATAAATGTGAGAAAACTCTAGCTACCAGCAGAGTCAAAAAGTAACGTAATTTCTTCAGCTCCCCCTTTCAGTGTAGACAACTTCTCTGCTTACCCTATGATTCCAGGCCTGGTTGCGAAGGAGTAGAGGCGTGACTAACCTCACCGACAGCCAGTTCGTGCATTTGATAGCTTGATCCGTTGAAGGTGCACAGATGAAGGTTCATGAGTACGCAATATAATGACGCAAATAGACATGCATGTGACGAGATGTTTTGTCATCTCAACAACACGTATTCCGAATGGCAGTCATCAACGTCAAAATCACGCAAATCACCACGAAAATACGAATTTTTACTGACCGATCAAAAGTAATAATTATGCTTAAAGTGTTCTTAGATATCCAGAGACTGGTTCATTTTTCGAATTAATTCCAGAAAATCAAACTGTCAGTAAGGAAACGTGGCTTCCCTGTGATGCAGTGCGTCGAAAATGGACTCATTTGTGACAGGATTTCTCCTTCAAGACAACGCCACGGTAAACCGGTCGCTACATAACTTACTTGACCTTCCATATGCTCCGTATTCTTAACACTTTGCTCCATCGAATTAATACCCGCTCCTGAAACTCTAAACCATGCTCAAGGGGTGGAGGTTTGCTTGGGTTGAAGAGACGAACATGAATTCTTTTCTACTATAATACAGAAGCCAGGCTCCAGAAGACAACTAATAAGCTATTCGATCTTGCTTGCTGCTTGCTTGTTGTTTTAAGGGGCCTAACATCGAAGGTCATCGGCCCCTAAGCTATTCGATCTGAGACGGGAGAATTATGGGTCTCAATGAGACAGTTCAGTATCCAGGAACTGGATCCGACGACCATTTAACCGAGAAAAATATATAATGCAGAAGTGTTAGCTCATTTGATTTTAAATGTGTTGACGATTTGTTTCAGTTTGCTTCCCTAACCTAGAAGACAGTTCCAGGGGATTGAGATTCTCAGATTATGGTTGAATTTTGCAGGCAGTCAAGAATATTATCAGCTCAGCAGGCAGAACATTAATGATATATTATCCATTACTCTCAGTCTGCAATCAATAATGCATTTTAATTATCTTCGCCCCTTTATTTCAGTTTTTCTAAAGAACTAACTTATATGTAGTCAACCTTCCCACCTTCTTCCATAAATATTTACTTTTACCTACAAACGATTATTATTATTATTATTATTATTATACCGAGCTCCATAGCTGCAGTCGCTTAAGTGCGGCCAGTATCCAGTATTCGGGAGATAATAGGTTCGAACCCCATTATCGGCAGCCCTGAAAATGGTTTTCCGTGGTTTCCCATTTTCACATCAGGCAAATGCTGGGGCTGTACCTTAATTAAGGCCACGGACGATTCCTTCCCACTCCTAGTCCTTCCTGTCCCATCGTCGCCATAAGACCTATCTGTATCGGTGCGACGTAAAGCAACTAGCAAAAAAAATTATAATTATTATTATTAAAGCCCGGATTTTTAGGCAGTAATAGGTTAGGATGGAAACTTACTGAAGCGAGTAATAAATATAGCTTAGTCTGGCATAAACATTAAGATTATTGCCCATCACAACCCCAAGAATTTATGTTACTCTCGCTATAATACAGAGGAAAGACTAGACGACACGTCTTCCCAATAACGAAATTAGTTTGCATTCTAACCTGCAACTGCCTAAAAATCCGGAATTTAATCATCTATCCCACGTAGTGCCAAGTCTAAGAACAGTGAAAGTTTCATAGCCTTCACGGACTGAACAGACTTGTGATTGCTTATTTGCATCAACTGTTCGAAAATGAAACAATTTTTATAGAATCGATGTCATCCCTTTGAGCGTTATATGAGGGAAAAGGACGCTCGTCATATTGCCAATAAAGTATGTGCTCCCCAAGCTGAATGGCTTGCTACGAATTCCAATATTTCAATAAGCTGAAATGAGGATAGGCCAAAGACTCATACGGCTTGTGATACGGACGTTGATGTCAGTAGCATAGGAGGAAACGGATACGTCATAAATACAACGATCTCTCTTTTCCGCGGTAGTGGAAACGGTTCGTGTAAAATTTTACTCATTGTAAAAACTTGAGGTCTTCTTTCTGGCCCTTTTGATTGGGCCAGCAATTGATGTCATTTTTTCTCAGTTTTACGGTTGTATTTACTGAATTTTTGAGCGCATACCGAATCGTCTTGTTGGAGACCGGTCAAGAGAGAGAGTGAGATTTGTGGATAGTGTAGTTCAGATATATATTAATCTAGGCAATTGTAAATTCTGGTTTTTTTCTTGTATTACATGTGGTCAAGGTAAGTTAAATAGTGAAATAGTTGAATAGTTAGAAAGGGTTAACGCCGTGAGAGACCTAGATGTTACTTTAACACTAAATCTGTCGTTTAATCAGCGTATTGAAAACATTTGTAAAAAAAACGTATAAACTACTAGGATTTCTTGTAAGAAATGGCAGGGATTTACGCCCCCTCAATTTCAACTCTCTTTAATTCTGGAATATGCCTCTATGCTTGGGAATCCATGTTACAAATCACATATTGACAAACTGGAGAAAATACAAAAATGTTCCTATAGTTTCACCGATATAATCTTCTCATTTTGATGGAATATCATATAGTAAACTCCTAAGCGATCTTAATTGCGACTGCTTAGAGAATCGATGAGAAATATCGCAGTTTCTTTTTCTATACAAATGTGTGAATGACATATTGGACAATAGCGTTTTGCTTGAACAGCTTAATTTTAATGTGAAAATCTAACGTCTAAGGCATTTTTCTCTGTTGAAATCGAAGAAAAACCCTCTACCAAAAGAATTTCCCACTACAGAGAATGTGCGGAGCATTTAATAATTTGATATTAAAGGGTATAGACATGGAATTTAATTTTACATTTTCAGAACTTGTTTTGATCAAAGAATTGTTTAGAGTATAAAATCCGAATTTCACAATTTGTAGATTTATTTCGTTTTATTTATATAGGCTAACTGTGCTCTTAAAAGAGGTATTTTAATTTTTGTTCTCTGTTACCAATATGGACATTGCTGTTTAGATAATATTTATGTAGCTTACAGAATCGTAATTTAATAATTCTCTATAATAATGATTGTGCATGTTACTGTAACATTATCTGTGACCGAATTATATATTTGGTGTACATAAAAAACTCTACAATTAGTTTTTCTGTATGCTTCTATGTTCTTATTTTCTCCCTTTGTAATTTTCACTCAGTGTATTTCTTCAGTTTGTCTACTGTAATTGGAGCAATTCTCTGTTTTATATTGTATTAAATAAATAAATAAATTCTTGACCACAGCCACAGGACGTACAGTTTCATTTGGAATTCGAACTACTGAGGTGGTAACACCATCTGCCACCCTGAACTGAACAACCGACGTTGGGAAATTCTATACGAATTCATAGCAAAACTATACTTAGCCACTTCGCTTCCGCACATACAAACAGCACAGTAACAATTTACGACAATACCGGATTTATTCGTGCTCAATGTTCTCTTTCTTCGAATAACGACGGTCGTACTAAAGTCTTCACTTCACTAGCTGCAATACTCGGTTCTGCTCGGGTACTTATTTGAATTTTTTACTTTCAGCACGCACTTGAAGTGATTTTTATACATTTTTTATTGTGGCGAAGATTGTAATTTTACGGACTCTTTTGTAGATTGAGAGTTATTGTTAAGGAGGAAGACCTACACTTTTGAACACAGGAAAATAGGGTGTATTAAAAAAATGTCCGCAGCAAGGAAATGAATAATAAAAGGAAACTTAGTATGACAAAAACATTATTCCTCAATGATAATATGCCTACATATTTATAAGCCATATAAACCTATATAATTAATTATTCACAATAGTGGTATACCATGCCCACTATTTTGCCGTTTCCTTAATAATTTCCAAACACATGAATATTTATCTATCATCCCTTTCTATTATGATTAGTAATGCAATAGCTACAACATATACTACACTGACTGACAGAGCAAATGCAACACCAAGAAGGAGTGGTCAGAACTTTATGCCAATTGCAGGGTAGACTGACGTCACTGAGGTGTGCTCATGATGTGAAATGCGCCGCTGTGCTGCGCACGTAGCGAACAATAAATGGGACACGGCGTTGGCGAATGGCCCACTTCGTACCGTGATTTCTCAGCCGACAGTCATTGTAGAACGTGTTGTCGTGTGCCACAGGACACGTGTATAGCTAAGAATGCCAGGCCGCCGTCAACGGAGGCATTTCCAGCAGACAGACGACTTTACGAGGGGTATGGTGATCGGGCTGAGAAGGGCAGGTTGGTCGCTTCGTCAAATCGCAGCCAATACCCATAGGGATGTGTCCACGGTGCAGCGCCTGTGGCGAAGATGGTTGGCGCAAGGACATGTGGCACGTGCGAGGGGTCCAGGCGCAGCCCGAGTGACGTCAGCACGCGAGGATCGGCGCATCCGCCGCCAAGCGGTGGCAGCCCCGCACGCCACGTCAACCGCCATTCTTCAGCATGTGCAAGACACCCTGGCTGTTCCAATATCGACCAGAACAATTTCCCGTCGATTAGTTGAAGGAGGCCTGCACTCCCGGCGTCCGCTCAGAAGACTACCATTGACTCCACAGCATAGACGTGCACGCCTGGCATGGTGCCGGGCTAGAGCGACTTGGATGAGGGAATGGCGGAACGTCGTGTTCTCCGATGAGTCACGCTTCTGTTCTGTCAGTGATAGTCACCGCAGACGAGTGTGGCGTCGGCGTGGAGAAAGGTCAAATCCGGCAGTAAGTGTGGAGCGCCCTACCGCTAGACAACGCGGCATCATGGTTTGGGGCGCTATTGCGTATGATTCCACGTCACCTCTAGTGCGTATTCAAGGCACGTTAAATGCCCACCGCTACGTGCAGCATGTGCTGCGGCCTGTGGCACTCCCGTACCTTCAGGGGCTGCCCAATGCTCTGTTTCAGCAGGATAATGCCCGCCCACACACTGCTCGCATCTCCCAACAGGCTCTACGAGGTGTACAGATGCTTCCGTGGCCAGCGTACTCTCCGGATCTCTCACCAATCGAACACGTGTGGGATCTCATTGGACGCCGTTTGCAAACTCTGCCCCAGCCTCGTACGGACGACCAACTGTGGCAAATGGTTGACAGAGAATGGAGAACCATCCCTCAGGACACCATCCGCACTCTTATTGACTCTGTACCTCGACGTGTTTCTGCGTGCATCGCCGCTCGCGGTGGTCCTACATCCTACTGAGTCGATGCCGTGCGCATTGTGTAACCTGCATATCGGTTTGAAATAAACATCATTTATTCTTCCGTGCCGTCTCTGTTTTTTCCCCAACTTTCATCCCTTTTGAACCACTCCTCCTTGGTGTTGCATTGTCACTGTCAGTCAGTGTATAATCAGTGAAGTCCGTCAAGTATAAATATATTTTTCATGGAGTTATTTTCAAGTAGTCAAGTTTTTCATCAATTATCATTTGAAAATGTTTAAACATAACCAACAAAGATAGCTCAATAATTTTAACAAACATTTTTCTTCTCTATGAAGTAGGCATGCAAACAAAATTTCATGTTAATATCTTAAAAACTTTCAGAGTTATCAGGGAAACTGTTCTGAAAAACGAAAATCACGGGAAATGTGCAACAAACTCACTGGTAAAGGGCTTGTTTGGATAAAAAAGCTTCACATTGTTGGTCATAACTCCGAGAGTATTGTAGATATTAGCAAAAATACTGCACTGTTACAAAGAGAAAGGTTGAATTTTAAATGAAAAATAAATTGGTCGGTCATAGGCTTCATCCCCCTTAAGTGTTCCATTTTAAGATTTAGTTTGAGTAGTTTCACGTTAAACTTTGCCCTTGCAGCAGCCTAGAAGTAGTTGATCCATTGAGATACGAATAAGTGATAACTTTATACATTTGCTCTTCGCGCTATCCATATAATGCACATGATTCCATTTAACAATGGGACTGTTACCAATCAGCCTAGTGAACGCGAAAACATCTATACTACACAGATGACACAAGTTTCCACTATTTCAGACTTTATATTTTTGTTTATGGGTTTAGAATAAGAAAATCATTTATGACTATGAACTTTACTGCGTGGTGTAGTAAGAGAAAAAGACTCATCCATTTGAAATATCCTCCCATACGTATGCTTGTCTTTCCGTATAATAAATTTGTTCTCTGTCACATTTTTCATCTTCACAATCTTTCTACTCATGCCACAGAGATTTTCTTTTCAGGTCACTAATTAACCGTTAGGTAGATAAAGACAGGGACAGGCCGTAAAGGCCTGGAATGAGGCATAAAACTGGGCACACCCACATCATCAGTGATGGAATGGTTCGGCCTTAATCTACGTTTTATCCTCTGTAATAACATTTAATGAAATGGAGGGCAACAAACTACAAAACATTTAATATGAGAATTAATACCACTAAGTGGCTTATTGTATGTGGTCCAATCGAGTTAGTGGTAAAATCTCGTTCCCGCAATCTGCCTATACAGGTAGGTAGAGAATATGAAATATTTATTTCTAGGGAAAGTAGAAGAAAATATTAAATACTGTCAAAATCAGAAAGCTCCAGTCATGTGATGCGAGGAGAGAAATATCTTCGACTGCATCTGGTCATATAAGGGAAGATACAAGGCCAAAGAAAACCAGGAAGAACATGAATTTCTTGGATTGATAATCTGAAAACTTGGTTCTACTGTTCCACTCTTGAGCTATTTGGCGTTACATCATTTAAAGCAAGAATCTCTAATATAGTGGCCGACTTTCTAAAAGGAAATAGGCCGGGCTGAGTGGCTCAGACGGTTGATGCGCTGGCCTTCTGGCCCCAACTTGGCAGGTTCGATCCTGGCTCAGTCCGGTGGTATTTGAAGGTGCTCAAATACGTCAGCCTCGTGTCGGTAGATTTACTGGCACGTAAAAGAACTCCTGCGGGACAAAATTCCAGCACTTCGGCGTCTCCGAAAACCGTCAAAGTAGTTAGTGGGACGTAAAGCAAATAGCATTATTATTATTATTAAAGGGAAATAGCACTTGAAGAATATGAATCATAAACAGAAGAAGATTACTATTGATTACCGGGGATCGTTGTTCATTTAACAAGTTCCAAGTGAGTTGCCCAGAATTCACCACAATTTTCAGTGATTTTATAACCACCAAACAAAAGTTGAAAATTTTCGCCCAGATCCAAACTCAGGAAGGAAACCGTCAAGGATTTAAATGACCTCGCAACGCTTAGCAGATTTTCGCAGACTCCATGTCGTTGGGGAGGGAAAGTGCCTGGAAGTCATGTTTTGATTGCATTTGTCTCCTTTCCAACTTGAACACTTGCAGTTCCCTCTGCTTCTGGCCTTTACGATGACCATCAGTTGCTTACAAGCCCAGCCACTTTCTCTCGGGTTATAATTAATCTCCCAGAGCCGGTATTCACGCATGGGCTGCTCTAAGTTGCTGGGAGCCGCTCCCGTTTTTGACATAAATATGTCTTATGGCTGTGGGTCCTCCAAAAATGTGTGAAACGTAACACGACAAAATGTGTAACGGAAGTGTAACCATAGCAACCACGCAGGCTATGCCGTATGGCTGGTTGCCATCTGAAATTAGCAGACGTTGCTGGATGGCCATGGCCGGGAGACGTATTTATGATAATTTGCGATGGTGTACTGCTCTTTGTAGCTCCATAAAAAGACCAGGCAGTCACCATAGGTGGTTTCATTCCAGCCAAGAATGTGGTCTACCACGGAATACTTCATTTTATCCTGTATCAATTATGAATAATAGTTATGTAATATTTTCTTTGTCATTTCATGTTAGTTTAGTTTTCTCCTACCGGTATTTCATTTTTTATAACATTGATGCACTTTAAGTACCTTCCTGCTATATGCCTGTAATTCACAACGTTTGAACATATTCCTTGTGGAATCCGGGATCTGGTAGACTAGTTATAATATAATGGCATTGTCGAGATATAAGACCACAATTAACTTTGCTGGGTTTGAACTCCTCTTAATAGTCCCAAAGCTGGCCTTCCGTGGTGTCCCACTTTCACCAGGAAAATGTTGGGGCTGTACCTTAATCTCATCAGTGAAAAAATATCTTTTTGTCTTCATTTTGTTGAGAAATATTTATGTAGTAGGAAATAAGAAAATTAACAGTTTGTCATTGAATTTTTAAATTTAGGGATTGCACACCTAATTTACGCACTTAATAGTTTGTAAATGGAATTATTACGCTAAATAAGTAGAGACCACATACGTGTCAATCTCCCTGAAGAGTTTAAGGTCTCTTTCTTTCTAATCCTAGCCCAGTTTTATCTCATCGTCACCATAAGACCTGTCTGCGACCTTCATCGGAATATCTATAGAAAATATTTACAGGGAATTATTGGAAGAAAATTAATACAGAGAGAAAGGAAGATGGAATCTTTAGTGAATGAAAATAAAATGGAGATAAGAAAGTAGCATGTAAAACTCCTTAAAGATGGTGAAGAGGAAGCATTTATCGCAATTATTTGCACGAAAATCGGTACAGAGACAAAGGAAGATATAATCCATCGGATGAAGCTAAAAAGGCGGAATGTGAAGCTGTTTGGCTGTAAAACACCTTAAGAGATAGTACAATGAGATAATAAGTACCGTCCCAAATCAAAGCAAAATAGTAGGAGGTCAAATTATTATTATTATTATTATTATTATTATTATTATTATTATTATTATTATTATTATTATTATTATGTGGTAGTGGTAGTAGTAGTTTTTTGTGGCAGGGGAAAATCTTTTAAAGACACCACTCTGTGTGGGAGTTGGATTTCCACCAACTAAAAACCCTTGCCCTCTTCACTCACACAGCCCATTGTGGAACTGCTTGACGGCATAACATCAGAATGGAGTTATGTATATTATTAAGTTCTTCCTTTCTCTTCTTTCTCCTTCATCCCCATTATGCTTATCGCCATTGCCTTTACTTTGTTCCAGGCAAGTGGACTCCCCAACATAATCTGAACCAGATTCTCTGGCGTGAGTCGTTGACCAAGTTGTTGGCAGGCTTTCCTTCGTTCTTCTTCCCATCGAACACAGTAGAAAAGAGTGTGTTCTACTGTATCCCTTTAAGAACAGTACCGACAACCATCTTTCTGCGTCTTTCCCATCTTTATGGCGTATACGCCGAATCTCTCATGTCCTGTCAGGATCTGCGACAGATAGTAATCTACCTGCCGATGTCTACATTTAAGCCAGTCTCCTATGTCAGGTATTAGCTTGTTTGTCCATTGGCCAACATCGGTTGTGCCATCCTATCAGTCTTTCCAGTCTAGTAAGAGTTGGTTCCTCAAGGCTTTCTTTTCTTCAGCAGATACAGCCGCACCCCTTTCATGCCAAAGTTTTCTCTCTACAATGAGGAGATCAATGGAAATACTGGCAGCTACAACTTGTAAAGCTGCTGTCGAAACAGTTCGATATGCACAGATAACTCTGAGCAGCATCTTCCTCTGTACTCTTTCCATAGATCTTCGGTGAATCTTCCTCCTGAGTGCATTGTGCCAGATAGGTGCAGCATAAAGGAAAATGGAATATACTGTAGAGCACATAATCTGTCTCTTAACTGTTCTTGGTCCCCCGATATTAGGCATAATTCCAGCTAATGCCGATGACTTCTTCTCTGCCTTTTGAGTTACTGCCTTCACATGTGCACCAAATGTGCAATTCCTGTCAATAAGAACCACAAGTTATCATACAGACTTCCTTGGGATAATCACTGTATCACTTAATAAGAAGAGGGACATTCTTCCAATTCCTGGAACCTTTCAAAATTACAGCCTCAGTCCTATGTGGAGCCAATCTCAATTTAATATTTACCATCCAAAGGGAAACTCGTCTCAGTTATTAATTTACTCGGAAGGTCAGTTCTTCTACATTCTCTGCTGTTACCACAATTGCAAGGTCATCTGCATAACGGATAGATGTTGTCCCTTTTGTCAGCTGCAGGCGTAAGACGCCATCATATAGAATGTTCCACAAGGTAGGTCCTAGGACAGATCCCTGTGGAACGCCAGCACTCATTTCAAGGTCTTCCAAATCATCAAGTCGTATTCTTCATCCTTTGAAGTACTTAGCAATTATTTGTTGTAGGTACCGAGAAATGTTCTTCCTTCGAAGTTCTCTCAAAATAATGCTCCAAGAAGCAGTGTTAAAAGCATTTTTGACATCTAGCATTATCAAAACAGTACATTTATCACTGCTTTCTGCCTGTATTTGAATCACCCTCTCAATACCTTGGGTTGTGGTTATGCCCTTTCTAAATCCAAACTGGTTCCAGTTGTTCAAATTCTTTCTCCAGGCTCTTTTTAATCAATCTTTCGTAAAATTTGCTCAAGGTATTTAATAAGCATGGTGGCCAGTACGCTGATGGATCTAATGATAGTTTCCCTGCCTTCAATAACAGCACTAGCTTGGCTACTTTCCACTCATCGGGGAATTCACGCTTTTTTTGTAAATCATTGAAGACTGATAAGATCCAACCAGGTACCACCTCAACTGCATACTTGATGGTTTCTGGTGGGTGGTAGTAGTAGTAGTAGTAGTAGTAGTAGTAGTAGTATGTGGCTCAGGTGCCAGCGCGCCGTTCTCTCAGCGCTGGGTTCCGTGGTTCAAATCCCGGTCACTCCGTCACTCCTTGTGAGATTTGTGCTGGACAGGCGGGACAGGTTTTTCTCCGAGTACTCCGGTTTTCCCTGTCATATTTCATTCCAGCAACACTCTCCAGTATAATTTCATTTCATCCATCATTCATTAATCATTGTCCCAGAGGAGTGCGACAGGCTTCGGCAGCCGGCACAATTCATATCCTCGCAGCTAGATGGGGCTTCATTCATTCCATTCCTGACCCGGTCGAATGACTGGAAACAGGCTGTGGATTTTCATTTTCAGTAGTAGAAGTATTAATACAATATAGCATAGCAGTGCGCAAACAAGTCTTGCACACACACTTTCCACTTTCCCACAGTGCGGTACGGTAAGATTAACTTTCCTTTACGCATGCGCATAAGATAATGAACACAACGAAAAGCTTCTGATGGACTCCATATCAATATGTGATTGAGAAGCGTGACCAGTTTTGAGGAAAATAATGGATAGGAAGTGCGTTGTGACATACCAGGTTTTGGTTCTTCACCGACGATATGTTTGTTTGTTTCCCAAAGTACTAAACCGATAACATTAACATTTTCATAACTGTTACAAAACAATAATAGAGGAGCAATTCACCCAAAAAGCATAAACAGTTATTTCAAATTTCCCTTTGGGATAATCAAGTGATCATAAATAATTGAATCTCAAATAGATAACGACTAATTTATTTGCATGTAACAAAATCTCGCGAGACACCTGTATGGAAATAGGAGTCGAAAAGTGTAAAATTGAGGTCATCCAAAAGGGGGGAAACTGACCCATCGCCTATAAAACTACCATAAATAAAATAATTATGTATCTAGAGTATGATGAGATGAGGCCTTTTTGATAAAAGAGTCTTCTGTATGTCTCCCAGTCATGGCAATCCATCAGTACTGCACATCACAGCCTGGACAGTTGCTAGGTAACACCATTTCACACATTTTGTATCACTAATTGTGTGACACAATTTTCAGATGGCCCACAGCCATAAGACTTATTTATGCCAAAACACAGAGAGAGAGAGAGAGAGAGAGAGAGAGAGAGAAAGAGAGAGAGAGAGCATTCAGCAGTCGACGAATGAAAAAAGACTGAAACCAAAATCTGAATGCCACATCACTGTCAAAGACCGCGTGTACCTAACAGGGTGTATATTGTCCACCACTTCATTTTAGTAGCACTTCCTTCAGCATTTCCACTAACCACAGTGTCGCTTACATCACCCGAGCTACAGCCAGTCCCTAACAGTTCTTTCTTCGACTTCACTGATAGCGGGTTAGTCCGATCTTACAAGTTAGAAATATAAAAATAAAATCCCGTCTCGCTTCAAATTCTGTTAGTTATGTAATGGCAGCCTGATCATCGAAACAATTACTGCAGTTCTCCAAACTTACGCTTTGAATTCCAGAATCCTAATTCAGTGCCTCGGGAGTGAGATTGAAATATAAGACAGACTGGAGTTTGGCCTTCATATTTATATTCCCAGTAAAATCGAGATTTTAAAAATCACTCTTAAAAAAGGCATTTAAAAAGTTCAATGATAATACGTAGAGCCCCGTTATTTAAACAGTAATAGGCTAGAATGCACTTATCTGGCTGGTAGGAAATGTTGTCCATGCCACTCTTCCGTAATGTAGCGAGAGTAAAATAACTTCCAGAGAATATATTAGACCGGGATCCTAATATTTATGCAAATCTCAAAGGATAGCTGTTGTCCCGGTTACGGTACCCTTGTTACTCGCTTCAGTAAGTTTGCATTCTAACCTATAAAAGCCTAAAAATCCAGCTTTAATAATAGAATAATAATAATAACAACAATAATAATAATAATAATAGCAATAATAATAATAATAATGGTTTTGTGGGATCGGCACTGTATTCTAACCAAGATGGCCGCGGTTTGAATCCTGGCCGATACATGTAGGGATTTTGAAATTAAATGTGACGTTCTAGTGGTTCGGATTCCACATAAAACTGTAGATACTTTGGCTATGATCACGACAACGAAAGTTAAACTGTTAGCTTACGTTGGTCTGTATTAGAATCACGGCCGCTTTGGTGAGGAATTAGTGACAATGGCTCTAAATTAACCCTCCCCGTCCTACATCTGAGTACATTCAGATCAACTCAGTTGTAATTGAACACAATAATTCACGCTATGTATAAGTCAGCCTCTTCACTTCACGGCAGTTATATTACGGATCTATGTCTTCTTCTTCGCTCATCCTCTTTCGAGGTCTACTGGCAACGTTGAGGATGCCAATTTCGAGGTCTACTGGCGCGTTGAGGATGCCAATCTTACGCCACTACCTCGACAGCTCCATCCAGCTTCCTCAATATACGCACTATCTGAACATCTTTATCACATTAATGCGTACAATAATTGGTTCTTGATCAGTTTCACCACCAAAGATAACTTCGTTGTGTGAACCAGTGTGGAGAGTGTCTGCCTCCGAATCCCAAACCCGGCAGAGATAGTCGAATTTTTTGAAGGGTGGAAAGAAAATCCATTCGACACTCCATGTCGTAAGATGTCGTCTTGTAAAAGATCTCTGGTGACACAATTGGTGTTCACATAAGAAAATTAATTTTAAAAAGGCATAAACGCTCAAGAGATAAGTTATTCGGTTTACTCTTCTATCCAGTAAGTCTAGAATAGAACGGAACATCGATATTGACGAGGAAGCAGCCAGATGGCGTCAAATTGTCTGAATACGGTAGCTGTATTATTATTATTATTATTATTATTATTATTATTATTATTATTATTATCCCGAAAATCTCCATTTGATATCGCGCATGTCACTAGATATTAATACTGTAACGCCAACATATATTGATTACTTAGCTTTTGACCCGTAACACGAGTCCGGAAGAAGATTATAAGGAGATTCGACCAATCGGCAGATGTCGATCGCCATTATGTTATCGCTTTCGAGTTACCACTTCCATTATATCACACCTACGCGAATTCTTTTTTAGGGGCCGATACCTAGAAGTTGAGCCCTTTAAAAAAACAAATCATCATCATAATCAAGGTTTTTTATATAATGTCAACAGAATTTATATATATATATATATATATATATATATATATATATATTACTAGTTCCCTTCGTCGCACCGACGCAGATAGGTCTTGTGGTGACGATAGGATACAAAAGGGGTAGAAATGGAAAGGATGTGACCGTGACGTCAATTGAGGTACATTCCCAGTATTTTCCTGGTGTGAAGATGGGAAAGCACCGGAAAACCATCTTCAGGACTGCCGACATTGGGGTTCGAACCCACGATCTCCCGGATGCAAGCTCACAGCCGCGCGCCCCTAACCGCACTGCTTAAACAGAATAACGAAATGAAATAGCCCAAGTAATACATTTGGCCATAGAACGCTCATTCAGCAGGACGTAATTGTGTTATCCTAATGAGGACGACAGCCGAAATGTTGGGAGGCTGCTGGATGAGAGTAATTCATGGGGTATTCATTTAAGGATTAAATATATATTTTGACTCAGTGCGTTGTAAATCCAGTGGCATAGCAAAGGTACATTCGCAAAATTCGAGAAGAAAATTGCTACTGATCTTCGTGTGGAGTAAGAATGGAGAAAATCCGTGCAGTATAGTCGATGCAGTTGTAGAGGCTAATACAGACATCGCAAGTTCCCTATATTTATTCCGATCTTTGCATACGGACTTGATATATATTTTTCTTATTGAGAGCTGCAGTCTTCGCCTGAGGGCCGAGAATAGGAAAGGGAAGCTGAGGACAGACAAGGTCTGGCACGAGAATAAATAAAACATAGCGTTCCATTCATGCGAACAGCTGCCGGAAGGTAGGTCAGGCCATCTGGAGTTCGGTTTACGTCCCAGTCGTTCTTCCATCCAACGTCCAATCTACTGTTTATCTCTCTGGGAAGTCGACCAATATATGATGTGCTGAGGGTATTGTAATTCACCTGTCGTATAAAGCAGTCAACCAATGCTTGAATCATGTTTCCTGCGGCATTCACGATATCAGGAAGTCATATACTGACGTAACTATGTCTATAAAATTAGGCAACATTCATTCACACCTCCGTGTAAAGGAATAATGAGCTTACAGTCCGGCATATAACTCCGGAACTAAAGATATAATGCGAATAGTTTTGGAACAGTTCGATTGGTAATATGACACTCGATGGAATTCAGTTAAATACAGGGGGTGGTGGGGAGGCTTTAAAAAGTCTTCGCACTCTTACATTTCCTCCGCTACACGGAAAAGCGTATAATAATAGATATGATTTTGGGCATAGAAGGCGAGAGAACGAGTACAGATTCTTTGATTGTTCCCCTCTTAGTAGCCTCTTACGAGATGCGGGGTGTACAGTTAATACATCCTTTGACTCCACCCACAGCGGAGATAAAGTGTTCCGATAAGTCGAAAGAAAAACGAGTGTCCGAAAAAGAGTGGTAAGGCTCAATAGTTATGAGAAAATGAAATGCATTCTAGACCCCGTAAATATAATAATAATAATAATAATAATAATAATAATAATAATAATAATAATGTTAACCAGCCTGTGGTGTAGAGGTGGCGTGTCTGCCTCTTATTCCAAAGGCCCGGGTTCGTTTTCCGGCTAATTCAAGGATTTTAATTCTAGAATGACGAGTAGAACGGGGCTCAGTTGATACGATATTTTTTTCTATTTCTTAGTTACAGGAAGAAAGCGCACAGTGAGCAGATCGCACTACTGTCCCAGTATACGTAGACCAACACTGGTTGCCATGGTTACTGTGATGTTGGGAAATTGGTTCTTTCTTTTCTTTTTTTTTCTTGCTAGTTGCTTTACGTCGCACCGACACAGGTCTTATGGCGACGATGGGATAGGGAAGGGCTAGGAGTGGGAAGGAAGCGGCCGTGGCCTTAATTAAATTAAGGTACAGCCCCAGCATTTGCCTGATGTGAAAATGGGGAAACCACGGAAAACCATTTTCAGGGCAGCCGACAGTGGGGTTCGAACCTACTATCTCCCGAATACTGGATACTAGCTGCACTTAAGCGACTGCAGCTATCGATCTCGGTGTTGGGAAATTGATTACGCTAATTCGAGATATAGGTGGTGGTGGTGGTGATGGTGGCGTTGGTGGTGGTGATTATTGTTTCAAGAGGAAGTACAACTAGGCAACCATCCTCTACATAACACTAATTAGAGAGAAAAAAATGGAAGGGATCCGACATTTCGAAAAATGAAGATGTCAGCCTAAGAAGGACAAGGGCCACGAAGGGCGTGAAAATCAAAAACTTCCTAAAATTCGCACCCTAATACCTTCGGGCTCAAAAAGAGCAAGACTTGACCAAGGGAGGTCAGATAAAATAGATAAAAGTGAGGAGTCTGGCACAAGTAAGTGGAAGCAATACCAGGACACACGTAACGGCCCCGTAGTCACCAACCCAAGCTCTCCTAAGTTCGGAGCCTCTGGGGCCCCTATAAGTCGCCTCTTACGACAGGCAGAGTTTCCATGAGTGTTATTCTACCGCCTCCACCCTCAGGGAAAATTAGAGACAGACCCCACCCCAAAATCATAGTCTTGTCAAAAGTGATGGTTTTGAGGTATATGGTTAGGTTTCCGATTTATGATACTGAAACCAAAAGTTATGCGAAGATAACAGGGTTTTCAGTATAAAACCTGACCGCTCGCACGTGGCTGAGCTACGGTGGCCGGCCGGCTGCCTTTCCCCACACCCGTGGTCCACTTGACCACAGCCGCCTGTACTCTGTCTTCGCTTCTTAAATCTGCTTATCTGTTTATACAGTAGATAAGAAAACCCATACCCGATGGCCTACCAAGCGACCGCTGCTCAGCCCGAAGGCCTGCAGATTACGACGTGTTGTGTGGTCAGCACGACGAATCTACTCGTCCGCTATGCTTGGCTTTCTAGACCAGGTCCGCTATCTTACCGTCAGATAGCTCCTCAATTCTAATCACGTAGGCTGAGTGGACTTCGAATCAGCCCTCAGGTTTAGGTAAAAATCGCTGACCTGGCCGGGAAACGAACCCGGGGCCTCCGGGTAAGAAGCAAGCACGCTACCCCTACACCAAGGGGCCGGCATACAGTATAAGAACCTTAACTAAACTCTTACCTCAGAGCAAATACTGGAAACGTCATCCTTCCTCAGCTAAACAGGCATTGTACCAGGTAAACACATTTCGACTGACACGGTTAGCTGTGATGTTTCTTATTGTAGTTCGTAAGTTTTCCTTAAGTTACTCCATTGTAGGTGGCTTTGTTTGGTTCAGTTCATCATTCAGGGTACTCCACAAATAAAACTAACAGACTGTTAGATCTGAGGATCAGGTGGGTCATAATCCAGCACTAATCACTCTTATATTAAAACACTTCCGTAGTTTTACACATGGACTCATCTGCTGTATGAGCAGTTGCGGATTCTTTTAGAAACGAAGAATATGATTTTCGCTCTTCCGTTAGCTGACTGGAAAATGTACAGAGAATGGCATTTCGCTACCTCTCTCCATTTACTGTATCCTCGTAAAAAAAATTGGACGATTATACGCATACCGCTAATCGCACATCAAACTCCGACTTTCTCTATACATTGTGGATTTTTACGACACCAATAGCGTGTGTTGTGAGTGTTAATATGTGAAGTAAAGAACAGGAAACGGGGCAGACAGCCAGGAGGGCCGCAGGTACGGGGGAAGCCAACCAGCCGACCGGCCTTGTCTGAGTCGCGGGCGAGCGGTGAGATTTTATATGGAAAACCCTGCAGTTATGATGTCTAATGATACATAATTTTACGGCTTACATTCGGATAACTAAATGGTACAAATCCGGGGAGGTAACACGGCAGGATCCAAAATTTGAACCTAAATGTTTTTTAAAAATTGGTGATTGGCCGACTAAATAAGAAATCCGACCCCTCATGTGTGGTACCATTAGAATGCCTTCTTTGATTCCTATAGGAAATAATTAATCAAAACGGTGTATATAAAGAAAAAATAAAATAGAACATGGTAATACTATTATCTCAAAGAATGGAATTTTTTTTATCAAATAACGAAAGACATTTTTAATAATCACTCTCAGACAAAAATAAATCCAATATTACAACACTGTCAAGAATCTGCAGGCCTTTGTACAGCACAATGTTTAGTCTTAAACAAAAAAGGAGAAACTTAAAAATTTGAGGAAAACTAATGGAAAGAACTAAGGAAGATTCTCGAACAAAAATGTTGGGAGTACTTCGATGGGAAGTCATAAATACATTTATGTCCATCTGAAAATGTTCAAATGCCCTCAGGATGAGACGAATTTGTGTTCATGGTCACTTGCTCTGAGTGGATCCGCAAAGACTGGCGTAAGATATTTTAGCATTTTGACAAAAATTCGAAAACACAAATAAGATGGATCGTCGAAGTGAAAAATTATTTATTAGGGATGAGGATTACGTGATTTCAGATCCCGCTGTCGGCAGCCTTGATGATAAATGATTTCTTATTTTGACACCATAAATATGTTGGGACCGTACCTCCAAGTCCTAGCCATTTCTTCACGCCGTGTTGCCGAAATCTACTTGTCCCTGAAGGATCCAAAGTGGAGGTGGTGTATGAGTTTAAATAGCTTGGTGTACATCCAACCAACAAGAATGAGGAAATGGTAGAAATACAGGCAAGAATTCAAGCTGCCAATAGAGCATACTTCGCAGTACTACCACTTTTCAGAAGTAGAGACATAAACCATAGCCTAAAAGTTATGCTTTACAAAACCCTCATTCGCAGTATAGTGATGTATGGAAGTGATACGTGGACCCTCACAAAGAAAGCCGCGGATAAGATAGATTCCTTCGAAAGGAAAATCCTGAGGATAATTTATGGATCCATATGCGTACAAGGGGAATGGAGAATTAGATATAAGAATGAACTATATTCCCTGTATGGGGAGGCACCCATGTCGCATGCCGTTCGAATTAAGAGACGTAAATGGGCAGGCCATCTAATTAGGATGGAAGAACACCGAATCCCAAAGAAGATATTCTTAGGAGACTTTTGAGGAAGAAGGCCTGTGGGAAGGTCACGTAACAGATGGGAAGATTGGTGTACATCAGGATGCAGCACACATCCTCAAGATCCGGAACTGGAAGAGTTGTTGCGCGAGATTGACAAGTTTAGCGGAGAGCAACTGGGGTGGCCATGTCCCGAAAACGGGCCTTCGCGCCATAGACAGAGAGAGAGAGAGTGTGTTGCCGAAATCTACATTTGTTTATGCGACATGACCAAGTAGCAGGACGTAAAGCAGAATAATGTAATTATTCAAAGTAGATACACTACCTAACGCATAAAACTCACCGTGTGGATAAGTGATAGAATATCTTTCTCTAAAACCCATGATCGCAGGTTCAAAAGCTCGTTGATGTAGAAGAACTTTTGAAAGGGGCAAGGAATGCCATTCGGCACTCCATGTCGCAAAATGTTGGCATGTAAAATATCTTCGGTAACACTTTTGACATTTCCCGACAAAGTTATTTAAAACTCAGTCATGAATCACGTGCCATCTGATGAAGTAGAACGGAAAGTCGAAATTTGCCCGTGGGCAGCTTAGATGATATGAAATCAAAATTACTACACGTGATTGCTGAGGGCATACGATTATTATTATTATTATTATTATTATTATTATTATTATTATTATTATTATTATTATTATTATTATTACTTTAATCGCTCTGCCCAATGAATGAGCGCGTTTGAACTTTTTCTTCTCCTTATTCATCCGGCTCTATGGCTGACCTTTGGTCACAGCGGTCCCGGGTTCGATTCCCAGCAGGGTAGGGAATTTTAACCATAATTAATTTCTCTGGCACGGGACTCGGTGTATGTTTCGTCTACATCATCATCATCTCATCCTCATCACGACATGCAGGTCGCCTAGGGGGGTCTAATCAAAAGAACAGCATCTAGCGAGCCGAACTTGTCCTCGGACTCTCCCGGCACAAACAACTATACGCCATTCCATTTCTTCTTCTCCTCCTTCTCCCAAAATCTCTTCATGAATTCGTTATGGTATTTTTGCCGTTTTTCTGTCCACTGTTCTCCAGTGGTCCTTTTGGATTTTTCCATGAATGTGTGACTTTCATCTAGAATTCCAAAGACATAACGATTTATTTTTAATTTTTTTAATTTTTGAGTAACGTCTGTAGAGTTTATTTATTGTAAATCTTAATTTCTTCCAACCAGTTAATCTTGACCTTCTTTGAATTTATTCATTTTCTCCTTTTCCGAATTTGTTCATCTATAAACCGCATAGAACTTATGGTTACTTGGCCTTTCTTATCTTGTCTTCCAAAAACCTCTTCATTCTGTCGCTTCTCATCTTTCTCTCCTGTTCGGAAATGACCCGTTTTGGCCTCCGTTTTAGCGATTTCTCTTCAAGCGATTTTAGACTGTCGACTCTATTTCTGAACTCTCTTCTCTTGTGAATCATCTGCAGTTTAATTCCAACTTCTTCCGCATCCTTCATGATCTCTTCTACCCACTTGGAGGTGGCCTTTAACTCCATGATATATTTAACGTTTTTGGTCAGCCGTTCGTCATCCATTCTTACTAATTGTCCGTAGAATTTCAGCCTTCGTTTCCATACTGTGCGTGTGATCTTTTCAATGTACTTGCAAAGCTCCTACTTTCTCCTTTTCTTCCAAATTCCATCAGTAGTCTTCTGTGGTCCCAGAATTTTCCACAGAATCTTCCTTTCTTTCTTCTCGAGTTCTTGCAGCTCCCCTTTTAATTCAGGCACTCTTAAGGGTATAATCCTTCCCGTACTATTACTGAATTATAATGTCGGATTTTGACCTTGTAGGATATTGTCCGTTTGTTATACCTGTTTTGCCGGACCTAACTTGCTGGCTATTGCCTTGTTTGCCTCTTTATCCACTCCATTGAGTTGGATCCATTCACCCAGGTATTTGAACTAGTCTTTCCCTTCAATCTTGCAATGTTTTGTCTCCATATACCTCTCACTTTGGTGCTTGTATTCCATATATCAGTGTTTTCATAAGAGACTTTAAGACCCACTTTTGCGGCGATTTCATGCAGGCTCTCCAGCATCTTTTGAGCATCTTCAGGGTTTTTGGCTAAGATGGCAAGGTCATCTGCAAAAAGCTAAACACCTCATTTCTAGATTCCGTCCTTTCTTCCCAAGCTGAATTCCGCATGTTTCTTCCAATTTCAGAGCTTCTTCCCAGGTTTTCATTATTTTCTCCCGTACTATATTGAAGAGGACCGTGGATAATCCGTCTCCTTGTCTGAACCCTGTCGTAATTTCAAACGGAGCATAGATTTTTCCGAAGAAGTTTACATTCGAGATTGTGTCCGTCAGTGTTAGTTTTAATGATTTCTCTCTTTTTTTTGCCTATTCGAAACTCTTCTAAGAAACTAAATAAGATTTGTCTATCAATCGAGTCGTATGTTATTTTGAAGTCAACAAAAATGGCCACGGTGTTCTGGCTCCTTATCGCTCTTGTTCTCAGAATGCTTTTAAGGTTGAATATCTGTTCCGTGCACGACTTCACCTTTCGGAAACCAGTTTGGTATTCTCCAATGAGGTGATCAGCTTGATCTTCAAATCTGTTCAGCAGCGCTTTACATAGAGATCCCTCTGCAGTCGGGTCCGTTCGGTTACCTTTCTTGTGCAACATGTGTATGAGCGCACATTTCCAGTCATTCGGAATCCTTTTCAGTTTTCCATATGTCTTCAATAAGGCAGTGGATTCTTTATGCAATGATTTCTCCTCCGATCTTCACCATTTCGGCCATAATGCCATCTTCACCTGGTGCTTTTTTTTTTCTCTTTTATCTCCTTGATTATCTGCTTGATCTCATCAACGTTTGACAGTCTGTAATCTGCGTTGTCGTTTTCGTGAAGTGCTTTGTCACAATGTTCACTCCGTCACCTGTGTTTCCGTTTTCTTGGAGGGTTCTCCAAACTTTCGGATGCTTCGCTCAATGATTCTCCGATCTCCTTCCAGCTATTCATCTCTAGGTTAGACAGGTTTCCAAGATACTTATCTTTATTCTGCTTCAGTGTCTCTGTATTGATTCTGGGATTCTTTCTGGCTCTCCATTTCGGTCTCTTTGGCTGAAATTTTACTTTGATCTCTGAGAGGTAGTGGTCTGAGTCGATGTTGACACCCTTTATTACTTTGACCTTCAGAATTACAGATTTGAACATTGTCAGTTGGACATAAATGTATTTATTACTTTTTCTCATCGAAGTACTTCCAACAATTTTTGTCCAAGAATCGTCCTTAGTTCTTCCCATTCGTTTTCCTCAAATTCTTCAGTTTATCCTCTTTTGTTTAATACTAAAATTGTGCTGTACAAAGACCCTCCAGATTCTTCACAGTGTTACAGATCCCACTGTAGGCAGCCTTTATGTTAAATGCTTTCTTATTTTGACTCCTGAAATGTGTTGGGACCGTACCTCCAAGTCCTAGCTATTTCTTCTCCCCGTGTTGCCGAAATCTACATTTGTTTATATGACATGACCAAGTAGCAGGAAGCAGGGCTGTTATTGCGACATCGTCGATCTGGAACTGCCATAGTATCTTGATAGGACAGACCTAATTTTTCTTCGTTGCGAGGCCTTCGAAATATGTGGACATTATTTTAAGGTTGAATTGTCTACAGAATGCACAATTCTGATTAATCTATAGTTAATAATTTTTAAAAATCTATCATGCCCATTCTACAGATGTGACCATAGAATTTGAAGCTTCTCCTATATTCGGCATCAGTAAATATATCTTTTGTTGTGTCCAGGTCTTAAGATTTCTTTATGCATATGCCATTTACATGAGTATATATAATCCTAAGGACTTTTCGTTCTTTATTATTATTATTATTATTATTATTATTATTATTATTATTATTATTATTATTATTATTATTATTATTACCTCATGCATTCTTCCTTTGCTTTTCAGGTAAGGTATGCTGAACTTCTCCAATGCTTACCTGAGGTTCAGAGTTTCATAAAGGCGACATCTACTTAAGGTATGCATACAATATCATAAAAGTCGTGAATGTAAAATGTGGATTTGAATGAATAGATTCGTTGGGGTTATATTGTGTTACAATTTACTAGTTAGCCAACCAAACTAAAGCCTATGGCGAAACAGCCACGATGGGCCGTGGTGTACCATATAACCTCTGCTCAGCCTGAGTTAACGCGTGGTTGGTACGACGTATCTGCTCAGCCGTTGTTTCTTGGCTTTCTAGACTGGGGCCGGTATCTCACCGTCAGATAGCTCCTCCGTTGTTATCATGTAGCCCCACTGAACTTATAACCAGTCCTCATATACAGGTAAAAGCATCTGACATGGCCGAGAATCGAACCCGAGGCGTCCGGATAAGTGGCAGGCACGGTACCGCTACAACGCGGGGCCGGCAGTAGTTATCCAATGAAACGTCTATTCTGAAGATCTGATCATCTCATTCTGTCCAAAAACCTTAAAAAACGATATATCAACGGCACACGATATCTTGTGCAGAAAAATTGCAAAATAATTGCACAAAAGAACAAATAATTGATGGTAATAATAACAGGCCGTGGCCGCCATCGCACCATCAGATAGCTCCTCAATAATAACTAATGAAATGCGCTGGGTACCAAGCAAGTAAATTTTTGGTTAAATAAAATTCAAAATAATCCCATCCGCCGCTGTGGTATAGTGGTTAGTCTGATTAACTGCCACCCGCGCAGACCCGAGTTCGATTCCCGGCTCCGTCACGAAATTTGAGAAGTGGTAGGAGTACTATAACGGGGTCCACTCAGCATCGAGACGTCGATTGGGTAGATGTGGGTTCGATTCCCACCTCAGCCATCCTCGAAGTGGTCATCGGCCCCTTGATATATTTTATGCAGTACTCAACCTCAGATGACAGAACTTTTCTAGTCAGATTTCTAAGCTGAAATACTATCGCATAACGGTTTTCTAGGCTCAACGACAATATTAAATTTACCGTAATTACTTATACCTTTGACTTACCAACTAAATACACGGGGCATTTTTCTTATTCTGGATGAAAAAACTACCATTTACGAAGACCAGGGCCTAATATACAACATGAAAACGTGCAGAAATAAGATAGTAACCAATTGTAATTATCCCACAAGTTAAATCGGTAAAATATTATATCCACAGGATACACCTCTCTTATGCGCAGGTTTAGGCACCAGCTGTGACACTCGCTGTGTCCTCGTTGAATATCCCGTACTTCATAGTTACGTTTCGTCAGTCCGACTCCTTGCCCGAATGGTCTTCGTTGTGGTCTTCAGTTCAGAGGGTCCCGGGTTGGCTTCCAGCCGGGTCGGTGATTTTAATCGCTTCTGATTTTCCACCGGGCGAGTTGGCCATGAGGTTAGGAGCGCGAGGCTGTGAGCTTGTATCCGGGAGATAGTGGGTTCGAATCCCACTGTCGGCAGCCCTGAATATGGTTTTCCGTGGTTTCCCATTTTCACACCAGGCAAATGCTGGGGATGTACCTTAATTAATGCAATTGCCACTTCCTTCCAACTCCTAGGCGTTTCCTATCCCATCGTTGCCATAAGACCTATCTGTGTCGGTGCGACTTAAAGCCACTAGCAAAAGAAATTAATTCTTCCAGTTCGGGCACTGGGTATTTGTGTTTGTTCCAACACTTTCCTCTTCGTATTCAGGCAACATAGTACACTACTAACCAACAAAGAAACACATAATATTGATTACATCCCTCAATATTGGGTTGGCGTCGGGAAGGGCATTCGGTCGTTAAACAGGGCCAAATCCACAAGTGTGATACAGTTCGCACCCGCGACCAGACAGATGTGGGATAAGCGGTAGAAGATGAAGAAGTAGAAGAAGAAGAATTGCATTTCGTCACACTGAGCAATGGAAGGGTCGCGCCACACGCCTAGAACACCGGAACCCGTGTAACGTAGCAGCAATTAGAAACTGTGGGATGTTTGACGAGGGTGTTATAGTTGAATGCATAACAGAGGTGTAACCCACGGAAGTAACACTTGCCACAGTTGACATGTTGGAAAATTAGAAGAGTATTAGTTTCTATCCTAATTCTGCACATTTTGGCGTGGTCAAGTACTTCCTGATCATCAAAGACGGCATTTTGTATTCACCCTGTCTTCATACACCTTAATCACTAACCACATACCATTCTTGCGAAAGCTGATATGTGGTAATATTGTTAGGAGAAATACTGACCCGCAACACATATATTGTGAAGAGCGAGAATTTCTTGATAATATTCGCACAATATTGATCCTTGGATGGCAGAACTTAAGTTCTAAGCTGAAATAATTCACATAGTAGTTTTTCGCAGGTGTAACGATGTATACGTAGTGGAGTCATTAAGTTCGTGGACTACCCGTCTAATGTCGCTGTAGTGCACTACAGCGGAGAGTTTTCACAACAGGATGCTTGCCGTGACAGTTCTTCGCTAGTCCCAGCAAGAGGCAGTTGCGTGCAGACAGTATAAGCAGAACTACAAGCTTTGTTGTGAAGGTGGTTGAATGTCAGCGGTGAAACTTGAGAATGTCGTTTGAGCAACGGGGAAATCAAAAGTTCTCCCAAAAATTAGGCAATTTAGCGGATTTACACCGTCAACCAGCGTACGTACCAGCTAATATACTGCGTTAAATTATATCAAATTATCATTTCCATACGAATCATTGCCATATGTCTCGCATAATACATATGAAAATTTGTATTCTTGATGTTTTATTAGCTACGTAGGAGGAATCCAAACAGAAAGGTATAAAATTTGGCCGTGAACTTCTGATAGGAAATGAAAATGAAATGGCGTATGGCTTTTAGTGCCGGGTGCCCGAGGACATGTTCGGATCGCCAGGTGCAGGTCATTTGATTTGACTCCCGTAGGCGCCCTGCACGTCTTGATGAAGATGAAATGATGACGACGACGACACATACACCCAGCCCTCGTGCCAGCGAAATTAACCAGTGATGGTTAAAATTCCAGACCCTGCCGGGAATCGAACCCGGGACCCCTGTGACCAGCATGCTAACCATTTATCCATGAAACCGGACTGACAGGAAATAAATTAGGTTCTCAGTGGGTTCACAGTAAATTCTGAATGCTTCTGAAATACAAATAAAGGACGGCTGGTCCCTAATCCTCTGCTCAAAAACCGCCCCTGTTGGACAGATTGATCTGCTTGAAAACGGCCAAGTAGAGATGTCAAATGATTATCGCTAACATGTGATCTATGGCTGGTCTTACATATTTTGAGAGCAGAATGAAGTTCTAATTTAACTACGAAATATACTCATTGCTGCACTGCTTGATTCATGGAACGAATATAATATCACTTAGTCATGCCATTTAGATAATATGATTTTTTTCTCAGGAAAACTACCATTCTTCACACCTATCAACTCCATACAAAGCGCAGTGGGAATTATTGGTATGTCCGCTGAAAATAGGACACTAAAATTTTAAATTCAAAGCCTGTTTCCAATCATCAGACCGGGTCAAGTATAGAATTAATAAAACCCTCGTATAGCGGCAAGGTTAGGAATTATGCCGACTGCCGAAGCTTGTCGGACTCCTCTTCTGCAAATATTAATGATTGACAGATGAAATTAAATGATATTGTAGAGTGTTCCTGGATGAAAGATAACAGGGAAAATCGGAATTCCCAGGAAAAAAAGGACTGTCCCGCCTCCGCTCTGTCCAGCAGAAATCTCAAATGGAGTGACCGGGATTTGAGCCATGGAGCCCAGCGGTGAGAGGTCGGCGACCTACCGCCTGAGCCACGGGGGATCAGAAAACAGGAAGATAAATATTGTAAAATCCTCTAGGCTGCACTCATGTCCATTTGCAAGGTAAAGGAAATTGAATCCAACACTTCAGCTCTACCTTCTTTGCGTTACAAACCTTCACTGCGCAATCGCAAAAGTATGCCTTTTGCCCTAATCCCACGCCGTGAATAAGCCCTCGGAAGGAGTTTCACTGTATAGACACAGGTGCATAAACCACAACCACAAAGTTTTGAAATAATCACACACACAACAAGTATTCGAGGATTATGATTTTGATATTCCAAGTACAACATATTTTTAAATTTACGATAAAGCTGGAGTTGTTATAACATATTATTTCCATCTTTCACTAGATGGCCGTTCAAGGAACAACTGTCGAAGCGGATGCCAGCGATCCCGGCTTATTGTACGTATAATAGCATAGTCCAGTTCAACACAACAGGCCGTCTCATTGTTCGCTTGACGTCATATCCGCCAAGTGTAAATCAACATTTCTGCTTATACTACTACTGCTAGTGGCGTGCGATCTTGGCTTTGTTGTAAGGAGAAAATAGATGGAGACTACTGAACATGTGTTCCTGGAATCAAACGCCAGCCAAGATAAATGGGAGAGCTCTTCCATGGCGTTTACACCTCCGAGCGTTTACTTACAACACTACCAATGAACCTGTTTTCTTATCCAACAACGTCTCTTCATTGTTGTTCTTCTTCTTGCTATTGCTGTTGTGTATTAGTTTTAAGAACATGTATCTATTTTATTAAATGTAAAACACGTTTGTTGGAGGACGACTTCCTCAATAACGAAGACGCGTCCAGCTTAACCAACAGCCCTGAAGCGCATGCGTCCACCCTGTCATGGTCATAGTTACTTTTTTGATGAACGGAAAACAAAAACAAGTTGAAATTCACACAGTACTGGAAACTTTACAATACGAAAATTACGTACAATTACAGTAGTGGCATCTTCTGAGTAAAGGTTTAAATAGGTCTAGTTTCAAGTTCACTGTTTCTCCTGTAGAGGAGTTTTTTGGCGCAAGATTTAAATGCGCGGCGTTGGGGTGTACCTCCCGGTACAGTTACAATAGAGCATTGTTAAGTATGACCTTAGAATGTAAAAAAATAAGGCTACGTGCGTGTTACATGTTTCCAATCGTTCCACCGGGTAAGAATAGAATTAATGAAACCCTCATCTAGCGGCGAGGATAGGAATTGTGCCGGCTGCTTAAGCTTGTCAGACTCCTCTTGGACAAATATTAATGATTGACAGATGGAATGAAATGATATTGTAGAGTGTTCCTGGAATGAAGATAACAGAGAAAATCGGAATTCCCAGGAAAAAAAGACTGTCCCGCCTCTGCTCTGTCCAGCAGAAATCTCAAATGGAGTGACCGGGGTTTGAGTCATGGAGCCCAGCGGTGATAGAGGTAATATGAAAATTAGTGATACGAAATGTATGACGCGATGTTACCTAGCAAACGTGCAGGCTGTGATGTGAAGTACTGATGGATGGCCATGATCAAGAGACATTATCAACTGGGGGAAAAAGAGTACAAATGGTCGATGTGACCTTTCAGGCATTGATACGTAGTGTTGATGGATGGCCATGACCTACATGTTATCAAAATGGGGCGTTAGAGTAAAGATGGTCGATTTGATCTTTCAGGATGTGATGTGAAGTATTGATGGACGGGCGTGACTGAGAGACATTTTATCAAAGAGAGACGTCAGATTGCACATTATAGATGTGATCTTTCAGGCTTTGGTGTGAAGTATTTGAAGAATGGCCATGACTGAGAGACATTTTATCAAAGAGGAGCGTTAGGCAACAGATGGTCGATGTGACATATCGGGCTGTGATATTGAAATATTTATGGACGGTCATGAGCAAAGATAGGAATTTTAGGCGCAAAATTTGGGGCAAGAGATGCAAAAATGATGCAATAATTTAGTTTTAAAAGGTACAAAAATGGTTCAATAATTTAATTTTTAAAGGTACAAAAATGATGCAATAATGTAGTTTTAAAAGGTACAAAAATGATGCAATAATTTAGTTTTAAAAGGTACAAAAATGATGCAATAATTAAGTTTTAAATGGTACAAAAATGATGCAATAATTTAGTTTTAAAAGGTACAAAAATGGTTCAATAATTTAGTTTTAAAAGGTACAAAAATGGTTCAATAATTTAGTTTTAAAAGGTACAAAAATGATGCAATAATTTAGTTTTTAAAGGTACAAAAAGGTGCAATTTTAAATTTATTTATTTATTTATTTATTTATTTATTTATTTATTTATTTATTTATTTATTTATTTATTTATTTATTTATTTATTTATTTCGCACCGACACAGATAGGTATTATGACGACGATCGGGCAGGAAAGTTCTAGGAGAGTGAAGGAAGCGGCCTTAATTAAGGAACACTCCCTGTAGAGTACACCCGCGGTATCCCCTGCCTGTCGTAAGAGGCGACTAAAGGGGCCCAAGGGATGATTTTCTTAGAACCATGAAACTACTTGGGAGTGTGGATTGGGTACCACGGGGCCCTTAGCTGAGTCTTGGCATTGCTTCCACTTACTTGTGCCAGGCTCCTCACTTTCGTCTATCCTGTCCAACCTCCCTTGGTCAACTCTTGATCTTTTTCGACCCCGACGGTATTAGAGCATTCGAGGCCAAGGGAGTCTTTCACTTTCACGCCCTTCGTGGCCGTTGCCTTTCTTCGTCCGTTACTTCATTCTTCGAAGTGACGGATCCCTTCTTTCTTCTTCTTTTTTCTCTCTCTACCCCCTGTGGGTGGGCGACTCAGACGAAAAATACACCCACGGTATCCCCTGCCTGTCGTGAGAGGCGACTAAAAGGGGCGACCAAGGGATGATTTTCTTAGAACCATGAAACTACTTTTCATTATTACCATCAAGCGGGGGACACCATGAGTCGCCTTTACTTGCGAGTAGTACCACAATATTACGTACGAAATAGGTTTGTGTTTAGTAGCAACAGGGGGGTGAATCAGTATGGGTTTTCCTGTACCCGTGAGTCGTACCCACCCATGTAAGCAACACCGCGGGTCTGGGCGTTGCCTGTGAGTTGTACCACTATATGAGCGACTCCGTGGGTCTGCGTTGCCTGTGAATAGTACCCATTATGTGAGGAACACCACGGGATAGTACGAGTCCCTGTTGTTAGTACACCTAGGTGAGGAACCTTATCGGTTTGCGTTGGCTATGAGTGGCGCCATTGTGTGAGAAACACCATAGGTATGCGGTACCTGTATGAAGTACAATATTTGTGAGTAGTACCATTTTGTGTGAAACACCGTGAGTCTTCGCTACTTTTGATTAGTACCCCACCATGACAAATACCACAGTTATACTTAACTCGTGACATGTACCATTCTGAGAGGCCCTAGACCTGGATTTTGGACCCCTTTAGACACCAAGCATCCTCGATTCAGGGTTGTGCTTTATAAGTGGTCCCTTGGTCAGTAATACTATTATTTATGATCTTTTTTGAGTCGAATCCTTTTTTTATTGTTTGCTTGTTTCTTGTGTTGTTTTTTTTGGGTTCATGTCCATCCATTCATTCTTCATGACATTTTTTTTATTTTGGTCAATGGATGATTTTGAACTTTTTGTGGTTATTACAATTCGTACCATTAGCGGCCGATGACCTCGATGTTAGGCCCCTTTAAACAACAGGCATCATTATCATCATCAATTAAGGAACAGCCCCAGCATTTGACAGGTGTCAAAATGGGAAATCACGGGAAACCATCTTCAGGGCTTTCGAACCCACTATCTCCAGAATTCAAGCAGACAGATAACTTACGGACCCAAACCGTGCAGCCTCTTACTTGGTCACAATGTTATTTTATGTCTCGCTTCCAGAAACTGTTAGTTTTCCTTTTACAGTGAAGTTTTATATCGAAAGGGAACATCAGCAGAAAAAAAATGGTGCATATCTTGTTCGTAGTCCGTAATGTAGATCCTTGTTTGCTGCAACTTGCAAAATCTTCGTAGTCAAGGTTTCTGGCTAAGCTTTGCTCCAGCATTCACTTTCCAGTATCCTCTAGTACTTCCACCCCATCCATCAGAACAGCCCATTGCGCATCTTCCTGAGGACACATTTCCTCCAATTTTTTTAACGGCAGTTGTCAAAAAAGAGTGACCATGCACAGTAAAATTTTCGTCTTGCAACTGCTGTTTAGGTACTAGTTCCCTGTCCTTTGTCGCAACTGAGGAATAATTCGGTGATGCATCTAAGAAATCACATGTGGCTTTAATATGGTTGAAGATAAACACTGCAGCCTTCAAGGCAGTACCCCATCTAGTGATAACAGAGGAAGATGGAAGAAGAATTATTGTTATTGAAATATCACAAATATTGCGCCTCAGAGCAGACCAATCACTTTCAGTATAATCTGTACCAAAATGTTAAACAATATCATGCATTTAAACAGCGTTCATTTTCTGTCTGGACATGATGAATATTGGCTACAAAGGAGAATTTCAAAGTGTACTTTTGACTTAAAAATGACGACAGTTTAAATTCATACCCCACTACAGCAGTCAGTGATACTGATTGGTGGGATTGCTAATTGGTCAATTTGACTTCACCTTCCCCCTTTTTTTCTTGTTCGAAAGCTTTCGTCTAACTATAGTGCGCTAAAACCCGTGTATCCTTTGTCTAAAGCGAGTTCATTGAGGCTCAAACTAATCTGAAAGCTTTCGCCTAACATGCCTGCGCTGAAACAAAAATAATGTGATACTATCCTGAAAACAGTAAATTATAACAAAAGTATACAGAAAGTACGCATACAGTCAATGGGATAAAATAATATTAAGCCACAGATGTTCGGTTTGCTTTGTTGGACTTTTATGGTAATACAACGCGGTGAAGGAGCAAAAGTACGAGGTGGGAGAGAGTGCTAATAGGTGCCGAAAATGAGAAAAGGTGCAAATGGGTGGAACCAAAACAGAGTTAAGACATCTTATCTCATGTTTTCCTTGCTGTAAGACGAGTCAATTTGAATGTGTTTAATAATAAATAGGGTAAACCCCTAAAATGACTGACCGACATTTTATGAAATAGGGGCGTTATAGTACAGATTATCGATGTGATATTGCAGTCTGTGATGTGAAGTACTCATTCATGGCCATGACTAAGAGGATCCTACGTCCCTCTGATCATATTCTAGTGTTTTTTGCACAATACTGTCGCATTTTCTGCCGATACAGCTCCTTTCCAAACGTTAAATTTCAGTTTTTACACTCACCAACCAAACCAAACCGCATAGAGCAACACGCCCAAGGGTCTTGGCCTACCAAGCGACCACTGCTCAGCTTGAAGGCCTCCACATCATGAAGTTCTGTGTGGTTGGCACGACGAATCTTCTCGGCCGTTATTCTTGGCTTTCTGAACCGGGACCGCTATCTCACCGTCAGTTAGCTTCTGGTTGTAATAATGTTGGCTAAGTGGAACTCGAACGAGTCCTCAAATCCAGGTAAAAATCCTTGATCTGGCCGGGAATCCAACTCATGGTCGCCGGGCACGCTACCCCTACACCATGGGACGGCCTCAATTATCTACCAGTGGGGAAAATATCCATTCTGAGACAGTTACATTATAATGATTTTATTGGTACATTTTAAGTTACTTTGTTACTGTAATTGAGTTCTTTGTTTCAATATTTGAAGCTGTACAATCAAGTAATAGCCCCCGCTACGTCTTTCTTGTTACTAAATAGATTGAAATGTGGCGAGGCTGTGCAGGTGCAGGTGATGGATTTCCAATGTCAGTCTTCCTACAACACATGCTCATTAAAATTCAATTAGACGGAGCGGATCTGGAAGTATCACGCTGGGGAGATTAAGTCCAACGTTTGAATTTTATCCACTCAAATAACAATCCCAGTAAATGCCACGTTATCGTACATCGGGTCAAAGCTGGTCACCATTCAATCGTTAACCAGTCAATGAATGCATTTTCGATTCAAAGCCCTTGATATAATTTGGCTGGCAAAATATCGCTGATGCTATTTCCAGTATAACTCTACGTGCATTTTGATTATCCCAGTGCCATAGCTGAAAGGTCAGCCAGTTCGGAGGGCGTGCGTTCGTCACTCGACCAGAGTGTGAATATTAGTTACATCTGTTTGAATAATAAATAAATAAATAAATAAATAAATAATAAATTAAAAACGTTTACTAAAATAGATTTTTTTCAAGACCGTCCGGCCGATCTACTGGACAGATTTGCTTAATTCCTGTTTTACTCTCTCCAAAATTACCTTCTGGTGAATCATGAGATATTAAACACGTAATTTTCAAGGTAAATTCATTTTTTATTTTTTTTAAATATTGGCCATCGGTTCTACACACTTCGCCCATCTTGAAGGTAAGTAAGGTAAGTACCATGTCAGATAAACTCCTTGTATTTTGCGGCAAACAATTCGTCGAGCCATTTTCCAACTTCCTCCAAATTGCTGAAGTGCTCTTCTGCGAGCGCGTGCTGCGAAGAAGCGATAGTTATATAACGCCAGGTCTGGGTAGTGCGGAAGGATGTCCCATCCAAGCGATTTCAATGTGCCTTTCACTGGTTTTGCTGTGTGAGACGGCACATTGCCGTGTAAGAAAATCACTTTGCCATATCTTCTGGCCCATTCCGGTCGTCTTCCGATCAATGCGTGATTTAAATTAATAATTTGTTGGCGATAGCGTTGTGCAGTAATGGTTTCGCCGGGCTTCAAGGGTTCATAATATACAATTCCTCTTTTGTGGTTTCCCAGAGCACGCAATGCCTTTCACATTGAAATCATCCCGTTTATATTGCCGAAACCATGTCTCACATGTTCTAATCGGTAGAGCATGTTCACCATATGTTTCTACCAGCAAATGATAACTTTCTATAACCTTTTTCCTTTGATTAAATAAGAAAAGCAATGCGTGCCGCAATTTTTCTTTTTCAGGCACAAACGTCGACATGATCACTGAACGATACAACACAGGCTCCAGTGTTTGACGGACTCAACTTGTGTGTGTTGGTAGGTTAATGTCAGATGAATAAACTGATGTATGATTGTGTCAAATTCATACGCTGCGTTCTGTTCACATATCTTAGTGAAACCGGAATAGACTTATGCATACACCTGGTATACATAGCGGGTTGCGCACCGTTAATGAGCAATCCCTTTACGTAGAGATATTAGATATCAGCGAAGTTAAACGATAAAAAATGGCAGGCGTCTATAGGCAGAGTTGCAATTTCAACCAAACTTCGTACACATATGACTTAATACTACAATATCTGTGGAAGTAAGACTCCCCCAAGCACCCCTAGAAGTGGAGCTGGGAAGGAGTGGCATGAAAAAATAATTGAGACGAGTCTCTGAGACGAATAGTGACACTTCAGATAACATTTAAGTCTCCACCCGCACTGGGGGTAATAATTATGGCGTATGGCCTCCGAAGAAACCTGGTGCAGGTCTTTTTCTAGTAGACGGCCTATTAGGCGACCTGCATTTCTGTGATGATGAGGGCCCTACCTAGGATGATTTATAATGTTGAATACGCCACACACACCCAGCCCCCGAGCCACTGGAGTTAACCAAGGTTAAAATCCCCGACCCGGACGGTAATCGAACCCGGGACCCTCTGAACTGAAGGCCAGTACGCTAACCTTCATCCAACGAGTCGGACAACACTGGGGGTGAAAATTCGTGAAAATAAAATCTTCAAAATGACCGAAATTATGGAAGTATGTGTGTATGATTAAAGGCAGCTCTGAACCAAACTTGCTTACATGGCTTACTATCCGGAAAACAATACTGAAGATTAAGACACTCCTAGTACCCCTAGGGTTGGGGGGTTCGTACGGAGTGACATGAAAATAATAATCGAATTGGACAATATTAGCGTCGAATCCGTACTTTTTGGGGTCGCTGACATGAATTTTGCAACTCTGGATACCGTTTACGTTCAGCCTCCCTAGGCATGGGGGTCAGAAGAGTTTAAAAATAAAATGTCCAAAATGACAGAGATTAGTGTTGAATCCACAGTTTTCGGGTTCGATACCCTGATTGGTGACAGTCCCACAGTTGGAATCGTGAGCATGATATCTAATAGCGTGACGTGTAATCACATACAGTTATCACCTGTGTGCACTATTTGTCCGAAAGGATCATCTACTTCCCAGACTGTTGGGTTCTTTTGTCTGCCAAAACTAATTTGAGTAATACATTTATTAACTACCCGAAATAGAACAAGATATTGTAAGAGTATTATACAACTTAATAAAAATAGAATGACGTTTCGTTCTTGGAAGAACATCATCAGATTCTATCAAGTCACACTCAAGTATTTACAAATGCATAAGCGTTGATGTTTATTTCTGTTGCTTGGGTGAAGACAAAAGAGGGCTTCATTAAGAAAAGTTTCAGATTTCAAGTTAAAAAAAGTAAAAATAATCAAAGGTGTGAATAATCGTCCTGTTATCAAATTGTGTGTACTTCCAAAACCAGAAGATGACTTTTAGATCATTGAAAACTATCTGTATAAGTGAAATTTGATAATTATTCATTTATTTGTTCTTGTTTGATCTAAAAGTGGTAACGTCCATTTTCTGGGAGTTATATTTGATGTTTAAATGTATTTTTTTTAAATATTCAATTATATATGAAGTTGTCGATATGTGATAAGGAAATGTATTGTAAAAATGGCTGCTAGTAAACAACATTTTTGTTCACGTGACTTGTATATGAATTACTTCGTCCAGAAATGTCAAAATTTTGCTATGGTTCCGTTAAATGTATTTAGTGTCACTATACGCCGATGAAAGGAAACAGTTACTGAATAGCATATAGAGGTTGTTTGGGTAATAAGTACAATATATAGAAGGTTTTTCAGAGAAAGGACCATGGAGTGCAGGAGAGTTTAATGTTTGTGAGGGATAGAGTAGCTTTGTTTGTCCCTTGGCTTAGACCACACACCGTGCCATACTTTAGGCATTATGCATGCGTAATATACGAGAAACAATTCTAAGTATTGTTGGGGAAGTAAATCCGTCCGTATTCTAGAAACTATTCAGCAGTAATATTCAGCCTGGGGACGCCACAGTCCGGTCGACAGCAGTGATAACAGGGTGTCGTTTCACTGGAATGGCTAGAAGTAAAGCCGGCAACTTGTCCGTCCACACCGCTAAGTGGCTATGCATACTTTCCAGGCGTTTTATGTCGATGAGAACTCGTTTTTGTCCCCACCAGATACATCACTGCAACTATACACATCACATAATTGCGGCTTGAGGATATATGCCTGCCTAAGTTGTATGAAAACGTTCCACGTACAAGAAGTGAAGGTTTTCACAGTGCCTAATATTTTAATGTATTTCAGCAAAGCTCTAAGTCGTTTATCATTAAATACTACCTGAGCTACAAACATCAAATGTTCTACTCCAACAACAGCTAACTTCCAACTGAGCACGGGAGTCACCACAGCGCCATCATTTAACAAAGTATGCGTGGTAAGTCACATGAATGAAAACCTAAAACCTGTTTTCCAATCCTTGACCAGGTCCGGGATGTAATGAATGAACCATATATAGGCTATTATTATAATGGGGTCGCCACTCCCAAATTGATTTATTAATGACTGATAAATGCTATGAAATGATAATGGAGAAATGAAATGAAATGAAATGAAATGGCATATGGCCTTTAGTGCCGAGAGTGTCCGAGGACATGTTCGGTTCGCCGGGTGCAGGTTTTTATTTGACTCCCGTAGGGGACCTACGCGTCATGATGAGGATGAAATGGTGATGAAGACGACACATACACCCCGCCCCCGTGCCAGCGAAATTAACCAATGATGGTTAAAATTCCTGACCCTGCCGGGAATCGAACCCGGGACCCCTGTGACCAAAGGCGAACACGCTAACCATTGTTAGGGCCGGACGATAATGGAGAGTGTTTCTGGAATGAAAGATGACAGTGAAAAAGAGAGTACCCGTAGAAAAAACCGATCCCGCCTCAGCTTTGTCCTGCACAAATCTCATATGGATTAACCGGGATTTGAATCACGGTATCCAGCGGTGAAAGCCCGACGCGCTGCCGTCTGAGTCACTGAGGCTCGCCTGGAAAGTCACATATTCGGCACAAATGTTGCCTTAGTCTGAAGCACTATTTCAGAAAAAGTGTATTTCAGCCTTTCTTTTTTCCTTTTTTGCAACAGTTCTATCTGTCAATTGAGACATTAAACACAGTGGTAAGTTAAATATTCTCGGCGATATACACGTTCAACACAAACACTAAAAGTGCCCTTTTTTATCTCCATGTACCTGTTGTCGAGGAGCGTAAGTCTACGTTAAAAGCAATGGCGAATAATGATAACAGGAAAACGTTAATTAAAATTTTGAATACTGGGTAAGGAAGAGAAAATTATTTATTCGATATAAAATCATGTGCCCTGGACCAATAGCAGGTCCTATTTTATTTTCTCATAATGACATAGTTATATTCTTCGCAGCACTATCGTAACTTCGCGATTCCATCCATCAAAATGGCGACGATCAATTATCCATTGTCTATCATTGTTTATGATTTATCTTTTGTACCCTTGTTGGTAACGCCAAAACTTAGAATAAGAAGATACTAAAGCACGGTGCTAGAGGTAAGTAATTTTCTCCGAGCAGTACACTATAGTAAGTTATACGGTCTCACAAATAGCAATATTTCGTCATCTACGTAACTTAATATATTATATTGACGTCATAATTGTATTCAGGGTCTTATCAATAACGAACAGAAAAAAGGAATCTTTTTTACGTACCTTCAAAGTACCCTGTATATAGTTTACACATTTTATACTACTGCCTCTCAACTGATGTAACCCTAAGTACTCGCTAAAATCTGCTACAATATTTTTTAAACTTGATAAATGAACTATTAAAATAATATGTTTGTCGTATTCATATCTTGGTCTACCTCTGCCGTTTTTACCACCTACACTTCCCTCGAAAACAAGCAGAACAAGTCCTGGGTGTCTTAACATTTTGCCCAATCATTCTATTTCTTCTTCTGGTCAGATTTGGCCAAATTATTCTCCTCTCACCAATTCATTTCAATACCTGCTCATTAGTAATACGATCTATGTGCCTTACCTTTTGCATTCTTCTGTAACACCACATTTCTAAAGCTTCTACTCTCCTTCTTTCTAAGGTAATTATCGGAAATATTTCACTTCATTACAATGCCACGCTCCAGATGAAGGTCTTCAAAATCATCTTGGAAATTCCTATATCAATGTTCGAAGTGAGCAAATTTCATTTCTTAAGAAGGGCCGTCCTTGTTTGCGCTAGTCTGCATTCTATGTCCTTAATTCTTCCATTGTTAGTTATTCTACTCTCCAAGTAACAATATTCATCTGCCTCTTTAAGACTTCATTTCCTAATCTATTATTTCCGGCATCACCTGAATTAGTTAGAATGCACTGAAGTACTTTTGTTTCGGATATCTTTATTTTCATCTTGTACACCTTCTCCAAGAATGTGTCCATATCATTCAGCATTTTCTCCAGATCTTCTGCAAACTTAGATAAAATAACAATATCATTGGCAAATCTGAGTTTTAATTTCCTCCTGTTGTACTGTGATTCCCTTTCCAAATTCCTCTTTGATCTCCATCACCGCCTGTTCTATATAAACAATGAAAAAGAGAGGGGATAAATTGCAATATTGCCTCACTTCCTTCTGGACTGCTGCAATTTTTTCATAGACTTCGACTTTCGTCACTATATACTGATTTTAATTCAGATTGGAGATAATTATTCTTTTCCGGTATCTGATCCAGATCAAATTCTGAATCTCAAATAGCTTGATCCAGTCAACATTATCGAATGGCTTTCCTAGATCTAAGTTTCTTCTCTTACCGGGCGAGTTGACCGTGTGGTTAAGGACGCGCAGCTGTGAGCTCGCATCCGGGAGATAGTGGGTTCGAATCCCACTGTCGGCAGCCCTGAAGATGGTTTTCCGTGGTTTCCCATTTTCACACCAGGAAAATGCTGGGGCTGTACCTTAATTAAGGCCACGGCCGCTTCCTTCCTATTCCTAGGTCTTTACTGTCCCTTCGTTGCCATAAGCCCTATCTGTGTCGGTGCGACGTAAAGTAAATAGCGATAAGTTTCTTCTCAAGTCAAAGTGATCGTCTCCCAACTCCGTTTCAACTTCCCTTTCCGTTTTTCTGTAAATCGGTAAATACTATGTTTGATTATTTCCTTCGTCTTAATATCTGAAAACACTGTCTTTCTCATGTAATGTTATGTTGAACTTAAATATTTGAATAACAAACTCTGTATCTGTGTTCATTTCCAGCAAGTATGAGTGTATAGCCCAGTTTTATACGTTATTGAGCGCTTGTGTTGGGAAGTGCTCAATAAAAGTTTAATTGTAGCGGATAGTTCGCCTTCAATCGTTTCCATCGAAGTATAGGAGGAAACAAAATGTAATTCGCAGAGTTTTCGTCGTTGTATGTTGTTTTAAGACACAAGAGTAGGGTATTCTATACTTCATTTAAAAATTACGTTTGCCATTTCACTTCAAATAGACTTTCAGGTTGTTAAATACAAAGTAATAATGGCCAATTGAACAGAGAGTAGAACAAGCCTCATAGCTTCTAACTATCTCTCTGTTCTGTGAGCTTGAATCTGTGCTTAACATCTGCTCGTAACGTGGTCCTATACATGGTCTCTCATCTAAACCCAGTCCGTCGACAGCTGCAGTTGCTTAAGTGCCGCCAGTATCCAGTAATCGGGAGATGGTGGGTTCGAATCCAACTGTCGGCAGGTCTGAAGATGGTTTTCCGTGGTTTCCCATTTTCACATCAGGCAAATGCTGGGGCTGTACCTTAATTAAGGCCACGGCCGCTTCCTTCCCATTCCTAGGCCTTTCCTATCCCATCGTCGCCATAAGACATATCTGTGTCGGTGCGACGTAAAACAAATAGCAAGAAAAACCAGTCCGAACGACCAGTGTTTGTACTCTGCGCTACGGAAGCTACAGAATAGGAGGTGCGCACATAGTTCTTGACCTTGCAAGCAGCCTGCATGTGTTCCACCTGGGAAGCATTAGTCGCCAATCTGAGTCTCAGCTGTTAACATGGTGATACACTTATCATTATAACACCGTATTTCCGTATGTAAAAGTTATGGTTTCATCTTAATTGTCGTGTGAACATTCTTAACTCTCGCTATTGGTGTGCATGAAGTTCTAATGGTGTTTATGAATTCCCTCATTATGATAGGAAGATGGGTGTTTTGTGTACTGTTAGTGCAAAACGTGTTGGACCTATTTTATTTTTCGAGACGACAGTAAATGCAGAGAGGTACGAAGAACATTTTGATGCCGTTCTTCCATCAGTTAACGGAAGAGGAAAAGTCGCGCGGGTAGTTTCAACAAGATTCAACCCCTGCTCATATTGCAGAAGATTCTATTTTTACAATCTCGGAAGTGTTTGCAAGCAGAGTGATCAGTGCTGGTCTGTTTCCCCCTCGTTCTCCGAATCGTAACAGTGTGTGATTTTACTTGTGAGGTAAACTGAAAGAAAAAGTATATCGAACAAATCCTCACACATTGGAGAAACTTTAAAAAAATGAATGAAATAAGGAACATTACAGTGGCAGAACTCACTCGCGTCTGTCCGAATATGGTTGCCAGATACAATTCCTGTATAATCCAGGAAGGACGACACTTCCAGCATCTCTTACAAGGCAAGATTTCATATAAGATTGTATTCGTATACACGCTTAAGCAGGGCGGCCGCGCGCGACGTAAGCTCGGCTGAGGCAGCTGCCGTAACGCAGAGTAGAAATACGGCGCGTTCGGTCTTAGTTTATAGGAGAGACCCTGTATGTACTCGACACGACCTAAAATGCTAAAACCTTATTTTAAAAGCATTGTGATGCAAATGAAAGAGAAACTTTGAAACGTGTTGTGGTAAATCTGTGAGGTTGGTAGTACTGAATGACATCTTTAGAGTTACTATTCATTGATCAGTGAAATGGTGAACAGTTTTCCCTTGTGGTATATTACGAGTATATTACAGGAATGGCAATGTGGAGGCCGCGTACAGAGTACTCCCAAGTCATTGCAATATCGACCGACTCGATAGTGCTTCATCAGCACACGCGGTTAACACATACTCAGTTTTACAAAACGGATTCACTATACCTTGTTTCAGCAAGACTGAGCAATGACAGACACAGCACGAATGTCGATGGCAGGTGAATGACAATTGTTTGGTATACATGTCTTTTGCCTCTTATAAGGGCTTCTTATAAGTTCACCTGCATACACCCCAGCGTCAGTGGGTAGGGTCCGACACATCCCACTCTGATGAGTCTAGTGTCAGACCTAAGACGAAACGCTGGTTAATAGAGCAAACACCTGAAAAGCCTTACATCTGATATGTTTTTGACATTTTTGACATGCACTATTGGTGAAAAATATCTAATTCCCTCCATGGGAATTTAGAATTTTCCATACATGTCTTTTCCAGGAACGGTGACATGCATGGTCCCCAAAATTTGCCTGACCCTACGGCATATGATTCCTTCTTGTGCGGTGACCTTAAGAGCGAGTTTACCATATTCGACCAGCTAGGGCGAAAGAACTGAACGCAAGAATACGACAGGAAATGTTCGGTATTATTGTTGAAATGTTACGTAGAGTTATATATAAAAGTCGAGTTAATATCTCAGAGAGACTGCGAGAATGACTGCGGTCATCTCGCACGTGTCATCCTCAAGAAATAAAACCAAACCCCATGGCACTACAGCCCTTGAAGGACCTTGGCCTACCAAGAGACCGCCGCTCAGTTCGAAGGCCTGCAGATTACGAGGTGTCGTGTGGTCATCACGACGAATCCTCTCGGTCGTTATTCTTGGCTTTCTAGACTGGGGCCGCTATCTCACCGTCAGATAGCTCCTCAATTCTAATCACGTAGGCTGAGTGGACCTAAAACCAGCCCTCAGGTCCAGGTAAAAATCACTGACCTGCCCGGGAATCGAACCCGGGGCCTCCAGGTAAGAGGCAGGCACGTTACCCCTACACCACGGGGCCGGCTCAAGAAATAAAGTATCAGTATTAAATTAAAAAATTGCATTCTCTGAAATAATAAAAGGGTATAATATTTTTTTCGTGTGGCTATTTCTAGCCGAGTGCAGCCCTTGTAAGGCAGACCCTCCGATGAGGATGGGCGGCATCTGCCATTTGTAGGTAACTGCGTGTTATTGTGGTGGAGGATAGTTTTATGTGTGGTTTGTGAGTTGCAGGGATGTTGGGGACAGCACAAACACCCAGCCCCCGGGCCACTGGAATTAACCAATTAAGGTTAAAATCCCCGACCCGGCCGGGAATCGAACCCGGGACCCTCTGAACCGAAGGCCAGTACGCTGACCATTCAGCCAACGAGTCGGACAATAAAACGGTTAAATGAATGCTTTTAAGGTATTTGTTCTCTGTATAATCTCCGTTTTAAAATTTCCCATTATTTTAAGTCATAATGTACCAAGGAGCCGAGAGAGCTCATTCTGTATTAACTTATCACTCTACATGTTCTACGTCCCTGATATTATTTTTGCCGATGTCTAGGACGTGGGTTTTATACAAGTTCCTCACGCAACATGTCCTTGAAATGAACTGCACGTAGTCAGAGGTCACAAAATGTTGAACCGAGCGAGTTTGCCGAGCGGTTAGGGATGCGCCGCTGTGAGCATCCATTCAGGAGAGAGTGAGTTCGAAACCTACTGTCGGCAGCCCTGAAGATTGTTTTCCGTCGTTTCCATTTCCACACCAGGCAAATTAAGGCCACGGCCGATTTATTTTCACTCCTTGCTCTTTCCTCCCCATCGTTGCCATTAAACCCATCTGTGCTGGAGCGAAGTAAAGCCAATGGAAAATAAATTAAACATTATGGTTGAAGACTTTTAACTTGTATCATGAACAGAGAATGAAGGATGAATCACTGTATTTTAACCAGAAATATATTAGTCCGCCTCTGTGGTGTAGTGGTTAGCGTGATTAGCTGCCACCCCCGGAGGCCCGGGTTCGATTCCCGGCTCTGCCACGAAATTTGAAAAGTGGTATGAGGGCTGGACCGGGGTCCACTCAGCCTCGGGAGGTCAACTGAGTAGAGGTGGGTTCGATTCCCACCTCAGCCATCCTGGAAGTGCTTTTCCGTGGTTTCCCACTTCTCCTCCAGGCGAATGGCGGGATGGTACCTAGCATAAGGCCACGGCCGCTTCCTTCCCACTTCCTTGCCTCCACAAGGCCCCTGTTCAGCATAGCAGGTGAGGCCGCCTGGGCGAGGTACTGGTCATTCTCCCTAGTTGTATCCCCGACCAAGAGTCTGAAGCTGAAGGACACTGCCCTTGAGGCGGTAGAGGTGGGATCCCTCGCTATGTCCGAGGGAAAAGCCGACCCTGGAGGGTAAACAGACGATGATGATGATGATGATTATTATTATTATTATTATTATTATTATAAATATATTAAACAGAAATATTCGCTCCGTTTCAATAAAAATCCAGCTCCTTCAAGGCGATCATACAATATACCAAAAAAGCAAAGCAAAGTCATCTCCGAACAGGTCATGAAGGCCCTGGGAGTGGTGGAAGGTAAAGGCTTCCACTATTCGTAACCACGGCACTTGATGGGGTAGAGTGGTTAGCTCTACGCCCGGCCGCCTTTGCCCCCAGGAATTAGCCTGGTACTCATTTTTGGTGTAGGCTGAGTGAACCTTAGGGCCATATGCACCTCCGGAAGTGGAAATCTCATTTCTTAAATTTTATGATTTCCTGACAGGGATTCGAACCCACGTCCTTCCGGGCGAACCGAGTACGCCTTTACCGCCTCGGCCAGGCAGCCCTTATACAATATACCACTCCTGAAAAATGCACACTGAATCGCTACGCTATACATTTAACCGTCATGAATGGTTTACCACGCACAAGGAACTCGGTTTTGATTTAAATTGAACTGTTGTACACTGCTGCTGGTCCCACGGTTTAGGGGTAGCATGCCTGCCTCTCACCCGGATATCCCGGGTTCGATTCCCTTTCCAAGTCAGGGATTTTTACCTCGATCTGAGGGTTGCTTCGAGGTCTACTCAGCCTACGTGATTACAATTGAGGAGTTATATGACCGTCTAGAATGACAAGAATAACGACGTAGAGGATTCGTCGTGCCGGCCATAACACCTCGTCATATGCAGGCCTTTGGGATGAGCAGCGGTTCCATGTTAGGCCAAGGCACTTCGGGGCAGTTGCGCCATCGGGGGTAGGGGTACACTTCTGACCATTAAAACTGAAACACCATAAAATTAAGCTGAGAGCAGAATTGGAGTTATTGTACACATACAGTATGATGAGTGGAAGATATGATTCAATTTAGAGGTAATTTGGAGAAATAGGATATGCAGAACTTCATGCGCAAAGCTGCAACTCTGGCAGCAATAAAAGCTGTAATCCGGCTGATACGGGTACATTACGCCATACGTCTTTACTCTTCATCAATCGTAGCGGCTGGCGAGTAGTTGCGTGCCAGTCTTTCGGCAACCCATGACCAGATGTTTCTCAGTGGATGACAGATCTGGAGAACGTGTTGGGCAAGGCAACAGTTAAACACCCTTTGTATCGAGGAAGGTCAGGAAAGCAGGGGCAACATGTGGTCGTGCCTAGTCCTGTTAAAAGGTAGCGTTGGGGAGTTACAAATGAAAATACGGCGGGAAACGTGTGTTGGGATAAGATAATCCAACGTGCTGCCACCAAGATTAAATGCATTTATTCGATGTCGCTAGGTAACGTACATAAAACACGTAATACTACGAGCCGCTTTAAATCCATGGCGTAGGAGCCCATTTTTGGTCCCTGACACAAAGAGTCATATTCAGTCCGTGATATCCGAAAGTGTGTATCTGTGTATATGTGTTCGATGCCCAGCCAAACTCACGGCACGCAAGGTGTAGAATTTTTAACATAGGCATATTATTAAAGGAATATTTATTCTTTCTTTCTTTCTTTCTTTCTTTCTTTCTTTCTTAATTCGTTCACCCTCCAGGGTTGGATTTTTTCCTCGGACTCAGCGAGGGATTCCACCACTACCGCCTCAAGGGCACTGCCCGAGAGCGTGATACTTTGGGTTGGGGATAAAACTGGGGAGGAGGACCAGTACCTCCACCAGGCAGCCTCACCTGCTATGCTGAACAGGGGCCTTGTGGGGATGGGAAGATCGGAAGGGATATGCAAGGAAGTGGCCGTGGCCTTAAATTAGATAACATCTCGGCATTTGCCTGGAGGAGAAGTGGGAAACAAGCCACGGTAAACCACTTCGAGGACGGCTGGGGTGGGATCGAAACCCCTCTACTCAGTTAACTTCGTACCACTTTTCAAATTTCGTGGCAGAGTCGGCAATCAAACCCAGGCCTCCGGGAAACCGTGTTTCTGCCATGGTCAACTGCACATGGTTTGTACAACAGTTGGAAGAGTAAACACACCTTTGCTTCTGATTGAAATTAACAATATAATTAAAAATAAGATAATGTAATTAAATTATCTGTTAATAATGTTCTTTGGCATTTTGCTTTTAAATAAAGCCACAAAACATCTAGCGGTTGGATTAATAAACACGGTTTGAGCCGCGGATACATGCTATATCAATAACATGGAGTGCCAGTGTCTATGACGGCCTTCAAACATTGACTTCCTTAGCTGGAACTGAACCCGCAAACTTTAGACCATGAGATAGACAATCTACCAGTGATCCCACAAGGGAGCTACGAGATATATAAACCTATGTGTTAAAATATAAATAAAGAAGAACAGGAGAATGTGGCTTTCTTTGCAATTTAAGAAGTGTCGAAAAGTTGTTCCTAATGAGAAGGAGTTATTGCGAGCATCAGGTGTGGCCGCTCTTATTTACAGTGAGGCGAAGATCCACTAATGTTTAGACTGGTCCGCCAGCTGTTCTTTGTTGACGTCACGGTAGATCTGGGTCACGTGGCTGCTGCCTCACAGAATGTTGCCAACTGGAGACGGCTCGCTGCCAGTACATGACTGACCCCCCATCATAAAAAGATCACCTCCTTATTTATTGACTAGTGTCTGTCTACCCGTGACGATAATTATGAGCGATCGGCTCAATCGGAAGGTCGTCAGTTTGATTCCCCGTCATGAAGGCGGGAAACTTAGAAATGACATTTCCAAATTTTTTAAAAGCAAATGAGCCCGAGTTTCACCCAGTCTGCGCCAAACATATCAGGTTATTTCCTCGGGCCAAAGGCGGTCGAGAATAGAGCTACACAATCCTCCCTTTTACGGATAGTAGAAGCCTTTAACTTCCACTGCTCCATGGGTCTTCATGGGCTATACGGACGTATATTTGCCATGGCTTGTATCTGATTAGTATTGAGCCGATCTCAGAGACACAGTCAGTTAGTAGTCGTTGTCCTTACGTTGCCAAGATAGAAGGTCTTATTTATTTATTTATATATTTTATTTATAATCTAATAACCGAGCTCGATAGCTGCAGTCGCTTAAGTTCGGCCAGTATCCATTATTCGGGAGATAGTAGGCTCGAACCCTACTGTCGGCAGCCCTGGTAATGGTTTTCCGTGGTTTCCTATTTTCACACCAGGCAAATGCTTGGGATGTACCTTAATTCAGGCTGGCCGCTTCCTTCCAACTCCTAGCCCTTTCCTGTCCCATCGTCGCTATAAGACCTATCTGTGTCGGTGCGACGTAAAGCAACTAGCAAAAAAAAAAAAATTAATCTTGCAGAGTTTCGTTATAATGACACTCAAAAATCAAACAAGACTTGCTGCTAGCGACGTTAATATCGTTTAAAATTGGATCTGTGGTGCCTCTGTGGTGTAGTGGTTAGTGCGATTAGCTGCCACCACCTGAGGACCGATTTCGACTCCTGGCTCTGCCACGAAATTTCAAAACTGGTACGAGCACTGTAACGTGGTCCACTCAGTCTCGGGAGATCAACTTAGTTAAGGGGGTTCGAATCGCTCCTCAGCCTTCCTCAAAGTGGTTTTCCGTGGTCTCCCACTTCTCCTTCAGGCAAATTCCAGGATGGTACCTAACTTAAGACCACGGCTGCTTCTTTCCCTATTCCGTGCCTATCCCTTCCAAACTTTGCATGTCCCCACAAGGCCCCTTTTCAGCATAGCAGATGAGGCCGCCTGAGCGAGGAACTGGTCCACCTCCCCACTTGTATCCGTGACCAAATGTCTCACGCTCCAGGATACTGCCCTTGAGTCGTTAGAGGTAGGATACTCCCTGAGTCCGAGGGATAAACCAACCCAGGAAGTTAAACGGATAATGAATAATTGGATCGTTAACCACTTTATAACCAAGGATATACAGTAATTTCACATTCTGATTTCATTGTCGTTAGAATGTATTCCTCTAAGGATTTGCTAGGAATTATTTTATGTTTACGTTTAGACCAAGAAGATCACAAAATTCTGCAATATGTTGCCGCTTGAAGGTGCTTACCTTACTAGAAACTGATAAGACTGACCTTCCGTGGATGGTGGAAAGTGTCTGCCATGGTAAGTATTGTGCGTAGGTTGAATAAAGTAAACCTGTCGCTTAAAAATTGCAGGGATAGTCTCAGTTATCATGTCCATTCCTTTTTATTTCACGCCATTTAGGCTGCCTATATGTCACTTTTGACGTTCTAGTTTCCTCTACCAGATGGCAGAAAAACGGATCTGTAATGGGCGATCCACGACTGGTATTTTTGTTTGTCTTGTAACAACAAATGCGTTACGAGCCGAGAGAGTTGGCCACGCGGTTACAGCTGTAAGCTTGCATTCAAGAGATAGTGGGCTCGAACTCCATTGTCGACAGACCTGAAGATGGTTTTCCATGGTTTCCAATTTTCACACCAGGAAAATGCTGCGGCTGTACCTTAATTAAGACCACGGACGCATCTTTCCCACTCTTTTTTCTTTGCTTTACGTCGCACCGACACAGATAGGTCTTATGGCGATGATGTTATAGAAAAGACCTAGGAGTTGGAAGTAAACAGCTAGATTGTTATTCAAGTTTATACTTGTTGCTGATAATCTCTAGGAAACAATGTAACACTGTCAAGTAATTTTAATGTCACCAGCGTAATGAGATTAAAGTGTTGGAGGTTCTTGGAAACAGAACTATTTTGTCTCAAACATAGTCTCCAATGTGTAAACCTTCCTGAGAACCATGCACTATTCTCAGTATGCAAATCTTTGGAATGAAGTGGTAATTTATATTCTGAGTTCGACGTGAATATAGCAAATCGTTTCATTTTGGCCAAGTACAGAAAGATGGAAGTTGTGAAATAGCTCATGAAACTACAGGCAAGATGCCAAGAACAATGTTTCTTACAGCCTACTGTTCAGTTACCCTTAAGTAATCGTAAACTCCCGAAAGCAAACAATAAAAGTGAGACATTTGTTGGAGAAGTGAGTTTTCGTCTCATTTCTTGGAGTGCAATAAACTTATCTTCTGCTGAAATGCAGTCTTCTCTTAAAATAAATTTCTATAAGAAATGTGAAAAGTTACATTTAAAAAAACTTATATCGCAAACATGCGTTAGAAAATAATTAAAATCATTTTCGCCATTTAGATAAGAATCATCTATGTGGAAAATACCTCCCACTTATTATTCTGCCTTCAGGTACACCAAATTTGTTTCGGTAGATTTACTGGAACATAAAATGGATTCTGCGGGACAAATTTCTGGCTACTCGGCATCTCCGAACGCTGTAAATAGTTACCTAAGCATCTTTCACGTAAATTGGACCTAACAAAGCTAACGGCTTGTGCTTAAATTACACGAAATTTACACTGTGTAAGTTACGTAGACAAGGTTATCTATTACCATAGCAAAAATACCAATCCTACGGAAAGAAATACATTCAAACGAAGGAATGTTCTGTATACATATTAGAATTCTTGTAATTTCTCTATTTACGTTATTGCAGTACGTACATAGGGTAAAGGAAGTTATATTCGTGGTGCAGGTAAGTTCTTGATAAATATTTCAATAAGTATTATGAACTTCCCTATAGAAGACCAAATATTACAATGTTACAACTAGTTCCCTGAGTTCTCAGTAGATGTCTCTAACTATTCTAACTATTATTTATCGCGCTCGAGTGGACACGATACTTATTCAAATCAAAGACTTTTCACGAACATATCTCCATTTATCCTACTCTTTGTTATCATGTAACGTGTATTTGAAGCAGATGGAGAAGTCTATGATGCATAATAGGCCATGAATATCTTAAAAGAATAGAAATATCATAAATACTGCAAAAAATTGTTCATTTGTGTATCGATACATAGGTCATTTTTATATCTGGATATTATGAACAATGTATGGGAAAGTTGTTCAAATATCTTCCATTATGAACAATTAAAAATTCGCTTTTGAATGTGTTTTATTCTTTTTGCACTTGAACAGGAAGTAGGCACGGTGTTAAGGCAGTGATGTAATAAAGAAGGCCATTAAATGTGTGACAAAGTAACTATATTTTTTACTATTGCTAAATTGCCTTCGAAGAATGACATTTTACCGTACAGTTATAATAATAAATATATTTTCCTTACATCCTACTAACCACTGATTTAAATTTAGTTTAAAATGTAATTGATTTCAATAATTAAACAGAATAATCTTTTACATTCACCTTCCTGCAACACAGAGTAGTGTTTGATTACTACAAATCGCCTTTGCGCCTGCTAAAACCCCTATGTGATAATAGTTTAGAAGAAATACTGACCCGCAGTACATAAATAATGAAGTGTGAGAATTTTTGACAATATTCGTACAATACTGAACCTTAGATGGGAGAACCTTACCGACCAAAGTTCTAAGCTGAAATATTTCACATAGTGGTTTTCCCAGGTGCAATGACGAAATATATTTATTATGACATAACTTGAATTACTCTATATTCATCTTAACTTTAAATTATCCAGTAACATTTTGAGTATTCCTTCTGTGGTAGGATAAAAAGTCTGTTGGAGATGACAGAGTGAAGCCACCTGCCAATATGCCAACTGCTGGCAGACTTCTTTATGACAGAACAGGCGCCGGAGGGGACTCTTTTGTACGGAACGAGGGTTGAATTACCAAACAACTGTCTATTTCATTAACTCCGTCTACAGTACTTCAACTTGAAAATCTGCATGTAAGAAAGTACTAAGTACTAAATCTTTCCGTGCGAATTTGTAGATTTTCCGATACCGCGACTCTTGTTCCTCTCTTATGTCAGAACTCTTCCCGTATAACATTTATTCTTCCACGTTAACCGAAGAAGTTTAACTTTAGTAAGTATTGAGAAATTTCAGGCCAGTTCATGGTCTTAGGGATAGGTTCATCTAACCATACAATCAGAACATTACAACGGACCATGCTGAATGCAGTGCTATATACACAGTTCAAAAAAATGAGAGAAACTCGTTTATGAACATACAGCATGCTCCAGAAAACAATAGCTCACACCCAGGTATACTACCAAGTAAACATTTATTATGTACCGTTGGAGTATACATAAGAACACCGATGGGTTCGGGTTCATTTTCAGAACACAAACGGAAATATCCACATAGGGGCGAAAACAAAGAGATAACAGTCCTCCAAGCTGGATTTTCATCACAGTTGGAGAGCTTCAGTATGGTGTATGTCCTCCAAAAGTACTTATCACAGCTTGGCACCTACGTGGTATGCTCCGTATAAGTCGACGGAGGACACAGTTGCGATATCAGGTCCCATTGTTCAATGAAACCCTGCTCGAGGTCTTGGAGAGTCTGTGGTGGAACTGGACGCACAAGAACACTTCTGTCAAGCCTATCCCACACATGATCGATGGGATTAAGTTCGGGATTCACTGCTGGCCATTCCATCTCTTGAATGACCAGCTCTCGCAGGACATTCTGGTGATGCGCGCTAAATGAGCCGTGGCATTGTCGTGCATGCTTACGAATTCAGGGCCTACACCGTAAGCAGCAACCAACACATGCTCTAGCAGTATCTGCTCGATGTACCCCACGGCGGTAAGACGGACGGACGACGATAAGATCCGTACGGCCGTCAATACTGATGCCTCCCCACACCGTCACAGAACCTTGTCTGAATCGGTCGCCTTCCTGGACAACATTTTGGCATGCACTGCTCACCACGGCGTCTCCATACACGTTGACATCCATCACTATGTATCAGGGGAAACCTGGACTCGTCTGTGAACAACACAGGTCTCCATTGGCGAAGTTGCCAGTTGACGTGGGTACGGGCAAACAGAAGGCGAGCTGCGCGATGTTGCTGCGTTAAACGGGGCAATTGAACAGGACATATGGGTCGTAAGCACATTTATCTTAACCTATTCCTTACTATCTGGTTAGACACTATGACTCCATTGACCCTCCTGAGGTCTTGTTGCAGTTCTCTGGCAGTTGCTGAACGCACAGATGGTCAGATATCCTGTAGGGTTATCATGCGTCCACGACCTTGTCCAAACCTCCTTATGAACTGGCCTGTCTCACTGTAGTGGTTTCACAAGCGTTGAATAACTGACGGAGAGACAATGAGATCCACTACAACAGACGAAAAGTCCATCCTTCCTGGATCAAAGTGACGGCTCTTGCGAATTGAACCTCGTTAAGATGTCTCATTGAATGTGCTGGTTTACGTGCAACGTGCTCAAATGACCGCAGTAGTCTGTGTACCTCACAATGACACACGGACGCACCGGTATTCACTTTGTTTCGAGGGGTCACCTGACAGTTTAATGCATGGCTACGCCTACAAATGGAGTTTAACTTCGATTCGACATACCCTGAGTAGCTAAAGTCTCAGGGTATGCTGCACGACCATTGGAAATCCATCTACCAAAATAACGTTCACATGCAAGACGTTACAAACCATGTTCCCCTAATTCTTTTGAACTGTGCAGTTCAGTTTTGCATTTAAGGATTACCTGTCGGATATTACCGTTAATGCCCCGAGGGGAATAAATTGAAATTTTATCGTATTCACTTTTACACAGTCTTCCCCGCCCTGCTACTCATTCCTGCTAATCTTTCTGGGGAGAACACTGATACATACATATATACATGCATACATAAATCTTCATTATGGGCTGTTGTGCCTTTCGGCGTTCAGTCTGCAAGCTTATGTGAATTTACAAACCACGCCAAAATCCTCTATTTGTACCTAGTGCTGTGGCCTCTTTTGGTTCTATACCTCTTATGTTTAAATCGTTAGAAACTGAAAATAACCATCGCCGTCTTTGACTCCCTCTACTTATCTTACCCTCCATAACAGTGTCCATTATTCTCCTAGGTAACCTCTCCTTCTACATTTGCCTCACATGACCCCAACACCGTAGCCGGTTTATGCGTACAGATTCATCCATCGAGTTCATTCGTAACTTATCATTTATATCTCATTCCGAGCCATTATCCCCACCTGCTTCTAACAGCAATCAATCCCACTGCTTCCATGTCTGTTACGTTTAAGTTATGAATAAGATATCCTGAGCCCACCCTGCTTTCACTCGCGTAAAACAAAGCTGGTCTGAAAACCGACCAGTTTCGTCTGAGAGCTGATCCTTCTTACAGAATACTGTTGATCGCAAATGCGAGCTCACTGTATTAGCTATGCTGCACATTCATTGAGTCTCACTACACTACCATACTGTGAGAACACACATCCTAAATACTTGAAATTATCTACCTGTTCCAGCTTTACATCCCCAATCTGACATTGAATTCCCTTGGATTTCTTACCTACTGATATCAAATTTGATATGGAACGGCTAATTTCCATGCCTAAATATAATTAAAGTTGCGTTTAGGCGATGATTTCCTTGGGTTTCAATGTGTTGTGAGGAAATTCCAACAGTAATGTACTAGATGTGCTTCATGAACGCTGCTCTGTCAGAATGGAAACGCAATTTCTGTACGACTGGAAGTTTACTGTTAGAAGTGGTGAATACAACTTCCGACTAAATGAAGCGTCTGATGTGCCCTTAAAACAATATCAAAACGTGCTGTATATTTTCAAAGAGCACTGTTTATATTGCAGGTTCGAAATGCATGCATTGCCGTGATTAAGAAAAGAGTGAAAGGATGAATATACATTCTTATTATACTAAGTTGTATGAACATAGAACTCTCAATCAGTTATATAGAATTACTTTCCCTTGTTATAAATCGTATGTGTGTATAGATGGTATATTATCTTCCACATCGGTATCACTTGCCTATCATAAGCAGCGACTAAAAGGGGCACAAGGAGCTCTCAAATTCGGAGTGTAGGTTGGCGACCACGGTTCTCTTAGCCGAGTCTGTCACTAATTCCACTCACTTGTGAAAGGGCTCCTCGTCTTAATCTTTCTTATTCGACCTCCCTTGATCAACACTTGTTCTGTTCCGACCAGACGGTACTGGGTTTCCGAGGACTGTGGAGTCATTCAATTGCATGACCATCGCTGTCCTTCCCATTCTCTTCAAGATACCTCCATTCCTTGAGGAGTCATTGTTATTGTTATTTAGTTATTGGTGTTTAGTTGCACATCTCTTAAAACAATAATCACCACCACTTGATAGAAATAATTAAGACCAGACGAGTTTATCGTGTGGTTAGAGACGGGCGGCTGTTAGCTTGCATCCGGGAGATAGTGGGTTCGAATCCCACGGTCCGCAGCCCTGAAGATGGTTTTCCGCTTCTTTCCCACTCCTAGGCCTTTCCTATCCCATCGTCGCCGTAAGACCCATCTGTGTCGGTGCGACGTAAAGCCAATTCTAAAAAGAGAAATAATTGCCTTCACAATTCGACATATACTTGACAGTGTTAACAGTTGTCAACAATGCATAGATGAAATTACAATTCTTAATATTTGTATATGTACCCCAGATTTTAATAGAAGTGAAAATGGACGTCCCTATTACAGGCTCACGGGCCAAGGAACTAAATAATAATAATAATAATAATAATAATAATAATAATAATAATAATAATAATAATAATAATAATGCACTGTCATGATTTGACGGATTTGGAGACGCAGAGGTGCCGAAATTTTATCCCATAGGAGTTACTCTAAGTGCCAGTAAATCTACCGGCACGAAGCTGACGTATTTGAGCACCTTCAAATACCACCGCACTGAGCCAGGATCGAAACGACTAAGTGGGGGTCAGAAGGCCAGCGACTCAACCGTCTGAGCAATTCAGTCCGGCCAAAGAAATTTCTTGTGGAATAGAATTACGGTAGGATTCTGGTTCAAACACACACAGAATATCTTTCTTTCCACCACCTCAGTGTTTAGAATAATTTTGCTCGCTCTTTCATGAGGAAATATGAAAAGTGAATTTTGTCATTGCTTCATTTAATGGCCGCGAGACAGTGTGGCGAACAGGGCCGTATTCCTAGTTAGTAATCAAGCAAACAAGCTAGTTGTATTATTTTACTGTTAATATCGTGATCATAACCAAGGTAACTTCAGTTTTACGTGAACATGACATTTAAAGCATCCTACATGCATTCGCTGGGATTCCAACCACCGCTACCTTGGCGAGAAGCTAGTGACGGTGCCCAGTGTTCGTACTGAGTGTGACGTCTGTCTAATAACGTACATGGCTATAGGGTATGTACCAGAACCCTCCATGACCGAGTATCGAGCCCACATATTGAATGAAATAGTGTGACGCCCGGCTGTATAAGCAAACCACCAAACGCTTCTGCAGTGTTGCATACCACACCCGAGTGGGAAAGATCCGGCCACGCCTGTTTATCTCCAATAATTTTTGTCTATGTCCTGCAGTTAATTCGCTTGTTTGCCGAGGAATCGTTCCACCACCAACAACAACAAAAACAACAATAACAACTGCAATGTGGTGGTTTTGTTGTATTAATTACTATTTCGTGTGAGAAAGTGTGCGGATTCTTGGCTGAATGATCAGCTTTCGGTTCAGTGGACCTCTGGTTCAATTTCCGTCCGGGTCGGATAATTTAACCTTACGTCGTTAATTCCCTTGGATCGGGGATGGGTACTTTAACTATCTCCAAAATCCCTGCAATTCATATACCACACACAACCTTATCTTGCACGACACTTATACGCAATTTTCCACACACAGCAGATGTCACCGAACTCGTAAGAAAGTTTGCCTTTCAGCGGCCGCGGCAGGCTAGCAACAGCCTCACGAAACGACAGTGTGAATATTTTGGTGAAATGTTTGTACATATATCCGTTTCAGGTGCAAACATCTGCATAATTCTTAGCTTTGGTGTCTGTTTCTGTTTGTCGGATTTTCTGTTTCTCTGTTCTTTAACTGGAAAAGTACTGGATATGGAAACAGTGATTTTACTTTCCCACACAGCATACATGACCAACCTCAGTGGAAATCCACCAGCCTTAATGGAAATCAATGTCCGACTCGTTGGCTGAATCGTCAGCGTACTGGCATTCGGTTCAGAGGGTTCCGGGTTCGATTCCCGGCCGGATCGGGCATTTTAACCTTCATTGGTTAATTCCAATGGCCCGGGGGCTGGGTACTTGTGCTGTCCCCAACATCCCTGCAACTCACACACCACATATAACACTATCCTCCACCACAATAACACGCAGTTACCTACACATATCAGATGCCGCCCACCCTTACAAGGGCTGCACTTGGCTACATGAAATTAAAATTTAAAATGGAAATCAATGTCTAAATCGTTCTTTCCCATGTGCACATTTTCTATAGGAGGATTATTAAGGGTGATATAATTAACGGACGATTTTTACAGGCTGTCGTGTCACTTCAAGGTGGGTTAGCTGGAATAACTAAACAGCCATTTTACTCTTTTCGATAGAATAGATAATAAGAAAGGTTGTCGTCAACTATTGGTTTCACGAGTCTCCAGCCACAACGCAGTAAGTTTCAGAAAAATAATGATATAACCGAGCAGTAGAGAGAGTTTCGGACAAGAAACTGTACCATTCAATAAACTCTCTGATCGTCCTCATTCTCTCTCCGCTTTGTTCAGCTTTATCGTACTTCACGTTACTGCCACGTTCTTTCGTAGAAAAATATTACTTTAACATGCCGCATTAAACCTTTGAATACAGGCATGTAATTTCATATACATTCATGAAGGAATCGTGTAACCCATTTCCCATTCCTGTGCAAAGAACGGGTACATATGCTAGTTAATTAATATAATAATTTTCATGAACACAGTAGGCCGCCTGGTGGCCATAATCGCTAAGGCGTCGAGTCTATATGGTTTGACACCGTTGTTAGCTGCTTCGAGTCCCATTGGCCGAAACAATGTTCACCATTAGAATAATGGCCAATTTTTTATATTTTTTGGCCAAAACAATTGGTTAGGCCACTGTTTGCGACGACATTGTATAATAACTGAAGCATTGGAAGGGAAGATACAAGTAAACCTGATCAGAGGAAAGAAAAAGTGTCAGTTAGTAGACAGTGTAAAGGTAAATAGAAGCTATTGGAAGACAAAGAGAATGGCTGCAGACAGAACAGCATGGATAACTTATGCGAAGACCTGCCGATAGGCAGACCACCAATGATGATGATGATGATGTGAATATCGGCTGACAGGGTAAGTGGTACACCATTTGTAATCGCTCTATCGCATGCCAAAAGCATTAATTCAATTCCAACCCTCTCCGCAGTGTTCATAGACGCTGTTGAAGGCGATTCGTCCGTCGAATGCGGACGTTAATACTCGAGCACACCCATTGGTGCTATTCCTCAGGAGTAGGCTACGTGCCAGCACCGGACCTCACCCTCCCCCTTCTTTTTCTTCAATCTGCTTTACGTCACACCGACACGGATAGGTCTTACGGAAACGATGGGGTAGTAAAGGGCTATGAGTGGGAAGGTAGCGGCCGTGGCCTTAATTAAGGTACGGCCCCAGCATTTGCCTGGTGTAAAAATGACAATCGACGGAAGACCATCTTCAAGGCTGTCGTCACTGGAGTTCGAACCCACTATTTTCGGAACGCAAGCTCACAACTGTGCGACCCTAACCTCACCGTTACTGGCTCGGTTATCCCTTCCTACTGTCACATATCACATCATTCCTTTCATCTCATTAACTTCACTGATGGCGTTGACGTCAGCAAAGGCATCCGGTCGTAAAAACTCGCTACTAAGCTTCATCTCACTTCATACGCGACCCCGTAGAGAAACGAGACAAGGGTTGGACCAACTTATTATATTACATTTTGGATAATGACAAGTGTTTAAAAGGTGGTACGTATTTTACCATATCTCCCATCAAGAACTTTCTCCTCTTACTAAAACATAATGAAACTATGTTCCTTCACTTCATCTAGACTGAGTGCCATGCAACGTCGCATGTTACAGCCAGATAAATGACTGCGGCACTGCATTTCGTCTTCCATAATGAGAGGAGGCGAGATTACACTAAGCCTCGTGTTAAATGGCGACACTATCGACTTGACCTACTCGCCGAAGTGTCCGTGGGACTCATAAACCAAGTATTAAAGTTTGCACAGCAATTCAGGAGCAGTTCGCTGACTAGGAGAAAGAGTTTATGGATTAGATTAGTCGTCTTTAAACTACCTTGTGTGTCATCACGGTGTCGATTACGCACAAGAATTTTTCAAAATGTTGAGTTCTGGGGAAAATAAGCCTCTAAATGAATGGAATAGGAATTTTACAACAATCGTAAATCATCTATAGGCCTATATTAAAAATGTTTACTAAAAACAGGTTTGACCTAGCCGTTCTACTGGGCCGATTTTCTTATCTCTTCCGAATTACCTGCCGGTGGGTCTCAAAGTTCAGTCAACTATGAGTAATCCTAAAATGAAATGACTACTCCAATAATTGCAGGCGAAGGCTTACCCTAACCCGCAATACATTCTGTATTTAGTGAGTTGCTAAGCGACTGTCATTAATATTCTGATATATGTTATTTTCATCCTAAGTAATGTGATTGCATGCAGCCATGTTTGATTATTACCTGTCAAGTCAGAGAATATATATTTCCTCTGATCACGGAAGAATATTATTCCCTGCTAGACACTCTTTGATCCTCTAACCTTTCTCAGCTTCCAAAATATTCAACAGATGGCAGAGCGTTCCTAATAACTTACATGCTGGTAAGAGGAAAAAGTCTACGTACAAACAGACCCGATCATGGCATACGCTTTGGGCATTATCCGGGAACACCTATCGAAGGAAAACCTAGCTACAATAGAAAGAGTGAAGGCCATGTATCTTAAAAAATTCTCTGCCTGGTAAAATAACGCTCCTTCGAGACTAATCTATGAGCTCACAAGACAAACATTTATATAGAAGCACTGCGATTAAGAATACCATTGCCTTCCACGACACAATATCAAGAACTGCAGGGTAAGAGAGCGAATATCTGGATAGATGTTTACGAAACAGAAGGCATGGTAACGTCAGAATGGACAAATTTTTCTTATTGAATATTGATAAAACCACTGAAAAGGGCAGGTAAAACAATATAATTTACGATAGACATATCAAGACGAGTTACCTGATCTATTTATAAGGAAAGTTGCGGAGCAGCACGGGTCTTATAATCTATACATCAAACAAGTTTACTAAATACAGCTTTGTCCAGTCCGTTCAGACGTTCTACTGGACCGATTTGCTTCATTCTTTGTTTATTCTCTCCGGAATTACCTGCCGGTGAATCATCATGGGTACATTGACAGGTCTAGAAGTTCATTCAACATTGAGTAATCCAAAATCTATTCACTAAATGACCACTCCAGTAATTGTAGGCGAAGGCTTACTCTAACCCGCAATGAGTTCTGTACTTAGCTGGTTGCTAAGCGACTAAAACCTAAGTGATGTGATTGCATGCAGCCATCTTGGTTTACTACCCGTCAAGCCAGAGATTATACACTTCCTCTGATCATGGAATAATACTATTCTCCGCTAGATACTCTTTGATTCTCTGACCTTCCCCAGCTTTCAAATATACTCAACAGATGGCAGAACGTTCCTAATAACTTACAAGCTGCTGAAATAAAACAGTCGACGTACGCACAGACGGGAAGGCTTCAAGACGACTAGCCTTCTATATGACCATTAATAAAGCACAGGGACAATCTCGGACAAGATCGTTTGAAAGTGTTAAGATACAGATACAGCCGAAAGGTCGAAGCACAATGATTACTGTATGCAAAGAAGTATTATAAACTACACAACGAATGATTCAATAATTATGTACCGGTATTAAATGTTCATGAAAGTATTGGAAAGGGGAGATAAAACAATGTGACTACGACAGGCATATCAAGACGAGTTACCTTATCTATTTATAACGAATGTTGCGGAACAGCACGGCTCCAATAATTTTAGCATAAATAAGGCTAATACTCCTGATGTCGCAATTAAAATTATTAAATTTACATAAAAGCATTCAAAAGGGACGTAGCTAAAGGAAGGGTTCAGAGGGTCCAGAACCTTCCCGAAATTCCACGAAAATGTTAAAAGCATTAACTTTACTTTTCTCAATCATTTCGGGAAAATGGTGATGGGTGATGGTGATGGTGACTATAGTCTTAAGAGGAAGTATATCCAGACAACCATATTCTCTTAACATTAATCAGAGGAGACAATAGGAGAGTTCCGATCCTTCAAAAAATGAAGTTCCAGAAAAAGAAGGAGAAGGACAACGAAAGGTGTAAAAGTTACCCTAAACCTTTCAAACCTTATACCAGCGGATTACAAAGAGAACAAGCGTTAACTATGGAAGGTCGGAGAGGAAATATGAAATTCAGGAGACAAAGATAATTATGTGGAAACAATCTCTTTCAGCTAGGGGTCCCGGGATGAGCAAACCATGCTTCCAAGTTGAGAGCCCCTAGAATTTCCTTTAAGTCACATCTTTGCCCTCTGGCAGAGTAAAACGAATAACAGAGAGTGTATAACGAATGCACATCCTACGACCCTCACCAAAAGCATATTAAGTGACCTCGCAATTGTTGTCAACTGTATTTTGAAAGAAAAGAATAAACTCCGGGACGAAACCTTTTTACATCGGTCTATTTTCAAAACAATTTACTGTACAGGAGAAGATGGGTAAATTCAGGTCATCATATTCTTAAATTATAAGTAACGTACAGAAAGTAACAAGGGTTAAAACTGATACAAACAAACGGGAACGAGGGTACGAGTATATTAGGATTTCGGAGAAATTCGATGGACGAAGTTGTATCAACCGGCTTCAGTTGTTGGATCATGTGAGGTGAATGGAGCAGGATAGGTTACCTAGGAGAATAATGACTAATGAGCTCTTCCATGGAGAGCAAGAGAAATAGAAGAGCAAGTTGACTATGGTCAGACTCACAAGGAGATTTCTAGAAAAGTGTTCAAATTTTGAGACTTTGCCCTTCATTAAAAACAATTTAGCCCTGTTTGAGCGGTGTGTTTTTTTTTTTTTTTTTTTTTTTTTTTTTTTTTTTTTTGCCAATGGGTCTTAATTTTTTCAAAATTCAACGTTTAAAATCTATCCTCAAACTGTTGTAGACTTATTCCTGTAAATATTTCGAAATTATCTCCGTGGCGTAGTCGCTAGTTCATTGACGTTGGGACCTGAAAGTTTCAAGTTCGAGTCCAACATCGGTCAGCACTTTACTTCTTTTACTCATATGTCACTTATTTTGATTTAGAGCTATTTGAAAAATTTTAAATAACTAGTCGTCCTTGTTGAACGTTTCGTAATTTTTATTCCTTCGTCTAGTTCAAGTGATTCATTTTCAGACGAACAAGGAAAATGGGACAGATATTGTATATAATGTAAACAATGTGCCCTTGAGGCGGTCGAGGTGAAACTCCTCTCTGAGTCCGTAGGAAAAGCCAACTCTAAATGGTAAACGGATTAAAAAAGAAAGAAAGAAAGAAAGAAAGAAAAAATGAAAGTAAACAATAATGTAAATATTTATTAATATTGTAAATAGAAAAAGAAATAATAAAGTATTTTATGTAATCTAAAAATATATACATTATAACAAAACATACAATTAAAAAATCAAGGTCGGATTCGAATTCTGCAATTTCAGTTTCCAATGCCAATGCGCTAACGACTACACCACGGATAAAAGTATAAAATATGTGCGAAAATAAGGGTGCAAAAATTTGAAGATATATTTTCAACGTTAAATTTTGAAACAAATAACACCCATGGGCAAAAACGCTCGAACAGGGCTAAAATCTTTTTTAATGAAGGGCAAATCGTCTCAATTTGAGAACTTTTCTGGAAAACCACGTGGCGACCTCCCATTGTCAGTTTAAAAGGCACAGGTTTAGTTAGTAATAGAGAATTTGGAAGTACTTAATATACGCTCGCATTGTTTGACATTGAAAGCTATAGCTATAATTAAAGCTATAATTTATGTATGTTCACATTCTTGAGTACCGGTAACTTATCGTACTTCTGTACTAAATTAAATAAATGAAGGGAACCCGTGGGAATTTTAGCCACTATAGGTTTTGCTAGCCAGTCAACTGGTTCCAGAAGCCAAGTGCGGACTATTTCTGAGTCACGCATACGGTTATTCTGGCATTGTGCTGTGGACATGCAATGTACATAGCATTACAATACCTTCTTGGAACTCTCTAAAACGATTCTTTACTTCTCGTAAATTCACGAAGACTTCTTCTATTTTTGGAATTAGCTGTCCTTTATAATATCCATAGTAAACTTAGTCTGAAATACTGCAGATTTAATCTAAGAGAAACATTATATTTGAGAATAAAATGTTTAGCATGTCGTATCAGTTTAGAAGTAGCATTGTACTTAACTGGCCAAATTCATTGGCGCATGTAACGGATTTTAAATGCACATTCTCAGAGTCGTTACCAGTTAGACATGAATGCAGTACAACATTCCGACACATTGGCATCTGAAGGATCAATAGCGATTGAAGGAATGCAGAAAGTAACAATATGTTATTATTGATTCGTTCTGCCCAACTAAGTAACGCATTTGAAATTGATTATTCTTCTTTTCTTTGTAATATCTCTTCATTCTTTCACTCAGTTCCTTTCTTCTTTCTCCTGTCCATCATGTACATTTTGTTTCAAGTTTATCTGCAAATTTATATTTGCATACTAAATTTCTAAATATTCTAATGGTATTCCTAGGTAATACTAACTTCTTGTAGATCACAGTTTATTCCCACTAACCAACTGTTGCAGTGCGAAGGGAGGAAAAAACAAACCAGAGGAGAAGTGAAGCTGGATCGAAAGTATCGTACAAGCATAAAGCAGTATATCGTCTGTAATTCATCAGGCTTATTTACACAAACTCAGGAACAAAATGTTGCAAATATTAAAACTTAAACTAATTACAAATTTAATTCTGTTGAACATTCTCTTCAATAATGTTAATGTTCTGTCGAAACTATACTCAATTTACCTACATAAATCAAACAGAAAATTAATATAGTAAAGGGCATACTGGCCCAAACAAAAAAATAAAAATAATAAAGACATGCTGGCAATCAGAACAAAGGATAATACTGTGCTACAAGTTACATACACAGCACACAAAGTAATCACAAGCAGTTACACGACTTACGCCCAATCAATACCGCAAACACCAAGCTTTAATTCAACATACACTCAAAATTTACACTTCGATACTTGAAGCCCAGCAGCCGTGGGGTCGAAAGGAACCACTAACGAGATAAGTGAATTTTCTGACAAATAAACAGAAAATGAGGGAGATGCACAGGACACACTCACCCACCAATACTACGTTTGATCAGGGAAGGCGAAGGATCAGGAGGGGGAACAACCACTACCGGAAACATAATAATAATAATAATAATAATAATAATAATAATAATAATAATAATAGAGAAATGATAGTAAAGAATAATTACTCAAATAATCACGCAGGCGCACTTCAAGTCCGTTGAGCATCCATCAATAGCAGATAATATTTTGGAAGTTATGTCTTGTCATGCGATTTTTGACACAATAACAGTCCTGGAAAATACATCGGTGATCACGGTTTTCCAGGAATATACCTAGGTTTAGAAATCTCTTTGTCAGTCTGTTGTTATCCATTCTGTGTAGGTGTCCGCAGAATTTGAATTACATTTCCTCTAATTGTGTCTGCAATTTATTCTGTAATTTGGTAAATTTGCTTTGGTTTCTTCTTCAACTAAATTTCATTTTCTAATATCGGTCCTAGGATTATTCACAGAAATGTTCCTTTCTTGTTTTCCGATGTTTCTTATTGGTAACCTGCCGCCAGATATTAGAGTTTCGGTTTGATGATTGCGTTGTAGTGACTTAATTTTGAATTTTGACATAAATATGTCTTACGGCTGGGAGTCATCCAAAAATTTGTATAATGTGACGCGACAAAATATGTGACGGAAGTGTAACCATAGCAACCGTGTAGGCTATGTCTTATGGCTGGTTGTCATCTGTGATTAGCGACCGTTCCACTCTTCCCAACTCCACCCCCGCCACAAGGCCCCTGTTCAGCATAGCAGGTGACGCCGCCTGTGCGAGCTACCGGTCCTCCTTCCCAGTTTTATACCCTCGGCCCACAGTCTCACACTCAACAGTCTCACGCTCCAGACACTGCCCTTGGGGCGGTAGAGGTGGGATCCCTCGCTGAGTCCGAGGGAAGAAACAACCCTGGAAAGTGAACGGATTAAGAAAGAAAGATTTGGAATTCGTCCACGATCTCTCTTGCCGGGAACTTCCAAGATTGATCAGTTTTTCTATGCAGTCATGTACACGTCACATGATGTGCCCAAAGAATTGCAAAACTCTTTGTTTACACAGTGATGATAATCTGATTCCGAGGATGAGCTGGTTTATTATGAAACCCTTGGTGCGAAATGCTGTCCAACGTATGCTTAACATTCTTCGCCAGAACCACATTTCAAAAGAATCGATTTTCTTCAAATCTGTAGCACGAAGAGACAACGTCTCGGCTCCATAGTGGAAAACTGAAAATTAAAAGTTTCAGACTGGACACTACTCCCACTTTCAGTGGTAACGAAATAGTGATTCTTCCATGAATGGGACAAATTCGTCAATAGAGGTGACGAAAAGTATAACCCGAGGTGCGGTCAACTCGGGAACGTGTTTTGTTGACCACGGGGCCCCTAGCTGAGTTTGGCATTCTTCTACCTACTTGCGCCAAACTCTTCGCTTTTACGTTTCCTATTCGACCTTCCTTTGTCACCTTTCGTTGTATTCAGACCCTGACAGTAGTGCCCTTTGTTTTCTTTTATTCCCACCTTCTTCCTTTGAACTTCAGACTCTTTCTTCTGATTGCTTGCGTCCGGGAGATAGTGGGTTCGAACCCTACTATCGACAGCCCTGAAGATGGTTTTCCGTGGTTTCCCATTTTCACACCAGGCAAATGCTGGCTGGGATGTAGCTTAATTAAGGCAACGGTCGCTTTCTTCTCGCTCCTGGCCCTTACTTATCCCATCGTCGCCATAAGACCTACTTATGTCGGTGCGACGTAAAGCAAACATTAATGACACCGCCATCATCTGCTTAAAGATTGTTCATTCTCCTCCCTGATTAAACATATATACATAGTTGAAACGCTTTGTGCCCTACTTTAAGGTAATCTAGTTTAATTTCCCTTGACTTAAATGACTTAAGTGTAATAATATACACAAGCTAACTTCTCGAGTGGATTATCGAAATTGTTTCGTGAATGATAAAGCACGAGTCTAACTTCAGAAACCCAGATTTACCATAACGAGCTTAATGTAACATCGTGTAAGGGGACTTCAACCTATTTGTCTTAGAAAGACATAGTGAACGCTTAAGTGCGGCTAATAACCCAGATTATATGAAGTACACTCATTGAAGGAACAGGCAAATTCAAGTGGAAGTCAGTACAATGTTATTGCATCAGGTTAGTTCTCACCCACGTGCGAAACAGATTAAAGTCAGCTTTAGTAACTCGCCTCTGGCCACAATGTGACCGGGTGCGTGTTTCGAAACGGTCGGGTTCGATCCTGGCTCAGTCCGGTAGTATTTGAAGGTGCTCAATTATGTCAGCCTCGTGTCGTTAGATTTACTGGCACGTAAAAGAACTCCTGCGGGACAACATTCCGGCACCTCGGCGTCTCCGAAACTCGTAAAATTACTTAGTGTGACGTAAAACAAACAACATTATTATTATTATTATTATTATTATTATTATTATTATTATTATTATTATTATTATTATTATTATTATTATTATTATTATAACGAAACGGTCAAGCGTGGTATCAAACAAGCACTTGCGGAAGATTTGCTCACAGAGGTTGTAAATTATTCACCAAACATTTGGCGGTTGACAAATCTTGTCAGTGTCCAAAAATTACGTAAACACTTGTTATGCGGATAGTGAACCAAATTCGGCAATGGAAATTTTACAGGAGAACTGAAGAAAAGTTTCCTGGGTGTAAAAATTGCATTTCGATGTTTGAATTCCTGCTATTCCTAACAAATATGAATATGATGTTCCGTGGTTTCCGATTTCACACCAGGCAAATGCTAGGGCTGTACCTTAATTAATACCACGCCCGCTTCCTTCCCACTCCTAACCCTCTCCTATCCCATTCCTCGCCATAAGACATATCTGTGTCGTGTAACGTGAAGCAAATTATAAAATCTGCTTCTTACCTGGAGGTCCTAGGTTCCATTTCTGGCCATCCAGAGGCTTCAATAGACTAAGCATATCATCACACAGATCACGTGGTGATACGAAGTTTGCAAGCCCTATGATTGGGAAGCTGGAGTTTTGGAAAGGCAAGACGAAAACTAGGCTGTATAACCTACAGGTTAGCTGGTTAGTTAGGGGAGTAACTTTTCATTTTCAGAGACATTGACTTTTCCAATTTTTTTAACTTTAAATTGAACATTCGTAAGGTTCGCTCAGTGTTCCTTTTCGACTTTAGAGCTTCTTGGAATATCTATTTATAGAGAAGTGTTCATCTTCTTGAAGACAAATATAAAGGAGATAGGGTCCTCTACATCCGTTCACCGTGCTTCCGACTCCCCAAGAGCTTAGATACCACGAGTGCCCCGTCGAGTCCGGAAGGAAGATTGCTCGCAAATTTATTGCCACAGATTTCCTCCTCCGCCTGTACAGCAGCGATGACCTTTCCAGGAGGTAACAGGCAATTTCCTTGGTAATTCCTCGAACTTTAGCCAGGTCAGGTCCCGTACAAGGCAGTGTTATCCGATACGGGGAGGATTTGCTGAGGAAACAAGATTGTGTATACTACCCCCCTCCGCCCTTCTTACAAGAAACTGTTGATAAGACTGCGTGTAATCAGGATGTAAAGGCAATTCCGTAATGCATAACTCTTTCGGACATGCAAATATGGAAAAATTAAGTTGTGAGGAAAGTGGCACATGAAAGCTCTAAATTGAAGACCATTTTCAAACGATGAAGTATTACTTTTGTGGATATTTACAAAATATTTTCACATTTAAATATTTTAATGAACTTCTTCAAGTTTTATTGGCTGTTGACCTAAACAATAACTAACTGAAGAGATCCCCAGAATAAGGATATAACAAAAATTCAGTAATTTTTCAGAAGGGAGGAAAATTATTTTGGGGCTTATTTCATGGTATACACTACGTGAACCAGTTGCACATGCAGTGTAAAAATTTCATCTATTAAAAACTATATTTTATTGTTATAACAAGGTAAAATATAATGTAGACTATGAATTGGAAGTGATATAATCCGAAAATAATCTGCAAAGTATACCTCACATTTATACTACATAACAGAAGAGAAATACTGTGCATGCGCTTGGAACAGAAATAATAGCGAATCATATTAGTGTAATAATAAAAATTACAACAATAAAATGTTAAGAAAATATTTGAAAATATAGACGTGATTTCATCTATGGTCTTTATATAAATGGTCTATTACACCTAGTGATGAACGAATACAAACACTATTCACCATCTTGACTGATGTTCCGTCACGGAGGACAAAGTTCTGCTGGCTGTAAACCAGCTTTAAGTTCAAATGTAAGATTAAAGATGATACCCCAGCATAAGGACGTGATGACACCCCCTATTTCCACTGTAATTTCATTTTTCAAATATGCGTTAGTTACATCCTTATTTCGGGGAACTCTTAAATTATGACTGCATTTTACTTTCTTTCTTTCTTTCTTTCTTTCTTTCTTTCTTTCTTTCTTAATGTGTTTACCCTCCAGGGTTGGTTTCTTCTCGGACTCAGCGAGGGATCCCACCTCTACTGCCTCAAGGTCAGTGTCCTGGCATGCGAGACTCTGGGTCGGGGATACAACTGGAAAGGAGAACCACTACTTCGCCCAGGCGGCCTCATCTCTTAAACCCCTGTGGGTGGGGGCGGTAGAATAACACCCAAGCTATCTCCTGCCTGACGTAAAAGGGCCCCAGGGGCTCTGAACTTTAGAGCGTGGGTTGGCGACCACGGGGCCCTTAACAGAGTCCTAGCATTGTTCTCATTTACTTGTGCCAGCCTCTCCACTTCCATCTATCCTATCCGACCTTCCTCGGTCAACTCTCCTTCCTTTCCGACCCCGACACTATTAGGTTTCCGAGGGCTAGGGAATCTTTCATTTTCACGCCCTTTGTAGCCCTTGTCTTTCTTTGGCCGATACCTTCATTTTTCGAAGTGTCGGATCCCTTCGACTTTTTCTCTCTGATTAGTGTTATATAGAGGATGGTTGCCTAGTTGTACTTCCTCTTAAAACAACAATCACCACCACCACCACCACCACCACCTGCTATGCTGAACAGGGGCCTTGTAAGGGAATGGAACAGATTGGAAGGAGGGAGAGGAGAGGAAAGGAAGTGGCCGTGGCCTTACATTAGGTACTATCCCGGCATTTGCCTGGAGGAGAAGTGTGAAACCATGGAAAACCACTTCCAGGATAGCTGAGGTGAGAATTGAACACACCTCTACTCAGTTGACCTCCCGACGCTGAGTGCACCTCGTTCCAGCCCTCGTACCACTTTTCAAATTTCGTGGCAGAGCCAGGAATCGAACCCGGGACTCCTGGGGTGGCAGCTAATCACGCTAACCATTACACTACAGAGGACTGTATCTTACAAATGATAAATAGTATTGAACCTAGTAAGATAATTATAATTTCGGTAACTTTGAATAAATAATATATATTTAGGCTTACTCCTAAAAAGAGACAATATTGAAGTTTTCTCAATTGCTGCATATTCAGCCACCCGCTCATTATTCGTCTGTTTTCATTGATTCCTGATAGGTGCCATTCTCTTCGTGAACGTGGAAGTAGAGACCTTTCATAACACGTAAAAATAATTTTGAAAGTTGCAAAATGAGATGAAGCATGGCACCGCATGTAAATGGTTAGCCCCACATGATTTCTTATAGCCTTATCGATTTACTTGGTTTTATAATTTCAAACGATATGAAATTTGCATCAGAACCAAGCACCAACAGGGAGTATTTGTTGACGAAGCCATAAATAGAAACAAGAAAGAATTTATTTATATACTTCGTATATATGAAAAATCCAAATCAGACTTAAATTATGTTTGAAGAAGCATGCAACAATCGTGGTTCACGAGGATCCGGGTTCATTGCCAGGCCGGACTTGTGATCTCAGCCATATCTGGTCAGGGGTTGCACGTTTCAGATCGTCTTAATACACATCTCACTATCATAGAACATAAAGCATAAGGGAAGAAAACTTCGATCCAATGTGTGCACCAAATTCTTGTGCACATGATCAATGTCCGGGATACTGAAACGAACAAGGAAGGGTACCCAACTGTTCTCTCCCACATTTTGAATCTATATAGTGTGTTGAATGGACAATATCGAAAGATGTATACCGTGCTATGGGCAAGAAACCTAGGAGCAACGAGCTGCCAAATATAGAGTGTGAGTACAAATAAAGACAAGAATCCATGTACAGATTAGTCAAACGCGGCTTAATATTGTATATGAACGAGCAAATGCTTTCAGTAACGTTTAAATACTAGAAATAAAATACATTACGCACCAATGGAAGTTTAAGTACAGTAGACATGAATGTTGATAAGTAAACCGTGGTCTAGGCATAAACATCCTTCTGAGTGAGCAGTCGAATGAAGGTAAGCTGGAAACAGTCATCTTTGAAACACTCTTCTTCCAAACCACTCTCTAAACAGTATTAGGAAGGTGTCTGAAGTGATCATGGATATTCATCGGTGAAACCACATTTGAAGAAATCAAATGGGATCAGTTGTTTGAATCTATTTGCCGAAAATTTGAAGTACACAAATGATTGAATGCGAAGAAATTGTTATCTTTGCCACACATTAACTGTGGACGATAACACTATTGTATCTATGAGGAACCGTACCATATTTTTGAATGGACGGAGAAAGGAAACGTCCTAAGGTTGTACCAATCCAGTACATTTTGCAGGGATGATCTTCTTGTGAAATTCAACATCTTCTGGAACTGTATCATTACGTAGAGCGTCATCTTTATTTGCTGTCCAAGAATCAGCCAAAAGGAGAATTCTATCTATTCGATCTTTGCCGTGCAAATCCGGCCATAACACCTGTTTCGAAACACTTTCAAATCCCGTTTTGTCATGTTTGGTAATTCCCTAGCATATGCTTTCACAATTGTCAATGCAAGTGTCATGCTTGCTGGAAGTTTCCTACTGGGTTCCGAGAAAATAACATACATGTCTGTCATCCATTACAATGACAGGCATTATCATATATGAATGGGTGGTTGCTGCAACTGAACCCACGGTACCATAAATCGTCTTTGCTCACTTAACGGCAAGAGTTCTCCCAGAACACATCTCTTTACAAAATCTTGACAGATCTGCATTATTTATCTGCTCTGGTTTAGAATTATACTCTTCAATGAAACGCCTTACTTCCGTAACGAACTCATCAGTTTTCTCTTCTATATGAGTGGCATCACCAACACACCTGTTGCCAACTTTATGCATGGTATTGCGATAAACAATATTGTTTAACTCTTCAACCGCTGCAGCCGTGATTTGGAAGCTTTGAATATTAAGGTGTTGTTTGGAACAAGTTATGCTTTAAAAGTCATCGCCCAGATTCATAGCGTTCAGTAGTGTATAATTCCATGTTGCTTTCGCATTGCAATGAACTGATCGCGTACATCGTTAATTATTCTTTCTTGTAGCACCTTCCTGTTTCTGCCTTGTCGTTTCAGCATCTTTTCCAAGTTTGCAAAATTTTCTTGTTTTTATTTGTACCATTACGGTAGTGAATTGGACTCTAGTGGACATGTCTAGGGTCTACACCAGGAGGGCACCATTGTGGAAGATCATTTCCCCTTGCATGCTTCGTTCATATTTTGTAAGCATTACCCAAGTAACCTTCAGCAAATTTTGTTCCATTCTTCTTTGGTAGTGATGGAAAATACGAGGAACCACTGATCTCGTCACTGCCACATAATGCTGGACCGCTTTCTGAAGTCGTCTCATTTTCTAGCTGTATCGTTGAATCATCCCCAAAATCACTTTCATTATCTTCATCGGTGACTTCATCTACCATAAGAGTTCTATACTTTTCAACAGGAACGTTTTAATCAAGTAGCTGTTTTCTAATCCGTTCTAAAACTAGGCGCTCTACTCTACTTGGATTTTCCTTCGAAATACCGAAGAAAACCGCGAACAACATAACTACCAAAGCTGGTTTCATTCTGTAACAGCCTATGCATAAGACAGGTCCCATTCACCTCTAATATGTAACTACTAGACCGGTTCCGCGTCTACACTTTTCATTGCGCTCCATAATCCCCTCCACTTCCTCCCACTTCCAGCGGTCCATAGCACGTCAAATTGCACCAAATGTCACTTCTGAAGTTCTGAAAGAATAATAAACTGGTCTCGTTCAAAAGTCAGCGAGAACAGTTGGGTTCCCTTCCTTGTAAGTCAACTGCTTCCATACCCAGCTTCGAGTAAACACTTGTTTTATAATTTTATAATTTGTAAGTTTTCATTTGAAAATAGTGAACCTTCAAGTGAATACTGGGTTACTGCATTTTGAACGTTACGTTCATAAATATTTATAATTTTTCACTCTTGACATTTACTGCTTATAGGAAGAAGAGTGGTTGATTATGATCAGCAATTCTTTGCAAACAAATAATTCCAATACAAATAAAGATAATCTTTTCAGCTTTCGCGAAGATTGGTGGCGACAAGTAGAGTAGGTTTCTTTATTAATAAATCATCATAAATAGTATGTTCAGGTTTAAAAAATATACTGTGCATTTCAAATTAGCTATATGCTTAATTTTAATACTGTGAATCCTACATTTCCCAGTGCAAAGAAATAGTCTGTATACTCTGGCAGAGAGGATTCGATATGTTTAAAATGTATGCACGGTATCTAGTGTGCACTTCGAAAATTGATGTTTCTATATTGTGTGGTTCAAACCAGATGGTGGCCCAACATTATTCAACACATCAAATACAGAAAAAACAAAAAAACTAAAACAAAAAACGAAAATCCGATGAGCAACGTTTAAACATATCAAATGGTTTAAAATATTTAAATTATTGCATAGGTAAATATGTATTATTATTATTATTATTATTATTATTATTATTATTATTATTATTATTATTATTATTATTATTATTATTATTATTATTACACATCCTCGCAATTACTCTGGAACAATCGACCAATGAGTGCAATAGGCAATGGAGAGGGCGGGACGTGTAATCTGCACCAAAGCCAGTGCACGAAAACTCTGTAGTCATTAGACAGTCCATGCAGTGCAATGTTCGACGAAAGTTGTTGTTGATAGTATTCGTAGTACGGAAACAGGTGTCTTAACTGTTAAGGGAATGGCTGAAAGGCATCATTTGAGTGCGTACGGTCGTGGACGAGCAGTTGGATGGCTAGAAGCCCATCAAAGTGTCACTACTGCGGCCACAAAAGTGTCATCTCATGATTAAGAAAGACCGCTAAAAATGGAAATGCTATGCGAAAGCATGTTGTTGTTCGTATAGAAGGACCACCACACCGCAAGAAGATCAATACGTAGCCTTAGTAGCAAAAAGGAACAGACATTTCACTTCTCGTCAGATAGCTGCAGACCTTCCAACCACTACCGGTACACATGTATCTGCCAGAACCATTTCGCGGCGATTAAATCAGGCTGGTTTGTATGCTCGGAAGCATGTTGAATGCATTCCACTTCTACCACGCCATTGCTGAGAAAGAGTTCGTTGGTGTAAGGAACGTATCGGTTGGGGACAACAACAGTGGTCCAGAGTGATGTTCTCCGACGAATCCCGCTTCCCTGTGACAAGTGATTCTGGCCACCAGTTAGTGTGGAGGGAGAGGGGAATACATTACATACCACAGAATGTTCATGGGGGTCATCGGTATGGCGTAGGCGTTATGCACAATGGCCGAACACTGCGGCATACCTTTGAGCGAGGTACCGTTACAGCACCGCCGTATTGCGGAGAGATTATTCTGTACCACGTTCGTCTCTTTAGGAGTGCAGTAGGTCCCAAATTTCTGCTTATGGACGACAACGCCCACCAACACAAAACCGCTTTTGTATCGGACACACTGGAAAGTGAAACCATTGAACGTACGGAATGGCCTGCGAACTCCCCGGAATTAAATCATATAGAGCATACATGGGATGCTCGTAGCAGATATTTCTCAACGAGCTGCCCCTCTCCGAACCATGAAAGAACCGAAAACCGCCTTGAGAGAGGAATGGGACAGTGTTCGCCATGGACTCCTCAACATTTTAGTAGACAGCATGAATAACAAGTACAAAATGTGCATTAGTGTCCGCGGAGGACATATTCCTTTTTGAGAGACGATATCGACCTTTCTTTTGTGAGCCTGAACTATTTCCAACAAGAACGTTATTTATTGCTTTCTTTATGTCTGCTATCATTCTTTCCCATGAGGTGAACTCTGTACCATTCTTCGTTATCAATATACTATTCCACTTCCACTACGTATGTACTGTGTTTCATCTCTTTCATCATTGCCTGTCATTATTCCTTTCTAGCATTGTCTCTGTTCCTTATCAATTGTCGGACAGTGTATTATTATTATTATTATTATTATTATTATTATTATTATTATTATTATTATTATTGTGTGTGTCCTTCGCACGTAAGCTCCGCGCCTACAAGCTCCGCAACCCGCCGCATCACCGATGTTTCCAGAGCCTACGAGGTGACTGCACTGCGCCTGGCATGCTCGTCTGTGACGTCAGCCAGCGCTATATAAGGAGCGACGTTCCTCGCCTTACGAGGACTACCACAGTGTCCAACGATCAGACCACACCGCAACTCAAACACGGAGGCATCCTCTTAAAAATGTGTCTTAAACTGGTGGACTGATTGCTGGTCGTGAGGTCTCACCTCCGGACATTGCCTCATCTTCCCTGATTCCCGTAGCCGCGTCGAGCCCCGAGTCAAGCATTCTGCTACACTCGCGTGTCCTCACCGGTGCTCCGACGACTATCTTAGCATTCTGCGAATTAAGATATTGATGCAAGTTCCTTGCAAGTCGAAGTCCAATACTAGCATTCTACTAACGCGACTCTCTCTACAAGTTACACTTGTTATCCCACAGCAGATAGTTTTCGACTATCCAAGAACATTTTCCAGTGGAACAGACTATCCCTTTAAGATAGGATTAAATGTGTATATAGGACTCTCACTTTGTAAATATATATTTGTGTCACAGACTTTCAGTCTATCATTTAATATCAGCATTAACTGCGTGCAATCAATCAAGCTTCAAGACAAGTTTCATTATATTTCTTGTAAATATTGTATAAAACTATTGAAGCAATAAACTTTATGTTGTGTTACTGTATACCAAGTTCCTTGTATACAACAATTATTATTATTATTAAGACTGTCAGTAAATTCAAATATTTAGAATCAATAATTGAGGCTAGTGGAACAGGTTCATCTCAAAATCAGAGAAGAGTGAGTAAGAGCAGGAGAATAATTGGGGCTCTAAATTCAGTATTATCGAGTATAAACTTCTTAAACAAAACAAAGAAACTCATCTACAATTCTGTGGTTCAGAAAACAAACATGGAGTGTACGCGCGATCGTTTTAAATACGATTTCACTGCAATCCGCGTTTACATGAAACTCAATTTGAACTGAGTACAATACGATCCCAGATGTTACCGTATCGACCTTCTGGCTCAATCCGGACTGAGTTGCCATTTACATCGCTGTTTCAGAAAGTAGACCGTACTCCAAACATAGTAAACATACTAAATGGATCTAAAGCAACGAAAAGCTGTCAAAGACTCATAATAATATTTTTGGCTTTACGTCTCACAAACTTCGATTATGGTTTCCGGGGAATCGGAATTTAGTTCCTTTACGTGCCAGTAAATATACCGACAAGAGGCTGACGTATCTGAGCACCTTCAAATAGTACCGAACTGAGCCTGGATGAAACCTTCCAAGCTGGGGTCAGAAGGCCAGTGTCTCAACCGTCGGAGCCACTCAGCCTGGCAGACTCAAGAAGAAACAACTCCAGAGGCTGAAGTAAATTGTTGAAGAAATACGTTTAGCGACCCTTTAGTTACTGCTTTGGGTATTAATAAAAATTATTATTATTATTATTATTATTATTATTATTATTATTATTATTATTATTATTATTATTATTATTATTATTATTATTATTATTATCAAAGTCAACTGCTTGGCTTTTGCTGATGATTTTGCGATACTTTCAGAAAACCCAGAGGAAGCGGCCATGCAGATCAACCTTCTAGAAAAGATCGAAAGCAAGACGGGACTTAGGATCTCGAATGAGAAGAGCAAGTTCATTATGAATGAAAAACATGGACCACAATTCCTTGAAACGGATATTGGACGGATTCAGAGGGTTAAAAATCCGTATAACTCGGTAAAATCATACTAGAGAACTGTATAGAGAAAGCTGCTGTAAACGATCGCATCTCAAAATGGCGAGAGCTTATGGACTAACTAAAAACATCTACAATAAGAAATGCATCTCATGAAATGCCAAGCTAAAGCATTACAACACTGTAGTATAAACAGAATGTCTGTATGCCAGCGAATGCCTCACGATGAATATAAGTTGGAGAAGCTGGAGATCCTAGAAAGGAGAACACTACGGAGAATGGTGTGCCCAATCGAGACTGAACCGGCTTGAAACTTCGGAACAACAATGAAGTCTACAAAAATGTGGAGAAAATTTCAGAGTCGATAAATAAGAAGAGGTTATTATATCTCGGACATTTGTATAGATGTTAGACAGGGAAATATATCGGACCATGATTCAAAATTTGGAAGGGTTTCAAGTCGAAAGAACGGCAAAGACGGGAAGAGACTGGACGGAGGAACAGAAGAAACAGCATAGCGCCCATATGACGGATTACTGGAGGAAGAGACAACTTCAGACAAAGAAACCTTTAAATTGTAGCATGATCATAAGTGGTAAATTCGTAAATAGAAAAAATAATTTAAAAGGCGCTAAATAAAATGAATTTATCACTAAAGATGTCAGATAAAATATAAATAGTTCTGGTCCAGTAAACTGCAATCAAGCAGCTGAGCTGTAAATCATCCTTCACTAGGTTTTACATACAGGTTCAAGTGAGAGACAACAAAGTTGATGATGGTATCTTCACATAATTTGATAAAATATATAAATATCTTAATGCACTCATTCATTCCACTGTAGTCTCATCTACCTGGAGGTCCAGTATTGTTGGTGATGAGGCCTAGTTTGAAGTTATATGATAGCTGACACTGCTAGAACTAAGACTATCATTTCTGATTACTTCGGACGTGATATAGAGTGAGGCGCTCATTACTTTAGCCGGCTCTCCACTGCTCGTAAAGCCGCCCTCTAAGTGGCCGCTATGTTAGCGAACTTCGCCGGGGACGCTTTATTACTGCGGCGTCCCTGTCTGTGTCGAATCTGCCGTGAGATAATCAGAGGGGAAAAAGGAAGTAGGATTACGCTAGCTGATGCAGTCCTGGCATTAGAGTGTACTATATGTCATGAATAGATATCTAAAATAGTCTCTAAAATACAGTATTATGCATCTACATTCTAGGCATCTAAAAAACATGTTGCCTTCCCCACGGTGTATGGGTAGCGTGCCTGCCTCTTACTCGGAAGCCTCGGGTTAGATTCCCGGCCTGATCAGGGATTTTTACCCGGATCTGAGGGCTGGTTCGACGTCCACTCATTATACGTGGTTACAATTTAGGAGCCATCTGACGGTGAGACGGCGGCCCCGGTATAGAAACCCAAGAATAACAGCGGAGAGGATTCGTTGTGCTGATCACACGACACGTAGGCCATGGCCATTCCTTAACTGTGTTTCTACCTACTATCAAGAATTTTAATACTGCAACGAATTAGTATTGACCGTAGTAATATACATGAGAGAGATATACGTATAGATGACTTGATTGACCCTGCTAGTCCCCTTTCCATCGCCCATTTAACAACAGTACTTTTTCTATGAGTTTTCCTTTTGGATGTGGTTTCAATACAATGAATTTATCGACGAGTAAGGTTCCAGTGTATAGGGCCCTCACTAGGATTACTTGTTACGAGAACTGGAAAAAATCCGAAGTAAAGAAGCTTGATTTGTTCTGGGTGATTTCCGACAAAAGAGTAGCGGTGCAAAGTTTGGGCTAGAAATACTGCTCGACTAAGTTGTATGTGTCGAGATGTTCAATGAATATCCAAATTGTTTGCAATCATTTAAGAAAAGGCTAGGAAAACATCCGATAGGGAATCTGTTACCTGAGCGACCGCCCTAAATGCAGATCAGTGTTCATTGATGGTTGATGATGATCATGATGATTTACTGTATTTTGTAACGTTTTGCTTCAGATTTGTTTTTCTTAACTATGTTTTAAGGTGGGATGGGGTCATTTTATATCCGATGCAAATGTACACTAATTCGATATTTATTTCATTATGAGCTAAAGTAACTGGTCTCCGTACAGATTTTTGAGCAAGAATTGAAGTGGATTGAAATGAAATGTGAATTATAGACTCAATAAATATGAATTCTAAACCTGTGTACAGAAAATTAAAAAGATAGGGACACGGATATATTGCACAATGACGATAATAATGAAAAATTAATGGCGGAACAAATAAATTACAGCCTACAGCACGGTTCAGTCTCAAAATATCCGAGTCGCAAAATATCCGAACATGAAATTGACGGGAAACAGTATCAAAATATCCTCAAGAAATATGTAGCCGAAATAAATAAGTAAGCTTATGTGTGTCAAAATATCCGAGAAGTATAGGTAGCTGAATAGGTGACAGGGACGTTAAAAACAACCAATTCTTAAGTTTGCTAGCTGAGTGCCCGTACTTCTTTAGGTTGTAGGTGAATATTTTTAAATATTATTTATTTTAAATATTTTTTCCAACTGTGTCGACGACCATTGGCTGGAAAACCTACAAACGCTAACCTGTAATTGTCATGAAAAACGATACCGAATAACCAATGCCGCTAAACGTTGAAATTCTAAATACAATCTTCTGATTTTAAAAAAAACACAGTTTTAGCCCTTCAGGCAAGCAACTCATTTAGTGAATATTCAAGAAATACTTAAATATTATAACTAAGTGGTCCGCCTATTCAATACATTATATAATTTATTATATTTAGTACATGTTTCGTCCCCTAAAGGACATCATCAGCTAATAATAAATTAACATTAATATATCAGAAATACAAAATACAACTTAGTGTTAAAAACGTCCTACGTATATGAGCTACGAATTGTTGGTAAATAAAATATAATAAAGTATGAGAACATTGTTTATTGCTATAAATGACAATCCTTCCTTAATGTTGGTTATCCGCTTGATTAGATTAGCAGTTTGTCTTTCTTCTACCACTACGAGCGCTGATGTGAGTGAATGCATTATTTCACTTAAGCACCACTATGTATGCTAATGTGAGTCAACGCAGAGCTTCTCTTACGCCCTTATAACAACATTTGGTGTAGCCGTTTTTCAAGAAATCAAAAATCACCTAACGGTATTGAACCAAGGATCACATTACAGAAAGAATTATGTAAATAAGTTAATTTGGTTAGGATTTGAATGGAAAATAAACAAGCGAGTTTAGGCTGTTTTTCCGGAACTCCATTTAGGCCGGCAGTGATTTACAAAATTTGCTTTTTCAGTTTGATAGAGCTATCCAAGACGCAAAATTTTAAACCCTTGCGGGTTCTTTAGCCCTTCGACGTTCGGCACAATTGAGTAAATCGCTCAATGTTACGTTTTTCGTAGTATGGAAACCCCTACTTTGATAAGAAATGTTTTCAATATTAAATCAAACAATTCTTAAGTTTAGTAAGTGAGTTCCCGTACTTCGCTACGTTGAGGGTGACTTTTTTAAACTTGTAAGTTTTTTTTCTGACTACAACGACGACCAGTAGCTGCACAATCTACAAATGCCACTTGAGCTGTGTAATTGTCATGGAAAACGACATCGCACAACCAATGCCGTTGAAGGATAGAATTCTACGTTTAACCGTCTGATAACAAGACAAGTATTGGTATTTTGTTTGGAAAAAAGAAACTGGATCAGCTGATTTTCAAATAGCCAGGATGGATATGAATTTCGAATGTTCGAAGGGAAGAAAGAATTATTGCATTTTAGCTGGAATAATGAGAAGTGCTGCAGATAAATACGAGAAAACTGGAGACATAGAGTTTTTTCAGTATAATCTCCTACACCTTCAAAATGGACTGAAACCTGTAGCAACAGCCTGAAGGAAATATTATAAATGTTTTCGTAGTAAAATTTGTGAATGACCATGGTTGTTCATGTCTGACAAAGCAATAGCTGCATTAAAAAGAAATGAGCCTAGGGCTAACTTTGCGCGGTTCCATTGCGTCCGTGGTTCTACTGCACCCCCCCCCCCCTCAAACCCCACTGTCGTATATGTTTGTGGGAAGCTTTACGGCAGGCTCACCATTTTTAGAAGAGGGCATGCAGTCCCGACTGATGTTAGCAGTTCATATTTACGCAACTTTCTATATTCCTTGTTGTTTATTATAATACTTTATGCATGCAGGGTGTTTTGAGACAGTGCTCCATTGGAAATTCGGATATTTTGAGACTCGTTGTCCAGGTAGCAAACAGGCCCTTAAACCGTCCTCTGAAATTTGGTTATTTTGAGACTTGGATATTTTGAGACTCGGATGTTTTGAGACTCGGATATTTTGAGACACGGATGTTTTGAATCTGAGATGTTTTGAGACTCGGGTGTTTTGAGACTCGGATGTTTTGAGATTCGGATATTTTGAGACTCGGATGTTTTTATACCATATAAATGGAAAAAGAATTGATCATAAGAGTATTCAAGAAAGGAAGCAGAAGAAAGTGTACAAACTACCGAGGAATTACCCTGCTAGCACACTGCCTCAAGATATTGGAAAAGATCATAGCGAAGAGCTTAAGAACTAGGATAGAACATCAGTCTGAACAAGAACAACACGATATCAGAGGCAACTGAGGAACAATAGACCTAAATTTTGCCGTTAGACAACTAATGGAAAAGTACTGGTAAAAAGGGAAAGAACTGATAGTAGTGTTCCTAGATATAGAAAAAGCCTATAACAGTGTTCCAAGGAGCAAAATATGGGAATGTCTGCACAAAGTAAGGGCTCCAAGATTTCTAATTCGTAAGATCCAATTTCTATATGAAAACTGTGAAAGTAGTGTACAAATAGGAAATGGTAGATCTGAATGGTTCCAAACAAATAGAGATGTACAACAAGGCAGTGCACTATCTCCACTACTTTTCCTTGCACTCACGGATGTAATCATTAAGGGAATTAAAGCTGCAGAACCTGGAGATCTGAATGCATTAGTGTTTGCAGACGATGTTGCCATTTGGGGAGAAACAGGGCAAGAAGTCCAAAGGAAATTAGATTGCTGAGTCAACAAATTTAAGGAATATAAATTAACTGTGAGTAAGAAGAAAACAGTAGCAATGAAATTGAGTAGAACACCCAGCTAATGTGACCACAAAATTCATGGAGAGAGAATTGAATGTGTAGAAAGCTTCAGCTACCTTGGAAGTATTGTATCGAACCAGGCGAGTGCTAAATTGGAAATCCATAACAGAATGACAAAACGTTCCACGTTCTTCTATCAGGTACGAAAACTAGTGTGGGACAAAGCAGTTCTAGTAAAAGCCAAACAAACACTGTTCACATTTTACCTTCTGCCAATCATGACATATGGGTTGGAGACATGCCCGTTAAAAAGAGATATCAACAAACTGCAAGCATGTGAAATGAAAGTTTTACTACCTGCTATGCAAAAAAGAAAGAGACAGAATTAGAAATGCGTGCATTAGAAATGACATGCAAGTGACCTGTACGATGGAAGAAAGACTACGCATTGAACGGTGGAAATGGTTTGGGCATGTGCAAAGAATGGAAGAGACTAGAACCCCCAGACAATACTTGGAAATGGCAGCACCTGGAAGGAGACCTGCTGGACGTCCTAGAAGAAAGTGGCTGGACCAAATAAATGCAGACCTTATCGAGAAAGGAACAACACTGCAGGATGTGAAAAGAGAGGAACTCTATAATGGCAAAAACCTATGGTGGCATATTGTCCACAAAAGTCCTACCCTGCCCGCTGGAAGGATACCCTGATAATGATATGATGTTTGAGACTCGGATATTGTGAGACGGCACGCGAGGCAGGTCTCAAATATGGATAAGCACGCTTAACACACTCAACAATACAACTGTAACCCCGAAAAGGTTTCCGCAGAATGGCGCGCTCATTCTACAGCTGGTCCGCTAACAAGCGAACGGCTGTACACGAATGATGACGAACATGGCTTCCCGTGACCCCTACTTAGGTGTGAATTGAGCAGCCCAGTCATTATGAATGAATGAATACACTTATCTCCCAGTCACGGATGACCACCAGCTGGGGAGAGCGTATTCGTTTGTTGTAATCTAAAACATTACAGTTCGAACCCCACTGTCGGCAGCCCTGAAGATGGTTTTCCGTGGTTTCCCATTTTCACACCAGGCAAATGCTGGGGCTGTACCTTAATTAAGGCCACGGCCGCTTCCTTCCACTTCCTAGCCCTTCCCTGTCCCATCGTCGCCATAAGACCTATCTGATTCGGTGCGACGTAAAGCAACTAGCCAAAAAAAAAAAAACATTACATGTAGTTAAATTTGAACGTACTCCAAGCCAACAAACCAATAACCGATAGTAAGATACCAAAAAAATAATAATTCAAAGATATTAAAATTCGTTAACAGGTAGGTAATGTTAGTATATACTGCAATCCACATACATATCATACATCCTTATAAAAATAGCGAACAGACCCCCTTCGCCCCAAGTCTGGGATATCCGCCCACTGGGGAGGGGGAGAAGGTCCGCCCGCCGCGACCATTGCACACACGTGCAACCAGGATTATTAATTACAGTAAATCGAATATATTTAACTCCACACGACCGATTGGAAACAATGAACGGATATCCCCCCCCCCCCAGCCAAGGATGGGCACCAACCCGGGAGAGAGACCGTCCGATCAGCGCATCCATTGCTATCAATGTCACTGGTTCTGTTCAATTTCGAAATGCCACTTAATTGTAACTGATACCACATTCAATTATAATTTACTACCACAGACAAATTCTTTAATAGTTATTTAAATATATCTTTGAACGTATACAACCTTATCCTTATGAGGTATTTCCTGGATTTTAACTAAGTTGTACAGTCCAGGATACCTCAGCCCAGTGATTAGTAGAGGCGACCACAGCCAAAAACATAAGAACGCTGAATTTTCTCGGATACCGTTAGAATTACGAGAAAACGCAATTGATGTTCCTTGTAGAGAATTTAGTTTCAAGGACACTTAGTGCACTTCATTCTTCGACAGGGCCAACAATGTTCCCTTATCTTAACATGGATGTGTTTTCGGGCTGGCCGGGCTGAGTGGCTCAGACGGTTGGGGCGCTGTCCTTCTAGCCCCAACTTGGCAGGTTCAATCCTGGCTCAGTCCGGTGGTATTTGAAGGTACTCAAATACATAAGTCCCGTGTTGATAGACTTACCGGAACGTAAAATAACTCCTCCGGGACTAAATTCCGGCCCCTCGGCGTCTCCGAAAACCGTAAAAGTAATTAGTGGAACGTAAAGTGAATAACATTAAAAATTATTACCGTGTTTGTAAAGCATCATCTGATAAATTTAGATATTATGCTCTGACTTGTGTCAGAAGCAAATGAATATGGTAAATGAAATGGCGTATGGCTTTTAGTGCCGGGAGTGTCCGAGGACATGTTCGGCTCAACAGATGCAGGTATTTTGATGAGGTTGAAATGATGATGAAGACGACACATACATCCAGCCACCGTGGCAGCGAAATTAACCAATGATGGTTAAAATTCCCGACCCTGCCAGGAATCGAGCCTGGGACCTGAAACATGCTAATTTAGCATGGTTTCTAATGTGATAATACCGATGTCTCCAAGAGTAGATATCTGGCTGTTCCTATAGTTATTGTATTTCAACCTTCTGTCGACAGAGGGCAGCTCCCTCTGTCGCGTGCGTGAAGGATCTTTTCTCAGCGAGACCTTTTTAATATCTTCTCCTTGAAGTAATGTTGGGCTGTTTATGCTGGGGAAAGAAGAGATGTGTCACACACACACAGGAGCGGCGTTTTTGCTTTTCTTATGGTGGTTTTATAAGTTTAAATCTATGCAAAACTGCTGCATCATTTGCATGCTTCGATGAATGATATTGACGGTAATGTAACGTTTTAAATTTATTTGATGTATTATCTTTCTTTTTATTATGGCCGACCGAAGTCCATCTCGGTACTCGAAGCGAGAATGGCATGTGTATGAGTTGTGTAAGTGATTGTGGTGCGTCAAAATCTGGTCTCTGATTACTGTATTCTAAATGAATTTCTCGATGAAACATTTTGCCATTATTTGGAGGTATGGTCTGTGTGTCGGCCAGGTCTATTCTAGCCGTACGCAGTATGTAGGTGATGGATCTACGCGTGACCGTGGGGTCACAAACGTCCTACTCTCATTTGCCCTAGGTGGGCTATATATCTACTACTGACGTGAGACCTTATTGATGAAATGTTGAACTGCGTTCCACGAGTTGCTTTGATTTTATTTACTCGCACCAATCTGCCGGAATTATTTGCCTTTGGGGGCAAAAGGATCGCGTGATTGAATGAATGTGTAGATGAATGAGCTGAGTGCCAAGATGACGTATCGGTCTGTTGAATTTATGCCTATTTGTTCCCTATCGTGCCTCTTTTCTCCTGGGTGCGAAGTCTTTATTTTGTATGGTGTGCATCCTTGTTGTTTACGACCTGGAGCTCGCCATGTTGGTTTATTTATTTCATGGCCGTGTGCAGGTCCATGTTTTCTGTTATTGTTTTGCTTTGCGTTCATTGCTCCATGGAGCATTGTCTTTGCCCCTGGTGGATTATTTCCTTGGTCCGGCAGTTTTCTGATTTAATCACTTTATTATTTTATCTGCTCCTTGGTGTGTGGAATCGATATGAGAGGGGTATTGTTAAAATAAGTGTGGATATTGAAAATGACTCCCACGCTTGGAATTGCGTTTCTATTCCTCGCCGAAGGAAAGATTGAATAAAGATTGAGTTAATGATATTCAGCTCGCAGTTTTTAGTAGCGAGGTCAGTGGTGGAATAAATGCTATCATCTCAAGAGTAACTGTGCCCTATGCATGTAAGAAAAGATGAGGTCACGAGACCTTGGTACGATTATCTTTTGGGCTGACGCCGAATATGTATGTATTACCTTGTTATTATTACTGGTTATTTCATCTAATTAATCCCTTTGATTTACGTTACATTACAATAAATTCTCATCTATCATTTATAACGATTTTTACTCGTAGTAGTGTTAGTTGTTAGCTTTAATTGTTTGAGGAGAATAACATTTTCAGCTCAGGGCTATGTATTTCACCCTTCCTGATCGGGGATCCACGGCAAATTTGTTTCCCTACGATGGTCGTGATTCACTACGTGTGTCCTTTAGTTTGGGAGGGTGTGGCTCAGACCCCTGCGACCAAAATTCAGCACGCTAACCATTTACTGTAGCAATGGAGTCGGACATGAAGATGGTAAAGGCTGCTCACTCCCAAGAGTAATGGAACCTATTAGAATAATTCGATCTGACGGCAACACGGCCAAAATATCTGTTTTCACATATTGAAAAGAAGTTGTAGATCGTAACTGATGACAACAGAGCAACTAAAAATCTGCGGAAAAGCCGTTGGAATAGCAAATTACCACAGCAATGCAGCCAGAATTTTGTAGACGTTACTCGTTTTTTACGATGCATTTTCCCTTTAATTTGAATATATTCTGATTTGTCCATGTATCCAATTTCTTTTTTTAGGAATTGCTGTTATATGCATACATGTATTAATCTTGTCTAATGACAGGTAACATAACAAAATTTACATCATTTCCCTTTCTCTCTTAAAGGGGGACCTACATCTTTGAACATAGAAAAATATGGTGTATTAGGTGTATTAAACTTCTTTTTCCGTAGCAGTGGATATGGATACTCAAAGGAAACCGAGTATGACAAACAAATTATTCCTTAGTAATATGCCTACGTATTTAGAAATTATATAAACCTATGCCTTTATATATAATTAATTATTCAAAATGGCGACGTATCATGGCTACAATTTTTCCGTTTCCCTGATACTTTCCAAGCAAATTAATATTTCTCTACGATTCTTTTTTATTACGATTACTAGCTACAACACGTGCGAGAACCAGTGAAGTTCATCAAGTATAAATATTATTTTCATTAAGTCATTTTCAGGTAGTCAATTTATTATTGATTTTAATTTGAAACCTTTTTTGAAAACTTTACCAATGAAGCTAGCTCAAAAATTCTAGTATAAGTCATCTTCTTCTCTATGAAATATACATGCATGCAACATTTCATCTTAAAATCTTCAAAATTTCAGAGTTATCAGGGAAACGGTTCTCGAAAACAAAAGTTACGAGAAACGAGCAACAAACTTAACGATAAAGGGCGCTTGCGTGACCGGCTACAAACATGCTTATGAAAGTGGTAAAATTTAAGCGATGTAATCTTAAAGGAGTTGTTATCCATCAGTTTTCCAATGATCGAAGAATGTAGAACATTCAGCCAGGAGCCTGCTTCTCTTTCATGGAGAGTTGAATATCGAGGTGGTAAAAGATATCGCTGCTGTTTGGGCAAAAGGTCGTATCTCCCAATGCTCTTCCATCCATTACTTTCCATAAGACTGCTCACACCTCCAGCCACATATGGATATGCAGTCCTTTAGAGCAATATTTGTTGTGTTCATTTTCATGTCGTCGTTGCCGGGACAAAACCTCCTATGTGATAATGTTTTTGGAGATATACTGACTCGCAGCACATGCATATGAAGAGCGAGAATGCCTTGACAGTATTCACACAATATTGCACCTTAGATGGTAGAACCTTGCCGGCCAAAGTTCTAAGCTAAAATATTTCACATAGGAGGTTTTGTCCCGGCAGCGACGATATGCTAAGCTGTAAAGGAAAATTAACAGTAAGTACATTATACTGTAGGAGTGCGTAAATACGTCATGCAAACGTACATTCCTAAAGTGCACTACGGTAAGGTTCCTTTACATGTAGGCATAGGAAAATGAACACAACGAGCATTGTGCTGATTGACTAAATATCCATAGGGTTTCTGGAAGGCGTGGCCACTCTTAAGAAAAATAACGGATAGGAAGAACATTGGGAGACATGAACTTTTGGCCGAACAGGGACGATATATTTTCGCTGCTGTGCCAGAACCGCGAATCTGACAATGCCCTTCCTGTCCATTATTTCCCGTAAGACTGGTCATACCTCCCAGCCACATATGGATAAGCAGTCTATCAGAACAATGCGCGTGTGTAAAGGAATATGAACCTCAAATACATCACACTCTAGGAGTGGGTAAATGCGTAGGGAAATGAACCCAACGAAAATTATTGTGATGGACTTGCATATATAAGCTCCTAATTTTTTTTCTTTTTGCAGTTTGCTTTACGTCACAGTAACACAGATAGGTCTTATGGCGACGATGGGATACGAAAGGCCTAGGAGTGGGAAGGAAACGGTCGTGGCTTTCATTAAGGTACAGCCCAGCATTTGCCTGGTGTGAAAATGGGAAACCACGGAAAACCATCTTCAGGGCTGCCGACAGTGGGGTTCGAACCCACTATCTCCCGGATGCAAGCTCACAGCTGCGCGCCCTAACCGCACGGCCAACTCGCCCGGTGCGCTTCTAAATAGGGTAATACAATTTTTCTTTCACTTTTTACCTAAAACGGCGGTTAGTGACCTCCTAACAGAGAATAAATCAGTCGATCTCTGCAGTTGAAGAAATAACAGGCACCATAAGATAAGGAGCAGTATTGCAGAACTTTTCAAAATATCTGATAGTTTTGAAGTCTTTGAAGAAGTACACTGTATCTCTAGCGATGGATCCAGTAAACGTACAGACATTGTCGTGATTGACAGAAAGATAAACATCCTATAATAAGGTGTGAGAGTAACAGCTCGCAGGCCAAGGAATTTGATTCTGAAAAGGAGAGACACTACGAACTCTGTTTTAAGTACTTTGAAGAAAAGTATCACATACCTACCAGTTCCTGGGAGGTGATTGGGTTGCTCTTCGTCACAAAATTTTCACTTAATTTGTTCCTTCGTTTTGGTATTTCTGTTTGGTTTTTAAAAGATATTTGTTTAGATGGTTTACGTAATTCATTGCAATGCTAAATCACCATGTATATGGTATTTGTAAATAAAAACAAAGTTTTCCTGATCGGGGAAAGCTGTGCAACAGGGGAATATCAAAGTTAAAAGAGAGCATACAAGCTCACTTTATCCTAAGGTAAACAGTGTGAACATTACTGTATATTTGAAACTGTTACCGTACGGTACCCTTTGTTCTAGGGCAGCTATCCCTCCTCTCTCTCTCTCTCTCTTTCTCAACTTGCGACTGAACTAGTAAATACTTCCAATTACTTCCCATCTACGTACAAGTCTGAAGTACGAGTCGTTGGCTGAACGGTCAGCGTACTGGCCTTCGGTTCAGAGGGTCCCGGGTTCGATTCCCGGCCGAGTCGGGGATTTTAACCTCAATTGGTTAATTCCAATGGCACGGGGGCTGGGTGTGTGTGCTGTCTTCGTCATCATTTCATCCTCATCACGACGCGCAGGTCACCTACGGGTGTCAAATAGAAAGACCTGCATCTGGCGAGCCGAACCCGTCCTGGGATATCCCGGCACTAAAAAGCCATACGACATTTCATTTCATACAAGTCTGAAATGTGTTGAAACACTCCCGAATTAATGGAATGTTCCTTTATTACTAGTACGCTGGCTTTGACTGGTTATGGAGGTGTTGTAATTCATAATCCGCTTGTTTACACACTCTGTATCCGCTGACGACTGTTAGACAGACAACATGAGGCACATCGCTATGTGAATGTAGATATCAGTTACACGTCAGTACGTCTAATAACACATAGGCTTACATGGAACACAGCTGATAACTACACAGTCCTGACAGGCAGGCATATTGGCGTCTGGTGTTTCACTTCATTATTGACTTTTATGGATAATATGTATATGTTTTTGAAGACTTTTGTGTGGAACGTGGCATTGTATGGAAGTGAAACATGGACGATAACTAGCTCAGAAAGGAAGAGAATAGAAGCTTTTGAAATGTGGTGTTACAGAAGAATGTTGAAGGTGAGATGGATAGATCGAATCACGAATGAAGAGATACTGAATCGAATTGGTGAGAGGAGATCAATTTGGCTAAATTTGACGAGAAGAAGAGATAGAATGATAGGGCACATCTTAAGACACCCAGAACTTGTTCAGTTGGTTTTTGAAGGAAGTGTAGGTGGTAAGAACGGTAGGGGTAGACCAAGGTATGAATATGACAAGCAGATTAGAGCAGATGTAGGATGCAATAGTTACGTAGAAATGAAAAGGTTAGCACCGGATAGGGTGGCATGGAAGGCTGCATCAAACCAATCCATGGATTGATGACTCAAACACACACATGTATATGGCCATCTGTGTTTTATGTACGCACATTTCTTACAAAAGGTTTAGGACCGTTAATGTGCAATGATACATCCGTGGGCCAAAACTTCTCACCTACAATTTTTTTTTTTTTTTTTTTGCTATTTTGCTTTACGTCGCACTGACACAGATAGGTCTTATAACGATGATGGGATAGGAAAGGCCTAGGAATTGGAAGGAAATGGCCGTGGACTTAATTAAGGTACAGCCCCAGCATTTTCCTGCTGTGAAAATGGGAAACCACCTACAAAGATTAGCCTCCTTACTAAATGAGACACACATCACAATTGAAGATCACCCCGGAATATGTTTGTAACCAACAATTAGATGAAAAGCGATATTTCAGTGGAAATAGTGTGTACCATCACGCCTCTGTGCTGTGGTGTCATCTTATGTCATCCATTTGAATTTCAAGCTGGTTTACAGCCAGCAGAACTTTGTCCTCCGTGGTGTAAGGATGGAACATTAGTCAAGTTGGTGAACAGTGCTTGTGTCGGATCATCACCAGGTGCAATAGATCATTTAAATAAAGGACTTAGTAACGAAATAACCTCTCTATTTTCTTGACATTTTAATTGTTTTTCTTGTTACTTTTATATTACACTAATCTTATTTGCTATTATTTGCGTTCCAACTGCATGTACAGTATGTATCTTCCGTTATATACAAATGTAAGACACACTTGAAGATTATTTTCCATAGTATCACTTCCAATATTCATACATTATTTCCTTAAACTTTAAGTTATAGCATTAAAATTATGCTTTAATAGATGAATTCATTTATACACTTGCACATGCAATTGGTTCAATATCATGAAATAAACCCCAAAAGTAATTTTCTTCTCTCCTGAAAAATGTCCGATTTGATGGTTACATCCTTATTCCGTGGGGCTTAAACCCCACTGTCGGCGGTCCTGAAAATGGTTATCCTTGGTTTCAAATTTTCACACCAGACAAATGCTGGGGCTGTACCTTAATTAAGGCCATGACCGCTTCCTTCCCAGTCCTAGCCCTTTCCTGTCCATCGTCATCATAAGACCTATCTGTGTCGGTGCGACGTAAAGCAACTAGCAAAAAAAAAAAAAAAAAGAAAACTATTGAGTTCGTGAAACATTATAATTGTTATAAATAATTTCTAACTAACCTATTTTGCTCATTGACCGTAACACTGAACCAGCAATACCTTTAATTAAAGTGCTCATTTCTCTCCAAACCAATTCACACTGAAATAATAAATAGTCTACTGTTTGATCACTGATTACGTTGTATGGACTTGTTGGTCCATCCGAAATACTGAAACAATTGAAATATATTCTGATGTTTTCATGTCCTGTGACTATTGCGGTGAAATTTGACGTTCCTTTGGAAAGTCTGTCATTCTTACTGGGGAAGACTGGTTTTGTTAGTGAACCCATCCTCACTTGATCTCATTCACTCTTCCATGTTTTCTATAACCTCTCATCGCTCAGTTTGTTAATCGAAACACTTTTCGTATTTTTGCTATAACACACTGTTGTAACTTCACTGGAATCCGCTGTTCATTCTGTCAAACTATGCGCCACCTCATCACCGAAGTCCTTAGCATGTGCCGTAAATCACGTGAATTGAGCTGAACAGTTCTTTTTCACTTCCATCTTGATTTGGTGAATTAGGTAGTTTAGTTACAGACTGTAACGGTTTAACTCTTACATGAATACCTAAACAGTATTTATTATCCTCCTAAATCAATATTTTAGTATCATCTTATAAGATTATAAGAAGAGCCCGGATCTCCATGCAAATGCATGTTTTTAAATAAGCTCGTTACAATTCTCAAACTTTGCAAATATTCGTTTTATGGCTTAACGATTCCAAATAACCGTTCTTTTTCCCTTCATGTTTGCACGTGTTGGCCTTTTTAGGAGTAAATTTATGCATATTTTGAAGATATTCGATGTTTGTATTGCATAATATGCCTTTTCTTGTTACTTTGGCGCATAGTATGTTGGTTTGCAGAATTCAGGACCATTCCACGTTATACAGTATGTCTATTACTGAGAGACGGAGAGAACATATTCCTGGCTTCCTATGAGACAACCAAAGTTATTACATGAAGTATAGGTTCTATAATTAAATTAACCAAGCACTTTCTTATCTGTTACTTGGGTAAACATTGACATAAGCCGGAAGTCCCCACGTCGATCTCTGTAATTCTTAATAATAAGATGTTCCAGTTATACATTGCTATGAATTGAAGCGTAAATTGTCCATAACTCTTTTCTTCGCCTATGTTAGACGAACAAAACAAAACTTGTATCACACTTCTGTGAGATCGCGTTAATGAGGTTTTGCAGTGAACACTCTTCCCTTGTTGTCTTGGAATTTCCTACCTGGAACCCTCACTCGTCACACATCTTTGTTATCGCAGCGACAATCGTTACCAGTTATTGAGGACATGCAAATGTGTCTGCAATCATCGCACGGAGAAGTAGCTTCAGGAGCTAGAGATAGGTTGAACAAAGCGATCCGTTGAAATCCGTATTTTAAATTCGTCAAACTTATAAAAGACGCATTGTGGTGAAAATGTACGAGACGTACAACTTGACCTCAGTTTGTCCCAAATTTCTTCATTTTAAGTATGCACCAGTCACTTCTTGTGAACTAGAAAGATCATTTTCGGAGCTTAAGAATGTGCTGACAGATAAACGGATGAGCTTAAATCTAGTCAATTTAGAGAAATTACGGTAACTGTTGCAGAAAGTTTCAAAAGGAACTGAATTATGATAGTGCATAGTTTTCAATTTATTTTGCATGTTTTGCCCTACGATAGTGAATGAATACATGCATATTTTCAGATTTGATAGTGTATGGATATCCGGGATTTAATTATAAGTGTTAATTAGACATTATTCAACTCGCTACGAGTTACCTTTAGTAAAACAGATTGAATTAAAATGGCATTAAGATTAAAATTATGGAATATACCGTATATTAAAATATTGCTTTAAGTTCATGATAAAGTAGTACTACCCATACTTCACCTGTAAGATCACGGCAGTCTAAGAGTAAAACTCCCTAATCAGCGAACGCAGGACGGTCAAATGGGTAATAGAACGTATGTTAACGCAGTTAGCTGAGGCATACAGTATAGATGTATGTCCACATTCATTTCTAAGTATTTTTTTTAAAATTCCAGTATGGATTACAGTTACTGACGGTTCCTCTCGGGGGAACACATCATCTATAATCGAGACATTCTACCCACTATAGAGACATTTGGACGGACAATATTAGAGATTTTACTCATGGACAAGAGGCTAAACCTCGCAACATTACGAACCAAAACACACAAGATAACATGCCCATTTGTACCTTCCATTTTACTTTATCATAAACTTTAAGGAAAATTTTAATGGATACTCCATAATATTAATCTTAATGTCATTTTAATTCAAACTGCTTTACTGAAGATAACTCGTAGCGAGTTGAAACATGTCTAATTAACACTCATCTTATAAGATGATACTAATGTATTCACTTAACAAGATAAAAAATACTGTTTTGGTGTTAATTTAAGAGTTTTGGTATTAATGTAAGTTAGTTGTTAAAATATTTTAATAAGTCTATTATTATTTTAGTGTGTGCATTATTTTGTTTGTTTGTTTGTTTGTTTGTTTGTTTGTTTGTTTGTTTGTTTGTTTGTTTGTTTGTTTGTTTGTTTGTTTGTTTGTTTGTTTGTTTGTTTGTTTGTTTGTTTGTTTGTTTGTTTGTTTGTTTGTTTGTTTGTTTGTTTGTTTGTTTGTTTGTTTGTTTGTTTGTTTGTTTGTTTGTTTGTTTGTTTGTTTGTTTGTTTGTTTGTTTGTTTGTTTGTTTGTTTGTTTGTTTGTTTGTTTGTTTGTTTGTTTGTTTGTTTGTTTGTTTGTTTGTTTGTTTGTTTGTTTGTTTGTTTGTTTGTTTGTTTGTTTGTTTGTTTGTTTGTTTGTTTGTTTGTTTGTTTGTTTGTTTGTTTGTTTGTTTGTTTGTTTGTTTGTTTGTTTGTTTGTTTGTTTGTTTGTTTGTTTGTTTGTTTGTTTGTTTGTTTGTTTGTTTGTTTGTTTGTTTGTTTGTTTGTTTGTTTGTTTGTTTGTTTGTTTGTTTGTTTGTTTGTTTGTTTGTTTGTTTGTTTGTTTGTTTGTTTGTTTGTTTGTTTGTTTGTTTGTTTGTTTGTTTGTTTGTTTGTTTGTTTGTTTGTTTGTTTGTTTGTTTGTTTGTTTGTTTGTTTGTTTGTTTGTTTGTTTGTTTGTTTGTTTGTTTGTTTGTTTGTTTGTTTGTTTGTTTGTTTGTTTGTTTGTTTGTTTGTTTGTTTGTTTGTTTGTTTGTTTGTTTGTTTGTTTGTTTGTTTGTTTGTTTGTTTGTTTGTTTGTTTGTTTGTTTGTTTGTTTGTTTGTTTGTTTGTTTGTTTGTTTGTTTGTTTGTTTGTTTGTTTGTTTGTTTGTTTGTTTGTTTGTTTGTTTGTTTGTTTGTTTGTTTGTTTGTTTGTTTGTTTGTTTGTTTGTTTGTTTGTTTGTTTGTTTGTTTGTTTGTTTGTTTGTTTGTTTGTTTGTTTGTTTGTTTGTTTGTTTGTTTGTTTGTTTGTTTGTTTGTTTGTTTGTTTGTTTGTTTGTTTGTTTGTTTGTTTGTTTGTTTGTTTGTTTGTTTGTTTGTTTGTTTGTTTGTTTGTTTGTTTGTTTGTTTGTTTGTTTGTTTGTTTGTTTGTTTGTTTGTTTGTTTGTTTGTTTGTTTGTTTGTTTGTTTGTTTGTAACCAAGGAATAACTGGGAATGGTTACGAAACTAAGGAACAACATTTCCGCAGAAGCTAAAAGACCTCAGAAGGTAAAATTTTGCATACAGGTTAATGCCTACACTGTAAGGATGCTGGGTTACCTGACGACAGAAAATTCCCACGAAGATCCCGAGAAGGGAGGTATTCCGGAATAATACGAATTAGCAAAAGATACCATTTGCATCATTACACTGATTTACCTCTGACATTCAAAAGACAACAGTACCGGGCATTTTATATTACCAGCAGTAAAACGCAAAGACTATTATTTAATGACGAAAGTGATCCCCCACAGATCCGGTATTTTCTATATGATACCTGAAAAACAATTCTGGCAGTATGGAATATGTGATAGGACCATGCACTACCAAATGAAACGGTGTTTTCAAAATATATTGCTTATAGGAAAATATTTTTTTGAATTATAGTTTACTTCGTGCCATTGTGTTGATATACGAGGGTTGCGGCAAAAGTCATTGCAACCATTTTCTTTCTTCCAGATACCAGCCCGGTTGGAAAATGCGACAGATGAAAGGAAAGGATGAGGTGGGAACTACATCTGTGGACAATGAAGAGCACTCGCACATTATGCTTCACATATTTATTCCGCTAGTGTGCAGGACAATACTGGTTTCATGGTACAAAATAATTACAGCCAAGCACACCTCCTACATTACAGAACAGCAAATCACACATACAATTTATATGACAAAACTGGGTATAAATACCCTGAAAGTAGCCTCCTGCAATGTTCCCCACACGCTGCCAACGATGTGAGAAGCAATGATTACCATCTGCGTCACCATTTGCTGCACAATGTGTGAATCGGGTCATCTGTTACCGCACAGCATTGGTGGCAATGTCCTCTCGTGTCGCAAATCGCCTACCATGTAGTGGTTCCTTTACCTTTCATATGAAATGAAAGTCATAGGGCGAAACTTCAGAAGAGTACGGCGAGTGCTCCAATTCTTCCCAACCCCAGCGTCGCAGTTGCGCCCATACACACATGTGGTTTTGCGTTGTTGCGCAGTATGACCAATTCCATGTGACATCCTCTCGCATTTGTCCCCCGCAGAACGGCTATTTTGAAGTATGCACGCTGCTCAACACGGGTTACTTCCATCTCGCATGACACTCGCCACACAACTCATATCTCAACGCTCCCTGTGCTACTACCATCAATGACAGAGTCATCTGTTGTTGTGAATACACAGTATGCCTGAATAGCTTCCACGCTAAAAATAGCAGTTTGTATTCCGCTCACATATCTGTAAGAAAAACCGAGTTGCAATGACTTTTGCCCCAACCCTCGTATTTCCTGGAAAGATTCTGCAAATGAAAACTGCCTTCTTGATATCAAGAGCCATAATCTTATCCCCTTTTCTCTCATGGCTCAAAAAATACCAAACAGATAAGATACACAGTCTTCAGTAAAGACGATGAGTTTTCTATGGGTATAATGTTACTACTGACAATCAGGGATCCAGAAATACATTGAGTTGAATTGTCCATTTTAATTGAAGCTGTGAAATTCTGCTTCATTATATGAATTACTGCTTTCACAAATGTACTGTATAACGACATAAATTTTAAATAAAATAATCTAGGGGAAGGTCTTTCAGCCTTAATGGGTGTTGTAGAGGAACATAAATTTTTGGAAAATAATGTTCGTCAGGTACGGATCTAATTACCCTCTTCCAATTTACACAGATGTTTTGGGTTAGAATATCCTTTCTTCACCTTTTTCTGCTTGCAATATCCTGGTGGCAGACCGAATGTGCAAAAAACTGCCAGGTTAAATTAACATATTCAGCTCAATAAAAGAAATTAAAACGTCACTGCCGTAAAATATATGCCTATTGCCGCAAAATACAAATATTCATTCCCTCAATCGTTACTTGATAATGATAATGCACAGTTTGGAAATTTTGTGGTATCCATTCTGTCCTGACTACACAACTATTGGTAGATGTTGCAGAAGTCAATATCGACCATTCCTCGTGGGACACGCTGTATTTTAAATTATAAAGCAACTTTTAATTGACGCGGAATATCAACATTGCAATAAATGTGAGCTTTTCTGTTTTGTTGATAAGATTTTGCTCCCTAGAAAAAGAAAAACATGTTTATTGTAATTTTTCTTTGCTATTTGCTTTACGTCGCACCGACACAGATAGGTCTTATGGCGACGATGCAATGGGAAATGCCTAGGAATGGAAAGGAACCGGCTGTGGCCTTAATTAAGGTACAGCCCGAGCATTTGCCTGGTGTTAAACTGGGAAACCACGGAAAACCATATTCAGGGCTACCGACAGTGGGATTCGAATCCACTATCTCCCAGATGAAAATTCACAGCTGCACGACCCTAACTGCATGACCAACTCGCTCGGTGTGTTTATTATACTAAGCTATTCCATTGCTGGAAAGAAAACCAAGAATATCCAGTTACCTAGAGATGCTGAGTCAGCTTTAAATAACTCTATACTGTAATTTTATTACCTTCCTCAAGCTGCAGTAGCATATATCAGTCTCCTTTAACAAGATTTCTCAAAAAAATTTGAATTGAAACCATTTTATTATTCTCATTGTGAGTCAATCTGTTTCTTAAACGACAACGTGTTTTATACATTTTATGAGGTAGAGAAGCGAAACAGATACAAGCATGAGCTAAGCCTTGTTATGAAAGTTGCAATGAGATATGAGAGAAGCATGTCATTTCCGCTTGAATTCAAATACTGCAGTACTTGTGAAAAGTTTACTGATATGCTACAATTCTGAAACAAAGTTATAATAGAAGTAGAGAAATGCTCCTTGGAGAACACAGATTCTAGCCTGGACGCCGACTTCCTTATCGCAGCATCTTAGGAACGTGAAGTTATTTATTTAAGTAAATCCCAATTCTTAGTGTGAAAAAATTTCGTAGATCCTACAAAACTAAACAGATCCAACAAACTTTGAACGGATGTAAAGTATGTTGACATTTAATCTGTACAACAAGTTTGAAGACTAAAAGCAATGACCGAGCTCGATAGCTGCGGTCGCTTAAGTGCGCCCAGTATCCAGTATTCGGGAGATAGTAGGTTCGAACCCCACTGTCGGCAGCCCTGAAAATGGTTTTCCGTGTTTCCCAGTTTTCTTTTTTACTATTTTGTTTTACGTCGCTCCGACACAGATAGGTCTTATGGCGACGATGGAATAGGAAAGGCCTAGGAATGTGAAGGAAGCGGCTGTGACCTTAATTAAGGTACAGCCCCAGCATTTTCCTGGTGTGAAAATGGGAACCACGGAAAACCATCTTCAGGGCTGCCGACAGTGGGGTTCGAACCCACTATCTCCCGGATGCAAGCCCACAGCTGCGCGCTTCTAACCGTACGGCAAACTCGCCCGGTTTTCCCAGTTTTCACACCAGGAAAATGCTGGGGCCGTAACTTAATTAAGGCCACGGCTACTTCCTTCCCACGCCTATCCCTTTCCTATCACATCGTCACCACCGTAAGACCTATCTGTGTTGGTGCGTCGTAAAACAAATTGTACTAAAAGCCACTGTGATTTTTCGGCTAACAATGTCGATGTTACAAAATATTCACATTCCTTTATAATTACTCTTTCAAATTATTATTATTATTATTATTATTATTATTATTATTATTATTATTATTATTATTATTATTATTATTATTATTAAGAGTCTCATTGGGTGAATAATCAGCGTTGAGTCCTTCGGTCAGAGGTTACCGGGTTCGGTTCCCGGCCGGGTCAGGAATCTTGATCGCGTCTGATTAATTCTTCGGGTTCGGGGACTGAGTATTTGTGTTTACCCCAACACTTCCCTCTTTATATTCAGACAACATGCTACACTACCAACCACCACAGATACACGCAATAGTGATTGCGTCCCTCAACATAGGGTTGGCGTCATGAAGGGTATCCGGCCATATATCTTAGACAAATCGACTTCAAGTGCCGGGTCCAATTAATTTGCATAAAGTCCAAGAAGAAGAAGATTTATCTGAAGTCATTTTTAACTGTTTTTCTAAATTTTTTGAACAAAAACTCGTTATTCCCTTTTACATAAAAGTATAAATCTTACAATATAAATTTCCTCTTATAAGTTTCCTGAAATAAATTAATTTACTGTTGGATTGACAAATGCAAAACAAGATTCAAGTATCGGCATTGAATAAGATAGTTTCCAATTTATGTAGAAACATTTGAACAAATTTAAAATTAGAGCAACTTTTACGTACATGATGTTATTATGGAGAAAAATAGGGAATAGGCAAATAAGAACAACAAATATATAAATTGAGAGATGATTAATTTATGCAGTTCTATTTTTATTTCTTTTATTTTTTTACATTTGGTTTTACATCGCACCGACACAAACAGATATTATGGGGACGATAGCTGAGGAAAGGGCTAGGATTGGAACAGTCTCAGCATTTGCCTGGTGTGAAATTGGGAAACCACGGGAAATCATCTTGAGGGCTGCCGACAGTGGGGTTAGAACCCACTATTTCACGAATGCAAGCTCCGTGGCCCAAACCGCACTGCTAACTTGCTCGATTATGCAGGTCTATTTCATATTTACATATTTCGTTTATTTTCCAATACTTTGCCTACGGCCGTAGGCATGTTGAACCACCGAAACCCGTGAGATCTCCGAAGTTAAGCAACATTGGGCGGGGTCAAGATTTGTATGGGTTGCCACGCGCTGTTGGTGGGGGGAGGGAGTAAGGAAATGGAGGAGTGGCAAGGAACTGGCCACTCTACCGCACGTAAACTCCGGCTCAGGCACACCTCTGCGGAGGTTCGGACCTGCCTTCGGGCAGAATACACCCTTACCTGATCCAATACTTTAGTGGTATCAGACTCCAAAGCCTTCTTATCTCTTTCGTGCTCACTTTGGTAGGAACCATACGGTAAATCTGAATAAAGGAAATATTTTTTAAGTTATCTGTCTTTCTTCTAGGGGCTGCCTGGCCGAGGCGGTAAAGGCGTGCTCGGTTCGCCCGGAAGGACGTGGGTTCGAATCCCCGTCAGGAAGTCGTAAAATTTAAGAAACGAGATTTTCACTTCTGGAGGTGCGTATGGCCCTGAGGTTCACTCAGCCTACACCAAAAATGAGTACCAGGTTAATTCTTGGGGGGTAAAGGCGGCCAGGCGTAGAGCTAACCACTCTACCCCATCACGTGCCGAGGTTAACAATGGTGGAAGCCTTTATCTTCCACTCCTCCAAGAGCCTTCATGGCCTGTACGGAGGTGACTTTGCTTTTGTTGTTTGTTGTCTTTCTTCTGCAGACTATGAAGGCCGAACATCTGGAAAAAGAATGTGCCGTCATTCGAATCAAATGCATCCTTCGAAGAAAAAACTGGAGTGGATAGAAATTAAATAATTTCCTCTATCTCAGTGTAATAATAATCTTTTCTAAATTAAACTTCCTCTGTGGTTTGAAAATCTTCAAATCTCCTAATTTATTTCAGTCATTGTTTTCGTATAGCCGGCTACCACTTACATTTGAAAAGGAATCCTCAACAAAAGTAGAAAATTTCTTACTGGTCTCCTGTGTGATAAGCAGATCGCAGTCAAACTGAAGGGCAAAGTGTACAAAACCACTATCCGGCCTGTCCTCATGTACGGATCTGATTATTGGGCAATACAGAAGAAGTACGACTAGCGAATGCATGTCACAGAGATGTGAATGCTGCGAGGGTCGGCGGGCGTCATTCTGCATGACATGGTAAACGATGAAACTGTGCGAGGAACTTTTAAATCCCTACCAGTCAAGGACCAGATGGAGGAAGAACAGCTCCGCTGACATGATGAACGCCGCCAAGCCCTCCCCATCGAGGAACCGAAGAGAAACAGCGGGTGACCTAAGTCAACAAGGAAACGAACTGGTGAGTTTTGCTTTAGCAAAAGAGAAGTGCCCCTAGGTACACAAAATGAACATCGGACACTCTCTCTCCGAGTCAGACGAACCGACCCTGAACTCGAGAGTATCCGTATTATGAATAGGTTTACGTCCACCAGAAAAGAAGGAGAAGAAAAGAAATAAAATATCAAATACCATGTAAAAAGGATGCTTGAACTGTTGTTATACACTGGCGGAAGAAAAGTATCCAAACACCAACAAGTTGGTAGGCGTGTTTATACATCTGAATGATGACGTTGATTCAAATTTCTCGCAAGTCGCATTAGCATGGCGCTAGTAGCGGCCCCATGACGTTGCACATTAAGTTTGCTTTAGATACGGGCTGTACTGTGCGAGAGCGTTAGTTACCTGTGAAGTTGGACGGAGTGACTGTGAGTGGGTCAAGAATGCCTTTACGACGACCAAGAGGCCAGTATCAACAGCTCACTGCGGTTGAACGAGGCCGTATAATAGGGCTACGTGAAGGTGGATTTTCCTTGCGCGCTATTGCAGAACGACTTGTCACTGTACAAGCGTGCTGGCAGCAATGGTCACGAGAACGTACGCTCGCAAGAAGACAAAGCTCCGGACGTCCCCGTGGTACCACCGAGAGGGAGGACCGCCGTATTCGGCGTATGGCTGTGGCGCAGCGGACTGGGTCTGCAGCAGCAATTCGAGCTGCAGTTGGCATCACAGTGACGCAACGAACTGTTCGAAATCGGTTACTTGAAGGACAGCTCCGAGCCAGACGCCCTGCGGCGTGCATTCCACTTACCCCAAACTACCGCCATCTGCGACATCAGTGGTGTCAAGCGAGAGCTCATTTGAGGATGGAGTGGAGGTCCGTTGTGATTCTCGATGAAAGCCGGTTCTGCCTTCGTGCCAGTGATAGCCGTGTGTTGGTTAGAAGGAGTCTAGGTAAGTGCCTGCATTCCACCTGTCTGCGGCGTCGACACACTGGGAGTTCTGGTCTGGGGAGCAATTTTCTATGACAGCAGAAGCACTCTCGTGGTTATTCCACGCACCCTGACTGGAGATGCGTACTTCTGTCTGGTGATTTGACCTATTGTGCTGCCATTCATGAACAGCATTCTCGGGGGTCGTTTACAACAGGATAATGCACGCCCCATCACGCTGTCGTAACCCAACGTGCTCTGCAGAGTGTTGATGCCGACATGTGCCTTGGCCTGGTCGATCGCCCGATCTGTCCCAAATCGAGCACGTATGGGACGTCATTGGACGACAACTGTGTCATCCATAACCGGCATTAACCGTCCGTGTATTGACCGACCACGTTGAACAGGCATGGAACTCCATCTCACAAGCAGACATCCGGCACCTGTATGACACTGTGCATGCACTTTCGCATGCCTGTATTCTACAGTCAGGCGATTACACTGGTTATTATTGGGCCAGCATGGCACATTCGCGATGGCTTTTCTAGCGCGGATATTAACCTGTAGTCTTGTACCTTTAATCAATTGAATATGTTACCCCGACAAATATATTGCCAAAATTTCCGTATACTGCATTCCTTCTTTCATGGCGTTTGGATATTTGTTTCCAGTGTAGTAAGGTTAGTCCCGCGACTTCCAGGTCTATGAGGACGGAAACGTGATTTTCCATTGTAAAAATCCCATGTACATTAATTCGAACCACCGCTACCTTAGTGCGAAGTCAGTGACTCCCCCGCTCGGCTGTCACGTATCAACATAGATTGTATTATTCCACCCAAAATAAACATCAGAGGATAGTATATTTAACCCCTTCGCCAGCTCGCGTAACATACCCGTTAGAAAAGTTGCCTAGCAGTAAACAAATCCCTTCTTGCTTCTGGAACACCGTAGTGGACGTGATGGACTTGTGAGGGCAAACCTGGAAACAATAAGGAACCCGCAAAGTCAGAAAACAGCACGTTCTTCGGAACGAACCTATATCAGGAGATGCAAACGGACAATTAGGGCAGTGGCGATTGCTAATTCTGAGACAAAAACTGATTATGTTTGTTATATACTTTAGATTAAAGGAATAATAATAAACTCCAATACGTTGCACTTAATTACATTTCTTTTACTCTTGTAATTATTTCACTAAAATCTTGGTTTATATTAAAGCTATCTTCAGCTCTGACAGTTTATGTTCTTCAGTTGAACAACATCTATATTTTATTATTTTTTAATACTTTTTACGTCGCACCGAGACAGATAGATCTTATGGTGACGATGGAATAATAAAAGACTAGGAGTGGGAAGGAAGCTGCCGTGGCCTTAATTAAGGTACAGCCCCAGCATTTGCCTGGTGTGAGAATGGGGAACCAGGGAAAAACATCTTCAGGACTGCCGACAGTGGGGTTCGAACCAACCATTTCCAGAATACTGGATACTGGATGCATTTAAGCGACTGCAGCTATCGAGCTCAGTCCTCTTTATTTTGACATAGCTTAATTTGTAATTAGAAGCAATCAAGCCACTCTTTCAGCTACAAATAATCTCAATTTCCCATCGTTATCGACTGAAAAATGCTTGAGAACATCTAAAGCAACATTACCTTGTTAGAGACTTTAAAACGATATATCATATTTGATTTATAATTATTTAGTTATTTATTTATATAGACTCAGTTCTAAGTGATATGGTTGGCTTTGAACAGGAAATTAAAAGAACAATATTTCTTGGATGCTGTATAATGAAAAGGTTGAAAATACTCGTAGTCTGGCGTGACACAGGAATATATAGAAATACTCTAATCAGCCCGGTGCAGACTCTTGTGTTTTCAATCTACAGTTGTGAAACCTGCGCTATCAAATCTAGAGAATATCGTCGTATTGACGACTTTGAAATGTGGTGCTGGCGAAGAATGTGAAGAACAAGTAAAAAAGGACGAAGTTATCGATCAGGAAGAGCTTGCCATGTGAAGACCTCTTTCTTTTACTGTGATAACAGAAGATATTGCAGTTTATCTGCCACATTTTAAGACGACAGGCATAAAATGTACTACAATTGAAGCAGAAGGTCATATCTAGAACAAATTGACACAACACGTAACAGGTCACGATGCTCAGTCGTAAGCAAAATGATAAGAGGGGGAGAGAGGGAGGGAGGGGGAGAGAGATCACATATTATTAGCGGTATTAGTGTTGGATTCCTACATTTTCTGTAATGTTGACTGAGAAAGACAGGCAGTATGTCTATTTGCAGCACGATAACACAGCTTCCCATACTACTCATCTATCAATGCATGGATTAGAACAAGTGTTCGATGAAAGAATCATTAGCCGTGGACTTCGGCAATCCTCGTTCCCGAGAATTGAGTATCGTTGATTTTTATTTGTTGGGAGCTTAAATACAACAGAGAGTGAACAAGAATAATCCACGTGCTCTTGAATCTCTGGAGAATGAAACAAGGTGACAGAAACATGAAATTTCAGAAGCAGAGGTACAAAAAGTGTTTCAGATTATTTATTTCCTTTTTTACCTTTTTAAATTTTTACGCCAATTCAACGTTTGTATCAAATGATGGACATCCTTTCCAAGAGCTGCTTCATTAGTTTTAATCTTCATTCATTATTAATTCTGAACTACTAATTTAGGCCTACCCTAATGAAATTGAACCTTCGCCAGTGCCGATATAGCATACCAATGAGCAGGGCCTCTCAAACGCCCAAAATCTCACGCGTGCAGAGCGAGGCGCAAGAGCTCCGTGCACTGTGCATCGGTGCCGCTCGGTGCCGCTCGGTATGGCTCGGTTCAACGCTTCGTCTCTGGGCTACTCGGCTATGCTCGGCTCTACTCGGCTATACTCGGCTCAACTCAGCCAGGATTTGGAGCGCTACGGCGCAAGTGGGGGAGAGGGAGACAGGCGGAGCGAGCGAGACAGGCGTGGGGAAAGATGGGGGACAGCGCTATTGCTCCAAATCGAGGAGTGGGGGTCTGCACTCCGGTCAACCAAGCCAAGTCGTCTTTTGCACCGTGCACAGTGCATGCACCACGCGCATGCACCCTGAGAGGCCCTGCCAATGAGTCTAGTAATGGATTACGGGCAATCTGTCCCCAGTAAATTTTCGCTGTCACTCCCTGTCTTTCCCAGCTGATTGGTCACTGACATCTGCAAGGCAAACGTAGTTCCGTTCGGTTTTGAGAACAAAGGGTTCACCACCCTTTCTCATAATCAGATTCTAGGCATTTTATTACCAGTCTTAAAGTACGACATTCCCTTCCCTGAATGCTAAATTATTTCTGTGCCTGAGAATTATCTGTCATTCAAATATAAGTGACATAAGCTAGACCAGATATTATTTATATAGATTTAAGAATGAGATTAGAGAGGATATGGGCCTGCGAATCACGACTTTTTCCTCTTAAAAACATTATATTTGTGAAAAATTCTTAAAATTTAAAATAACAAATTCAATGAGAATATCTCGCTGCCCTATGGTTGAGTAACAACACTCTTGTACGGAGAGTTTTTTTTGGAGAGCTTAACGTCACGTTATATCTTTTACAGTAGAATTCACAGCATTCTGGATTGATTAATTTTGTGTAGTAGTGTGGAATAAATAAAAGAAACTGGATAGTAAGGAATAGAAACTATGATTAATTACTCAAAATCTGGCAATTGTGTTTCACGGAAAATTGAATTTTGCCATCAATACTCCATAATTATTACAATGCACTAGAAAGTTAGCCAACTGCTGTAGCCGTGTTGAAACACCGGATCCCATGAGATCTCCGAAGTTAAGCAACATTGGGCGTGGTCAGGAGTTGGATGGGTTGCCACGCGCTGTTGGTGGGGGGTAAGGGAATGGAGGAGCGGAAAGGAACTGGCCACCCTACCGCACGTCAACTCCGGCTCAGGAGCACCTCTGTGGAGGTTCGGACCTGCCTTCGGGCAGAACAACCCTTACCTTACCTTACTAGAAAGTTAACAGCACAACGGGGAGTAATATAACATCCTATGCATACCGTAGAATACACATTCTCCCCTTCGAGTGAGAAGGTTTTATTACAAATTTACGTCTCTGAAACTGGAACCACGAAGGAATAAAACTGGAGATGAACTTGACAAACACCAACGTAAAACTTTTATTTCCTCCCTTTATATCCTGGTACTTGGGTATAGTGAGGGCGTGCCTGGTTTAAAATGAATTAAACAGTTCTCTGAACAAGCAAGTAAGCTACTAATAATAATAATAATAATAATAATAATAATAATAATAATAATAATAATAATAATTGGGACAATTTTTATTATTGACATCGCATTCCCCAATGACACCGACATCGACAGGAAATACTATGAAAAAATCTATAAGTACGGTACAAAGAACTTGCAGAAGAGATCAAGCGGATCTGGATGATGAAACTGGTACGGATAGTCCGTGTGATTCTGTCAGTCAACGGCCTCATTCCACACACACTTCACAAGAGTCTGCAAGAACTGGGTCTTCTACTGAACATTTACAACATCCTGTCCTCCTGTCAACATTGTGTGATCAATCCTCCCGCAAGAATGAATATTCCGTGATCTAGAGTTTTGTATATACATATACATCATTTTTTGTATTGTCCGGCTCCGTAGCTAAATGGTTAGCGTGCTGGTCTTTGATCACAGGGGTCCCGGATTCGATTCCAGGCAAAGTCGGGAATTTTAACCATTATTGCTTAATTCCACTGGCACGTGGACTGGGTGTATTGTTATCTTCATCATAATTTCATCCTTATAAAGACACGTAGGTCGCCTACGGTCGTCAAATAAAAAGATCTGCACTTGGCGAGCCGAAGTCCTCCGATACCTCCCGGCATTAAAAGCCATTCGCCATTTCATTTCAATGTTTGTATTATAATGTGTAAGTACTTTAATTATTGTAAGGCACTTGGTGCATCCCGTGCCCCGTTACTATCCATATTTCCTGTGGAGAAGTGTATTTAATAATAATAATAATAATAATAATAATAATAATAATAATAATAATAATAATAATAATAATAATAATAATAATACATGTTCACACCTTAGTCCCCGTCCTTCATACGAGATCGGGGCTAAGGTGTGATGAATTTATGACATGTTTACGACCAGATGCCCTCCTGACGCCAACCTTACAGTAGTCGTGGAACTAATGAAGATGAAATGAATGATCGTGAATGGAATTTGAGTAAGGAGGTATAACGCATCTGCTGTTGCCAATGAATAGGAACTGTCTCAGCATTTGCCTGAAGGCGAGAATGGGAAACAACAGTAAGCTATTCTCAGGATATCCGATGTTGGAGTTCGAACCCACGCACCTCCCGAATGCAGAACTTGGCTCTATTGATGTAGTGCGTTAATACGCATGGCCAGTCCGCTCGGTAATAATAATAATAATAATAATAATAATAATAATAATAATAATAATAATAAAGCATAGAATCATTGATATATTTTGGAGATTAAGTGATGAAAGAGCGAGTTCATATCCACAATGCAATGCGTTTTCGTGTATGTGGAGAAAATTTACGAGAGCACAGGTATGTAGAGATACAATTAATATTTTTGAGAAGAAAAAGTACATTACTGACGGAATGAAAAATATATATATTTATACATTAATATACGGATATATTTCCGGTACGTCAGTTATATTCAGTAATCGACGGTGATAGGAAAATTAGGAAACTCACTGCTGGGTTGTTAAGTAGTTTACGTAGCGACTGAACGCAGCTTCGGTGCATGTACTACTCCTCGTAGTGGAAGTGGTTGAGTCGTTGTTCAATTCGAATGTGAAAGTGTCACGCTTGGAGAGATATCATTGACCAGGTTTTGACTTCAGATTGATGTACAAATTGCCAACAAGTAGGATAGGTAGTAAATGTTATAGTACTTGCAATTTCCTCGTTAACGACCTGCACGCTTTTGAGCCTATGCGGCTGGTTGTGTTTACAATCCCTGACCGCGGGGTGCCAGAATTTCCCCAACTCTAGATATAGCATAGTCAACTCTCCGTTTTAATTACTTAGCCTCTGAGAGCGAGCAGCGAGACTGGACAAAACTGCATGCAGCTGTGCAACACTGGAGACCTGACAAGCAAACCGGCTTCAGGACCGGCACGCTCTTGAAGTACTCCACGTGGACTCTCATTGACAAAGAGACTGCTATTGGTCACTTCAAAGACCAGTCATAAATCTGGTTATTGTTGAGGCGTGGAGGATTGCTTAACGTTTGAGTTCTCACGAGCAACTTTGAAAAACTTTGAAAATGTTAGCACCGTTAGAGATGTACGCCATGTAACAACAGGTAATCACTGAGCAATAATTAGCCGTGCTGTTAGAGACGCACAGCTGTGTGCTTGCATTCGGTAGATAGTGGATTCGAACCCCACTGTCGACAGACCTGAAGATGATTTTTCGTGGTTTCCCATTTTCGCACCAGGCGAATGCTGGGGCTATACGTTAATTAAGGTTACGGCCGCTTCCTTCCCGCTTCTAAGCCTTTCCTATCCCATCGGCGCCATAAGACCTCTCTGTGTCGGTGCAACGTACAATAAAAATGGAATAAATATCAAGGGTAACCAAGAGCTTGTGTACTTTCAGCTACGTATAGAGGATGATCACTGGTTACTATGGTTACAACAGTCTCGAGAAATCGATAACCCTAATTCCAAATAGACTCCCAGCGCAAAAATACAATATATCCGTGTTAATAATTATAATCGTATGCCCATCGTACTTTCATGAAATTCACCAAGGTATATATGTACATATCTGGACGTGAAACGTAGGGTAGGACTGTCAAATGTCCACTTCAGTAGCATAACGGTTAGAGCTAATAGTAGTCGTCCTAGGAGGGGTGGGTTGAATTCCCGGTACTGTCAAAAATTTAATACTGACAGAAGGGCTGCTATGTTGTTAGAAAAGTACACACAATACACTTCTATTGAAGGTGAACCTGAAACATTGTATTTGTGAAATGTTACACTTGGTCTATATTTTTATGGGCACTAAAAATGGCTACATATAAAAATAATGAAGCTTCTGGAATGTCGATTCACCGCAGGATGATTAAAATGCTATAGACGGTAAGAGTAACAAATAATAAGTCCTAAAAGGTAGGTCGGTCGGTCGGTCGGTCGGTCGGTCGGTCGGTCGGTCGGTCGGTCGATCGGTTGGTCGATCGGTTGGTCCAAATGCAGCAGTATGGAGAATTGTGTTGATCTAGAATATAATAAAAAAATGAAGAACATCATAAAATAACCAGGACATCTTATATTTAAAGATACTCAGCAGGATATTATCGTCGCTCTTATTTCAAAACCGCGAACGTGGCAATGCACTTCCTATCCATTATTTCCCTTAAGATTGGTCACGCATCCCAGCTACATATGGATATGCAGTCAATCATTACAACATTTGTTGAGTTCATTTTGATATGCGCGTGTGGAAAGGAAAATGAACGTTAAATTCATCATATTCTAGGAGTGTGTAATTAAGACATGCAAACATACATTCCTACAGTAGGGTACAATAAGGTTCATTTTCCTTCAAGCATATTCATACAAAAATGAACTCAACGATAATATTGTTCTGATGAACTGCATATCAATATGTGGCTGGGAGACGTGACTAGTCTTGAGGAAAGTAATGAAGAGAAAAAGCATTGTCACGCTCGAGGTTTTGGCAGAGCAGCGAATATATGGTAGATAACTGAACAGGATAAGCCTCCGTGGCTCAGACGGCAGCGCGTCAGCCTCTCATCGCTGGATACCGTGGTTCAAATCCCGGTCATTCCATGTGAGATTTGTGCTGGACAAAGCGGAAGCGGTGCAGGTTTTTTCCCCGGGTACTCCGGTTTTCCCTGTCATCTTTCATTCCAGCAACACTCTCCATTATAATTTCATAGCATCTATCAGTCATTAATAAATCAGTTTGGGAGTGGCGACCCCATCGTACTAGTAGCCTATATGTGATCGATTCATTACATCGCTGACCCGGTCACAGACTGGGAAACAGGCTGTATATTTTCATTTTCAACTGAACAGGATAGTTTATCAAGATTGTTCGAAAAATCTACGTTGAAGTGGATGAAGTACGAGTAAAAAGAGAATTATGAGTGAGGAAATGTCAGGAATTTGGAGCGTGGTAAACGGATTACATCCTATTAGACCAGGGTAAAACGCGGAAAGAAGCTCGCTGAGGTTACGATCCGTCGAATGATGTAGGTACAATGAAGTTAAATTGAATGTCCCTCTATGCATCACAGATGTAGTGTCTTTGGACTTAGCAAAAAAACAGTAGTTGGCTGAGGTTACCTGGACTGAAAAGACGACATGTAGGGTCTATCACATGTAATTGAAATCAACTAAGACCCCTTGGTCTACCTGTAAATCATGGTGAACCCCGGCGCAGCTGATAATAGAATACCATACAAATCATGATATTCGTTTACCAGTTGGAAGTACGACTCTATTCTAGCCTTGACATCACTGCTCTTCCCTACATCACACTGACACGCAACTTGTTTTTCACAGCATATACACCCTACCACCATTATAATACAGAGCACAACAAATCCTGGGTGTCAGGTCGCCATGGCGCATAACTTCTTTCTTTGGTGCCTTCTTTTCCGAGCTGAGTATAATCTCCCGCCTTATATATTTAACTCTCTGTTTGCTGTCGGTGAACTACTGCAAAGTGCATATCATAATACACAACACTTTGATACTCCATACAATTTATCTAACTCGGTTGAACAAGACAATGGCTAGGTAACGGCGGGTATCTTGGCAAGTATAGGCGATTTCTGGTTTGATATTAATGTTATTTAAAATAATAATCAAAGCTACATTATATAAGCAATAGAAAAGCATTAATGTTAAATACAAACATGCGGATGTCGAGAAAACCTCTCGAAATGAAAGTATTACCGACATAGACATAACTCAAAGATACTTCTCATTATGAAATCGGTTGTTAGAGCTGTTATTGTAAAGTATAATGGAACGTACTCTCACGGACCTTATTTACGTACTAGCAAATGCGCCCGAGCATCGCAACGGCAATCTACATTGTGGGCTATACGGATTTCTTCGTAATTTACTGTAAAGGCAATCAGTAAGATTATATTTAATTGCATGTCTCTTAGCGCTATCCGAGAAACAAAACAGGGAAGACGCCATACGTTGTTTCCGATTTAAGGTAGGCATTGGGGAAGTTTTGAGGATAATGGCAGGCCACATTTCCTGCTGCCATTCCCAACCGATTTCGGGCGTTTGTACTATAACGGTAGGCTCCCTTGGCAACTGCCATTGACAATAGGGATGGAGAGCTTTCATTATAAAGAGAGGCCACTTTTTCTAATGCCGGTCACAATCGAGTTGCAGAGATTTACTTATAATCTAGAAATGCAGCGCTATCTAAAGTATCAACAATCGAGCCATCACAAAAAGTCATAGGACCAAGGTTGTAGATCTCTCAAAACGAGCGGCGATTATGCTATCTGATTTGTGATACGGCTTACCGTTTAGCCGCCAATTATCCCGAAGCGGAGGTCTGCACCGTCATTAAAATTGCATCCATATTTTGATACTTTCCTGGTCCAAAAGTTTTGTACAGCTTGGAATTTCTCCTCAAACATAAGAGTGCCCAGGTTTCGGGATTAGAACTCGCATACATACGGAGTAATTAAGGATGAAAATAATCCAGCTAAGGAAGTTGAAATTACTAGAAAATAGGATCATAACCGAGGACAGCCGGATACGACAAACACGCAAATACAAAGTGGATGTATTGGAAAATAAAATGTCCTTCAATAAATTGTGATGTATGAGTTATGGATATAAGAAGGTGGAAACAGAAGAGAAATTTAGGGGCAGGGATTCAACAGATAAGAAGATGACTTGTGCTGTTATTACTTAAGCCTAAAAAGGTAAGGCAGAGGCAAGAAGTTATAGCGGAAAACAGAAGTAGAATAGCAATACAGTAAAAATTATAGCAACTTCCAGAAAACACCTTGCATGCGAAATAATGGGCTACACTACGCGGTACTGTTCAAATATTAACAGCGCCCCTTTGTGCTTTTCGAGGACAATTGTAACTTCCAACGGTATTCTTCCAATATCGCAAGAATTGCCAATTGGCATCTCTCTTGCTTTCTACCCAAGGAACAACCCCCAGTTTACAGGAATGATGACGAAAATGGCAATACGTTACTCCCATGCTGGCAAGCAGTCAGAGAAGTTACCATGGTAACCTGTGGGTTCGTTGTCGGTCTGTCGGTCACTCACTACAGCGTATGAGACCAGCAGAAAATAGTAATTTTCTCCGTTATTTGAAGAGTAAGCGAAATTGTGAACATAACAAAAGTTGTTTATAATAAACGGACCTTTCACATATAGTGTACGGGCTTTACAGAAAATTAATAGTGTAAGAAAAAATGGAAGAAAACTGTTCTGGTTTTTCTATAAACACCTGTCTATTCAGAAATTTTTAAACAATATGCATATAAAAATCTTCCCCCGAATTATTATACTATAAATATGGAGTTTGGTCGAAATCTATCGAGCCGTTTCGCCGCGATGGTGGAACAAACAGACATTAAAAGTAAAAACCACTGAAGCGATCTTGAATTGATCTAAAACGGATAAATATATGATAAATCCGCAAAACAAATGAAATTACAGACAGCCGACCAGCTACAACTTTATTTATGTAGATGTGGACAGCGTACGGAGATCCTAAGCATGTGCATGGACACAAAATGCACAGTAAGGATGTGTTGTAAAGTATGGGTTGTTCTTTGTATCATTCTTAGATGGGTACAAGGAATTGCAAAACATGGTGTTATTGACAACAATACTCACCTTGCTATTTACATTTTATAATTTTCATTTTTCTTAGAACAGTGTCAAAATATAAGTATGCAGCAATTGCCTCGTTTCATAAAGTTATATATAGTGCGTCATGTTTTATTTATTTGAGAGTTCTGCTGTCTTTACATTTTGTAGGAATCTGTTGTAGTGTATAAAACTATAAAATCGAAATACCTAGGGCCTATTTCTGTTACTACCATGTTTTAATTTTCAGAAGGCTAAACGCTAGTATGTTAACGATTCGAGTACTAGTTAAGTTACCTGGCTCTTCGATTTAAAAACATTTATCATGGTCTGTTCTAATGTTTGACTTACAGTAAAATGTACCTTAAACGAAAAAATGTCAGTCTTTAAAGGGCTACATCACGCTGTGATAACCACATGAAGAAAGCATTTACAATATCTCTCGTTCCAAAATCAGTAGCACACTTTTTTGCCGCTAATTTTAATTACATTATATCTGACAGTAGTTCCAAGTACCATACTTCCAGCCTCACTCTAAACTATAATAACGCTCCATTGGCTGTTAACGTTCGACTTCTCGGAAAATGGGTCTTGGGGCTATACCGAGATGAAATAATCTCGGAGCTCAGCTCATTAGCGAGAGATAATGGGAAGTGAACCATAGCCATGTCCTGCGAAGAAACCCTCCAGATAACAATGAAACACGGTCAACTGAGATATTCGAAGTATAAGCATTAGGAAAAGGACGGGTATATATCCCTGGGATAAGTGAAATAACTTATTTTTATTTGAGTGTTTATTTCTTCGCTTATCCATTCACACCAGACATCTGATAGGGTACACACTAATTCAAAACAAGGAAGTAATAACATCTCGTTGCTGTGGTAGCAATTCCGCGTATCGGACATTACGCTTCCTATCTCTTATTTCCCTGGTTACGCCTTCCAGACTCATATGGATATGCAGTCCCTCAGAAGAACTTTCGTTCTGTTCATTTTCCTATTCCAGTGAGTAAAGACAAATTGACCTTCAATATATTATGCTGTAGAAGTGCATAAGTACGCTATGCAAACATTTATCCCTACAGTAGGCCTATGGTAGGGTTAATTTTCCTTTACACATTGATAGGATAGAAAGAGTATTGCTTCCTCAGCGACGATTTGCAATGCAAGTATTGAAAGTTGACATCAGTACGTAGTAGAAAAAATAAAGTATTGTATACCGTTCCTTTGGCTGTCCATTTCTTTATTAATATTACATTTTTGCATGTTTGTTTCCTTAGTTTATTTAGATGTTTGTTTGTTTGTTTGTTTGTTTGTTTGTTTGTTTGTTTGTTTGTTTTGGTTCGTTGGTTGTATTATTGATTCATTGTTACTTTATATAGTCCAATTATTTATTTATTTATTTATTTATTTATTTATTTATTTATTTATTTATTTATTTATTTATTTATTTATTTATTTATTTATTCTGGGATATGGAGTTTTAAGATCGATGACAGAGTATGAAGAATATTTCGACAAAAACACGAGTATCAGTAGTGAAAGTTCCAAATAGTTGGCAGCTAAATTCGGAATAAACTAATATATTTAGCTTCTTGTCTTTTTTTCCTCGGCTCTGTATTTCTTTGATTGATTTATTGATTCATTAATCCATTGTTTGTTTGTATGTTTGTTTGTTTGTTTGTTTGTTTGTTTGTTTGTTTGTTTGTATGTTTGTTTGTTTGTTTCCTTTCTTGTTTCCTTCTATTTTCCATAATTTCATCATTAATTATTATAGTCGTTGTTTTAGTCCTACATCTTTCATTCAATCATACATACAAACGCACATATTGTACCTACATATATACACGCATACTGTATAAGTACATAAGAAAATGGCAGAATGAATGCGATCAAACAACGAAAGGTTCAGTAACAACATCATTTCTTCCCAGTGTAATAGACGGACTTACCCAACATATTTATTTAATGCTAAATTTAACAGCAATGATAATAATTCATGGAAAATTTAAGAGCTTTTTTCATCTTTTAAAAATTTTAGATAGTGCCATAGTGCCATGTATCCATGTAGTGCTAATGATCAAACTGTTGGCCATTTATTATTTCATTGTGAATTACTAGAGAGAGAAAGACGCATTTTAATTCAAGATATCTTAGGTACAAAGTCATGGTCAGTGAGCAAAAGTAGCTTAGTCAAAAATTATTTTAAACAGTTCTTACGTTTCACGAACTCAATTGTATTTGAACAACTGTGAAAAACCGATATAGTTTTCTTTACATTATCATTTTGTTTACTTATGTGCATCATAAAAGCCATCGTACTAAGAATGTATCTCACATGTAATTACAAAATTAAGTTTCATTTGTAATATGATTTCTCAAGCATTTAGTATTCCTGTCATGTAATGGGGCATGCTGTGAATAAACAGTTTAAAAAATACATAAAATTACATACCTCTAGGGGTTGATACAAACATAGTAGCTTGTGTCTACAGACACTTAAATGTTCAGAATCATTACCAGTACAAACATACAAGATCAATGGCAGGATGACTCTCGAAATGGTAATATAAAGAATCAATTAGTAGTAAACTGCTGTAGATTAATGAAGATGTGTATTTGAATCAGCTTTGAAGGTAGGAAGATAAGTTCTCGAGGAGAATGATGGGCTTTTTCAACGAAGGCAAGAGAAGCAGCAGCCGGCCTAGAAGGCAGTGACTAGTCTCTATTCGTATTGAATTCAGCGCATGAGATGTATCACATCAATGTTTTCAGGTCTAAAAATCATATTTCGGAAGATATGACTCGAAAATTACGGAAGATTTAGTCCAAATTTCGATAGATGTTTAGAAATAAGCCAATTTTTATTATTTTACTGGCAGTTAAGCGATCATACAATTGACATTGAGTGATAGCACTTAATACACTTCAGCCATCTATAAGAGGGTGTTCTTCCTTATGAATATGGACATGATGATTGTTGTTTTAAAGGGTCTAGCATCTCTTTCTCCTTGCTCACGTAGATGTGGTTCCTCGACAGACGTAGAAACACGGTACCCAAGTTCGAAATCATATCAGGATTTTACTCTTCGATTGCCCTTAGGAATTATGTGATAAGCCATGTAGTGATATCCCAGCTCAGTTCGCTGTCATTTAAAATTACTTACGAGAGGCCCGTGCCATTGGCACGTTAACGCGCGACCAACATCTTTGGGGGTCTAAAAATATATTTTTAATTTCTTTCAGGAACTATATATTTCGAATCAGTTTTGGAATTTCGTCGATATCTATAATACCGTCCACGTTAGGACTTAGGAGTGCAGGGCCGTTACTCACTCTCCATTTAAATTATATAAGCTTTCCAACACATAGGTGAGTTTGCCGGCCATTTTCTTTAAATGTTTTTTTTAAATATCTTTCCCTGGTGACTCCGGGAGTTCTCAAGACACTTAGTTAAAATTTTACTACTGTATTCTAGAGTGTTTAAGGACGATCGATCTATAGTAGAACTAAAGCTCTGACTTTTAAGTTTAATTTCAAAACATATTTCGTTGGAAATTGGAACAAAAATGTGCTTAAAACACAACTCTATAAAGATATTAGTATGTCACTTATTTCACTAGAACTTGTAGAAACAACAATTATAAGTAGATTTTAAAAAATAATCCTTGAATAATACTGATATTCATATAATATTACAAAGGAAAATGGCAAATGTGTGTACATTATACAGCCGTCATTTTAATACCTGATTTCCTGAATTGACATGCAAAAGAATTGTATACTTTATTCGTAAAATTTAATTTTAGTCACCATAGATTGGAATGGTTATCTGCATCAAACCATTCTGTGTACAGATGACCCAAACAACTACAATATTATTATTATTATTATTATTATTATTATTATTATTATTATTATTATTATTATTATTATTATTATTATTATTATTATTATTTTGCCCAAAACAGAGTTGAATGGAGGCAATTTGTGAAATTGGTGTGGTATCTTCATGTCCCATAGAAGCCTGCTGAGGTAGTGTATTATTAGTAGTAGTAGTAGTAGTAGTAGTAGTAGTAGTAGTAGTAGTAGTATTTGCGTATGGACCCTGTTTCTAACAGACCATTTTGCTTTCGTTCTTTCACTGAGTGCCTATTTTATTTCCTCTGACCATTTAATCCCCGATCTTTTAGGGACTTTTTTCTCTGGATTTAACTAGCCATCTATTTATCTTCTGACGGTAAATGTTTCTGTCCAATATTTCTCATGTTTCTATCTGGGCCTTTGCCAGATGATTTTTAATATATTGTATCCATGGTACGTTCTTCAGTTCAGTATATGTCAAAATCTTGTGGGTTATCTTGAAGACGATAGTCAGTGAACGTGTCCATAGAATTTCAGTCTTTATTTCTTGATATATGCGGCAATGTTGGACAGTCTTTCCAAGTTTTGCGTGATTTTAGTCTATACCATTCCTCTTTTTTTCTGGGCCCATAATTTACCTCAAGGTCGTCCTTTCCTCCTTCAAGATGTTTTTTCAGATCACCTTTATTATTAAGTACCAAGATTTTTATTTGCATACAGTACCTCAGGTTTAATCGCCCTATTATAACGTTCGATTTTTGTATGTATGAACATGCATTTCTTGTTATAGATGTCACGTGTTCTCCAATATGCTCTTTTGAGTTTTTCTAAAACTATGGAACTCGTTTGTTCTGCCCATATTTTTTGTAATTCCTGAATGTCGAATTTAGTGCAAACAAGCTTGGTCTTCACGAATAAGATTTGTAGTCCAGTTTTCTCGGCGCATTCCTTGAGGACTTCAATCTATTTTATCGCTGTTATATCGCTAGGTCGTCTGCGAAAGCTAAACAACTGACCTTTTTTCATCGTTCTTTCGTCTAAGTTAAATGGGTTTCCAGTGCTTTCGAGCTTTCAATTCCTTCTCCCATTCTCGAATTACTTTTACCTAGAACAAGGTTGAAAGCAGTGGTGACAATCCGTCACCCTGTTGCACGCCGGTCTTAATCGCAAAGGGCTCCGATACTTCACCCATGAATTTCAATTTTGGCTTCGTGTACGTGAGTGTTTCCTTGATGAGTCTTAATATCTTTGGATCAAGTCCTTGTTCTTCTACGATGTTAAAGAGAGACTGTAGATCGAGCGAATCGTACGCTTCTTGAAATCGACGAAACTACAAATAATCGGAGAGCTTCGGGTTGCTCTATATTTCAATATCGTCTTCAAGTTAAAAATTTGTTCAGCACAGGAACGCACAGAATATTATTATTATTATTATTATTATTATTATTATTATTATTATTATTATTATTATTATTATTATTATTATTATTATTAACGCTGTCGTTTTCAGAAGACTCCTTCCTGAGGGTAAGCAATGGAAGATTCACCTTTATTAAGAGCACAAACAATTAATTGTGAAAATCTTCTTTCATCTCTCTATATTATGACTTCCTTCCTAAACAGACACTTTAGTTTTTAATAAATATAATTATTCTCCTGTATCTTACAGTTTGGTTGTTCTAATTATAGAGTTTGTAAACACAGAGCAGTGACTTGTTGAAAACCTTAGTGTTCTCCATATTCTGGTATGGCTCTGAAACTTGGACAATCTAGGCACGAGAAAATCATCATTAGAGCGACCGGTCTATGTACATTGGAACATCATTGTTCGTTTAATGATATTATCAAAGTAAGCAGTGTCACACTTTTTCTTTTCTGCAGTGAAACCCACTATAGATTGCGTTTTGAATAATGCGAACGTTTCGCCTTGTCGAGACATGTCTGGAAAGCTGGTGAAATTATCTATGGCGACCAGCACATAATAGTCGAGGTCACAAGTACACTACCTTCCAATAAATGTGAAACACAATGTCGCTAGAGCCCTGATGGGCTTAGGCCTATCAACTGACTGCAGCTCAGCCTGCAGATTACGAGGTGATTCGTGGTCAGCGCAACGAGTACTCTCCGTCCATTACTTTTGGCTTTCTAGCCCGTCAGATAGATCTTTGATGATCCTCACGACAGCTGATTTGACATTAAACAAGCCTTCAGATTCAGGCAAAAATCCTTGATTTGGCCGGAAATCGAAATCGAAATTGAACCTCCAGAAGAGCCTCGCTAGAGTACACAAACGCCTAATTTTAACTGTTTTAATAGTTCGTGTGAAAGTACGGTGATATAATAACTATTGCTTATTTATACGTAGGCCAGTTCAGTACTGTCGGGAATCCTGCCAGCCTCTTACTAGGAGCCCACGGGTTCAATTCCAGACTAGTTCAGTGATCTTACATGTTCTGAAATGGGGTTTACAAAGATTCTTCAGACCAGATGAGAACCTGTCTGATACGAGAGGCAGTCAATCTTGTCAAGGAAGTCAAGAAACAGGCTGACGATGTCATCACGGTGACCTTGAGGCACTCCACTATATGCAGACCAACTCAAACGGCAGCAGTCGTCTTGCTAGTAAAGGCCGGAATAGTCTCTCCCGTCATGTATTTGCTTTTTGTCGTATCCCAATATTTAAACAGCCGGGCCGAGTGGCTCAGACGGTTGAGGCGCTGGCCTTCTGACCCCAACTTGGCAGGATCGATCCTGGCTCAATCCGGTGGTATTTAAGGGTGCTTAAATAATTCACCCTCTTGTCGGTAGATTTACTGGCAAGTAAAAGAACTCCTGCTGGACTAAATTCCGGCACCTCGGCGTCTCCGGAAACCGTAGAACTAGCTTGCGGGACGTGAAACCCAATAACATTATTATGGAGATTTAAAAAATCTCTTCTAGTACATTTTGCTCTGTAAAGGTTACTTGCCAGCTGCAGAATTCCTCTCCCTTTTTATCCTCAAATGTACGATGCACAAATGTCTTTTATTGCCTAACTTCAATATAGCCCAATCCCATAAAATACGGTGGCTAAGTTATCGTTATAACTAAGCAGTTATCCAACTTCAGAACTCCAATAAATGATAACATAGTTCAGGGCAAGAAAAGAAACGCGATTTTCCGTTCCAGTAAATATTCGTCAGAACTGATAGGAAGTGACGCGGGCAAATTTTATAGCCACTAATGTACATGCGGCTGCCAGTGAAGGGGAGAAGCAGGCGGAATGGATAGAGAAAGGAGGGTTGCAGCACTCTTAGGAGAGTACATTAACCGTGAGCTCTGTTCCGAGGGGCAGAGATCAGAGCCCATTTGCACTCCATTCATTTCTCCTTCATCGCCTCCTTCCTCGAGTTTCTTGTGGTCATTTTACAAGTGGCCGATAGCGTCTACATAACTTCGTTCCCTGATAACATACGTCTTGTCAAGTTTCGATGTTAAATAATTATTTGTAAAAGCTGTTTTACTGTCCAGCTCCGTGGTTGAGTGGTCAGCATAGCAAACTTCGTAGGATCCCGGGTTCGATTCCCGACAGGGCTTCTGGTTAGTTTTTCGGGCAAAAGAACTAAGCTCATATATTTTGCCTTAATACACACACACTCATCTGCATTAAACTCAACACAGTCATCTCGTTTCACCCCAGGAGTCGAGTAACAAAACAATTTATAATCTTATTCTTCTTCCCCACTTCCACTTTCCCCACATCCTTGTTCGGTCATCGACTTGGGAGTAATGTCTATATATTTTAGGTGTACACGAACCTGTTAAGTCAATTTTACTCCTGCGTACGCTTTTTGCAGGATTTTTATCAGCTTCCCGTTCATATATTCGAGCAGGTTTATGAAGTATGCCAAACTGTTGTCGATTTTTATTCCCAAAACCTTAAATATTTTTTATTTATTGTCATATTTTATTCGTAATTTATCAGATGTTTCTGATAGATGTAGCAGAGACTAATAAAATTATACCCCAAATATTTCTGTGCGATATCTGACTTACAACCGCCAAAAACAACTCTTAAGTGGGCGGCCACCTTGTGATGACGTCAAGCACATTACTTCAGATACCACGATCATGTCTTAATTCATTAATCTTTGTATTTTCAAATAATATACAAACCATTACGTATATACAACATTTTTTGAGACATTATCACTTTTTTAGTTAATTGAAAATCTTTATAAAATTTGAATGATATTTCACGTGAAATTCACCGAGTTTATGGGACTAAAGTTTAGGTTCTAGGTGACACTTCATTATATTCTAAAACTCTTCAATACAGCTGTAAGACTACCTTTAGTCTAACTTAATTAAGATACTGTGAACCCCGTATGTACGCCATCCGATACTCCATCACCCTCACGTACCTCCCACAACAAACAAACGAACGGATATTCCTTATGAAAATAGAATAGTAACAACCCCGATATAACGCCACCCCCACCTATCGCCATGCGCCATTGGTGGCACAAGTACAGAAGTATAGAAGTGATCGATATATAGCCAACCGCTTAAGCCCCAATCCCTAGCACGAAGGAGGTTCAACGGGTTGCCCGGTCCTTTCGGACTAGAAGGACACGCTGATTCCTTCAGCGTAGTGCGCGTGCGGCCCAGAACATCTAAGGGCATCACAGACCTGTTATTGCTCAATCTCGTGCGGCTATACTGAAATTCAATTCAAGTGCTTAGGAAAAGTATCCTTCCGCATGTGAGCATGTCCCCTGTTCCCCCTTCCCGTCTCGTCAAGGTTCTGCATCTCCGCCACAACCAGCTTATCATTAACGCCGTGCGTCCATCTGACAAGTACAGTACTTCATTCTGAAATAGTGAAGCATCAAACGAAATCACTTCCTTTCACATAGCTGTACTTTGATTACGTACCATACCTATTTATTCCTTTATTGACCATGTAAAACCTACAGATTACTGACGAATTCCGAGGCAAGAGGAGCATGATTTACTTTTATTTTATAATGCAATTTGTGTGAGGCACATGGAGACTTACAACAAGTATACGATTCCGTTCTCGTGCAATGACCGTCAGTGGCAGTTTCTCACAGATAAAAAAGCTGAAAAACCCACCCGTGAGTGGGATTGCAAAATACAATGCTTCCAGGAATGTTATGAATATTGTAGTCTCGTCATTTGGAAGGTAAAAACAAACTCATGATCCTCTCATGACAACATTTCTGCAGGTAGAGAGCGGTTACGAATATGAAGTAAGTACACATTATTATTATTATTATTATTATTATTATTATTATTATTATTATTATTATTATTATTATCATCGAATACGCCAAGGATCCTATTCCCATACCGTGTTGAGGCCCTTCCTGTTTTATTTACGGCGACTGCTGAGCTGACACATCGATCTTTCGCTGGAGACTAGGATTTTCCGTGGAGTTTAAATTCCAAGCGAGCGGCGTAAACACTGTACACAGAAACACCGATCAGCTGCGCGGACTTTTTCACGTCTTCCACAGTCCACAGTGGATTCTAATCTCGTAGGCTACTGTAAACGTTTAAAACAATTTGGTTTAGATTTTCTACTTTATTTTTCTCCCCTTTTGTTAGCTTTAAAGTATTTCACAGGGGACTCAAGCGTCACAGCATCACACACGTCTTGCTCACAGCTGGCAGCCATTATGAATACTGAAAACGCTGTTGCAGCCAGTATTGCCAACAGTTTTCTTGGATCCATCTTCAACGTCGCACATATTATGTGAACTTATCAGCAGTGGAATGAACTCGAACAAACTTACTAAGTACACAGTGCAATAAGATATCAATATCATATTAAATAATTATTATTTTGCTACATACACCACTGAAAACAATAACTATTCATAGCCATCTACGTATGAAATATAAGAGTTGGCAACGAACTCGAATAACATACAACCTGTGATATATTTCCCATGTTTATACAGAGCAAAAATTTTAATTCACCAAGTCAGTTCACCAGAATATCTAACCAAACTAAAGAAAGCTCCTGACTTCAGGAACAAGTAACAAACCTAGGGAACTATTTGGCGCGGCGGAAGCCTTTTCACCGACCAGAAGTCTGACTAACATCAAAGGGACCGCTAAGGTCTTGAGTTGACTCTCACTATAGAAGCCGCTGTCCCTTTAAGAAGATGTGTTGTCGCCGGCAGCACGAACGGATACCGGATGCAACTATTTAGCAGGCTAGAGTCTCGTTCGTTATCGGAATTAACCAGACAAATCGCTCCACTAACTAAGAACGGCCATGCACCACCACCCACCGAATCAAGAAAGAGTTCTCAATCTGTCAATCGTTCCGGTGTCCGGGCCTGGTGAGGTTTCCCGTGTTGAGTCAAATTAAGCCGCAGGCTCCACTCCTGGTGGCGCCCTTCCGTCAATTCCTTTAAGTTTCAGCTTTACAACCATACTTCCCCCGGAACCCAAAAGCTTTGGTTTCCCGGGAGCTGCCCGCCGAGTCATCGGAGGAACTTCGGCGGATCGCTAGCTGGCATCGTTTATGGTTAGAACTAGGGCGGCATCTGATCGCCTTCGAACCTCTAACTTTCGTTCTTGATTAATGAAAATATACTTGGCAAATGCTTTCGCTTCGGTCTGTCTTGCGACGATCCAATAATTTCACTCCTAACGTCGGAATACGAATGCCCGCGTCTGTGTCTATTAATCATTACCTCGGGTTCCGAAAACCAACAAAATAGAACCGAGGTCCTATTCCATTATTCCATGCACACAGTATTCAGGCGCAGCCGGCCTGCTTTAAGCACTCCAATTTTTCAAAGTAAACGTGCCGGCCCACCTCGACACTCAATAAAGAGCACCGCGGGGTCCGCGTACGGCGCGCAGGAACCGCACGCGGATAACCAAGGCGGCCGCGAGCTTTCGACTCACCACCACCGGCAGGACGTCCCACGAACCATGCCAGTTAGACACCGACGAGCGATGAACCCACAGCGTGGCACGCAAATCCAACTACGAGCTTTTTAACCGCAACAACTTTAATATACGCTATGGGAGCTGGAATTACACAAGTACAGAAGTGATCGATATATCGCCAACCGCTTATTTAAAATTATCAGCAGGAACACGGAAATTTTTTCTTTGAATGGAAATATAGCTCTTATCTGATCTTTTAGGAATGTGAACAGGCTAAGTGTGCTACCGACTCCATTACCTATAGCTGTCCGACTCGTTGGCTGAATAGTCAGCGTACTGTCCTTTAGTTCAGAGGGTCCCGGGTTCGATTCCCGGCCGGGTCGGGGATTTTAACCTTCATTGGTTAATTCCAGTGGCTCGGGGGCTGGGTGTTTGTGCTGTCCCCAATATCCCTGCAACTCACACACCACACATAACACTATCCTCCACCACAATACCACGCAGTTACCTACACATGGCAGATGCCGCCCACACTCATCGGAGGGTCTGCCTTACAAGGGCTGCACCCGGTTAGAAATAACCACACGATATTATTACCTATTGCTCAAAATCTCGAGTGACGCAGTGCCCGGTATTGAATCGTTGTGCCATACATAATACTTTTCTTAAGCCTTATTATAATGGACCCTTGCCGAGAAAAGATTTGTAAGCAATTTGAGGATTCAGAGCTTGAAAGAAGCGCATCCTGTCTGCCCTATCCGTTCAAGTCTCTACGGTGAAAAATTATACGATTTTATGGATGAAATAAAAGCGAGAATTGTGTGCTTATAAAGGACAGTCAGTATCTTCCTTTTAGTCAGAAGAATATTGCAAACAGTTTTTCATTATTATCGGGGAAAACCATACGCAGAGGAAGTATTGGAGTATGTAACATTTGTACGTGATTGTTTTAATGCCATATACAGATATTTTACAATTAAATGTTTATTAATACTAATCCAGAAAATCCCTAGACCTTGAGTCATTCAACTTGCTGTTTTCAAATAGTGACCTTGATTTAATGCCCCCCTCCTTATTGCGCCAACAAATGCTCTGAACAAACGATGGCGCTATAATGAAGGATAACTGTACTGGTTGACTTCTCAAAAATTAAAGCGTTTCACAACTCTAACAAAGTAGCAGAGAAAACTATGGCTGGTAAATATCTCTATTACGTGACTAGAACCCCATTCCTTAAGTAAACAATACATTGGCATTCACTCTTCACTGATTTCCCTCTCCCCTGCTAATTCTTGAATTTAATTTCTGTTTCGTGATGTAGCTTCTTTCATCTGCTGCTGCTTCCGCTACACATGCGATCGATGTTTCAATTCCATGTCTCTTTTAATCTTGCGGCGAGCAGACGTAAAGTCCCGGCCACCTGCTTTCCAAGATTGCGTGCAGTGAAAGGCTCTGTTGTTTGCTTTGAAAGCCATGGATTACGGGGTATCTAAATCCCACGCATCAGCCTGACGACACATCTGAAAGAGAAAGACTCCTCGGCTCCAAATGACACCTCTCGCCGCTGGTGGTCTCAAACAAAAATGTAATACTGACATACACGCTTCGGGTCTTAGCTAAACGGTAGAGCGCTGGGCTGACCTTCTGAAACCAACTTGGGCGGTCCGATCCTGACTCAGTCCGATGATATTTGAAGGTGGTCGAATACGTCAGCCTTGTGTCGGTACATTTACTGGCACATTAAAGAACTCCTGCAGGATAAAATTCCGGCACCTCGGCGTTTCCGAAGACCAAAAAGTAGTTAGTGAGACGTAAAAGAATATTCTTATTGTTTTAACCTACAGTCCTTTGACTAAGTGTAAGATAGCCTGCGTTATAAGGCGATATCAAAAAGTTTCAGTCTGAGGGCGTTGCTGCAGCGGACATGCAATGTAGCGCGACTCCAGTGCCGATGCGGATACATAAGCACGAACTTCAGGCAAAGGTATTAGTGGGTCAGTGGTGTCGTGCCGAGGTGCGAGCGTTAATTTCGGCCACGAGAACTATGGCGACGTTATTGCCAAATGCGTCCAAACAGGACCAACGTGCTGTTATTCTGTTCTTGGCTTCCGAAGGACAAACACCGATGCCCATCCATTGGATAATAAAGATTTTGTATGGGGCTGCATGTCTGTCAAAAACCACCGTTATGAGATGGTGTACTAAGTTCCGTGCGGGTCGCTTTTCGACCCAAGACGCCGATCGATCTGAGAGGCCACCCTCATCCATTACGGACAACAACAAGTGGTCTCTGGATGAGGCCTATAGTCCTGATCTCTCCGCATTAGATTATCTCACCTTCGGTCCCCTCAAAAAGGCTTTGAAGGGTCGACACTTCCTAGTGAACGAGGATGTGCAGCAGGCGGTTATGGACTTCATCACGCAGCAGGACACAGCGTTTTACCGCATGGGGATCTTCCACTTGGTGCGTCGGTGGGATGAGTACCTGAATGCTCAGGCATGCGGGTCCACGAAGGCTGAAATTGTACAGACACCTAGTAAGAATGGATGACAAACAACTGACCAAAAGATCTTTAAATACATTGGGTTAAAAATCACCTCTAAGTCGGTATAAGAGGTCAAGAGGGATGCAGAAAAGTTGGATTTACATTGCAGATGATCGACAATAGAATAGAGTTAAGAAGAGTCAACAGTCTAAAATTATTTGAAGAGAAGCCACTAAATGCCCAAACGGATCATTTCCGGAGAGGAAGGACAGATTAGAAGCGAAAGAATGAAGAGGTTTTGAGAAAAGTAGAATGGTCAATAATCCTTAAGTTCTATACAGTCCATATGTGGACAAATTCGGAAAGAAAATATTATACTGTAGTATGCTGTAAATTTCAGTCCTCAGTCTGCAAGTCCCTGTGAATTTACTAAACGTGTCCGCAATCCTCTATTTACTAGTTTGTTGGTTTCCCAGTTCCACATTACCTATCAATAAAAATTTGAACCCTTTCCATAAAACAGTCATGCATAGAATCCGCACAAACAAGTAGATGAAAAATGTCATTAATTTCCAACTTCACATCATTCCTTCTTACAGGAATTTTCACTTATCTGAAGATAAGCTAGGACTGGATTTATCTCGGATGTTATTGTTTCATTACTATTACATAATTATATCAACGAACATACGATTACATATTTCCAAGAAATATTTAATTCGAATCCGTTACTTCCATTGGTATCATGACGGATGTAAGAGAGATTATCCCTAAATTCTTCGCCGACTTCCCCAAATGTTTCGGACTCACCAAGGACTTCATGAAAATCCACAGCCTGTTACCAGTCATTCGACTGGGTCAGGAATGTAATGAATGAAGCTCCCATCTAGCAGCGAGGATAGGAATTGTGCCGGCTGCCGAAGCTTGCCGCACTCCTCTGGGGCAATGATTAAGGAATGACAGATTAAATTAAATTATATTAGAGACTGTTGCTGGAATGAAATATGACAGGTGAAACCGGAGTACCCGGAGATAAACCTGTTCCACGTCCACTTTCTCCAGCACAAATCTCACAAGGAGTGACCGGGATATGAACCACGGAAGCCAGCGGTAAGAGGCCGGCACTCTGTTCCCTGAGCCACGGAGGCTTTCACTTCGTGATAACATTTACTTTAATTGGATTCAGATATTTTATTTATAAAGAGCGTAACAATAAGGTACGGCCAAATTTCCAGGACACGTTCTTCAAGCGTAGAAGAAAAAATATGTTATATGGTCCGAGAACGCTTTATTTCTATGTTAGAACGCATTTTCTACAACTCTACATAGTAAATTAGTCATGGGAAACACATATCGTAACAGCACATCACATGAAACTGTTCGTTATATGAAATATTAAATGCGTCGTTTGTTTTCAGTGATACAAGCAACAATCCGACGTCGCATTTAATTTAGAATGCTGATGGATCCCTGGAGAATTGCGAAAGCTTTCTCGACCAACCACAATATGGGAACGACGATTCTCTGCATGTTGTACCAGGGTTTGATATACGAGGGGTTATGGATTTAGATCGGGAAAGAGCGTAGGCCAGGGAATGGTAATTTGGTATTTCTACGATTACCTTATGAGCTTTTTTCAGTTGGTCATCAACACTTATCTTGGAATGAATTTCTTTGCGTCCGGTTCTCCCAATATATTTCATCAAGATTTATTGTAATCTTTACTTAATGTTGCTACATTTAGTTACTTGAGTTCGCTTTGGTTACTTGTTTCATTACTTCCTTGTTAATTGAAACTTTCCATTTAGAAAAAACTGAACAGTCAAAAACTTTTTGTTTGAAAATTGAGGTTCGTTTGCCTCTTTGGAACTACTACGTTTAGACCTGAGGCCCTGCTACTTTCTAGACATATTTTTCTGTTACGATATGATTACTTGGAACATTATTGAATTACAGCGCAATTTTAATTCTTCCATGCCATAGATTTGTCTATCGTTCTAAAAATAATACAACAGAAAATTCGACAAGAATCAGATATAAATGTGATACACTTCGGAATCGTTCTAGCATAAAAAATTGCGTTGCATCAATAACGGTTTCTCTTTAATTTTTTATAAACAATTGTATTTTCTGTATTTGTATTCTGGCAGTAGTCACTTGTAATAATTTATCACAAGTCTACTGATTGATCAGAACTGTTACGGCTTAATTTTCTGAAAAAACGTGATTTATGAGACATAAAATTGTATTATGATAGGAAATGTTTCATTGGTACAAGCACATCAAAAGCCAACATATTCTGTGAGGAACTTGTACATCTTTTTTCCGCGCTATCTTAGCAATATTCAGAATATATATTGATTTAAAGGAACTAATTGAATATATTAATTCTAGTCATCATAAACCGATAAATGTTACAATCAAGAATTATTTTGTAAAATAAATATAAATCCTTCTGTCTGTCTGTCTGTCTGTCTGTCTGTCTGTCTGTCTGTCTGTCTGTCTGTCTGTCTGTCTGTCTGTCTGTCTGTCTGTCTGTCTGTCTGTCTGTCTGTCTGTCTGTTCATCAGCACAGAGGTTGGTTGTATCCTCAAATACCACCATCAAATGTTATGTTGGTATATGGAAACCGATGGCGGCACCAAAATAAGGTATACTATGCAAATTAAGGAGTATAAGTAGTTTTCCATTGCTTTCCACTCTGGGCCAGAAAGTGCTATTGCATAACAACTGAAGCTATGAGGAACAACTTTCGTAACAATCACACCGGTCGTGCTATTTAGTGAGTAACAACAAAAGTACGTAAGTGATGGTAAAAAAGCAATATTATAAAACAAAGTAAATATACGATGGCCACTCAAAAAGTATCTGCAATCAATTTTTATAATGTATTACAAAGAGAGAACACACTTTTTATTGATATGATTTATCAACATAGTCACCCTGCTTTTCAATGCGCATGGTCCAAGGTTCTTGGTTGCGCAGGAAGCCACGTATGCACCGCTTCCTTCATATACAGAATTGTCAATTGTTCTAAAAGTAACATAACAGACAATTCAACAAGAATCAGATATAAATGTGATACACTTCGGAATCGTTCTAGCATAAAAAATGCTTTGTATCAATGGCGGTTTCTCTTTAATTTTAGATAAACATTTGTATTTTCTGCATTTACGCTCCAGCAGTAGTCATTTGTAAGAATTTATCACAAGTCGACTGATTGAGCAGATAATGTGCATATGGTTTGCGGCGTCATCATCAATCACTCGCCTGGTATTCAGGATCATATCATGCATTTGTTCAATATTGGCATCAGTTACGGCTGCAGATGGACGCCAGGATTTTTCTTCATCCTTCACGCCCATGCGACCACTTTTGAACTGTTCAATTCGCGGGTAAACACTTCGCTTTGGCAAAACATTGTCCCCGTATTGTGATGAGTCTTCTACAAATTTCCGCTCCTGGTACACCCTCAGACAACAACAAAAACGGATTACGGAATGCTGTTCTTCCTTGGTGCAAGCAGAGAGTGGCGCGGCCATCTTTACGTCACAACAGCTCAAGCAGTACTGATCTGATAACGCTGAAACCTACCACAGAAGCAGAGAACAGTGCCATCTAGCGTCTGGCGAACACAAAATGCTATAGATCCAGCATAAAGACAATTAGAGCAAAATTTCAGATAGTTATTGACTAGCCTACGTATATTCATTCAAAGCCTATTCAGAGAGCAATCTTTCACCACTTTGTATTTAAACTCTTCGCACCGCAGTCTCTCAATATGTTGACTTTCAGCTTCATCAGAATAATATAGTTACTTCCTGCGGGTTTATGTGGTCTGTGATTAAACTTTTAAAGATGTTTTAGTGAGCCATTTTGATGAAAGCAAGTGTACATAGGTACGATAAACCGAAAATAATAACACGAAAACGATAAAATTGTGGGGATAGGCAGCTGTTGATTGGTTGAAGTTTGTAATACTCTTATACCGGGTTGACAATCGGAGCTACGATCCTTTTCGCACAACCCACTTAAGAATTTAAAAAAAATATCACGACTCCAATGATCGTAAAAAATTCAACTTATCAATACTTATAAGTAGGCACATGAAATCAAGGATTTTTAATTATAAGGTATTTTAATTACGATGCTACCTCACTCTGCGGATCAGTGGTAAAGCGTTGTGCTCCCGTTTCAGAAATTTCGGGATTCAAATTCATCGAGGTAGTTGGAGTTTGGAAGTAAGTCCATGTAGCACTTCATACCATACGATATTGGTAACGCGTTCGGTGTTTACAGGACAAAACAAATGCGTATCACAGCGCTAACTGCTATACTACAGCGGTGGACAATAAAAAATCACTCCTTACCATTCAATTCCAAATTCTGCTTCGAACTATAGCCGGTCGCAGTATCAACAACAACAACAACAACAACAAAAATCTTACTCTCTCCCATTTCGATGAAGTTTTCGACATCTGGAACGCCTGATGAATGCAGCACGCCATACGTAAGTGTTCTGTGGTTAAGCTGACTGCTTCAACGACGGCGTTTAGTATCTTTCAATTCTATCGAAGAGTTAATGCAGCAGAGTAAATATTATATCAAACTTTTTCTAATGGTTTTTGGATGTGTCCTTATAAGATACATTAAGATAATTTCATATTTTCGTTAAAATTGCAATGGAATTGGAGCTGTTTGGTTAATTTGTAGCTAACGGATTTATTGTTGTGCTTGAGATTTAATGTAAGAAAGGGGAAGCTATTATACTTTGTCTAAAGTCTGCTTGCACCAGTATTTACCATCAATTTTCATAAAATTGAAGGTGAAATAATAAAACTGGTTATTTTAGTCGATTTAGGCAAAAACACGCCCTAAATTTTTATGATATATTGATTTTGAAAATGGTGCAATGCGTATGTTAGGATTTCTGATTAACTGTTTATCTTTATTTCCCAGAATTATACGCGCCTATTTTGTAATTTTGAAATATATGAAGGCACAGTCACGTTCAGACACCATGTCTTTCATTTCTAAACTTAAACAATCAGTTGGCGGATGTTCAGTTTCAAACGTGCTGCCGAATTCCTGTACATAAATTTTATTTTTTTCAGAATTTTGAAACTAATCAAAGATCAAAATAAACTAGAAAATATTTAGTAAAGAAAATACTTTTATTGATAACCGAATGACACGTTTAATTCCTCAAAGAGCATCAACAGATTCTGTGAAATCGCATGTATATCATGCGCATACAAATTATTATTATTATGTACTGTACCAAGAAAGTTTAGATTCATATTGTGATTTTCTTATCATTGAGTTTATAGTGGTAGAGGGTATTATTATTACATGGCATGAAGGAGCCTCCATCCATAGCTTGGAGCGAGGTAGAGAGTAAGATGTTCTAACTAAATTAATCAACTCTTTCTTGGAAACTGAATTTATTCAGTAAAAGTCAAAGCATATCGCCTTACAAATGCGATTGTCTCTGTGGCGTCGTCTTCTAAGTGATGCTACAGACGGCATCTAACCATGGCACCACGTTCTCACGTCGACAGCGATGATTTTGATGATGGTGATTATGATGATCATGATGAAGTTCGTTGTTTAAAGGGGCCTAAGAGCTAGGTCATCGGCCTCAAATGGTACGAGCTACAACGAAATGAAACGATAATTAAAACTTCAAAATGTATCCACTGATTATAATCTAAAACGAATGATGATGAAAAAATGACCATGACTTCAAAACAATCAGTGGGGTCCAATCCACAATGCCTTCAATTCTGAGATGGTGCTTATTACAAAAAAGGAGTCCAAAACCAAGGTCACCGGCCCCTCAAAGTAGCACTAATCACAGGTAAAGCAGGACCATGATGTTCTTCCTATAGTGGTACTGATATCGTGGTCGCCGAAGAGGCCTGGTGCAGGTGTTCCAAGTTGACGTCGTATGGGCGACCTGCGCGTCTATGAGGATGGGGCCCTAACTATGATGAATTCTAATGATGAAGACGGCATGCACACCCAACCCCTGAGCCATGGGAATTAACCAATGAAGGTTAAAATCCCTGACCCGTTCGGTAATCGAACCCGAAACCCTCTGGACCAAAGGCCAGCAAGCTATCCATTTAGCCATGGAGTCGGACATAGTGGTACTAATCACAGATAACATAGACTCATGTATTCCTCGCATGGTGGTAATAATCACAGGTAATAGAGACCCTTGGTATGTCACACATAATGGCACCACTCGCAGGCAACACAGACTCATGGTGTTCCTCACATAGTAGGACTAATCACGGGCGTCGGTTTTCCCGTGGTGTTTCTCACATACTGAAACTAATCACGGCCTACGTATACTCCTGGTGCCGCTCACCTGATGGTACTAATCGTAGCCAATGCCAATCCATGGCGTATCACATATTGTGGTTACACCCACAGGCAACGCAGACACATGGCTTTCATCACATCGTGGGATCAATCACGTGCTGCAGCCAAACCCCTGATGTTCTTCATATAGTGGCACTACTCAAAGTGCCCATTCTGAAAACAGGGGAAATGGCACATTCTGCCGCAGCGTGCGGTACCTTTCGCTTATAAACATTAGTCCGCACAGCCGAGTATCCCCACCTCCACCACGGTGGTACGCATAAGAATACTACTTCTAGGTAACGTAGATTCATGGTTTTCCTCACATGATGGTACTAATCGCAAGTAACATCGACCCATGGTGTTCTTCACGTAATGATACTAATCACAAGTAGTCTCATGATTCTAATTGTATCATTCCTTGGTCGTTCCTTTTAGTCGCCTCTACGACAGGCAGGGGATACCGTGGGTATACTCTACGACTGCGTCTCTCACTCACAAGAAGTCTCATCGGCAACAACAGACCATGGCACCACGTTCCCATGTTGGCAGCAACAGACCGTGGCACCACGATCCCTCGTAGGCAGCAACAGACCGTGGCACCACGTTGCCTCGTCGGCAGCAACAGACCGTGGCACCACGTTGCCTCGTCGGCAGCAACAGACCGTGGCAAAACGTTCCCTCGTCGGCAGCAACAGACCGTGGCACCACGTTGCCTCGTCGGCTGCAACAGATCGTGGCACCACGTTGCCTCGTCGGCAGCAACAGACCGTGGCACCACGTTGCCTCGTCGGCTGCAACAGATCGTGGCATCACGTTCCCTCGTCGGCAGCAACAGACCGTGGCAACACGTTCCCTCGTCGGCAGCAACAGACCGTGGCACCACGTTGCCTCGTCGGCAGCAACAGACCGTGGCACCACGATCACTCGTAGGCAGCAACAGACCGTATCACCACGTTCCCACGTCACATCGATTCTGAAACGCTGGGCAGCGGGATTATCACTGAACTGCATCAGACTGAAAAAAATCCACAGCTTGTTTCCAGTCATTCGACCGGGTCACGATTAATGTAGCCCCCATATGGCGGTGAGGATATGAATCGTGCCGACTGCCGAAGCCTGTCGCCCTCCTCTGGGGCAATGATTAATGACTGACAGATGAAATGAAATGATATTGGTTAGTGTTACTGGAATGAAGGATGACAGACAAACCCGGAGAAAAACCTGTCCCGCCTCCACTTTATCCAGTACAAATCTCGCATGGAGCGACCGGGAATTGACCGACGAAGCCCAGCGAGGAGACGCCCACGCGCTGCCGCCTGAGACACGGAGGCTCTGCAGCAGAGTGAATTTCGCTTAATCACTCCGAAATCCGTGCTTTTCTCCGTATGGCGAAATTTCCGCGGAACACCGCCACAAGGCAAGTGCCTGTGTGGTTCGTGTCGTGTAGCTATCAGCTTGCAATCGGAAGATAGTGGGTCCGAACTCACCTTAATTAAGGCCACGGTCACTTCCTTCCCCCTTCTAGATTTGTCCTATCCCATCATCGCCATAAGACCTATCTGCGTCGGTGTGACGTAAAACAGACTGTAAACAAAAATCACGATAGCCAAACAATACAACGGAGGATATTATCTGCCTGACTGCATGACACTGCAATATTTGTGGGCCATTACGTGTGTAACAGTTATTGCAGCAGATTAAGATGCTTGTCCAAAAAATTACTTGAAACTTATTCATAGATTCCCTAACAGAGAGGCAGTCTACTGTGTCATGTGATGGAGTAAAACGTAACGAGGGCCGATGGTCCAGATCAGGGGTTTCCTATTTGTAACGGCTCGAGGGCTACATTGGAAACCTTATTCGTGATCACGAATAATAATAGGCCAATTATCGTAAAATTCTGCAAATAGAACAGAGGTACCAATATGTAATAATATGCATATTTCAATTGAAGTGAAGGTTAAATATTTTTAATTGCTTAAAACACTATTTTACTGTTGTATACAAAGGCGAAATTATAATAAACACTAGGCTATTATACCCGTAACACTTGAATTTAGAAGAAGAGCACCCAACAATGTCAATTTATTTGAATTATTTGACTATGACTAAAAGTAACAAAAAGAACCTAAAGAAACTAGTAATGTAGTCTAAACAAAAGTTAAAGGACAATTTAGTGGGGATGTGAAGGGAACAATGGTATACAGTGCTAAGCAAACAAACAAACCAACCCATGACGTAACAGCCCCGAAAGGCCTTGGCCTACCAAGCGACCACTGCTCATCCCGGAGGCCTGCAGGTTATGAGGAATCGTGTGGTCGGCACGGCGAAACCTCTCGGCCGTTCTTTTTGGTTTTTTGACCGGGGCCGCCATATCACCGTCAGATAGCTCCTCAATTGTAATCACGTAAGCTGAGTGGACCTTGAACTATCCCTCAGATCCAGTCCCTGACCTGGCCGGGAATCGAACCCGGGGCCTCTGAGTAACAGGCAGATACACTAGCCCTACGCCATGGGGCAGGCGATATACAGTTCTAAGAGCCTAATGTACCTTCAAGGAGTGTTTCCCTGAAAATCGATTCCAGTATTCAGCACTGTGTACCATCCAGTACAACTGACGAAAGAAGAACGAAGTATTGAAACTGCTTCTTACATCAATGGCAATTATATTTCTTGGTATTCATTGCATGATTTGGTGAAGACCTAGAACTCCATTTGTGAGGACTCATCTTCCAGCAAAGTTTAAATTTTATTTTATTTTATTTTTTAATCAAAAATAAATTTTACGACCAAGTGAATACTTAAAAACAAGAAATAATATTAAAGAAAGAATTAGTTCTGACTTGTGTCTATAAGGTAAGGGTGTATTCTGCCCGAAGGCAGGTCCGAAACTCCACAGAGGTATGCCTGAGCCGGAGTTTACGTGCGGTAGGGTGGCCAGTTCCTTTCCGCTCCTCCATTCCCTTACCCCCCACCAACAGCGCGTGGCAACCCATCCAAATATTGACCACGCCCAATGTTGCTTAACTTCAGAGATCTCACGGGATCCGGTGTTTCAACACGGCTACAGCAGTTGGCTGTGTGTATAAAGGGTACAAAAATTCTTGAACGAGCAATGAAATACTTTTTGTAAATTTTCTTCACATTTCCTACAATATGTTTTTAAACGCCATCGCGGATCTCAAAATATGACATCGCGGGCCATCATTTCGAGAACAGTGGTCTAGATGTTAGGCCCCTTTAAACTAAAAGCATCATCATCATCATCAAAGCGTAACATCGAAGTTGACAAGTAGGCAGCGTAGGTGACGTCAAATAAAACTGCCTGTACATGGTAGCTGATGCCATGCGATTATTATTATTATTATTATTATTATTATTATTATTATTATTATTATTATTATTATTAATATTATTACGATTATTATTATTATTATTATTATTATTATTATTATTATTATTATTATTATTATTATTATTATTATTATTATTACGATTATTATTATTATTATTAGTGGATTCTTTGCCATGATTCACTGCCAATAACGATTCCTGTTTTCTAAATCAAAGAATTGGTGGATGATAACTGTAACTTCCTCGAATTTGTTGAAATGTATGACTTTTTAAGTATTGCCGATTTTATGTCCCACAAAGTACCTCTTACGGTTCTCACATGCTCTGAGTTGCCGGAATTCTGTCCCGCTGAACAATATACCGACACGAGTCTGCCTTATTTAAGCACCTTCAAATACCACCGGACTTGGCCAGATTTGAACCTGCCATCTACGAGTCAGAAGGCCAGCAGTCTACCGTCAGCAGCTCTACTGGGCTTCAGGTTTCCTCCCATGAGGAAGTGAGTCATAGATTTAAATATATGGCAATCCTAAAGTAAATGTTCAGGGTTATTATGTTTTGAGGGGCAGGTGCTCAAAACCTGAAATGAAGACCTATCAAATCCATCACCGTACAGGCGGCTCAGAAAGCCTTCGGAAGAATGGAAAGTGAGGTAAGGGTTATTCTGCCCAAAGGCAGGTCCGAACCTCCGCAGAGGTGTTCCTGAGCCGGAGTTTACGTGCGGTAGGGTGGCCAGTTCCTTTCCGCTCCTCCATTCCCTTACCCCCACCAACAGCGCGTGGCAACCCATCCAACTCCTGACCACGCCCAATGTTGCTTAACTTCGGAGATCTCACGGGATCCAGTGTTTCAATACGGCTACGGTCGTTGGCAATGGAAAGTGAAAGGCACCATTATTCGCAAACTCGGTAATAAGGCTCCTGACTTTCATTTGTCCTATCCGACCTCTCTTTGTCAACTCTCGTTCTCTATGTTTGGCCACCTTATCCTCCATGGATTGCCCCGTTACTCATTTCTGTTGCATGCTGAGCAAAACCTAACCCCCAGAAGTGGAAATCTCGTTAGAAAATCTTGCATCCTCGTCACGGAATCGGGCCCTTGTCTTCCTGCAGAACCAAGCACGTTCTTACCATCTAGGATAACCATGTTGTGTAGTATCAATTCAGTTACACTCAATCCCTGAAGTTTTTTTCTTGTTGCTCGGGGCAGGGGAATATTAAATTGTTATGTTAAAACAAATTCTACGCATCCACTTAAACCTAAACAACTATTGTTGGCAACGCCTTCATTCCCCTGTGGGTGGGGGCGGTAGAATAAAAACCATAGTATCCCCAGCCTGTCGTAAGAAGCGACTGAAAGGAGCCACAGGGTCTCACAACTTAGGAGCGTGGGCTGTTGACCGCGGAGCCCTTAGCTGAGTCCTGGCATTGCTTCCAATTACTTGTACCAGGCTCTTCAATTTCATCTGTCCTATCCGACCTCACTTTGTGAACTCTTGTTCTTTTCTGTGCCCGACGGTATTAGGTTCCGGATGCCTTAGGAGTCACGCCCTTTGTGACCCTTGTCTTTCCTTGGCCGATGTCTTCATTTTTTAAGTGTCGGATTTCTTCCAATTTTTCTCTCTGATTAGTGTTTTATAGAGGATGGTTGCCTAGTTGTATTTCCTCTCAAAATAATCACTACCACCACCTTCATTGGACATCTTACACTATTTTTTACACGATTATAGTAGAAAGAAGCAATCAAGAAACAAAGGGTCATTAACAATAAAATATATAACCTAGTTAACAAACACATTGTTCTTTCTGTGCACCAGTACCAGTACGTGATACCTATTTCAAATGGTTCCAGGTGAAGAAGAGCGTCATTGTCCTATTCATTTGGAAGTACAAAGGTCCCTTATGATTATACCAGACACAAACGAGTACATTTCTTTCGGAGCAAACATTCTAAAGAACAGTTTTAACAGGTTAGCCCATGTCAAACTATATTGTTTACGAATCTCAGTATTGCGATAATATGCCTATTTTTCATCACATAAATATTACTTTCCTGACTTTAATGATAAGATGACAGCAGATATCTCCCCGCCACAGAGCTCGCTCTGATAATAATTAATGATACCGATCAGGAACATCTGCGTGTATTACTTGCGCGCTATCCTCGTTAACGGCTGATACATCAAGTGATTGAGGTCCGGATCACCTACCAAGTTCCAAAGAATGAGTTTATGTTACTTTTCTTTATACGATCGTGTAATCATGCGGTTGTTAAAACAGAAATCTAAATGGAAACGTTAGACTAAACGCAGCAGTTCTCGTGAACGTCACTATAACACTATAAAGCCCAAAAGTGAGGAAATGAAAAATGTACTGTTGGCTATGTGCATAATACTCTTCATATAAGACAGAAAATAAATCACCGAGTGAGTTGGTCATACGGTTAGGGTCGCGTAGCTATGAGCTTGCATTCGGGAGATGGTGGGTTCGAATCCCACCGTCAGCAGCCCCGAAGATGGTTTTCCGTTGTTTCCCATTTTTACAGCAGCCAAATGCAAGGGATTTATCTTAATTAAGTCCATGGCACTTCCTTCCAAATCCTAGCCCTTTACAATCCTTACTTCGCCGTAAAACTTTGATGTGTTATCAAGAGTTAAACCCCTAGCAAGAAATGACGATAAATAAATATATGTTATTAAAATTCTTCAAACAAACGCAGACAATTTTCATATCGTCATTGCGCCTCAAAATATCCCTATGACAGTCTCGTCGGTAGAAATACTTACCCGCAGCACATGTATCACATAGAACGAAAATTCGTTCAATATAGTTCAAGCAGTACTGAACCTTAGATGACAGAACCTTTCTGGTCAAGAGTTCTTAGCAGAAACATAATCACATAGCTGTTTTTCTAGGCGTAATGATGGTACATTACTTTGGCTAACCGCCATTCACGTACAGACTACACCATTGGAAGAGGATACAACACTAAAAAAACAACATTTAATGGTCACAACTGACCGACAAAAACAAACCTAGTTATCCAAGGGAACACAAAGCATTGAACGGCTACAATACTGCATTTACTATTACTAGTTAAATTTCAGTGAATTAAAGAAAATAGTCACTACCCAACAATGGATTAAAATTTTAATATAAATTTCCACCGTATTTTACACTACAATGTTAAAGGCAGTTATGAATTTCTGACTATTTTCGGCCAAAATGAAACAAAATGTCGTTGTCTCAAAAGAAAACTATGTTTTGGTAACACATGAAACGTTAGAGCTCGAATGTAACATCATATTCATATTCATAAATCAGGTTTCTAAACGTTTCATATTCCTCCACTAGATACCACAGAAATAATAATAGTAATAATAAAATAATATTCTTTTTACAATTGGCTTCACATCGCTTAACGTCTTAACGTCTTATGGTGACGATGGGGAAGACATGGGGCCTAATACCATCATTGGTAATGTGGATATACACAATAACCATTAGACCGTTGATGGCCTATGCTGATATCATCTGGTGGCAGAAACTAAGTCAAAGAAAAGTCGGCAGTAGATTGGATAGACTACAGAGAATGGCATGCATAGCATAGCCATAACTGGGGCTATGAGAACTACGCCGACAGAAGCCTTGAATACTTTACTAGACCTCCCATAACTATGCAATTTCATAAAAGGACAGGCTAGAATGAGTTAATATAGATTGGCACAATCAGAGTGCTGGAATGCACAAAGACCCAATCTAGGACAGTGTAAAATTAAGAGAGTAATAACATATGCCTTCCCATCCTATGATGCCAAAGTACAACTAGAAAAGCCGTTTGAGACCCAAAAAATTAAAAAAGAAGACTGGGATATCAACAAATGGAATACTGAAAAAGAAGATATAGTGTGGTGGACTGATGGCTCAAAGACTGTAGAAGGCATAGGAGGAGGGATCAACTGGGGAAGACCTGAGAGATCAATCCAGATGAGCCTGGGCAGACACACTACAACCTTTCAAACTGAAATGATAGCTATCACAACATGCCTTAAAGAAAATCTGAAAATGAACTGTGGAAATAAGAGTATTTTCATGTTTACGGACAGCCAAGCGGCCATTAAGGCACTAGAGGCAGTCCGGATAATACCCAGAATTGTCTGGTATTGCCACTCACGTCTTCTGAAGCTCTCAATACATTGTCAAAATAATATGGGTACCAGGGCATGCAGGTATAGAAGGAAATGAAAAGGCAGATAAACTGGCCAGAAAAGGGGCAGAAACACAGTTTGTAGGCCCAGAATCTGTATGCGGGATTTTCTGTGGTCAAGCCCGATACTACATAGGAAAATGGGTACAAAAGAAACAAAAAGAAAACTGGAAAAAATACTCCAGGATGCAGGCTTTCAAAGGAACTGATAAAAGGACCAAACAAGAAGCATACTAGAGAACTGTTGAAACTCAGCAGAGAAAATATAAGATGGGTAGTAGGACTGGTGACATGACACTGCCATCTAAAAAAACACCTACATAGAATTGGTGTAATAAGAGACATCATATGTAGGAAATACAATGAAGCAGAGGAATCAGCTGAACACATACTTTTCGAATATGAGACGCTCGGTAGAATCAGACGCTCCCCTCTAGGAGTACCAGGTGAAAAGAGAGAAAAGATCCAACAAGACCCAATAAGAACAACCTGCAGCTTTGCGAAGGGAGCAGGTATATCTAGGTGGGAATGAAGGAAAAACATGGTAGCAAAAGATCTTAGAGGTCGACACTAATTGGAACTAATATTTAGAGGCCCCATGAAGAAAAGAAGAAGAAGAATAAGATGGCGACGATGGGATTTTAAAAACCTAGGAGTGGGAAGGAAGCGACCGTAGCCTCAATTAAGGTATATCCCCAGCATTTGCCTGGTGTGAAAATGGGAAACATGGAAAACTATTTTCAGGGCTGCCGACAGTGGGGGTCGAACCCACTATCTCCCGGATGCAAGCTCATAGCTGTGCGCCCCTGACCACACTGCCAACTCTGCCGGTAATAATAATAATAATAATAATAATAATAATAATAATAATAATAATAATAATAATAATAATAATTGTACCGGGCGGTACACCTCCACGCCGCTAGTTCAAATATTGCGCCAGTTGAAACTCCTCTACAGGAGAAAGCCTGAACTTTAACAAACTGTATTAACTCAACGGTTTCTCGGAAGATGTCACTACTGTAAATCTGGTAATTTTGAAGTGTTCTGAACTGTGTCTATTTCGATTTGTGTTTGTTTGCTCCGTATCAAGAAGTTTGGATTTTCTCTAACAGATGTCTCTACCAAAACTACAATAACGCACTCTGGGGTAAAGGAATGTATTCTCCTGAAGAAATATTGTATTCCTAAGTTTTGTTTTTACTAAATTTTGTTCTGTGGTTTGAGGGTTGGCAAAATAAATCCTTTCTTTCCGCCTGTTTTGAATGTAGCCAATCATGAATTTCTGTAATTAATTTTCCACCAATGAGGCGTTTCTTCCTCGTCTTGTGTATTAGTTTTTGCAGTTAACCAATAAAAGTTTGTGGGCGGGTTGTTATCATTCATGAAAGGTCTCGAATTTTCCACGAGGGTATAAAAACTGCTGATTTTCTTGTCTCGGTGCCACTTCAGTAACATCTCTCTTAGTGTGTGGATATGTAGCAGGGGGCGGGAAGCGCCTCTTTCTTCGGACAACAGATCTCCAACAAGGTAATGGCCTGTTAACATCTTTATTTCTTGCTAGCTCAGCAGTTTAACTCTCGGAGAAGGTTCGAATCCTTTAAAATGTAATCCATCTTCCTTAAAATGTAATTCCCTTTTCCTGTCTATGTAAAAACTACTATTTCTTGAACTGTAAAGCGGGGATAGAGAGTGCTTCACCCTCTGGAACTCCCCTTCATTTTTGAAAAGGAGGTGACTACGTTTTCATAACCGTTCTTCTCTTCTTTAATGTAGTAAGTTTTCTCATACGTGTCACCTCCCTAGCTTGGGATTAGCCCCTGTATGATCGGCCTAGCGCCACATTGGTTTTAAGACAAAAACTTTGTGTAGGAGTGCAAATTACGCCTCCATCCCCTTTGCTTTGGGCCAGTAACTTAACCTGATGTGTTGTTTTCTTCATGCGAAGGCCCCGTAGGTTGGGTATTAATTACCCCTGTTTCCTTGTGTGCCTTGAGGGCAGATTGAAGTGAAGTTTGTTGTGGCCTTTGAGAGGCTTGTAAAATTGAGAGCGGGTCTGCTCTTTCATTGTAATTAGGAGCTAGTGCTCCTTGGCATGATGGGGTTTCCTGCTCCTTTGTTCATTTGGTAACTGGGTAAAGTTGAGCTAATCGCTCAAAGATTGTGAGTGTGGGGCTCGAAGCCCAAAACTTGGTAAAAAAAACCCCTGAACGGGAAAAATAACTTTTTACCTGCCTTTCGTTGTTATTTCACCTAGTGGAAATTGTTGAATGTTGTTATCTGTTATTTGTTGATTTTGAAAAGAAAATATAACCTATGTTAAATTTTAAATTTACTTTATTTTTGTAGTTGTGACCTATTCCAGCCCGCACCTTCTTTCACCTCTGCTGTTCCACAGATACCTCGGAACAATAATAATAATAATAATAATAATAATAATAATAATACCCATCATCATCATCATCATCATATAGCCTCAGATGCCGTGTGCAAGCATTTTAATTTGACACTATCTGGCTGCTTCGACGTTCCGGTTTACATTAGGCCTACTATATGGTAGAAAAATCGAAACACTCTTGGGCGTCTGTGGCTGAGTTTTAAATAATTTTGTCGGGTGAACACCAAATGTGTTAAAGTACCAGAGATCTATTACATGCCTACATCGTACGACATGGAGTGAGCAATGGACTTTCTTCCACCCTTCAAAAATCATACTACCTCTGTCGGGTTCGAACCCTCTATCTTGGTAGCCGAAGGCCGAAACTCTACCGTTGATCCACAAAGGGAGCTAGATACTATAGAATACCATCAGGACTCAACGTTGTAGTTCAAACATTCTGTGGTTTTGGATTGAGCTAAATTTGGAACGGTAGGATTATTTCAAATTACCATCCGCCTCTGTGGTGTAGAGATTAGTGTGATTACTTCCCCTCACCTAGGCCCGAGTTCGATTTCCCGCGCTGCCACTAAATTTGAAAATTAGTACGAGGACAGGAACGGGGTCAACTGAGTGGAGGGGGGTTCGATTCTGACCTCATACATCCACGAAGTGGTTTTCCGTCCTTTCCCACTTCTCCTCCCAACTCCCCGCAAGGCTCTGTTCAGCATAGCAGGTGAGCGCGCCTGGGTGAGATACTGGTCGTCCTCCCATGTTGTATACCCCCTACCCAAAGAGTCTCACGTTCAAAGACAGTGCCCTTGAGGTGGTAGGGATGGGATTCCTCGCTGAGACAGAGGGAAGAACCAACCCTGGACGGTGAACGGATTAAGGAAAGGGAAAGAAACAACTTCAAATTACCACCAGGACACAACGGGATAAACAACTTTTCACGCTCTCTCTCTCTCCTATCCACCTACTATTGATAGGATGTGGAGGAATTCCACGTATGGTGGAAACTTTTCGCATGCTTCACTATCCTCCACTGTATGTGTGTGTCGCTTGATGTAGAGACGTCCTAATCAACTCTTTTTCCTGTTAAATCTACCTTGTGGGAGCTCTTCGTTGGGGCCTTGTTTTTTGTATCTTGCCCTCCACGAGCATAACTCCCATAACTCCAGTTCTCTTTAAATGTGATAAACTTCTCAATAACCCTGAAATATTGCAACGCTCACTCCACGTAGAGTAGACATTGAATCTTTAGTATTCTAATGCATCATTGCTGCCGAAGAGTGAGAAAAATTAACGCAACGTATTAGAGCGTGAGGAGAATCAGGTTCCGTTACTTCGCTAATATTTTTACTTGCTCTTACGGAAGGCTTACCTGACATTAACGAGTGTAGTGTGCCTGGAATACTGTTGACGTGACGATGCACCATGTTCTTTCAATGTTTATGCGTACATTTTTGTACCTCACGCAGACTGCCTTTCATATGTGAGAGAAGGTCTATATCTCTACCTGCATTGTTCAAATTTCTGGACACCCCACTGACAACAGAATACTCCTTCGCGCTACGTTTCAAAGTTATTTAAAACGCAACAGCTGCTTTGTTATTATGTGTGAGGGCTTTAAATAAAGCAGTAGCAACGTAGTCCAGATACTGGCAGAAAATCGGGCATGCGCAAATAGGATATGGGAGTGGTAAGGTGTCGATGTTGCCCGCCAATTGATGCAATTGACGTGCATCCAGTGGGTAGTTTTGTTGTGTAGCATTGAAGTGAATGGTGTCATTTTCACCGCTCTAAAGCCTGATCAGCGTTCGTTGATTAAAATCGAGGTTGCTCGTGGCTAAAATGCATCAGAATTTTTTCGAGGATTACGCGAAGCCTGTGGCGAGAATGCATTACCATGCAGGAATGAGACTGTGGATTTGCACCGCACAGGTCGGCTGTCCGTTCCTCAAGATCAGATTGACATCGTGAGTGGTCTCTTTTCCGTAGACCATCGATGGGCTGTCCGGAATTATCCGTAGAGGTTGGTCTCAGTCAGTAAAAGGTGTGGCACGTACTGACGAAATGTTTTAACATGAGGAAATTTGTGTCCCTTTGAGTTCTGCATCAACTCACTGACGTACAGAAATGGCACCGATAGGCACTGGCTGGCATCCATCTGGTCAGATATCGCAACGAAGTAGACGCATTTCTGCAGCGTATTGTTGCCGTTGATGAGACATGGGAACGAGCCTACGAGTCTGAATTAAAGCGTCAATCTAATGAATCCCGTCACCACGTCCACAGAAATTTCGATAGGGACACAGTCGGGTGAAGCTTATGATGATTATGGCATACGAATACGAGGGTGTTATGTTATTCTTACTCATGCTGCTCCTGAGGGACAAAGCGATGACTGTGACTACTATTGCCGATTTCTGTAGCAACATATGCGTACTTTTATGCGGTGAAAATTTCCACGTTTATTGCGAGACGATCACCCTATCGTGTTGCATGGCAATGTCGCAAACAGTGTCAAGCTCTTATTGCAGTGGTGGCATTGGTAGGTCTTGGAACACCCTCTGTACTCACAAGATATGAGTCCTTGTAACTTCAGCCATTTCCGAAGTTGAAGAAATCCCTCCGAGGCCACAGATTTCCTTGCGCAGTTTTACTTGTTAGTTCATTAAATACTGCGTTCTATCAATATTGCTTCTCCTTTACTTATAGCCCTCGTATTTTCCATAAAGTGTTGACATACAATTTATTTCACAATTTCCTTTATGTCACACCGACCAGATAGGTACTTTGGCAACGAAGGGATAGGACAGGCCTAGGAGTGTGAACGTAGCGACCGTGGCCTTAATGAAGGTGCAATCCTAGCATTTGCCTGGTGTGAAAATTTGGAACCACGGAAAACAATTTTCAGGACTGCGGACAGTGGAGTTCTAACCCATTATCTCCCGAATTGAAGCCCACAACTACGCGACACTAACGGCAGAGTCAACTCACTCGGTATATATGTTATTTTGATATGACGAATGTAGGAAGAGTATGGCCGCGCGTACACCTAGGTGCCTCCGTTCCCACTTAAATTAGAGTAACAAATAATTGCAATTAAGGCAACAGAATGTGGTCATATGCAACCATCTTATTTACATAGACGTATTACTAAGTTATTCGCAAGATTTGATATACATGATCAAATAATTCTTCGTGGTAATAGTTCATTTGCACTCAATTCCTGAAGTTTATTCCTAGTTGCTCAGGAATCTTACGTTTCCCTGTTGCAGCAAACACACTGTTTAATGTTTGAGCTCATGTTTCTGTATTTCTGAATTTGTTAAAGCTAGAATTTTGAATTATGACCTTCCCGGTGCAAAAGAATGACAACACAGTACACATAAAGTTGACATGACAAACCTGGGCCTAAAGACCCTCAGACTCCCCTGCTACTGACACCACACGCTGCCAACGATGCGGGGGGCACTGAATACCATCTGCCTCAGCATTTGCCGCACCATGTGTGAATCGGGTCTTCTCGTGTTGCAAACCGCCTACCACGTAGTGGTTCCTTAACCTTTCGAAAGAGATCAAAGTCATAGGGCGAAATGTTGGAAGAGTACGGTGGATGCTCCAATTCTTCCCATCCCCAAAGTCACAGTAGCTGCCCTAAACACTCTGATTTATGTGGTTCTGCATTGTCGTGCAGGATTATTGCACTGTCCACAAGATCAGGACGTTTCTCCCGAACGCCACGTCGTACCTGTCGCACCAGGAAGTCCCTGTAGTACTGTGCGGTCACTGTTCTGCCATGTGGAACAAAGTGGCAAACAATGACACCCCTGACGTCATACGCGACGATCACCATCAATTTGACTGGGCAAGGATTCTGACAGACCTCCTGCCTCCTTGGTGATCCAGCATGTCGCCACTTCGCGGACTGACGTTTCAGTTCAGGTTCGTATGCCCTGCCCCAAAATTCATCGATGGCGATTATTCATGACAAGAATTGATCGCCGTCCTGTTGCCATCGTGCAAGGTAGTAGGAGCATATTGCATAGCGCACCCACCTTTGAACTTCCGTCAGTGCATGCGGTACCACCCACGATGCGATTTTGCGCAGTTGCAGTTCATTATGCAATATCCTGTGGACGGTGCGTTTCTCGATGCCACTTGCCCTCTCTAACTCCAGTAGCTCCATCGTCTGTCTTCATCCAGGAGCTGCTCGATGACGGCACGTGCCACGTCGGTCCGCACACTGACAGGTCGTCCCGAATGTTGCTCATCACTGGTTGACACACGTCCTTGCTGAAACTTTCCTACCCACCGTGCTACTGTACGGTATGGTAGGGCATTATTCCCAAGGGCTTCCACTAGTTCACTGAGACATTCCACCACATATCTCCGTCGGAGAATGGCTACTTTGATGTAAGCGCACTGCTCAACACGTGTTACTTCCATCTCGCACGACACTCACCAACTGACTGATTTCATAGTCCTCGCTGCGCTACTACCAGCTATCACGGAGCCATCTGTTGATCTGCATACACACTATGCCTGCAGAACTTCCACACGACACACATTCGTTTGTGATCCGTTCACATATCTACAAAAAAAAATATAGTTGCCATGACTTTTGCCCCAATCCTCGTATTACCACTAGTTTTAGCATTTACTTAAAATCCATTGAAATAAATTTTTTGAAATTTATAGTTTAAGTAATATCAAAAGAGAAGTTTTAAATTTAAATAATGGTTAAGTAGAGAGATGTCACGTAAGTGTTTAACTCATGAAATATGTGAGTGTTTCAATCATTTCGGTTCAGTTGCTTCTATTAATTGTTTTTTTTAACTTTTCTGAACATTTGAATGTTACCCAAGTAGCCTGTCAGATATGGAGACAAATTACATTGAAATTGTTACTCGCCAGAAACTGGTCAAAAAAGTAAATAAACATCAAAACTCATGCAACTAAACTCTGAATTAAAAAGCAAATACGCAACCCTATGCAGTCATGATTGGTATGGCAATGCTACCTAAGAAAATTAATGAATTTTACTGCGCAAATCATTGTTGACATGTTCCTCTATGTTACGTAGTTTTGTAAATACATAGGGTACATTATATATACGTCAAACGTGAGTGATTAGTGAATAACAAGGAAAGATCAACAACAATAAAGAAACTGTAGTGAAGAAAAATAACATACTAAAAATAAGAAATAACATAACAAAAATATAATTATTAATTTTACTTCACTACAGTTTCTTCCTTCATCATTGCACTATGCTTTATTCTTCTCTCCTCATACCACTTTTCACCGGGTTTCACTTTTCTTATTGGTTCTGTTATATTTTCTATGTTCTGGTATATTTCCTTATTACTTCTTACTTTCCATTGTTGTGTTGTTTTGATTGGTCTTGAGAGTTTACTCGTAGTTCTTCTCTAGAACTTCCAGTGTATCTAAACTATAGATCAAAACTAGACATTCACTTGTTGTAAAAAATCTTAGTGTTTCCATACTCCATTTCCATCTTGTGTAAACTTTCTCCCAGTGCAGATTTTTCTATACCATGTTCTTGAATTATTTGCCCAGGTATTTGAATGTCTTTACTTTCTTTATAAAATTACATGTTATTTTCACAGTAATTTTATTACATTAACTCCCCTTCATACCTTCATCGTCTGGTTGAAACTTAATGACCCTTCCTATCATTGCCAGATGCTTACTATAAATCTGTCTTCTTCGTTTTCAACCCCACCATATTTCCAGTGTCTCTTTGAAATTCCACGTTCTCTTCGGCATGTGTTCTCATATCTGCTCTACACTCTCTCTATACTTCCAAGTATAATCCTTTGTTTACAGTCGTGTAATTACCTCGAAATGAGAGTGTAAGCCTCTTATAACTGTTTCCACCAGACTCAGGTGAGGATTAGGAAAGCGACACATGTTGCTAGGTAAGCTGAACTCGACACACACACACTGAGCTATCATCGAATGAAGAGATCCCTTGGGAAAGAAAATGTCAGCGTTATTCTGAAGAGACTCCAGTTTACCCTCTAACTAACAGAGACAGATGTCTATAACTGAGAACGGGATGTTGAAATTGAAGCGAGAGAAAGGAAGAATTAACAAGATGATGGGTACATTGAGAGAAGAGAAATATCAGTTGTTTGAATTACAATTCAGAACTTACAATCAGTGAAGTGATCACTGTTTGTGCGCACGGTGAAGTTAGCCAATGGGTTCTCACTGTGGTTTACAAAATATGTTCTAAATATTACCCTTCGTAATACGTAATACGTATTATATTTATCTCACCGAGCGAGTTGGCTGTGCGGTTAGGGGCACGCAGCTGTGAGACATAGTGGGTTGGAACCGCACTGTCGGCAGCCCTGAAGGTGGTTTTGCGTGGTTACCCATTTTCGCACCACGCAAATTCTGGGGCTGTACTATAATTAAGGATACGGACGCTTCCTTCCTTTCCCCACCGAGCTCAATAGCTGCAGTCGCTTAAGTGCGGTCAGTACCCGGTAATCAGGAGATTGTGGATTTGAGCCCCCCTGTCGGCATCCCTGAAGATGGTTTTCCGTGGTTTCCCATTTTCACACCAGGTAAATGCCGCGTCTATACCTTAATTAAGGCGGCGGCCGCTTCCTTCCAATTCCTAGGCCTTTCCTATCGCATCGTCGCCATAAGACCTATCTGTGTCGGTGTGACGTAAAGCAAATTGCAAAAAAAAAATGCTTCCTTCCCACTCCTAGGCCTGTCCTACCCGGTCATCACCGTAAGACCTGTCTGTGTGGGAGCAACGTAAAGCAAATTGAGGACCTAATATGGAAAAGGGCCGAAAACATGTTTTCCAGTAAAAGTCAATAATAGAGTTCCCTTGCAAACTGGCATTTTCACCTCTGTATATCAAAGGAGGCTAGGAATAATAATTACCTACGGTCTTCGAAGTGCAAGTATACTGCATCAAATAAATTTTATATCATTACATAATAATATTTAGCTTTTAAAATGTTCATTTCTGTACTTAAGTGGCTCAGAAATTGGACTGTGGGTCTACCTGTTGAACTTCGTACCAACTAAAATAATAACCTTAGGCACATGCACCGTTTACCACTATATGTGATATGACTAATATATCCCATTTTTCAAAACAACATTCTTTCAAATTTTGACACTTTCCCATCGTCTGTCCTCAATTGTAAATATATATATCCTTCTAAGTAAAATATTACCATCAACAGCGTTTAACTTAATCTAGAATCGTTGTAATTTATAGCTACATTTCAATAGACACCATTTCTGCTTTGTCAATATATCTAGCTGAGCTGGAGTTTTAACTGACACTAATGTTAATTCTATGCTCATTACGAAGTTGTTTAACAATCATGAATTCCTTTTATCATCACAAGAGATACGTTTAATCACTGTTCTTGTCAAGTGATGGTGCGATAATATCTCTCTAATCCTGATAAATTAAGCGATAAATTTTTTGTTAAAGCAATGTCAAACTTTGCCTATAATCGGTACGGATTTTGTTGATGTCGTTACTGCCATGTAATATTCATACGTACTTTCAAATGGAATAAATCAGACCGCATTCCCCGACTCTTGTTTGTATCCACAGCCCACATAAATGCACTCGTTTAAAAAAACGCTGTCAGATTTATCGCGTGAATAAACTCTCGAATGTTACCACTGAGCTTTGTTCAAAATTCTATAGCTGAATTAGTATTCTCATTTTAATATACTTTATATGGTACTGTTCGTGCGGGAAAGATTAATTTTGTTACAGAACTGTTAAACAACTTTTTTCAAGGAACGGCGTTATACGGGAGAGAAGACAGAGGGAAATCATATCAGAACAAGGATTGAAACATTATCTGTAGGCCTTTTCAATCGTGAAATTATCAGAGTTGTAAAGATGTAGCAATCCAGCTGATGAGCCACTGTTGCACTGGGGTGAAACGCTGGTGAATTCATGATTGTAAAGGCCTAAAGAGTTTAAATGTATTTAACATTTGCTATCGATGAAATTAATGATTTCCTTCTGGGAATTTTTTTTTGAAATAAAAAGGATTATTTGAAATAACTTTGCATCACTGATTTTCCTGAAGGAAATATGATTTTATCTTTGTCTTTATATGTTAGTTTGTCATAATATGAAGGAGGTGGGAATAATAGGAACATACAGGCCTGGAAGAGAGGAAAGAGACATGGAAATATTTGAGAAAATAATAGATTATACTCATAAAAACAATAATAATGATATGGTAATAATTGGGGGAGATCTAAACTTGCCTGAAGTTGAATGGAATGGAGCTGCAAGTGAAGCCCATGAACAGAAACTGGCAAATAAGTTAATTTGGGAGGGAGTATTTACACAAGTAGTACAAGAACCGACTCGTCTCAATGACTTACTAGATGTATTCTTGGTGAAACCATGGGAAATTGTTAATAAAACTGAGGTAATTGAAGGAATAGGTGACCAGAAGGCTGTAATAATGGATGTAGGACTGGTACCAAAAAGGCTTAATAAGAGGGTCACACAAGACAAGAAATTGTACAGAAAAACTAAAGTTGATGAATTTGGGACTTACCTTAAATCACAATTCAGTTGTTGGATGAGTGAAGGGAGTAATGTGGATACACTTTGGGCTAAATTTAAAGGAATCATTTGGGAAGGAAAGAAGAGATTTGTACCTGTTAAGAAGGGTAAAATGACCTCAGACCCTGTTTATTATACAAGGGAAATAAGAAAATTAAAAAGAAAATGTAGAATAGTAAACAGGAAAATCAAAGAGGGTAGGGAGAATAGAGAAACTAGAAAACAGCTAATGAGGGAACTGAATAGAGTGAAGAAGGAAGCAAAAGAGAATTATATGAATGGCATTCTTCAAGAGGGTAATGACCACAAAGGGAAATGGAAAAAGCTGTATTCATATATTAGGAATCAAAAAGGAAAAGGAATCCAAATTCCTACAATGGTGGGAGAAGGGGGTGAACACTATTTAAGAGATACTGAGAAAGCAAACCTCTTTAGTAGGGAGTTCAGAGATTCAGTAGAAGATTGTCAGGACTTGGAAACCATAACAGAAGATAGAGAGGGAGAGACACATAGGGAAACAAGAAGCTTCTCATTCACAAATGAAGATATTTTCAGAGAAATCCAACTGCTTCAGCAAGGAAAAGCAGCAGGAAGTGATCAAATTACTGGGGAGGTATTAAAGACAATGGGGTGGTATATAGTGCCTTATTTAAAATTTCTCTTTGACTATGTCATAAATAATAGTGTAATACCAAAGGAATGGAAATAATCTATAATAATACCAATTTATAAAGGAAAGGGTGATAAAAGGAAACCACAGAACTACAGACCAATCAGCCTGACCAGTATAGTTTGTAAAATACTGGAGAGTTTAATAGCAAAGTACATCAGAGGGATATGTGATGATAAAAATTGGTTCATGAGGAGCCAGTATGGATTTAGAAAGAAATTTTCTTGCGAGGCACAACTGGTGGGATTTCAGCAGGACATATCAGATCAGTTGGATTCAGGAGGCCAGTTAGATTGCATAGCCATAGATCTTTCCAAAGCCTTTGATAGAGTGGAACATGGAATATTATTAAAGAAATTGGAGGGAATAGGATTGGACGTAAGGGTTATACGTTGGATAAGAACATTTCTAAATTCAAGGGTTCAGAAAGTCAAAGTAGGAAATAATATATCACAGGAAGAGAAAGTTTGGAAGGGAATTGCACAGGGTAGTATAATCGGTCCGTTACTTTTCTTAATATACGCAAATGATTTAGGGAACAATATAACATCGAAAATAAGATTGTATGCAAATGACATAATTGTTTATAGGGAAATAAATAACATTGAGAATTGCTCAGAATTACAAAGGGGCCTTGAGAGTATCCAAGAATGGGTTGAAGAAAATAATATGAAGATTAATGGAGGCAAATCAACTGTTACAAAACAGGAGCTTTAAAACTGAATTTGAATATACTTTGGATGAGGTAGTTATCCCTAAAGATGGCAAGTGCAAATACTTAGGTGTGAGATTTGAAAGTAATTTGCACTGGAAGTGGGTCATGTTGATGACATTGTTGGGAAAGCATACAGATCGTTACATGTCATAATGAGGCTACTTAAAGGATGCAACAAAGAATTAAAAGAAAAAAGTTACTTAAGTATGGTTCGTCCATTATTGGAAGATGCAAACAGTGTTTGGGATCCTCACCAAGAATACCTAATAAAAGAACTAGATGGTGTGCAGAGGAAAGCAGCAAGATTTGTAACAGGGGATTTCAGAAGAAAGAGTAGTGTATCAGAAATGTTAAAGGAACTTGGTTGGAAAACTTTAAGTAAGAGAAGGGAGAAAACTAGACTTACAGGATTATATAGAGCCTATACAGGAGAAGAAGCATGGAGAGATATCCGTGAGAGGCTTCAGTTGGAAAATAATTATATTGGTAGAACTGACCACAAGTACAAAATTAGAAGGAATTTTAGCAGAAGCGATTGGGGTAAATTTTCATTCATTGGGAAGGGCGTGAAGGAGTGGAACAGTTTACCAGGGGTAGTGTTTGATCCTTTTCCAAAATCTGTACAGATATTCAAGAAGAGAATAAACAACAACAGAGAAAATAAATGAAATGTTAGAGGGCATTTGACCAGTGCAGGATATTGTAAATAAAAAAATGTGTGTGATTAAATTATTTCCATCCCCTGGTCTATGGAGTTTGGACAGCCCAAGTAGGGGACTGCCTGTAGGGGTGAAGTACAGCGGGGACTTCGAGGGCCCTGGGACCGCTACGGTAGCTGTGAAGGCCCTTCAGGAACTCTGAAAAGTGGTGGCAAAAGGGGCCCGGGTTAAGACGCAGCAGGTCGTTATGCTACTTAGGTTCCAAAATGGGTAAAATATAAATATGTAAATAAATTCAATGTTAATTTGAATCTTATACCAGTTGTATATTATTATAAGTAATTTCACATACTGTATATGAGTTGACTATGTTTGTAAGATATTATAAGTAGAATTTTGTAAACAATATAAATTTATTAAGGATGATGTGTGTGTTTAATAGAACAAATTATTAGCGTAAATTGTATAATATTGTATTCTAGGAAAATTTTCTTCGTCTCTTGTTAATTTAAAATTTAGTGCTTGATAATAATGTATTTTAGTGTACCATTTGCCACCGAGGTAGACACCTCATTTGCAAATAAAGAGATTTTGATATCCTTTCTACAGTTAACGTATTAAGGGCATGAACACTGAGATGGGGCATGGTGGCCGAGTACCATTGATAGATATGCATAAAGATCGAGTAGTTCCTGCCAGTGTCTACTCGTGAATGGAAAATTGGAAGGGAGTTCAATCAGAAGTGATAAGCAGAAGAAATATCTTCAACAAACAACAGTATATTAGTATCGTCTATAATCACTAAGGAAATCTCACACACAGACGATATCCATCGTAACGGTACGAAACAACTGAACTGGTTGTCTTAATTAGATTGGACTTCCAGCTTCCAGTTCACAGATATGATAGCACAACTGTGGATGGAGGAGCACTAGAGCACTAGATTTTCAGGCTAGTTTCGTTTAATTTGTAGAGAGGTAATCCACCTTATAGTACCCTATCTGGGAGCTGAAATGATCAGCCTTCTAATTAGTTCATATTGTTACGCGCCAGCCCCGTGGTAGCCCCATTCGGTACTTCCAGGAAGGGGCTAGTGAGTCAGCCGACGGTGGATCTCGCAACCGGCTTGTAGGACGGGCCCCTTTCCCTGTATTGTTCTTGTCGGCTGATTTACGTTCCGTCTCTAGCCACGTCGCGAATGTTCTGATACACATCATTGGAGCTATAAGAAGTAAAGCTATCCGCAGAGATTCAGTCATCGTTGGACTCCTTGATGGAGTCATTCTTGGACTCGGAGTCAATATTAGTCACTGTGGGATTCAGTGTTGGAGTCAGTGTGAGACTCAGTGTAGTAGGGTTCGGTAGCTGTGCTTATTATACCTCTGAAGATCTTATACTTTGAAAATAAATATGTCGTGCATGAATTTCTCTGTCCACGATCGACTGGATCCGTCGCTGCGCTAGTGGGAGCTAGTCGGCCGTGCTTTGTCAGGGATTGTATTTAATGTTTCCCACTAGATACAGTTGAACTTCATGTTTGGTGTTAGTCCACGGCCGACTACTACTCTCGCTGCGCTAGCTGGAACGACTGGAGTACAAGACCAAGCTGAGTGGCTATGGTTTAGCAGCTCTGAATTCGGTAGGTGGTGCGTTTAAAACCCCACCGTTGAGTGTACTGAGATTGGTTTCCCTTTATCACTTCGAGGCAAACACCGGGACAGTTCCTATTCATAGGCTACGGCTGACCTTCCGTGCAGGGCTGAATGGCTCAGATGGTTGAGGCGCTGGCCTTCTGACCTTCACTTGGAAGCAAGAACCATAACAAATAGAATAAGTCAGAGAGGAAACTAAACATTATTTTTCACTTTCATACGACCGTTGCTATTGTCCTACCGAGGTCTAAACGAGGAGTTGCGGTTGTTACGTCCGAGAAACGAGTGAGTGGCTGGATTGAGGACGGCTTACGGGACAGAAAACTGTGTACTGCCTTAGAGTAATGTGTGTGTACTTCTGTGGACTGAGGATTACCATGAGTCAGCAATGGAAACAGCTATCGTGAGTGTAAATGGATCTGCATTAATAATCGTTTTGTGAGTACTGCCCTGCTGGATAGCCCTGTTGAATTGTTGCTGTTTATTTCTTCTCTGTGTTTGACTGTGTGAATTACTGGACTGTTTCTTGAGTCGAGCCAAGGAATAGCCATCGTGTGTTGTGCAGACAGTAGCACTGTGTTCAAATCCATTTGTCTTCACACAGCTACTGTATGGAGTGACTTGACGTGGAAAAGTGAAAGTACTATTATACATCTGTTAGGTAACTTCAAAGAACCTGGATTTCCAGACGTGTGCAAAGAACAGAGACTCGTAAAAAGGAACAATTAGTAAGTCTGGCTTTTCATGGTTGATTAGAATTGATGTGTGTGGGGGGGGCTTCATCCTGAAACAAATTAGAGTAATAAAACTTACGTTGTTTTATTTGTAACTGTATGAACAAGATTTAATTACTAGAATGAGTTGTTTAGATGCATGCGGGCTTCAGTTGGGACTCAAAATTGAAATTGTCAACAGGCAGGCGGACATCGTCTTTCTTATCTTACTGGGAAAAAATGCAATTAATTTTTTCTAAATCTCAATTTACAGACGTTAGGGCACAAAAAGCAACAGCAATGAAGCAAGTTATATCAGTGGAAAGAAAAGCTGGGCATATATTTTACGAACAGCAAAATAGCAAAAAAAAAAAACTCAAATATGAAAAGTAAAGTTAAAACCTATACACACGTGATGCAAAATGTGGGAGTAAGACCACTGTTCAGAAACCGTGGGAAAATAACATCCATGAATGCAGTACGAACCGAATCCATCAATGGACAAACTTCAAGAAAGATATTTTTTATTTCTCTTCATGAATCATCTTTATATATTTATTGTATACCAGTATTATGTGCAACTATCTACAACCATTTACATTGACACATCTAATATGCTGATCCGTTGTAGGGCTGCATGTGTTGCCAGATCAAAATAGGACAATTTTCCTGTATGCACTTGTTTTGAATTTATGACAGCACCATACCCACATATCACAGATTCAGCGCAGATTGTGTCACTGACACCAAAACACTTCATAGCACTCCATGGTTTCACTGGTAGACTGAAATCAGGTGCAGGGTTGTTTTTTTACATAAGACCAAATCTGAGGGCATGTGTTTAACCTACATAGTTCTATCCACTGAGCATCTGCATCAAAACGGCTCTCTCATCATCTCTTGGGTGTAACTGACTGGAGTGTTCTGTTAATGTCATCCATGTCTTTATGAATAGGCAGATTCAGATTTTCAAATATTTTTCTTGTATTCTCGAATCAGAGCAACTTGTCTGCATAGATGGGGTGGGGCCATGATTTTGCTGAGAACTGGAAAGGGATAATTGGTAATCAGACTTATTACGTCAGTATTTAGGCCCATGCAATTGTTAAGTTGGGTGTTGACCAGCTTAACACAAGGACTGTTCAACCAGACTGGGGCACAATATTCAGATGTAGAGAACCATACCTACGGCATAAAACCTCGCAGCTGCTGCAAAAGCAAACAAAGTTGTGCTACAAAGTTTCGGCAACATGTTATAAACTCTCAGCATTATTTTTACCTATAGGCTGATACTTCAAACGATACGCGTATCACACTGGCAGCTCTTCTGTTGTTCAAGTGGAAACAAGATAGCTTGGTTTTGTTGTGCTTGAATGGATCCTCCATTTATATAAATGTCCTTCAATTTTAACCGTGTCGTAGTCAGCACTTTCTCTGCGAGATTGATAATTTAGTGTCTTATAGCGAGGGCTGTATTATCAGCGTAACAAAAGTATATTGCGTTTCGGGAAAGACCTATATGTATAAATTGAAGAATAATGGAACCAGCACTGATCCTTGCGGAAGTCCATTGTTCAGGATCCTTAATTGCTCATTTCTACTCATAGGATGACTTGGAAAATGATGTTGCTGAGAATATCATCAATGTCAGTGTCATTCGGGAGTTCATTCCATGTGATCGCGGTGATCGTGAGCGATCTGTTGTATGTTGCGCTCGATCTAAAGTGATGTCTATCATCACACCTGAGTGTGTATTGAACAGGTGCAGGAAACTTAAGTAGCGGATTTGGTGGACAGGCAAGTATGAGTGTTTTCAGAAAGCGCCTGATACGCTAAAGTAGTTCGACGCAGACTACGTCTGTCTTTCAGTCGTACCACGGTAACTGTCTACAGGAAGGAAAGACGCCGGCATAGAGATGTAACCCTAGATTCAAGAAGTCGACGGAATATTATATTTTCTTTATAATGTAGGCCCTATACGATATTAAAGGGTATTTTATTAGACTATGGTAAAGTTCATAAGGTCACGTATATAGAAAATTCATAATCATAACAACAACGGTCTTTGCATGGCAACCAGTTTTTGTTATTTGTATATGTTCGTTTATCGAATTTGATAATATGGCGGCTACACAGCAACGAGTAATATTTTGTGTTTTGTTTCTCAAATCTCTTTCAGAGACGTTAGGAATGCTTCAAGAATCTTATGGTGAAGCAGCAATTAAAAACAAATTGTGCCAAATCTTATTTCGCAATTTGGACTGGATATTTTTTCTTCAGTTATTCAGATACCTTTCCGAGATATATGCGAGGTGAAATGGGAAGCAGATGAAAGATTTACCAATCAACAACCTGCAGGTCACGACAAACAAGTGGTCTCCATAATGTGTTATAATAATATAATAATATATAATAATATATATTGCATAATATCCTAATATCGTCGTTGAATAAACCAAACCTCGCATGTCACAATGCTCTTTCAATCCATTATTTTCCTTAAGAATGGTCACGCCTCTCTGCCACGTATGTATATGCAGTCCATCAGAACAATTTTCGTTGTGTTCATTTTCCTATGTTTATGTGCAAAGGAAAATGAACCTTACCGTACCATACAGCAGGAATGTATGTCTGCGTCACGTATTGACTCACTCCTACAGTATATTGTATGTAAGATTTATTTTCCTTTACACCTTCGTATAGGAAAACGAACATTGTTCTGATGGACTGCATATCCATGTGTGGCTAGGAGGCACGACGAGTCTTAAGGGTAATAACGGACAGGAAGAGCATTGTGACGTACGAGGTACTATTTTTCATCGACGATGTGATGATATATACTGTAGATGCTCCGTTGTTTTGCTAGTAGGAACTATTTTTTTTAAATTTAAATATTCTCCCAGGTGTTTATTATTATTGAACCGGGGGTACATTTTCTCCATCCATTTAAACTGCGCGCCTTCCATAAGGCCATCTATGTAATTGAAGTTGAACTAATTTTATGCAAGATATTTGGATTTTCAACTACCAGATGTCTTTGTTATCGGTTTTGCTGCTCCCCCTAGCGGGTAGAACTCTAACTAATTTGTTAAGAAATTTGTATTGTGACAGGTGGCAAACCTTAAGTTTGTCAAGATGGTTTTGTTCTTATGTCAAGGTTGTCAACACTTCCACCACATTCAACTACTGTACCTGTCAACCAATCAGGAATTTTGAGAATATATTTTCTAGCCAATTAAAATTGGGGGTGTGTACAGACATCCAGCCTATCTCTAAAGAGTTCTGGAAACTTGCCCTCAAAATGCTATAAAAGCTGGGCACCTTAGGGTTGTGTTGTCATCTTCATCGCTCCACTTGATTGTGTGTGCAATTTACCAATTTATCGGTGTTAGGAAGGCCCTGCAACTCGAGGTAATGGCAGAATTTTCTTAACATGTGACAACTCCGGCACATAGCTTGAGGGGAAGTTTTCAAACTTATTAATGTAAAGTTCTAATTTCATTGTTAAAATGTATATTTTCGGCAATTCTGAGGGCTCTGTTCAAATCCCTGCTGGGAAACATATAAAGTATGGAAACAAAGAGCGATTTCTCTCTGTTGATTCCCATTCAACTTGGTATGGGGTGATTAATTTTTATAATCCTCAAAAATTCTTAAACTATTTTGCTATTTATTTTTTCTGATTTAGTCACTTCGGCGCTTAGCCACTGTATCTTACGGCCATAAGCTTACTTAGGGCTTCAAGTGTTTTCTAGAAGGAGTGTATGTTTTCGCCTCATTCCTTGTATGTTATCGTGTTAATAATTCTCTCGAGTTCCGCACCTGCTTTTGAACTTTAAGTCACTGTTATTGAAGCTGGCTAGCTCAATTATTATATTTTAGTTGTTTGTTCAGATTTTCTATCAAATTTTAAGAAAAAAGGAAGGGAAATTTCAAAATTTAGTGCTTTAACTTATGCTCAGGTCATTTACTTTATTACACCTCTATAAGCCACGGAATTCCCGTAACAATTATTATTATGATTATTATTATTATTATTATTATTATTATTATTATTATTATTATTATTATTATTATTTAATGAGGCATTAATTGTATTCACTTCATTGCGAGTTAAAGGTAATGTGGCTAATGCACACATTTGTTATTTTGAGTAAAAATATATTTTCGTTCCTGGATTTTTTGGTAATTTGGGGAATCTTAGGTCATTTAAATCATCAAAAATCATGGCCCTGGTAACAACTAATTAATGTAAAATTTAAATGTAAATACGTGTGAAATTTACCTCTAAATAACCCTGAATGTGTTAATACTGATAAACATATTTAAATTGACTTCTCATACTCTAGGTTCTCTACCTTAAAACGTTCAATTGAACATTCCTTATTTTTTGTTTAATTTTTGCACTCTTCTACTGAATCACCCTATATAGCTCTATCTTATTTCAATCAGAGTTTCAGCTCTTTGGTCTGTATATTCTACATAACAGGTGTAATAGAAAGCCTAATCCCAGAAGGAATATCGTGGCTTATCGTATCAGTTGTACAGGATGACTTGCCATCAATCATCAGTCTCTGCTGCTAGATTAGATAGCAGGTAATTGAACCGCCCTAACACAGGAACTGTTTGGTGCAATTTGACTATAGCAATGTTGTTAGTCCATATCCAAGAGAGATAAGTGCTGAGATAGTGTTCTCTGTTGGGTATTTCCCTCAACGGATCGGCGTCTCACAGCTTGTGAAATATGGCGTGGTTACCATGGACACCACATTGTATCTGGTATTACTTCCTGTACTTGAGACAGACCCATCATTGTTATCTAACCTCCCTTGGTCAACTCTTCTCTTTTGTCACCAAGAGTGAAATGTACACGGTCCTTTGTTCCTTTAATTTTTCTGCTTTTAATAGCCCTTTCATTTTCATAGTGGACACCCTTACTCTTTCTTTCTTTCTTTCTTTATTTATTTATTTATTTATTTATTTATTTATTTATTTATGTATTTATGTATTTATTTATTTTCCACTGTACTTAAAAATTTCAAATTTATTCACAAAAATCTGCGTTTATTTCAGTTAAAGTTACTCTCAGTTGAGCCAAAAGATGTTCATCAGCCAAATGCGATTTGTATCAGAACTAGGTATAATTCAGTCCTGAAAACAGTTGCTGATATAAATATACACAGGGTGTATAATTTAACACTTCACAGCGGAGTACCGAGGCAGACAAGCGGTGTCAGTAAGCGCAGTGCCCGCAATGACGAGCGGGCGTAGTCGTCTCAAAGAAGCGGCTTGATTATGCCTATAGAAACTAAACGGAACTGAACTCACCTGCTACATACATGCTCAGGATAAATAAATAAATAAATAAATAAATAAATAAATAAATAAATAAATAAATAAATAAATAAATAAATAAATAAATGAACTTGAACTCACCACTGAATGACACCAGTAAGATCGTTAATGTAGTAATTTTCTTGTATTACGTGCTGACGAATGTGAAATACCAGTTTCATGGTCATGAGCTACTCTCCGAAGCGACTTACGTGGACTGACTTGCAGTCTTGCCTGTGGATTTTCTAACTTGTCCTGTGTGAGACCCTTTCTTCTTCCCTGTATTTTTTATTAGTTATGGGACCAGTACCACGCCACTTGTTGCACGTAACGTTTTGATGGTCCTCTAGAACCGGGAAACTGTCTACGGAATTTTCGAAGACATCTTTTAACTGGTGTCTTTTTTTTTGTGCAAATAATACCCAACAAAAAATATTATCTGCGCTATTGTACACTTAACCATCACGATTAATAACCTCATAACATAAGTCCAATAGTTACAAACGACATAAGCCAAATGACGCACGCAAAGCTTGACACTAACGTTATGGTGCTCGCTTGGAGACTACCATGGCCTATGATGAGGAGAGCGAAGTCTTAAATTACACTCCCTGTATAAACAAACACAGCAAAACATTTCGCTGCATTTAACACTAATTTCATATAATTAACCATTGAAAAATATGTGAATACATCTACACTATTTTACCGTCACATGGCTATTTAAAATATATACAACTTTACATTGATATTAATTCAAACTGCAAATACAGGCTTACTTTGCCAGTGAAAACTGCCTTTATGGAAACCCATTAAAAGTTTTGAACATAAAAGAACAATTAAATTTTCTCCCTTAGGAACATAAAAATAATATACTTCACACGTTCATCGTGAAGTTTTCTTTTAAGTGCTGGTTTCGTTTCCTTTGAATGTGACATGGCTACTTTCCAATTACAACTGCACCGTTGCTCCCAACTAACTGTTATTCAAGTTCATGATACAAATAGTGATGGACGAATAAACACAGAACTCCGACAGTGCTATCCCTTGTAGTTTCTGGGAAGGTCAAGAATCACTTGCAGCCTTGTAATGTATGTACAAGGATTGCAACAAACATCAGAGCTTCTCTTTGGTAGGGTGATTTATTTAACTTATGAAAATTATACACACATTTACAAAAGTAATTTTAAATATACAAATAAAACTAAACTATTAACTTGGGACCAAGGGGCTTACATTAAAAATTCAAGGTTTCCTTCTTGTCTATAGCCCATTCAGAGGTATTCACAATGTCCCCATTGATCCAGAGATGGTCCTGTATGCACATTTGATGACGATATACCAAACTATTTGATTTGGTGCACTACAACCACAGTCATGGTAAGACCTCATATCCCACTTATGGAGCAATGGTTGGTTCGAGTTCCATTCAAGACAACCCAAGTCTTGCTTGGTAAATCAAAACCATCTGGAGGGGAGTGGATGCTAAATAATGCCAGTCACATAGAGTTGCATTAGGCAATTCCTATCGCCATTCAGTTGCTACATTAATGTCATCGTTACCAATCCCTTGTGCTGTTCTAACTGGTGAGGATCTTGATTTGGGGCATCCAAATTATGCAGCTATATCTTAATGGATTGGGAGAGTTATGGTTGTTAATATTTTCTCGTTCATTCTTCTTCAACATGGAGGATTTATGTGACTAACCTCGGACTACCACAAAGGAGCAATGGATTTCGCTGAGCGTAACGAAAGAAATAATATGAGAGGAAGACGAAGGAAGGAGAAAAGGAAGGAAGATTGGGAGGAAGGAAATATACGATAAATGAAAGAGGAAATGAAGGAGGTAAGCAAGGAAGGAAGAAAGGAAGGGGATGACGGAGGAGGAAATGTTCATTTCTTTCACGAAACGTGCGAGAAATGGAAGTTAAAATTCCAATGTGTGAAATGTTATAAAGTACGTCCCAGATACTATGGCACAACACTTTCAGAAATTTGACTTGCCGTAAGACATTTTTTTACAATTTGCTTTACGTCGCACCGACACAGATAGGTCGTATGGCGGCGATGGGATAGAGAAGGGCTAGGAATGGGAAGGAATCGATCTTGGCATTAATTAAGGTACAGCTCCAGCATTTGCCTGGTGTGAAAATGGGAAACCACGCAAAACCATCCAATATTCAACTAAACATTATTATAAACTTATATTAATATAAAATAACGTATAACATTTAGGGCTGCCTACAGCGGGGTTCGAACCCACTAATCCACTATCTCTGGAATGCAAGCTCACACCTGCGCGCCCCTAAGCGCACAACCAGGGTTCGAAGACTGTTGGCCAACAAAAATTTGGGTGTCAAGTGGTCGAGGTGACGACATTCTCAGTCGTATTGTTAGTATTTCTTGAATACTGTATATCCACTGCCTCCCATATATATAGTTCCTGGGTTGGTCTCACAAGGCTGAGTGTATCCTGTTCCATCCATCAGTTCAAAAAAATCCTTTGATGACTCTGCAGTCGAACCCAGGATCTCTGGGTGATAGGTTATAATTAAGTGTTCCCATCTCGGCTACTGGAGTTCCGTACCAGTAGTCTGAGAGCATTCATTCATTGATCCATCGATTCATTTATGCATTAATTCAATTCATTTACTCATTCAATAATAAAAGCTCTCTCTTTAGTTAGTGGTTATCCATGACGGGGGAGAGACATTTTACATGCATGCATGAATTTAGTTCATTTATTCACTCCTGCATTCACGCATTAATCATACATTAACTCATTCAGTCATTCATTCATCCACATGGAATAATGTCACCTTATCTGCTGGAGTTCCGTAGATGTAGGCTGAGAGCATTCAACTTATCCAATCGACCAATCACTCATTCATTCATCATTCATTCATTTTTTCATTGTGCCATATTCATTTATTCACTCCTTTAATAATAAAAACTCTCTCTCCATTTGGTGGTTATCCGTGACTGGGAGAGGGACCTCTTTTCATGCATGTATGAATACAGGTCGTTTATTTATCGTATATTCATTCATTATTCATTCATCAGGCATGTATTCATCCACATGGAATGATCTCATCTTATCTGCCGGAGTGCGGTAGACGTCGGCGGAGAGCATTCAACTCATTAAATGATTAAATCGCTTACTCATTCATTCATTCATTCATTCATTCATTCATCATGCAGTGTACTAATGTAACCCAATCAGGCAAATCACCCATTCAGTCATTCATTCAGTCTTTCATTTATTCGCTCATTAATAAATTAATTCACTCATTCATGCATGCATTCATTCTTAATGCATATTGTAAGCCAATTACAACTTTGTTCAGACTAGTAGCACACATAAATACTTGCACTAACCCAGATTAATAGGGGTAAGATACACATTGGCCGACTATGTAACAATGTTAACGTCTAGGACAAAATAAAAAACAAAAATCTTATAAACTACAGTTTAGAGATCGGATGTAGGTCTAATTAGTGAGTAGGTGTGATTTAATATTTAAGTTAGTAATAGATTAATTGCAACAAAATTATGCTCATATCATACAATTTGGATTACTATAAATAATCATTCTAGAGCCTCCGTGGCTCAGGTGGCAGCGTGCCGGCCTCTCACCGCTGAGTTCGGTGGTTCAAATCCCGGTCATTCCATGTGACATTTGTGCTGGACAAAGAGAAAGCGGAACAGGGTTTTCTCCGGGTACTCCGGTTTTCCCTGTCAGCTCTCATTCCAGCAACAGTCTCCACTATCATTTCATTTCATCTCATTAATCATTGCCCCAGAGGAGTGCGACAGGCCTCGGCAGCCGGTACAATTCCTATCCTCGCCGCAAGATAGGGGCTTCATTCATTCCATCCCTGACATGGTCATTGACTGGATAACAGGTTGTAGGTTTTCATAAATGATCATTCTCTTCCCAGTTCCTGGCGAGCCTAAACTAGGGGATAAGAGTATGCTATTCCATCTGTAGGTGAGAGGCATCCGCTCTATGCCTATACCTCGAAGCTGGCAGTAATTGGGCATAATCGTCCAGTTCCTCGGCTAAATTGTCGGCGAACTGGTTAATTCCTCTAGCTCAGGGAAAGGGCGTTTGTGTTCCAATTGGAACTCCGCCTTTACTCACCACTGACTGCTATTCGAGTTTATGATACCTACGAAAGAGTGAATGACGAGTGTCACATGCAATACATCAGACTGCCAAACACTCCCAGAATCACGCAAATCATCACTCCAGTCCTGTTCACGCAACATATCTTCGCGCGGTATGACTGCCGTATATTAATTTCTCGCAGGCGATGTTATCGCGCGGTGCACAAGACTGACAACCTGTCTACATAGGAACTAAGACGATGTGCAATGACCATTTTTCTTACCAGCCTCTCGAAGGGAATGACAGGATACCAATGACAGAGATTGACCTGGACCTACTAAAAGATCTTTTTCCTTGTCGTGCAATAACAGCGCATTATATGTGGGTTAGTGGTAAACTTATGAAATACCTTGTTTCTTCTTCTTCTTCTTCTTCTTCTTATTATTATTATTATTATTATTATTATTATTATTATTATTATTATTATTATTATTATTATTTGTCTTGTACCATATCGTCATTGGATGTCGGCTGTCATCAAGGTGATCTGGTTCTTGTTCTCAGCAAGTCGGAAAATACAGGTAGTTGGGGTACCGAACCCATACCATTCTCGTAGATTCCGTAGCCAAGATATTCCCCTTCTTTCCCTACTTCACCTTCCTTCAATTTTACCTTGTAAGATAAGCTGAAGGAGTCTGTATTTATCATTTAAAATGATATGGCCAAAGAACTCAAGTTTCTTACTTTTGATGTTGTGGATGGCCTCTAGCTCTTTGTTCAGGCGTTGGAGTACTTCATTGTTACGTACTCTGTCAACCCATGATATTCTGAGCAGGCGTCGGCAGCACCACATTTAAAAAGATCGAAGTTTTTCGGTGGTATTCTCTGGTAGAGTTAAAGTTTCGACACCATAAAGTAAGATAGAAAATACACATAACACCGAAGTGAAAGTACATGGAGATTGATCTTAAAGTCCCTGTTACAGAGAAGTTTGCTCATTCTCTTGAATGCAGTTCTTACCTATAGAATTCGGGACCGAATTCCAAAAACATTGTTCCAGCTGTGATCAAGTACGCTGCCGAGATACTTAAAGCATTGGACTTGATCTAGTGATATGCCAGCTATTGTCAAGTCAACAGGCTGAAGACATGTATCTTGTTACTGGCCAGAAACTCAATTAATTAATTAAGAATGCCGATCAGGACTAAAGCCTAATAAATTGTTCTTGGCAGATAGTGCCTCGAGATTGATACAGCAGAGCATCTGTGCACTGATGATTCAATACACCTCTTTTGCCTGCGTGGGTACTTATGTATTTGTAATAATTCACGGAAATGACGTAATATCCGATTATATTTTGTCCCATACCAATGCTAATAGCTAGTCCAGCAAAGGAAAACAACTTCTGTTATTCTTTATTAGGTTACTAGCTGACCCGACAGACGTCGTTCTGCCAAAAATAAATGACAATGGAACGAACTCAAATTCAGTCTGTACTGCACGCAAAAATCAGAATAATGCAAATGACGAATCATCAACATCAAATGAGTTAATTTTCTACTGCTACCAAAAGTTAGTAACAAACTACTGGAAAATGTGTTTTCATTACCTGCAATATTAATATCTTCTTGGTGAATAAAGAAATGCTCAAATAGGTCACAGCATATCACTACCCAGAAATAACCCTGATTGACTGTAACGTAGATAGGAACTGTTCAGCAGGTCTTCAAATCCCTCACAGAGCCAAGTAAAGACGAAACGCTGGTTAATAGAGCAAACGCCGGAAAAGCCTTCCATTTAATTTTTGATCTGATAAGGTGATGGCGTGAAGATAATGTGGCAAAACTTACTCCTCTTTATACGTAGGAAATAACTATCATAGAAAACACTGATTCCAACCAACACTATGAAGATATTTTTCATTGTAAAGCTTTAAGGCACACAATATTTTTTGTTTGATTACCTGGCGCGTAAACAAACAAGGTTGATGGTTTTCCAACACGGGAACAGGCAACATACAATTGGCCATGCGAGAAACATGGGTTTTCAAGATTAATGCCGCAAACACTCAATGACTGTCTCTGGGATTTATTTATGGTCATAGCAAAAGCGAGCCGCACTGGAAACTGCAGTCGTTTAATTCAAATGGTATGTCAGTCGGAATCATAGGGATGCGTGGTATCAAAACGTCTTCTCCTTTATTCTTCCCCGTTAGAATGGTTGCTTCGATCACGTTGTTCAGTAATGTTTTCACCGCTGGCCGTGTGCCATTTCAAAGACGCGGTTGGTGGATATTTCGGAACATTATGACCACTAATCTGACATTTAATTGAAGAATGTGAGGTGGCAATCCTGGCAAATCCAGCGAGTTCGAAAATTCGGGTGGATACTTGACGACATCATCTTGGTTAGTAGCAGAATCAACTGATTTCTATGTCCTCAATTCACCGGCAGTTTCATTTTGAATTTCGAAATTTAATTCATTTACATCCATGTTTTTGGCAGCAATATAGCTCGTTCGCTCAACCAAATTTGATCTGTGTAATTTTGAGCAATGTTTGAGAACACCTCTTGAATGAGTTTGGTTTTAGATTCAGTAAACTGACAAAAATTGACAGGAAAAGTAATGCAGCCAGTCAGAACGTCTGCCATTACCAATGTCAATGAAAAAAAAAAAGGAACGGCGGTATGGCTTTTAGTGCCGAGAGTGTCCGAGGATATGTTCGGCTCGCCAGGTGCAGGTATTTCGATTTGACTACCGTAGGCGACCTGCGCGTCGTGATGAGGATGAAATGATGAAGACGACACATACACCCAGCCCCGTGGCAGCGAAATTAACCAATGATTGTTAAAATTCCTGACCCTGGCGGGAATCGAACCCGGGACCCCTGTGACCAAAGGCTAGCACGCTAACCACTTAGCCATGGAGCCGGACACCAATGCCAATTAGTTGCTTTGAAAATATCTCTCCAGCTGCATCATTTTGCAACTCGACACGCATATTCTGGCTTAAATTTAGTATCTTTACGTGTTTCCACAAAACTGATGACTTTAAACATGCATTAAGTTCATCAGCTGGCGTTGACCGTGGAATCACTGGCAATGTTTGACGAAAACCTCCTGATAACAAAACCATCGCTCCACCAAATCGGTTTTGATTGTTCCGCAGATCTTGCATGGTTAGGTCTAATACCTCCAAAGACGTTTTATGTGCCATGGTGCATTCATCCCACACTATCAATTTACATTGTTGTAAAACCTTTGCCATTGCAGAGTTCTTCGATATGTTGCAGGTCGGAGTTTCGTTGCTTTGCATATTCAACGGCAATTTTGGCGCTGAATGGGCTGTTCGACCGCCTTCCAACAATGTAGCTGCAATGCCTGATGAAGCAAGTGCGAGTGCAATTTCATTGTGTGAGCGAACTGTTGGTAAAATGAATGAAATTAAGTTTTTCCTGTACACCCGGGAGCGTCCAAGAAGTAAATCCCTCCAGTTTCATCCTTTATAACGTTCATTAGAGTATCAAATACATACTTTTGTTGTTGGTTCAACAGTGGAAGATTTATTCGGAATGATTCTCTTAAAGCACCGAGATCGTACAATTTTTCGCGTTGCAACTCTTGATTAAAAGCGCTGTGCATCGGGTGATTGGGCGCGGCCATGCCTAATTGAGATTATACTTTGTTTGACCATCAAGCACATGTTCTCAATTGATATCAACGCCTCATTGTACATTTCTTCTCTGATTTGTAAATTTGTGCAGTCTGATTAGACTGAAAATTGGATTGGCATGCAGCATTTCGAGTTCTTCGACCGAAGTTGCTCCGCCCACGTCTTATAGGTGGCATGAGTCTTAAAATGAGTATACTGTATTTGGAAGCACACACAAATTAAACCAATCAACCAAAGAAATCGATGAACTTGTTTGTTGAGAAGCGAAGATTTAAAAACCATCAGGGTAGACAAAGGTCTCTAACTACGACACTGCGTGCGACTGTCTGGAGAGCGTACGCGCGAAATCAAAACCCAAGGAGACATTCTTCCTGTCACAAACTGAGAACTAAGCGAGGTAAGAACTTGGAGTTTGTTTTAAAAATAACTTCCATATCTCAAGACCATTTGTCTCGCTTTGACCCCCCATGCAAATTCAATAGCAAAGAAGTTGGCCAGCGACTGACTTTTTCGTGCTTGCACATGAAAATTTCTGAACATGACTGAAAAGAAACACAAATAGTGCATGTTCTTAACATTTGAATTTAGAAACAAACTTACCTGCGTCGAGCTGAAATGTTCCTTTAAAAGCAGTGAAAAAGTTACAAATATTGTGAATATAACATAGGTGTTATGACATGATAAGTTCTATGCAATGAAGATTTTGCATTTGGGGTAACATTCCATTATATTCACATTTTCACACTCAATTATTTTGTAAACTTTTTTTTTGTTGACGGCATGAAATGCGGCTTGAAATTTTGTACATAATCCGATATTCACCCATTTTAACCGATAACATTGAGATTTACGGAGATTTGGCAAACGCACTGGATTAGAGGAGGACAGCGTTAAGCGCAAACGTGGGAGAAGGAAAGAGAGACGAACAGTTTGAATGGTAAAAGAGAAATGAGGCTCTTACGGTTTTTCCTGGCATTTTTTCCCATTTTTCACTTCGTAAAAACCTTACTCGGACTTCGACGAATATTTGAAAAAAAAGAATTAGCCGAATTGGTCCTACCGTTCCCGAGTTTTGCGCTTAGCAACACATTTAGCGATTCATTTTTTATTTATATAGGTAAAAGTAAATGTACTTCTCTGGGTGGACCGGTGGGTTCCTGGATATCGCAATGAACACATCTCTTCTCTAAAAGGAATTCCACGTAATTTTACATCTTTTCTACTTCCTCATCTCCTTATAAAGCTTGGATGAACAGGTCTGGAAGTTTACTTAATGTAATAAGGAATGCATCTCTCTACATATGTTTTACGTCAGGATGGTCATCCGACCGATAAACTGGGCTTAATCTCAATTAACGTCTACCCTAACTAGTTGGGAAAAGGCGATGATAAAGCGAATATTTGCGTATAGGTTTTTCAATTCCGACAGCTTCGTACAGTCGTTGAGATTGTTAGAGCGCTACATTTCACAAGTGTGAAATAAATTGTGTTTCTGTACTGTTTGAATAATCTATATATATAAAGTCGTAACCACCATGTGCCTATGCACTTAATATTTTGGCGAAAGTTTCGTACTGTTACCCATTTCAGGTCTAATAATGACCATCTGCATATTTTTTACCTTTGGTGTCGGTTTGTCTGTTTGTCTGAGTTCCCATAAGTATAAAACTACTGGATACTAATACTTCTACCAAACTTCATATTTAGAATTTTAGGTACAAAGTCACTTCTAAATCCGTGAATAGCCTGGGGGTTTGTAGGAGGAGCGAAACAGTGATTTTTTATCGTAAGACTGTAAGTAATGGAGATGCTTACGAAAAATTGGATTTTAGTCCAAGTCCCGTGGAATACTTGGTGCATTTCACTTCAAGGTGGATTGACGGGAAGGACTAAAAAGCCATTTTACTTTTCTCGATAGAACAGATAATAAGGGAGGTTATCATTAGACCTCGGATTTTTAGGTAGCAATAGATTAGAATGCAAAGTAATTTGGTTTGTATGAAGTGTCATGACACCCGTTGTACCATAATGTAGCAAGAGTAACATAAATTCAAGGAGTTGGTGTATAAGCCGTACCCCTAATGCCAATGCAAATCTCATAGCACAACTGCTGTACGGGATAGTATACACTTGTTCGAGTAAATTTGCATTATCCTATCAGTACCTAAAAATCCTAACTCTAGCATCAACGTTGGGTTTCATGAGTCTTCAGCCACTGCGCTCGTCCAGTAGTCAGAGAAACAATATGTAACCGAAAATCTCGCACAACTTCCGACCGGGAACTGTAACGTACAATAAACTCTCTAATCGTCCTCATTCTGTCTCTACTCTGTCCATCTTTATCGTACTTCATGTTGCTGCCTCGTGCTGTCAAAGAAAAATATCAATTTAAGCGTTTGAATACAGGCATGGAACTTCGCATAAATTCATGCAGAAAACATGTAATCTATTGCAAATTTCCGTGCGAAGAACGGGTACAACTGCGAGTGTATTAATAAATTACTAAGGGATTTAGTATTAAACTGCGTGTTTCTACATTCTCTCAGCTGCTATTGTATAATCAGTACAGCTGTTGGTACGTAATTATTGGAAGCATTTTGCCCACCGCAAGCTTATCAGAATTATGGTGTGAAACTAACACAGCCGGCGTTGTGCGAGGTGAGTATAGATTTTCTAATAAAACACTTATGACACACAGAAAGGGACTGTGTATTCAACGGGCCATTGCCGAAAATGGAGAATCGTCTGTATTTCCAACCAGTGCAGGCTATAACGTCACCCCTTCTCTCTTACAAATCGAATTTATGAATACCACGTGAAATGATCATGTACATAATTTAAACCTCCATTTGGAATTCCCTTTGACAAATACAGAGAGATGTGGATATATATAACACAGTTCTACATTCGCTTTGCTACGTGCTTTGGTCTACTTTTAGAACTTTGTTAGCTTGAACGAAACTCGAATATTCAATGTACGTAATTTCGTATCTACCAATTAAACATTGCTGTGAGCGCAGAAAACGAGCTACGAAAGGCTTATGAAACTAATTTTTGCCTAGATTAAGACTTTCTAAATGTTCTCGTTATAAGAAAGCGTTTTAATATAAACAAAAATAATCCTAATCGTACCTCTCTTATAATATCGATACTCACCCTTGCGTGCTGTATCCCACACAATGTTACAAAATTGCCCGCAATGGCTGATCTCTAATTTTCTCATTGTTAGTGCTGTGAAACTTTAATCCTCTCACTGAAACTCCCAAACCTTTACGGAATTAACATTATTACTCGTAAAATCTCCAGAAACTCCAAGATGAAAGTGCAAAATAGTGAAATGATATGGCATGGGATATGGCTTCTAGAACCGGGAGTGTCCGAGGACATGTTGAATCCCGTAGGCGACCTGCACGTCGTGATGAGGACGAAATGATGATGAAGACGACACATACACCCAGGCCCCGTGCCACCGAAATTAACCAATGATGGTTGAAATTCCCGACCCTGCCGGGAATCAAACCAGGAGCCCTGTGATCAAAGGCCAGCACGCCAACTATTCATCCATGTAGCCGGACTGCAAATTAGTGAGTTGATCACATTCAATAACACTAGCCAACATGATTTTGCAGTAAAATAGAAAATATGTAATTCTTATGGAAATCGCTGCCCTGATTCTGAAAATGATGCTATTTTTCCTATCACGTCTAGTTTTGATGCAATTTGGTCTTTTAGTATCTGCATGAATTCGTAAGATGCAATGTTGAGAGATGTACTCGCGCAACTTTTTTAGAATTGCTGTCTAAATTTTCATTTTGTAGTTGGGTATTTTCTGGTAAATTCATAACAAACACCCCCAGATACGCAATAGACCGTGAGGTATTTAGAATTGAAGATAAGATAGTTGATAGTTTGTGTCTCATCTTAGACCACTTGAATAAACAGACGTGTTTAAAGCCCCGGCCCTTATGCAGTGTTTATGATGGACTGATAAACCAGTTTCCATTCAAAGATAACAGTCCGAAAGTATTATACTCAAGAAGATGAACTTGTATTTTGTACGAATGTTTCAAATCTTCTACATCAATTAGGAGAGAAAGAGTATGATCCTAGTAACTGGCGTGTTTTTATTGACTCTTCCAAAATAAGTTTAAAGGCTGTTTTGCTTCATAGTACAAATGTTCTGGCATCCGTCCACTTGCACACTCCACAAAAATGTCTGAAACATACGAGAACTTAAATTTGGTGCTTGAATAAATTAAATATCATGAGCATGGGTGGCAAATTTGCGGTGATTTGAAGATCATTGGATTGTTGCTGGGACAACAAAAATGCTATACAAGATTTCTCTGTTTCCTATAGGGCACGGTATAAACATTGGGATACAGTGAATTGGCCAGAAAGGAAACAACTACAACCAGGATACAAAAATGTCTTGAATGTAAGTCTTAATGACCGTGAAAAAATTCTACTTCCACCCTTGCACATCAAATTAGGATTGATGAAACTGTATGTCAAGGCATTAGATAAAAGTAGCCTATACTTCCAATATTTATCCACTAAATTTCCCTCATTATCAGATGCAAAAATCAAAGAAGGCGTATTTGATGGACCACAGATTCGCAAACGGATGAAGGATAAAAATTTCACAGACACGATGACCAAAATTGAGAAAGAGGCATGGGACACATTCAAAGATGTCGTGACTAAATTCCTTGGCAACATTAAGGACCTTAAATACAAAGAAATTGTAAGGAAAATGTTGGTAAAGTTTAAGGAACTCGGTTGTAATATGAGCCTTAAATTTCATTTCTTAGCTTTGCATCCGGATATTTCCCGCCAAATTTAGGAGGTGTCAGTGAAGAACAAGGTGAAAGGTTTCACCAGGATCTCAAAGATGCTATCAGGGACGTTGGGATGTGAATATGATGGCCGATTACTGTTGGTCAATTGCACGAGACGACATTTCTAGAGACCATTCAAGAACTTCAAAAACCCGCAAATTCCACGGAAAACGGGAAAAGAGATGGAGGTGTGAATCTAACTTGCACATAATGTAAGTAAAAAAGCTATGTATATTTAACCATGTAGTTTTTATTCAAAGTACGGCTATATTAATTTAAAAGCAACTGTAAATCCTAAACTAAATAGACGCTTTATGCTTCAGTTTCACGAATTTCAATATACATTAAAAATATAATTCAAACCATCTACTTGCTTACAAAGCAGCACTTATGTGTATTTAATGCATGCAAAATATGATGAAGTTTTGCAAGCTGAAATTAACATTAATACATCAAATTTAATCAATACTATGTATGAATAATTTTACGTAATAACAAAACATATTTTGTAAAATTACCATTAAACCAGACATGATACACCAAAACTAATTTTTTCTCGAATTATGCGTTAATAAATTCATAAAACCCATCTATTTTCTCTTCTACCGCACAAAAAAGTTTTTTTCCAGGCTAGTGTAATGAACCATGTCCAAAAGACTGCGGGACGCTGAACAAGTTAAAAGAAGCAAGAAATAAATAAAGGGAAATGAGTAGAGAATAACGAAAGGAAGAAAATGAGATAAAGACGAATGAAATTTGAATTTTGAATTTGAATTGAATTTATTGATCATGATTTACATGCCACTGAGACTGAAAAGCCCCTTTATGTAGCGTCTTCTTATAATACAATGCAGATTTATGAAAACAGTAACTACATTTTTATAATATTAAAGTATTAAACTAAACAAGAAACTTAAAAAAATGAAAATACAGATACCAAATCCAGTAAGGTTAAGACATACATTATATGATAAGTAAGAAAGTAAATCATTAAGCCCTTCTGTTATTTTGGACTACATGGGTTTAAAGAATATAAAGCTAAAGCAGAGAAACAATTTTCTTCGAAATATGCATATTCCTGATTGTTCGACACAAGAATGCCTGATCTCAGCCTCTTGCGTACTCCTCCAGAAATATAGATGTTAAGAACTGCTTTAGTTGGGTACAGTTAGTGTTACTTGCGAAACGGTGAAGATTAAAGACATTAAAGATACGTGATGCAGTGCAAACAAAGGATTTGTTAAATTTAGTGGTACGATGAAGGGGAATTTGAAGGGTGGTTTTTGTAAACCTATTATCTCTGTTATGTACCGACTCCATAGGTTTAAATGCATTATAAAGGTAGGATGGTGCCTTCAGTTTGAGAATTTTCTGCGTAGCAACAGGTACTGAGATTTCCCGACGTTGATGGAGTTTCAACCATTGTAGCTGTATGTAATAGGGTGTTATGTGTTCATCACGCCTGGCATTTGTAACGTAACGAACACATGCGTTTTGTACCCTCTGTAGTTTTATATTCAAAGTTTCAGATAAGTCGTTGTATACGACTGAACCATAGTCAATTATTGTAAATATAAGACTTTGAACAAGTAGTTTTCGCATGAAAGGTGGTGTACATGACACGTTACGTTTCAAAATATGCATGGATGACACAACTTTTCGGATTACATTTGACGTATGATCAGACCAGGATAAGGTTCTGTCGAAAATTAGACCTAGATTGTTAACGGTGTCACTATAATGAATATCTGTCTCTAGAATTTTTATTGCTGGGAGGGATTTGAGGTCAACAGTTTTCAGGAGTTTTGTGTAACCTATGCAAATAAGCTGGGTCTTAGCCACATTTAATAAGGTAGTGGGTGATTGATTGAGTGAGTGAATGAGGAAGGAAGAAGGGAAAGAGGAGAAAAGAAGATAATGTAAGAAAAATGAAGAAAGGAAGAAAGGAAGGAAGGAAGGAAGGAAGAAAGGAAGGAAGGAAGGTAGGAAGGAAGGAAATGCGTGATAGAGGGAGGAAATTAGAAAGGAAAGAAAAGTGTAGAAAAAGGAGGACAGAGCACGAAAAGGGGATAGTGAGATGTGGGGGAACAGTGGAGGGACCGAACAAGTGGCTGTGCATTTAGGGTCACATAGCTATCAGCTTGCATTCGGGAGATAGTGGGTTCGAACCCCCCACTGTCGACAGCCCTGAAGATGGTTTTCCGTGTTTTCCTTTTCACACCAGCCAAATGCTGGTGCTGTACCTTAATTTAGACCACGGCCGCTTCCTCCCCACTCCTAGATTTTTCCTATCCAATTTCCGCCATAAGACCTATCTATGTCGGTGCGGCGAAAACCAAATTATAAACTATGGAGGAATAATAATAATAATAATAATAATAATAATAATAATAATAATAATAATAATGGGTTTACCTGTCACTAACTATTTTTATGTTTTTCAGGGGCGCCGATGTGCCAGAATTTTGCCGATGAAGTAAATCTAAATCTACGAGGATTCAAGGAATTAAATATGTGAATAACAGAGGAAAGAAGGAAAGAAAGGGATAAAGTTGTGAAGAATTAATGTGGGAATGGAGGGAAACTTTGCAGTTATTCCTGACGTGTTATCACTCAGTCATTGGTACAAGGACAGAATGACAGAATTGAACCGAATTTACAGTGCACTATGTCTTCTGGTAGGGGCTAGAGCAATTTTGTTACTTTCATTGATCTGTCTCTGTCTTATCCTTGGCTTTGACAATATGAAAGTGACTGAGGTATGAGCGATGCTAGTAATTCCAATCCTTATGCAGCCAGTCCCTGCTATGAATGGTGCGAAAACGTTGCCCATAGGGTCGGTTGGTGCATGCATTTCAGTGGGCTTGGCAGACTGATATGCAATAGCTACTTCTGGCCCGGTGAGGAAAGCAACGGGAAGCTACCTCACTCCTCGTTTCCCTAGTACGCCTCTTCAGTGACGCCTAGGCCATCTATGACAGCTGATGGCAGAGCTGTTGAGGATCCAACCAGCCTTAGGGCTGAAGACTGAACATACAATAATTAATATGCCACTAAGACCCTTGTGTAGCGTACACATGAAATAACATACAGTAGATTTATGGCGTGATCAAAAAGTTTCCCTTTGAGGGCGTTCCTGTAGTGGACATGCAACGTTGCGCGGCTCCCATGTGGGCATATAACCACGGACAAGTAGGCAAAAGGGTTAGTGTGGCAATCTTTTCGAGCCGAAGTGCGTGCGTTAGATGTGGTCACGTGAACTACAGCAACGTTATTAACAAATGCGTCCAAACAGGACCAACGTGCTGTTATTGTGTTCTTGGATGCAGAAGGACAAACACCGGTGTACATCCATAGGAGACTGAAGACTCTATAAAGGGCGGCATGTCTGTCGAAAACTACTGTTCTGGAATGGTGCACCACGTTCAGTGCGGAGCCCGTTTCGACACAAAACGCCGGTCGATCTGGGAGCCACCCTCATCCATTACGGACAACAACAACTCAAGTGGGAGACACTCAAGTACCTGCCCTATAGTCCTGATCTCTCCCCATGTGATTATAAAGCCTCCGGTCGCCTCAGAAAAGCCTTGAATGGTCGACGCTTCCTGTGTACGAGGATGTGCAGCAGACGGTTACGGACTTCTTCACTCAGCAGGACACAGCGGTTTGCCACACGGGGATCTTCAACCTGGTGCATCGATGCGATGAATGCCTCAATTCTCACGGCGATTCTGCCTAATTGACATCCATATTCAGGACTGTACGGCCGTCCAATGGAAACGTTTTCATCGACGCTTATAGACAGATTTATTTATTTATTTATTTATTTATTTATTTATTTATTTATTTATTTATTTATTTATTTATTTATTTATTTATTTATTTATTTATTTATTTATTTATTTATTTATTTATTTATTTATTTATTTATTTATTCTACTTTAAATGGCGAAGTTAGGGTCATATGTCCCTGTTTTACACTTAATCAGTTGTTACATGTGTAACATAAGGTTTAAAAAACAGAAACGAATTACTATACTACTGTGCTATCTTACTGAACATAAAATATCTAATGTAGTACATATATAGTCCGTGGCCTTAATTAAGGTACAACGCAGCATTTAACTGGTCTAAAAATGGCAAACCGCGGAAAACCATCTTCATGGCTACTGGCAGTGGGACTCGAACCCACTATCTCCCTGCTCATTGTGATCAGACAGCATGGAAAGTTTGGTATACTTACTTTTTCAGGGAACATGAACGTCTTTTCGAGTTTGGTCCTCGCGCAGGAAGCTCTGAACGAGTCTACAGTCGCCTGCCATTGAATTAGGACCTTTGGTCTGGATTTTGTTTTAATAAAACTTAATGAACTTTCTATACGATTGCATTCCCGTATAAAATTCAGTGCTTCGATACTTGTAATACATGTTGTCATCAAGCGGAGTATTCAGAAATTCTCCTCCCCACTTCTGGATTTGATAAGGGCCTTAATGCGACGTGGTATACAATTGTGATACCTTCACAGCCAGTCTCTTAATATCGTCATCCTGATGCTGTACCTCTATTATACAGAATACTCCACAGAAAACAATACAAAATTAGTAACCTAATGTAATGGTACTTTGTTAGTTGAACTAAAAATACCAACCATAACTACATTTAATATTAAAATGCCCAATAAAATTCGTGTTCGAAATCATCAAAATTCAAATTGTATTCACAAAAAGTCACGATATATTATTTAGGGGTCCGTACTATAACAGCAAGACACTTCAAAATATCCCACCGAGCTCGATAGCTGCAGTCGCTTAAGTGCGGCCAGTATCCAGTATTCGGGAGATAGTAGGTTCGAACCCCACTGTCGGCAGCCCTGAAGATGGTTTTCCGTGATTTCCCATTTTCACACCAGGCAAATGCTGGGGCTGTACCTTAATTAAGGCCACGGCCGCTTCCTTCCCATTCCTAGGCCTTTCCTGTCCCATCGTCGCCATAAGACCTATCTGTGTCGGCGCGACGTAAAGCAACTAGCAAAAAATATATATATCCTAGCAAGCAAATTTAGCGATAAATTCAGAAAAATTGAAAATTTAGTAATTCATTGTCTGGTCAATGTAGACTGAGAGGGACGCATTTCTTGTAAATGAGATTAAGCAAATCTACACGTCGTTTTTCACAGTTCCGGAAAATCTGATAAAGCAAACACAAGAAAGGAATAATTATGCCACGCTGGCCACCAGCCGTCTGTGAGAGGACCACATCAGAAGAGAACAACAAGAATAAGAAGGTGGAACTTACGATCTAATTTCACTCTCATCACTTTCTTTTGTTTCTGAGAATCCGTCATGAGTGAATGAGCGGTATCTCTCATTTACATATCAATATTTGAGTGTAAAATGAAACTTAAAAGCTGTAAACTGTCGGAGAGGTAATTCATGCTTAAATGGTTCTCTTATCACATGAATCCTCAGGACCTCCATGTCCAACATCAGGTAGTGCGTGGGAAGAGCCTCTCGTCGTTAGCAACACACGAGAGGGCTGTAATTACGACTGTGGTTGGGGACGTGAGGGAGTTAAAACATGTCCCTAGGCGAGGCAGCCTGGCGCGGCGTGTTAATCCTGTACATTTAACATAGCACTAGTGGTGACCCCAGCTCTGGGAGGAAATACTTACATTTTACTTACATCAGGTTCTTCGTTATTGCTTCGATGATATATTCTACTCTCCATAAAAGTAATTTCCGATGCATGTATGTTAAATCTTCTGCACTGATGTTCGTTGGATCCTCATAATTTTTTTCTAGTGGCCTTACGTAGCCCCGACACAGATAGGTCTTATGGCAACGATAGGATAGTAAAGGGCTAGGAGTGGGAAGGAATCGTCCTTCGCCTTAATTAAGGTACAGCCCCAGCATTTGCGTAGTGTGAAAATGGGAAACCACGAAAAACCATCTTCAGGGCTGCCGACAACCCACTATCTCCCGGATACAAGCTCACAGCCGCGCGCCCCTAACCGCACGGCCAACTCGCCCGATGGATCCTCATAAAGCACCACCAAAGTTTATGCGGTTATAGAAACCGACAAAATTCATGAAATCGAAAGTTAGGCCTACTAATTTACCTAATCGTATCCAGTAAACATACGTTTCCAGGTATAAATATTTGATTATAAGTCTCGAATTTTTCGTTATATCGTCGCTGCGCGAGCAATACCTCGCACTCCACAATGCTCTCCTTACCCATTATTTTCCAACCCTCTCCCTCGGATCTATGAAGCTACTCAAGGGCAACTTTCCATACAACAATTTTTACAACTCCACTTCTGTAGAGCCAACGTTTGAGCATTAATAGATTTAAAACTGCTACTCCTACACACCTGCAATTTTTATGAGGAATGCATGTAACACTGTGGCAAAGGAAAATTTCACTAAGCAAAATTTGGCAGATTAAAATAATTTGGAAAATCTATAGCGGGCGATTTGAACAACCGGAGGGACGTAACTCATAGTTAAAATATAATAGTTTTGTTTTTATTTCTAAGGGCATATTTACTTTTGAAAATTTATTTTTACTATAAAAAGATTACGTACTTTTAGGTTCCCTTTTTGATCCTCTTGCTTCATTTTCTCGTACTGGTTTTTATTGTCTGACGAAAGTTGAAAAAAGTCCTCTCCAAAATACATTGAAAACTAGTCGAACACACTTGATCCTACCAGTAAGTTATGGAAAACACCTTGATATTCAGTGAAGAGATTGGGTGCGATAAAATCTAAATTATTAGAAAATTGTACAGGCGTAGGCCCAATTCGTTGAGATATCTTCGCCAGCCGAGGTCCTTCATCTTCTTCCATTTAACACTTCTCATCTTCAAATCCTTCGCTTTATATTTCAAAATCACTACCACCACTGCTGTAGCTATCTCTTTTATCGGTATAACCTACTAAATCAACACATTCGTCCTGCAAATACGGTATTTTCTCATCAATAACACAACCCAGCGCTCTACCATGCCACCATTTCTGTTTACATCGAGTGCGACGTTGCCGCGATACGTGCGTCACATATTTCCAAAAGCATTCAAACTACTATCCAATCATCACTAAACATGATAGATAGCAATTTTTTCTATATACTCTGTGCTAAAAGTGTCAGTAGTTAACTCTAAAATTCGTCAAGAGATGGCAGAATTGTACCCTCCTAAAACACTGGCACGACCTAGTACGATATATGACGGAATGCGATTCCTTTTTCGCTACGACTTAGTATGATATATTAGGGAGGGAAGGCTGGTTATACCTCTCAGGCACACATGGATATGCAGTCCGTCAGAACAGTGTTAGTTGCGTTCATTTTCCTATGCCAGTTTTTAAATGAAACTTATTGTGCCGTGCTTGTAGGAATGTATATTTTCATGAAGTATTTACGCACTAGTACAGTATAATGCATTTAAGGTTCATTTTCATTTACACATTAGCACAGGAAAATGGACACAAGGAAAATTTTTCTGATGGACTGCATATTCATGTGTGGCTTGGAGGCGTGATCAGTCTTAATAAGGATGATGGACAGGAAGAGCATTGAATGGTACGAGGTAGGCTATCACTCGCACAGCGACGATATATCGCCAAATTCTCGACTTGGCCCCGAAACCTTATTTACGGAGCTAGAGTTGGTTCCCGTTAATTTTGGGTTAATCGTCTTATTAAGATAGCAGTAACATTCTCCTGTATTTTCCCTTATATTGCTGCAGAACGTCAATATCCACTTGCAATTCGGGCAGAATTTTTATCCGAACGTACCACTGAATTGCTCTGAATATTCTCAAAGCAAATTAAATGGACAGTTTTAACCTCTACAAGCCAATAAGGTCCAATTAACGGATGTCCTCCAGAAAACAAAGTACGACACTGTCATCAAATTAAGGATCAAAAATAAAATCAGGCCAAGAAAGGAAAATTGCAAATGAATAATATGCGTGCGAATGTGGATGGTGTGTTTTAAATTTTGACCATCCATGACTGAAACATTATTTTAGTTTTTGGTTCAGTTTAATATGTTATTAATTTATTTTACACGGAAACAGAGGACTTAATTTCCTTACTGTATAACAACATCCACAACTGTATGTACTGCAGGGGATAGCCTTCAACTTTTTAAAAATGGATGTAAAATAGTAGTTACTAGGAATCCAACTGTTGCACTGACCCTAAAAGTGTTTGCGAACCAACTCTAGTGTTTCCTTGAAAATTGTTGGGAAACAGCTCCATTCCGGCTATATATACTGACTGACAGAGCAAATGCAACACCAAGAAGGAGTGGTTCGAAAGGGATGAATGTTGCGGAAAAAACAGAGACGGCACGGACGAATAATTGATGTTTATTTCAAACCGATATGCAGGTTACACAATGCGCACGGCATCGACTCAGTAGGATGTAGGACCACCGCGAGCGGCGATGCACGCAGAAACACGTCGAGGTACAGAGTCAATAAGAGTGCGGATGGTGTCCTGAGGGATGGTTCTCCATTCTCTGTCAACCATTTGCCGCAGTTGGTCGTCCGTACGAGGCTGGGGCAGAGTTTGCAAACGGCGTCCAATGAGATCCCACACGTGTTCGATTGGTGAGAGATCCGGAGAGTACGCTGGCCACGGAAGCATCTGTACACCTCGTAGAGCCTGTTGGGAGATGCGAGCAGTGTGTGGGCGGGCATTATCCTGCTGAAACAGAGCATTGGGCAGCCCCTGAAGGTACGGGAGTGCCACCGGCCGCAGCACATGCTGCACGTAGCGGTGGGCATTTCACGTGCCTTGAATACGCACTAGAGGTGACGTGAATCATACGCAATAGCGCCCCAAACCATGATGCCGCGTTGTCTAGCGGTAGGGCGCTCCACAGTTACTGCCGGATTTGACCTTTCTCCACGCCGACGCCACACTCGTCTGCGGTGACTATCACTGACAGAACAGAAGCGTGACTCACCGGAGAACACGACGTTCCGCCATTCCCTCATCCAAGTCGCTCTAGCCCGGCACCATGCCAGGCGTGCACGTCTATGCTGTGGAGTCAATGGTAGTCTTCTGAGCGGACGCCGGGAGTGCAGGCCTCCTTCAACCAATCGACGGGAAATTGTTCTGGTCGATATTGGAACAGCCAGGGTGTCTTGCACATGCTGAAGAATGGCGGTTGACGTGGCGTGCGGGGCTGCCACCGCTTGGCGGCGGATGCGCCGATCCTCGCGTGCTGACGTCACTCGGGCTGCGCCTGGACCCCTCGCACGTGCCACATGTCCCTGCGCCAACCATCTTCGCCACAGGCGCTGCACTGTGGACACATCCCTATGGGTATCGGCTGCGATTTGACGAAGCGACCAACCTGCCCTTCTCAGCCCGATCACCATACCCCTCGTAAAGTCGTCTGTCTGCTGGAAATGCCTCCGTTGACGGCGGCCTGGCATTCTTACCTATACACGTGTCCTGTGGCACACGACAACACGTTATACAATGACTGTCGGCTGAGAAATCACGGTACGAAGTGGGCCATTCGCCAACGTCGTGTCCCATTTATCGTTCGCTACGTGCGCAGCACAGCGGCGCATTTCACATCATGAGCATACCACAGTGACGTCAGTCTACCCTGCAATTGGCATAAAGTTCTGACCACTCCTTCTTGGTGTTGCATTTGCTCTGTCAGTCAGTGTATATCGAACAAGAAATGGCTGATATTCCTCCGCAATTTTCATCCTGCCATTTCCAATATGTTGGTGCTCAACTTGGTTTTGACTTTTCAACCCCTAAAACACGGTTACTTTCCTGACTACAAGTGCAATTTTCAGTATAGTTTCTGCTGCTTCCCTTTTCTTTATGGAAGGTATTAAAACAAATTTCTCGTTCTATATTGAATAATTGCACCACATGAGCTGTGACATTCAAAAGAATTGCCGAATAGGAAATATTCACTTCATTTCGGGTTGTTAAATGCCGATTTGAATATGAAATCTCAGTTTTAAAATGTTTAAGATATTTTTCAGTAGTTTGTTATCAATTCGAAAGTGAGATCAAGGTCCGCTTTAAATAATTTTCGACTTGCATGGTCATGTTACAACGTACGCTTCAAGCTGTGATCTAAGCTGTAGTGTTTCACAGAGTAAGCTGGAAGTGCTCACGCATCTGGATGTGTGTCAGTGAAGAAGCTCTCGTTTCGGCCATGGATATCGGAATGTAAACTGTATAGCTAATAAATCATACTGTACGTGATTACTTTCATAAGCCTGGTATATTATAGGACAAAGGCATACTTAATATATTCTACCTGTATTACTGTGACATCGAATGAGAGTGAATATGGCACACTATACAGGGTTGTTCACCTAACATGTTACACGCAAATAACTTCTAAACCATAAAAGATATCAGCATTCTGTTTTCATATTCGTAAATGGTACGCAGGGTCTTGTAAAATAACGTGCTACTTAGCCTCATGGGGTGATTAACAACCGAGATATTAATATTAACTCCATATTCTAAACGGTACGGCACAAATTTATACAACTGATTTAAAAGTTCATCTGCGTACAAGTTCAAATATGTAAGTATTTTCAAAATCGGACAATTACTTTTTGAGATATAAATAAGAACAGCATGCGTGGTTTTGCATGCCGCATCAGACGGCGTGAAGTCGGGCAAGGACATATTGAGGCGCAAGCTGCTTCCTGGCCTTGATTCCAGCCACAGAACGGATACCAGGCATGTACTGTAAACATAATGTGATGTACCGTAACATACCCTAGGTGTGCAACGTTATTGTATGACTGGCGAACACACAACAGGGAAGGGAGATTAAAGTTGTATTGTTTTGTTTTGACATGTAATAGCCTGATCTCAGTTTAGCGTTTTTTCTGACGGATGGGAATGGGAAGGATTTGAAAAGAAAGTCGGCCTATCACAAAGGTACCTATCCGGTATTTGCCTGGTGTTGAACATGGGACACCATGAAAATCAATGTCAGGTTGGGCGAGGCAGGACTCGAACCTACGCTCTCCCGAATGCACGCTACTACAGTCGCGCTGGAGCTCTGCGGAGATTAATGCGTGTAAAATAAAACATAAATAATAGTGTTGCTGCCATCTCACTACAATCAGCTCTGAACATTTGCTTTTCTAGAAGGAGCTCTTCCGGTGTTTTGTGTTACGTTTATTTCTGAACTCATACAGTAGTATATACTGTACACTAAAACTAGTGACAATTATAGCTTTCGTTATGTTCCTTTCAAGGCAAAGTACTTATTTTATTCATTTTAAACGCATCAACCCTTTCTGTCCTGTCATGTGTTCGCCTGTCATACACACATGTGTACGAGGTGCTTACGTGCCTGGTACCCATTCTGTGGCTGAACTCACTCCCAGGAAACTGCTTGCGCCTCAATATGTCCTTGCCCGACTTCACGCCGTCTGATGCGGCATGCAAAACCACGCATGCTGTTCTTATTTATATCTCAAAAAGTAATTGTCCGATTTTGAAAATACTTACATATTTGAACTTGTACGCAGATGAACTTTTAAATCAGTTGTATAAATTTGTGCCGTTCCATTTAAAATATGGAGTTAGTATTAATATCTCGGTTGTTAATCACCCCCATGAGGCTAAGTATCACGTTATTTTACAAGACCCTGCGTACCATTTACGAATATGAAAACAGAATACTGATATCTTTAATGGTTTAGAAGTTCTTTGCGTGTAACATGTTAGGTGAATAACCCTGTATAAATGTACAGAACGCAACGAAAGTCGTTGGATGCAGAGTAAGGTTTCGGCCTGTAAATGGCCACGGCTGGTCCGTGGTCCGTAAGCACTGCATTCCGTCCGACCAACGGAGAAGAGGAGTGGTAGTTGCGGCTCTACCATGGTTCTACAGCTCTGCATTCGGGAGACGAAGAAGGACTCGATCCCACCGTCGGCTGTCCTGAAAACTGTTTTCGTTTTCCTCTTTTTTCCTGCACTGAGGTGAAATCCGGCACAGTTACTAATATATTTCAAGGCCACCAACGCCCACACCTTCACCATACATCTCCTTCACCACCACAAATCTCCCGGTTTGGAAGATGGCGTCGCCATCTAAGAGGCCCGCCTCCCCCTTTAGGGGAGGAATGAATAAAGCAAGCAAGCAATCAATCAAGGGCCACTGATGGTCCACGAATTTCCCGGGCTGAGAGACGGCATCGCCGTCTAAGAGGTCCGTCTCCCTCTTCAGAAAAGGGATGAAAACAATTTTATGTAATTTATTGCTTGCTACAGGATGTTTATCCCAATTACAGCAAGATTCTTTATGATACAAATTGGAATAACAAATAATTATTGTTTTATATTACCTAGCCAAACTTCATTAAATATAATCGCAACCAATCTAATACAATTAATGTAATCCTCTCTCTCCTGTTATTGTGGGCTTGGGCTTACAAGTCTTTGTTCCAGTATAGTTAAATACACTGAGCATACAGCTTTTAACGCTGAAAACATTTCCTAGTGGACAAAGTAGGAATCCCCATACCACGGAAAACATAAAATTTAGCAATATCCTCAACTGTGCCGAAAGTTGAACGGCTAAAGGGTCCGGAAAGGTGTAAAATTGTGAGCTTTGGATAGCTCTATCAAAGTAAAACAACAAATTTTGAAAAACACTTCCGGCCTAATTGCAGTTCCGAAAAAACTGAACAAATAGCTTTTTCTTTACTCGATTTCTGTTTGATTCAAATACTAACCAAATTAACATATTTATATAATTAATTCTGTCATTTGTTCCTTGGTTCAATTTCCTTCGTGATTATTTTTTTTTGAAAAATTTACACACGGAATGTAGTTATACGGGCTTAAGTGAAGCTCTGCATTGACTCACACTAGCGCTCTTAGTGGTAAGAAAAGGCAAACTGATAATCTAATCGACCAGATGACGATGATTAATAAAAGTATTATAATTTTTTAGGAATAAATAAAGAATATATTCTCATAGGTTATTATATTTACCTAAAATTCGTAGTTCATATCCCTAGGATGTTTTCAACATGGAGTTGCTTTCCTGCAGGGCTATAAGTGTGGATATTTTTATCATAACTTTTATGTCTTAATGCTAGTCGTGAATTCTTTTAAAAATATTTTCACGTTTGTACTGAAATTAGTAGTGGTATGTAAAGACCCTGTGTCATAAAGCCACAAAATAAAAGTGTTTAAAGTAATGGTTAGCATTCCACGTGTTGACATTTCTTCAAGGATGCAGTATTTTCCTCTGTCTTCCGCCACTTCAAGAGCAAAATCTAGTTTTCACTGGTCTCAATCTCATTCACGGCTGTGATAATAAAGAAGCTGCCGAAGTATGCGTGGTGCTGAGTACTGACATTCGGGGTACAACTAGAGTGCCTGGATATTATACAAGGTCTGGTTGTGCTTCAACATAACTGTCTAGCCCAGAGAGGACAGCAATGGCAAACCACCTTTTTCCTTGTCATGCCTTGTACGATCAGGCTGTCGTCGCTGTTTGCATTTTTTCCTATAACTACGTAAATAACATTTGGTATTGCTATTCTGTGGCTCCAACCAGCTTTCAGACTTAGGGCTTAATAGGCAGACTATTTTGTGCTTTTCCTACGCTGCAGTTCCTCATCTTATGTTTGTGTATTCACGTATTACGTATATGAGAAAGGAATCCATAGGAGAAAGCTGCAAACATACCTAAATAATTAAATAATTTTTTCACTCTCTCTATTGAAACCAATATATCGTCGCTGTGCCTACAAAAACTGCTAGGTGATAATAGTCCAGCCTAGAACTCTGACCAGAAAGGTTCTGCCATCTAAAGATCAGAATTGCATTAACTATGTCAACGATTTTTTGCCGTGATACACGTGCTGCGGCTCAGTATTTCTCCCCTCAGCATTGTCACATACCGGTATTTCGGGGCGCAACGGCGATATAATGTTTAGAATCGGACATGTATATACTCGTATCATTCTCAATTGGCTGTGAACCTCCATAAACAATTCCTTTCCCTATTAATTCTCAATACAAGGTAAGATAGCGAAACAAACGACATGATTCAGACTTGAAACTGTTGAACGCACGTAAAGCTACGTTCGCTGAACAGTTACCCGAGGTCTGTTGTTCGTTGGCTTCACGGGTATTCAACGCTCGTGTGGCGCCGGCCTTCTTCTTTCTGTGGGTCCGGTGTACTCCAATGGCACGAGCATCTTAGAAAGTGCAAGTCTCATTTCACTATCTCGATATCCTGACGAGAAATAGGAGCTCGCCACGCGGTGGAATCAAGCACGCCCTTCTTCCTCGGATGGGCAGACCCATCTTATGATATTGATTGATTGATTGATTGATTGATTGATTGATTGATTGATTGATTGATTGATTGATTGATTGATTGATTGATTGATTGATTGATTGATTGATTGATTGATTGATTGATTGATTGATTGATTGATTGATTGATTGATTGATTGATTGATTGATTGATTGATTGATTGATTGATTGATTGATTGATTGATTGATTGATTGATTGATTGATTGATTGATTGATTGATTGATTGATTGATTGATTGATTGATTGATTGATTGATTGATTGATTGATTGATTGATTGATTGATTGATTGATTGATTGATTGATTGATTGATTGATTGATTGATTGATTGATTGATTGATTGATTGATTGATTGATTGATTGATTGATTGATTGATTGATTGATTGATTGATTGATTGATTGATTGATTGATTGATTGATTGATTGATTGATTGATTGATTGATTGATTGATTGATTGATTGATTGATTGATTGATTGATTGATTGATTGATTGATTGATTGATTGATTGATTGATTGATTGATTGATTGATTGATTGATTGATTGATTGATTGATTGATTGATTGATTGATTGATTGATTGATTGATTGATTGATTGATTGATTGATTGATTGATTGATTGATTTACGAAGCACACGATACAGCTAAAATGAGCGCATTTCCCTTGTACTGTCAACACACTAATTAACAAATGTAAACTTTCATAATAAAATATAACAAGCATAACAAAAGATAACAACACGTACACAGCCTACTAATACCAACTGTCCAAATAGAAAACCACGCGAATGTCCAGCATAACTGGAATATATTCGGCACATTGAGTACCTTCAGCGCTTAATTTAATCAGACGTCCGGCTTAAACACAATAAGCTCCTGGTGAGGTTAAGCATTTACCTTAAACATGTCTCCGTTGCGGTGGTAGCAGAGTTCCCTCAATAACCAACATCAAAGGAGTGAACACAACATTGATATTATGTACTCCAAAACAGTAGATGAAATGTGGGGTTTCTAGCGCCTCCTCTTCCTTAGAAGGGCAAAAGGGCTCATCCTCCTCCTCCTCCTTATCCGTCTGGTTTTACCCTTTTTCCCTTTTTCCAGGCGGATAAAGAGGAGGATGAGCCCTTTTGCCTTTCTGGGGAGGACGAGGCGCTAGAAACGCCATATTTCATCTACTCAAAACGAACAGCTCAAACTGTCATCATGAAGACGCTGTATTTCTCCTGTAGTCGTCCTACCACATATATAGGATCCACCATTGATCTACCTTATTGGAAACTATATTTATTTTCTCTTAATCCACTCTCTGCTACCTTCCATATGCGTTTCTCTATAATTTTTTGATAATATTTTGCACAGTGACACGTCGAAATAGTTCTCACAATTTCCTTGAAGAAGGGTAGCCTACTATTATCCCACTCCTCTCAGTACTATATACCAGGGCTGTACATACTATTTTGCAAGCAGGGCTAGTAATTAACATGAGTGACAGGTGGCGAGTTACATGTATATTACAGTTTATGAAATGTCAAAATGGCAAAACAGGATTTAACTAATGCCTTCATGTGAATTTATATTATACTATTTTTGCATAGCTTTGTGCTATCACAAGTAAATTTCGTCGCAGTTCTGACAATAGGTCATATCTCCCGATACCCTTCTTATCAATTATTTGCCTCAAGGATGGTCACTCTTCCCAGCTAGATATGGATATAGAGTCCAGCACAGCAATTTTCGTTGTGTTCATATTCCTACGCTAACGTGTAAAGGAAAACGAACCTTAAGTACATTTAGTGTACGGGTGCGTAAATAAGTCATGCAAACATACAATCTTAGAATATGGTATAAGTTAAAATTTTACCGAGTTTTCTTTTACTCTGAGAGAGAAAACTTTCATATTTCTAGATGATATAGGTCACGCGTGCGAATTTTTTTTTTTTTTTTGCTATGGGCTTTACGTCACACCGACACAGATAGGTCTTATGGCGACGATGGGATAGGAAAGGCCTAGGAGTTGGAAGGAAGCGGCCGTGGCCTCAATTAAGGTACAGCCCCAGCATTTGCCTGGTGTGAAAATGGGAAACCACGGAAAACCATTTTCAGGGCTGCCGATAGTGGGATTCGAACCTACTATCTCCCGGATGCAAGCTCACAGCCGCACGCCTCTACGCGCACGGCCAACTCGCCCGGTACGTGCGAATTGTTAAGATTTGATTTTCAAATAATTTTCCATTTCATTCTTATCCCCAATTAACCATACATAGATTCAGTTGCATTGTATGCGTTTGTTCTTGCTTAGGTTTTATTAATTCACGTGATTATGGCTAAGCGTAATATTAAGTACAAAGCTCATAACATCATGCTGAAAGAAAGACAGGTTCCTAACAACGCTACAAATTATTTCATTACTTTAACTTGAACGAAAATATCCCAGATTGTAATGACCGGCTACATAGCTGAGTTGCCAGCATCTTTTACCGTGGTCTTCAGCGTCTCGGGTTCGATTCTCGGTCGGATCAAGGGATTTTAATCTTAAATTAACTCCCTTGGATTGCGGATTGTTCCTAACATTCCTGGAACTCATCCACCATGAAACATGCAGTTTCATATATATATATATATATATATATATATATATATATATATATATGTGGCAGATTCCATCCACCAACGTCAGAAGGTCTGCCTAGCAAGAGCTGTACCAGGCTAGCAATATTCAGATAAAGACATTATTATTAAGATGCACTGTGAATATAACCCTGTTGCTAGCAGAATCAACTCATCAGGTTTCCATATTTTGGACTCTTTCATGCAAAGAAAACGTCACCCCTATGATACAGTACGAGAATCTATGCGCTGTTGTGCTATAACATCGTATCTCATCAGTCAATATCGCAATTAAGCATTCCTAAGCGACGATATGCTGATTCAAGTAGTGTGCAGGTTGAACATGCTGACCCGCAACACAATCATATTGAACATTAGAGATGCAGACCCGCAACACATCGTCTTGCTCTATGAAAACGCTGACCCGCAATACATACCTCGGATGCTGAAGTTCTACCAAAACAGCTAACAATCACTTTTAATCTGAAATATATATTATATTCGTACCCAAAATAGACGCCCGGCGACCACTGCTCTAGAATTAGAATCACAAGGCAGGGAGGAATGTTTCCTCAAAAGGATTTTTTGAAATCTCATAGTAATAGATTATTTAGTAAAAGCTCTTTTTATAACTTGATTTTTAATCTTGCCTCGACTGTTATCGAAATTCCGTTCTCACTTCAGTGAACTGTGGAGGAATGTTTTTCAGAAGGTCATACATAAATGAGAATAATGCATTGGGTCCTTTCTTTGTCATGACTTCAAAGATATATTACTTCAGAATTTATTTCAGTATCATGAATGTAAACTAAGTACATCGGGTCCTTTCTTTAACATGATTTTAAAGATTTATTACTGCAGAATTTATTTCAAAATCATGAATACAAAAAACAGCGGTTGCCAACTGATTCACATCACGGTTCCTTGAAATGAATTGGGCTTCGTGTAAAACTTTTTGTACTTTCGACATGTACCAGTAACTCTGCATACATCTCGTAGAGGCACCATTTCTGTGAGGGCTTCACAGGTGTACCAGCGGACATGCTCTAAGAAGATCAGTACTAACATTCTAACCCCGTGTTCTGTTTTTACTGTACTAGTGCAACTTGGTGAGGTCTCCATAGCACAAATACTTTGAAACAATGCAACCAATCGGTCTGTGTTCGGACGAAATTCGTTGTATGGGTGTGAAAACTGTGTAAATTCATGATATTCATATTTATTTGTTTATTTCACGTATGGCTTTCAGAGTCGAGAGTGTCCGACGACACTTTCGACTCGCCTGGTGCGAGTCTTTCTCTTTGCCACCCATGCGTGACCTGCACATCTGTACATGAGATGATGACAGTGATGTCGAAAGAGAGTGAAGCACGGTGTTGTCCCATAGCTTATTCGAGTCGAGAAACACCAGGGGTCTGAACAAGGCTTAACGTCCCCGCCTGACGGGCGAATCGCCATCAACAGCGTCACATGCTCTCACTCAATATGAACACAGCGAGGAGCTTTGGAATTTAATCCAGGCTTTTAGCACGCAATCTAGTGATTTTTCATTTTTATTTTTACACTTTTCTGGACGTCGCACCGACACAGATAGGTGTTATGGCGTCGATGGGATAGAAAAGGGCTAGGGAAGTAAGTGGCCGTGGCTTTAATTAAGGTACAGCCCCAGCATTCGCCTGGTTTAAAAACCGTGAAACCACGGAAACCATCTTCAGGGCTGCCTACAGTGGGGTTCAAAGCCACTATCTCCTGGATGCAAGCTCACAGCTGCGCGACTCTAATCGCATGGCAAACTGGCTCGGTAACCTAGCGATTAGGAATTGTATACCATCACCTCTCCTACTCTTCCGAACAAGATTATGATTGTGATTTTTTCACTAACAGTACTCGAACCCCACGGTGTCAGACAATAGAGAGTTTGTGCCTTCACGATCATCGCCACCAGGTAGTTTCAGTCGAAGTAATATACCTTAAAGTTGCGATAATGATTGCAGGCACAAACAGGTGGGAACAATGGCAGGAGGTTACACGGAATGATGAGATATAGGCTAGGTTAGGAATAACTCTTTGAATGAAGCTTCGCGTATAAACTGTCAGATGAAGAGCAGTGAACTAGGAGAATAACGTACTAAGCTATAGAGGATAAGAGAAGAAGAAGCATATGAAGGTAAACCGGTTAGATCTTCTAATGATTCAATGTTAAATGGTGTGGAACTAAACGAGGATTGTGGAGATGCTTAGTTAATTTACAGATGTTTGCAGACTGAACTTTGTAAGGCATGACAGTCTGTAACGAAGACGTATGTATATATTTTATAAAAAAACAGACCGGCTGTATCAGAGGCACGACCGAAGTTTTATGGTGTAGGATACGCCTTTCTGACATTAATGAAGTAGATCGATTGAGATGTAACAACAATATGCGCGGAAGAAGTGCTGGGCTATACGTCCCGCGCGCTGCCAGTATTCTCTGGCACGTTCTGCTACAGACATCCTGGGATTGCTCAGTTCTTCAGATTTCCCTCTATCTTCCTGAATAATTCTACAGTACCTTTCGATCCACTTAGGCCGAAGATATTTAGACATTTTTAGACATTTAGCAAATTTAGCACACTTATTGTCAACTTTTCAACTTACGTGGCCCCTAAGTTACGGAAGCCGTGCTGACTAACGGTAAATAGCGTTATAGATTTCTACCATACAAATGCAACGATATCAACCTAACATCGAGGAGGAGCGAGCTGTTTAATTTTACTCTTTCACAACACACTCAATTGCGGTACAACATTAAGGACGTTCCCACCATTCGCTATTTCGTCACTGATTATTATTGAAACTAATTTCAGAGTTTACTTTTATCCTTCATTCTTTCAACAGGATATTAACCATGTAGATATAATTTATGGTTGAAAACTCATGATGCCAAAACACTATATCGCCGTGTCAGTACAAGACTAGGATACCTGCAAAAATCATGTTATTGAGAAATAGGAGATTAAAGTTTCTAAACATTGCCACCGCAAGACCGCTGAAATTCCAGATATCGTTGTTTTCCACTGAAGGAAGATGAATTCTCCTTTAATTTCCAGTGTAAAACCCATGTATGTGCAGAATTCGCTGTTTTGCACTGAACATCATTAAGATACACTCCATTGTAAAACAAATGTATTTCACATCAAGGACCTAATGTCATAAATGTATCAATGTTATCACTTTTTATTGAAGATCGCACTAAAATACACCAACCGGTGTAAAAAAAAATCTAAAAACTTGAACTTATCGTGGTTTCGCAATCTATTTTCTACACGGGACGCAGTACCCGACCCAAAAGAAAGACTTTTCTACGCCAAAGTGTATACTAAGCAGCAATATTTTGTTTAACTGATACTTACAGCTATACTAGCTATATTACCTGGCTCTGCCCTGACACTTTATTAATTATTTACTAATACAGTGGGTACCTGTTAATTATGTATGAAGCAAATTTTTTGTAATCTCTTTATTGCGACGTTCACTGATTTTTTAAGAACTGTTTTTCAGTTTATGAGTAATTTTTATGTCCTTAATTTTAAGTTTTAGTAGAGAGGTGTTCTGGAACATACTCACAAACATACATCCATAATTTGGGACATTTTGGATCTTTTCTTTGACATCTTCTTACCCTATTTGCCGATGGGAGACGACCTTCAATTAAAGGCATCCGGAGTGTTAGTAGTCATCTAAGCGACTCAGAAAACAATGGATTCGACAGTAATATTCGTCGTTTATTCTTATTGTCATTCCCTCCCCTAGGGGTGCTTACCACCACATAATGTTTTCCGGGCAATATGTAAAGTCATGCGTTCACCAAGTTTAGTTGACAGCTATGCTGGGATATAACACACGCATCCAAATCTCGGCCATTTAGGACATTCTTTTTCACCCCTTCTCAACCTACAATCTGACTGGGCCCGAGCTGTGACCTAAACGGCATTCAGAGTGTCACGATATTTACGAAAGTCCTGAATCCACAGTAATTTTTTGAGATAGTAAGACATACGTATAGTACTATGTTTGGTTGAGAGATATTCTGGAATATACACACATTCATCCGCAATCTTAGTTATTTCAGATATTTTATTTCCACCCCTCCTCACCCCTGTGCCCATACGGCTAAACTCGGACTTCAACGACATCTGGAGTGTCACTCTTTCTCAGCGACCCCTAAACGTATGGATAAATTATTTTCGATGGATTCCTCATGCGAACCCTTCTCCACCTTCACTCCTACGGGTAGCTTATCCCAACGGTGCTTTTTTGTTCCATTTTAGGCTGTCATATAAGTATCAGAATCTCTCCTTGGCCTAGCCTATATTTACGCCTACTTCCAACATCAGGCCTGTATTCTACTGAAGAATCCTTGAGCTGACGTTGACATGATTACGGCTGGTCATTTCTTCATCCGAATCCTACAGCGGGCTAGTGTGATGCAAATATCTCCATAAAGGTTGGTTTTAGTCTCCCAAACAGGGCCTTGCCGAGTTTTGTTCTTCGCATGGTGAGGCATAAAATGAACTTTGTATAGTCCTTGTACGACAAATTCGATATTTCGCGTATATTAGCCTACGTTAATGTTAGAAAGGGTCTAAATCTATGAAATGGAGAAGGCCGTTAAAATTTATTGTAGATGAGGTCACCGGCAGGGTTCTGAAAGGTATGTATACGAAGTTCGGTTCAGGTTGGTGCACGGGAAGGATTTTTTTAAGGAACAGACGGACAGGCAGACCGATAGACAGACAGACATTCTTCTTTATATATATAGATAGCGACATTCGAAATTCACTACAGTTCAGCTGAAAAATTAAATGGCGCATGGCTTTTAGTGCCGGGATATCCCAGGGCGGGTTAGGCTCGCAAGGTGCAGGTCTTTCTATTTGACTCCCGTAGGTGACCTGCGCTTCGTGATGAGGATGAAATGATGATGAAGACAACACATACACCCAGACCCCGTGCCATTGGAATTAACCAATTAAGGTTAAAATCCCCGAGCCGGCCGGGAATCGAACCCGGGACCCTCTGAACCGAAGGACAGTACGCTGATCATTCAGCCAACGAGTCGGACACAGTTCAGCTAACTCACCTTAATACAGGGTGGGAAAAATAAAAGTGACCCGGATAATATTTATAGGACTGACGAGGAAATGAACCTTATTAATGAACAGGAGTACTTCCAATCACAGGAAATGCTGAAAAAGTGATTTCGATGCACCAATTGGTTGCTGTCACTTGTCTACGCGTGCGCATCTCCCGCATCTCCCGAGTAAGTTTCTGTGTCATTACGTGTGAGTGAGAGGAGCAGACTTGTTTAGTGACCAGTTGAATGAACACAAAATTTGTGCTCACGATGAAACAGGGCGTGTTCATTGTCGAATGTTATGCGAATCACGATTCGTGGAAAACCAGTATGGAAGTGTTTGCGCAAAATTTTAAGACTGGAATTGTTTTGTCAAAACCTCCAACAAAGTCTGCAATGCAAAACATAGGGACAAAATGGCGGGAAACGGGCTCAGTAGCGAATAAAACCTTAACTATCCGAAATGAGTTCGAACAACAGAAAACATTGCTCTAGTAAAGGAAAGCCTGGAACGAAGTCCGTCGAAATCTCAACGCCGTTTTTCTGTGAAAGTGAGAATTAAGAGAAACATTATCATAAAGGACCTGCATCTGTACCCTTGCAAATTTACTGTTGTGCACGCGTTAAAGCGTCCAGATGAACTTCGCGTGTTGAGGTCCGCCAGTGGTTTCTGAGTGAAATGGAGTCAGGACATTTGGATCCTCAGTTTTTCATTTCTTCAGATGAAGCCATTTCAGCATCTTCTGTGATGTTCATTAATACCGGTGAATCACGCGTCAATCCTACTTTTAATATTTTTCGGGCCAATATTATTTTGCCCACCCGGTATAACAAACGTCTTATGACCTATCTCGATAGCTGCAGTCGCTTGGCAGCCAGTATCCAGTATTCGGGAGATAGTGGGTTCGAACCCCACTGTCGGCAGCCCTGAAGATGTTTTTCCGCTTCCTTCCCATTCCTAGCCCCTTCCTGTCCCACCGTCGCCATAAGACCTTTCTGTGTCGGTGCGACGTAAAGCAACTTGCAAAAAGAAAAACTTCTTATAAGGACTAAGAACTGAATTAACTTTTCACAATCCAGGGAACTCTGGCATTAAATCAACTTTCAGTTTGCCTGGCACTTAATGCAGTATGTAGGTAAGTGAATTCCAATTTAACAATGAATAGTTCTGGCTACTGTTAAATTTCTTTGATAGAGACTCTAGTGTAGCGCTCCGCTAACATAATTCCTTGCTTCAATTAACGGTCTTCTATTTTGTTAAAGTAATTTAAGTACCTTTACGGAGTTCCTCAACCGAAAAATGAGCGTATTACATTCGCTCCAGTTCCGTGGAAATTCAGTTAAACCACAAGGTACAAATTGTACCTTGATACAAATAAAATACAAAATGCAAGACACAAATAAAGCAAAGTGTACACTTGTGCTCTGTATTACGAGAAGTAAATATGTTTCATGTCCGCCTCAGTGGTGTAGTAGTTAGTGTGTTTAGCTGCCAACCTCGAAATCCCGGTTTCGATTCCCGGCTCTGCCACGAAATTTGAAACGTGGTACGAGGACTGGAACGGGGTCCACTCAGCCTCAGGAGGTCAACTGAGTAGAGGGAGGTTCGATTCCCACCTCATCCATCCTCGAAGTGGTTTTATGTCATTTCCCACTTCTCCTCCAGGCAAATGCCGGCTTGGTATCTAAATTCAGGTCACGGCCGCTCCCTCCCCTCTTCCTTGTCTATCCCTTCCGATCTTCCCATTCGTTACACAGCAGCATAGCAGGTTAGGTCACCTGGGCGTGGTACTAGTCCTCCTCACATGTTGTATCCCCAGCCAAATGTCTCACCTCCAGAACACTGCCCTTGATGCGGTAGAGGTGGGATACCTTGCTTAGTCCGAGGGATAAACCAACTCTGGAGGGTCAACGGATTAAGAAAGAAATACGTTTCATTCACTTTAGGAGGTTTCATCTGCAACTACTGAAGACATCTTCAGTGGCATTGTAAAAGTTGTCGAAGTTTCCCTTTTGGTGAAGTTTTGTGTACGTAACAATGGGTAGGTGGTATGACTGGGAAGGAACTGACCACGGCCAATGTGTTTGGCTGGAATTGGAGAGCTGAACGTAAGGAAAACGACTTCCATTTTCACAGCAGTAAATGCTGCGGCTGTACCCTACTGAAGGCCATGGCCAGTACCTTACGAATTATAGCCATTTTCTATCCTTGCGTCACCGAAAACCTTCGATGTGTCAGTGTGACGTTAAAACACTAACAAAGAAAATATAGAACAACGTTGTAATATGATATAACGTTATATCTGGGAAACGGTTGGTTTCTGCTCGAATGTTTACTATAACTTGTTTCAGTACCCTCTACTCAACTCGGAAAGATGTACTTATAATTGTGAAACATTCTGTATTAAAAGAAAGAAATAGGTATGACATAACACAGCTGCGACCACAAAAAACAAAAAACAGGAACAAGTGCGGTAAAAGATTCATACAGTAGACACAACACGAGCGGGATATCACTTGGAAGAATTAGGAGCATAATAAATAGATAAACTAATAATAATAACAATAATAATAATATTTATTGGTTTTCATGACCCAGTAACTACTTTTACGATTTTCGGAGATGGCGATGATCCGGAATGTTTGTCTCGAAGGAGTTCTTTTACGAGCTGTGTACCAATGCACTGTGCATGGATCAAACCCGGTAATGTGAGATCAGATTGCCATCCTTGTACTATCTTAGCCCTTTTAAGCAGTGTAGAGAAAGAGAGGTACGTTCAGTTTAACCACTTCTGCAAGAAAATTTTTATAGAGAAGTAAACCCCGTGTATTTTCTACTGTTTCTGCTAAAGAAAAGATTATATGTTTCTACATAATTGTAACAAGGGGATGACTGGCCGAGCCGGTAAATGCGTGCTCGACTCGCGCGGAAGGAGGTGGGTTCGGATCCCCGTCAGGAAGTTGTAAAATTTAAGGAACGATTTTTCCACTTCCGGAGGTACACATGGCCCTGAGGTTCGCTCATAAAACACAAAAAATGACCACCAGATTAATTCCTGGGGGCAAAGGCGGCCGGGCGTAGAGCTAATCACTCTATCCCATCAAGTGCCGAGGTTACGGATAGTGGAAGCTTATACCTTCCACCCCTCCAAGGGCCTTCATGGCCTGTACGGCGATTGCTTTTCTTTGCTTTTTTGCTATACGATTGTAACACATGAAGTCAGAGATGTATTATAGTTGGCTTCCGACCTGTAAAAATTAAATAACCTGCCAGAAACAAACTGAAATTATATTCCCTAGAGTAACGTTTCTTTTCCTTGGAGAAGAGCCAAAGACCTACGATGATTTACTACGATCACAAAGCCGCCTACACTCTCCAGCAGGTCTTTAGTACCTGTCTAATTAAAATTCTTTCATTCAATAATGCCAACCTCTTTCACTAGCAATAACGTGACTTTCGTTTCCAGGGCAAGGCATTCGGAACTTATAAATCAACCAGCACGGTCTTCAATGCTTTCTCGACTAAACACTGATACAAATGCGTGTTCATGCTATACACTCTTCCCATACTGAATATCATTGATTTGTTGATGAAAATGGCATTATTTTTCTCATTATCGGACGGTCGTTACTACACAGTAATAACGTGAATTTGTAGCTCCATATGATGATCACAATATGGCAGATATAGTCAAATACTTGAAGACTGAAAAATGAAGATTTCTAGAGACGTATTTTGTATTTACCCAATAAAACTAATTAAAACTGAGCAGTAGGTTTCTCATCAAATTTCCAGTTCACTGATCGTTTAAATTGGCACAAAGCAGACTAAATGGAGTTAAATCATGTTTATACCACTGCCAAGAGATGTCGCGTTTGTGAGAAATTGAGGACACAGTTTGACAGATCAAATATCATCGGATTGCCTATGCCTATTAATCCAGCTGAGATTGAGTTCCAAGAAGGCATGGCAGCAGGTATGAATGAGTTGTTAAATGCGTTACTGTGATGAATGGAAATGGACAAGAGGGATCTTGTGGACGACCTTGAGGGGGTTCTACCTGAAGGTGAGAGATAGTTGAAGTCCATTCTAATACTCTGGTTTGCTTATTTTCAGAACACTGTGAATGAGAAAATAGCGCAGTATTTACGTCGTTCGGTCAATCTCAGCCATGACAGCTGAGAGAGGAAAGGGCTAATGCGAATCTGGACTGAAATATTTAATACGAATCTAGCATAAGCATTGAAGGCTTGCTGTAGTTGATATGAAAGTGTTCTGGGCCTAACTGATTAAATAGGATTTAAGCTGATTCCTATTGAGGCCAGGGAAGTTTTCATGAATCTGCAAATCTTGGATTTCTAAGACAAAATTTTCTGAGCAGACGAGAAGTCATGATGTTGCTGAGAACTGGATGGTCAATAGTTGAGAGTCGGTCTTATTGTGACAGTAATTAATCTCGTACAATTGTTATGTTGAGTGTTGACTAACTTAGCATGACGAATATATGTACAAACAAACTGCCTCAAATTATTAAGCTGTAGAGAAGATCTACCAGCAGAGTAGTCTTTGGCTTACCGTTGGCTACGGCTCCACCGTGGTTCTACAGCTGTGCATCCCGACCGACCAGCCGAGCAGAGCAGATTTTTAACTTACCGGTGGCTACGGCTCTACCGTGGCTCGGCAGAAGTACCGTAAGCTGAACCACAAATCTTCCCCAATATGTTATTCAAGCTTCTAAATTTGGCCGGTCGTCGGATGCGAAGTTACTTCGGCTTAACGGTCGTCACGGCTGGATCGCGGTTCGACAGCTTTGAATTCCGACCGACCAACTGAGCAGAGTCGGCTTCAACTTATCTGTGGCCACGGCTCCACTATGGCTCTACAGCTCTGTATTCCGACCGACCAAACGAGCAGAGTAGTCTTTGGCTTACCGATGGCTACGGCTCCACCGTGGTTCTACAGCTGTGCATCTCGACCGACCAGCCGAGCAGAGCAGATTTTTAACTTACCGGTGGCTACGGCTCTACCGTGGCTCGGCAGAAGTACCGTAAGTTGAACCACAAATCTTCCCCAATATGTTATTCAAGCTTCTAAATTTGGCCGGTCGTCGGATGCGAAGTTACTTTGGTTTAACGGTCGTCACGGCTGGATCGCGGTTCGACAGTTTTGAATTCCGACCGACCAACTCAGCAGAGTCGGCTTCAACTTACCAGTGCCTACGGCTCTACCACGACTCGGCAGCTCTGTATTCCGACCGACCAACCGAGCAGAGTAGGCTTCAACTTACCAGTGGCTACGGCTCTACCGTGGCTCGGCAGCTCTGTATTCCGACCGACCAACCGAGCAGAGTAAGCTTCAACTTACCGGTGGCTACGGCTCTAACGTAGCTCTTCAGCTCTGTATTCCGACCGAGCAGAGTACGCTTCAACTTACCGGTGGTTACGGCTCTACCGTGGCTCGGCAGATCTGTATTGCGACCGAGCAGAGTAGGCTTCAACTTACCGGTGACTACGGCTCTACCGTGGCCCGGCAGCTCTGTATTCCGACCTACCAACCAAGCAGAGTAAGCTTCGGCTTACAAGTGGCTACGGCTCTAACGTGGCTCGGCAGCTCTGTATTCCGACCGAGCAGAGTAGGCTGCAACTTACCGGTAGCTACGGCTCTACCGTGGCTCGGCAGCTCTTTATCCGACCTACCAACCAAGCAGAGTAAGCTTCGACTTGCCGGTGCCTACGGCGGTGTGAACCATGTGACCTTGCCACGGTGGGGAGGCTTGCGTGCCCCAATGTAGCAGATAGCCGCAGGTGCAACCATATCGGATGCGTATCTATCGAGAGACCAGACTAACGAATGGTTCATAGAAAACGGGGAAGCAGCTTTCGGAAATTGCAAGGGTGACAATCTGGGTGATTAACTGATGTGGCCTTGTAATAATACTAAGTATGGCTTAGCTCTGTTGATACTGTTACACGGCTGAAGATAACGGGAAACGACAGCCGTCAGTAACTCCCAAGGACATGCAGCTCTCTCTGTATGAATGATGTACTAATGATGGCTTCCTCCCGGGTAAAATATTCCGGAGGTAAATTAGTCCCTCATTTGGAACTCCGGGTGGGGACTACACGACAGTGGGCGATCATCAGGAAGATGGATACTAACGTTCTGCGAGACGGAGCGTGGAATGTTAGACGTTTGAATCGTTGTGTTAGGTCAGAAAATCTAAAAAGAGAGATGGATAGATTAAAGTTAGATGTGGTTGGTAGAAGTGAAGTACGTTGGCAGGAAGAGCTGGACTTTTCGTCAGGCGACTACAGAATTATCAATACAAAATCAAACAGGAGAAACTCAGGTGTTGGTTTAATAATGAATAAGAAAAGAGGGCAGCGGGTAAGCTACTTCGATCAGCATAGTGAAAGGATTATTGTTGTCAAGACAGACACCAAACCAATGCCCATCGCAATAGTGCAGATCTACATGCCTACTAGTTCAGCGGATAATGAAGAAATCGAAAGAATATATGAAGAGATACATTAGAAGATTTAATAGAATGTGTGAAAGGTGACGAGAATCTGATTGTAATGGGGGACTGTAATGCAGTGGTAGGGCAAGGAGGAGAAGGTAATATAGTAGGAGAATTGGGATTGGGACAAAGGAATGGAAGAGAAAGTCGGCTGATTGAATTCTGCACCGATCACAATCTAGCCCCTGCTAATACTTTGTTCAAACACCAGAAACGACGGTTGTATACGTGTACGAGACAAGGAGACAATGGAGGGTATCAAATAGACTTCATTATGATTAGGCAGAGATTCAGAAACCACATGTTGGATTGCAAAACATTCCCAGGAACAGACGTGGACTGGTCTCTGACCACAACTTGTTGGTCATGAAATGCCATTTGAAGTTGAAGAAATTGAGGAAAGGAAGGAAGGTAACGAGATGGGATCTAGTCAGTTTGAAATAAAAGAATGTTAGGGATTGTTTCAAGGAATATGTTGCGAAAGGACTAAATAGAAGGGATGAGGGAAACACAATAGAGGAATAATGGACAGTCATGAAGAATGAGGTCAATAGTGCTGCTGAAGAAATATTAGGAAGAAAAGAAAGATCAACTAAGAATCAATGGATAACTCAGGAGATACTAGACTTAATTGATGAACGACGATAATATAAGAATGCGAAGAATGAAGCTAGCAGGAAAGAATACAGGCGATTAAAGAACGGAGTGGATAGAAAGTGAAGGAGAACTGTACGGATGTTGAAGGTTGTATGGTCCGAGCGAAGGCAGACGCTGCATATAGGAAATTCAAGGAAACCTTTGGAGAAAGCAAAACTAGGTGTGTAAATATTAAGAACTCAGGTGAAGAAACCACTTCTTGGGAAAGAAGACAAGGCAGACATAAAATGCAGACTAGCACAAGAAAGGAAGGGCTTTCTTAAGAAAATAAATTTGCTCAGTTCGAACGTTGATTCAGGGATTAGAAAGACGCTTTTGAAGACTTTCGCCTGGAGTGTAGCAGTGTATGAAAGTGAAACATGGACGATAACTAGCTCATAAAGAAAGAGAATAGAAGCTTTTGAAATGTGGTGTTACAGATGAATGCTAAAGGTGAGACGGATCGATCGAATCACGAATGAAGGGGTACTGAATCCAATTGGCGAGAGAAGATCGATTTGGCTAAATTTGACCAGAAGAAGGGATACACTGATAGGACACATCTTAAGACACCCAGGGCTTCCTCAGTTGGTTTTTTAGGGAAGTGTGGGCGGTAAGAACGGTAGGAGTAACCAAGGTATGAATATGACAAGCAGATTAGAGCAGATGTAGGATGTAGCAGTTACGTAGAAAGGAAAATTTTAGGAGAGGATAGGGTGACATGGAGTGTTGCATCAAACCAGTCTATGGATTAATGATTCAAACAACAAACACGGCTCCACCGTCGGCCTACAGCTCTCCATCCCGACCGACCAACCGAGCAGAGTAGGCTTCAACTTACCGGTGGCCACGGCTCTACCGTGGCTCTAGAGCTCTGTATTCAGACCGACCAACCGAGCAGATTTTCTTCGGTTTAGCAGTGGCAACGGCTCTACCGTAGCTCCACAGATCTGCATTCTGCAGACGGATAGGTACTGGTCCCCTGCCGTCTGCTTTACTGCGAATGGCTTCTGTAGTTTTCCATTCTCCTGGGACAATTAGGTCACGGCCGCCATCACCCACACCTTCTCCGTACATAACCTTCACCATTTCTGTACAAAACCGTAAACTCGATAATTGAAAACCCTGACTTGTTATGCCTCTTGAGCTTTCACATACGCCGATTTAATGCAAGGAGAAATGTCAAAATAACCGCTGACCCAAATTCCCCACACTACAGGCTATGGGATTCTACAACAGTGTAGTTCAGAAGAAGAATTCTTTACATTTCTGTGTACCTCTAGACCTGTTTCAACACCAATTCACCATCTCCATGAAAACTCTAAATAATTTGCCTCTTATGAGACATACGTATGTCCTGAATTACTTTCCCCGTCTTTTTGTTTTCTGTCTTTTTACTGTGATTCGATCTACCCATATCACCGTAAGCATTCTATTGTAAGTGTACGTCTACTTCGAATCTGGAAAAGTATTTATGTACTGAAAACTCCGATTGCTACTTTCTTCCTAATAAATTTGTGTAATTTTATTTTTTCATTTTTAGATATTTGCAATTTGGATTTAGATTCGGCAACCACGGGGCCCGTGGCTGAGTCCTGACATTACTTCCACTTACTTGAGTCAGGCTCCTCACGTTCATCTATCCTATCCGACCTCCCTTGGTCAACTCTTGTACTTTTCCAACCGCACCGAACAAGAGGCGGTGCGGTTAGCGTCGCGCAGCTGTGAGCCTATATTCGGGAGATAGTGGGTTCGAACCGCACTGTCAGCAGCCCTGAAGATGGTTTTCCACGGTTTCCCATTCTCACACCAGGCAAATGCTGGGGCTGCGCCTTCATTAAGACCATGCTCGCTCCCTTCCCAAACCTAGCCCTTTCCTATCCCATCGTTGCTATAAGACATCTGTGTGTCGGTGTGATGTAAAGCAGATTGTAAAAAAATTAACCCCGACGGTATTACTCATGGAGGCCTACGGAGTCTTTCATTTTAACGCCCATCGTTGCCCTTGCCTTTCTTTGACTGATACCTTCATTTTTCGAGTGTCGGGTCCCTTCCATTTTTTTTCTCTCTGATAGTGTCTAATAGAGGATGGTTGCCCAGTTGCACTTCCTTTTAAAACAATAATCACCACCACCACTCTAGATATTTTTTTCGAGATGTAGGTTGTTCTTATTGAAAATGAAATTCCACAACCTGTTTCCAGTCATTCGACCGGGTCAGGAAAGGAATGAATGAAGCCCCCATCTAGCGACGAGGATAGGAATTGTGCCGGCTGCGGAAGCCTGTCGCACTCCTCTGGGGCAATGATAAATGAATGAGAGATGAAATGAAATGATATTGGGGAGTTTTGCTGGAATGAAATATGACAGGGAAAACCGGAGTACCCGGAGAAAAACCTGTCCCGCCTCCGCTTTGTCCAGCACAAATCTCACATGGAGTGACCGGGACTTGAATCACGGAACCCAGCGGTGAGAGGCCGGCGCGCTGCCTTCTCACCCACGGAGGCACTTGTTCTTATTATGTGCTATTTTTTAATAATTAATGTATAGTGACTAAGCCACTTTTAATTTGAGAAACATCTCTGTTGGTGGTATGAAATAAATGTCATAAATGAAATCTCCTTTATTACTGGACCTCCCATGGTCGTCCCACACTGGTCATTTAAGTTCAGATAAGAGATCGAGAGTAACTGTGTTTGAGTTGGCAGTTTTAACCAGTGACCAGAAAACGACCGGAAAATTGCAAGTCTGTCTTCTTCCTGTGGGCAGTTTCTCACGAAGTAGCCTCATGACCTGAAAGTTAGTTTACTCAGTTCTCTACTTCCACTTACATCCTGTCTTAAGGCAAGAAGAAGGGTTCACTTCCGTCTCGATTCCAGCCGCTATTCTCTGTAGTGAAAGAATGAATTATTTATCATTTTTATTTAATTGGGAACCAAATAGTTAAACCACAACAATAATAATAATAATAATAATAATAATAATAATAATAATAATAATAATAATAATAATAATAATAATAATAATTGAAATGGTATTGGCTTGACGTCCCACTACCTTTAAGGTATTTGGAGGTACTCAAATACGACAGCCTCGTATTGGTAGATTTACTGGCTCATAAGAGAACTTCCGCGGGACTAAATTCTGGCAGCTTGGCGTCTCAAAAAGCAGAAAAAGTAGTTAGTGGGACGTAAAGCCCATAATATTATTATCCAGTAATCAGGAGATAGTGTGTTCTAATCCCACTTGTCGGCAGCCCTGAACATGGTTTTCCGTGGTTTCCCATTTTCACCAAGCAAATGCTGGGGCTCCACCTTAATTAAGACCATAGCCGCTTCCTTCCCACTCCTATCCCTTTCCTATCCCGTCGTTGACATTAAAACCTATCTGTGTCGTGCGACGTGAAGCCAATTGTAAAAAAATATTATTATTACTGATACTTCTACGGCTTTCGGGGACGCCAAGGTGCCGGAATTTGGTCACGCAGGAGTGTGTCAGTGTCAGTAAGTCTACCGACACGGGGCGGACGTATTTGAGCATCTTCAAATACCACCCGACTGAGCCAGTATCGAACGTACCAAGCTGGGGTCAGAGGGCCAGCGCCTCAACCGTGTGAGCTACTCAGCCTGGCAGGTGAACAAGCCTGATCTCAACTATCATCGTTTGAAAGAAGGGGAAGGAGAATAACAATACTTGTGTGGTCCCAACTTCTGTGTGTAGGCGTTCTTATTTGACGCCATTTAGCCTGCCTGCGTGTCAATTTTGGCATTTCTCCCACCTGTCTCAGAATGCTAGGCAATCTGTGGGCCAGTTTTAAGTGATTTTATTCGCTAACCACCAAATATATCGCCAGATATCTTTGTCATGCCGACATCGTACGACATAAAGCGTCGAATGGACTTTGTTTTCCCCTTCAAAAATTTCATTTATTGTGCCAGGTTTGAACACATGATGTTGGGATTTGTAGTCCGTTAGTCTTAACACCGGTCTAAGGAGGGAACTAGGAAGTAAATATTAAAAAAACTATGTACAAACATACATGTTAACAATGATGCTTACACGGCACGTTCTTGTAGACATGATATAGGCTTTTGGGCTTTGCCGGATCAAGAAATCAAGTTTTCGCAGAGAAATTTCCTCCACGTCTTCAGAACGAAATCTCGACTGTCACGAGGAAGACTTCTCCGAGCTGACGACATGTCAGACAGACAATTTTTACAATGACCAGGTACTTTATTTTGACAATACCGATCACGTACGGTAGGACGTATTTTAGTCCAAAATGGCGGACCTGACCCCTACATAACCCCATTTGGATTTGTTTGTGTCTTTCAGTACCTCGAGTATATTCGACCAGATGGCTCTTCCTGACAAATAATAACGTCCAAATTCTGGTGTGGCCTACTCGATCACTAGATTTCTATCCAATAAAAATATGCTGGGACATGATTAAACGATAAGGGTAGCATCTTGATAATGATTACTGCTAATGTATTTAATAATTTATAAAATAATACCAAATAAGGAGGAGCCTCCGTGGCTCAGACGGCAGCACGTCGGCCTCTCACCGCTGAATACCATGGTTCAAATCCTGCTCACTCTATGTGAGATTTGTGCTGGACAAAGCGGAGGCGGGACAGGTTTTTCTCCGGGTACTCCGGTTTTCCCTGTCATCTTTCATTCCAGCAACACTCTCCATTCTCATTTCATAGCATCTATCACTCATTAATATAAATCACTTTGGGAGTGGCGACCCCATCGTAATAACAGCCTATATCTGATTCATTACATCCCTGACCTGGTCAAAGACTGGAAAACAGGTTGTAGGTTTTCAATACCAAATAAGGATCATTGCATGATATTGCATGACATTAACTGCATTCTGTATTGACAGTATCAATAGTATAATATACATGTCTACTCAAATCATCCTATTCAATACGTTATAATATACTTCATCTATAAAGAAGGAGGCTAGAAACTTCCGAGGTGTTCTATCGACGACCAATGCAGACAGTATGTTAGAAAAGGATGATATCTGGAGTCCGGAATTGTCACTATAAAGGCGACTACAGCGGAGTTTTAAGAAATGAATTCAGCTCAGAAATGAAGATTTAGACATTTTAACTACACAGCACGATTTTTAAATTTCAAGACAAGAGATTACATGTCAAGCAATATTTAAACTATGTTTTATTTGTATATAATTAGGACTCAAATGAGACCTACTGTACCAATGTTCAATAACTTTCATTCATAAAGTAACTGTATTGTACGTTATGTATTTTAAGATTTATATCCACTGAAGATGACATGAAATACATGTCGAAACCTGTACGGTAATGTAAAAACGACATGTTTATAGATGAAGTACATTATAAAGTACTGAATAGGAGAATTTGATTAGACATTATATTGGATAAATGGGCATTATTTGTAGAGCCTCCGTGGCTTAAGCGACAGCGCACCGGCCTCTTACCGCCGGTTTCCGTGGTTCAAATCCCGGTCACTCCATGTGAAATTTGTGCTGGACAAAGCGGAGACGGTTTCTCTCCGTGTACTCCGGTTTTCCCTGTCATCTTTCATTCCAGCAACACTCTCTCCCGGAGGAGTGCGACAGTCTTTGGCAGCCGGCACAGTTCCTGTCCTCACCGCTAGATGGGGATTTCATTCATTCCATCCCTGACCCAGTCGTATAATTGAAAATAGGCTGTGGATTTTCAATTTTTCAAGCAGCGTTTGTACTCTTTTATTTTTCATTTCCAGGATAATTTGTTCTACTTTCTTCCAAGTACCTTGCGGCCCACATTTTGGTAACCGTTAATGTTGGCAATTTGGAATATTGGTCTTGGTGTTAAACAGCCTTCTTTTACCCGAACTTTCATTCTTTATAGGCTACTTTTATTTTTCCTTCCTCACACCTAGTGCTGCGTCAACTTTATTAAATCACATTCGGATTTGAATTTTCAGCTTGAAATTGTGATTATGTATAATGGGAGAGATAGACAGTTTGAAGTTCGACGAATGCATTCTGATCATCCTGTCTTTCGTTATGTTTCAGTGAGCAGTTTATACTTCCCTATGTCCGAACTGCAACTGGTTGCGCCGCCTCTTCGACCGACGATACTTCTAAGAGTCACGGCCAGACAAAACAGTGGTCATGAATCACGGAATAATCCGAAGTACAAAATAGCAGATAATCCTGGCTGGGTCGAGATAGACCCTTCCTCAAATATGCTCAGACTAACAGGAAAACAGAAAGGTAAGGCGTATTTTGAAATAGTATTATATAATGTATTGTATATCAATCCCTGTTATGTTAAAGTACAGCCTAGGTAAGCCGATAATGAAATCATGTGTTTGGTATGTTGCGCTGTACTCTGCTTAAAACTTGACGGTCAGTAAGAAATAATTTAGCAGGGTAAAAACCTTCGAGATATTCTGTTGACGTCGAATACAGAAAGTATGTTAGACAAGGATGGTGTCTAGAATCCGGAATTGTAGGCACTAATGCATGGGTTGATTTTTAATAGTGGCAACTATACTGTAACAATGCCGCGAAACGTAGCCAGGCAATATAATGTATATCAAAAATGGATTTCACGGCCACAGATCTTACAATCACAGGAATAGAACCAGCTGTTGGGTGGTTAGGCCGTGTGCATTTTGCAGATTTTCGCACAGACGTGCCATTTTGGCTCATCAGCTGGATTGGCACGCCCCTCCAGGACTCTGCTTAGCAGTGGCAGACCAAGCGCATGGTCCCGCCGTGTTAGCAAATAGGGATTGCTAACCTGCTAAAGGAGAAATGAATTCTCTCTCTTTCTCTTTCCTACTCGATGGCCAAAGACCTGCTAGTTCAGCTGACGGCCCGCCTGCCACTCCGTGGCAGGAATGAAATCACCTCCTTGATGATGATGATGATGATGATGATGATGATGATGATGATGATGATGGCGCTTGGTCTGCCACTGCTAAGCAGAGTCCTGGAGGGGCGTGCCAATCCAGCTGATGAGCCCAAATGGCACGTCTGGGCGAAACTCTGCAAAATGCGCACGGCCTAACCACCCAACAGCTGGTTCTATTCCTGTGATTGTAATATAATGTATACATGAGGCAGCTTAGATATCCACCCTCCCTCGGCCTAAATTAACTCGCCCCTCACAAGCCATGCACGTGTGCAGTGACAACAACAAGAATGCATTTCTGAATGTGCGCTCGTGGAGTACAGCTGAAATTATTTCGAAGCAAGGTCATAGTAGCTGACTGAAAGTTGAATGCGCTAGAGATAGCACTGCGAGGCAGTGTTACGAAGGATTGCAAGAGGCTTGAGGTGAAAGTGCATTACCATACGTACTGTAGTACGGTAGATCAAGCACTTCATAGACGGACGACAAAATGTGACAGACATGCCGCGGCCTGGTCATCCTGCAGTAAGTGATGACGATGTGCAGAATGTGAACGCGTTGGTGCTGGCGGATCGGAACACCACAGTTCGTGAACTGGCCAACGATACAGGGCAGGCGCCTTCGAAACTTGAAGAAGCGGCTGGGAATACGGAAAATATCCTCCGAATGGGTTCCACATGACTTGAACGAACATCAAAAATGACTGCGTTATGATGCAGCTCGTACGCACTTGGAGCGCTATGAACGTGAAGGTGAGGCCTACTTACGGCGGATAATCACTATTGGCGAGACCTGGGCTAGAGTTTATGAACCGCAACTGAAGCGCCAATCAAACGAGGGGCGTCATAACAGGTCACCGCGAAAAGTAACGGCTCGGCCGACGGGAATCAATGTGAAGGGCATGTTGATCGTGTTCTACGACTGGGATGGTGTTATCATAAAGCATACGGTTCCCCGACGACGTACCGTTAATGTGGAGTGTTGCCGTGCATTTTTGCAAACGAACCTGGTAGCAGCTCTAAGAAGAAAGCGAGGACACTTCCTGAATAACCCACCCATCATTCTGCATGACAATGCAAGGCGGCATGCAATAGGAGTTGTGAGTTATTCAATCGCTGGGGTGTGGAAGTGCTTTACCACCCCACCCATTCTCCATATTTCAGCCCCTGCGACTATGATCTCATCACTAAAATGAAAGCATCACTTCGAGGGGCCCGTTTCCGCACAATGGATGACATTCTCCAGGCCACCGACCGCTCCGTCCGTGACCTCCAGAGATCAGGCGCTCTCAGCAGCATCCAACAGCTTCCACATCGCTGGGAACGAGTGTTACACAATGGTGGCGATTAGTTCGATGGCCTGTAAAACGCCTAACTTTGTAATTATATTATGTATCTCAATAAAAGAATAGTTACCGAGCTCGATAGCTGCAGTCGCTTAAGTGCGGCCAGTATCCAGTATTCGGGAGATAGTAGGTTCGAAACCCACTGTCGGCAGCCCTGAAGATGGTTTTCCGTGGTTTCCCATTTTCATACCAGACAAATGCTGGGGATGTACCTCAATTAAGGTCACGGCCGCTTCCTTCCCACTCCTAGTCCTTTCCTGTCCCATAGTCGCCATAAGACCTATCTGTGTCGGTGCGACGTAAAGCAACTAGCAAAAAAAAAGTTGCCACTATTAAAAACTCAACCCAAGTAAAGCGGGTAACAAGTATAGTGTACCCTACACAATGACTATGTTACGAGTCTTGCATAAACTCTAGGGCACGGCCCATCAGAACCCCTAGAATGTATGTTACTCTTGTTACACAATGGAAGAACGGGCTAGACGACACTTCCTTATAACCAAATTACATTTATTAATTAGGAAAAAGATAACTTGTATGGATAGTCTATGGACTTTAGGCATAGCAGTTTGACGACGGAAATCATTCAGAGTAAAGAAAATGCCCCCCCCCCCCATTGTCTCGACACCCATGAGGAATACTAAGAAAAACCCTTACCGAGTGAGCTGGCCATGCGGTTAAGGGCGCGCAGCTGTGAGCTGTGAAGATGGCTTTCCGTGGCTTTCCATTTCCATACCAGGCAAATTGTAAAAAAATCTATGAACTTTTTACATAATTGTTTTATTTTATTAGTGTTCCATACCACATGCAGTAGAATATTTTGTCAATTTTGGGTAAATGCATTACAATTATATTACGCTACATAAGTGATTTTCCTCAAATACCTTATTCGTTTCTGTGTGATTTCTCTTAAATATATTTATGTTACTCTACCCGTATGTCATTTTAACTGTTTTTGTTTATTATAATGTAATTCTTCACTAATTGTCCTTTTGCTATCGTGAAATTCCTCGTTTCGGTGTAATTTCTTGCAATATTTGGTTTTTCATGCAATTGTTTGTTTTATTTTTGTTTTTTTAATGTTACGTAATTTATATTGTTTGATAATTTATTTGTTATTCCTACCATCGTGAGTAAGGGTTGTCATCAGGATATCTCTCAACCGATGGCAGAGTAAACCACGTCTCTGTTTCGCAAATCTGGCTGATTTTCAATTAATTTTTCCGGGCATACACCTAATGTATCACCGAGCGAGTTGGCCGTGTGGTTAGGGACACACAGCTATGAAATTGCATTCGGGAGATAATGGGTTCGAATCCCACTGTTGGCAGTGATTTTCAGTGAAGATTATTTTCAGTGGTTTCCCGTTTTCATACCTAGCAAATGCTGGGGCTGTACCTTAATTAAGACCACGGTCACTTCCTTCCCACTCCCAGTTCTTTCCTATCCCATCGCCGCCATAAACCTATCTGTGTCGGTGCAACGTAAAATTGTAAAGCGAATTACAAAAGAATAAATGTGTCATCTTTTACATGCGAACGGAGATTACAGTACCCTACTCAAAGTACCAGATGATTTACACACCCGGGTGTTTGCACGCATTGCGTCAACATCATCGATCTATCCAATCATTTCCATCTACACTGGCTTTTTTATTCTAAAATTTTTTTTGCTAGTGTCTTTACGTCGCACCGACACAGATAGGTCTTACGGCGACGATTGGATAGGAAAGGCCTAGGAATTGAAAGGACAGGCTGTGTCCTTAATTAAGGTACAGCCCCAGCATTAGCCTGGTGTGAAAATTGGAAAAAATGGAAAACCATCTTCAGGGCTCCCGACAGTGGGATTCGAACCCACTATCTCTCGGATGCAAGCTCATAGCCGCAAAGCCCTAACCGCACGGCCAACTCGCCCTGTGTAAAATTATTTAGGAGCCCAAAGTTTATTTCTAACAATTAGTCAAACTATAAATAACTGATGAACATGCCTCTAAGTGTAAGCCATCAACCATTATTTTCATTAAACCGGCCATAGATCTTGAAAACACCACTCCCTGAATATGTATTGAAGCAACATCAGTAAATGTTGTGTGCTCATTGGGTGTTTTAGATGGTTGTAAAGTAAGTGACGATTATACGTCAAGGTACAGTCGATGTAATTCAGTTTCACTGAGTTCAGTTACCGTAGATTCCATTAATATAAATTGAAACGCTGAGTTTTAGGGACCTCGTTCCTTATTCAGTATCACGAAAAAAATATAGTGACCATAAAACGTTATTCAATCATTGAAGAACAGAATTTAGTTTTATAACACTCGATTAACTAGCTACGAGGAACATACTGTAAATATCTCACGGTTTTACAGAACTGTAATGTGACAATGCAGGCCGATAATGCCGGGGAGACTTGCGGCAGAAGCACAGTGGTGACAATATGGGCGGAGCCAGTGGAAAGAAAAACAACAGACCCACAGACCCAGCGAATTGTTGAGGTACGCGATTAGGATTTTGGTCAAGCCTCTTCGAAGATGCTGGAAGCAGGGTAAACATGGAGAGGTGGCTAGGTTGATCTGGAAGCAAAAATTTCGAGATCTATTGTCGTGAATCTTCCACTCGCCTACATAAAGAGTGAAACTGGAGAGAAAGTCAGTCTTGAGTTAGTCAGGGGTGAGTGCGAAGTAGTTACGATACAGTCACGAGACAGTCGCGAATCTAGATAAATTATTGGAGAGAGCGTCTGAAACGAGCGAGTCAGTCAGATGGTCTTGGCTATGCGGAATTCAGCGCGCCGCGTGAGCCATGTCTCTGGGATCAGCTGTGTGTTGTAGAGTGAACTTTTCTTGCGGACCACACTGCGCAGAGAGAGAAGCCTTGTTGACGAGCAGAAGTTCGATCCGCCGGAGGGCTAAGCGGTCGGGCGTGTTAATGAGTGCGAAACGCAGAAGTGGGAAATTTGAACACTAGTGCACTTGTAACAACTGTACATAGTAGGCTTAATAAATTCAATCGATATTAAAACATACTACCTCTTTGAGTAGAGCATTTTCTTTTTTAGAAACCTGACAACCTGCCTCAATAACATCGAGTTCAAATAACATCGCCAAGATTATCGCCAAATACACGTTCCATAACATTGTCGGCCCGGCAGGGAAATCACCTGAAATACACTCATGTTCATAAAAACCAGAACACCTTGAAAGACTAGAGATAAGAAGTTCATATTCACAGGACATGTATGTTCTGAAGAAATGATTAGCATTGGAATCATGTCGGCTCTCAGGTTCAAGGTTCACATCGATATCTCGGCGCAGCACCACCGACTGGTAAAATGTGCCTGCGGCTCTCGTCGTTATAAACCGAAGATAATGGATCAGTGTGACTTGAGCAGACGTGCAGGATGCCTCGCAGACGTATGCGAGAAACGTTCCGTCAAATGAGTGAGTTTGAAAGAGGACGCATTATTGGCATGAGAGAACGTGATGCATCCAACCGGGAAATTGCTGCGCGTGTGGGACGAAGAGTGTCGGCAGTGCAACGGATGTGTTCAGAATGGTTCGCAGAAGGCAGTAGAACACAACAGGATGGGTCTTGTCACACCACCCGGACCACCCTGAGAATATCGACACCTCGTCCGAATGGCACTGCAGGACAGATGCGTCCTCCTCGGCTCTGGCGCTACAGTGGAACGGTGTAAAACATGTATTTACTTATTTATTTATTTATTTATTTATTTATTTATTTATTTATTTATTTATTTATTTATTTATTTATTTATTTATTAGATACAGCCTATGGAGGGCCATTTTACACTAATAATAATAATAATAATAATAATAATAATAATAATAATAATAATAATAAGTGGCAGTCAGTCGCCGTTTATTATGGTCTGGGTAACAGGTGCGTCGTCCACTTCTCCGCCTACCTTTCACTAACGTGCATAAACATGATAGACTGCAATGGTGTATGGAACGACGTCACTGGGAACAGGAATGGTAGCAGATAGTGTTTTTTGACGAATCCAGATTCTGTTTGTTTGAAAATGATGGCCGCATTTTGGTTCGCCGCAGGCAGGAGGAGAGGCATCACACTGACTGCATTCGCACAAGACATACAGCGCCAACTCAAGGCCTTATGGTGTGGGGTGCTGTTGACTACAGCCACAATTCACAGCTGGTGCGTGTCCAGGGCACTGTGACCACTTTGACGTACTTGAATGACATCCTGCGACCCGTAGCCATACCCTTTCTACACGACACCCCAGACGCCGTATTTCAGCAGGACAATGCGCGACTGCATGATGCTGCACGAACACGTCCCTTCTTGTTGTCACAGGATGTCAGACTGTTGCCCTGGCCCGCCCGATCACCGGACTTGTCGCCAATCGAAAATGTGTGAGATATGGTGAAAGAACGGGTGCAGTGCTGTGACCCAATGCCAACCACCAAGGATGAACTGTGGAACCAGGTGAATACAGCATGGATGTAATTTTTTTTTGTTAAAAATGAAGCCATGTTTTCCAGTATTGACTTAGTTAAATGTAACAAAGGCTTTTCAGTCTGTCAAACACACAGCAAATACAATGTAAATTAAAATACTATAAACATATCTGTAAAACACACACTAACATCCAAAGAATGACATGTTTCGTTCTACAAGAACATCCTCAGATTCTATCAAATCACTTAAAAACAAGCTTGTATATGTACAGTAATGTTTACGTAGCGTAAACTTGTCAATGATAGAGAGATTAGTGATAACAGGAAATAGTAATGACAAAAAACAGAATATATACAATTATTAATATAATGAAAAAACTTACGTATTTATCTAGACTGCCGATGTTAAGTCCGTTGTCACCAAACACTATTTCAGGCATAGTTTTTTCATTATATTAATAATTGTATATATTCTGTTTTTTGTCATTACTATTTCCTGTTATCACTAATCTCTCTATCATTGACAAGTTTACGCTACGTAAACATTACTGTATATATACAAGCTTGTTTTTAAGTGATTTGATAGAATCTGAGGATGTTCTTGTAGAACGAAACATGTCATTCTTTGTATGTTAGTGTGTGTTTTACAGATATGTTTATAGTGTTGTAATTTACATTGTATTTGCTGTGTGTTTGACAGACTGAAAAGCCTTTGTCACATTTTACATGCAGCATGGATGGCTATACCCCAGGACGCCATCACGCATGGAACAAGTTACCAGTGCCCATGGAGGACCCAGTGCCTTCTAGGCAACAGGACACATACTGAACCTGGGTGACTGAAATGCTAATCGTTTCTGCAGAATATACTAATGAAAATTAATGAATAATTAATTAATATTAACTTCCTATCTCTGGTCTTTCAATGTGTTCTGTTTTTTATGAACATGAGTGTACAGTGTTAAAGGGAGTGTTGTACAGCGGTTATACGGGATAGCAGACATAGAGTAAACTTTTTTCGGACATACTGTAGGTACTGTGGTTATTCGTAATAAAACACAATATTTTTATGTAGGACAGTACAATAGCTAAGGAACCGAGCGGAGTGGCCGTGCGTGTTAATGCGCTACGGCTATGGATCCAAGGTCTGGATTCGCTTCGAACCCCACCGCCGGCTGTCCTGAGAATTATTTTCTCTGTTTTCATTTTTTCACTTCCAGGGAAATGCCGGGACAGTTCCTATCCACAGTCAACAGCCGATTCCTTCCACACCCTTACGCAATTTCATTCATACATCTGCATTAGCTCCTCTATGGAGGTTGGTGTCAGGAAGGGCATCCGGCCGTAAAAGCATGTTCTAATTTCATCACTCCTCATCCCCGACCCCGTATCCGGAAACAGGGCTAAGGGTTAGACATACAACACAGTAGGTAAGAACATGTGCTACAGTACAGTGTCTTGCTTCTATATGCTGTGAGTCACACCGTAATATTCGCTTATTTCCAATTTATAATAACTTTGTTTATCTCCCTTTTAAGTCAACGACAACGCTTTTCAGATTACTGAGAGCGCTACAACTTCCGTTAGGCAAGGGAGCATCTTCAGACCTTATGTTTATTCTGTATACTAAATTATTATTATTATTATTATTATTATTATTATTATTATTATTATTATTATTATTATTATTATTATTATTATTTGCGACACTTCTGTACTGGATAGCATACTACATTATTACCTGGTCAGTTCACGTGGGGGTTTAGTTCCGAACTAAGTACGAGCTAAGCATAACCCTGCGTGAGACACTGGGATGGGGCTCTCAACCCCGACACGGCGCGTCCCAATGGCTAATAGGGGAAGTTACCTGTAGATATACAGGACAGGTGCGAATAAGACCTAGTCAAATAAGCACTCGCGGATCAACTGAGCTGAATAGAACTGTGGTCAACGGCTTCGATGGCAGAAGAGGACTTATGTCTCAATGGCAGAGAGGGCGGAAGAACCAAAAATGATATCCACTTCGCGTCTGACTTGGATCGAGCGGCAAAGTGGTCAGCGTCTGTTTACCTAGTAGATACGGCTGTACAAATTACGTTCCAGGAACTAGCAATCCCTGTTCCTAAACTCTCAGTGGAAACACTGGACTAATCCTTGATTACAAGCAATTATGATTCGTGAGAGTAATTACAGAATTACCCCAGGTGGTAACCAATCCACCCGTCAATGGACGGCAACCAGGTCTTCGGATTCTGGGGGACCTGGACTACCACGATCACAGAGAAAGTCGGAGTTCTCTGGCAAACTACCATCAAAGAAACCCACATACATCGGGACCTTCAACATTAACACGTTACTACAACCAGGCAAACTACACACCTTAACATCAAAACTAGATCGACAAAGGATACAGATACTAGCTCTTCAGGAAACACGCCTTATGGATGAAAACACACTATACTATGGTAATTATCGTATTTTCATAAGTAAAACAGACAAACGAATAGGAAGAGGTGCCACCCCTCCTTTGGGCATGGCTTTTGTAGTCCACAAAAGCATTGTTGATTCGATCAAAGAAGTCACTCCCATAAGTAATAGAGTAATGACGATGCGCGTACAATGTGCGAACAAAAGATACACAATAATTAATGTACATGCCCCCACGAACATCGAAAATAAGAAGGACTTGCAGAAAGTAGAACAATTCTGGTCTAATCTCGAAACATTCTTGGCAGCAGTCCCCAGAGAAGATACAAAGATATTGCTAGGTGATTTCAATGCACAGATTGGTAGGGAAAAGGAATACTAAAATAACCGTAGGGAAATATCCAGCTCATAAATTCACCAACAAGAATGGCATGAGACTTATTGAGCTCTGTCAACAGAACAACTTGAAGGTAATGTCCACCTCTCTGAGGAAGCATCCTCGAAAACAGAAGACCTGGAGATCACCTTTACAATCTCTTGGAGAATATCAGATTGACCATGTAGCCATCACACATCCTTTACAGAAAGAAATTCATGATGTTCAAGTTCTAAGAGGAGCGAATATTGATTCTGACCATTATTTAGTGCGTATCAAAGTGAAATTTAGCCCGAAAAGAATCCACTATAATAAATGCCATCTTCAGAAGTTCAACAAGAAAAAGATAAAGGAAACTAACATAAAAGAAGAATGGGAAAAGGAAAAGGCGGACACCTGGCAACAGTTCCATGACAAGATCATTACAAGAGCTAAAGAGACGATTCCATTGAGGAAGAATACGAAACACCCTTGGTGGGACTCTGCATGTGAAGAAGCACTGGAAAAGCAGAAGAGAGCCTTTCAGAAATAGAACTGTAAGAAGTCACTCGAGGCTCAACAACACTATCTTCAGACAAGGAAGGAAACGTCAAAAGTAATCAGGCAAACGAGGAGGAGATACATGAAGGACCAACTGGAATCTATAGAAAAAGATTTCCAAGATCACAATATGCGAGACTTCTACAGGACTTTCGCAGGAAGAATCCGTGGATACACCCCACAGAATTTATGCTTCCGAAAACAAGACGGAAAACTCGCGCTGTCTAACAAGGATAATTGTAAGGAGTTGGCTCGATATTTCTCTGAATTACTGAATTGCCAGGAGCCAACATTACGATGGCCCAAAGAAACTCCTGTACATGTAAACCCTGAATCTCCACCACCTACCAAAGAAGAAATCCAGAGACACGCCTTCAGACTCAAAAATAACAGGGCGCCTGGAGAAGATGGCATAGTTGCAGAACTATTAAAGAACATAGGCCCAAGTACACTTGAGGAGCTCACACTAATAATCATGGACATCTGGAAAAAAGAAGAGCTACCTGAAGAATGGAAATGTGCACTTATCCACCCGGTACACGAGAAAGGTGACAAAACCGATGTAAATAACTACAGAGGGATTTCTCTCGTTCAAGTCATCTACAAGATTCTCTCCGCGTGTCTTCTTCAAAGAGTACAAGAACAGCTTGAACACAAAATTGGAGACTACCAAGCCGGTTTCCGGCCTGGGCGGTCCTGTGTTGAACAAATTTTTAACTTGAAGACGATATTGAAATATGGAGCAACCCGAAACTCCCCGATTATTTGTAGTTTCGTCGACTTCAAGAAAGCGTACGATTCGGTCGATCGACAGTCTCTCTTTAACATCTTAGAAGAACAAGGGCTTGACCCAAAGACATTAAGACTCGTCAAGGAAACACTCACGAACACAAAGTCAAAAGTTAAATTCATGGGTGAAGTATCGGAGCCCTTTGCCATTAAGACCGGCGTGCGATAGGGTGACGGACTGTCACCACTGATTTTCAATCTTGTTCTAGACAAAGTCATTCGGGAATGGGAGAAGGAATTAAAAGTTCAGAAGCACTGGAAACCAATTCAACTTGGCCGAAAGAACGATGACATTAAGGTCAGTTGTTTAGCTTTCGCTGACGACCAAGCGATACTAACAGACAGTGAAATTTCAGCGATCAAACAGATTGAAATCCTCAAGGAATGCGCTGAGAAAACTAGACTTAAAATCTCATTCAAGAAGACCAAGTTTATTTGCACTAAATTCGACATTCAGGAATTAGAAACAAAATATGGACACATCAAACGAGTTCCATACTTTAAATATCTCGGTGAGATCCTAGAACCAACAGGGTTGGAAAAGGAAGCACAGAAAGTTCGATTACAAAAACTCAAAAGAACATATTGGAGAACCCGTGACATCTACAACAAGAAATGCATGTCCATACATACAAAAATCAAACATTATTATACGGTGATTAAACCTGAAGTGCTGTATGCAAGTGAAATCTTGGTTCTTAATAATAAAGGTGATCTGGAAAACATCTTGAAGGAGGAAAGGAAGATCTTGAGGAAAATTCTGGGTCCAGATAAAAAGGAAGAAGGGTATAGGCTCAAATCACGCAAAGCTACGGAAAGACTGTCTAACCTTGCCGCAGACGTCCGGAAACGAAGACTGAAATTCTATGGACACGTTCACAGACTATCGTCTTCAAGCTAACCCACAAGATTTTGACATATACTGAACTGAAGAACGTACCATGGATACAAGATGTCAAAAGTGATCTGTAAAAGGCCCAGATAGAACCATCAGAAATAGTGGACAGAAACATTTGCCGTCGCAAGATACATAGATGGGTAGTAAAGCCAGAGAATGAAGTCCCTGAAAGATCGGGGACTAAGTGGTCAGAAGAAAGAAAACAGGCACACAGCGAAAGAATGAAAGCAATATGGTCTGTTAGAAAGGCGAATCATAAATGTAATGCGTGATCCAACAGGGTCCATACGCAAATAATAATAATAATAATAATTATTATTATTATTATTATTATTATTATTATTATTATTATTATTATCATTATGTTATTCACATGTTCGACTCATAATAAAATAGTCCCCGTATATCATACTGTCCATAAACGACAGGGACAGACTTTGTCGGCCTATTTTAGTACTTTCACGTCGCTGGAAATTGCTTCCACTGGACTGGTAAGTGTGCTACACAGGATATTAGAATGTTCTCGCGGCTCGTGCTTGAACTCTCTCAGTTTTCAGAGTAGTTAAAAATTAAGTGGCGGACACGTTCGTAACACGACCACATAGAAAGTTATTTAATTGAATGCCAAAACGAATTTCATAGTAACAGTTTCCTCTTTCTACAGAACGGGAATACTAATTAAGAATTCCTCCTTTCCAATGTTCCTTTAGTCTTCCAGTTTAACTAAAGGAAGACAAGTGTTATTAAAATGGGCTAGAAACGTAAATTAATCTCTCCCCAGAAAGAAATTGAAATTATCATGAAAAGATAATGCCTACTTGAAAAATGCAGCTCACACGGCTGGAGGCTTTGCTGGCCATGAAGCAGTTGATTGATGGCGTGGTGAATTAAATCGTAAAATAAAATGAAAGCCGTGAAACTGGAATGGAGTGAGGTAGATATGAAATTAACTTCAAATGATAGGTATGAAAGACGGAAAATGCTCATAGCATATAGAATGTATAATAGGCCTAACAGACCACCAAACAGTGTCTTGCCAATTTTTACAGTGAGGATATATTGTGGAAGACAAGCAATAGTAAACGTAATTATTAATAGGATTCCTTCCAGATGTACCATATGTACTAAACACGACGTAATAAGTTGAAATTGTTTTGACAAACAAATATTAATTGAATTAACCTCCAGCAGGTAACTTGCGTGCCCTCTGCGGTTGTTCTGTCAGTTTAGATCTTTTCCAACAGAACAGATATGGTCTAGGCCACCACAATTCAATGGTAAGAGAATCCGACGTGAAATCGGATAGCTGTGGGTTTGGATCCCACTGGCGTCCGTTTGACCGTATCTGTTCCGTAAATATGGACTAAATATCAGTAAAACAAGATCTGTTGGAATAACTATCAACAGGAAAGGCACAGATTCAAACTTTTTTCGGTTACAACCTGTTTATAACTTCACGTACCTTGGAATTATCATTTCAAAACAAAACACTAATAATAAACTTTCGCACTTTTATTTTCAAGTTATAAATCTACTGTGGGAAGATAAAATACCTCAGAAAGCAAAATTTCCATTCCTTTTTTTTTTTGCTAGTTGTTTTACGTCGCACCGACACAGATAGGTCTTACGGCGACGATGGGACAGGAAAGGCCTAGGAGTGGGAAGGAAGCGGCCGTGGCCTTAATTAAGGTACAGCCCCAGCATTTGCCTGGTGTGAAAAGGGGAAACCACGGAAAACCATTTTCAGGGCTGCCGACAGTGGGGTTCGAACCTACTATCTCCCGAATACTGGATACTGGCCGCACATAAGCGACTACAGCTATCGAGCTCGGTTTTTTATTCCTACTTCATTCCGGTTCTCACCTATGGACTCGAAGTATGTACCCTAAAAATCCAGTCAACAGAAGTGAAATTCACCAGAACAATGAACCAAAAGACCAGTTAAGACAAGATTAGAAATGAGCAAGCAGGAAGGAGGATTGCATCACAATACCCGTTACCGAGGTTTAGGAAGACGCAGGCTACAATGGTTTGGAGATGTAATGAGGATGGACAGAAGCAGAACGGCAAGGACTTACTTTGAAAGAGAAATGAGAGCGAAGAGACCAATAAGGAGGCCAAGGAAACGATGTATAGACACAGTGAAATCGGAGGTCAGCAATAGTAATAACAGGTGGGAGTACATAGAGGAACAGCAAATATATTCAGACAGGAAGAAGTGCTGAGCGCGTGTACATTACACCCGGGATACTGGAGCTGGAAATGATGATGATTGTTATTATGATGATTATGATCTTAAAATCTCTTCAGTATTTACAGGATCTCTCATATAAATTCAGACTGAACGGCCGGTGTTTGTACTCTGCGCTACGGCAGTTGCCTCAGCCGAAATTACGTCACGCGCGGTCGCCCTGCTTTAAGGGTGTACACAATATCACATGAAATCTTACCTTATAAAAATGCTAGAAGAGTCGTCATTTCTGGGTTGTACAGGCATTGTACCTGTTAACCACATTCTGGCTGACGCGAGTTAGTTCTGGTACTATAGTACTTGTAATATCATTCGTAATGTTTTCTTTCAGTTCTTCCAATGTATGACGATTTGTTCGATAACTTTTTTTTCATTTTACCTCATAAGTAAAAATCGCACACTGTTATATCTGGAGGGGATATAGACCAGCCTTGATCACTTTGTGTGTAAACACTTCCGAAATTGTAAGAAGGGAATCATCTCCTCTATGAGCAGAGGCTGAATCTTGTTGAAACCAACCACACGATTTTTCTTCTTCCTTTAAGGGAAGTTAGGACTGAATTTATAAAAAATAGTAATTATTGATAGAATTGAATGATATTTGGTTTGTGGTCTCCTAATGGTGAAATAAGGCCATATACCAATTTTGAGTAAAATAGAAACAGAATTTTCTGAGAAATTAACACTTACAATTAAAAATGTTTAAAAATCGATAAGCTAAAAAAATGCTCCAGCTGAACAGTTTCTTCTTATATCACATTCAAAACTGGTGTACAGGCACTTCAAGGTATGGAAAGAATTTTAACAGAGAGGAAGTCTGCATATGTAGTTCATGAATGTGGGGAAAAAATGTGTTTTATGTGTTTTATGTTTTTCTCAAATTATGCTAAAAAAGTACCCTTTGAATGCTACTGTCTTTTAAAGTATCAACATTATAAAAAAATCCTTCTGTTAATATCAAGACAATACAGGTGTTAACAATCCATGAAATTCTCGTGGAATTTGAAACCAAATAGGTTCACCTGGAACATTTTAAATACCTGAAAATGTAGATATGAAAAAAACACATTTTCGTAAGTAAAAGCTAGTGGATGGGGACTCAACCGGACATTTAAATGTCACTCTAGTACTTTAAAAATGACGGAACCCGAAAAATACCACCGCCAAATGATCTGCAGGAGTCCGGCGTACAATAATATGCACAAATTGAAAAATCGATAATTTTTACTTTTTTCACAAAAAACTCAGTCCCAGACTCACTTAACAGATGAAAGAACCGCGTCAAAAATGTCATATTGGTACTTCTCTGCATTTACTCTCGTTTCGAAAAAAAATAGGCCCAATTATTCGACTTGCACTAACAGCACATCAAACACCAACACTCCTATCAAAATTAGGGACTTCATAAACACCATCAGTGTTTTCTGCACACCAATAGCGAGAGTTATGACTAACACGACCATTAAGATGAAACTACAACTTTTACATATGAAAATACGGCTTTGAAATGATAACTGTTTCACTATGTTAACAGCTGAGATTCAGACTAGCGATTCAAGCGTGCCAGGTCTCAAGAACTATGCTCACGCCTCCCATACTGCAGCTGCCATAGCGCAGACTACAAAAACCGTGCTTTAAGTCGGGATTTATATCGGAAACCCTGCATATGGTAAAATTTAATATTGTTCTGTGAATTTCTAAGAATGAAAAATTTTATACTGAATTAGTGTGTTGTTATAAGTGACACTTTAACATAGTATGACAACATGGATGCGCAAAGAATACGCAAAATGATACTGTAATGGCATATCACAGACACCATTGTAACATTGGTCTTGATTTTCGCACTGCATGAAGCATAATTGCAAGCAATATTGAAACTACCTTAAGTTGTTTTAAGTTGATCTTTATTTGAATGAATTTGATGTGTGGTGGAGAAATGTAAGTTGGTTCGCTAAATACCTGCTTTCAAACACTGTGACTGAGTGCGCTAGGCACTACCGAAGTCCCCACTACCTTTTTACTGGCCAGGCTACAGCATTCCGTTGCCAGTGATGATCACCGTGAACGAAAGTTGAAATGGAATTTAGAGGAGATAAATATGCATCTGTATTAATAAATTCCAGTTGAGAGTTCTATGGCTAATTCTGTTCCCTTTATTTTATTTCGGCAGAACTGGCCAGCGAAGAGGTGAAAATTTCTGCCAGAGATAAAAGTAGAAACACGGTTCACATGAAAGTAAATGTGACAATCCTATCATCTATGGACGTAAAGAAGCTTTGTGAAGAAAACCCACAGGTGAGTACATTATTTGTTATAGATTTCGTATAATTCACAAATTTGCTGCACATCAGTCGACGGATTTTTACTACACTTCACTAAATTAAGGCTAAGATACTAATATATCGATTATCATGCGTCTGTTTTGTGACTCTCTCTCTCTATATATATACACTGACTGACAGAGCAAATGCAACACCAAGAAGGAGTGGTTCGAAAGGGATGAAAGTTGGGGAAAAAACAGAGACGGCACGGACGAATAATTGATGTTTATTTCAAACCGATATGCAGGTTACACAATGCGCACGGCATCGACTCAGTAGGATGTAGGACCACCGCGAGCGGCGATGCACGCAGAAACACGTCGAGGTACAGAGTCAATAAGAGTGCGGATGGTGTCCTGAGGGATGGTTCTCCATTCTCTGTCAACCATTTGCCACAGTGGGTCGTCCGTACGAGGCTGGGGCAGAGTTTGCAAACGGCGTCCAATGAGATCCCACACGTGTTCGATTGGTGAGAGATTCGGAGAGTACGCTGGCCACGGAAGCATCTGTACACCTCGTAGAGCCTGTTGGGAGATGCGAGCAGTGTGTGGGCGGGCATTATCCTGCTGAAACAGAGCATTGGGCAGCCCCTGAAGGTACGGGAGTGCCACCGGCCGCAGCACATGCTGCACGTAGCGGTGGGCATTTAACGTGCCTTGAATAGGCACTAGAGGTGACGTGGAATCATACGCAATAGCGTCCCAAACCATGATGCCGCGTTGTCTAGCGGTAGGGCGCTCCACAGTTACTGCCGGATTTGACCTTTCTCCACGCCGACGCCACACTCGTCTGCGGTGACTATCACTGACAGAACAGAAGCGTGACTCATCGGAGAACACGACGTTCCGCCATTCCCTCATCCAAGTCGCTCTAGCCCGGCACCATGCCAGGCGTGCACGTCTATGCTGTGGAGTCAATGGTAGTCTTCTGAGCGGACGCCGGGAGTGCAGGCCTCCTTCAACCAATCGATGGGAAATTGTTCTGGTCGATAATGGAACAGCCAGGGTGTCTTGCACATGCTGAAGAATGGCGGTTGACGTGGCGTGCGGGGCTGCCACCGCTTGGCGGCGGATGCGCCGATCCTCGCGTGCTGACGTCACTCGGGCTGCGCCTGGACCCCTCGCACGTGCCACATGTCCCTGCGCCAACCATCTTCGCCACAGGCGCTGCACCGTGGACACATCCCTATGGGTATCGGCTGCGATTTGACGAAGCGACCAACCTGCCCTTCTCAGCCCGATCACCATACCCCTCGTAAAGTCGTCTGTCTGCTGGAAATGCCTCCGTTGACGGCGGCCTGGCATTCTTAGCTATACACGTGTCCTGTGGCACACGACAACACGTTCTACAATGACTGTCGGCTGAGAAATCACGGTACGAAGTGGGCCATTCGCCAACGCCGTGTCCCATTTATCGTTCGCTACGTGCGCAGCACAGCGGCGCATTTCACATCATGAGCATACCTCAGTGACGTCAGTCTACCCTGCAATTGGCATAAAGTTCTGACCACTCCTTCTTGGTGTTGCATTTGCTCTGTCAGTCAGTGTGTATGTATATATATATATCTTTCTCTCTACCCCTATTTTGTGCATGAGTAGGGTACGAAAAGTATAGTGTCATCTAATTATCTGAAGGCCGAATAGCAGTAGTAAATGCATCGGCCAGTAAACATTCCCTCACGGGAGTCCGCGTTACGAAAGAGTCCGTGGTATCAACAGCAGAAATAAACTAAAAAATGTATGGACTCACCTTTATCACGCAAGAAGATTCCGTACTTGCTTGCCTCTATTTCCTCATATTTCTGGCATGTATTTATGAAAATGTGCGTCTTAGTTTTCTTTGTGAAATTAAATTGTATGTTGGTGGATATCACCCTTCAATTCATACAAAACTGTACAGGGTTGTCTCATAGAGCTTACTTTTTAATACCTCAGAGATGGAAATCAAGGGGTTTAAAATGTGGAATCGTATGGAACATATGCTCAATCAATAAATCAATCAATCTATCTATCACCACTGAACTGCATTTAGGACACTCGCCCAGGTTGCAGATTTCCTATATATTGTTTACTTAGTATTTTCTTAAATAATTGCAATGAATTTGGAAATTTGTTGAATACCAACGACCAGGCGATGTAACTGATCGTCTTTGGCGTAATAACATCCACAATGCAGACACTACACAAAAGAGAAAATGCTAAGCAGGAAAAGAGTTGAAGAACATTTTTAGACACATGACGAGCTGAAGAGACACTTATATAGTTTCATACGTTAGTATTTATGAATCGGGAAGTTCACTCACTTAATCGCCCTAGTATGACACAGACGAAAATATTCACATTTTCAATTTCGGTATAATTCCACATGACATTTCATTACAATATGAGCTTACTTCTCTTCCCTCTCAATTTCACTCGTTCTCATTCTCTTCTGTAGTTTCATTTTGTTTTCACTGGACGTGGGTGTGATAAATGATGGCCCAGTGTAATGCAGTGTGATTATTGATGTTGAGAACACAAAAGGCTAAACGATGGGAACAAACTGCGCTGTGTGACACTTGTGGCTACAGCAAGGGGATTTATTGTCAAACAATATGACGTGGAGCTCTCAATTTCTAGCTGCCTGCAAACCTTCCATGTGCCACTCACCTCCTCCTGAAGTGACTTGTTAGACAACATGCGCGTCCAATAATTATAGCGGGTCTTGAATGTACAAGTGAGTTGCATGTACGTAACAACTCATTAATGTCACAGGTCATGTGTGATGATGTAACCTGCCATAATTGCAGAGGAATCACATTGATGTATCTTCCAAGTAAGATAGATATTTACTAGTATCGTACTAAACCGAAAAAAGGATTAAGTGGAAGCTAATATTAGGAAGGAACGACCAAGATTTCGTCCCAACAGGTCCTATATAAGTAACATTTCTACATTAAGAATAATTAAAGGGCAGTACATTAAGTGAAATAATATGATATATACGACATTTTTATACTTCGACAAGGTCTTCGAATCAGTAACAAGAAAAATACAGTGAGTTTCTCACTGCCGGCCACCCAACTTATCTCCCTCACTTTGACTCATCACTCCCCGCTTCACGCCATAGCAACAAGGACAACATTTCGCTCACATTATCCGTGCATGGCATGAGATAACAACTGAAATTAAGAATTAAGAATATTAGTAAAGTAAGAATTAATAAAATGAGCTCGTACCTCATGACAGCAGATGTTGGAAATGTTCTCCTCCTGCATCCACACATTTCTAGCATCGTCTTAGGAAACTCCGGTTCACACGCGTAAGTTCGCTTTCCATAATTGAGGCTATTTCTCCCCGGATATGTTCTTTAACATTTTCGTAGCCCTCCATGCTGAGCTCTTCGAAACCTCGCATTCTTGTCCAAGTCGTCATAGGGATTTTGTAGACGTATATTCTAATCTTCCTGCAAATTCATTTACTCTTTCCTCGTTAAGTTCACGTTTTTTAACACTTCGCTTCTTATCGAGTAAAGAACAGTTCCTCTCAATTCCTTTACGAGCACGGTCTCGATATGTGGAGGGCGTACACCTGTAAATTATGTTTCAGATCGCCTATCGATTTCCTTGCAAGATTCTGTTTTCACATAATTATCGTACATTAATATCCTTTCCTCTGCCGTGTACGCATGAGGAAAAATTATTATACCCCGAAGTAACAGTTCACAACTCGAGAACAGTTGGAGCGACAGATCAACACTTAACACACGTTTTTAATCACGGACCTGAATTGCGAAGTGCGGGCATTCCCGTGCTGTCGCTGCGCTGTGTAACGGGAAGTGATGAGTCAACGAGAGGTAGATAAGCTGGGAGCGCCTGCCGGCCAACCAATGACAGAAACTCACTGTATGTAAATAGCATTACAGCTATGTGGGATACCGAAGAAGATGATATCGAAAAGCCATACCATTTACAAGGTAAATTATTCATGAAATAGAAGAAAGAGAGACCTTGGAGACAGAAACTTGATTAAGCCAGGATTGCATCCTGTCACCGTTCTTACAGTCATTGATGCTGTAATGCAGAAAACCACTGTATAAGAAGGATGACGGGTATAGAGGGGCCCCTCAGGTAGATTAGGAGATCTCGACTTTATCAATGATGTGTTCCTGTTGACAGAATCGTACAGAGATGTCAACGCTGAATTAGAAGATCTAATGAAAAATGGCAGAAACGAGGACATGATATTAAATACCAGGATACAACACAATACTGGACAAAGAAGTCCTCGAGGATATAGAAATTTTTTCCTACAGGGACCGTTATTGAAACAAATGGAGGGGTAAAAGAGGCTTAAAAGTAACGTATCCGCAAAGCGAATAGAGCTTTTGTTCCTCTTACAACATTATGGTTCAACCAAAAGTAATTTAAATTGATTATGAACAATAGTTAGCTAAATGGAAATTGTTATAGTATTCATTAATAAAAATTATTTAACGCATTTTAATGAAATTCAAATGAAGTATGTAACTAATAGTACAATCTTCAATTCCTCTAAGTTATGTTTTTACAATTTTCATTGTATGTTAGATTTTTCCAAGATTTTAAATTTAAAATGTAAGTTTTATATTTTTCACAAAATATTCTTTTTTTAAGTTCTTACTTAGTATCCATGGATTTTAAAATGCTTTCTTTGTTCACCTACCATTCTTATCTATGTCTTAACATTAAATTCTGGGTCCTTTAAAACCGATTAAAGACTGTGTTAGGGTTTATTTCAGTGAAATTTTTGTATCTCTTGTTTGTCCATGATCCATTTTCCTGTTGCGGACCTTGTGTCCGGAGTATTTATCTATATTTTTCCATGCTTCCTACGTCCTCTGGGTTTGTGTGTGACCTTCCCTCCGTGGTTGGTGTGTTTTCGCACTGGGTTCGTCACTAAACTTTCTTGTGGTCTTACCGATGGTCGACACTGATGCTTACGGTGTGGCACTGTCGATTGTTTTGTGTTTGAAGAATTCGATTGATCGTATGCCTCAATCTTTACCCCATCTGGAAAAAAGTCAAAAATGAACATTTTCAGAAGCATTGTGAAGTCTGTTGTATTATTTAGATCAGAATCACGGTAAGTGTTTATATATATATATATATATATATACTAGTAATTGTACCCGTGCTTCGCTACAGTATTCCAGATTGTATACGGATATCGAAGTAAATTACTGTACATGAAGTTAATAATAATATTTAAATTGCATGTAAATTGGCGTAATCCAAGAAAAAGCATAGGGAGGTCCGCAAACGATGTTTCCAATGTAAAGTGCGAGTTGTGGAGTTGTGATGATAAGGACAGGTGCATTTGTCTACCACAATTCATTATGTTTTAGAAACGTTGAATAGGGTGAAATTTGTGTAAGATTTTCACACAGTGCATTACTTTTTAGATACTTATGCAACAGCTTCAAACATAGAATTTGGCTCACATATGGCTACTGGGTGGGCCAATATTCGTGTAGAATTTGATGATCCCATCTTTCCTATAAGTGAATCAAACCATCAATTGTAGGTGCACAAAGTGCAAAATTTACGTAAATCCAGAAATAGAGAAAAATGTAATCTATAAGGGATAGAGATACGACAAAAGGTCATAGGACCGAAGTTGTAGTTGTGCCATCCATTTTGTGATACGACTTACCGTTTAGCCGCGAAATACATCGAAAGGAAGGACTGCACCGTCATTAAAATTGCCTCCATATTTCGATTTTTTCGGGGGTAAAAAAATAAAAATTTTAAACATCTCGTAAATTTTCTGTCGGTTACATGCTAAAAGCTATAATTTTGCAAATTTTCATTTTCTAACTTGTCTGGGAGATTGTGCTGCGATCTTGATATGGGGGAGTGGGTTAAAATCAGGACTTTAAGGAAACTTTTAAGCCCATGAAACCCGTATGTTCTGGATAAATATCACTGACTGTGTTCTTATGCATGTTTGAAACTCCCAGCATGTACTCCTCAGAGAATTATGAGAATTTGAGATTTTTCTAGGGATCCTGAAGTCATCAGGTTGTCCGGTACCAAGTGTTAAATTTCTAAGATGCCTAGAATGGTCTCACTAATTTACGGCTGTTTTCATTTTTATGCCTTAATTTATATAAATACATATATAGTACAGTATATATAGATCGCGCCAAACAGACTTCCATTTATTAGTGTGGATAATATTTACCCGCTTCCCTAGTGGTTCTAGGGGCGTCTTACTCCCACAGTACGTTTTCCAGGTAGTAACTCATGCTTGAAAGTCATACTGGAACATAAACACGTCCATTATCTCGGTCATTTCTGACAATTTATTTTTTCACCCTTTCTCACCACCTATGCCAAAGGGGGCTCAAGTTAGACTTTAAACATCCGGAATGTTACTATTCATCTCAGCGACCCGGAAAACTATGGATTCGGCAGTATATTCGATTACTATTATATCTCACTCCCCCTTCCCCCACCCTAAAAGGGGGCTAAACTTTAAGTTTTAAAAAATCGGACTGTATGGATTCGACACTGCTTTCGATGATTTGTATATCTCAGTCCCCTTGCCCCTCCTCCGCCCCTAAGGGTTCCTGGGGTGTTTTACCCCCATATGGTTTGTCTCCTGATACTAAAAATTCGGAGTGTCACTATTCACCTCAGCGACTATGTATTCGACACCATTATTTCTATATATCATTATTATTTCTATATGTCACTCTCCCATCGCCCCCCCCCACCACGAAGTGGGCTGAACTTGGACTTTAAAAAATTCCGGAGTGTCACTGTTCATCTCAGCGACCCCGAAAAGTATGGATTCGACACTATTTTCGATTATTTTTATATCAGCCCCCTCGCCCCCCCCCCGCCCCTAAGGGTTCCTGAGCTTTCTTACCCCCACGTTGTTTGTCTCCTGATACTAAAAATCCAGAGTATACAATTCACTTCGGCGACCCCCGAAAACTATGTACTCTACATTATTTTCGTTTAATTTTATATATCACTCCCCCCTCGCCCCCCATGCGAAAGGGAGCTGAACTTTGGCATTTGAAAAATGGGGAGTGTCACTGTTCATCTCAGCGACCCCGAAAACTGTGGATTCGGCACTTTTTCGATTATTTTTATACATTGCCCCCCCTGACCCCCCAATGAATGACATGATATATGATAGCAAGAATGAAGAGGATGAAACCCGGCGCCGGCACATATGCCACTCCTCTCGAATAGCTCAAGACTTAACGTCTCGATCCGACGGACGAATCATCATCAAGACCGTCATATGCCCTCACACCATATAAGATCAAAAACAGCTTCCTACGTCCTGGACGTAAAATGGCTCCTTGAATATTGTGTTCTCTACCTATCTTATGTACGTTGCCTAGCGACAGCGACTCGATGCATTTAATCCTGGTGACAGCACGTTGGATTGTCATATCCCAACGCACGTTTTCCGATGGTTTTTCGTTCATAACTCACCATCGAAAGCGAAAATGAAAATTCCGGCTTCGAGGTGCATTCGGACCCCTTTCCATCCAACTATGTTCAAAATTTCAGATCTCTACGTGCTGTAGATTTTGCTGGGCATCGCGCACAGACAGACAGACAAACACTTCCTTTTATAATATTATATAGATTTATAAAATAAGAGTTTTGCCTGTACATTGCTTAGAATTTGAAAAGAATGGCATTTCTGTATCGGTCATGTCCACAGTAACAAGGAAATGCACTTTTCTAAATTTTCCGTAATGTCTGTCTGTCTGTCTGTCTGTCTGTCTGTCTGTCTGTCTGTCTGTCTGTCTGTCTGTCTGTCTGTCTGTCTGTCTGTCTGTCTGTCTGTCTGTCTGTCTGTACGGGCATAACGGGAAAATTGCAAAAGAGAATTCGATGAAAATCGGTATGTAAAGTCGAGAAATGAGCCACTACAGTCTAGGCTATTAATAATTTTATTCACGCTGCGTGAAATTGTAGTTTAGGGGAAGGCCTAAAATGTAATTCTCAAATATTTATGTCAGTAGTGGTCCTATCGATAAATACTACATAACTTAAGTTATATACAATTAAATTTCCGATCATTTATGTCACACATTTTTACCATACCGGCTATGACAACAGAGATATTCATGAATTTGTATTTTTGTTGCTAAGTCCATATCAACGACGAGCCACGAGAAAATGGGTAAACATAATTTAATGAAAATCGGTAGATAGAGTCTGGGAATAAGAAACTACAGTCTAAGCTATAAGCAATTTTATTCAACCTGGATGAAATGGTAGTTTAGGGGAAGGTGCATAAAATTTAACTTTTAAATACCAATGTTATTGGTCCTGTCGAAAAGTACTGCATAACAAAAGTTATAGAAAATACATTTTCCGATAATTTATAGTTTATTCAGTTTTACCGTACCGACTGAAATAGTGGTATTTCAGAGTCGGAAGAAAATTAATGTGAAGGCCTACGATATCGAAGGCTCAAAAAAATGATCAACAATACATTGACCATTTTTGTGATATTCTTTGTCTCTTACGCTGGCACTCATCTCCGGTAGATGGATTTCTGCTGCGTACTCAGTATAACAGCCTGCCTGAATATTGTCGGAAAATAGCTGGGGAATTAGATAACTTTCTTCTTTCGCATGCCGTTCCTCTGGTTCATACATTTTCTGATACTGCTGGTATGTAATACACTAGTTCATCATAGTATTCCAGATAATCGATCCCTACTCTGACGCGTTGATTGGAATGATCAACGTGCACACTTAACGGTATCATGGCAGAGGCTCACTTATGACCTGGTCTAGAATTACAATTTCGGCCTATTCCATATTATAGCACAATAATTCACTAAAGAACAGATTGAAAATCGAATTGAATTAGATAGGACTCACACTCAAGAAAGCAGGTAATGCCTTTGAGAAATAAGTACTTGGATTTAGAATCTCCTATGAGCTTGGAAAACTATATGGCCTAAATACAAGTGCAGATATCCCACAGAAGATGAGGGGCGATAACAGAGAAAGTACTGGAGAGATATAAAGATAAACATGAGTAATAGAGTGATTATGGCCGAAAAAAATTAATCATTTCCTGAGGTCACTCTGAAGGGCTTTGTATTATTTCATTTGTTTGTTTCTGGATCTGTGAGCCTTGAGTTTATAGTAGATAAAGAAATCAATGTAGCAACTTTCCTTTAATGTATATAGTGTATATAGTGTATAATGAGAGCAACGGGCGATGTGTACATGTTTTAGAGCTAAAATAATATTATCATAATATAACAATATTACTTTCAAATCCACCTTCAAATGCACTACTTTCAATGCAAGATCCATTTAATTTTTTATTGTAATCCATCCCCTACTTGATTATAAGCTGCACCTTGACCTGACATTTACTCTAATAAGAGATATAGAAAATTATCATTCTAAACAAATAATCTTACGGCGGCTTTATACAAACTGATAAAATCAAGTCAATTATAACGTGTATTATCAATTACAGGACAGATTCCTCTGAAAAGACTAAAACACCACCAAATTCTTTGGGTTTCAAGAACATAACTATTACTACTGAAGTAACAATATTTACAATTTGAATAATAGGGTATCTAATCCTAGTTTTTTTTTTTTTTTTTGCTATGGGCTTTACGTCGCACCGACACAGATAGGTCTTATGGTGACGATGGGATAGGAAAGGCCTAGGAGTTGGAAGGAAGCGGCCGTGGCCTTAATTAAGGTACAGCCCCAGCATTTGCCTGGTGTGAAAATGGGAAACCACGGAAAACCATTTTCAGGTAATCCTAGTTTATAACCCAACTTTCAAAACTTCATATATTATTCCTAAGTTCTACATAAATACAAAATTCTACCTTAAAAATCTACTTTTAAAATTATAAAGAATCTATTTACTATTAATGTTTACTCTCCTTTTTCTCCTTCTGAGCGAATAGGTCACTTAGGTTCACGCAGAATCAATATTTGTTGAGCTTTCCTCCTTCATTTTTATTTACTGCTGTAATTTCTGTTCCTCCGAACAAGTATGTCGTGTCGGTTTCTTCTCGTCTTCCTCAAACCCTCCTGATTACATTTCTATCCTGCAGATTTGGCGATTCCAGTTCAGTGAGCTCTTTTACTACTTGCTTACACCATTTTGATCTCGTACGTTTGATTTGTATTCCATAAGTCAGTTGTTATTCGTTTTTTTTATAAATGGTTTATAAATTGAAATCGTCGCAGTCTCATTGTATCAGTAAGCTCAGATATACCCGAGTTAGATTTGGAGTAATGTAATTTATTTTTAATTCTTGGCCCTAACATTTTTCTCATGATTTTCCTTTCTTTGTTCCTTTAAACTTGTGTGATGTAAATTGAGCGACTCTAAAACATAAATATCGTCAGGTTTGATTACTTTTAAGTAAAGACGAATTTTATTGGGTTTTTTTTGCTATTGGCTTTACGTCGCACCGACACAGATAGGTCTTAAGGCGACGATGGTACAAGAAAGGGCTAGGACTGGGAAGGAATCGGCCGTGGCCTTAATTAAGGAACAGCCCCAGCATTTGCCTGGTGTGAAAATGGGAAACCACGGAAAACCATCTTCAGGGCTGCCGACAGTGGGATTCGAACCTACTATCTCCCGAATACTGGATACTGGCCGCACTTAAGCGACTGCAGCTACCGAGCTCGGTAATTTTATTGTTTCAGGACAAACATTTTTTTTTTTGTTATGAACATTCTTGTGTGTTGAAAAGCAATTTCCATTTTCAGAATTCTTGAAGCTACCGATTTGTTACCATTGCCATTTGCAGTGATCCATTCAGCTAAGTACTTAAATTCCTTTACTCTTGCGATTTTATTCATATCAATGGTAAGTTCTGGTGGAGCAATTTTGATATTTGTCATAAATTTCGTTTTCTCATATGATACTTTAAATCCTATTTTTGCTGCTTGCTTTTCCAGTATAGCAATCTTTTTCTATGCATCAGATGTGTTTTAGTGTTGTATCATCACCAAACATGAAGCAGTCTTTGTCAATAACCTTAATTTTTGGTCCTAATCATTGACATGGTTCACCTGCCTTTCTCCACACTCTGACAACATTTTCAAGAGCACAGTTAAACAGTAAAAAGAGAGCCCATCACCTTGACGTACACCTGTATTTATTTCAAACTCATCACTACATCCACCCATAAACTTTACTTTAGTTTTCGTTTCAGTTTGTGTAGCCTTTATAATACGAGTATTCCTTGTTTTTTGGTCAAGTCTGAATTCTGTTAAAACATTAAGTAGTGAAACGTGATCTGTACTGTCATAAGTTTTTTGAAATCGACAAATGTGATGAAATAATTTTTGTTTGATGTGTTTCGAAAATATGCTATAATGTTTTTTAGATATATCATTATTATTATTATTATTATTATTATTATTATTATTATTATTATTATTATTATTATTATTATTATTATTATTATTATTATTATTATTATTATTAGTCTTATAAATTTTACAGGCTCTGTGCTTCTGGCCCAGAGTGCAGTACCAGGTTTACGAGAATAGCATTCCAACTCTACTGGGTCCACTAGGTCCGTCCTATCTCCAAGATCTTTGTCCGGAATACATTATTTCATACCAACTCATATCAAGTAAGTACTAAGTATAGTAAAGTTTTGAAAACTATTAACATGAATTGACACAAATAAGTTTAAGTTTATTAAACCTCCTAAGATTAAATCATCTCTAGAATCATTACAATATTTGAACTATTACAAATAGAACGAATTCGTAGCACACCTCTAAGCTTGCATTAGGAATATTTGGTTTCGAGCCCCACCATCCGCAGTCATGAATATTGTCATATTTTCCCATTTTTACACAAGGCAAATGCCGGGGCTCTACTTTAATTAAGATCATGGCCCCTTCCTTGCTAATCCTAGGCGTTTCCTCTTCCAACACCACTGAAACCTGTATGTATTAGTTGAAATGCTAGTAGATTAAGTATTAAAGGAAAACTTATTTCATTGCCATTGTAGAAATAAAACTTTCTGGGTTCTAGACTCGTGGAACTCCAAAACTGTCAGTCACCAGTGGCCTTGTACCAAGTTTCTTTCGTGTTCCTGCATGAAAATCAAGGTAGCAACTTTCGTTTAGTCTAAGTTCCCTCCACGTAGTTATTACCTTAACATTACGAAAAATCGACAAAATCTCCTTTCCTTACAACAGTATTTTACTACCATTATCACAGTTTTTTTAAGTAAATGTTCAGAACATAATTATAATTTTACAGTTTTACCTCCGATACCATATAGGCCCTACAATTAAAAAATTAAATATTACCCACATAGAGGTGCTTGGTATCGAAATCCGCCAAATACATTTACCTGCAACTTCGCCAAATTGAAAAAAATTGTCCAGAATAAAGCATTCTTCAGAGTAGCAAATATTTAACGTTTAAATTTTAAATTATCCATTTAGCGTATAATTTTAATAATAGTCTTAAGGTATATGGTTTTTGAAATATTTAAGTAATAAAGTTGAGTGAATTTAGATGTCGCGGTGTTTGATACTGAAATTATGATTTAGCTGGTTCCGAAACAAAGGAATGAAAGTTTTGAGAGTACAGGTAACAATGAAATAGGTGCTATTACCTGTGTAATACAATAATCACTTATAATAATTATTGGTTAACATTAAATTAATCCATCTCTCTGAAAACAGAGTTTTATTACCACCTTATAAAGTAAGGTGTTACTTGATTCCAACACAGTTCAAAGTTGTTCACACTTTCCTTGAAATTACGGTACATCTGTTTATTTCTTCCTCATACACTACTACTACGCCTTCATCATTTTCTTCAGTCTGAAGTCCTACATCTTCCTGTCTTCCTAAAGCAGAATAAAAACTGAAGCGGCTAATTATTCCTCCATTTTTCGTCAAAATGTTTTGATCGTAATTTTTATACCTCATTCAAATAGAAGGACAGGCTTCTACAGTGCGACATACGAAGTAGTAATTAACACATACGCAGCGCATGCTGGAAAATCATGGTAAGCGCCGATTGGCTGACAGGGATTTGGAGGACTTGGACACTACAAATTTCACTACATGTGTTGGGTTTGCCGGACATTGAAACTCAGCCTCATATCACGACTAGGTATTTTAAGGAGTTATGTCGGAATTTGATCATTAGCCATGTTTAACTCCATTTTGCAAAAATTTTATTTGGTGGCTTTTCAAACTTCTATAATTTCCAGTCTTCAGTCAGTAAATAGCGGAAAAATAAACTGGGCGTTTCTGTAAGCTTCTACCCGTAATGGCAAGTTAGCTTTGACAACCTGTGCTAAAGTGATTCCACGTGAAAATGATTAATTAAATACAGAATATAATAATAATTTTACTCTACGTACGCCATTGCTTCTCCTGTGCCATATCTATGGTTCTGCAGAGTAACACGCCGTAGAATATTGTATATAATACTCAGATGTATGCAGCAGTGGCCATAACGTCGACCGCTGCCTTATAGCCAACAAGTAAATAGTGCCCAGTGTCATATAGACTGTGTTGATAATCGTCATTGTTCTAAGAATCTCCCTGTAGCGGACTGTTGAACAGACGACTCTGTCTACAGTTGAGCTCAAGCTGACAGGTAGACCAGATAGTGAAAACACCTTATTGATCCATCTATGTCTTTAATAGTTCTTTGCTTCTGCCAAAGTTTCTCTGCTTTTTGTCTTTTTTGCTATTTCTTTTATGTCACGCCTACACAGATAGGTCTTATGGCGACGATTGGAAAGGACAGGGCTAAGAATGGAAAGGAAGTGGCCATGTCTTTAATTATTGTACAATATTTGTCTGGTATGATATGGCAAATAACCGGCATATTGTGCGTTGACTAAACTAGAATTAGGTAGCTTTCTTATATTTTAAAGATGATTAATATTAGTTGCCCTACTTCAAGCAATCACTAAAAAGAGCGTTTTTCTTCTATTCAAGAACTCAGTGAGTTTATCCTGTGATTTTGGTTCAACAGCTTCTCTTAACTGCTTTTAACATCTCCGAAAAGTTTTAATGCTTTCAGTTAACACACGTATGATGGGCCCCGAGAAATTTCGTAGTACGCTCGCGAAGGGTTCTTGTTGGTCTCCGTGAAATCTCCGTTTTATGCACTGCGTTTCATTGATTGCTTCTATAATCTGGTGACGAGATTGTAAGTTTCGAACGATGTAGTCATGGAATATATAGTCTAAGACAGCTAATTCGCACCTTTTTTATTTCTTTCTTTCTTTCTTTCTTTCTTTCTTTCTTTCTTTCTTTCTTTCTTTCTTTCTTTCTTTCTTTCTGTCTTTCAGCCTTTATGCGGTTAATAAAATAATATCAGAAATATAGAGCTACTTGTGTGTCAACTAGGTGCTGTGTATGAAGTTGTTAACAGATACCGATAATTGTGATGAATTATGTGCAGTTCGGTTATCACATGTACTGATTGACAGTGAATTTGGTATTTCTAAATATGTTAGTGATCTCAAAAGTAATGTTGCACCTTCTATATCAAATTGTGGACAACAATCTGTTGTGTTGGAACTGAACAGTGGATACATACAGCTGACGAAGGTGTAAACATAGGTAATGTAGGTCCCTCTTCACAAAGGGTACGGCTTTGAAAGGTATCACACTCTATATAACTATTAAGTAACCTGATGAGTAAATGTTCCACGCTTGAAGTCGATATCTTGAATAATTTTCGAGCTATAGTAATTTGAGTGCAACAATGTAATTTTGTTCTTGCAAGCTTTAACTATCCGGTCAAATGGGGGATGGAAGCCTCCGTTCGGAGCTCGTCACCAATATGATTTAAGTAGATTTTGAAAGGAACATAACATTGGTTATTTAGCTCATAGCTCCAGTGACCAGTCCGGTGTAAGAATATCAAGAACTTCAACCAATCAATAGCTGTATTTTATGACAAAATTATCGATTTCATATTAACACCTTCGTATTATTGCACCTAAGTACATGCACCTGTTTCATATAAATTCACCAGAACAGAACAAAACATCATCTTTACTGTAATATCGTGACTATCTTGAGGGGACGAAATTTCTTTCGTATGGCAACTTAGAACGCCTGGAAGGTATGCATAACCACTTAACGGTGTAGACGGACAAGTTGCCGATATAACTCCTAGCCATTCCAGTGCAAGGACACCTGTGTTATTGCTGCTGTAGAGCCGGTTCTGCATAGGCTGAATATCCCTCCTGTGTATATTACAATGTGAACAGACTTACGTCCCCACCAGATATATTTACATAGCTATGTTATTCTCATGAAACAGACATATTTGTAGACTGCAACCCAAAGAGTTAAATGCAAAACTAAAACAGTCTATTTTCCATGCTGGAAGTTTTATTCTCGGTATACGTTTATGAATATCTAAGAATTAGAATTGTTTTACATGTATATGCTTTCATTCTAATTGTTTAATTTCGCACTTTATTCGCTAAATAGTCAAAAATACAACTCCACCTCCAGATTCGTTCTCCGGACAATGAAATCGAACAAATCTTGCAGATGCTTCATCGCTGATTTTTAATCACAAAAGTGAGGCTTTAGAAAATGAAAACACGTTCTGGTTTTATCGTCTCAGATTCAGCAATAAATGGAACAGAACATTTCAGAAGATTACACGTTTTCAATATCCTCTCTCCTTGGAATAAAAATTCTCATCTCGCACTGGACTGTAAAGGAGACAGCGCCCTTCACATTATAGCGATGGCAGAAGCTCATTGGACTTTCATGAAGCTGACCGCGCTGTAGACGGCTGCTAAGTGAAACGTCTCCCTCCAGTGGTGGCCAAACGTTCCCGTATATAGCCAGAGTTGTGAGATTTGCTCTATCCGTGTAATTCACTAAAACAGTTTTGTAAATTTCACTCGCCAAGCGGTAGCGAACCGTTTCAATAATAATCAGCTCAGTAAATATTGAAATAACACAACCACGTAATTTCTCAACAAGTAGCAGACTGATAAGTTATGAAGGTGCTTCAGTCATGCAGATGAAAATACAAATGTTGTGTACATCACACAGAATAATATCCCAAAAATCGCGGATATTATTATTATTTTTATTATTATTATTATTATTATTATTATTATTATTATTATTATTATTATTATTATTATTATTTCATATGGCAAAGCAAAGGGTATATCGTCGATGTGCCTGGAATAACAACGGTTATTCGTCATGTGACAATGATGAGAGGAGAAATACTGACCCGCAGCACATGTATTACTTAGGACGAAACTTCATTGACGTAACTTATGCAGTACTGAACTTTACATGACAGAACCTTTCTGGACAGATTTCTAAGCTGAAATATTATAACATAGCGGGTTTTCCAGACCTAATAACGATATGAAGCATTACAGCCTTGCTTAAACAGCAAGCATGTTACAAATAAACGTCAGATAAAATCTTCAGAGCTGCGCATCTAGTTGACAGTTTTGTCGATGGCTTGGTCTATATCCTCTATGGTCTCCTTGATCTTACGTAACGGACATTCATTACCACATGATAGTTTTTGGTGTGTTCCCATACACTCAAAAGGGATGCTCGTCTTTATTCCGGTTATGAAGCCAGAATTGTGACCTGCCATGGTTTGTCCAAATTCGGTTGAGGAAAGTCGAGGTTCTCGTAAGTAGACTGAAGCCTGGTTGATGGATATCAGTTCTTCTATCACTTCTAGGTGATCATGGTTTGAGGTAACCTAAATACCTCAACGCTTCATCTAAATTTAATCCAGCTTGAATCAATTTTTACCCAGTTTCCATGGATGGATTTTTTGATTTCAATCTTACAGGCTTTTTCTGGCTACAGTATGATAGATGGGTATGTATGGATTACCCAAACATTTCAGTCATGTTTTCTAGAGTACTGACTGTCTACGAAGTTGTGGAGGTTTGATGTTGGACAGTACTGGCAGCCATTTTATAGGTGAATGTTCCAGATATTGTCTTCATTGAATCAAGTAACTGGATACCTAACTTCTTCGTGTCCGTACTGTTAAACCACACAGTACTGTAGATGTCAGCTACCGGGTAAACTAAAGCAAGAGCTGCTGTTCATGGAATTGCTGCACTTCCTCCTTAGTTCCAGTTAATTTGTTCAAAAAGTTATATTATTTGTATTATTATATTTATTTATTCAAACGATTGTTCCCTTTAAGGAGAGCGATTGAACTTGAATACATAATGTCATCTTCTGGAATTTTTCCACTTTTCTTCCCAAAATCTCGTCCTACTCTCTGAATGCTTCCTCTTACGCTTCTCTGTCCACCCTTTCCCATGTTTTTGTGATAATTTTGACTCAAATTTTACATTTGTGATATTTCGGCACTCGGTGCGGTTCTCGAGATTCACTATATTGATCTGTTGTAGGTCCCTCTGAACCACTTTTAGCCATTCCGAACCACATTTTCTCTTTGTTACGATGTTGAGTAGTTTCTTTCCCGTTCGGGAGTTGTCTATTCTGCAAATATGTGTGTAAAACATTGCTCTACGTTTTCTGATTTCATCCGTAATGGTGTTATCTTTTCATAGAGATCGTTCTGCTGTCTCTTCATACAGATGCCATTAATCTTGTCTGCTATTATTATTATTATTATTATTATTACTATTATTATTATTATTACTTTCGTTTAACCCGCCTACGAGTTGCGATTACAAAACCTCCACCATTTTCTGTAGTTCTCTGTCTCTTTCCACTTTCACCATCCACTCCACCCGTTGGCTTGCTAGTATCTTTTTGTCACACACAGTTGATTTTATCTGCGTCCCCCAGCAAAATTCTGTTAATAATAATAATAATAATAATAATATTAATAATAATAATAATAATAATGTTATTTTGCTTTACGTCCCACTAACTACATTTTACGATATTCGGAGACGCCGAGGTGCCGGAATTTAGTCCCGCAGGAGTTATTTTACGTGCCAGTAAATCTACCGACACGAGGCTGTCGTATTTGAGCACCTTCAAATACCATTGCTTTAAGCAGGAAAATCAATGCACAGGACTTTAAAATGTTTGAAGTGAATTAAGGGAAGCTTTGGTGAATATTGGCGTAATCTTCATACAAAGAATGTTTTTCTCTGTGTCTGGTAGAATTTGAAAAGCATTCTATACGTTAAAATTCTCTCACATATTCAGGAGAGTAATTCGAATGTTCACTTTCAGGCAGTTGGAGAAACTAATCACAAATACACTTTAGAAGGGGGCAGAACTAGCGAAAGAAAAAAGCTATCGTAGTCCGCTCCCAGAATGTGAATCTTAGCATGATCTTGATCTCCGATGGAATGCTGCATAAGACAGGCTTCGGTATATTACAGTTACCACCATATTTACTAGATATTCTACCGTCCAACTGCCATTTGTCCTAGTATTTGTATAAATACACATGTCTTCTGATAAGTAATGCAACGGTGCTATATCTTTCGAACATGTGAGAGCAGGATAAGTCCAGTATATACGTGTCACTCTGCTTTATTTAATCGTGTCAGAAACATATATTATACTTACAGTAATAATAATAGGATAATAACAAATCTGGTACTATAATAATTAATCACTTCTGATGATGGCAGGTAACGATGTGATTTAAGTTCTCCATAAATACAAAATTAATTAAATGTGGTGTAACCAGTAAGCGGCTAATTTACATGCTTCCTTGGTAGCGTCCATCACATTCTGGAGAGAGCAAGTTGTTGGACTCAAGTTACAAACAAGAAGATGGCTCATTGTCTGTTCTTCACCACATTCACATAGAGTGGAGTCACAGACAAAACCCCACTTTCTCATGTTGGTCTTTGTTCTTCCTACTCCTGAACGCAACCTGTTGAGCGTCTTCCATGTTGACCAGCTTTCCTCGTGGCCTGGAGGAAGTCTTTGGGAAGGCATCATCCATCCTGCAAGGTGGCTGTATCTGGAACGCTATGAATTCACTCTGAAGTTCGATGGTGATTCAGTGAGGCTTTCAGGTGTATGGAGAAAGCTTTTCCTTGATGTGAGCCGTTGGGTTGCTGGATGGTACCCATATAAAGTATGGGTCGTCAGGTTCAGTGCTTTAGATTTCTCCAGTCGGGATGCACACTCACGGCGGATATCTGGAGGTGGGATACCTGCTAGACAATAAACTTTATCAAGTGGTGTAGATCTCAAACATCCTGTAATGAGTCTGCAGGTTTCATTTAAGGCGACATCCACTTGATTAGCATGATTAGATCTACACGAGACAGGGCAGGCGTATTCTGCTGCTGAATAACAGAGGGCTATTGCTGATGTTCTCAAAGGAGAGGATGCGTCCCCCAAGTTGAACCCGATAATTTCCGGATAATGTTGTTCCTTGCAAATGCCTTCCTTTTGGTATTCAGACAGCGTGTTCTATAGGTTAGTGCTCGGTCCAGAGTTACTCCTAGATATTTGGAAGTGAAGCAGTGTTCTAATATTTTACCTTCCCAAATCACAATACAATTCATACAATATGAGAAAGATGTCACTCTACTGAATGTCACCGATACATGGAAAAAAATTCCCATCACAATATTGGCCAGCGGCGTAAGAGAAATGGTAGTATACAGTTTTCAGTCACTAGATTACGTGACAAAAGACTCGTTTCAATTCCGAAGCTCTCCACAGTGTCCATATAGAAGGACGGAATATGACGCTTTTGATGGTGATTCGTCTGATATATGGAGACTTTACGCTTTAAGTAGACCCCTTGGTGATTTTCGGCCGGAGTGATCTACGTACCAACAACGTACTTTACCCTCTCCTCTCCTCATTGTCATTATCATCATCATCATCATCATCATCATCATCATCATCATCATTATTATTATCATCATAACACATTCAGACACCTTTGGGTGCCAAATAGGAGGAACCCCTAGGTCTCTCCACAGGTCACATGACATCAATCAGTCAGGCAACAACGGTCATAACTGAAATAACAGATCTCTGTGGCAGGAATGCATGTGTCATGCGGAACTTAGCCACATCGAACTGCTGAGATCTTCAAACAGAGACATGTATCAACTGTTGAACAACCTCGGAGTTGATTTCCTGTGTCCACTCGCACGGAATCGTCATTCGCCGGCATCTAAAAGTGCTTAACCTATGGAAGTCGCTAGTTCGTGCAGAAATTATCCTCACATGTAGGCATTTCTTGATCTAAACAGTTCCAAGTTTTACAACGTGGCTCAGAGATCCGCAAGGTTTCTTTGCATAATAAAATAGTGAGTTATCTGTACTTATCTTTGGATTATCCCTTGTCATTAGCTCCTATACCCGCATACAATAATTATGTGTTACTGCACATACTACTACAGTCAATAAGTTCGCGGACTGGCGCCTGCAGTATAGGCAATGCGGCGTACACTCATGTACTACAGTCAATAACTTCTTCGACTGGCGCTTACAGTGTAGACAATACAGTATACACCTATGTTCGTACTACAGTCAATATGCTCGTGGACAAGCGCTAACGAGTTTAAGGATCGCATAGTCTTTCGACCTGCCTTTTCGCGTCTTTTCCCGTCGTCGTAATCCGCGTGATTTCGGCTTTATCGTCTGAAACGTTCTGCTAGTGGATTTGGCTACTTTTTGGCAGAACTTCGAATTTTCCCGATGCTCAAACTACGGCATTCCCAAGTTCCGCCACTGACATTCAACTAACCTTTACAACAGAGACCGTACTTCTGCGTATACTGTGTGCACAAAACTGCCTCTCACTGGCACTAGTGAAGAACTGTCACGGCAACATTTCGTGGTGTAAACCTTCCTCTATAGTGCACCACAGCGACACTGAACGGCCAGCCCGCGAACTTAATGACTCTACTACGTAGCTGAGTTACATTTCTACTACTTTATTTCAAGAATAAATAATACCACTTAGGAAACGAGCCTCAACTGAAACTAAAATTCCTTTCCTGAAAATGTACACAGTTAACTTGTTCACCCCTCAAGCTAACCTGTACCTACACAATTTAAATATTCCTGAAAAGTGCATAATAACGACGACGGAATTAACGAACTACGCGAGCAAATTTTCTTTCTAGAAAAAGCTTAGAAGTTTCTAGACTACGCAATAGAATTGCGTTAACTTTCACCTGAATTTAATTAATATTAATTTGATTTTAGACCAGCAATATTAATACGCTACTTAAGAACGTTTAACAAATTAACTTCCCACATATTGATTAAGATGAAATTTGTCTGTTAAGCTGTTGCTTAAGGATGAACTTGCTTTGTCTCTATCCTGCAGTTATCTTCCTCCAACTTTGATTAAAAATCTTACTGGAGAGTTAGGAAGGATTAAACTACAGACCCAGCACAACTTCACTTGAGAACTGGTGTTAGAAACGACCATTGCACTGCTCTGTAAACATGATGAACTTGTAAGCTGCAGATAATAATAATAATAATAATAATAATAATAATAATAATAATAATAATAATAGTAATAGTAATAATAATAATAATAATAATAATAATAATAATAATAATAATAATAATAATAATAATAATAATAATAATAATAAACAACTTACCAAACAAGAAATCCAATCTACTCTAAGATAGAGAGGATCACGGAAACAATGCACAATCGCAGGGCTCGCTTCTATGGTCACCTATACGTATGGACGATTCTCGATGTACAAAACGCATTTTTAACTATTTTGACTCAAAACCAAAAATAACAATTCCCTGGTTCGTTAACGTCAAGAAAGACTTCGAATAATTGAGCTTACGACCAGATGACGCGCACAAACGAGAGCTTTTCGGGACAAGCATTGTGACTTTCGGGACTTCCCGGGATGTGAAGTGATCAGCTGGTGCAAAGTGGTCGTATCAAAGCCGCGCTCGACAGAGCGAACTAATGAAAACCTACTGGAACAATCGAAAACTGAGTAAATGTCAGAATGTATAATGAAACTTATCGTGGTCCCTAGATGGCCTATTATATAATAATAAATAAAATAAACAAATAACAAAACTTAGTATTGTTCTAAATGCTGTTGACATTAACAAGACAAGGAAACATGACATTGCTGTGTTTGGTAAATGTGCTACCCTTTTAAGTAAACAAATAAATAAGTATATACCTTGTAAGAATTAATTGTTAAGAAAAATAGTAATAAGATAATTTATAGGTTCTACTTTCAAGCGTCTGTTTTAACAATCAAGCTTCAAAACTTATTGTTGTTAGCAACAATGAAAAGTATAACTAATCCCTTCGGGAATTGTGCTCCCTTCCTTTATATTAATTCTTTCCATTTGCAGTGGATGACTTCGTGCAAATTCTAAATGGCTCACTGTGGAGTAAGGCGAATTTGGATCGTGACACTACGCAGAAAACTAGAAGTGAAAATGTCACCGGGGAGATAAATCTGTCCGGTCCCAAAGTGCAGGCACAAATCCAGTGTTCTGTGAAGAGAGAAAATGACGTCAGCACTTATAACAAGACTGTGAATGTGACAGTTCTGGACGTAAATGACAACACTCCTCGTCCAACGATAGAAGGACCACAAACTCTATATTTGGACAACCAAGGATTTATCCCAAAGGTAAGTTAGAATCTCAATTTTAACCTTTAGACACATTGTTTCCTGTGCTTTGGAAAAATACGATTTGGTTATCATTTATAGTCTACATAATTCTGTTCTGTTTCTTGGCTGGTTGGTCAACGTACTGGTCTTCTGTTCTTCTTCTGTACAGAATGTTTTTAAATACCACTGGAGTCAATAATTTTGTGGACTGGCACGTACGTTGAAGGCAACATAGTTTACACCTATGAACTACAGCCAGAATGATCGTGATCTGGCGCTAACAGTTTAAGAATCACATAGTCTTTTAACCTGCCTTTCTTGCGACCTTTTTCCGTCGTGATGATACGGACGACTTCGGCTTCATAATCTCAAACGTTCCACTAGCGGATTTGCGTAATTATTTGGCAAAACTTGAAATTTACTCAAACTCCGACATTCTCAAATTCCGCCACTTACATTCAACTACCCCTCACAACAGAAACAATATTTCTGCTTACACTATAAGCACACAATTGCCTCCTGCTGGGAGTAGCGAAGAATTGTCAAGGCACCATCATTTTGTGCAAACATTCCGCTGTAGTGCAGCACAGCGACACTAGACCACCAGTCCACGAACTTAATCATTCTACTACGTACTAGGTTTTTTAAAAAAGACCTGAAAAATCCAAACTTTTGATATATATATATTATCAGCTTATTAAATTTAATTTTTGTGTCACGTAACATGAAATGTATGAAATGTCGTATGGATTTTAGTGCCAGGATATCCCAGGACGGGTTCGGCTCGCCAGGTGCAGGTCTTTCTATTTGACACCCGTAGGCGACCTGCGCGTGGTTATGAGGATGAAATGATAATGAAGACGACACATACACCCAGCCCCCGTGCCATTGGAATTAACTAATTAAGGTTAAAATCCCCGACCCGGCCGGGAATCGAACCCGGGACCCTCTGAACCGAAGGCCAGTACGCTGACCGTTCAGCCAACGAGTCGGACGTCACGTAACATCATCTGATATTACAGCTGTACACAGCAGATACTGCAAATCTTTACTGCACTACGAGTAGCAATAACACCGAACTACACGGTTTTGAATGTTAGAAATAACAAAATGTGTAGCCTTACTTCAATATGCTGAGCGAAAAATGGCCATGTTCTCTTCATTGTATTGTGCAGTGTACATGACTACACCAGAGCCAACATTTATCTATCTAATGTGCAAAACTGTAAAAAATACATATTGAGGTCTCTTAATGATTTCTACTGCAAAATACAAGCTTCAGAAATGATATTTATAATTATGCTTGGTAAGTCTAAAGTGGTTAATATTATATTTAAACGCGAGTAAACAGAGAATTATGTGTAATAGTGCAATTTTAAGACATTTTTCTGGTGATTTAATGTGCATGGATTGTTTCACATACCCAATGATTAATTCTTCGGCTCGTCGAAGTATTTTTATAGAGTACATTACTGAGGCCTGGAACGTTAACATAATAATGTTTTTGGCTTTACGTCCCACTAACTACTTTTTCGGTTTTCGGAGACGCCAAAATGCCGTAATTTAGTCCCACAGGAGTACTTTAACGTGCCAGTAAATCTACCAGCACGAGACTAACGTATTTGAGCACCTTCAAATACCACCTGACTGAGCCAGGATCTAACCTGACAAGTTGGGGTCAGAAAGCCAGCGCTTCGACCGTCTGAGCCACTCAGCCCGGCTCGGCTGGAACGTTAACGTAGCCACGTGAGGTCTACTGAGTATCGTCTGATATGAGGGAGAGTGGATTCTGCTAAGAAAGTCAAGTAATAAAGTCTAAGAAGTCGTCATGGTATCTTCCTGACACTACAGTATCTACAAGTCATCTGGGTAGACAGCACTTGGACTGGCAAGCCAAAATCCACAGTGGGAGAGGTGTTAATGTCGTACTAGAACAGATTCTTGTGGTGATGTTGGGATAATAAAGGTCTAGGATTTATAAAATCGTTGAATATGAACTTAAATCCTCTTCTTTGTCAAAAATAGACTGATATTCTTGTCTTAGTGAATAAAATCTGAATCCCCCTCTTAATTGAAGAGATTTTTATGACCTCTTCTTTGCTGAACTCGGGCCTACATTACTGAAGATGTATCTGAGGCTTCATCTTTGTCCAACGCGGACCTGAACCATCCTCTTTTTTATAGAGTACTTCAGTCTACCTTTGTTGAAGATACACCTACCGAGCGAGCTGGCCGTGCGGTTAGCGACGCGTAGCTGTGAGCTAGGATTTGGGAGACAGTGGGTGCATTCCCCACTGTCGGCAGCCCTCAAGATAGTTCTCCGTGATTTCCCATTTATATCAGGCAAATGCTGTGGCTATACCTTAAATAAGGCCACGTCACTCCTTCCCACTCCTAGCCCTTTCCTATCCCTTCATCGCCATAAAACCTATCTGTATCAGTGCGACGTAAAGCAACTTGTAAGGAAAAAAAGAAAGGTAGACCTAAATAGTCATTATATGCATTGTATGCTGGAGTGGAGAGGAAACAATATATCATTAAAATAAGTTCTGGACATTTAAGTTCATAAGTATTTAAACAGGAATAAACATAAATGTTTATATGTACTTTTCTAAAAATGTTTATACTCTTCTAAATATTTGAGTGAGACTTGATAGAATCTGATGATGTTCTTTTAAGAACGAAACATGTCATTCTATTTTAATTAAGTTGTTCCTTTTCTCAGATATAATACTGTTTATTTACTTGCAGATAGTTTAAAAAGATATTACTCAGAATTAGTTTCGGAAGACTGAAGAACATAACAGTTATAAAAAAATCACCTTGAGGTAACAAATTCACCGTGCTTCTCGGCTTGCAATTAGGTAACTCTGGACTGCGACGCAGTAAAGCGCCGTGTGAGCTGTCGTTTGATTCCACTCAGTGAATTATATAAGTATTGGGCAAAAATAAATCAAAGGCAAAATATTTGAGAAAAGTGAGGTGAGAATAAGTACGAAAAATATCTTTCTCTAGTAGAATTCGTGTCAAATGTACAATAAATGTCTCCAAAATGATGGAAACTAAGTGCCTCGTTAGATTTCTAAAAAAAAAACGTCACCAATGTCGAGGGTCGAAAATCTTATCTATGGGGGTGTCTCACAGTTAAAGCGACCGAGCGTCATGAGGCCAGTTTCGCACTACTGGAACCCAACGAAGCACATCTATTTCCCCAAGTGGTGAAAAATTATCTAGAACTCGTGAATGGTGATATAGAAGAGGGCTCGGTGTGCCCATCGGAGCTACCATGGCTCTGCGTCGTACGAACATTTTCCCGTAATTTTCACGTCGATCTCTTACCATATATATGTTACTTCTGATATTATAGCCAGATTGTATATCAAATTTGTCCTGAAGATGTGTACAATTGAATTGGTTATTTGAGAAATCATACATGTCCACTACTACTAGATTTGAGAAAAGTATAAAAATCTGCCTACAGCTTCTAATGTTTGGAATTTGTGTCTGTTTTCAATATCAGTTATTTATCAAATCTTTTGTAACATTTCTGATAAATGTTTGAAAATCATAAGTTTTAAAAATGAGTGATATATGGACTGAAAATTTCTGGACATGTGTGATTCCTCAAACAAATGACTAAATAAACTCTTGCTAGCAAGGACATAAAAACGATATTATTTAATGCTTACAAACATTTAAGCATAGTATGTATCACACACTAATTTTCATATTTAAATTTCCCTCCATTAAATTCAAAATTCAGAACATTCAGAACTTTGTCAGTCATAACAATATCACTTATTGCAGGTACTCAGGGACATCCACCCTGTTAACTTAACGCCCAGATAATGTCTTGTCATGCCTGTTATTCAGGTTATTCAGGAGAAAATTTTCAAGTACCAAGTAAAAGACTGGAATACATATAATTTTAACTTAAAAGCATTAAATCTATTTTGTCCGAAAATGGATATGTGTGGTTTCTCAAATAATGGATTCAATTTTCAGAAATAAATTGTCAACAATAAAATTTCTAACCCGATGCACCTAGAAAAACCGCCAAGTAATAACATTTCAGCTTAGAATTCTGACCAGAAAGGTTTTGTCATCTAAGGTTCAGTATTGCACGACCTCTATCAGCGAATTTTCGTTCTAAGTGATACATGTGCTGCGGGTCATTATTTCTCCCCTCAATATTGTCACATAACGGTATTTCGAGGTGCAACAATGATATATTCTACGTTAAAACTTGTTGTAGTCCAGCTCGTCTCGATATTTATGTTTAGCAGGATGCTTCTTGAGAGTGGTTTCCGATACACTAAGTCGTGGCAGTGAAATAAAAGAATAACAAAAAATATACAACAATAAATCATACTTAGAATGTTTAATTCATGTAATATTACCTCGCAGTTATATATTTGTTTCTTTGCTTAAATCTTCAGCAGCTTTTAATGCAAATTTTGAAGGTAAATATAAACAATAAATCAGGAGAAACTTGAAGTAGTACAGTACCTACTGTAAATCCTTCTAGAAAGATAGTCATTCGAAGACTTTGTGAGAGCCTCAAGGTTATAATTTTCTCCACTTTGCTTCACATTTATGTTCGCTGCATAGTAAGTACCCGAAGGTACCAGCTATAAGCTTGTTACATTTCGATCGATCGGGAAAGTTGTTTTTCACAACAGACAAAAAGACAAACAGAACACCATTCAGATTATTAATAATAATAATACATAAAGATAGTGGTTCCTTGGCTGAATAATCAGGGTAGTGGCTTTCAGTTCAGGGCCTCAGGTTGGATCCTCGGTTGGTCCGGGGAATTTAACTGCGTATAGTTAATTCTACTGACTCGGGGATCGGGTGTTTGTGCTCGTATCAATACAAATTTCTTCATCTGTACACAACACGTCACACTACCTTAGGCAGGCTAATTTCCGGTACCTCAGCGTCTCCAAAAAACGTAAAAACAGTTATTTGATTGTAATATCAATTAAATTACTGTTATTATTTTTCTTCAAAATACAAGTAATTGTTCTGGGTATAATAATAATAATTGTTTTTTTTAAATTTCTTTCTTTTATGCAATTCTAAAATAGATAGTGCTTTAAGCAATTAGAATAATTAAATCTTTGTTTCAAAATAACTATGCCTATTATTTCATATTGGTGCCTCGGTGCCGGCTCCGCGGTGTTCTGCTTCTTACCGGAAGGTCCTGGGTTCGATTCCCGGCCAGGCCAGGGCTGGTGCGAGGTCCACTCAGCTTACGTAATTACAAATTAGAAGCTATCTTTCGGTAGGTTAGTGGCCCCGGTCTAGAAATACCAAAAAATGGCCGGGATTATCCGTCGTGCCGACCAGAAGAAGCCTCGTAATCTGCAGGCCATCAGGCTGCGCAGCGGTCATGGCCCTTTCGAGACTATTGCGCCATAGGGTTTGGTTTGGTTTGGTTTGGTTTGGTTTGGTTTGGTTTGGTTTGGTTTGGTTTGGTTTGGTTTGGTTTGGTTTGGTTTGGTTTGGTTTGGTTTGGTTTGGTTTGGTTTGGGTTTGGTTTGGTTTGGTTTGGTTTGGTTTGGTTTGGTTTGGTTTGGTTTGGTTTGGTTTGGTTTGGTTTGGTTTGGTTTGGTTTGGTTTGGTTTGGTTTGGTTTGGTTTGGTTTGGTTTGGTTTGGTTTGGTTTGGTTTGGTTTGGTTTGGTTTGGTTTGGTTTGGTTTGGTTTGGTTTGGTTTGGTTTGGTTTGGTTTGGTTTGGTTTGGTTTGGTTTGGTTTGGTTTGGTACTTATGTTTCTATTTGCAGAATTTTACGAAAATTGGCCTGTTATTAATGTGCGGCCCGCCATCATGCCTGAAGTTTCCAATGAGATCCTCGAGGGCTTACATGTTGGAAAACCCTGTTTTAGATACTCTCCGCCAACTTATAGTCGATTACTGTTTGTTTCTTCCTTATTCTCTGCAAAAGCATATTGAAAACGCCGTAGTGCTTAAAATCATTGAATGTGAAAACATTTTAGAATAGAATGGGATAAATTTGGGTATATTGGAACGTGGACCAATTTTCCTTGTCTTTGTGAGCTTTTTTGTGAGACTTCAGAATTGTAAAACTCTTTGTTTACAAATTGATGATAATCTGATTCCGAAATTGAGCTGCTTTATAATGAAATCATTGGTGCAAAATGGTATCCAAGGTATGCATAACATTATTCCCCAGCACCACATTCCAAAATAGTGCAACTCGTTAACTGAATGGTCAGAGTACTGGCCTTCGATTCAGAGGGTCCTGGGTTCGATTCCCGGTCGGGTCGGGGATTTTAATCGCTTCTATTAATTCTTATGGCTCGGGGATTGGGTTTTTGTGTCCGTTCCAACACTCTCCTCTTCATATTCAGACAACATACCACACTACCAACCCACCACAGAAATACGCAATCGTGATTACATCCCTCCATATAGGGTTGGCGTCAGGAAGGGCATCCGGCCGTTAAACAGGACTAAATCCACATGTTAGACGCAGTACGGACCCGCGATCTCACAGGTGTGGAAACAGCGGAAGGAAAAGAAGAAGAAGACCACATTTCAAAATAATCGATTTACTTCAGGTATGTATCAAGGAGTATCCATGTCTCGGCTCCATAGAGGAAATACGAGACTGAATATTACTCCCGTTTTTGGTTGTCCGTTCACAATTGCGGCAAATTGATCATTGGTCTAGTGACAGCGAATCAGAACTATGCATCATTCACGCGTATCAAAGAGTAAATACACCCAGTCTCTTGATTTCTAGAGCCGCCGCTCTCCTTATCTGTCTACATGAACAACCCTTACCATTTGTATTGCGACATCACTACAAAGGGGTTAATGAGCAGTTTCCGCAGTATAGGGGAGACGACGGTAAAGAAGGAGAAGGGTAATTAGAACGCTTAAATATACCCCACCTCTCGCTAAAATTAATTTCTTGCTTCGTTCTGGCAATGCTGGTACAAGACGCAGCATAACAAGAAACAAGTGACAAGTAGACAATATATAATGACGAACTGTTTGAGAACTGTTCCCTCATTTTATAAAACAGGTGTATTTGTTAAGAGCAAATTAAATTTACGAAGGTGATTCGTTGTGAAATTTAATGCAATCCGTATATTATATTCTTTCTTCCTGACTTTTTCCAATTTCTTAGGGTCGGCACTTTGGGTGCATTTGGCCTAGATTTACGGCCGGGAATCGAACCCAGGACCTCCGGGTAAGAATCAGAACACCGCCTGGCCGGCACAGAGGCACCAGTATGAAATAATAGACATAGTTATTTTGAAACAAAGATTTAATTATTTTAATTGCTTAAAACACTTCAGTGGCATTCATAGACTTGAAAGCAGCCTACGACACAGTCTGGAAAGATGGGTTACTCTACAAGTTCCTGAAAGTGGTCCCATGCAGGACAACTGCACGAATCCTGAATAACATGTTGAGTCAAAAACAATTTTGTGTGTACAATGGGGCAGCTGTAAGCAGCCAAAGATCGCTGAACAACGGTCTGCCACAGGGGTCAGTTCTCGCTCCTTTGCTGTTTAGTTTATATATTGCAGACATGCCGAAGACACTTCCAAGGAAATTCGGATACGCAGATGACTGGGCACTTGCTATCAGGGACAAAACAGTTGATAAAACAGAAGAGATCCTGACTGAAGAGCCCAAGATACTGGCACACTACTTTAAAAAAAAAGGGGACTCCAACCAAACATCAGCAAAACTGAAGTTTATTGCTTTCACCTAAACAATAAAATGTCTAAGAGGGAGTTAAATGTGTACATGGACAACCAGAAATTGAGACATAATAGGTACCCTAAATATCTAGGAGTTACACTGGATAGAACACTGCCTTATAAACAACATCTCCTGAACGTCTCTGCCAAGGTAAGATGTCGCAACAATATAATTCATAAGCTGTGTGGAACAACTTGGGAATCTACAGTTTCAACTCTGAGATGTTGAGCTTTAGGGCTGGTGTACTCGACTGCTGAATACTGTGCTGCTGTTTGGCTAAATTGTACCCACACAAACATCAAGATACCCAGCTAAACACTACAATGCGTCTCATCACTGACACAATCAAATCCACTCCTACACAGTGACTACCAGTGTTAAGTCATATCCCTCCCCCAGATCTCAGACATAAAGATGCTCTCCTAAGAGAATTCAGGAAAATAGTGAATAAACCAGAACTCCCGATACATAATGTCATCGGTGATGTGAATATTAATCGTCTGCGTTCAAGAAAACCACCAACTAGAGATGCCATGAACTTGTGGAACAGCAACTACCAAAGTTCCGCTGAATGGCATCAGGGAGTCAATGAAAAATACTGCCCGACAATGCCTTCTTTGAAGAAGACGCCACCAGCTGGTTTTAACCTCGTTCGAAGACCATGGTCCGCACTGAACAGGATCCGAACAAACCACGGTAACTGAGCAGCCTTCCACTACAACTTGAACAGAATCCCAACGCCTGAGTGCGACTGTGGCGCTACACAACAGACAGTGAACCACATCACTAAAGAATGCAGGAATAGAAAATACAATGGCAGTGGTAGTGACATTGCTTTTTGCGACTCCAGAGGCTATAGACTATATAAACAACTTGGACATACGTATATAGTGTAGATCTTACAACAATATACGCTGTATCCCTAGCCCTACGCTAAATAATGAAATATTTTACAATTGCATAAAAGAAAGAAATTAAAAAGAAACAATTATTATTATACCCAGAACAATTGTATTTTGAAGAAAAATAATAGTAATTTTAATTGATTTTACAATCAACTAACTGTTTTTACGGTTTTCGGAGACGTCGAGGCACCGAAATTAGCCCGCCGAAGTTCTTTCGCGTGCCCGTAAATATACCGACACGAGGATGACGTATTTGAGCACCTTAAATACCACCGGAATGAGCCAGGACCGAAGCTGCCAAGTTGGGGTCAGAATGCCAGCGCCTAAACCATCTGAACCACTCAGCCCGGCTTGAACAGCAGTTCTCCGCAATGCCAGTTTATTTGAATTAATGTGTGAAAAATTGCAAAAAAAGGAAACAAATAACTTAGAGATAAAGTGAAATTTATAAGAATTAGTCAAAATAAAACCTCAAAAAGGGGAATTTAGTGGTGGTACTGTGGTTCTTCAGCTGCATCAAACAATGAACTATTACCCACCTCCAGCTCTGTTGTTGCTAATATCATAAGGTGAAGCAGCATGTCGACTTCTGAACTGATTTTAAATGAATTACATAGAAATAAAAGGAAGCACTTGCTCGTATGTACGTTCTCCCAAACATTGAAGACATTTTTTGCCCAAATTGTATTAAGTTTTGGTATTTTTCTGTCTAGAAGTTTATTTTTTTAATGTGATCACTTTCTTCATCTGGTCCAAATTCAAATACTGTATCTTCCTTGCGGAGAGAACATTGATATTCAGTTACAAGAACATAAAACCCAGGAATTTATTTCCAAGAGTACTTCCCTGAAACTTTATTCGGAAGTGCATCACTGTGTACCGACCAGCACTACCAACAAGAGAAGAACTGATACCGCCTCCTACACCATTGGAAAACAAGTATTTTTTGGTATTTATTGTATGCTTCGTTGCATAAATTTTCCATAACTGAGGCTGGCAATGTGATCAAGATTTAGAATTGATCCACAGCCAATTTATAATGGTTAAGACCTAACACTGACATTTGTAAAGACTTATATTCCCCCGAAAACTTAATTTATATATGAAAAGAATCAATCAGTCCACCTCTGTGATGTAGTGATCATTGTGATTAGCTGCCAGCCCCGGAGGTCCGGGGTGCATTCCCGGCTCAGTCTCGAAATTTTAAAAGTACTACGAGGGCTGGAACGGTTTCCACTCAACCTCGGAAGGTCGACTGAGTGGAGGGGGTTCAATTCACTCTTCAGGCAACCTCGAAGTGGTTTTCCGTATTTTCCCACTTCTCTCCAGGTAAATGTCGGTATCGCCATGGCCGCTTCCTTCCCTCTTCCTTGTCTACCCCTTCCAATCTATCCGACCCCCCACAAGGCCCTTGTTCAGCATAGCAGGTGAGACCATCTGGGCGAAGTACCGGGCCTCGTTCCGAGTTGTATGCCCCGTCTTAAAGTCCCACGCTTCAGGATACTGCCCTTGAGGCCGTAGAGGTGGGATCTCCCGCTAAGTCCAAGGAAAAACCAGCCCTGGAGGGTAAACGGATTAAGTAAGTAAGAATCAATCAAATCTGAGGGTTAGAGCATAAGTCGTTGCAACTACTTTTTCGCACGAATGCTGGATCTACCAGACAAATGGAAATATACAGATGGGAGGGGGGAGCGTAAGGTGCAGGGGAATGCACTGTATGAATAATGACAAGTAGATATACGAGGTGAAGGATATAAAGCGAGGAAACTGTCAGCCATGAAATCCTTGTTCTACATAATGTTTATTCTTAGAGAATACAGTTTACGTAAAACCTCTCAAAGTAGTCCCCTAGATTGTCCATAACACGTTGCCAACGATGCGGGAGACATCGGATCCTAGTCTTCTCAACATGTGTGAGTTTTGCGATCTCATTTTCACACTGCAGGTAATGTTCTCTTGTGACCCAAACAGTCCCCTACACAATGTTATTTTTCTTTAGGGGTAGGGTCAAAATAGCATGGATCAGGTCCAGTAAATATGGCGGCTGTTCCAGTACTTGCCTCGTCATATCCATTCTGCACGGTGCCTGACTCACTACCGCAGTTCCATCACGTTGTACTACGGCACCTGGGCGTCTCCGAAAGCCATAAAAGTAGTTAATGGGACGTAGAGCAAATAACGTTGTTATTATGAAATGTTTTTCGTAAATTTTCTTGATATTTTTAAATACTTTTCCAAAAAAGTTGCGGCCCGCATTGTGGACCTCATGCGTCCCACGGACCGCCAGTTGGAAAACACCGTGATCCAGAACTTTATGACTTTCACGTAACTTGAAAACTACGAACTAATAACATAGAGAAGAGTTTCCGAAATGTACTTCATTCCTGTGCAAAGCTACTTTAGACAGCATTGAGAATAGGAACGCATGGTCCATATTGAACTTGTTACAAAACTTGTCGTCAATGGAGTTGAAGTTCTAAACTCTTGAATAGCAAAGAGCTACCTCTGTACAGGTATGATGGCTTCTACTGTGCATAACCTCGGCTCTAAGTTCTAATTGTGAATGTCGTATTTAAAAATTAGGAAACAAACTTACGTTCGCCTGAGTGAACTGAGCTGCCCTTACCATCTTGGCTAGCAGTCGCCATCATCGAAGAGAAACTGTGCGAGCAAATCTTGTTCCTCAAATGTAACTAATTCTCTCCATAATTAGATTGCTTTTCAAAATATGAAAGGGTGACAATTGAGAAACTGTTATCATAAACTTAGAAACAGCAGACCAAATTCCTTCAACTCATTTCGTGAGAAATTGTCTTTGAATTAACACGCATTACGTGTATGTTTCAGTTTCATCGATTTTGCACACCAGAATTGGTAGTTGTTGGCTGTGGTTATTATTGTCTTAACCCTTCCCATGCCAGGTATATAATGCTGGAGAACACGAATTTTTGTGTCCAAGATATTAGTCCGATTTGGGGGTGTTTATTGGGTCGTAGATTCTGAAAATATCAGCTCTCCTTCTCACATTATGGCATATTATGATATTAAATTAAGCCTGCAACATAGACAAAGAAATACCAGTACTTCATTAATACAACAAGTATTTTTTGGGACGTGTCAATATATTAAAATAGTTTACTAAAAACAGATTTGGCTAATCCGTCCGTCCGTTTTACCGGACAGATTTGCTTTATTTTTGCTTCATTCTCTCAAAAATTGCCTGCCAGTGAATCAGAAGACATTGATAGGTCTCTTAAGATCAGCCAACTTTCAGTAATCATACAATGATTCATGAAATGATCACTCCAATAATTGCAGGCGATGGCTAACCCTAACCCACAATACATTCTGCACTTAGCAGGTTGCTAAGCGACTAACACCTTCATTAACATCCTGATAAATGTGATTTTCATCCTTAGTAATGTCATTGCATACAGCCATGTTTGATTACTACCTGTAATGTCGAGAGTATATACTTCCTCTGATGATGGTAGAATACTATTCCCTGCTAGACACTCTTTGATTCTCTAACCTTCCCCAGCTCTCAAATATATTCAACAGATAACAGAGCGTTCCTGATAAGTTACATGCTGCTAAGAGATTTTTTTGCTAGTGGCTTTACGTCGCACCGACACAGGCAGGTCTTATGGCGACGGTGGGATTGGAAAAGGCTATGAGTGGGAAGGAGGCGGCCGTGGCCTTAATTAAGGTACAGCCCCAGCATTTGCCTGGTGTGGAAATGGGAAACCACCGAAAACCATATTCAGGGCTGCCGGCAGTGGGATTCGAACCCACAATCTCCCATATGCAAGCTCACAGCTGCGCGCCCCTAACCGCACGGCCAACTCGCCCGGTGCTAAGAGAAAAAGAAAGTCTGTGTACAAACACACCCCGTCATGCCAAACGCCTTAGTCATTATCTGGGAACACCTATAGAAGGATAGCCTAGCTACACTAGAAAAAGTCAAGGCCATGTGCCTTGAAAAAGTTCTCTGCCTGGGAAAAATCTCTCCTTCAAGACTAACCTTTGAACTCTCAAGACAACCGTATGTAGAAGAACTGAGATTAAAAATACCATTGCATTCTACGACACAATATAAAGCTTTACATCAAGAACTGCAGGCTTAATAAAAGCGAATATATGGATAGAGTTTTACCAAACAGATGGCATGATGACGTCATAATGGATGAATTCTGACTACGAACTGCGGCATGCAATAAAGCGCTTATTATTAAATGTTCATAAAACCATTGAAAAGGGAAGGCGAAGCAATATGACTACGACAGGCATATCAAGACGAGTTCTCTCACGTATTCATAACGAATGCTGCGGGGCTGTTATGTTATTAAATTAAGCTTAAATCATAGACAAAGAAACACCAGTACTTCATTAAAACAATAACTATTTTGTGACATATTATGTTATTAAATTAAGCCTACGACGTAGACAGAGATACAGCAGTACTCCAGTAAGATGACAGGTACTTTGGGGAAAAGTTTATTAAATTTAAGTCGGTTCTTATTCTTTCCTTGTTCACTAATAAGACCATCCAATTCAGTCTGACTGAAACCTCTCGAAGTAGAAATCACTATCACGTTGCTCATTACAACTTTCTGTCTCACTATTCGATTCTTCTGTCGCTTCAAAAATCTCAGGAATGCTACAGTTAAGATGGACGCGGTATCTCTTCTGAATGTGTCTCTCAGATGCTAACTCAGGATACTTCCACTAAATCCGATGTCTCCCTTTGATTCCCTTTTATTTACTAAACAAAATTAACAGTCGTTAGTGTGGTTGCTCTGTTCACGTCATGCCATCAGAATACCAAATTCCATGCTCTTCCCTTGTCCATTTGTTCACTGTCGCAGGTGCTCTATACACATTTTGCACATGACCTGCGGTGCCCATGACCTATCATGGTCCCCCAGTTTCGGTTTGAAGTAAGAAAAGCAGCCTATTTTCACTCCGTTATAAATTTCCTCCTATGAGAGAACGTGTACTCCCCACAAATGTAACAAAAAACATCCGGGCTGTTAAAAAATGTTGTTTCTGATGAAGCTATATATATATATACATATATATACAAAGAAATAAAACATTCCAGACATGTAATTTACACATACAGATATATAATGTGTAGAAAGAGAACACGCATGTTGTTGAGAAATGAATTAATACATTATCATAAAATTAACAATATCTTAAAAAACTAGAGCCGCTAGAACAAAATGGACAGCATTTTTGGAATCAGCAGCGCAAATACACCTACAATCAGTTTTAAAATTCGAAACACTACCCAAAATAACTTTTCTCCCTTGTAACGGAAAAACTACTCAAGGTGATATTTTTTCCGCCCTAGAGTGTTCAAAAATGTACTTTTTTTAAAAATCAGTAAAGCAATTATTTATTGCTCTAGTAGACAAATAAAATTATATATAAACTTGAATTACTCCATAATACTACTGTGTTGATGGATGCAGTTTTTTCTTCTGCCTCTTGGTACAGACCAGACCAGAATTTAGCTTCCACCGAAGTTTCAGTCTCATTAATGGCCGTGGCAGTGTTGAAGCCGTTGATGTATGGGCAATGCTGAGTAATGTCATTCGGACCACAAGTATTCGGTCGGGATGTTATGAAAAAAGACTGGTCGTTCTGCAATAGCACTTCCTGACTCGGTGAGCAAAGCAATGGCAAACTACCTCACTCCTCATCTTGCCCAGTACGTCTTATATTGGCAGCGTCATTGAGTTTCGTGGTTTCTATATCAATGCGTTAAAGAAGAAATGATCACCCGAATGCGTACTGTATCAGTAGGGTCTTAGTTCTTAGTTTTTCCTTCATCCAGTTTCTTTCAGTCATAACACTCTCTCTTTTCAGCCTCTCTTCTCTTTAGGTGCTTGGTGTACGAATAGTAGCAATTTAAATTGACTTATCCTCATTCAATAACGGTCATTTGCACAAATCCTCTCAGAACGTGTATGTTTATATTCGACGTAGATAAACCTCGCGTAGTTTGAAGAAAATCGGTGACCTCACAGCTGTGGCCTCCTCTATTCTTTTGTTCTTTTTTAAATACCTGTTTGGCTTTTGATCTTATTTAGCCCCTGTTTTGTATTTTCCCTTTATATACCTGTTAATGAACCTAATGGAATGAACGTATACATAATTGACAAGTGTCTGTTCAAAAAGTGATATTTCCACCTGAACAAGTGCAACTTTTAAGGAATTGCATCTTTCTCATCTGGATTACTCATGGCAGTCGACAATTTTCAACTACAGGGTCTCATATAAACTCAGACCGAACGCACGGTGTTTGTACTCTGCGACCGCCCTGCTTAAGCGTGTATACAGTCTTATATGAAATCTTACCTTATAAACTATGCTGGAAGTGTCGTCCTTCCTGAGTTGTACAGGCATTGTATCTGGTAACCACATTCTGACTGGAGAGAGTGAGTTCTGCCACTGCAGTGTTTCTGATTTCATTCACATTGTTTCCTCCAGTGTGTGAGTATTTGTTCGATACCCCTCAAGTAAAAATCACACACTGTTAGATGTGGAGAACGAGGGGGAAATAGACCAGCACTGGTCACTCCGTGTGCAAACATTTCCGAGATTGTAAGAAGGGAATCTTCTGTTCTATGAGCTCTATGAGTTCTATGAACTCGAGAAAAGTGGCCCAAATTATTCGTCTCCCACTAAGAGCACACCAAACCCCAATATTCCAACCATAATGAGGAACTTATAAACACGATTAGGATTTTCTGCACACCAATAAGGAGAGTTACGACTGTTCACACGACCATTGAGATGAAACCAGAACTTTTACACACGAAAACACGGTGTTGCAGTGATAACTGACTCACTATATTAACAGCTGAGATACAGACTGGCGACTGATGCTTGCCAGTTCGAACACGTGCAGGCTGCTTGCAAGGTACGAAGTATGCGCGCGCCTCCCATACTGCAGCTGTCGTAGCCCAAAGTACAAACACGGTGCGTTTGGTTGGGATTTATATGAGAGACCCTGTACTGTAAAATTCGTGGACAAAATACTGATTTATTTTCTGGAAGTGGAAATAGCACCGTTTGAAAAGACACTTCTCATTTCTAATGTCAAAGACCAAGAACACACTCCTAGTCCCTGGTCCAGAAGAAATAATAAATTTAGATTAAAACGCACGAACCGACGGGGAATCGAGCCCCGGGACCCCATGAACTAAAGGTCAACACGCTAGCAATTTAACCGTGGACACGTACCCTCTTCTTATTAATCGCGACCGATTGTATCACGATTCTGTCTCACATTTCTGAGCACAAAACACGAATTGCTAGCCAATGCGCTACCTAACTAGCCAAATAAAGACACAGAAGAGAGAAATCCCCTTTCTCCATGAGCGAACGAAAATGTTTCTAACCACCAAATCGGCAGTCCACTCGTCAAACCACCTCGTCTCCCCATATCATCTATGACATTTTATCTGTATGTTCTATTAGTTTATCATAAAATTAATTTACCTATTTAAACAATCCTGTATCGTCACGGACTAGATAAAGTCCGGATTTGCCAGCTGTGCAGAGTTGTTTGTTTCTAGTTCGATAAGGTGATCAATAATTACAAGCTTCATTAACAAAACGCTGAACACACATCATTTGTGCTTGATAAAGGTGGGGGCGGTCAAATATTGGCAGAACATGTTTAATGGAATACAATGAGAATTTCACTTGATACATGGATACCATTCATTCATTTATTTACAGTGCATGAAGATAATTTATCTCACACGCAGGTGTGTTTTTGAATAATCTCTTTCATTTTCAAACCAATATATACGACATAAAAAAGTACTTATATCCGTGATGTATAGCATACCATAATACTGAAGACTTCTATCAATGAGTAGAATACAATCCTGATTGTTCTGCATTGAAACTCCAACCTCTGCCAATCACTTCTCCACAATAGCTTACATAACCATTCATCGCAACGAGTCATTTTCAGCTCACAAAATTGTATACGTGTGCCTCAATCGAGAAATAGTAATTCTCTCCTAATTTCACAAATTATGATGCTAACTATGAAAATGAGTACAAGTTGATTTAGTTCTTTAATTTCATTCCGTATCGCAAAGCTTACAGCTTCCATAAATTCCCTGCCCCATCGTCACCATCAGACCTATCTGTGTCGGTGCAACATAAAGTAACTTGTAAAAGAATGTTGTGTCGTGTAGTGATTTGTCTTATTTTCAGAACATTAAAATGAAGTTTACGGAAGGGGAAACGTTGCGACTTTTTATCTATACGCCGAATACGACTCTTTATTGAATCTGAGTACCATTAACTATATCAATAAGAGACACACCGTGGAGTAAGTGAGTTAGAGCTGAAAATAAAAATCCAAAGGTGTACTTATAATCAAGAGTATATAAAAATTCAAAAGTCTAAAATATCTGGGTAGGTCTAGCTGATATAGTATATTGTCGCTGCGCCCAGAGAAACATCTATGCGATAATATTTCAGCTTAGAACTTGACCAGAAGGGTTCTAAAAAAACACGGACCCCTCCTTTTATGGCAGGCTTTTCCTGTCCGTTGTTAGCCGGTATCCAGATTCAGTACTTGTTTACTCGGATGGTTAGAGGGCAGAAGCGAAAGTAGGTTGTCCGTTCGTTGTCTACAATAACAGATTAATTTTTACTCTACCGGAGGCCTGTAGTGTGTATACAGCAGAGATCTATCGGTACGCGCTATCCAATGGACGCCGGCACTTTCTGTGCCGACTCCTTGCGCTCACTACAATATATTGATGTATGTTTCCCTGGGCACCCTCTGGTGCAGCGGATCCAGGACCTGCTGGCCGAGTGTCGGGATGCTAGCACCAGAATCACGTTTATGTGGCTCCAAAGCCACATGGATGTAGAGGGAAACGAATTATCTGATAGGGGCTGCCAATGAGGCTGTCACATTGCCACCCCTCTCCCAAATAATCTGAGAGCGATAAGAGGAACTACGAAAATATGGAAGACTTCCATTTGGGCTATTCGGGGGGGAAGCAGTGATATTATGTCGTTTTCAGATCGGCCGCAGTATAGCAACGCACTCCTACTTACTGAAGGGAGAAGACCCCCTGTGTATACTTGGTGTACATGCGGCAGTCATCTTACAGTGGTACACATCTGTACGGAGTGCGCGGACCTGACCGATCTACACCGTGGTCTAAATCTTTCGAGTACCATCTCCCTCATTCTACGAGATGACGTGCAGTCAGCAAAACTCGTCATCCATTTTATGAGGGATAGTGGCCTGTTTTATTGTGTATAGTAGTTTCTATAAGTTTTTATTTATTGTTCACTACGTTACGTTTTATTGACTCTGTTTCAATTTGTGTTTGCGTATTTTAATGTGTTTTTACATTAATCGAAACGATATACACTGACTGACAGAGCAAATGCAACACCAAGGAGGAGTGGTTCGAAAGGGATGCAAGTTGGGGAAGAAACAGAGACGGCACGGACGAATAATTGATGTTTATTTCAAACCGATATGCAGGTTACACAATGCGCACGGCATCGACTCAGTAGGATGTAGGACCACCGCGAGCGGCGATGCACGCAGAAACACGTCGAGGTACAGAGTCAATAAGAGTGCGGATGGTGTCCTGAGGGATGGTTCTCCATTCTCTGTCAACCATTTGCCACAATTGGTCGTCCGTACGAGGCTGGGGCAGAGTTTGCAAACGGCGTCCAATGAGATCCCACACGTGTTCGATCCGGAGAGTACGCTGGCCACGGAAGCATCTGTACACCTCGTAGAGCTTGTTGGGAGATGCGAGCAGTGTGTGGGCGGGCATTATCCTGCTGAAACAGAGCATTGGGCAGCCCCTGAAGGTACGGGAGTGCCACCGGCCGCAGCACATGCTGCACGTAGCGGTGGGCATTTAACGTGCCTTGAATACGCACTAGAGGTGACGTGGAATCAAACGCAATAGCGCCCCAAACCATGATGCCGCGTTGTCTAGCGGTAGGGCGCTCCACAGTTACTGCCCGATTTGACCTTTCTCCACGCCGACGCCACACTCGTCTGCGGTGACTATCACTGACAGAACAGAAGCGTGACTCATCGGAGAACACGACGTTCCGCCATTCCCTCATCCAAGTCGCTCTAGCCCGGCACCATGCCAGGCGTGCACGTCTATGCTGTGGAGTCAATGGTAGTCTTCTGAGCGGACGCCGGGAATGCAGGCCTCCTTCAACCAATCGATGGGAAATTGTTCTGGTCGATATTGGAACAGCCAGGGTTTCTTGCACATGCTGAAGAATGGCGGTTGACGTGGCGTGCGGGGCTGCCACCGCTTGGCGGCGGATGCGCCGATCCTCGCGTGCTGACGTCACTCGGGCTGCGCCTGGACCCCTCGCACGTGCCACATGTCCCTGCGCCAACTATCTTCGCCACAGGCGCTGCACCGTGGACACATCCCTATGGGTATCGGCTGCGATTTGACGAAGCGACCAACCTGCCCTTCTCAGCCCGATCACCATACCCCTCGTAAAGTCGTCTGTCTGCTGGAAATGCCTCCGTTGACGGCGGCCTGGCATTCTTAGCTATACACGTGTCCTGTGGCACACGACAACACGTTCTACAATGACTGTCGGCTAAGAAATCATGGTACGAAGTGGGCCATTCGCCAACGCCGTGTCCCATTTATCGTTCGCTACGTGCGCAGCACAGCGGTGCATTTCACATCATGAGCATACCTCAGTGACGTCAGTCTACCCTGCAATTGGCATAAAGTACTGACCACTCCTTCTTGGTGTTGCATTTGCTCTGTCAGTCAGTGTATATATATGACTGAACTTAAAGGCCTTATTCTACCGTAACCTATGTTTCTATCATTTTATCAGAAAATAAGGCATTGCAAATTAGGTCTACTAATTATTTTTTAATTCATAATCATTTTTCATCATAATTCGTTTTAAATTCTAGTCACTGGTTACATTTTAAAATTTTAACTATCATGGCATTTCCTTCCACCTTGTACCTTTAAACAACAATCATTATCATCATCACCATCATCAGAAAGGTTCTGCCATCTAAGGTTCAGTATTACATGAGCTAGATCAACGAACTTTCGTTCGAAGCGTTACAGGTACTGCGGGTCAGTATGTCTTCCCTCAACAATTGCCAAATAACGGTATTTCGAGGAACGACGACGATATGTTCCCAGTGTGAAATGGTTCGCAACTATGGATGCAACAGTCAAAACTACCAAAAGGAACTAAAAAACTCATATTCAATTGTTTCCGTAACGTCTCATATAAGTGCATTCAAAAACCTACCTAAAGAATTCTAGATCAACTTTCGTTTGGTTTTAATCCAAGAGCAGGCACGTGGGGGACACGTAGATCTTTATTTTATTGCTAGTTCATTCACTTCAGGCTCGTGTGTCTTGAAGGGGAAATGGCATCACCTATCTTCACAATCTTGAATTGTGCCTAATTGTTCTCATAAACCACTGCAGCCACAAATCTAAATTTTCGACATTGCATGGAAACATTCGTGTTGTCTGTATAAAAATAATGGTTTTCATGAGTGCTATTTTTGAGTGAGATTTTATTTTTCAACACTTTTTTTTAATATTTCTTCCCTCTAAAACTCCCATTATGGTACATTCTGAAATAAAACTGTTTCCATTTCATCTAGAATACTATAATGAAAGTGTTCTGAACATTTCAGAAGAATAGATTCAGTGAAATCTGAGAAAATATTCCTTGAATTTGAAAACTTTAAACTTATGCAAAACTGAGTTCAAAGTTAAAACATCCCTGTTGCTTAATCTCCACTTCCTTCTTCATCTCCAAAGGCACCCTCCAGACTTCTCTTGGCACTTTTTTTAACTTGTCTTGATTTTCTGGCTAAGATCTTGATTACACTGTCTGCATTTCGGAGTCTGAGCTTATATGAAGCCAGAAAAGCATCAATTATCTGAGAACCAGCATGCAACCCTAACTTTTCGAGGACCTGACACTATAATATTCCCTTGGTTGCATAGTGCCACTGCCATGAAGACTGCTTTCCTTTCTCTACTGTCAATTCATACGCCTTTTAAAAACGTTACCACTAAATCTAGGCATTTCCACAGAAGGGGAGGGAGAGAGAGAGAGAGATGACTAAACTACTGATACCGCGACAATACAAATTCGAAAGAGCCGCAACGTTTACAAACATACAAAGGATAACAAAATCTACGGAATATATATATCGTCACTCCTCTGCCGAAATTGTGAATGTGACAATGTTCTTCCTATCAATTATGTCCCTTAAGACTGGTCACGCCTCAAAGCCACATCCTGATATGCACCCCATTAGAACAAGTTTCGTTGAGTTCATTTTCGTATGCTAGACTGTAAAGGAAAATGAACCTTACTGTACCGTACTGTAGGAATGTATGTTTGCATGACATTTACCCACTCCTAGAGTATGATGTATTTAATGTTCATTTTCCTTTACACACCCGCATAGGAAAGTGAACTCAACAAAAGTTGTTATGATGGACTGCAGATCAATATGAGACTAGGAGGCGCGACTAGTCTTAAGGGAAATAATAGATAGGAAGAGCATTGACACATCCGCGGTTATAGCATAGGAGCGACGATATATAAAAAACAGAACAGCATCACATGCACGGTTCCAACTATTGAAAACAACCTCTCTTTCGCCATATGAACATCCCATTGAAAAGTAGGAGCTTTGAAATCACGAACGAAGGTTGACAGTTATGGAGTCAGATAAATGGAAAAATAAAAATAAAATAGTTACAATTACAGTACTCTAGAGTCATGCTCAAGGTGTCATTTTCAAGAGCTAAGTTTAGAGAACAAAGAAAATGGGTTTTAAATAAAAAAAATCGTATCCCTGTTGATATTCCATGTAAAACTGGAAATCCTGCGGCTATGATCTCAACAGCTACTTAGAATTACAAATTCACTTTGATGATCATGATGATGATTTTGTTTATTTAATTGTAGTGTCATAAGGCTCCTAACATAAAATAAGTAAACTCCATAGCACTACAGCTCTGATGGGCTACCTACGACTGCTGCTCAATCCAGAATCCCGCAGATTACGAACTGAAGCGTGTTCAGGACAACGAATACTCTAGGCCATTATTCTTGGCTCTGTCGACTTTGTCGATCGTGCTCACTATCTCATTGCTTTGAATATTTCTCATGTAGACATGATAATAATCTTTAGGGCCTTGCCATAACAAGGTAAAATTATTTACGTTTCCCAGAGAACTTTGATCCGCGTCTTCGGAAAAAAAATATCGTCTGTTCACGACTAAGACTTCTCTAACCTTAAATCTTCCGGTAGCAGCCATATTTGCCAGATTTTACTTGTCTAAATGAAATACAAAATATCCACAAGGTATGAAATAAATCTACGAAGTTTTATATACCTACGTAAAGCTAATACACTGAGGATTGTCATGTTGACGCGATATTGTAAAAATGTTCTGAGTAGAAAAATGTACAGGCTGTTCAAAAAGAGGAATTCACAAATTCAAAAGAATAATAATAATAATAATAATAATAATAATAATAATAATAATAATAATAATAATAATAATAATATTTTGCTCATATGTACACCAGACTGAAACACTACACAAACAAACTGAGATATATAAATTTTCAGTAATGTACCTGTAATGCATTAGTGAAAGTTTTATCACTCTGAGAGGTATATTCTTGAAAATATTAGGGAAAATGTATAGGCATGTGTTGCTCAGGAGGCTTACCTTAGATTACTTTTGTTGAGATAGGTTTCTGTATTGCAGATTCATTATCAGTTTCACTTTCCGATATTTGATGGGAAGTAATGGCTGATATAAATTCCAAATCTAATTCAGAATCTCTTGGTTTATTCTTTATATCCTCAAAGTCAGATCCGTCACTTTCATTTTCCAACAAATTTCACGATAGTTCATCACTAAATTTTCGTAATGAAGATGCAACATTTAAACCCCTGTCAATATAAATGCGGTTTTCTCACTTTAAATAACAAAAACGAAAATAGCCATGATGTAATTAACATAAAATAATGTTTTTAATATCAACATTTAATTAATGGTAAGCTGACATTGACAGTCAGACGAGCATAATTTGTCATAAATTTCCTCACTATCTATTAATGTTGATGACACACATAACGCAACATCCGGGCATATGTCACTCACACTGCTGTGAGGAACGCTGCCTAGTGCAATCTTTCAACGTATCAATTTATTGTCCGACAGATTTTGTTTTAATTGTGAAACTTGTGAATTCTTTTCACCGATTGTTCACACGAAATATGTGAATATGCTATGACATATTCGCCCAACATTCCTACATAATGAACTTTATGTGTGGCCGGAATAGCTGAAATACGTTGAAGTGGTACCTCCTGAACAATGATTTGCTTGGTCTTATTGCTCAATACGCTAACAAAATCTTCAGCGCTCTGTACCTTCTTTCCAAATTTCTCAGCCACCCACGCTATTCATTTTACTTGGCCTCCAATTGCGTCTACTGTCCCTATTCCAAGGTATGATTCGAAAAATTCCCATTGAATTTAAAATATGGCAGAAATTAACGTCAAATTCCCAAGGGTATATTTTTGCTTAAAATGGCTCGCTGCTCTATCTGAAAACAATTTTACTACTTCAAGGTTCGGGTCAATCTCCAACATTTATAAACACAATATTCTTAGGAAAACAAGAGAGCAAATGACTTCTTCTGGACTTCGTTGTTACCTTCTCTTCTGAGCAATTGACTGTTCTGTGAGGAGATGTGCAATGTCAGTCAGTCACGATGTCGTAGCGTGAAACTAATTCACTGTAGAAGAAAATATTTAAATGTGATCTTGTTTATGTCGTTGAGATGAAGTAGGATTACGAAGGAAATTTTATTCCGTAGATTATTGTGTTGCGTAGACGACTTTTGCTTTTCGTGATTGACCGACCCCAATCTGCCCTAAACAAATAAAAAATGTTCTTTCAAACTTCTAAGAGAATTAGGAAAATCATATTTTCTAATAATTTACAGACAGGAAAGATGACATATAAAAAGGTAAGATTCAAAAAGTAAATATCAAGGTATGAGAAATGCAAGTTATTTGGCATATTTCTCAGTGTGCTCACTATTACAAGATTAAGTGTAAGATATGGGCTATCTCACAATGTTTTCCGATGCTTCTCTCTATAATAAGAGGCTTTAAGGTATATATAATCTTAAATCTTGAACTTAAAAAGTAATATCAATTTAGCAACTTACGCCTCGGTATGACATTTTCGTGCAATCATTGCAATATTAAGAAGAAGAACGATAATAAATATATGATTACCTCTTAGTCATTTTTCCTTTATACGGGGTCAGGTATGAGGTGAGATGAAATTATAAGGTATGTTTTACGCTCGGATGTCCATCACCCTAACCTCAGTTGAGGAACCAATGAAGGTGAAATGAATTGTGGTTAATGAAATTGGGTAAGGAGGTGGAAGGAATCTTCTGTGGTCGTTGAATAGGTACTGCCCCGCAATTTGTCTGGAAGTGAAAATGGGAAACCCCAGAAAAACCTTCTCAGGATACAGCCAACGGTGGCGTTCGAACCCATTCGTCTCCCGAATGCCCCATAGCCGTAACACGTTAACACGCACGGCCATATTCCCCTTGGTAATAATAATAATAATAATAATAATAATAATAATAATAATAATAATAATAATAATAATAATAATAATAATAATAATAATAGTAATAATAATATGGCCTCAGCTACCTTGTAGAGGCATTTTAATTTGACGCCAATTAGGCCGCCTGCTCGGCAATTTTGTCGTTCCGTTTTACTCTCCTAGATGGCAGAATAATCTGGATCTTTTAGGTGATCTATGGCTGAATTTTAATTATTTTTTTCGTATAAACACCAAATATGTCACCAGAGATCTGTTACGTGCCAACATCGTACGACAGGAGTATCGAATGGACTTTTTCTATACCCGTCAAAAATCGTACTACGTCTGCCGAGTTTTAACCCACGATCTACGGATTTAGAGGCCGATATTAGACCACTGATCGACAGGAGGAGGTAAACAGATTCACAAAAGTTGAATAAGTAGTTTAAATCCAATGAGACCAGTAATTTGCTACATTGCGAGCGTTATGCGTCCATCAATTGCCCCACTGTGCACATCATTGGGCATTGAATGCAGACAAGGAGATGGACCATAGTTTCTTTTTCACCTCATTTACATATCATGGAGTCCCATAGTAAATTCCCCATTCATTAAAGTCGGTGTTTGACCTGTCAACTCTGGAGCATAACTTTTTGAGTATTTTCCATGTCATCTAGTTCTCTCGTCGCTGGGAGGGAGGCTTTCAGATGATTTCATCCACCCTGCAAATTCACTTGAACTGGACCGCCAAGATTTCAAAATGATGATAATAATGATATCAAGAGATAATTTTTATATATTTTAAAGATGTATTTATTTTAACCGTGGACTGGTATTGTGATTAAGTTTTCTTTCTCTTTCAGGATTATGTTCTGGAAAGACTCATCTTCATTGATAACGATACGAAGGAAGTCAACGTTCATCGGGTATCGATACTAGAGGATGAAATGAAATTGTGGAGGATCAACTGTAATGAAGTCAGTCATATAAATATCACTGGATTCAACGATTCTGTATCCACCTGCAGTGAGTATATCTCCGTATAAGACCAAAAACTTAGCAAATTGAAACATTAAAAATAAACATTATTTTCAAACAAAATACTCGTAGTATCGTTAAAACTATCTTGAAAGTTCACTGGAAGGTTCACTGATGATTGAATTGCCAATTTCACCTTGGTTCTCCTTCGACATAAGTAATTCTTGTAGATAGTTGTCTTCCGAAAATTTGTGTAACGAAATACTGTAGTGTCATGTAGCAAAATGCGTGACGCGATGTTACCTAGCAGCAGTACCTTGAGAGGTGCACAGGCCATGGATTTGTATAAAGAGAGCTGCAGAGGCGTTGGATGTCTTCTGAATATTATGACAATCCTTCAGTATACACTGTAACATTCTCCCAAAAGTATGCATGCTACTTCATTTAACTTTGTCGTCGACTTCTGCATCGCCACCATACTACCAACACCTCGCACCATTGCCCGTCATCCTACTGAACGCCGCTTGCTTCTGCCTCTTCGCTCACCGCGTCATCTCTGCGTCACGAATACTTCATCTTCCGCCGACTTTCTTAAATATTGTCTTATGTCCCCAGAACCTTTATATGCTTTACATATATTCACAAGGAACCCTCACGAGTTCAAGGTTGGGAAGGACAAATAGTACTGCATGCTTTCGAAACCCCAGCTATCCTCCACCCAGCATGTGCAGTATTGGCTGCTAATGGCAAGAAGGGGCGGAGCTGTAGGTATACAAATGTGAACAGAGTGAAGTTATGAGACGCAGTTGAACGGCACAGTCGACACGTACGTCACAACAGTGCTATACTTCCAGTAGTACTGATATAAATCAGTCCAATGGCAACCATAAACAAAGCAAACATTGCCTTATATCTACAACAGCAGTTGCGGACGTTGACATTCCGTCAGAAAGGAACGCAAGATATTCCTGAGAGTTAGAAGGAAGTAGCAGATGACATATCAGCGTTTTTAAAAAATGAGTCAGTGGAATGTGTAGTGTCGTATTCTCTCTATTATGTGGACACTACACATGCGGATTGCACTGACGACGATACGGGTGAAAGTGATATATAAATAGATGTTCAGGCATGTAGTTCATCGTCCATGTCGGAGCCACGACTCCCGGCTGCACTGCAGCGTACTAAAGAGCAATCGTCGTCCAGCAGAGCTGGTGGACCACTTATGGGCCGAGACCCACCCTGCATCTACCGACCTTCTCAGCTACTACTATTACTAAAATGTTTTCATTCCTCCCCTGAAGGGGAAGGCGGGCCTCTTAGACGGTGACGCCGTCTCTCAGGCCGTTGGGTGAGCATCGATCCAAGTCAGTGAATCATAGGTAATAAGAGGTCTAATACAATATTTATATACCAAACTCGATAGCTACAGTCGCTTAAGTGCGGCCAGTACCCAGTAATGGCAGATAGTGGGTTCGAACCGCTCTGTCGGCAGCCCTGAAGATGGTTTCCAGTGGTTTCCCATTTTCACATCAGGAAAATGCTGATGCTGTACCTAAATTAAGACCACGGTCGCTTCCTTCCAACTCCTAAGCCTTTCCTATCCCACCGTCGCCATAAGACCTATCTGTGTCGGGGAGACGCAAAGCCACTACCAAAAATTAATGTTAAGGTAGTGTTATGTGCGGCGGGTGAGTGTGGTGTGGGTAGGGCTGAAAGCGAGGATAGCGAGGTCGTCAGCATACTGGTCGAGACGTAGGGGACGTTGAGGGTGGGAAACATCATACCATACGTAAAGAGAATATATAAGAGCGGAGAGAGTGGAGGACCTTGAGCGAGGCCAGAGGTGATGGGCAAGGTATAGGAATGGGTTCCGTGAATGTTATAGTTGCCGTCCTAGATTGAAGGTAATTAAAAAGGAGTCTAATGAAAGTAGGGGGAATTCTCCGTGGCTCAGGTGGCAGCGCATCGGCCTCTCACCGCTGGTTTCCGTGGTTCAAATCCCGGTCGCTCCATGTGAAATTTGTGCTGGACAAAGAGGAGGCGGGACATGTTTTCCTCCGGTTACTCCGATTTTTACCTGTCATCTTTCCTTTCAGCAACATTCTCCACTATCATTTCATTTCATCCGTCAGTCATTAATCATTGTCCCAGAGGAGTGCGAAAGGTTTCGGCAGCCGGTACAATTCCCCGATTTCTCGATAGCTGCAGTCGCTTAAGTGCGGCCAGTATCCAGTATTCGGGAGATAGTGGGTTCGAATCCCGCTTTCGGCAGCCATGAAGCGCTTTTCTTTAGTTTCCCATTTTCACACCAGGCAAATGCGGGGGATGTACCTTAATTAAGGCCACGGTCGCTTCCTTCCCACTCCTAGCCCTTTCCTGTCCCATAGTCGCCATAAGACATATCTGCGTCGGTGGTACGTAAAGCATCTTGCAAAAGTGCATTTCCTATCCTCACCGCAAGATGGGGTTTCATTTTTTCCATCCCTTACCCTGTCACTGACTGGAGAACAGGTTGTAGGTTTTCACTTTCTCTAATGAAAGTGGTGGGGAAAGGAAGATGACTGAGTTTAAATGGAAGTCATACAGAATCAAAATCTTTATCTACGTCTAGGCAGAGTAAGGTGGTGGTTTTATAGGATTTAGATAAGTGAATAAGGAAACAGTGATATGGAACAAGTGATCTTGGGTAGATAAACTGGAACGGAAACCGGCTTGGGAAGATGGTATTAGGTTAAGGGAGTGTAAATAACGAGATAGCCTTTTGCAAAGTATGCCTTCAAAGATTTTGGAAAGGATTGTTTGGAAGGAAATAGGTGTATAGGATTTGATGTCAGAGGGAAGTTTATGAAATTTAAGGAAGAGGAAAATTATGACATCCCCCAGTGTTTGGGGTACATGCCAGTATATAACATTGTATTATATATAGAACAAAGGATATGGGTGAGGAGCAAAGGTGCTTCGGTGATATGGCGATAGGTAAGGTGATCAAGTCCAGGAGCAGGGTTACGTTTATGTTTCAAAAAATGAGGATTTCAGGAGGGGTAATAGTTAAATTAAGAGGATGGGAAAAATCAATATCTCGAAAATGTAGAAAAGACGGTTGCAAGTGAAGTTGACCAGGATTGGTGAGCTGTAAAATGAGTGGCTCGTCAGACTGGAAATAATGTGGGAGGGAAGAAGGGGAGAAAATACATGAATAATGATCTGTAAAAACTTCATCCTTTTCTTTGTCAGTAATGGGTGGGGAAGGACCAAAATGTATGGGGAAGTCGAGATAATTCTTTTGTTTTGGACAGGCGTCGAAAAGTTGTCCAGAATTTATGGAGCTCGTGTATATCTTTCAAGTTATTACAAGCTGTCATCCATTGTCATATTTAAAGTGCTTTAATGTAAGACCTGGCGAGTCATAGATGTCATCTATGTTCACGTAAAGTCACGGGGTCTCGAGTACGTAAATATGAACAATAATAATCATGGGCGAATTGAAGTAATGATAAGGTTTTGGCAGGGATGGGAGATTTTGAAGTATGATAGGAATGACGAGGTGTATCATGTTGGTCGGCGACGTGTAATGCATGTTCTGCTTTATTTATTGATGTGAAAAGGTTGGAAAGGGAGTTGGAGGGAGGGGAGTCTTGAAGTAAGTCAGTTATTGTAGTACGATAATTGGTCCACTTTGTCTGTGCAAGGGCGAGGAGGTATCGAACGATTAGTATATGATTAATTAGAGACAGTGATGAGGGCTGGTGTGTGATCAGAGTTGATATGAAGTAGCTTATCAATGTTGAGGGTGGAAAGCGAAGGGGAAACAATGAGGGCATCAGGGTAGAGTTGGAAGTTGGACGGGTGCGGTAAAGGAAGAGAATCTTCACACCCCAGATTTCAGGAAGCAACGAATTGAAAGTATGGGTTTCAGTTACAATGCAAGAAGTAATGTTGATATCAGCTACAAAATTATAGTGAAAAAAGGTGGAATATATGTATCTGATGAGCTCGATAGGGGGAGGAGTTCGAGGAGGAAGGTATAGAGTAACGAAAGTGATAGAAGAATTGTTCGAAGAAAAGTTTCGATAATGAGATATTCAGATAAATTGTTATTGAAGTTAAAACAGTGACATTTAGTGGTAATACCACGTTTGACACCAACAGCCATGCCGCCTCTAGCTTCACCGAGCCTATCAGCACGAAAAAGTGGTATTTCGGAAAACATTGCTGTTGTTTGAATGTCAGAAAAGTTTCGTTAAGAATAAAGATATCTCGGGCGTACAGATTGAGAGCAAAGTCCAGTAGAGCACGGCTGGTTTGTAGAGATTGCAGATTGACAAAATACACACAGTTCGAAAAAATTAGGGGAACATATTTTGTAACACCTGGTAAATGAAAGTTAATTTGGTAGAGGGGGTTCCAATGGTCGTACAGCATACCTTGAGACCATAGGTACTCAGGATATGTCAAATAGAAGTTATACTCCATCTGTAGGCGTAGCCATGCATTATACTGCCAGGTGACCCCTCAAAACAAAGTGAATAGCGGTGCATCCGTGTGTCATTGTGAGGTACACAGACTGCTGCGGTCATTTGAGCACGTTGTGCGTCAACCAGCACATCCCATTAGACATCTTAACGAGGCTCAAGTCGCAAGGGCCGTCACCTTGATCCAGAAAGCGTTGCTGTGGATCTCAATGTCTCCCTGTCAGTTATTCAACGCTTGTGGAATCGCTACAATGAGACAGGTCAGTTCACAAGGAGGGTTGGACAAGGTTGTGGACGTATGTCAACCCACAGGATGACCGACATCTGACCATCTGTGCGTTGCGGCATCGTTCAGCAACTGCCAGAGAACTGCAACAAAATCTTATGAGGGTCACTGGAGTCACGGTGTCTGACCAGACAGTAAGGAACAGGTTAGGAAAAGTGTCCTAACAACCCAGACGACCTGTTCGAGTGCCCCGTTTAACGCAGCAACATCGCGCATCTCGCCTTTTGTTTGCCCGTACCCACGTCAATTAGCAACTTCGCCAATGCAGACCTGTGTTGTTCACAGACGAGTCCATATTTACCATGGCACAGCGTGATGGATGTCAACGTGTATGGAGACGCCGTGGTGAGCAGTAGCCTACATGCCAAATGTTGTCCAGGAAGGCGACCGATTCCGACGAGGTTCTGTGATGGTGTGGGGTGGCATCAGTATTGACGGCCGTACGGAACTTGTCGTCGTCTGTGTTAATCTTACCGTTGCGGGGTGCATCGAGCAGATACTGCTACAGCATGTGTTGGTTGCTGAATACGGTGTTGGCCCTGAATTCGTACTCATGCCCGACATTGCCAGGGCTCATGTAGCACGCATCACCAGAGCTGTATTGCGAGAACTGGCATTCAAGGGATGGAATGGCCAGCAGTGATTCCCGACCTCAGTCCTATCGAGCAGGTGTGGGATAGGCTTGACAGAAGTGTTCGTGGGCGTCCTGTTCCAGCACAGACTCTCCAAGGCCTCGAACAGACTCTCATTGAAGAATGGGACCTGATACCGCAACGTGACCTCCGTCGATTTATACGGAGCATATCACGTAGGTACCAAGCTGTGATAAATGCTCGTGGAGGACATACACAATACTAAATTTCTCCAACTGTGTTAAAAATCCACCCTGGAGGACTTTTATCACTTTTTCCCCGATTTTGACATTTCCGTTTGTGTTCTGAAAATGAACGCGAATCGACCGATGTTCTTTTGTATACCTCAACGGTAAACAATAAAGGTTTAGTTGGTAATATACCTGCGTGTGAGGTATTGATTTGTGAAGTATGGCATATGTTCAAAAACATGTTCCCCTAATTTTTTTTAACTGTGTACTTGAAACATTTTAAGGAGAAAAAAAATGCAAAATGCATTTTATTCCCCGAACAGCCAATGCGATATCCATATAGGTATTGGAAACCAACCGCACTGCCAGCTGGACTTCGGAAAGAATATCGGGCCGGTTGAATGGGACGATGTTCTGAAGAACCATGGTAATAAACCGGACTATGTTCTCAGAACAGGGAGTGGGAAGGGAAGAGGAGGCGTTTAGTAAACTCACAGATGCATTCAGACTGAACTCTAAAAGACGTAAGAGTCTATTAAGAATATTATGTGGGGGTAAATTCTTCGCCAGGAGAGAGATTTGAACACGGTCTTCTGAGCTGACAGGATCGTGCCATAGCAAGTACGCTACAGTGACACAGGCTGAAACTCGTGTGTGTGTGTGTGTGTGTGTGTGTGTGTGTGTGTGTGTGTGTGTGTGTGTGTGTGTGTGTGTGTGTGTGTGTGTGTGTGTGTGTGTGTGTGTGTGTGTGTGTGTGTGTGTGTGTGTGTGTGTGTGTGTGTGTGTGTGTGTGTGTGTGTGTGTGTGTTATGAAGGATGAGGAAATTGTTAACGCGTGATATCAAAACGACGTTGGTACCTTGCAAGCTAAAATGCTGTGCAGGGTCGGGTATTGTTCTACGTCTGTGAGATGTGAACGCGAAATGTTGACATCATACGAAGAAACAATCTGCAATGAAGGCTTGTTTATAAGAAGAAATAAGTCGAGAATAAGATGAAAAGACACGGCGAATGACGGTGTGTCGTGCAGGACAGGAAGTAGCCTATCGTCGGTGACAAGAGAAAATAGAGTATGTTAGTCGTATCCTACACGGTTCGCCTTTAGCACACTGGAAGGGCGGACAAAGAGAGAACCTAGAACGGTTCGGCCAACAGGACAATGGATAGAAGACGTCACGAGATGATCTCACGGTTTTAATACAAGGTGAATGTGAAAGGTAATCGCAATGGCAACGTATGGTAATACTACCTGCAAACGCATGTGAATAGACAGACATCTTGAGAAGCACCACTTAGCGTTGAACACATGGAGCTGAAGCAGGCTAGCCAGACGAACGCAGTGAGTTGAAGAATTTTCATAATGAAATCGAGAAATGCATAAACATGAAGTTTTGTTACAATCTGGGAAAACCGCGAAGGAGACGCATGTGACATTGGCGCAAGTGTACGGAACAGAATCGCTAAGCAGAAAATGTGTTTTCGACTGGTTTAAACGCTTTCGGGATGGACAGGAAACTTTTTATGATGAGCCACGTCTTGAACATCCACCGTACTTCGCGAATCTGGTACTTCTGGCACTTCCTCATGTTTCCTCACTTCAAACTATTCCTGAAAGGGACACGTTGTGCTCACATACCGGACATCGAAAGACGTGTGCCTTCAGTGCTTCAATCGTTTCCAAAAGATGCCTTCACTGCCAGTCTCCAGCAGCTGTATAGACGTTCCCAAAAGTGTATTTTGACCAACAGAGAGTGCTTTGAAGGCGACTTTTTATTTCCTTGTGTTGTGGTATCGTTCATCGAACTCTTCTAGACTCACCTTGTATTTTTGTGTATATGTCTAACCTTGGTTCCGTTCCTTGATACGGAGTCGGGGATGTGAAGTGATGAAATTGTACGACATGTTTTACGGTCGTACGCCCTTCCCGACGCAACCTCAGGAGGTAATGAAGATGAAATAAATGAGGGATGAGAAGGTGGAAGAAATCAGCTGTCGCTATGAATAGGAACTCTCCGGGCATTTGCCTGGAAGTGAAAATGGAAAAACCAAACCACAGAAAACTATTCCCAGGGCACTCGACGTCTCATGAATGCAGAGCATAGCACGCGTTGTCATTCCGCTCGGTGATGATAATATTATCACAACAATCGCATGGCCCCAGCTACCATCTGCAGGCACTTTGATTTGATGCCATCCACACTGCCTGTCTGCCAGTTTCGATGTAACCTTTCACTACATGGCCGGAAAATGGATCTCTGTCAGGTAATGTATATCAGAGTTTATAATTTTGCCGGATGAACACCAAGTGTGTCACCAGAGATTTTCGTTCTAAGTGATATATGTGCTGCGGGTCAGTATTTCTCCCCTCATCGTATGGCATGGAGTGGTGAACGGATATTATTCCGCTTTTCAAAAATCAGATTTCAGGGCCAGGTTTGAACTCATGGTCTTGAGACTCGGAGGTCGATATTATACTACTGATCCACAGAGAAAGCTGACGTTAAGTAGTTCGTAAAAGTGAAGTTGGCGAAAGAGAGGAAGAATTGGTGGTCCTTGGATGAGAAACTTCATATCAGGGACGAAAATGGGAGGTAACTAATGAGTTATTCTGATACTGAAAGGCTAAAATAGCTGGATGGGATTCCTTAAATACCGCTCTCACTTCCTATCTCCGGTCCACCCTACCGTGTAAAAAAATGGATCTGTTGCTCCTTGCTACCCCAAAGGATCATTTCTGAGTACTTCCGTGATCTACACCGCCTGAAGAAAAATTGAATAACCCAGAATGGGAGAAGGAAACAAAACCAAACTTCACGTGTTGAGAGTGTATGTGATGTTATTTCGGTGAGAATGACGTTGCGCCCCCTGTGGCTTGCACGCCTGCACTGATTCGCTTTGGAAGGGTGTCATAAAGCCGTTGTATCTTCTCCTGAAGCAATCTGGCCCACAACTGTTGTTACTGGTCCTTGATATCCTGGATACTGGAACTGGGACGGAGTTGACGTCCGAGCTGGTCCCACATATGTTCTATTGGAGAAAGGTCTGAGGATCATGCTGACCACTGGAGTACCTCAACATCATGCAGACAAGTAATAAAAACACGTGTCGTGCGTGGACGAGCATTGTCCTTTTGAAAACAGGCACCACGATACTGTCGCATGAGATGTAACACAGGTCGAAGGATGTCCATGATGTACCGTTGTGCCGTCAATCACCACCAGCCGTGGCCTGAAGTCATACCCGATGTATCCGCACACCATGACGCCGGGAGCAACATCGCTGTGCCTCTCCAAAACATTGAAATAATAGGACCTCTCCCTAGGTCACCGCCATACTCGCAGACGATGGTCGTCCGGGGTAGTGCAGAATCGCGATTCATCGCTGAACATAATGCAACGCCATTCATCAGCAGTCTGTGCTTCCTGATCACAGCAGAGCTCCAAACACAGCCGTTTGTGTCGTGGTGTTAAGGGCAGCCTACACACGGGACGGTAATTCCCCAGTCTGACTGCTGTTAGTCTCCGACCAATGGTGAAGGATGACACAGAATATTCTAGTGAGTCCATTACTTGTTCTAGGATGGCAGGCGCAGTTATGAAGGAGTTACGATTTGCTTGGTACACAAGACGGCGATCCTCCCTTACGGTGGTCATACATGGTCAACTCGAAACTTGACGACGTGTAGGCCTGCCCTCACGTTCCCATGCAGTCCAACAACGGTCCTCTGTGACATACGAATACCCCAAAAATCGATATATTGCATGATTCGATCAGACGTCCAAATAAAGACGCACATTGAGGCCTAAACGCTGTCTCAATCGAGTATGTGGCATCTCCGTGTCCTTCACTGCGATCACTCAACATTTTCCGCTGTTTATGCCTCTTATATCCTTAACAGGCCTGGTATCAACACTAAACACGAACAACACTAATGCACTCTGGTAGCCCTTCTACATAATATGTACGTGTACGAAGTTACATTGATCGTCGCCATAAGACCTATCTGTGCCGGTGCGACGTAAAGCAACTAGCAAAAAAAATGTTACATTGATATCCGATCATGTCTTCTCTGCACTTTATTCTTTTGTCAGGCAGTGTACTAAAAACTTGATAACTCTACATCATTACATACAAATTCTATATGAAAATGTGACATAATCTGATATATCGCCGTTGCACCTAGAAAAACCGCTATGTGATAATATTTCAGCTTAGAGCTCTGACCAGAAAGGTTCTGTCATCTAAGGTTCTGTACTGCATGAACTATATCAACGAATTTACGTTCTGTGACATATCGTCGCTCGACCGGTAAAAGGTTGTATCCCACAATATTCTTCCTATCCATTATTCTCCTTAAGGCTGGTCACGCCTTCCAGCCACATATGGATACGCAGTCCATCAGAACAATGTCCGTTGTGTTCGTTTTCCTATGTCGACGATTAAACGAAAATGAACCTTACATGCATTGTACACTAGGAGTGCGTAAATACATAATGCAAACGTACATTCCTACAGTACGGTACTGTAAGGTTCATTTTCCTTTACACATGGGCATAGGAAAATGAACACAACAAAATTTGTCCTGATGGACTGCATATCCATACGTGGCTGGGAGGCGTGACCAGTCTTAAGGAGAATAACTGATAGGAAGAGCTTTGTGGAATACAACCTTTTACCGGTCGAGCGACGATATGACCTGGTGGTTAGTATTTCTCCCCTCAACATTGTCACATAACGGTTTTTAGAGGCGCAACAACGATATATTGTAGTCGACCACGATAACGCCTCACTTATGACTTATCAATATTATTTTGTCCACAGCCTTGAGAGCCAACTACTCCATGCAGTTCGACCCTAAGAAGACTTACCGGCTGGTAGTCCAAATGAACGACACCAGTATGGTACAGGGGGATAAGCCAAGTCATGTGAGTTTCCATAAAGTTGTTCATGCATGTGCTTGTGTAGTGTACACTAGTTATCTCCTAGGATTTAAGCTGTACCATCTCCGTGTGTACCAGCTATATCACTGTTATCACTTTTATGTACATACGTTCAGGATCTTCAGATCTCAAGCTTGTTGATAGAGACCAGCTAACTGTACTGCAGAGGTCAAAATAGAGGGAGACACAACTGAGGATATAGCTATACTATACGTAGAGGCTTGTGACAGAGCTATGTCCTGTCCCCCTCTCCTTTTAATATCGACTCTGAGAACCTGTCGAGGATGTTAACCTAGTGATCAGGATAAATTGCAATGTCATTAATAACATCCACTTTGCTGATGATACCTTCGTGTTAGCCAGTAACCTTGCTGGTCTTCAAATTATTATTGATACCATCGTAAGAATCAGTGTAGAATTTGGTCTCTTTATGAATATTGGCAAGACCAAGTTTATTGTATTTTCAAAAACTCGTAAGCGGGCCTCCTTACACATTAACAACATAATGGTTCAGCAAGTGTCATCTCTCAAATACCTTGGAACTATAGTGGCTGAGCATTGCGATTCCAAGACTGAAATCTTATCCAGGATTGGGTACACCAAAAATTTGTACAACAGTATGAAGGTCCTATTCATCAGTAGAGATCTCAACATTCATCTCCGAGTTCGCATGTTGCGATGCTATGTTTTCCCTGCCTTTCTGTATGGTTTTGAAGGCTGGATGCTCAGCATTTTTCTGGAGAGGCAGATTGAAGCTTTCGAAATGTACTTGTTCAAAATAATGTTTCGAATATCCTGGCTAGAAAAGAAGTCCAATGAAGAAGTCCTCAACTTGTTAAATAAGAAAAAAAGAGCTCTTAACAACCGTCAAGGTGCGAAAGCTCAGGTACATCGGGCACATCCTGAGAGGTGAAATATATGAACTTCTGCAACTCATCATCGAGGGGGAAGCTAAATGAAAACGATCTGTGGAGAGACGGAGAATTTCCTGACTTAAAGACCTTTGCCGCTGGCATGGACGAACTTCAATTGAAATCCTTTGAGCCGCTGTTTCGCGAGTTATCGTAATAAGTTGGATCGTCAACCTTCGTAGGAAGACGGCTCAAAGTAGAATAAGAAGAAGTGTACTGCCCGTCATTGACGGGAAAATCATTTCATGATTGTATTATTACATTTTTGTAGACCTTTTGCAGTATTTTATATTGAGCGAGGACTTTTCTGACGCAGATGTGTTTTTGGGCTGGGAGTCTATCCGAAATTAGTGCCATGAATTTTCCGACACCATAGTAACCCTGACAACCATTGTACGTCATCTTTGTATACTAGATCAGTAGCGCCAACTTCTTACTATGCGCTTTCTTCCTGTAACCAAGAGCTTGAGAAAACCTCGTATGAAGTGAACCCCGTTCTACTCATCAGTCCAGAAATAAAATATTTGAACTGGCCGGAAAAGGAACCCAGGGCCTTGGAATAAGAGACAGACACGCTACCTCTACCCCCACAGGGTTAGCTAAAATAATTACTTTACTTTACTTATATCCTGCGTCCCCTTTCGGAGTAAAGGGCTGCAACAAAAGTCCCCCATTGCTTCCGTTTCCTGCCAATCAGCTGTAAGTCTACCCAGGATTTGCCGTCCTCCCTCATCTCCTGCCAAAAATTTTCATCTATTTTTTCCGTCCGGTTTCTCTTTGTTGCACTTCCAATAATAACGTTTTCACGGAGATGCGTCTGTGCCCGCCTTCTGATTACATGAAGATTTGGTGTTCGTCTCTATTCCCTACTCATACTGTTGTCAATTTAGATCTCTACAGGGCGCAACTGAGTCCCTCCTCCTTTCTCAACCGGGCTTGGGACCGGCTATGGCGGAGTTGCTAAAATAAGTATTCGATTAGTATTATACACTGACTGACAGAGCAAATGCAACACCAAGAAGGAGTGGTCAGAACTTTATGCCAATTGCAGGGTAGACTGACGTCACTGAGGTATGCTCATGATGTGAAATGCGCCGCTGTGCTGCGCACGTAGCGAACGAGAAATGGGACACGGCGTTGGCGAATGGCCCACTTCGTACCGTGATTTCTCAGCCGACAGTCATTGTAGAACGTGTTGTCGTGTGCCACAGGACACGTGTATAGCTAAGAATGCCAGGCCGCCGTCAACGGAGGCATTTCCAGCAGACAGACGACTTTACGAGGGGTATGGTGATCGGGCTGAGAAGGGCAGGTTGGTCGCTTCGTCAAATCGCAGCCGATACCCATAGGGATGTGTCCACGGTGCAGCGCCTGTGGCGAAGATGGTTGGCGCAGGGACATGTGGCACGTGCGAGGGATCCAGGCACAGCCCGAGTGACGTCAGGACGCGAGGATCAGCGCATCCGCCGCCAAGCGGTGGCAGCCCCGCACGCCACGTCAACCGCCATTCTTCAGCATGTGCAAGACACCCTGGCTGTTCCAATATCGACCAGAACAATTTCCCGTCGATTGGTTGAAGGAGGCCTGCACTCCCGGCGTCCGCTCAGAAGACTACCATTGACTCCACAGCATAGACGTGCACGCCTGGCATGGTGCCGGGCTAGAGCGACTTGGATGAGGGAATGGCGGAACGTCGTGTTCTCCGATGTGTCACGCTTCTGTTCTGTTAGTGATAGTCACCGCAGACGAGTGTGGCGTCGGCGTGGAGAAAGGTCAAATCCGGCAGTAACTGTGGAGCGCCCTACCGCTAGACAACGCGGCATCATGGTTTGGGGCGCTATTGCGTATGATTCCACGTCACCTCTAGTGCGTATTCAAGGCACGTTAAATGCCCACCGCTACGTGCAGCATGTGCTGCGGCCGGTGGCACTCCCGTACCTTCAGGGGCTGCCCAATGCTCTGTTTCAGCAGGATAATGCCCGCCCACACACTGCTCGCATCTCCCAACAGGCTCTACGAGGTGTACAGATGCTTCCGTGGCCAGCGTACTCTTCGGATCTCTCACCAATCGAACACGTGTGGGATCTCATTGGACGCCGTTTGCAAACTCTGCCCCAGCCTCGTACGGACGACCAACTGTGGCAAATGGTTGACAGAGAATGGAGAACCATCCCTCAGGACACCATCCGCACTCTTATTGACTCTGTACTTAGACGTGTTTCTGCGTGCATCGCCGCTCGCGGTGGTCCTACATCCTACTGAGTCGATGCCGTGCGCATTGTGTAACCTGCATATCGGTTTAAAATAAACATCAATTATTCGTCCGTGCCGTCTCTGTTTTTTCCCCAACTTTCATCCCTTTCGAACCACTCCTTCTTGGTGTTGCATTTGCTCTGTCAGTCAGTGTATATACATGAGGTCTAGAATGTCTTTCACTTTCTCACAATTCATGAGCCTTTCCATTGTGGATACACTCATTTTTCATTCGTTTTATTGGAACTCTTAATCTCCCCTACGGTTGGAGTCAAAGAATACATTATCTGCACCCCTGCGTGTCATAAGAGGCTACTAAGAGGGGAACAAACAAAAAATCTGTAATCGTTCCCTAAACTTCTAAAGCTAAATCATAGCCATGATTCTATGCCTTTTCTGTTTAGGGGAGAAAATGTATTCGCGCGAATCATTTTATATTGTTTCATAAAGAGTGTAATAATTCGAATTGCATTTGAATGAATTTGCCATCTGGCTCTCCAGATAAAAACAACGCTCCGTTAGTGACCCCAAGAGTTAATGCACTGTCGATAGTAGTGTAATATCCAATGTCGTTAGCGAATCAACGGCCCAAAATCAGCAGTTCCGCTGTTACAGGGGTATTACCACCATTCCCACACTTACAGCATTTGCCGTCCGTATGCACCCTCATTCGTTGCCAGTAGGTTTTCAGGTACGATCAACATAAATGTGGTACTTCCAACTCACAATACTGGAGATTCTCCTTTTTCCTGCCTCTTTCCCAACTATTTAAAGGTCGGCACTTTCAACGGATTTAGTGCATTGTTACGATCGGCTTCCTTTTCTGACGCCATTCCTATGTGGAGGAATGTATTTCTTATTGCGTAGTTTTGTGATTTATTTTTTAAACACTTTCCTCTACCACTACGCCTTGCAGTTAGTTGTCTATAATACAAAATACCAAAGATATTCCATATAACAAAATGTTTTAAACAAATTATGATTAATTATACAGTGAGTTTCTCTCATTGTTTGGCAGGCAGGCGTGCCCGCCCAGCTTATCTGCCACCCGTTGACTCATCACTCCCCGCTCCGCGGTATAGCAACAAAAACAGCTCTTCGCTCACGTTATCCGTGCATGAAATTTTAACAACTCTCCCCATTCATTAGATTTAAGCCCTTTTCCCACATTAACATAGGCTAATATAGGCAAAATATTCAATTTTCCGTACAAGGACGAGACAAAGCTCATTTTAAGCCTCACGACGCGCAGAACGAAACTCGGTAAGGCCCTACGGGTGCTGAAAATCATTTTAAGGGCCTAAAACCTACCGTTTTGGAGATATTGGCATCACACTTCCTCACTCTAGGAAATTAATGAAGAAATGACCAGCCGTAACGTCAGCTTAAGAATTCTGCAGTAGAATACAGGCCTGAAGTTCGAAGTAAGCACGTGCGTAAATGTAGGCTAAGCAAAGGAGAGATTCTGCTACACATATGACTGTTTCTGGAAAAGCACTGTGGGGTAAGCCACCCCCAGGCGTTGTGGTTAGGAGGGGGTGGCATATATAAAAATTATCGAAAATCGTTCGAAAAGTGATGAAGAGAATGGCCAAACTTACAGATATTAGTTTAATTAACGAGAAACAAAAAAATCCATAAGACTTGAAATTAATCACATAACAATAACTTCTAAACTACAAAATAGTTCTTAATCAATTAACGTAAGTTTTCGTGGCTCATTGTATTAACACAAAGAAATAAATTAACTGGATTAAAGCCACTATATATATATATATATATTTATTAATAATAAAGCCAAGCTTTCAGCCAAATTACATTGGCCTTCATCAGGGCATGTGAAGTTTTGCCTCCGACAGTGAGCAAAGAAATTATCTGAAGGAACATGGAAGTCATGCCCGTACCATCCACGGCCTACCCTACTAACTGGACTCAAGGATCATGGCGCTGTGCTGTGCTGTCGGAGGCAAAACTTCACATGCCCTGATGAAGGCCAATGTAATTTGGCAGAAAGCTTGGCTTTATTATTAGTAAATATATATATATAGTGGCTTTAATCCAGTTAATTTTTTCTTTGTGTTAGTTCTTAATCACTCAACATCACAATAACGAAATCTACAAAATTTATCTTCAAACATAATTAACAGGTAATAAAATACCTAAAAGTAAACAATCAATAAAATGCCCGGGCAACGCCGGGTAATATAGGTAGTATACGATATTTTGTATGAGCGTCCGTCATCCCAAAATTGGTGACATCGACTTCAATGTGTTAAGAGTACTGTACATTAAAGGGGCGGAATTTAAAAAAGTTGATAACCTGAGTGTAAATGCAAACCACTTCTCAAATATTTAGTTTATAATGAACATTTTAGTGTATTATAAGTCCATATTCTACTCTTTGTGCCTTTGCAGGCGGCACCTAGTGTTTACAGTGCACTATGTCTTCTGGTATAGGCTGGAGCAATTTTGTTACTTTCATTGATCTGTCTCTGTCTTATCCTTGGCTTTGACAATATGAAGGTGGGTGAGGTATGAGCGATGCTAGTTTTGCCATTCCTTTTGCAGCCAGTCCATGTTATGAATGGTGTGAAACTGTTGCACATAGGGTTGGTTGCATTTCAGTGGGCTTGGCAGACTGATATGTAATAGCAACTTCTGGCTTGGTGAGGAAAGCAACGGGAAACTACTCCACACCTCATTTCCCTAGCACGCCTCTTCAGTGATGCCTAGGCCACCTATGACAGCTTATCGCGTAGCCGTTGAGGATCCAACCAGGCTTTGGGCTTATGACTAAACATACATACATTCTACTTTTTATTTCATGAAATACTTCCTCTCATACAGAGGCTGACTTGCGACAAAGTATACTTTTACATTCATTTTTAGAAGAAATAGATACTTCAAAAATTTGAATGGTAACCTAATTGTAACAATTATTTCTTAAAATTATTAATGAACCTCTCAAGGCTATGATAGCAATCTCCCCTAACGTTGTAATTGGCAGAGATATCTGTTTCCAAAATTTGGCGACAAAAACGGGAATTGTTTCCCTCGCTCCAATCATCAGACCCACTATTTCGATTTCTTCTAGCTGGTATTTCCCCATGTAGTAAGGAATTGTTGGTAGGTAAATGTTCCTCTTCTCGAAGTTGATATCTGAGAGCTGCGACTTATGGCTTTCAAAGCGGATGTTGTGGTAGATGATGTAACCTGTCTTCTTATTTTTTAAGGCGATTATGTCGATTCTTCTGTGACTTCCGTTGTCCAGTAAGCCATGAATCTCTTAAAATACCATGGTCTTTCAGCAATGGTCTTTGTCGCAATTAACGAGCGGATGTTATGATGACGCGTATTCCTTAAAATTTCACCACGAGGACAAGATCCCAGAATATATGCAAGAGTTTCAATCTCCATGAGGCAGCGTCTGTAAAGGGAATCGTTCTGAGGTGTTCCTGGTACCGATCTAATTGCTGAGATATTTGTTCTTATCTTAATGGGCTCACGCCATTCACAACATGACAAGACTTGATGGTCTCTAATCCAGGAGTTGGCAGGAGTATATTCAATGTATAAACGTACACCGCTTCCTTTCTTCTGCAAGCTACACCATTCACTGAATGCCCTTTCTCTTATTACTTTTCGCACTTTTCTGGCATCAGTTATTTCTAAGCGAGGATTTAGCAAATTTTCAGATGGAGGGACACTGAGGGTTTAAAAAATATACTAGAAAATATTTCATAATATACAATTGTACAGCACTTCGACCGGATTCAACTTCAATATCGTATTGATAAAGAATATAGGTTTTCACTTATTTAACAGAATTCCACCAGTGTTTTCTAGCTGTTATATTCTGTCCTTACAGTATCTTATCAGAAAGATTGTCACGCACTGACTAAATGTTAGTCATTTTAAAAAACCTGTAAAATTTCCCTTCCTCATTTATACTCAGAAAGCGAGAGGATATTCAGATTATTTCTCCCCTATCGTTTGAAATTAAAATTAATGGCAGCAATTATCAAATATGGTATAATCAAATAACAGTTCATTTTCATTATGGATGTCTATTATGTGAATCCAGCCACAAATTGAACTTATAATCCCTCCAGCGCACGTTATTGAGGCTGAACAAGGTATAGAACGATAATTGCGGGTATTTATGAACTTGCGCCGGCGAAGTCAGCAGTCATTATTAATAGTTTCCAGTTCTCTAAGAGGGCCGTTATGTCGAATATGAATGGAACTTTTGGGACATAGTTCGTAATCATTCCTTGACGCACGCAGTATGTTAAATATCGAGATTGTAACCAATAGACAGCAGTGAAGCCTAAGAGATACATAGTAAGCTGCACTTCCCCAAACAGTTTCTTATGAAAAAAAAGGCAAATACTGTATTGTATTTGAAGTTAATATACAAAGGCTATTTCCTTATTAGTGACAACTATTATTTATAACCGATACGAAAGAAATGCCTCCATAAACGGCTACAGTAGCCCCATCATTGTGTATAGAACCCGTTGTCAGCGATATGGAATTCGTGGTATCCGTGTAGCAGCACTTGATATCTGGATGGTGGTGGTGGTGGTGGTGGTGGTGGTGGTGGTGGTGGTGGTGGTGGTGGTGGTGGTAGCAATTGTTTTAAGAGTAATCAAACTGGGAAACCATACTCTATTAACATTAAGCAGAGGAAAAAATTCACTGGGTCCAACACTTCGAAAAACGAAGGTATCGGCAAAAAGACAAGGGCTGCGAAGGTCGTGAAGATGAAAGACTGCCTAGGCCTCGACACCTAATACCGTTGGGGTCGTAAAACAAGAAGGGTTGACCATGAGAGGCCGGATAGGACAGATGAAAGTTAGGAGCCTGTCACAAGTAATTGGAAGCAATGCCAGAACTCAGCTAAGGACCTCGAACTCGCTAGTCCACTCTCCTAACTTAAGAGCCCATGGTCACCTTTCATTCACCTCTTATGACAGGCAGGGAATATCGTGGATAATATTCATCCACAGCTGTTAATTGAACGATATGTCCCCCGCAAAACTTGGGAACAGTGACTCCTTTATCTTTGGTATCCAAAATCGCAAGGGATTGCGGGAAGTATCGGTATGACAGAGCTCTTCCCAGCCCCACTGAGAGTATAAAGCAGCCACCTTCAAAATGATGACAGGCGTCTACAGAAAGAGTCGTAACTTCTTGAGCAACGCTGGTCGCACGTGATGTTCCAAAAATGAACAAAAACGCTCCGCATTCACTGTCTGTCCTTAGCGTACGGCTTGCGTTAAAATAACGCCATCACAGTCGTACATCAGGATCGCCATAACCTTCACACTGCTGGGGTTATGACGCACTTGTAAATATCGTAGGGGCCGATCGGTCTCACGCATTCGACGCTGTTCTTCACAGCACAGCGCATGCGCGGACCGTTCGATGGAAGAGTCCATGCACTGTGAGGAATGTTCAATTCCTGGTCTACATACAAAAGTGTTGCCACTAACAAAGAAATAGCCCTCGTGTGGGCAGTGAATCTGTGTAGCTTGCAGCAGGGTTCTGTCACGCCAAAACACTAAGGTAAGGAGAGAAAACCCAGATGTCCCTAGTGACCAGCTTGAGGACAAGAGGGAAAAGGGACTGTCCATTCATTCACGCGCCTTTACTTTCTTCCTGGGTGCTTGGCTACAGCATTTTTATGCCAGTTTTCCCTAGTGAATTATCTAAAGTGAAGAATAATGCTATATCAACTTAATGTCTAGTAATGCTTCAGATAAGTGTTTATTATTTATCGCGTCATAAATCACAAAGATAAAATATCAAAAGCAAGATTTTATACATTGGATGACTAGAAATTGGCCACGTCAAGTACATTTGGTGTCGCTCCTATTGGATATTCTAGTGTATGTGGCTGGTCATGAAGAACACTGAAAGAGACGTTCGTTAGTCTGCAAAACACCGCACTTGCAGATAACTAACTCCACAGAAAAGCCCCACATCTGAAGGTTCGCCTTGCACCTTGTGGTACTGGAACTTAATCTGTTGAGAGCCTTCCATGATGTCCACTTCTCTCTGAATGACGAGGAGGAAGCTCTTGACATCACTCAATCATCAATGATCTGAATTTAGAGCTGTCGCCCAAGGGGCGGATTCCTTACCAATTAGTTACCTAGATTTTTCATAAATATTTTCAACGAACTTGGAAATGTATAGAACATTTTTCTTTGATAATTTATTCCATTCCTTTACTCCCCATCCTATAAATGAATATTTACCTCCAATCTGTCCTCTTGAATTCCAACTTTAACTTCATATCTTTCCTATTTTGAAAAGCTCCGCTCAGGCTTCTTCGTCTACTCCTGTCATTCCACGTCATCTCTCCACTGACAGCTCGAAACATACCACATAGTCATGCATCTCGTCTTCTTACTCCCAAGTCTTCCCAGCCCAAAGTTTGCAGCTCATCTTTTGGAACCATCCATTCTCCAAAATTCAACGGTTTTCCTGGCCACTTGGAAATCCTTGCTTGCTGTTTGGTACCTGTAAGGGCTGCAGTGGTTGCCAAAAAACTATTTCGTGATTTTAGCCTAGGATGTGTTGGCAGACTGTCATATATAGGAGGGGCTTCTATAGTCACAGCCTTACTTTTCTCGTGCCTAGCAGCTACCACGCGTCTGATTTCAGGATGGAATATTCCAGCGAGACAGTGGAGCGTATCTTCTCGTGTAGATCTTAAGCAGTCCGTAATAAAACGGCAGGTCTCGTTAAGTGCTACACCTCTGTTTCTGATATGGCTGGATTTGCACTATGCCGAACACCCACATTCAGCAGCAGAGTAGCAAAATGCAAGTTAATTCGTTCTCACTGTACACGGAGGAGCTCCCCTTGTGGTACACGACAGTTTCCGTACTATAGTTTTTCTGGCAGCCGCTTTCTGTTTTATCTTTAGGTGGTGATTCTTATACGTAAGAGCACGGTCCAGAGTTATTTCCAGAGAGTTCCGACTTGAAAAATGTTCAAGAGTAATTCCTTCCCAGTTGATTTGCAGCGTTTTAGCTGCCTGTTTGTTCCTCATGTGATTGTTATTGCAGTAGATCTAAAATCTTTCAGGGCTTTAGATAAAGGGATACGTGTTTTAATCTCAAATATCATTTCTGTACTTCTGCAGACATAAATATGATTTCGATTGTAACTAATTTGCTTATTTAAACAACCATCGTTTAGGGTAAGTTTATGCAGCAACTTCGCTGGTGACACATGGATGCTTGCCCTAGCACCTCGTTGCTGGCTATAGCCAGGCTGCTCGGCATGGAGGTTTCTTGCTAGTGGCTTTACGTCACACCGACACAGAGAGGTGTTATGGCAACGATGGGATAGGAAAGGCCTAGGAGTTGGAAGAAGGCGGCAGTGGCCTTTAATTAAGGTGTGACGGTTGAGGCACTGGCCTTCTGACCCAAACTTGGCAGGTTCAATCTTGGCTCAGTTCGGCAGTATTTGAAGCTGCTTGTATGTCAGCCTCGTGTCGGTAGATTTACTGGCACGTAAAAGAACTCCTGAGGGACCAATTTCCGGTACCTCAGCGTCTCCGAAAACGGTAAAAAAGTAGTTAGTAGGATGTAAAACAAATCACATTAATTATTAACTTGAAATGAAAATGAAATGTCGTATGGCTTTTAGTGCCGGGATATCCCAGGACGGGTTCGGCTCGCCAGGTGCAGGTCTTTCTATTTGACTCCCGTAGACGACCTGCGCGTCGTGATGAGGATGAAATGATGATGAAGACAACACAACACCCAGCCCCAGTGCCATTGGAATTAACCAATTAAGGTTAAAATCCCCGACCCAGCCGGGAATCGAACCCGGGACCCTCTGAACCGAAGGCCAGTACGCTGACCGTTCAGCCAACGAGTATTATTAACTTGATCATCAGCAAACAATAAAGAACGTAAGTGTTGACTCTGTAATGGCACACAGAAAAACTTCTGCACTGTCTATTCCAATAGCAGAAAATTACTTCTAAATGCAGCTGGTGAACACACAACACCATTTTCTTAATACTTTAATTGTTCAGCCTTAGTCTTGAAAATAATTACATAATCGCTCTCTCTCTCTCTCTCTCTCTCTCTCTCTTACCAAATTGCTTTGCGTTGCACCGACACAGATAGGTCTTATGGCGACGATGGGGCAGGAAATGGCTAGGAGTTGGAAGGAAGCGACCGTGTTCTTTATTAAGGTACAGCCCCAGCATTTGCCTAGTGTGAAAATGGGATACCACGGAAAACCATCTTCAGGGATGCTGGCAGATGGGTTCGAACCCACTATCTCCCGAATACTGGATACCGACCGTACTTAACCTACTGCAGCTATCGAGCTCGGTGCTCTACTTCTACTTCTGATGGAGTGCTAGGAGATAATAGCCTATGTCAGCTAAGTGAAGGATTATGTGATCAAGGGTACGTTATTACAGGCGAGCAAACGCATCAGTGTTGACAATCAGGCTGCAGGCAGTAATGATAGCAGAATGAGTTCTTTGTTCAATGTAGTTACATAGATTGCATAAGGCTATAATCTTTCACACTTATTGTTCATCGTTCACGCAGATCATTTGCTAAGAGGTATCAAATGTCAGAGAAAGATTAAACTCGGTGAAAATGTAGTAATCCATTTAACTCAGTTACTTATTGACTGTAGTACGCAAATGTATGCTTCACTTCCTAAACTGAAGGCACCAGTCCACGAAATTATTGACTCTAGTAGCACAACGTCTAACCTACTGTACAAATGAAGTCGCTAGTTATGAATAGAATCTTCCTCATCAGTTTAGAATTTTCCAGCAGTTACGAGCTTCGCTTTTCTGATCGATGGAAAGAAATGATACACTGTAATTCCTTTAGAAAGTTGTGACTGTTCACTGACTGGTATAGCGTCCTTGATACATAAAATTACCCGAATTGTCGGTATATAAAAAAACAATTGGGTCAATAAATTATTTATTTGCTGGTATACACTTACATCATCCTACTGAAGACCATCATTACAGTTCCTGATTCATAAGGTTTGGTTAAAATATTAATACGTGCATTATCTTCCTTCTTTTCCTTTTTGCTGTCAGTTCTACATAATCTACATTGCTGCAAAGGGTTGCCTGATGACCTTCTACGAGTCGATGGTTCCTTCGCGTGTCTTGGTTCAGTAAACAATAGAAAGGGGCGTTGACGTCATGCGGCATTTCTCCACGCTACTTTCAGTTCACTAGTCCTCGTCTAACGTGAATACATTACATAATCATTTCTTACCCACGATCCACAAAGATATATATTAGTAGTAGTAGTAGTAGTAGTAGTAGTAGTAGTAGTAGTAGTAGTAGTAGTAGTAGTAGAAACGGATCAGTTAATATTCTAAAATATTGATGAATTTCGAAATGAACAAGTTCTTACTGAAAATATTTCCTACAGGAAATTTCACTGACATTGTCAGAGAATCCAACCATAACTGCCTTGATAAGAAGTTCTAATATTAATTAATTAAATTGTATCATATGAGAAGAAAAACGTTTTCTCAAAATATTTCCCTAGGCAGCGCATTGGTCTACTAAATGCTGGGATCCATTTCCTCTCCTCATTTCTGGACTTTTTCGAATTTAGTGTGGTCAGCACTTGATGTGGATTTAGGTCATTTTTACGGTCGAATAGCCTTTCTGAGGCCAACCTTATATGCAGGAATGTATTCAAATCTGCGTGTTCCTATGGTGGTTTGTAGTATGTTTTATATAAATTGAGACGCGTATTAAGACGAAAAACACCTAGTCCTCGAGCTACAGGAATTAACCAGACAAAGTTACAGTTCCCGACCCAGCCGTCAATCGAACACAGGACCCTCTATGCATACTATTGAGCCAAATGACCATATTTTTATCTTCCTACTTTTGCCATCATCAATCAAATAATTAATCAAGTAGCATTGATCTGTAGCCCTATATAGGGTTGTCGCACAGGTAGGAAATTCCCTAGTAATTTTTAACCTATTTCTTTCTTAAATATGTTTTGGATCTTTTCCAGTATCAAGTAATCCTGATGTGGGTCCCATACATTCGAACCATATTCTAATTGAGAAGTGTCTGTTCAAAAGGTGTTATTTCCATTTGAATTTTTTTTTTATTATTATTTCGTCCACATCCATTGCAGTAGGTGAATACTGTCGAATGTCATGAGCAATACTGACCAGAAAGATGTACATATTTAAAATTAGTACCATAACAGATCATGGGTACGTTCCATGTGTCTTTTACTATACGTTTCTTTGCGTTTTTTCAGAATGTTCTTAGATTGGAAGTAGCGACTTACCAGCGACTTACACGCCATCTCCTTTACATCCTTAATACAACCGATAAATACTCTCATAATCATAAGACGAGATCACTCAACTTTATTTACAACCACGTTTATGTGATGGCCCAATGAACATCATCCTTTATATTAACACCTAAGTACTTACAGAGGTACTATCAACCCCAACAACTCAGTAATTAAAACTGATAGATAGTGGGATCGAACCCCACTCTCTGCAGCCCTAAAGATGGTTTTCCGTGGTTTTCTATTTTCACACCAGGCAAATTCTGGGGCTGTACCTTAATTAAGGACACGACTGCTTCCTTTTCACTTCTAGCCCTTTCCTGTCCCATCGTTACCATAAGACACATCTGTGTTGGTGCGGCATAAAGCTACTTATAAAAATAAAATTCAGAGGACTTTTCCTCTGGGTGAAACTTACAACATGACTTCAGATCCCGTTTACCATCGTACCATTGTATCCTGTCCATCTCACAATATTGTCGAGGTCTTTTTGCAGTTGCTCACAATCCCGTAACATTTATTACTCTAGACAGTATAACATCATCTGCAAAAAGCCTTACCTCTGATTTCAGTTCTTTACTTGTATAATATGGAAACGTAATCACAATCCAAGGGGAGTAAATCAAAATCCTGAGAATTGCTGATGATATTATTATTTTATCTGAGACTGTAGAAGATCTGGAAAAATTGCTGAATGGTATGGGCAGATTCTTATGGAAGAAGTACAAGATAAAAATAAATAAGTCCAAAACAAAAGTAACGGAGTGCAATCGAACAAAGTCAGGTGATGCAGGAAATATTAGAGTAGGAAATGAAGTCTTAAAGGAAGTAGATGAATATTGTTACCTGGGTAGTAAAACAACTAGCGATGGCAGAAGTAAGGAGGACATAAAATACAGACTAGCACAAGTAAGAAAGACCTTTCTTAAGAAAACAAATTTGCCCACTTCGAACATTCATATATAGGAATTAGAAAGATATTTTTGGAGACATTCGTATGGAGCGTGGCATTGTAAGGAAGTAAAACTTGGACGATAACTAGCTTGTAACTAATAAGAATAAATTGTTTTGTTACAGTTGATTCCCGCATCGATCGAATCACGAATGAAGAGAAAAATAAATCGAATTGGTGAGAAAAGAACGATTTGGCGAAATATGAGGAGAATATTATAGGACATATCTTAGTACACCCAGGACTTGTTCAGTTGGTTTTTGAGGGATGTGTAGGCAGTAAGAACGGTAGAGGTAGACCGAGGTATGAATGACAAGCAGATTAGAGCAGATGTAGAATGCAGTATATACGTAGAAATGAAAGGATTAGCACAGGATACGATGGCATGGAGGGCTGCATCAAACCAGTCTATGAACTGATGAGTCAAACAACACCACCACTCTTATTACTTACATGTATTCGAAGATATAAACGTCCACTAACGTTGCCCTGTGAGACCCCTCTCTTAATCGTCACAGGATCAGATAATGCTCCACCTAGTCTAAAATCCTCCGATTTATATTTTCTAGAAATTTAGCCACAATTCCACCACTCTTCTGTCTAGTCCAATAGCCCTTATTTCCGTCAGTAGTCTCCCATGATCGACCCTATCAAAAGAGCCTTAGGTAGATCAGTAACGATACAGTCCATTTGACTTCCTGAATCTAAAATACATCTTCCTGGAATCCTACAAGTTGAGCCTCATTGGAATAACCTTTCCGAAACCCCAGCTACCTTCTATCAAACCAGTTTGTAATTTCGCAAACTGTAATGAGAAAGAATGCTTTCCCATAGTTTACATGCAGTATGTGCCAAGCTCACTGGCCTGTAAATATCCGCCTTATTTTTTATCTCACTTTCCCTTGTACACTGGGGCTACTATAGCCACTCTACAATCATTTGGTATAGCTCCTTCACGCATGCAACAATGAAATAAATATTTCAGATGCGGTACTATATCCCAACCATTACTTTTATCATATCCCCAGAAATCTTATCAATCACAGCTACTTTTCTAGCTTTCAAAGTCTGTATCTTTTTTATGCAGGATGATCGGAAACAGTCCGCCTCTGTGGTGTAGTGGTTAGCGTGATTAGCTGCCACCCCCGGAGGCCCGGGTTCGATTCCCGGCTCTGCCACGAAATTTGAAAAGTGGTACGAGAGCTGGAACGGGGCCCACTCAGCCTCGGGAGGTCAACTGAGTAGAGGTGGGTTCGATTCCCACCTCAGCCATCCTGGAAGTGGTTTTCCGTGGTTTCCCACTTCTCCTCCAGGCGAATGCCGTGATGGTACCTAACTTAAGGCCACGGCCGCTTCCTTCCCTATTCCTTGCCTATCCCTTCCAATCTTCCCATCCCTCCACAAGGCCCCTGTTCACCATAGCAGGTGAGGCCGCCTGGGCGAGGTACTGGTCATACTCCCCAATTGTATCCCCCGACCAAGAGTCTGAAGCTCCAGGACACTGCCCTTGAGGCGGTAGAGGTGGGATCCCTCGCTACGTCCGAGGGAAAAACCGAACCTGGAGGGTAAACAGATGATGATGATGATGATGATGATCGGAAACAACGTGAAACGGTTAAATGAGCGTTAGGATGTTGGTCATATTGAAAAACAATTTGAACAAAGTAATTCGATATCTCGCACCGTTGTCATTTTATCAGCTGCTGAATTTAGCCAATCAGATCGCTTCGTAGCCGAATTCAAATAGGCTTTGGGAAGCGATGTTGCTAAATCTGCACGTGACTTAATACCGGCTTGAGATTCTTGTCGAGAAATCGGCTTCAGTCACACCGTGGGTTTCAGCCGGTGTCACTGTAGCGCACTTGTTATGGCGCGATCTTGTCAGCTCTGAAGTCCGTGTTCAAATCTCTCCTTGGGAGAAGTTTTTTCTTCGGTAAGCGCTCTCAAGCCAGTCTTAAGCCATGTTCATATTTATCAACACCGCCTCACAAAGCCCATCTGAATTCGCCCACGAAGCGACCTGATTGGCTAATTTCAGCTGCTGATAAAATGACTACGGCGAGAGATATCGAATTATTTTTTCAAATTATTTATCAATATGAGGAACCCTCTAACGCGTATATACCCGGTTCACGTCGTTTCCCATCACCCTCTATTAATTTATTATCATAGATAAATTTCAGCACTCACACAGGCTTAGAGGACTCAACCTGTATACCGGCCCCCTGTAATTCTTTCTTTCTTTCTTTCTTAATCTGTTCACCCTCCAGGGTTGGCTTTTCCCTCGGACACAGCGAGGGACCCCACCTCTACCGCCTCAAGGGCAGTGTCCTGGAGCTTCACATTTTGAGTCGGGGGATACAACTGGCGAGGATGACCAGTACCTCGCCCAGGCGGCCTCATCTGCTATGCTGAACAAGAGCCTTGCGGGGGGATGGGAAAATTGGAAGGGATAGACAAGAGGGAAGGAAGCGGCCGTGGCCTTAACTTACGTACTATCCCGGCATTTGCCTGGAGGAGAAGTGGGAAACCTCCAGGATGGCTGAGGTGGGAATCGAACCCACCTCTACTCAGTTGACCTCCCGAGGCTGAGTGGACCCCGTTCCAGCCCTCGTACCACTTTTCAAATTCCGTGGCAGAGCCGGGAATTGAACCCGGCCCTCAGGGGGTGAAAGCTAATCACACTAACCACTACACCACAGAGGCAGGCCCCCTGTAATTACAAATGAAGAATTATGAGCAAGAGTGTCAGATGGACGGAAAATGTAACCACCGAAGACATCAAAAACGACGCAAAGGCGCCCTATTATCTAGCATGAATAAGTGCCAAATTGACATCGAGGATTTAGGTAGCGTCTAATCGGCCAATTTGGGGATACATGTGAGCTGATAATAACGTGAAAACAGCGACGAAATCACTAGCCTGATAACAGATTGTTGAAAATGAGAAAATCAGGGAAGAAAGACAAGCAGGGTCTACAACAACAAGGAGCTTTTGCATATTGGTGTGCCAATTTTGTGGCAGAGAAAACTACTCCCATTTGCTAAATTCTGAGGCCGCGGTGGATGGGTTATACCGTCCCTCGCGGGAAGAGAGGGAAATTCTAATTACTTGCGGTAGCGTGACTACGCCCTGTGTGCCATGTCCGTCACCAGTTGTTTACCTCTCCTCCCACGCGAACAAAAATCCCAGCTCAATTAACTATTCCACCCCACTAAATGCCAAAATTATGGATAGTGGGAAATCTGTTCCTTTGACTCTTCCAAAATCCATGAAGTCCTGTACAGTGGTGGCTATCCTTTTTAACTGGCGATACTGTGATCATAGCCAAGGGACTTCCAGTTTTACGTGAAGTCCGCACCACAAGGACCTGCTCCTTCCCCAAGCTTCAAACAGCGAAGTGCCAGCAAGTCGTAAATTTAATTGTTATTTACACCAGCAGTGACGTATTTAATTATCACTGCAGAAGAGTAGCCTGGATGTTCTGCCCAGCGTTCGCGCCAGTCCACCCGCCCCACGCACTGCCCCTTTTCACTCTTGCCCGCAGGTAACTGTCGTGCTGGGAGATATATGACTCTTATATAGTGCAGTCTCCCGCTAAAGAAGATGTGCAGCCTTCTGTAGCGAGCTTGACATGGCTGACACTAACGACCGTTTGAGTAGAAAATGTCACCATCCGAAAGGACACATGACACTGCCCTCTCGTACTAAGCCTCATATAATCTCCACTCCAATTCAAGAGACGTTAAGAAGACTGTTGGGCTCAATACGGATGCCATCTTAAAATTTATATCCAGTATCCAGTATTCGGAAGATAGTGGGTTCGAACTTCACTGTCGGCAGCCTTGAAGATGGTTTTCCGTGGTTTCCTATTTTCACACCAAGCAAATGATGGGGCTGTAACTTAATTAAGGCCAAGGATGCTTCCTCCCCACTTCTAGCCCTTTCCTCTCCCATCGTCGCCATAAGACGTATCTGTGTCGGTGCGACGTAAAGCAACAGAATATGATAAATGTTGGGTACCTGTAATTTTGTTGTTGTTGTTGTTGTTGTTGTTGTTGTTGTTGTTGTTGTTGTTGAGTCATCATTCCATACACTGGTTGATGCAGCCCTCCATGCAATCATATCCTTTGCTAAACATTTCATTTCTACAAAACTACTACACCCTACATCTGCTCTAATCTGCTTAACATATACTTACTTCCCTCAAAAAAATGAACTGAACAAGTCCTGGGTGTCTTAAAATGTGTCCTATCATTCTCTCTTCTTCTCGTCAAATTTAGTCAAATCGTTCTCCTCTCACCAATTCGATTCAGTATATCTTTATTCGTAATTCTAACTATCCATTTCACCCTGAGCGCTCTTCTGTACCACCACATTTCAAAAGCTTCTATTCTCTTTCTTTCTGAGCTAGTTATCGTCCATGTTTCACTTCCATACAATGCCACGCTCCAGACGGAGGTCTTCAAAAACGTCCTTCTAGTTCCTATATTAATGTTCGAAATGAGCAAATTTCTTTTCTTAAGAAAGGCCTTCCTTGCTTGGGCTAGACTGCATTTTATGTCCTCCTTACTTCTGCCATCATTATTTATTTTACTACCCAAACAACAATATTCCCGGTCTTGAGAACCAAGAATAACTGCCGAGAGGATTCGTCGTGCTGACCACACGTCACCTCGTAATCTGCACGCCTTCGAGCTACGCAGCGGTCACTTGGTAGGCCAAGGCCCTTCAAGAGCTGTTGGGCCATGGTTTTTTAAAGCAACAATATTCATCTACTACCTGTAAGACTTATTTTCCTAATCTAATAATTCCTGCATCACCTGACTTCCAATGCGTTTGTTTTTTACTTATTTTCATTTAAATAAACACAAATTCAACAATTAAATTAATAATAATAATAATGTTATTGATTTTACGTACAACTAACTACATTTACGGTTTTCGAAGACGCCGAGGAGCCGGAATTTTGTCCCGCAGCAGTTCTTTAACGCGCCAATAAATGTATCTACCTACACGAGGCTGACGTATTTGAGAACCTTCAAAGACCACCGGACTGAGCCAGGATCGAACCTGCCAAGTTGGGGCCAGAAGGCCAGCACCTTAACCGTCTGAGCCACTCAGCCCGGCAGGAAGAACTCTTATCTATAAAATAAAACGTTATTCTGAATGTTACTGAATTTCAAACTGTATCATAAAAAGCTGTGGAAGGTTATCAAGGAATCTTAGTCTTCTTTTGTAAATGGTTAAACGTCGTACTAACTGAGAAAGGTTTGCGGAGACGATAGGGGAGGAAATGGCTGGGACTGGGAACGAAGCGGCCGTAGCCTCACTTAAGGTACACAAGCCTTCATTTGCCTAGTTTGAAAATGGTAAACCATGGAGAGCCCTTCATAGGGCTGATGATGGTGGGGTTTGAACCCACCTTCTCCCAGATGCAAGCTTACAGCTATGCTGTTCATACGACTCGCTACGTGCATATTATTTTTCATCTTGATTTATGCTTTTTAATGTCCGACCCCATGGCAAATGCTGACCTTTGGTCCAAGGTGTACCGGGTTCGATTCCCGGCCGGGTCGTTGATTTTAACTTTAATTGGTTAATTCCTCTGGCTCGGGGCCTGCAGGTGTGTGCCGTCTTCATTCGTTAGAATTCACCTTGGGTCACCTACAAGCCGTACGGTATTATTTATTTATTTATTTATTTATTTATTTATTTATTTATTTATTTATTTATTTATTTATTTATTTATTTATTTATTTATTTATCGGACAACGAGGGACGACGATAACCTTCATTATACATTCTGGCGTTTACTCAGTTTTCGATTGATCCAGTAGGTTTTTATTTTATTTATTCGAGCACGGCGTTCATCCGACCACTTTGCACCAGTTCTCCAATTCACAGCCCGGAAAGCCCCTAAAGTCACGATGCTTGTTCTGAAAAGGTCTCGTTCATGCGCGCTTTTCGTTCGTAGGCCCATTTTTTCGAGGTCTTTCTTGACGTTGACGTTCCAGGGAATTGCAGATTTTGGTTCTGAGTCAAAGTGATCAAAATAATATTATTATTATTATTATTATTATTATTATTATTATTATTATTATTATTATTATTATATAATTACGCTTGGTACAGGTCAATGAGCAGTATTTTTCTCCAACTCCAACATTCCTCTCATTGATTGATTGATTGATTGATTGATTGATTGATTGATTGATTGATTGATTGATTGATTGATTGATTGATTGATTGATTGATTGATTGATTGATTGATTGATTGATTGATTGATTGATTGATTGATTGATTGATTGATTGATTGATTGATTGATTGATTGATTGATTGATTGATTGATTGATTGATTGATTGATGCCGTGTGGCTTCCCGAGAGTCCTGATGTGAGTCTGTATGTTTGACGTGCATGGGCGCGTCTGAGTTATATTGTGTGTGTGTGTGTGTGTGTGTGTGTGTGTGTGTGTGTGTGTGTGTGTGTGTGTGTGTGTGTGTGTGTGTGGTAAGGAGAAGGTGAAACTCAGTGACTGCTGACGAATAACACCACAGAGTATGTTTCAGGCTTAACGACTCTTTCCCATGGACGAATCACCGTCAAAAGCGCCATATGCCCTAACTCCATTTGAGCACTACGCTGCGGAAAGACTTGAAATTGAACTCCAAACTTTTGGCCCACAATCTAGTAGTGATTGGAAATCGTATACCACCACCTCTCCTACCTTATCAGCCAACATTCTGATGCTGAAATATTTTCACGAATGGGGCCCGAACAGGCTAACCAGGGTCTCAAACTATATGGACTACCTGGTTTAACGACCATGGCCACCTGGCAGAGAACATCTCGCCCGGAGGCCCCGGGTTTGATTCCCGGCCAGGTCAGGGATTTTTCTCTGGGCCTGAGGGCTGGTTCGAGGTCCACTTAGCCTACGTCATTAGAATTGAGGAGCTATCTGACGGTGAGATGGCGGTCCCGGTCTCGAAAGCCCAGAATAATGGCCGAGAGGATGCGTCGTGCTGACCACACGGCCCCTCGTAATCTGCAGGCCTTTGGGCTGAGCAGCGGTCGCTGGGAAGGCCACAGCCCTTTCAAGGGCGTTAAGTGCCGTAGGGAGGGGGAATAGACAATTTATTTTGATAACGATTACGAGATTGGCCTCACAATATAATTTCTAACTTCAAGGTTGATTTTTACTATAAACTATAATATGAAATGATTATTGGAGAGTAGCTTTCACTGATAGACTGTCGCAGAATTTTTTTGTAGAGCTTTCCATGCTCAACAATTCTCCCACGCATACTTCGGGGTCTGTCCTTAACTATTCGGTAGCGTAAGGGCAAAAGTACGTGAGCGCCCACTGAAATAATGCTGAAACTTACCATAACATTTCTCACAATATCTATCTTAACATAAAAGATAGAAATGCACCAATTTTACCATGTCAAGTCAAAGCCCTTCTGATTCCAATGGATTGCAATTTACAGTATTTAGACTTATAGTTTCTTGTAAGGAATTTTTTGAATATGAAAAATTTGTCAAGGTCTTATCGAAACATGTCGTCATGTTGGTACAGATTACTGCTGAAATATTGGTACCACTGCTTCCTAATTATCACCACACACTCTAGAATTTTAACATTTCATAAATATTTATGTCTTCACTTTTAATTAAAATTTAATTTTAAAATATTGTCACTTATAGCAACAAAGAAAGGTTTATAAAAAAAATTAGAAGCAACATTAGAAATTCTAGAGTTTTAGTATCGCAGTACAGTCATACATGAGTGTGCGAAATTTCATATCTCTAGGTAGAATAATTTAGGAGCAATGCTCTCTACAACAATGAAATCCGCATCAAAAACCGTTCGGTATTTCTCGAGATATGTTCATACAAACACAGGCAGGCACATTCCGGGGACTTGATTCTATAATATGTTTCAATCGGAGACCTGTTCGCAGTGTTCTGTTGTACTGCTTACCTAGGGTAGCCAATACTTTAGAGTCTCATCTCTGTGTAAATAGTCGACAAAGCTGCAATCATACGCATGGGAAGTTATTTTTCCTCGCATATATGCTCTTTACACTCCTGCTACAACGAAACGAATGTTTGTGACCTGTATGCTATCATTTATATTAGTTAACAACGGGTGCGTGGTTGTCGTCCGCGGTTCTATTTGATGTAGTGCACTATTTATCAGCCTAAGTCGCCCACTGCGTATCATCGCAGACTTACTGTAACGGGCTTGTCTACTATGAATGTAATAAATCTTAAGGCTAGCCTCACGTTCCGTCAAAATTTACTTTTATAACAAATGTATTAATTTCGTATACCGTATGTAAAGACGGAAAGTGTAAACATTCTTCAGCCCTTGGGGTATTTTCAACTTTTCATCGTATATAGTTATTGAGAAGCTCAAAGACTTTCGGGGCTGTTGCGTCGTTGGGGGATCATTACGAAAGAAAAATTGTGGTCTAGGTACATGGGCCAAATTTTCTACACGAGAATGTCCATGGAGTGCGGACAACAAACAGGTGAAAGCATCCAAATTGGTGGGCATGGTGTAAAGAGAGCTGGCCGGTTGAAACGCCTCGACTTCCCCACCTGTGTGGGTGGTGACAAGCTTCCTGAGGGCCGTGCTCGCGTCAGTGTGGTCTCGCTAAAGTGGATTCATACGCGCCATGTTGACACCTATCGGCATGAGTTCGGAATATACCTTGCCACAGTGCTCTTTCCTTCCGCGGAGATACTGAGAAAGCGAAATTGCTTGGAAAACTCAAATCGACACCAGATATAGGTATTAAGAGTTACAAGAACAACAATATGAGTTCTTTCTTTCTTACAGTTTTGCCTTACGTCGCACCGACACAGGCCTTACGATAACGATGGGATAATTTTTTTTTTTTTTTTTGCTAGTTGCTTTACGTCGCACCGACACAGATAGGTCTTATGGCGACGATGGGACAGGGAAGGGCTAGGAGTGGGAAGGAAGCAACCGTGGCCTTAATTAAGGTACATACCCATCATTTACCTGATGTGAAAATGGGAAACCCCGGAAAACGATCTTCAGGGCTGCCGAGAAAGTGGTTCGAACCCAGCATATCCCGAATGCAAACTCACAGCAGCACGTCAACCTCGTTCGGTAATACAAGAAACATGCAACCAGGACATCTCTCATACAACCAGTATATTTGATAGGTCATAAGTTCCTGTTTATTCTTTGTGTTAGATTTTCAGTGGCTTGTTGCGTAACCCCTCTCGGGGTGCATGCACCAGTGCATTGCGCGCGGCGCAAGGTGCAAAACACGACTTTGCTAGGTTGCCCAGAGTGCAGACCAGCGTTGCCAACCTTCGAAAATTGAACAACCGTACAGAAATTCAAAATAACACGTATTCTTTACCGTAAAACTGCACAGTACTAATATTCACTCAAATACGCTAAAATAGAATGCGTGCAATAATAGGAAGTGGAAAAAATATCAAAAAGGAATACTTAACTGAAACGTAATTCTAGAAGTAAGAATACAACATATACACTTTTTCTCTTTCTTCACATGTTGGATCAGGACGTAGCCCTTTCTATACTGCCTATACTCCCCCACGACTGCCTGTAATTTTGTTTCCTTCTGGACGTTTTAACAGAAAGTTTTAATTGTTTGGGTGTCCAAGGACCGGCTATATTTTTGGAATCAGAAGTTAACCACATCTTTACTTATTTAACATTCAAAATTAACGCCAGAGAAGATAATATATACTTAATTAATACATGGTAAGCTAACCAACAAGAAATTGAAGCACAGCACTCTCACGCAAGAGAATGTGTAAGTACATCACAGTGTTATTCATAAGTTGAATAAATTACGTTATCGATAATATTTACAACTGGACACTGCACTTTTACATACGTATTTGATAGTACACCACACTTCAAACGGGTTTAGAAGCGATTGGCGGAGTTCGGCGTGGGCTGATTCAAGAGTGTAACTGTGAAGAAAGATGCGACTAAGACATCCACAGTTAATAAAATTTGAAGCAGGGTAATCCCGGTCGCAGAGTGAAGCAGAAGAATCCCACGTGTCAGACTATTCAGGTGCTTCATTGGCTGATCTGGAACCAGCTCAAAGGTGAATCACAAGCTTGGGAGTCCCCTGGATACATGGAGGCCACATCATACATGGCCGGGAAATGAGGTATTTTCAAACAGGAGAAAAAATAATTTTGCCTACATCTGAACATTTCCAATAATAAAAAATGTCAATTTAAAAATGTCGCAGAACCGTATATCGATGGCCTACATTGAATACCTCGTATCTCAAAAAGTTCTTCCTATCCATTATTTCCCTTAAGACTGATCACGCCTCCCAGCCACACATGAATATTTTTTTGCTAGTTGCTTTACGTCGCACCGACACAAATACGTCTTATGGCAACGATGGGACAGGAAAGGGCTAGGAATGGGAAGGAAGTAACCGTGGCCTTAATTAAGGTACAGCCCCAGCATCTGCCTGGTGTGAAAATGGGAAACACGGAAAACCATCTTCAGGGCTGCCGACAGTGCGGTTCGAACCTACTGTCTCCCGAATACTGGATACTGGCCGCACTTACACACATGAATATGCAGTCCATCAGAACAATGTTCAATGGGTTTATTTTCCTATGCTGATGCGTAAATGAAAATGAACCTTATAAAAATTATACTCTAGGAGTTAGTAAATACGTCACGCAGACATACTTTCCTACGGTACGATAAGGTTCATTTTCCTTCACACGTCGGCATAGGAATAAAGAACACAACGAAAATTGTTCTGATGGACTGCATATTCATGTGTGGCTGGGAGGCGTAACCAGTCTTAAGGGAAGTAATGGATAGGAAGAACTTTGTGAGATACGAGGTTTTCATTCTAGGCCATCGATATAACGCGTACGGTTTGACATTCCATCCGTACACCATACATAGAGAGTTGAAAACCGTAAATGTACGGTTCAAATCGTACGTTTGGCAACGCTGGTCCGAACCGAGCCGAGTCGGACTGATGCACGGTGCACAGAACATCTGTGCATCGGTTAGGATCTAAAATATGGCCCCAGAACCGATGGCAGCAATCAGCATCAACATTATTAATCAGTCAATCAAAACATCAATAAATCAATTATATGCCTTTAGAGCCGTCGCCCAGGTGACAGATTCGCTATCAGTCGTATACCTAGCCTTTTCTTAAACATTTTCAAATAACTTAGAATTTTATCCAACATTTCCCTTATAATGTACAGAAATTCCTTACTCCTCGTCCTATAAATGAATTTTTGCCCCAGTTTGTCTAACTATGACTTGAAGAAGACCACGCAGCTTAAATACCTTGGATCATTGGTAACATCTGATAGTGACGCCACCAACGATGTCGGGTCAAGAGTAAATTCAGCATGATTCAAGTGGAGGCAATTTACCGACGTTCTCTGTGACAAGCGAGTTCTCAAGGAGAAAGTATACAAGACAGTACTGCAGCCTGTAGCTTTTCTTTGGATCAGAATGTCGCCCTTTGACGAGGAAGCAAGGCCAAATCATCTACACTGTAAAGATGAAAATGCTCCGATGGACCCTCGGCCTAACACGCTACTACCATTATTATAGGCGTGGCCCCGATTGTAGAGAAAGCTAGAAAGGCAAGGTACCGATGGTATGGTCATGCCATGGGTCAAAACAGCAGTTCTGTGGCAAAAGTGGCCCTTCAGTTCGACCCTGGAGGTTGTCGTCCACGAGGAAAACCAATGAGGGTGTGGATAGCTTCCATGACAAAAGATATGCGTGTTGCAGACCTCAGGCCAGAAGACGTACAGGATCGAGCAAAATTGAGAAGGCTTAGCAAGATGGCAGACTCCGCGCAGCGGGCCATACGCTAGGAAAGAAGTAGTGTCGTCTAGCCTACTCTTCTGTAATGTAGTGAGAGTAACAATTTCTATGCGTTTTAAATGCCGTAGACCTAATGTTTAAGCACTGTTGTGTGGGCTACAGTGTACTTGCTGCTCGCTTTAGTAAGTTTGGATACTAGCCTATTATTGCTCAAATATCCGGGCCCTATTAATGAGATGGAATCGTCAAACTGCACACAAACAACGTCGATGCAAACTTTCGTTACTATTAATAATGTGTATTATTAATATTATTATTATTATTCGCTACATAAGTTTCACATACTACAGTTAAGTAATAGGAACTTGCCGAATGTGTGTACCGTTTATGCGTAATGAAATTCTGCATTTTAAGAATACAGTATCTTACCAGTTGGCTTTCTCGATACTTCTAAGGAACGTGCAACATCATCTGAGGCGTGTTGTTGCGCAATAAAGCCACCTACTGGTGCTGACGTCGTAATATTTAAAAGCTTTCTTTTTGTTTTTGCTACCCGCTGCTTCTTCATCTTGGAAGATTAATGGCCGTAGATGTCCTCCTTTAGTAAGAAGTGAAAGTCCACCCACACCCGCCTGTTGCCCGTTAAATGGAACTTTGACGGGAACGTAACAGATGGGAAAGGGGAGTGCAGCCCATCATTGATGACACTGCAGTACCTATTCCTCTAGTTATAATGTAGAATTTAATTACTTCATTGTGCTAAAAATGTGTGAACATTCTTTTACACTGACTTAGAAAGAAACATCTAGAGATTTTTTTTTTTGCTTGAAAACATCTTTCTTTTCGGTCCGGTACTGGGTTGTACTAGCAATGAACCTCCTGTCAAAAAATGTTACGCTATTATGCAACGCTGATATCTCCGAAAAAAATAAAATAACACATATAAGAAACTAGTTAAGAGGCCCAACACATTCTCCATCCCAACTCTTCAATTCGCCCGTATCTCTTGGCCAGAGAGATGGAGTTGCCTTTCAGGTGGCCCGCCCCACCCCATCAGGGTGGGAATTAAAGCTTTATAACACGAATCTCCGTCTCCACTAACGATATCACCATTGTAATAATACCGTTGCAAATAAGAACTCTTAAACTACAATTTTATGGCAAAAACAAATGTGACTTCACCGTCCAAAGAAGACGGCCCAACAACTAAGATCCCATTTTGGTCGTTCAGCACTCGACAGCATTCGTTATAACTTCAGAATCGACAGTCGGATTTCTAAAAATGTAGGATGGTTTTGAACCCTGTATGACTTTTAAAAAAATTTCAGTTGTTGAAGCCGTTAGTGGCCTTAGAAGTGGAAGATCGACAGTGGGCACAATCTTCAGCATGAGGTAATTAATGGAAAAGAATCGGGAATATGGGAAGGATCTCGTCATGACATGCATAGATCGAATAAAGGCATACGATGACATTGCTAGGGAGAAGGTTTAGGAAACCATGGTCAAAAAGAGACTGGGTACACAAACTGTAGAAATGGTGCAAGCAATGTACAAAAACTGTGTCGGCTGTGTACAGACTCCATTTGGAAAGACAGAATGGTTTAGAAACGAAACTGAACTAAAGCAGGGGAGTGTGCTGTCATCAATTTTGTTTCAAATGGTTATGGGTGAAATTGTAAAGCAGACAAAGCAAGCATATGAGAATAGGGAGATGAAGTTATTACTATTTGCAGACGATGTTGTGGTCTGGGGAACGAACAGCAAAGAAGTACAAGAACAACTCGATGCACTGAACAAGAAAATTGAGAAATATGGTATGAAAATCAGCGCAGAGTTCGACAAGACCATGGTGATATCAAGAAGAGGAATGGAAGGGAAGGTCGTTGTGAAAACTGGTGATCAAAGCCTTGAAATTGTTGACATTTCAAATACTTAGAGAGTGAATTAATGCAGAGTACAAGGTTGGACATGCAGATTAGTAAGAGTGTAAGAAATCTTCTTTGGAATAAGGAAGTACCAAGGAAGTGTAAGGAGATAATATACAAAATGCACCCATATTTAGTTATGCGGCTGAGACGTGGACAGTGACAAGGAATGACAAATAAAGAGACTGGGAAAGGAGGTCGGAATGGAAAACCTAAGTGAGAGAAATGATAGAAGTAAACTAAGATTATATTTTGATATGTAAAGAGGGTGGAGGAGAAAAGAATACAAAAACAGATGATTGAAATGAAGTTTGATGGAAAGAGAGCGAGTGGTAATCCTAGAACAAGGTGGATCAATGCATAAAGAGGAATGCAGCAAGAAGAAAGCTGGACTGGAACAAAATAATGGAAGAGGAATATTGGAAGAAGACAGGAAGCTGGAGAAGTGTCATAAATATCCCGACCCGGCAGGAGCTGGTTAACGGGAAAGGAACAAAGGAATTCTCCAGATGGAAGTCCTTGTAGAACTTTGCGTAGAAGCCTGGAATTTTTGTTATTATTATTATTATTATTATTATTATTATTATTATTATTATTATTATTATTATTATTATTATTATTGCGAATATTAGATAACACTCTGGTTCTTTCAGTCGGACAGAGTATGTATCTATGGCTCGATTTAGTCAAAATAACGCACTGAACAACCAAATCTTGGTTTTTAGCACACAAAATATATTCGGTGTTGAAATAAGAATGATTGATGAATATTCCAACCTCCCTTTGTGATTAAATTAAGTGGATATCATTGAAAAGTATATCAATATAATACTGTATGGTGGTTATGACAACTTTATTTGACGTTTGATTGATTGAGTGTAAATCGACGTGTGGAAGGATACACGCGAGTTATTTGAATCAGGTGGAAAAAAAATAAGCAATGGAGTAACATGGCACGTATGATTCTGACAGAATTGCATTGCGAGCGAGTGAAGAGATTAGAGACAGGTGTTAGATCTATGAGCTGGATGTGTCGATTTCAGGTGAAACTTTAGGATTAACAAATTTGGTCGACTCTTCATTTAGCATGACTTTCCAACGATCAACTCAGGCAGCAATATATTAATACAGAGCCTGCCATAAATATCCATCTGCCACTCCAATGCATTGTCAATAAAATGGAAAAAAGTTCGCTTTGATGGGCGGTAAACATGCGAATTCATTCACAAAAATATAAGCCAAGCCGGGAGGTACACATGCGAAGTACCAATTTGACAGACAGATTTCAATTATTGAGTGCTAAATTAAATTCATATTTAATAAGAGAATTTTGATGAAAACGAGAACAATGATTTTTCCTTCAAGTAACGGAAAAACTGATTGGCTAGTATACTTGAATAGGTGCTCATCTTTTATGGTCAAGGTCCTGGAATCAATTTCCAGTAATTTCATTTGCAGCGATGCCGCGTCGAAATCGATGTCAGTTACTGAATCAAACATGTTAAATATAATCGTCTGTTTTTAATATTGATTTTATCAGGTTTGTAGTCAAATTGGTACATTATTGGAAAAGTCGCTGAAATGTTCGTTAGGCGCTAAAAATTAATTTTCCTGTCACGATTATGTGAAATTCGCAACGTTGACAATAGTGATCACTAGTCATTTAATGAAATACTCGATACCTAATACAGGAGATTCACTAGCTTACTGATGATCAGTACTTCTATGTCTCTTAAAACCTATTTGATCCCACGTCCTATAAATAGGGCATAATAGAGTATATTTATTTTCCTGTGTATTATTCAAATTGTCCACCGTTGTGGTGTAGTGGTCAGTGTGATTAGCTGCCATCCCCGAAGGCCCGGGTCCGATTCCCGGCTCTGCTACGAAATTTTAAAAGTGATACCAGGACTCAAAAGGGGTCCACTCAGCCTCGGTAGGTCATCTGAGTAGAGGGGTTTCGATTCTACCTCAGTCAACCTCTAAGTGGTTTTCCGTGGTTTCCCACTTCTCCTCCAGGCAAATATCGGGATGGTACCTAACTTAAGGCCATAGCCGCCTCCTCATCTCTTCTTTGTCTATCCCTTCCAATGTTCCTATCCCCCACAAGGCCCCTGTTCAGCATAGCAGGTGAGGCCGCCTGGGAGAGGTACTGGTCCTCCTCCCACCTTCATCCCTGATCAAAAGTCTCAAGCTCCAGGACACTGCCGTTGAGGCGATACAAGTGGGATCCCTTGCTAAGTCAGAGTGAAAAACTAACCTGGATGGTAAACGGATTAAGAAAGAAAGAAAGAAAGAAAGAAAGAAAGAAAGAAAGAAAGAAAGGTTATTCAAAATCAAGTCATTAAATGATCACTCCAATAATTGCAGGTGAAAGCTTACTCTAGCCCGCAATACCTAGAGGGTTTCAAACAGTTAATGTGCAATATCTTTACGCAAATACATCGGCGATTAGAAATGACGGCGACTTTAGGCAAACCTGCATCTTCAACCAAACTTGGTACACGTATGACTTAATACTATCTAGAGAGAAATATGGTGTGTACGACACACCTAGAACCCCTAGAGGTGGAGTGGGAGAGGGAGAAACATATAAAATAATAGAAAACGACCTGTATTAGAGTTGAATCCCTAGTTTTCGAGACCGCTGAGATGAACAGTAACACTCCGGATGACATTCAAGCCCAAGTTCAGCCACCATCGGCATGGGCGATGAGAGGGGATGAAACGGAAAATGTCCAAAATGACCGAGATTATGTATGTGTGTATATTCTAGCGTGGCTGTCAACGTAACTTGATACGTATATAACTTACTATACCTTGAACAAAATACTGGGAGGGTAAGATACCACTAGGATTTTTGGGGTCACTGAAATGGATTGTGACTCTTAGGATGCCGTCTAAGTCCATTTCAGTCTCCATCGACATGCGGGTCATAAATATGAAAGAAAACATCCCACGTGACCTATATCAGCACTGAATGCACAGTTTTGGGGTTCTCTAGGCGGATTGATGAATGTCCCAGTGACAGTTGGAGTCGTGTTAATCATATCGATAGCGCGACGTGCAAATGCATGCAGTTATGACAAAGATGAAGGATGACGGTCCACGCGAATCAAAATAACCTAAAATGAATTATAAACACACAATAATAACTCTAAATCTACAAAAAAGTAAGTAAAAAGTGTAAGTGGCTTCGCGGTATGATTCATGCAGCTGTCAGCTTGAATTCAGGATATATTGGGTTCGTATCACCCTGTGGGCAGATCTCTAGGTGGTTTTCCGTTTTTCCCATTTTACACCAGACAAATGCTGGGGCTGTACCTTAATTAAGGCCACGGTCGCTTCCTTCCCACTCCTATTTCTTTCCTATTCCATCGTCACCATAAAACCTACCTGTGTCAGTAGGGCGTAAAGCAGATTGTAAAAAAATAGGTTAAATAATGATAAGAGTGATCGTCTAATGGGGAAAAACCAATTGAAACAGAGGATAATCCTGCAATAAACTACGACTACGGGGCTGAACGATCATATTATGTACAGGGAGCTGCCTGCTGATTGGGCACAGTTGCATTTAGTGTCAACTTGTGAATATAAGAAGGAGTAACGACACCTTAAATTAGATTTTTCCCATAAAAGTTCAGGCATTAGTGCCTACGTGGCGCAGATATCGTGGTACGAAGGATAGGGTACTAGCTGGCTGAGTAACCGAGCAAGAGGTAATCGTCGGAGTACTTACTTCAACGCTTCCCCAGCAGAATGCACTGCAGAAAATGATTGGAGGGACAACCATTCATAGGGGAGTTCTCTTTCACAAGTCACGGTTTAAATAATAATAATAATAATAATAATAATAATAATAATAATAATAATAATAATAATAATAATAATAATAATGTCCATCTCTCTGGGTGACTAGTCCGTGTATTGATAATATTTATCAATCAATCACTCACTACTGGTAAGCATTTAGGGCAGTCGCCCAAGTGTCAAATCTGTTATTTCTCTATTAAATGGCTGCAAAGAAAATTTAATTTATTGAACATCTCCCTTCGTAAGTTATTCCAATCCCTAACTCCCCATCCTATAAACGAATATTTGCACAAATTTGTCCTCTTGAATTCCAGCTTTATCTTCATATTGTGATCTTTCCTATTTTTAACGACACCACTAAAAATTATTCGTCTATTGATGTCATTCCACGCCATCCCTCCACTGACAGCTCGGAACATACCACTTAGTCGAGCAGCTCGTCTCCTTTCTCCCAAGTCTTACCAGCCCAAACTTTGCAACATCTTGTCAACGTTACTCTTTTGTCGGAAATTACCCAGAACAAATCGAGCTACTTTTCTTTGGATTGTTTCCAGTTCTTGAATCAAGTTATCCGTGTGAATATAAATAATATATTAATTTCGCAAATATGTCTAATAATCAGAGAGAATGCTTTCCCAAAGCTTACGTACAATGCATGTCAGACTGACTGGCCTGTAATTTTCAGCTTTATGTCTATCACCCTTTTCTTTATATACAGGGGTTACTATAGCAACTCTACGTGCATTTTGCATAGCTCCTTCATGCAAACAATAATCAATTATGTACTTCAGATATGGTACTCTATCCCAACGCATTGTCTTTCGCATATCCCATACACTGGAAGCACACTCTATTTGGGGTGCTACCAGAGACTTATATGCTCTCTAATTTGCATCCTTACTACAACCCCTAAATACCCTCATAACGTGCAGAGATCTGTACCTTTATTTACATTCATTTTTATGTGATTATCCCAATGAAGATCCTTCGCTATATTAACACCTAGGTACTTACAATGATCCCCAAAGGAACTTTCACCCCATCAATGCAGTAATTAAAACTGTGATAATCGCAACCTGACTTTTAACCCCGTCTATCATCATACCATTGCCTACTGTCCATCTCACAACATTACCGAGGTCATTCTGCACTTGCTCACAATCCTGTAACTTATTTATTACTCTGTACAGAATAACATCATCTGAAAAGAGCCTTACCTCTGATTCCACCCGTTTATTCATATCATTTACATTATAATAAAATATAAAGTTCCAGTAATACTGCCTTGAGGAATTCGACTCTTAATTATTACACGGTCAGATAAAGCTTTGCCAACTCTAATTCTCTGAGTTCTATTTTCTAGAAATATAGCCATCCATTCAGTCACTCTTTTCTCTAGTCCAAATGTGCTCATTTTATCCAGTAGTATCCCATGATCTACCCTATCAAATGCCTTAGATAGGTCAATCGCGATACAGTCCATTTGACCTCCTGAATCCAGGATAACTACTATATCTTGCTTGAATCATACAAGTTGACCTTCAGTGGAATAACCTTTCCTAAACCTGAACTGCCTTCTATCTAACCAGTTATTAATGTCACAAACATATGTAATATAATCAGAAAGAATGCTTTCCCAAAGCTTTCGTACAATGCATGTCAAACTGACTGGCCTGTAATTTTCAGCTTTATGTCTATCACCCTTTCCTTTAGTCACAGAGGCTAGCTGCTATAGCAACTATCCATTCATTTGGTATAGCTCCTTCATACAAACAATAATCAAATTACTTCAGATATGGCTTTATATCCCAAACCATTGTCTTTTCACCCCATCAATGCAGTAATTAAAACTGTGATATTTGCAACCTGACTTTTAACCCCGTTTATCATCATACCATTGCCTACTGTCCATCTCACAACATTATCGAGTATATCCTCCCAAATATTATCAATTTCAGCTTCTTTTCTAGTTTTCAACTTTTGTATCTTACTGTAAATGTCATTTTAATCACAGGTACATTTTAATACTTCTTTAGTGTTAGTCACCTCCTCTATCTGGACATTATCCTTGTAACCAACAATCTTTACATACTGCTGATTGAATACTTCTTCCTTCTGAAGATCCTCGCATACACACTCCCCTTGTTCATTAATGATTCCTGGAATGTCCTTCTTGGAACCTGTTTCTGCCCTCAAGTACCTATACATACACTTCCACTTTTCGCTAAAATTTGTATGACCTCAAATTACACTGGCCATCATGTTATCCTTAGCTGACTTCTTTGCTAGATTCAATTTCCTAGTAAGTTCCTTCAATTTCTCCTTACTTCCACAGCCATTTCTAACTCTATTTCTTTCCAACCTGCACCTCCTTCTTAGTCTCTTTTCTGCTCTGTTTTCACATTCTTCAACAATTGCTTTAATCCCATCCCAGAGTCTGTTTACATTTTTATTTGCCGTTTTCCACCGATCATAGTTACTTTCCAAAATCCCTCATCCCTGCTTTATCAGAAATATGGTACTGCCTAACAGTCCTACTTTTAAGACCTCATCTTCCATAGCCACTGGTTTGGGTTTGATTCCCAGCCAGATCGTGACCCTGAACGTTAAATTACATTGGCTGTGATTGAATAAATCCTATATCTCGGGATCCATGTGTTCATGATCTTCTTTTTCATACGGCACATCACAGAAACACGTGAATACATCCCGCCAATTTATAGCTGGGGTTAGGAAAGGAATCCGGCCGTAAAACTGGTTCAATTAACATTAATGCCGACCCCAGATAATTGGAGGAATAATAAGAGGAAGAAGAAGAAAAATAAGATCAATAATCTTGACTCCGTGTCTGGATATTCGTTATTTTTCTACCTCTCACAACACTATCCCCAAAAACATTAAGCACCGGTCGCCCACGTCGGAGTGTCTGACGTACGAACGTCTTATGAAGGTTTCGGAAGTGTTGAGAGTGATGACCTCGATATTCACATCCCCTAGACTGAATTATCAGTCTCTTAAACAACTGAAACTGAGTATTATGCTACTCGCCACCAACAATAACTAATGATAGAATTTTTGTACAGTAGATTTTTAACTGTTGAATGTGTGTGCCCGGCGACGAGATGAGGTCGCGGCAGCAAAAAGTCCTTCGAATTCATCACGGGGTAGAAGAAAGAGTGGAGTTGGCTTTATAAAGTGAGGGTTCACTGTAGAGTGGGCAGTGATGGAGTACAGCCGAGCCTTATCTTCAGCGGGCTCCAGGAACTTTCGAGGAATGGGCTGATCAATGATTAACTGACCGTGAGTTATACTTTGTCTACATGTCGGCTGAACAAGGTTTTTTTACAAGTTGCTTTATGTCGCACCGACACAGACAGTTCTTATGGCGACGATGGGATAGGAAAGGACTAGGAGTGGAAAGGAAGAGGCAGTGGCCATAATTAAGGTACAGCCCAGCATTTGCCTGGTGTGAAAATGGGAACGTATAGAAACCATCTTCAGGGCTGCCGAGAGTGGGGCTCGAACCCACTATCTCCCGGATGCAATCACACAGCTGCGCGCCCCTAACCGCACGGCCAACTTGCTTGGTAACAATATTTAAATAGATTTCATGATTTGATTCTGTCTTGCTTATTGCCTTTATTTTCTAGTGGATTAACATTGAACTAACTCTGACAGGACCGAGAGATTTGGCCATGCGGTTAGGGTCTCGTATCTGTGAGCTTGCATCCGGGAAACTGCGGGTTCGAATCCCACTGTTGGCAGCCCTGAAGAGGGTTTCTCATGGTTTCCCACTTTTACACCAGGAAAATGTTTAGGGCTGTACACTAATTAAGGCTACGGCCACTCTTCCCAGTCCTAGACATTTCTCATCTTTGCTTCGCCGAAAAACCTTCGATGTGTTAGTGCAATGTTAAACCACTAGAAAAAATTCTTATAGTTATTTGACAACATTATTCTGGAGAACTGAAACGTATGAAATTAGATATAGTACAAGTAAGTATGTTCCATTTCTGAGGAAAATAGTGCTAGGTTACTTGAGGAAGTAATGTGGGAACTAAATGTAACCACTGTGGCTTAAGTCTGCCAAGATGACTGCCGTCCAACCAAACGGCCAGCGGATATTGGAATGTCACGTGGTCGTTTCGATTTTTAATAATTTCGTGTGGCTATTACTAGCCGAGTGCAGCCCTTGTAAGGCAGACCCTCCGATGAGGGTGGGCGGCATCTGCCATGTGTAGGTGACTGCGTGTTATTGTGGTGGAGGATAGTGTTATGTGTGGTGTGTAAGTTGCAGAGATGTTGGGGACAGCACAAACACCCAGCCCCCGGGCCATTGGAATTAACCAATTAAGGTTAAAATCCCCGACCTGGCCGGGAATCGAACCCGGGACCCTCTGAACCGAAGGCCAGTACGCTGACCATTCAACCAACGAGTCGGACGGTCGTTTCGATTATCTGACAGTTTAGTGCTACTAGTAAATGATTTCATTACTCCCCCTGAATGGGGAGGCGGACCTCCTAGACAGTGAAGCCACCCGCCAGACCAGGAGATTTGTATCGGAAAAAGTCAGAGGGTTGGCGGCCGTGGCCTATACTAGGAACTGTCCCGGCATTCGCCTTAGTGCAGGAGAATGGAAAACAAAGGAAAACCAATCTCAGGACAGCCGAATACAAAGGTGTAGATCCACGGTAGAGCCGTGGCTACCCTACCTCTGCTGGGTTGGCCGGTCGGAGTGCAGAGCTGCCGGACCAGGAAACAGTGGCCACTTGAGAGCCGAAGCCCACTCTGCAAGCGCAACTCCAGCAGTTTCTTGGGTGACACCGATAGGGACATTCCACTGGCTATATTATGGGAGTAACGAATTTTGTGCTGATGTCTCTCCGTTCCAATTCCAATTCCAGTCCAGTATTTAAATCCTTGGGCGAACTATGAACGAAACTCTCAGCCACGGTCTAAGGCAGACACGCTACCACTAAAACACAAGGATAGCCTGGGGTGATAGGAATTGCAACATGCTTTCCTTTGCACGTAATTCATAGAGTTGTTAAATGTTCCTAAGAGGACTTTATGGCCATTGAAAAACCTCTGTGTTTTCATTTGATAATAATAATATTTGAAGGCCTAGAGCCTCCGTGGCTCAGGCGGCAGCGCGCCGGCCTCTCACCGCTGGGTTCTGTGTTTCAAGCCTCGGTCACTCTGTGTGAGATTTGTGCTGGAGAAAGCGGAGGCGGGACAGGCTTTTCTCCGGGTACTCCAGTTTTCGCTGTCATTTTCATTCCAGCAACACTCTCCAATATCATATAATTTCATTGCATCTGTCATTCATTAATCATTGTCCCAGAGGAGTGCGACAGCGGCAGCCGTCACAATTTCTGTCCTCACCGCAGGATGGGGCTTCATTCATTCCATCCCTGACCCGGTCGAATGACTGGAAACAGGCTATGGGTTTTCATTTCATTTTCAATATGTGAATACCTCCCCGGAATAATGATGCAACCAACAAATTTTTTAAAAGTGAGATTTCGGTGGAAATACGGTGTATCATCACGCCTCTGTGGTGTAATGTCATCTTACGTCATCCACTTCAACTTCAAGCTGGTTTACAGCCAGCAGAACTTTGTCCTCCGTAGTGTAAGGATGAAACATCAGTGCTTGTGTTGGTTCATCACCAGGTGTAATGGATCATTTAACTAAAAGCCATAGACGAAATAATATCTATATTTTGAAATATTTTCGGAACTTTTTGTTATTATTGTTATTTTTATTATTACACTAATATTATTCGCTATTATTTGTATTCCAAGTTATATACAAACGTAAGACATACTTGCAGATTATTTTCCACTGCTTCACTTCCAATTCATACACTATATTTAAAACCTTAAGTTATAAATAAAATACTGGTTTATAATAGATTAACTCATTTGTATAACTCATTTGTATAACTGATTTGCATAACTCCCCTCTCCTGAAAAATTACTGATTTGTTAGTTACATCCTTATTCCGACGAGGTTTTCAATTAGAGCCCGAATGTTTACGTCAGAATGCAAACTTACTGAAGGGAGTAGTAAGCATGCTCTAGCTCGGGCAACAGTTCTGCTATGAGAGTTGCATAAACATTAGGGGCTCGGTCTATTAGAACCGCTAAAAGTTACATCAATCTCGCTACATTACGGCAGAATGGGATAGGCGACACTTTCTACTTTGAATTATAAGTTATTACTGCCTAAACTTCCTGGCTTTACTAATAATAATAATAATAATTGTTACCGAGTGTTTGTGGTAGTTATGCGTGAAAGAAGGTGCGGGGTGGTGAACAGGTCTCAAGCTACTAAAGTAAAATTAATTTAAAATTTAACAAGGTTATATTTTCTTTTTAAAACAAAGAAATAACAAGCATGGCAGGCACAAAGTAGCAAGTCCAAAGGGTAGTTACAATATTTACAAGATTTGGGCTTCGCGCCCTGACTCCACAATGCTAGGGCAATCAGCCCAGTTTTACCCCAAACACAAGTTTCAACAGAGGGGCAGAAAACCCCATTCATGCCTAGGAGCCCTTGCTCCAAATTACACAGAAAAGCCTCCACGAGGCGTACAACACTCAGTTTTCAAAAGAGCCACTCGCTCTCAAATTTAAGCCTCTCCCAGGCCACACCAAACTCCACCTTCAAGTTGTCCTCAACGGACCTAAACACAGGGGTAGAATACCCAATCTACTGAGGTCTATAAAATGAAAAGGAGGTTAATTAAATGACCTCTAAAATAACAATTTGAGAGGAGGCGAACTTGCACTCCTAATACACTTTGATTAAGACCTACTTGGCACTAGGCCGTTAATACAAGGGCTAATCCCATACTAAAGAGGTGACTTAAGAAGAGAACAATTTGTTTTACGTTAACGAAGAATAGGTTGAGAAAAATAAGTTCACCTCAAAACAATATGAGTGGGAGCTCGAGAGGGTTAGCACTCTCTATCCCAGTATGTAGCTTTAAAAGAGAATATATGAAAGAGTAGTTACATTTAGGAAAAGGTTACATGGTGGAACGCTTAGAACCCGCCCCGAGAGTTAAACTGCTGAGCTAGCCAAGAAAAAAGTTATTAATTGGCCATTACCTTGTTGTTGACCGCTGCCGAGGAAAGAGGCGCTTCCCGCCTCCTGCTATGTACTTTATACACTGAAAGATGGAACAGAAGTGGCCCGGAGACCCTAAAATCAGCAGTTTATATACTCTCGCGGAAGTTTCTAGGCGTTAGGGGAATGAGAACACCCTCCCACGAGGATTTTATTGGTTCATCCATAAACCCCCTACACAATACTAAGAAGAAACACATAATTGGTGGAAAATTAATTTAAGAAATTCGGGATAGGCTAGATTTAAAACAAGGGGAAAGAAGGGGTTAATATTGCCAACTTAACCAATGACTGAAAAAAATTTAGCAAAGAACAAACATTTGAAATAAAAATTTCTCCAACAAAATAGTTCTTTGACTTCGCACTAGGGTGCACTATTGTTGATCTTCAGTAGTGTCCTCTAGAAGAGAAAGTTCACACTTCTTACTTCAAGCGAAACAAAAACACATCAAAAATGACACAGTTCAAAAACTCAAAATTTTCCACGTGGTGACATCTTCTGAGAAAGTAGAGAATTAATAGCGTAGATAAAGTTCAGACTTCCTCCAGCAGAGGAGTTTCGACTGGCGCAAATTTTAAATTAGCGGCGTGGAGGTGTACCGCCCGGTACAATAATAATAATAATAATAATAATAATAATAATAATAATAATAATAATAATAATAATAATAATAATAACTACACCCTCAGCTCAAAAATGCAAACGGTTGAAATAACGTGGTCCACAGCTGGCCGAAACTAAGCAGAACAAAACAGAAAACAGCCTCAGCTACTGTGTACAGACATTTTAATTTGGCGTTACCTAAGTTGCCTGCGCGTGGACTTTTACATTTCATTTTACTCTACCAGATTGCAGCGTAAATCGCATCTCTGTTGGGCGGTGTTTGGCTGGGTTTTAATTAACGTTGTTTTTGGTGAGCACCAAATATGGCACCGTAAATCTTTTTACATGTCTACATCATTCGACATGGCTTGTTAAAGGGAACTTTTTCCGCCCATCCAAAATCTATGTCTGCTTTGAACCCATACCTGGCAATCCGGAGGCCAACACTAACACTTATCCACAGGGAAAGGTTGATAAATGATAATTTCGTGTGGCTATTACAGTCGGATGCAGCCTTCATAAGATATACCAGTGGCGGTGGACTCTAAAGCGCACATTAGCACGTGAACACCGGTTCGCATGTACAGTATATTCATGCATTCATGGACAATACAAAATTGTTTCCTTTGTTTCGACTGATTTCATCAATTAATCGAAAGCATTCTACTTATATCGAAGCTCCGTTACACTGACAACTGTTCATTTTCACTGACAATGCAGGGAGCACACTGGATTTTGTGCTATTATCCTGAAGATTATACGCATGCTCATGCAGATGACGTCATGGTTCATGCGCAGACATCCCCGTAAGTAAGGAGCACGGTAAGGTATGTGCCTTTCCGTGTACGACCCTCAAACCAGCGATAGTATTACAGTTGACCACATCCCGTATTACTGTTAGCCTCAGCCTCCCAGAAGTTAGTATTGCATTACCATCCCATAAGATTTCGCCAGTAATTCTGGAGAGTTGTTTGTAACCGCGGGAAGAAGTTTGCTTTACGTTGTTGGTGGAGAATCGTTACAAGTTAATCTTTACAACGTAAATGTAGTAGGCCTACACATAACTTTCATGCTTGTTTTCATACTTAAGTGAACTTCGTGCTATGTAAAAACGAAGAATAGTGCTCACATCCTTTAATGTTCGATACAATAAAATAAAATTGCTGTGAATTTTACTTCTACCGACCAGAGTATTTTCGGCTAGCATTGGCCACGGCTTTTCAGCTCTGTATTTGGAAGGCGGTGGGATGGTTCCACCGTCAGCTATCCTGAGAATGATTTTCCGTAGTTTTCCATTCACCTGACTTGATAGACGACGTCACCTTCTTAGAGGCTCGCCTTACCCCACTAGGGTACGGAATAAAAGCATTTTAGTAGTATTATGATGAGTGGAGAAGGAAACGTAGGGCTACATTGAACTTTCAGTGAAATGACTTTTTTTCTGATTTGCGTTATACCTTGGTACATTCGAAACGTGAACAGAAATGCTGTGAACCTCCTGAAAACATTATCAGGAACTACCATTGAGGTACGCCCTTCAATGAAGGTAGAAGGTATCTACCGTGTATGAGAAACTACAGGATCTGTTATAAACCCAGAACGAACGCACGGTGTTTGTACTCTGCGCTACAGCAGCTGCCTCAGCTGAACTTACGTCGCGCGCGATCGCCCTGCTTTAAGCGTGTATGCAATCATAAATGAAATGTTACCTTATAAAATATGCTGGGCGTGTCGTCCTTCATAATGAGGGACTTCATAAACACCACTAGGATTTTCTGCACGCCAGTAGCGAGAGTTATGACTGTTCACACGACCATTATGATAAAAGTAGGCCTCATCCGGAAAGAACGCAATCTGTGAGTCGAATAAATGATCATTCAATGATGCATGATACCACTCACAATATCTCACTCTTATGGCTGGATCAGCAGGTTTTAAAGAATGGTCCCGTGTAAACCTGTACGGTTTGATGTGTAACAGCTTTGTAACTCTGTATGCAGATGAAACCGAAACCCCTACTTGTTGTGCTAATTTTGTGAGTGATTTATTCGGTGGCCAATGTCATCTAACGTTTCCTCTGTTAAAACTGTTCGTGTGCGCGCATGTTTTTTCATTGATCACTGACCCAGTAGTTTCAAATTTATTTATAATTATATGAATCTGTGCTCATGAAGGTGGCACTTCACTAGGAAATTGCTGAACAAATGCATCGCGTACCCGTCGAGCCGACTCTCGTACATAAATGTACTTTTACATATGAAAGTACGGTGTTGTAATGATAACTGTCTCACCATGTTAACAGCTGAGATTCAGACTGGCTATTGATGCTAGGTCGAACACGTGCATGCCCCGTGCAAGGTCAAGAACTATGCGCGCTCCTCCCTAACAGCTGCTTAGGTCTCGGAGTGTATAAACGTCGCTGGACGGTCCGGATTTATAAGAGAGACCCTTCATACGACCATTATGATAAAAGTAGGCCTCATCCGGAAAGAACGCAAACTGTGAGTCGAATAAACGATCATTCAGTGATGCATGATACCACTCACATTATCTCACTCTTATGGCTGGATCAGCAGGTTTTAAATAATGGGCCCGTGTAAACCTTATGATGGGTGCAATATTGTGTATTGTTCCCAGGAATCCTTCGAGCCGTAGCAATATACCATTTACAATTAAAGTCCCACGACGACCCTGTTGAGAATCGAATTCAGGGCCTCTGACAACTCAGCCATTGATACAGACATTTCATTCATAGTAGAATGATACAACCCGATAAACTGGCCATTTATTGGATGATATCGATAGCGCAGTCCATTGGTTATCGAAGTAACGATCCTGCTGGAGAAGATGGAAGACTCTCTGGATTGCAAGAGCTTTCAGCCACTATAATAATGTATGCACGTCGATGCCACGGCTCATTCTACCCCGGATATTTATAGAACCACTTCTGCGGTCTGTGTTCAACGGCGGTCCATCTTTTAAAGCGATCTGCAATCCGAATCTTTCTCGGAAATGGAATAGCAAACAGAGCAGCCCAGCCCCTCACCAACCCTCCACACTTAGCGTGGGAAGTGTGAATACAAGAAATATGAGGGAGCTTTCACTTCGCCTTTTCAAGAGAACAATCTCATTAGCGAACACGCAGCGAATAGTGAGTGATCCAAAATATACAATGTTGTATTTTTCTTCTTCTTTCCGAATGAGTGGCTCAGACAGTAGAATGTTAGCCTTCCGAGCTCAAGTTGGAGGGTCCAATCTTGGCTCAGTCCGTTTGTATTTGAAGGTACTCAAGCACGCCAGCTTCGTGTCAGTATATTTACTGCCATTCTAAACAACTTATTCGGTGCATAACTGCGGAACATCGGCGTCCCTGGAAACCGTTTTAGTACTCTGTGGGACGTAAAACTGATATGTGTTTATTTATTTATTCTATTTTATCGATTTTGTGGCCACGTTAGGACCAGCTAAAATAACTCACTGAATTCATTTCGGTTTGTTTCCTGCTTCCTTCTATGCCTTTTATAGTTCTTGATTATTTCACTGTGTTCTTTCCTCTTTTCTTCTGCCCAGATGTTTTTCTGTTCCTTCGGTTCTTTCTCCTGGAAACTCTTGAAATTTTATATCAATCTCCTGAAAGTTGTTCTGTCCTGTTATTATATATGCTGTTATCCCCATCTCTGCCATACCTCTCTTTATACTTCGCATCCGCTGATTGCCATTCTTACATCTGTGAACGTGATTAAAAATTTGTTTTGTGAGTCTGGCATTATGTGACCAAAGAATTTAACTTTCCTCTTCCCGATCGTATCAGACATTCTTTCAGTTTCTTTATTTTTGTAGAGGTATCTCTTCTTTCTTAATCCCGTTTACCCTGCAGGGTTGATTTTTTTCCGTCGGACTCAGCGAGAGATACCACCTCTACCGCCTCAAGGACAATGTCCTGGAGCGTGAGGCTTTGAGTCTGTAGGATACAACTTGGAAGTAGAACCAGTACCTCGCCCGGGCGGCCTCACCTGCTATGCTGAACAGGGGCCTTGTGGGGGGAATAACGTAAGTGATAGACAAGGAAGAGGGAAGGAAGCGGCTGTGGCATTAAGTTAGGTACCCTCCCGGTACTTGCCTGGAGGAGAAGTGGGAAACCACGGAAAACCACTTCGAGGATGGCTGAGGAGGGAATCGAACCCTGTCTACTCAGTTGATCTCCAGAGGCTGAGTGCATCCCGTTCCAGTCCTCGTACCACTTTTCAAATTTCGTGGCAGAGCCAGGAATCGAACCCAGGCCTCAGGGAGTGGAAGCTAATCACACTAACCACTACGCCACAGAAGCGAACGAAGAGGTTATTTATTTATTTATTTATTTATTTATTTATTTATTTATTTATTTATTTATTTATTTATTTTGGTAGTGGTTTGACGTCCCACTAACACATCGAAGTTTTTCACGGACGCAAGGATGGGAAAGAGCTAGGTTTGGAAAGGTAGTGACCGTGGGCTTAATTAAGGTACAGTCCAAGCATTTGCTTGGTATGAAAATGGGTAACCACGGAAAACCATTTTCAAGACTGCCAATGTTGGGATTCGAGCCCTCCATCTCCCGAAAACAAGCTCACAGCTACGCGACCCTAACCGTACGGCCAACTCGCTCCGTCTTCTTCTTCTTCTTCTTCTTATTCTTCTTCAAGTGTTCGTTATAGATTTTATAATTGTGTTAGATGCTGAGGTGATTGGTTTTACAATATTCAAAGGATGAAGGGGTATAAGATGAAGTTAAATGGATATGCACTGAACTGTTCTGATCAGAGCAGTGACTTTCTCTCCATTCGTTGCTCATAAAGCCTGCTTTGATCATTTTTGAACTTTAACAGTATTATTACCTCCATCTGTGGATCAGTGGTAGAGTGTCGGACTCCGAAACTCAAGATCATGGCTTCAAACCCATCGGAGGTAGACGAATTTTTGACGGGCGGAACAACGTCTTTTCGGCACTGAATGTCATAAGATGTCGGTATATAGAGAGATCTCTAGTGACACATTTGGTGATTACCCGACAAAGTACCGTACCGTACTGTAAGAATGCATGTTTGCATGAAGTATTTACGCACTCACACAAAATAATATATTTAAAGTTCATTTTCCTTTGCACTTAAGCATAGGAAAATGAACGCAGCGAAAAATGGTCAAATGGGTTGGTGGCTGGGAGGTGTGACCAGCCTTGAGGAAAATAATGTATAGGAAGAGCATTGTAAGATACGTGGTATTGTTTCCTAAGCGGTGACATCAATCAAATCAATCAATCACAAATGATCTGCATTTACGGATGTCGCCCAGGTGACAGATTCCCTATCAGTTGTTTATTTCGATTTTCCTTAAAAGTTTTCAAAGAACATTAAAATTTCTCGAGCATTTCCCTTCATAATTTATACCAATACATTTTCCCTCGTTCTCTAAATACATATTTACCACAATTTATACTCCTAAATTCCAACTGCATCTTCATATTATGATTTTCCCTACATTAAAAAGCTCCACTCAAGCTTATTCATCTACTAACGTCATTCTACTGACAATTCGAAACATACCACATAGTCAAGTATCTCTTCTCCTTACTCCCAAGTCTTCCCAGCCCAAACTTAGCAACATTTTCGTAACACTAATCCTTTGTCGCAAATAACCCAGAACAAGTCATGCTGCTTTCTTTTGGACATTTTCCAGTTCTCGTATCAAGTAGTACTTTTATGGGTTTCATACACTGGAACAATTGCGGTCTTACCAGAGACTTATACGCCGTCTCCTTTACAACCTCGAAATATTCCCATAACCATATGAAGGGATTCGTAACCTTTCTCAACAATCTCGTTAATATGACTACCCCAATGAATATCATTCCTTATATTAACACCTAGGTACTTGCATTGTTACCCATGAGGTAATATCACCCTCATCAATACAGTAAATAAAACTCAGAGGACTTTTCCTCTTGGTGAAACTTACAATTTGACTTTTCACACCATTGTCTGCTGTCCATTTCACAACATTGTTTAAGTCCCCCTGCAGCTGCTCACATACATACAAATTTACTACTCTATACAGTAAATCATCATCCTCAAATAGCCTTATCTGTGATTCCAGTTCTTTGCTCATATCATTTATATATACGAAAATATAAAGGTCCAATAATACTGCCCTGCGGGACCCCCACTTAATCATTACGGGATCAGATAACGCTTCACCTATTCTAATGAAATGGCGTTTGGCATTTAGTGCCGGGAGTGTCCGAGGACATTTTCAGCTCGCCAGATGCAGGGCTTTTGATTCGACGCCCGTAGGTGACCTGGGCGTCGTGCTGAGGATGAAATGATGAAGACGGCAAATACACCCAGACCCCGTGTCAGCTAAATTAACCAATGATGGTTAAAATTCCCGACGCTGCCGGGAATCGAACCCTGGACCCCTGTAACCAAAGGCAAGCACGATAACCACTTAGCCATGGAGACTGACACCATTTCTAATTCTCTGACTTCTATTTTCTAGAAATGTAGACACCCATTAAACCATCCACAGATTACGCAAAACGAAACATCTAAATTGATGCGTAGGCAGGGCGGATGGCATAACCTAAAAATACCTGCACACGGTAGGTGAGACCATACAATTATTATGTTTACACGACACACTACTCTAACACGCACTTCGCTCTCCTCGGCAAACATCGTCCACCCTCATCGGAGTGTCTACCTTGGAAGGACTATTCTCCTCTTTGTTTAAATGAACCATTAATCAAGAATAAACCAGCTTAGTTGTAAATCTAGTTTCGTGCGCTGATAATAAATTCCCATAGAATCGATTTCTAACAGAACTGTCAACGTCCGTAGGTGCAGATACAATGAAATTACCATGATTAGATCGTTCCACGTATTGTGTCTTCTTGACGGATGGCAGCTGTTTGGGACATCTGTGACCCAGATGGCAAATTAATGGACTAGGTTCCGTCAATAAAGAAAAATAAAATTGTTTCTTTCACGCTGCATTGTGGAATAACGGATAATAAAACAGAACAACGCACAGGAGCGAGTGATTGTAGCCACTGTATTTTTTCCAATACAATAACAAGATGGAATAATACAGGAAATTGATTCACCGGGAATAATGTCAGGATAATTAAATATCGGTATTTCCAATGTTACAACTAAAACACTTTTCACTTTAGATGTCAGGTATTTCATGTTGAATACTGAACCCATGATTTTTGAACGAAAAAGAACAGTACATTCCATTCTACTTTCTCCATTATTGTAGGTTGCCAAGATTAAAGTTTATAAAATAATTATTAAGCAATGACATAACATTTCAAAACGTACAAAAATAGTCGAGCACATTTAGCTAAAAATTATAAGGTTGAAGATCCAAATTACGTTCCCGCACCTAATTGCAATTTTGCACGGTTGGTACCTAATGTTTAGCCTCACGCACACGCGTAACCCCATCGCGTTCTCCTGTGAGAGTTACTGCAGCTGTGTGCACCTCGTTTAGTTTCCGTGCACAAGGAGATACGCGTATCATTTTTCGTACTGAACTGAGCCTGTTAATATTAAAGTAATCACTGATTTGTGTATGAAATACTGGACTGCACTTAAGTCGTGTGGTGTAGTTCCTGGCTTATAGTCGCTACAGTGAGGTGGTTGTCGGGAGTTACTGTAGCGGCCATTATTATAAGTCAGCAAATGTTGGAAATTTCGTCCCCTTACAGTTCCTATTTTCGTCCCGGGGACGAAGTTTGGAACTGTTATTAAAGTTCCATTTTATTTGTTATTTATGGAGTTTTTATTATGGTCAGATGGTAAAAAGCAAGCAGAAGGATAAGAAGGCTATGATAAAGACTAAAGCAGTAAGGGACAAGATAATAGGTTACAAACGTGCAAGTAAAGCGTTTAACATCCCACAAGCAACGGTGAAAGACTCTGTTAAAAATAACACCAAGAAAACATTTTTCATAACTGGCCTTTAAGTAATTAAAAAATAAAAGTGATTGGTAAGGTTAAAAAGGAAAAATATATTTAAATTAATTGTACTTTTCATAAATTTGTTGGGGGACAAAATTACGAACATATTTTTGGTAGTTTAGTTTTTGTAGTGTTTATGCTTGTCAAATATTGACTTCCTTAAGTTGTAACAGTTTCATTGTAACTTGCCCATAAGTTGAGAATATATTCCGTAATACATATACCAATTTTTAGCCTTGTCCATAATATACCTGAATTTCTACAAGTCCATATCTACTAAGATGACAAAATACGGGCCTTATGTTTATAAACATCGTTAATTCAGAATTATCTACACGATATCAAAATTATATCTGATGAGGACAAAAGTCTGTACATATCGCCATTTAGAACGCCTGGAATGTATGCATTGCGTTAACTTACCTTTCTGCCAAATGGTCGAAAAATATTTAAATTATTTTCTCAGCAATGCTTTCACCATTGTATCTGAATTTTTTCCAGACACCACATGCATCTGACTTCTAACAGACAATACATTTCAATTCTGAATACTACAGGGCTACCAACTTACAGCTCCTGAAGTTTACCACTTTTATCTCTGATATAGTATCACTAAAGATACATTTTTAGGAAAATTATTAGAATGAGAACACTGAAACGTCCTAGCCATAAAGAAGTATGCCTGTGGCATGATCTAACGAATAGAAATTGTTATAATCCATCAACTTTCAAAATTATGATTTTATAAACTGTTTTTAAAAAGTTACTTATAATTTTAGTTTTTAAGAACTTTCTTTCTCCTAGCCGAAGAAAGGTATTAGAATTCTGGTTCGCCAAATAATGAACATGAGGGATATAAAGCATCCCTAAAAATTGTATCCAAGTTCCTTGGCTAAGTTTTGAGAATATGTACCTTATGTGGACAAACATTCAATATAGAGATAAACGCGTTCAAAAGAAAAGCATTAAAAAATTTACTCAGGTTCCAACTTACAAGTTTAAAACATTCCATGTCCATAACCCTGTGCTCCAGTTTTCTTTTCCTCTTCCTCCTTCTTCTTTTTCTGCTTGCTCTTCTTTTTTCTCTCCTTCTTCTGGTCTTCCGAGCACTTATATTCACTATTTTTCATTCGAGTAATATCGAGACTTTCCAGTGTTACAGCGCACCAGGACGCTCCTTCCAATCCCAATCCCTCTAAGATCAATGTTGTTGCATGACACCCATCATTAAACACAGAAGTGGCATCTAACACACCAATAGTGATGGAATCCCTACCAAAAAACTTAGCTTTTGGGTGTCTATTCCAGATAACAGCATGGAGTGACTCAGTGGAATTCTGAGTCTTTCCATGGAGGCACTTTCTCAAGAGTTCTGTATGGGCAAGTTCTCTATATATGGGCTTTATTGCATCAATAACAGGTTCCTGGAGATAATAGTCATGTTTATGCTAGGATCAACAAGGGAGTTGTTAAAACCACACTAACTATCAGGTCCTGGGGGACAGGAAGTGTTGTGGGGCCTGGTGTGTAGAAGCGTTGTGAAGGAATGTTGCCCACACTGCCTGCTTCATACGTTCAAGGTCACCAGTAATGCTCCTTATGGCTACACCATAATAATACTGAATAGAGTCAATTTCATAATCAGAAAGCCTGCCTTTACCTCACTTTCCAGATAACACCCTTCCATTGGACAAGTTCTTTCCCTTGAGGCTGTCACGTAATTTTCTCGAGCGGCAACACACTATTTTATGAATGTGGCCAGTGCATTTCAGTTTATCAATCTGGACAGCTTCCCCATAGAGTCTTCTCTCTAAAACAGGTAAATATAAACAGAGGGACGAGTGGGTGAACTTCCTTGAGTCCAGCGAAGTGTGTAACTGTTTGTTGAAGTTGCTGTGAGCCACACCCACTTAAACATCAAACTTTATTGGCCCATAAATCAGAAAGTAACACAGATATTAACACGAAACAACTTTTCGTAGGATGTTCAAGGTCTGAAACATTCAAAAGGAGAAAAAGTAAAATTTGATTTTTTTTCTTTTTTTTTTTTACCGAAAAGCTAAATTAACGCCTCCTTAACGGCGTGGACGGGCAAGTTGCTGGTTTAACTCCTAGTCATTGCAGTGCAAGGGCACCTGTGTTACCACTGATGTAGAGCGGGTTGTGGCTTCTCCAGGATGAATATTCCTGCTGTATGATATACAATGCGAACGGACTTGTCCCCCCACCCGGTACAAAAATTGCATAAATGGCCTTTAAATTTCATTTGTAGACTATATTGCAAATGAATTCCACATTCGCTGAATAAATACAGTAGTTTTTAGATTCTTAGCTCATCATGGAGAGTAGCTGTATCGAACACTCAACCCGTACCAGAATTTATAAATTAAATTATTTTTTTATAAAACAAATGTTATTAAAATAGAATGCAACTATATTGTGTGAATTCTAACATAATTCCAATGTTATGTCGTGGGCTAAAATCTCAGGTGTTGTGAGCTATCATGCATGAACTGATGTACTCCGGTCATTGCCTTTCAAGAGGTGTTCAAAATGCTCGTATGGAGTTAAGAACACGTTCGAATATGCCCATTGTTGTACATATTTTTTGAATGGACCTTAACAAGCGAGTGGCCGCGTGGTTTGATTGACGTAGCTGCCAGCTTACATTCGGGAGATAGTGGGTTCGAATTCCACTGTCGGCAGCCCTGAAGATGGTTTTCCGTGGTTTCCTATTTTCACACCAGGAAAATGCTGGGACTGTACCTTATTAAGGCCACGGTCACTTCCTTCCCGTTTCTAGCCCTTTCATATCCCATCGTCGTTATAAGATCTATCTGTGTTGGTGCGACGTAAATCAAATTCTTAAAATAAAATAAAAAGGGCCTTGCAGTTCTTGCATGAAGTGTTGCTTCGTTCTCCACAGAAGTAACCCCACACAAAGAAGTTAAATGGGTTCGGATCAGGTGATCGTAGTGGCCAAGAAAGTACACATTCCAGGTCACACGTTCATATACGCTTTTCCCCATGTGAGGAAACCATCCTTGTAGGCCTAATTATGCTGCGTATTTCAAAACATTCTATATAAATTCATTAAAATTGCGCACTCAAACATCTTCAATAGTACATTTGACCAGAGCCTCCACAATCAACAGGACGTAACCAACCACAACCACCAACACCACCTTGAGAAATGGAAACAACCACCACCACCACCACCACTACCACCACCTCTACAACTGGAAAAGATCCAGAGGAAAGCAGAACGATTTGTTGTGGATGATTTCCGACAAAAGAATGGTGTTACGAAAATATTACAACCTTTGAGCTGGGAAGACACAGGAGACGATACGTTCGACTAAGTGGTATATTCCCAGCTCTCAGTAGAGTGATGGCGCTTGGAGACATGAATAGACGAATAAGTTTGATTGTAGCATTTAAATGAGGGAAATGTAATAAAATGAATAAAAAGTGGAATTCACGAGGACAAACTGGGCAAATATTCGTTTATAAGAAATGGGATGGGTGATTCGAATAATTCACCGAGGAACATGTCCACTAAATTGTTCTTTGAAATCACTTAAGAAGGCGTCAGCGATAAGTACGGATACATTTTATCCGAAGAAAACCGAGCTCGATAGCTGCAGTCGCTTAAGTGCGGTCAGTATCCAGTATTCGGGAGATAGTAGGTTCGAACCCCACTGTCGGCAGCCCTGAAAATGGTTTTCCGTGGTTTCCCATTTTCACACCAGGCAAATGCTGGGGGTGTACCTTAATTAAGGCCACGGCCGCTTCCTTCCCACTTCTAGCCCTTCCCTGTCCCATCGTCGCCGTAAGACCTATCTGTGTCGGTGCGACGTAAAGCAAATAGCAAAAAAAAAAAAATATCCGAAGAAATTCCGTCATTGTCTGCTTTCGCATTCGCTACTGATATAGCAATAATCAGCTGAACCGAAGTAGGTGCAACAATTTTACTTATTTTAACCATAAGTAGCTTCACAGAAATAGGTCCAAATGTTAACCCACAAAAAAAACCTGTTATCCTAAAGAAAGGAAAACTGTTTCCGGGGAAAATCAGTAATACCATCAGTAACATCAAATAATGAACGAATCAAGCATCCAGAAACTTATTTCAATAATGAAATATCCCTTGACAGATCTAAAGTAATTAATATCATAAATTCTGATTTAAACAATTTAGTTAAAATTACACTTTTAAAACCGGAACAGAAAGTTAAAATTATCAATGAATTTATTTGGCCAGGATTGATATACCCACTACAGTGCGCACCTCTAACTCAGTTATCCAGCACTTGTCTTAAAGGTGTGGACAAAATTATAAGAAGTCGACCTTTATGGTCACACTCATTGGACGGAGGATGATTTATAATTTAACAAATCTTACCACTTAAGGAATCAGTCACCTGGACGACAGCCCTAAAGGAAAATCAGTGGTGATGTATTTATTTATTTATTTATTTATTTATTTATTTATTTATTTATTTATTTATTTATTTATTTATTTATTTATTTATTTATTTATTTATCAAGCGAGTTAGCAGTGAAGCTAGAGTCACACAGCTGTGAACATGCCTTCGGGAGATGGTAGGTTCAAATCCCAACTTCAGCAGCCCTGAAGATCTTTTCCGTCGTTTGCCATTTTCGCACAAGGCTGTAACTTAATTAAGGCCACGGCCGCTACCTTCCCAATCCTAGCCCTTTCCGATCCTTGCATCACCGAAAAACTTCGATGTGCTACTGGGACGTTAAACCACAAGCAAATTTATTTATTTATTTATTTATTTATTTATTTATTTATTTATTTATTTATTTATTTATTTATTTATTTATTTATTACTGTGCTTACTACTGACCATCATTGCCTCTGAGCGTTTAGCTGTGCAGTTAGGAGCACGCAGCTGTGAACTTGTATTCTGGAGACAGTGGGTTAGAACCACACTGTCGGCAGCCCTGAAAATAGTTTTCGGTGATTTCCCATTTTCGCACCAGTCAATTGGGTCAGTATCTGAGTCATTGTCTGTATCTTAATTAAGGGCTCGGCCACTACCTTCCCACTCCTAGCACTTTTCTATCCTATCGTCGCCATAAGAGCTATCTGTGTCGGTGCGAGATAAAGCCAGTTGTAAAAAAAAACAATGTTGTTGAGTTAATTTTTGCTCAGTTGCAGCAATGGAGCCATTTAGCATTGGCGAGCGGAAGGAGAAGAGATAAAGTGTACATCAACAAAAGTTATCCAGTGCAGTGGTGGTGATGGTGGTGATTATTATTTTAATAGGAAGTACAACTAAGCAACCATCCCCTATATAACACTAATCAGAGAGCAAACAGGGAAGGGATACGACACTTCTAAAAATTAAGGTATCTGCCAAAGTAAGACAAGGCTCCCGAAGGGCATGAAAATGAAAGACGCCCTAGGACACAAGTATTCAAATACCGTCGGGATCGAAAAAGAACAAGAGTTGACCAAGGGAGATCGGACAGGATAGATGAATGTGAAAAGCCTGGCAAAAGCAAGTGGAAGCAATGCCAAGACTCAGCTGTGGGCTCGTGGTCACCAACCCACACTCCCTAGTTAAGAGCGCCTAGGGCCCCTATTAGTCGCCTCTTACGACAGGCAAGGGATACCGTAGGTATTACTCTACTGCCCCCACCCAGAGGGTGAATCATTCAATGCGATTTATTGTTTATTATGAACAGAAAACCATTTCCTAGCTTATAAGTAACTATGTCTGTCATAGACGAATCAATCAAAAAGCTATGATTACGCAGAATGTCCAAATAAAATTTAAAGTACGCTTTGTTTGCTTGTTTGTTTTGTTTGTTTATTTCTTTGAAACATTTCGAAATAAAGCTGGCCGTTTTTAAAGCACCATTTTAACTCATCTCTCAACCCCCACTTCCTCCTTTGAATATAGTAATGTCAATTAGATCAGTATATACAGTAAATACCGCAATGTCACAATGTTGAGGGGATAAATACTGACCCGCAGAACATGTATCACTTAGAACGAAACTTCGTTCATTCAATTCTGAACTTAACATGACAGAATCTTTCTGGTTAGAGTTCTAAGCTGAAATATTATCACATAGCTGTTTTTCTAGGCACAACAACGATATACCGAGTTTCAAAAAGGTAGTCTATATACTGTCGTTGGTGGGTTGAGTGTCTCAGAGGCGCTGTCCTTCTGTCCCCAACTTTGCAAGGTCGGTCCTAGCTCAGTCCGGTGGTATTTCAAGGTGAACAAATACGTCAGCCTTGTGTCAGTACAATTAGTGGCACATAAATGAACTCCTACGGGACAAAATGCCGGCACCTCGGCTTCTCTGAAAACCGTCAAAGTAGTTAGTAGGACGTGAAGAAAAATATTATTATTATTAGTATTATTATTATTATTATTATTATTATTATTATTATTATTATTATTATTATTACCGTAGGTTTTGCGGCTCAACAGGCGGATAGGAAGCAACTGAGGTCAATGGCTGCACAGAGGATCACTTAGAGCAAATAATAATAATAATAATAATAATAATAATAATAATAATAATAATAATAATAATACTTAGGCAAAATTTTACTTTAACGAAAATGGGGAAATGTCTTTCTTTCCTTTCTCAAAATTCAGATAGAGTAATTTAATAATGATACAAGAAACAGTTGAAATACTGTATTACTAGGGGTTATTCACATTAACAACGACCTCGTTATCTCCAACAACGCATTGGACTTGAAGACCTTAATCAGCTACATATGGAAAAGCATAATTGCTCCTGACAGGAACAATGTTACAGAGTTTGAACCCTAACATACATAGTGGCTAGCAACAGTCACGCAATTAAGTGCTAGTTGTACTTCCTGTTAAAACAATAATCACCACCACCACCACCTCTCAATTACACTGGTAACCCCTAGGCTGATCCCACTTCATGGTGTTCATACACAGGTTGCCCCATGGTGCGCTTATCCACTACAAGGTTTCACAATCAGGTTAAGTACTGTTCTTCAAGGGAACCTAAACGTAGATACGGTTACCCGAAGAACCATGAGGAAAATACATGTGCATCATTACCCATACTACAAGGTCTTCGTAATAAAGAAAGGGTTACACAAAACAGGCCATTAACAAAAGGAAAGGAGGTGAGGCACCTGCACTCCTTAACGAACATTCGGGAAGAGAGAACAACCTAAGTGGGCTTAAAGCGCAATGACACAGGGGCTAATCCCATACTTAAAAAGGGTGAATCGAAGGGGAAATTTTAACGGCCGAAACAAGATTTCCAAAATTTAGAAGTTGAAAAATGTTAGTCACCCAGCTCAAAAGTGTAAGGGGTTCAGAGGATCACCACTCGTGCTCCCTTAAATTAAAATTTTTCCCAAATGGAATATAAATAGAGTCCAAAGACTGTGCAAAAGGTCCTACGTTTCAGTCCAAAAAGAAAATATTACATATTAGGTATTAACAAAATTGCTAAAATTTCCCCTTGAAACACACACCGGCACAACCACATATTTGGGTAAATTCTACCATTACCTTTTAGCCCTGCATCTTCTTCAAGCCAGCCGCGCACTGCCTCCTGGCCTTCTCTCACCTCCATCAAGTCGTACACTCAATAACCGGGGAAAATCAGACAAGACAGCCTAAAGTGCTCTCCATAAATAGCTCCGTAAGGGAAAGTTTAAGATTAAGTTAAATCCCGTTGTGCTGATGGACTAAATTTCCATACACTCCCCCGGGGTTGATTGGCCAGAGAAATTAGTCACAGGCATGAGATAGGCAGATTACCTTAGAGGAAGAACGTATGGACAACTTCGATACATAAAATAATCATCGAAAAAAGGTTTACCAACTATAACAAATTAATTAATTAATTTTCTCTGACGAACTGGGACTTAGCCCGCCAGAGAACGCTAGAAAATAGATGCTAGAGCCATCTAACCAACGGAGAAGAGAGTTTTTGAGGAAGTTTTAAAAGTTCGTAGAGAAGGCCTAGAGAAGGCGTGCAGTTTAAATAGCCGGTAGAGGTGTACACCTCGATGATTATTATTATTATTATTATTATTATTATTATTATTCTGTCGTTTTTACTTGGTACTCATACATACATAGACGGGTCCATGTTTCGCAGACGTAAGTGGCTATAGGCAAAACGTTTTCACTGGCCTGTCTGCATTAAGTTCGCCCTCTACCGTCCCTGCTGTGAATCAATCATCATTGAGCTACTGTATATCTAGGGCTGTCCCCTAGGTGGCAGATACCCTGTCAGTTCTTTACCAGGCTGTTCTTAAATTATTTCAAAGAAGATGGAAATTCAGCAAACATCTCCCGTGAAGAACCATTCGATCCCTAACTTCTCTTCCTATAAACGTGTATTTGCCCCATGCTGCCTTCTTGAATTCTAACTTTCCTACTTTTAAAATCTCCACTTAACCTTGTTCGTCTACTAATGTCATTCCAAGCCATCTCTCCACCGACAGCTCGCAACATTCCTCTCAGTCGAGCAGCTCGTCTCCTTGCTCAGGAATCTTCCCAGCCCAAATTTGGCAACACATTCGTAACACCACTCTCTTGTCAGAAATCATCTAGAATAAATCGTGTTGCTTTCCTTTGAATGCTTACTAGTTCTCGTATCCAGAAATACTGGTGAGGGCCCAATACACTACTACCATAATGTAATTGGAGTATTACCGATGGCGTTTACACCCTCTCCTTTACACCCTTACTATAAACCCTAAATACGTTCATAACCATGTGAAGAAATTCATAACAATTATTTACAATCACGTTTACGTAATTATCCCAATGAATTTATTTATTTGTACTTCCTATAATGATAGGCTGCCTAAATCACACAAATTATACCACAAAACTTGAATATTGAAGGTATTTTTAACCATGAGGAGTTTTCTGGAGTTAAATCTCCTCGCATGCACCACTATAGATGTGATTTCTAACAATTTGGACGGATCCTTTAATGGCCAAGACGGATAAATTACAGTATAGATTCTTGGAAATGCCCACACTTTCGAAAAAATACAACCAAGATCTTTGACATGGCTCCTCTTGCTCCGATGAAAAGTCCGAAAGCCCGTATACAGGAGATGTTGTATGATTCCTTATATTAACACCTACGTACTTCCAGTGATTTCCATGAGTTACTTTTCCCCATTTACTTTCCAATCTTAGCATTGCGTTTCCTCCAAATTTCAATCGTAACTTCAGAGATTCATTCCTCTTCGCTATTAATTTTAGAACTGTTAATTTTAGAAATGTTTAACCATTCCTATTTCTTAATTGTTAATTTTAATCATCCAATCTATCCTCTACCTTCAAAAGATTATCTTTCCCCAAGAAAGTATTTGCCCCTTTCATTGTGAGCTCGTGCTACTGAATAATCAATTAGATTCGTTGAAGTGAAAGAGTGTAGGAAGACTTGAGTGAAAAAAACAATTCCTATATAATAAAAATTCTATCTCATCTCGCCTTCAACCGGTTGTAAAACTTTGATATGTACAGTAGTGGTCCCCCATTGTCATGCACACCGCACTATTCACCCTCGCGGCGCAGAGGCGCTTTTGGGTCATAAAATACGAATATGGGAAGCGAGTCACACTCCCACGTACCAAACACATTTCAGTTTAATTCATAGGACATCATAATTTTCACTAGTAAATGGTATACTTATGCGGCAAATTAACTCGATTTGTGTCAATATTTCTTTTTTTTTTTTAATGTTTCCAGTCATGCTGTGGTGTAATGACCGTCCTTCGTGAATGTATTCGCTATGGTAAGAGAACTGTTTGGATTGGACGTACAGATCTCAATGAAGCATGGGTGAATGATCAATAATTAACGTACCCCCACCCCCTTAAGAATGCAAACCACGTACGTAACAGAAACCTGACTTTACAGGGGAGAGAAAAACTGTCCAATGGCTGCTGGTGGTTATGGTTATTTTTTTAAGGGTAAGTTCAACTGGGCAGCCATCCTCTATCCCATGGCTGAAAAAAACCAAATTGTGTTAATTATAAATTACGAATTAAATTGTATAACAATCATACTGATCTGCGCAAGAAATTTTTGTTGTTCTATAAGAAATAAAGTCACTACACCTCTGTGGTGTACTGGTTAGTATGATTAGCTGCCACCCCCGGAGGCCTGAGTTCGATTCACGACTCTGCCACGATATTTAAAATGTGGTACGAGCACTGGGACGGGAATCATCCAGTTCGGGAGGTCGACTGAATAGAGGGCGCTCGATTTCACCTCTGTCATCCTCGAAGTAGATTTCCGTAGTTTCCCATTCTTCTCCAGGCAAATACCGGGATGGCACCTAGCTTAAGGCAACGGCCGCTTTATTCCCTCTCCCTTGGCTATCCCTGCCGATCTTCCCATCCTCCACAAAGTCAGCATAGCAGGTAAGACCGCCTGAGTGAGGTACTGGTCCTCCTCCTCTGTTTTATGACACGCAATTTCGACTCACGATGCCGTACGTTACAGACTCTCAAAGACGGTCTGAAGTGAAGGAGTTCGTTCCCGACGGTTTTGTCTCGAGACCATTTTGACTCTGACAGTTTCGTCTCCAGTGTGCGCCCTGTCTAACTGGAAGCAAGAAAGGCCGGTATAAAGGTTTTGGCTGGGCTCAGATCGAGATGGTTACGCGGTTTGTTTCACGTATCCGTCAGCTTGAATTCGGTAGATAGTGAGTTTCGGACCCCACTGACTGTAGCCCTGAAGGTGGCTTTCTGTAGCTCCCCATTTTCTCCCTATTCTATTTCATCGTCAACGTAAGACCTGCCTGCATCGGTGTGACGTAAAACAGATAAAAAATTGCTGAGAGGGTAGAGCGTCGGCTTTCTGAGCTCAAGTTGGTAGTGGTTTCGATGTCGGCTCTGATCGGTTTCTTTGAATATACTCAAATACGTCAGCCTCGTGTCAGTAGATTTACTCGCAAACAAAATGAACCTCTGCTAGGCAGAATTCCGGCACCTCGGCATCTCCGAAAACGATCTAGGTATTTATTAGTTCTTCTTATTCTTGATATTCCCCAATTTATTGAGGTCGGCACTTCATGTTGATTTGGTCCAGTTTTACGGGTATATGCCCTTCCCAAAACCAAACCTATATGCAGGAATATATTTACTATTGCATGTTTTTGGACTGGTTGGTAGCGTGGTGAGCTGCTTATATGAAGAGAACACAAACACTCGATCCCCTAGACATGAGAATACGCTGTGAAAAACCCCGCCTCGGCTGGGAACCGCATACGGTGCTTCTGAACGGAAGGCCACTATACTAACCATTCAGCTAAGGAGCCGGACATCAGTCTTATTAGCATTTCCCTTTAAAACAATAATCACCACCGTCCTTCCCGTTACACAGCAGTGTTATGCTGGATTGAATTTTCGTAGTTTCCTTATAACCGAATAACCTTTGGTGAGTGAGGGATAGAATACATACACAGTACTATGTGTTTGTCGCAAGAGGTGATTAAATGGGGTGACCGCAAGTATGCTTTCTACGAGAGGGAGATCACGAGGCCCTTAGCTGAGTCTATGTTTGATATTTTTCTCCTTGGCTCTTCTCATCTTTCCGATTTCCCCACCTGTGGATGGGAATAAAATACATTCACGGTAACTCCTGCTTAAGTCCAAATGCATTTCTGATGAGATAAATTGTGTTTTTGTTTTTGTGTTTTAACAATTTGCTTTACGTTGCGCTGATACGGATAGGTCTTATGGCAACGGTGAGATAGTGAAGGGCTAGGAGGGGAAAGGAAACGTCCGTGGCCTTAATTAAGGTACGGCCAAAGCATTTGCCTGGTGTGAAAATTGGGAACCACGGGAAAACATCTTCAGATTTCATGTTGACGACTTCACAAAACAACTTACTACAAATCTAAATACCACCTTCAGGAAATTGAAATAATAGGGATAATGGTCAGAGCTCGTGGTACCGTACCTCGTCACTTTGTCGTCACGTGGAAGCACTTCCAACTTCCAATAAAACTTATCCCAGAAACTGTGACTCTCCTCCTCCAGCCTTCATCAAGATCCTGAGACACCACCTCTACAACTTTGAAATGCCGCACTAATTATACTGTTTCTTTATAATTTAGGATTTTCTTCAATTAATATAGAACAGTACAGAAAAATTTGTTGTTTTAGCTTGTTCTTAGTGGCAGCCTATAAATACAGGAGGTTTGTCCTAAATAAATGTGTAATATGAATTTTGCGACAATATACTTGTATTTCTGGCCATATTTCCTAAATGAAATGTTGCATTTTTTCTGTGATTTTTAATATTATTTTTCTGAAAAATTCATTTAAAATCATAAAAATAAAAAATGATATAATTTCCCCGATAATCATTGTCTATGCTATGCGTTACGAAACTTATATTAATAAATCATACGCTAAAATATGAAGAAATAAAGCGCAGGGTAAGTCTTCTGAAATATTTCCGCACGCACGTATACACAAAAACTAATCTGACCAAAAGAACTTCTCCACGCCCCTCGGTGAGATACGTTTTCTAAGATGTATCACCATATTTGCATATAAAATCTGTCTCTCTTGAGTATATCGTAGGACGAGGACGTAAATGTCTCAAAGTTTTCAGGGGTTTACAGTGCACTGAACAAGAATTATACGACAGCGAAGATTGAATGACACTATTAGGCGAGTTTGTCCTGCAACAAAAGTGGGGAAAACTTTCAAATCCAGCGCTACCACGAGTTCTTTTCTGAAGTTCAGGCCCGTTAAGAAGGAAGGGATAGTTTGTTCAGCTCCCTCTGTCCCTACGGAAAAGAGGAAGATGGAGACAGGGATAGACTCGAGATGAGATAAGATGAGAGGAGATGAGATTGCCACTTGAAAATTCCTGTCTGTGGAGGCCAGTAATGCATAGTAGTACGCCTAGCATTATGAACTCAAGTGTTCTTCATTATGGAGATGAGTTCTTGTGAATAATCTAGCCACGACAGTCCGAATGTGTAATATTATAATGCTTATGAAGTTCCAACCACAATGCATTCCAATTATATTGTATGGAAGAGGATACGCTTCTTCTGGACTCGTACCATATTGTCTTAATTACAGGGCTGTGTACGTGAAACATCATGAGAACTTTAATGTTCACGACAAAATTCTCTCTTCTAAAGAAGATTGCATTTGCCATATCACCGTTAAGACGACCTGGATGCCATTGCAGCACAACATCCTTAATATATTCTTTTTATTCTTATTCCTATTCTTCCGGTACATTCTTTCCACATACGATTAGCGACCATCATGGTGTAATTCTCCCTACGTTGTGCTTCCCGAATCAGAGATGTTGTATCGTAGATCACCATCATCCGCTATCACTTATCTGCATTTAGGACTGTCACCCCAAGTGGAAGATTCCCTATCAGTTGTTTACCTATTATTTTCTTAAATAATTGCAAAGAATTTGGAAATTTATTTAACATCTCCCTTGGTAAATTATTCCATTCCCTAATTCATCTTCCTATAAATGAATTTGAATTCGCTCGCGAAGCGATCTGATTGGCTAACTACATCAGTCGATAAAATAGCAATGGCGTGAGATATCAAATCATTTTCTTCAAATTATTTATCAGAATGAACAACCCCCTAACACTCTTATACCCCGTTCACGTTGTTTCCGAATAACCTGTATATCTGAAAATCGTCACTTATTTACTTTAAATCACCCCTTGCCTATTTAATTTCGGCTCATAGAGTATAATATTTCCTCCATGTCCCACACTCCAGTCAAACTGTACCTTAACTATTCGGATCAGATCTTTATTTCCGGAGCTATACGAGTGGATGCGAGCTCATGAATTCCTTAAAATTATGTGGGCTCATTTCATGGATGTTGTCAAAATAAAATAAAGTGTCGTTCTCGAGTCAGGCAATGTTTTTCCAACTACATAGCACTAGACAGGGGCTTATTACATCAACATTTAAGTCCATAAGGGGTCACTCTGTCAGCAATCAGGTAATTTTAAAATGGTTTCAAGAGACGTGTTTGTATAGCCTATTGTCAGAAGTGCACAGAACATTTAGAAATGTCACACGCATTAATATGCTAACCGCTATGTAAATAGCGTGGGGGCGAGGCTGTGTAATGGAAAGTAAACAATAAAGTGCGGGCGTTGACATCAACACGGTGACACAATTAGTGACACGAGGCTGAGTGGGGGTGGTAGCTTCAAGACCGCCAATAAGAGTGTCTCTCAACCACCAGTGAGTGATGGCTTGTGAAATTCAAACGTGTGCTATAATTTTCAAGTATGAAATCAATCAGACAATAAATAAATAAATAAATAAATAAATAAATAAATGTACAGTACTGACTCAATGAATAAAAATGAAGTGTATACGTCGCTATTTTCTACTGCAAACTTGAGTTTTACAAGAGGAAAAGTCCTCTCAGTTTAATTACTGTGTTGATGGGGGGACCCCACTGTAAGTGCTAATATAAGCAAAGATCTTCAATGGGGTAATCACATAAAAGGCACTGTACATAAAGGTTACAAATCACTTCGTATGGTTATGAGGAGAGCCTGGATTCTGATGGCCTAATAAACGCCGAAAAATGAAAAAATGAAAAGAATGGAAAAATATGGCCTCAAAATATTAAAGAAAATATATATTTGCCCCCAAATAGCAACTATGAGCATTGTCCACATTTACAACTCGTAATGGAGTGAATACAAGAAATATCATCAAATAATAATAATTATTAATAATATTAATAATAATAATAATAATAATAATAATAATAATAATAATCATCATCATCATCATCATCATCATCATAATAATAATAATAATAATAACTGTTACCGGAGGTACACCTCCGTTCATTTGAACTGCGCTTCTGCTAGAAGGCAATCTGGGTAATGAATCTGAAAACTGTGTACGTGAAGAAGTTTGGACCTTTAATCTTTAGATCCCTCTATCAGGAGGAAGGACAATTATTTTACGGGAATTTAATGTTGTCTAAGTTGGTAAACCTTAAGTGTTTATAATTTTTTATGTGCTGAGGTTATTAGCACTGCTAAGGCTTCCTTCTTCCTTATGTTATTTACCAATCATAATTTTTTGTAAATATTTTTGTAGCCAATTAAAATTGGGGGTGTATACAGGAATTCTGCCTAGAGAGTCCTGGAACTTTCCTCTCTGCTATAAAAGCTGAACGCTTTTGGGCCATTCTGTCTTCTTCATCGCTCCAGTCTAGAGCGTATATGGTGTAATAGGAGCAGGGGCAGCCTTGCCCATCATTGGAAGGCCCACCAGCTCAAGGCAATTGCAGACATCTTTTAAAAATGCGATAGCTCAGTAAGTTAACTTGAGGGGAAGGTTTCAAACTTATTTCTTAATGTAAATTTCTGAAGTTGAATATCACCTTTTAAATGTAAATTTTCATTCAAGTCTAACGACTCCATTCTAATCCTTGCTGGGAAACATGTAACTTAGGGAATAAAGAGTTTTCACCTTTTATTAATTCTCATTCAACTTGGTATTGGGGTGAGTATGATTTTCTAAAACTTTAAATTCTTCAAACCATTTTGGAACTTAATATTTCCCAATCTAGTCATCCTCTGTAGTATAGACTTAACCTCTGCAAACTTAGAGCCATAAGTCCATGTAGAATTTTAAGTGTTTTTCAAAGTGTATGGCTAAAGGACTGCAAGTGCCCCGCCTGCTAGCATTTTGTTCATGGCAGATTTCTTAAACCTTTCCTTTGTACACTAAGGCCATTTAGAATGGGCACTTACTGCCTCTGTTTAACAGGTCACTAATTATGGATGAGTGTGTAACAGATTGCCGAGATGAAATGACAGTAAACACTGTTTTAAAAGTTTATCTAGTGTAAAATTTGCATAAGAAACTCGTGCCTTTGAGAGGCTGCACTGTAGTAAATTTTGGAGCTCAGTCTTGTAGAGTGTAAATTGAGTGGAGCTAAAGTGCTCCTTGAAATAGTGTAACTTTGGAGCTACCAGCTCATTTTTTAAGTTATTGTGTACCTGAATTTTGACTGCAAGTCATTCTTGTTATCTGAGCTGACGAGCTCATCGTTGTTCTATTTAACTGTTATTCGTTGTTGTTCATTCAGATTATTTATCAATTTTCAAACTCAGAAAAAAAGAAAGGAAAGAAATAAAATTTCAAAATTTAGTGTTTTAAATTATGCTCTCATCTTTTCACTGTCCACCCATTCACGCCAGCACATTCTTATACCTCTGGAAACCACAATATTTCCGTATTATTAATAATAATAATAATAATAATATTTTCGTTGTTGTCTGAGTCATCAGTCCATAGACTGATTTGATGCAGACCTCCATGCCACCCCATCCTGTGCTAACCTTTCCATTTCTACGTAATTGCTTCATCATACATCTGCTCTGATCTGTTTGTCATATTCACACCTTGGTCAACCTCTACCGTTCTTACCGCCTGCACTTCCCTCTAAAACCAACTGCACAAGTCCTGGGTGTCTTAAGACTCTTCTGGTCAAATTTAGCCAAATTGATCTCCTCTCACCAATTTGATTTCAGTATCTCTTCATTCGTGATTCGAACTATCCATCTTACCTTCAGCTTTCTTGTGTTACACCACATTTCAAAAGCTTCTATTCTCTTTCTTTCTGAGCTAGTTATCGTCCATGTTTCACTTTCACTTCCATACAATGCCACGATCCATGCGAAGTTCTTCAAAAACATCTTTCTAATATTCCAATATCAATGTTCAAAGTGAACGAATTTCTTTTTTTAATAAAGATCTTCCTTGCTTGTACTAATCTACATTTTATGTCCTCCTTACGTCTGCCATCCTTAGTTATTTTACTACCCAAGTAACAATATTCATCTACTTCCTTTAAAACTGTATTTCCTGACCTAATATTTGCGGCATCACGTGACTTCGTTCGACTGCACTCCATTACCTTTGTTTTGGACTATTCCATCTTGTAATCCTTACCCAAGTCTCCATCCATACCATTCAGTAGTTTCTCCAGATCTTCTGCAGTCTCAGATAAAATAACAATACCGTCACCAAATTTGATAGATTTGATTTCCTCTCCTTGGATTGTGATTCCCTTTCCAAATTTCCCTTTGATTTCCTTTACTGCCTGTTCTATATAAGCATTGAAAAAGAGGGAGTTTAAACATAATAATAATAATAATAATGCACTGACTGACAGTGACAATGCAACACCAAGGAGGAGTGGTTCTAAAGGGATGAAAGTTGGGGAAAAAACAGAGATGGCACGGATGAATAATTGATGTTTATTTCAAACCGATATGCAGGTTACACAATGCGCACGGCATCGACTCAGTAGGATGTAGGACCACCGCGAGCAGCGATGCACGCAGAAACACGTCGAGGTAAGAGTCAATAAGAGTGCGGATGGTGTCCTGAGGGATGGTTCTCCATTCTCTGTCAACCATTTGCCACAGTTGGTCGTCCGTACGAGGCTGGGGCAGAGTTTGCAAACGGCGTCCAATGAGATCCCACACGTGTTCGATTGGTGAGAGATCCGGAGAGTACGCTGGCCACGGAAGCATCTGTACACCTCGTAGAGCCTGTTGGGAGATGCGAGCAGTGTGTGGGCGGACATTATCCTGCTGAAACAGAGCATTGGGCAGCCCCTGAAGGTACGGGAGTGCCACCGGCCGCAGCACATGCTGCACGTAGCGGTGGGCATTTAACGTGCCTTGAATACGCACTAGAGGTGACGTGGAATCATACGCAATAGCGCCCCAAACCATGATGCCGCGTTGTCTAGCGGTAGGGCGCTCCACAGTTACTGCCGGATTTGACCTTTCTCCACGCCGACGCCACACTCGTCTGCGGTGACTATCACTGACATAACAGAAGCGTGACTCATCGGAGAACACGACGTTCCGCCATTCCCTCATCCAAGTCGCTCTAGCCCGGCACCATGCCAGGCGTGCACGTCTATGCTGTGGAGTCAATGGTAGTCTTCTGAGCGGACGCCGGGAGTGCAAGCCTCCTTCAAGCAATCGACGGGAAATTGTTCTGGTCGATATTGGAACAGCCAGGGTGTCTTGCACATGCTGAAGAATGGCGGTTGACGTGGCGTGCGGGGCTGCCACTGCTTGGCGGCGGATGCGCCGATCCTCGCGTGCTGACGTCACTCGGGCTGCGCCTGGACCCCTCGCACGTGCCACATGTCCCTGCGCCAACCATCTTCGCCACAGGCGCTGCACCGTGGACACATCCCTATGGGTATCGGCTGCGATTTGACGAAGCGACCAACCTGCCCTTCTCAGCCCGATCACCATACCCCACGTAAAGTCCTCTGTCTGCTGGAAATGCCTCCGTTGACGGCGGCCTGGCATTCTTAGCTATACACGTGTCCTGTGGCACACGACAACACGTTCTACAATGACTGTCAGCTGAGAAATCACGGTACGAAGTGGGCCATTCGCCAACGACGTGTCCCATTTATCGTTCGCTACGTGCGCAGCACAGCGGCGCATTTCACATGATGAGCATACCTCAGTGACGTCAGTCTACCCTGCAATTGGCATAAAGTTCTGACTACTCCTTCTTGGTGTTGCATTTGCTCTGTCAGTCAGTGTAATAGATACAGTAACACCTCTAGAATAATATTTCAGTCCTTTTTTAAAATACAGTTCTTAGAAGCAAAGTAACTGAGCTTCTATATGCCGACATTATTAAGATAAATTATGCAGTCTATGCAATCCACTGATATTCTGTATGCCGCATATTCGTTGCGGCCCATGTGTTGCTGAATGGTAAATCTTTTATCTGCTGCCCCCTTATACATAGCATATTTCTCAAAATTTATCTGACCATCTGTGGGAAAAGCTATATTCGACGAATTGTGAAATAGTTTTTCTTCCCCCAATGGACAGCTAAAGCTTTTTTTGACACTATAACACCTGAAGTGAATAACACATCAATAAATGAAAAACTTTCACAGTGTAAAACGAAGCTGAACAGGCACGTATATAAGTACGAGTATGGCAGTACTCGGACACTTCAACAATCTGACTTAGATATGAATGTATACCTGGTATATCAATCTTCCTGATACAAGTAAAATACGCAGTGAACTCCGTGAAGGAGAATTTGTTAAGGGGTGTAAATTACCTTAAAAGAGACTAGGTGTAGAGCTGTATAAGGAATATACTCCTGCCAACACGTGGGTGAAATACCATCAAGGTCTTACATGTGGCGTGAGGCAATAAAAATGACAACTAATGTTTTCTCGGTTAGAAGTATCCCCTGGAGATCTCAAGATGGCAGCCTCTGTCGCAGATGTGGCAGAGAGAATGAAACACTGGGTCATGTCTTGGAAAACTGCCCTAATGGTGATACAGTACATTAAAAAACGTCCGCCATCATAAAATAAGATCATTCATTGCCAAAGACCTTCGTGGAAAGGGTTTACGAAGAAGTTCACCGTGTGTCAACAAACGAGAGAACCAGAAAAATTGACATGATAGACTTTTAAGATGACAGCAATAAGGTTATGCAATCGATCCCGCAGTCAGAATAGAGCATCACACCGGTCAGCCTAAGGAGGGTAACGCTGAAAAGAGGAACATCTACACATCTTCAATCGAATTCTTGACCGGCGAAAGTACCATTTAGAAGAGGTGGAAGTATTCGGTTTATTGGTAATGGCACATGGCACTATAAGTAGGTTTCCCATAATCAATCTTTTGGTAATCGCCACCTTACGAGAATCTTTATCAATTTATAAATCACATTTGTATTCACAGCAGTTCCCTCTAATCTCCTTCTTTAATTTTTTTGTATTTCCCATTAATGCCATAGATTGGATATTGTGTTATTAATTATTAAAATTTAATTCTGTTGTTTTTTATTTAGTTAAGCTTTATCTTGACGGTAATCCAGGATGTCTGGAAAGTAGTTGAGATTCTCAATAAATATATAGGCTACATGCCACTCTCATCGTAAGCCCGTTCAGATATTACAAGCAAAGTCTCGTCGCTGTCTGGGGATGTGGACTTCCAAAGAGTTCTGATAAGAGTTGTAGGAAGTGACTTTATTTCACAGTTTTCGAACTGAGCACTGAACCTTTTGATGTTTGAGTATTCTCGTTCGTTGAAAGCTCCGATGATATTGAGATATTTTGATTACGCAACATAAATGCATAAAAAGTTACTAAATACGTACTGGTAGAGATTACGAGTGAGTCCGACTCGTTGGCTGAATGGTCAGCGTACTTGCCTTCGGTTCAGAAGTTCCCGAGTTCGATTCCTGGCCGAGTGGGGGATTTTAATCCCTTCTGATTAATCCTTCTGGCTCGGGGACTAGGTGCTTGTGTCCGTCCCAACACTCTCCTCTTCATATTCACACAGCAGACTACACTACCAACCGCCACAGAAACACGTAATAATTATTACATCCCTCCATATAGGGTTGGCGTCGGGAAGGGCATCCGGCTGTTAAACATGGCCAAAACCACATGTGCGACACCGCACCCGCGACCCCACATATGTGGGAAAATCGTGAGGGAACAAGAAGAAGAAGAAGAAATTACGGGTGAATGTTTGTATGTTCCAGCATAGCTCTCAACCAAACTTGATACACATATAACTTACCATCTCGAAAAATTACTGTAGTGGCCAGAAACACCTATCACCCCTAAGGGAAGGGGCTAACATTTGAAAATCTGAAAATAACCTATATTATTGGCGAATCCATAGTCTTTGGAGTAGCTGAGATCAACTGCGACACACTCTATGCCGTTTAAGTCAAAGTTCGTTCCCAATCGGTATGCGGGTTAGAAATGAAAAAGAATGTCCAAAATGACCGAGATTATGGATGTACGTGTGTATGTTCCAGCATAGCTCTCAAGCAAAAATGATACGTATGATTTATTGTTTGGGATACAAAACTGTGGGGTAAGACACCCCCACGGGCAAGGGTGGAAAGAGAGTGAAATATCAAAATAATATAAAATGACCAATATTAAATATGAAAAGGATGTATTTTAATAAATATATATTTTATTTTGCTTTTAAATAGACGGTTAAGAAACATCTTATGCAGTTGAATTAATAAACGCGGGCGAAGCCGTGGACACCTGCTAGTTAACCATAAATAAGTCAACGAGAGCAGTTTAGCAAAAGGAACAAATCCAGAAACCACTAACATTTTGAAACTTGGTAGGAAAACAGTCCGCAGTATTGTTTAAAAAGGTCTAGTGACTCTAAAAGAGCCTGGTAATAAAAAGTAAAAATGTAATAAAGCGGACGAGTTTTTCTGTGACTTTATTCGCTTCGAGCTTTAATTGTGGCCATGATCGTTAAGGCGTGAAGTCTGTATGATCTGACACCGTGGTTAGCCGGTTCGAGTCCCGTTGGTCAAAAAATAATTTCATTATCGGAATGGTGACTGGCAGGGTAGAAGAGGTTTTGGTATACAATTTCTAATTATTAGATTGCGTGTCAAAAGTCTGGATTCATTTCCAAACTTCTCCCTGTTGTTCATATGGAGTGAGGTCATATGACGCCGTTGATGGTTAATTCGTCCAGTCCATTGGATAAGGACAATAAGCCTTGAACTGACTCCTTGGTGCTATTCGACAGGATTAGGCTATGTTGCCGGCACCGGGTTTCATCCTCTCCCTTCCTAATATCATAAGTTATATCATATCATTCACTTCACTTGATTAACTCCTCTGATGAGGTTGACGACAGGAAGGGTATCTGGCCTGACTTCATACCGGACCCCGTAGAGAAACGAAATAAAGTTTGAACATACATTATTTTATTTTTATTTTTTACAACGTTATGCCCATCTGTGGAGCGCGATAGAACTTATTTAGCTTATGTCGATTTTTTCTTCTCCCAGAATCTCATCATCTGGGCACTGAACATTTCCCTCCGTTCTTCAGTCCATGATTTTTAGTCCTGTATTCATTTTCTGAGCAAAATGATGGTTGATGACTGCTTTATTTCAACTGGACTCGATCTTGAATAATTTCCTGTGGGATACCAATTTCCTGAAGGTCTTTTTCTATTTCACCAAGCCAGATAGTCTTGACATTCATTGAGAAAGCAAGGTTGAGAATCCTTTTGTGAGCCTGTCATTGTTCATTCTGACAATGTGGCCCTAGAACTCTAATCGCCTATTCCTGATGATCGTTTCAGAATGCTGGTAAAGCTCCTGAGACTTCTGTTTCATCCAGATTCCCTCTGAGTAGACTGGACCAAAGATTTTCCTCAATATATTCCTCTCCTAGTTCTCTAATAAGTTATCTGCCTCCAATGATCAAGGTTTTCAAGGCATATAGTGTTTCAGGTTTGATAACTGTGCTGCAATGTCATAATTTTGCCTTCCTCGACATACCACATACATTATTATTATTATTATTATTATTATTATTATTATTATTATTATTATTATTATTATTATTATTATTATTATTATTATCCATCCCTCAGGTGTACAGGTAGCGTGCCTCTCTCTTATTCCAAGGCCCTGGGTTCGTTGTCCAGTTAGTTCTGCGCTGAGAAATAGAAGAGGGTTCATTTGATGCGAGATTTTCTCTTAGTCACAGGAAGAAATCCCCCTGTGGGTGGGGGCGGCAAAATAACTCGCACGGTATGCCCTGCCTATCGTAAGAGGCGACTAAAAGGGACCTCATGGGCTCTGATCTTTGGAGCGTGGATTGCAGACCACGGGGCCCTCAGCTGAGTCTTGGCATTTCTTTCACTTTCTTGTGTCAGGCTCCTCACTTTCATCTATCCTATCCGACCTCCCTTGGTCAACTCTTGTCCTTTTCAGACCCCGACGGTATTACGTATGGAGGCCTAGGGAGTCTTTCATTTTCATGCCCTTCGTGGTCCTTGTCTTCCTTTGGCCGATACCTTAATTTTTCGAAGTGTCAGACCCCTTCCATTTTTATCTCTGATTAGTGTTATATAGAGGATGGTTGTCTAGTTGTACTTTCTCTTAAAGCAATAATCACCACCACCACTCACAGGAAGAAAGCGCACAGTGAGAAGATGACGCTACTGACCTAGTGTGCATAGACAAACAGTGGTTGCCATGGTTACCATGGTTACCATGGTGTCGGGAAATTGATGACGCTAGTTCCAGATAGACCCTCAGCCCAAAAAATATAATCCATGTTAAAAGAAGAAGAAACAGATTCCTTTCTACAGAAAATGAGTAGTTAACACAACATGCTACTATTGATCCATACACACACAGTTAATGGTCTTGAAGGTTGTTGAGAATTAAAAGTGAGTTCTAGTATTAAATAGTGGGATCGAACCCCACTGTCGGCACTCCTGAAGACGATTTTCCATGGTTTCCCATTTTCACACCAGGCATATACTGGGGATGTTCCTTAATTAAGGCCACGGTCGCTTCCTTCCCACTCCTAACCATTTCCTGTTTCATCGTCACCATAAAATCTGCCTGTGCGACGTAAAGCACTTGTATTTTTTTTTTAAAGTGAGTGCTCCACTACAAATCAAAGGCTACCGGCTGGGAATACAATGGGCGTGGATGCTATAGTCGAGCATCTCGTGAAGCACTCAGAACGGCCACTAATTTATGTTCCTTAAATATACTGAATACCTTTAGAATTAATTTAATTAATTTAATTGCACGGCGTTTAATTGAAATATTGTTTTTCAGGTGAACGTGACGCTGCTGCTGAACATGGGGCCTGAACCACCTCCTTCACCGCCACCGCCGCCCTCTATACCACTGTATCCTAAGAATGCAACTCTGCTACGTCACGCCCAATATGCGGTTCGCGTGGTGCAGCCTTCTCAGGGGCCACATCTCACCAGAATGTATTCTCGGTTAGCTGAGGCCTCTCCCATCTTCGGCATCACCTCCACAGCAGGAATCGTATACGTGCAGAATAAAACTGCGCTTCTGGAAGCACCTCAGTATATCCAGTAAGTAACACAGTGTAGTTTGCTGAAAGCAGCTATCATGTTCTTGATAACAGAAGATTCTCAGGCTTGTAATACCTTGTCCAGTTGGTCGTTTTAAAGACTCTTTACTCGGTTTGGGATTACTTACTTACTTTATTTTCGTGTCAGATCAAGGAATTTTTTAAAAAAATTATGCAGCCTCAATGACTTTGTCGTTGACTTTAAAGAGATCTCGAGTAGTGCAGGATTAAACTAGTCTGGTGGATATGTGTCAGTTTCTCGACATCACCGTATTCGCACAGTGCGTTGGGTCCCACAGGTAGCAGTGCTCAATAGTGAAGGCTGAACTGACATCTCTGGACCCCGATTCTCAGTCGGTTTAGTGAATTTTCATGCTGGTATAAAGAATGTATTTTCCAGGAGATATTTCTTTAATATCCAACTGCATGTCTGTAGTTTTAGCCTTCCATTTTGTGTGAGTGCCCCAGTCTGAAACAAAATCCTGATGCTGTGCTGTCCCAGTGGACAGTGGAGAGTGTCGGCGGTGCAGAGATAGGGTGGCCACGGCTGGTACGCGGCTCTAAAAGTATTCCGACCGACCAACCGATCAGAGGATCGATGGACACGGCTCTACACCTCTACGTTCGGGAGATGGAGAGGGACTCGTTCCCACCGTCGGCTGTCCTCAGGATGGTTTTTCGCAGTTTTCCATTCTCCTGTTGGTACAGTTCCTAGTATAGGCCACGGCAGCGCTCACCACACCTTCTCCAAGCCACTACATCTCCTGGCCTGAGAGATCACGTAAACCTCTAAAAAACCGCCTCCCACCTTCATGGAAGGACTGAAAACTTTGGGTAGTGGCTGTGAGTGTCCCTCGTTGAAATAAAGACTTCTCAGTTTAGTGGTTGAAGGAATAGTGTCGGTAAAACATAGGGAATACTGCGTTCCGTATAAAAAAAATTTAAAAACGACAAAAATGAATAAAATGGGATAATATGCGATTCTTGGAAAGTGTGTACCTAATGTACGTAATTAATTAATTGAAAAGGTATATTTTGAGGTGATATATATCATTTTTACCTAAGTAGGCCTATCTCAATTATATTAAGTCTGAAATAAAAGTAATTTCCTTCTTATTATCCCTGTTATTTCTGGGGTCATTGAACCCACCCCAGATCATTTTTAACCGGGGCTTTTCCTTCATGCTGGAAAATAATCACAAATTACAGGAAATATATCCACGGTATCTCCTGCCTGTCGTGAGAGGCGACTAAAAGTGGCGACCAAGGGATAATGGATTTTGAACCATGAGATTGCGCGTGATTAGTATAATCACGAGAGGAACGCCATAGTTCGACTTTACTTACGATTAGTGCCACTATGTGACGAACACAATGGGTCTGTGATTTGTATCTTCAGCGATGAATCACTTAGGTTTACAGTACCCGTGATTATCATCACCATGTGAGGAACACCACAGGTCGGTGAGAGGCATACGAATAGTACCACTATGTAAGGAACACCATAGGTCTGCGTTACCTGTGATTAGTACCATTACATGAGGAACACCACGGGTCTGAGCGTTGCCTATGATTAGTACCCCTATATGCGCAACACCAGCGGGTTTACGTTACCTGTAATTAGTACTACTATGTCCGACTCGTTGGCTGAATGGTCGGCGTACTAGCCTTCGGTTCAGAGGGTCCCGGGTTCGATTCCCGGCCGGGCCGGGGATTTTAACCTTCATTGGTTAATTCCAGTGGTCCGGGGGCTGAGTGTTTGTGCTTTCCCTAACATCCCTGCAACTCACACACCGCACATAACACCATCCTCCACCACAATAACACGCGATTATCTACACATGGCAGATGTCGCCCACCCTCAATGGGGGGGTCTGCCTTACAAGGGCTGCACTCGGCTAGAAATAGCCACACGAAATTATTATTATTATTATTATTATTATTATTATTATTATTATTATTATTATTATTATTATTATTATTATTATTATTATTATAGTATGAGAAGAACACCACAGGTCTGTGATTAGTACGTGAGCGACACCGTGAGTCTATATTGCCTATGATTAGTACCACTATGTGAGGAACAACATAGGTCTGCGTTACCTATGAGTGGTGCCATTACGTGAGGAACACCATAAGTCTGCGTTACCTGTGATTATTACTACTATGAGAGAAACACCGTGTGAGTCTATGTTAGCTTTGATTCGTAGCGTTACATGAGGAACACCATGGTCCTGCTTTATCAGCGATTAGTACCATCATGAGGAGCCGGTGATCTGAATTTTGGACCCCTTTAGACAACAAGCATCATCAATTTAGGATTTTGCTTTGGAAGCAGTCCCTTATTCAGTTTGTACCATTGTTTTAAGTTACTTTATAGGAAGGTGGGGCATTGCGTGTCGTATCCACTGATAGTTTTCAATCATTGGTCATCGTCATATTTTTTAATTCTAGTCAGTGGATGGATTTTGGAATTATTTTAACTTTCAGTATTGTGAGTTGGATCCGCTAATTATTTTAAATTCATATTCATTCATCATCATGATGTTTTGAATTCTTGTCAGGAGATGAATTTTGGAATTTTAATTGTCATTACAATTCGTCTCATCTCGTAGCATTAGGGGCTGATGACCTAGATGTTAGGCCCTTTTAAACAATAAGCATCATCAACAAAAATAATATACATTGTTTTACACAAAGTTACGACCTGTACATTAAAGTGATGTGTGTCAAACCCATAATGTTCCTCAATTTGTTTTTCTGAATGTAATAGGTTGATTCGAACTCTATTTACACAATATTCTACCAAGTAAATGACGCATTTTGATTAGGTCCTTCAGTTTTAAGGGTGTCATAACTTGACCTCACTTCATGAGATTTCCTCATTTATTTTGGACTCTTTTAAAGACTCAGTTTCACTAAAATTATATTTTTTAAAAAAACTGTTAAATCATATAAACTGCATACACCACTTTACTTCATGCAAATTTGCATCCCCTGGGAGAAAATAATATACAAATCAACATTTCATAACCAACTTCTGCAGCACCTTGGGGAAAATAGGAAATCAACCAGTTTTAACAGTTTTGCCTACGCGAACGTATGGTACAGTTTTGAACTGTCTATGAAGCCATAAACAAATATGTTTCTATCTTCACAATATAAAGTATGTAGGCAGCGTCTGAAAGGGATACATTTCCTGATGACATGTGATTTTTCCAGGTGAAAATTTCATCCTAGGATCCATCGGAATTCAAAGCTCGGCCGGCTGAGTGGAATAATAGCAGCCAAACTACTGCACTAATCAAGGCTCTTCCTCTCTACCCGTAGGCAGAATTGAAATACAGTATTCACTTGTGTAAATTTCTTTACATGTCTTTTTCATTCTCTTTACGTCAAAATGGAACTGGATTTGAACTGACATGATGAAACCATTGCGTGGCAAAAGTGTTTAAAGGGAGTCGCAACTGAAATTTTGAAATATTGGACATATAATGTTTTTAAATTTGTCCTGTGTATATTCAAACGTTTGTAATATTGTAGTCGCCACGACATTTACATAATTTGATTGCCCACCCGAATTAATTGTGTATATGTATCATGTATCATATGTAATTGTATTCATTATTAACGTCCATCATCATCATTTATGTAACTGGTACGTAAGAACGAGAAATAACTTTTAATTGTAATGTATTAGAAATTGAAATTTTAAGGCAATAGTTCTTGCGCTAACAGGCTACTTGGTGTCTCGCAATAGTCCAGGAAGGTTAACTTTGGATGATTCTTGGAAACGTACGTAACACCAAGAGGGAGATACATAATTTTGTTGTTGGGGCGCTAAATCACCCCATATCACGTGCTCCTATCAGAAGGGCTTTTTCTGTCAAGGACAGACACTACATCTATATATTGACAGGGTGGCGACGTACATCAGCTCTCATTGGAACGACATGTCATGTGACATGGAGGGAGAAAGTGGGAATGTGAAGAGGATTTATATAAATCTACACTGCGTGGTGAAGATCATTCTGCATCCAGCTTTCTTGAGTCTCCATTCTTAGGTAGTCCACGGGCTTTTAGAGAGTCACTCTGCTATCTGAGTGCATCGCCTATGATGTGCTCACACTCAATATTTCTTATCGGCTCTGTGAGACTTACTCAGATTATTTAGAAAGACAAGTTCATATAATATAGAAGGACTGTATGTTTTCAGTCCTCTTATCCAATCAATTCCGATGTGGAATTTCATATTGTAAGGCTGGTACTATGTTTTTGGTACTTAGCACAATAGGGCATGATAGATTCAGGGTGGAATCCATTCCATGAAGCAGATGCCGAGGATGATGCTGTTGGAAGAGGTACGACAACTATCAACCACGGAAGCAGACGACAAAAGATCAACCTCCGGTGAGCATTAGTTAGCCCTGTTATCGCAAGTCCGCGCGTGTTGTGTTTAATTGTAATCTCAGTCAGTAATTTTCAATTTTGGGATTAACTCGTTTTATGGAATAAAACCTTTTTTCTTTGAAAATCGTTAAATAATTGTAGTAGGTTCCCTATGTTTTTCCACATGGTATTTAATGGTTAGTATCCTCATTAAATTAAGTTTAGTATTTTTTAGATCTAAATTCGGTTTCAAATTACAATTAATTTCGAAGCCTGGCGCCCACCTTGTAATTGTTGTTAATTATCTTGATCTAACTAGTGGGCATGTTAATTACGATCGCCATTGAGGAGCAAGGTCATAACGACAATTTATCTTGTCAGAATTTAGTTTGTTCTGGTGTTTGATCCGTTACACGTTCTCTAAAATTTTCAGGTGAATCCGATAAGAACTTTGTAAAAAGGAACATTTTATGCATAGCAAAGAGCTGGACAGGTTTTAAGGTAGATAAAAGCAATTGAAAATTTTAAGAATCATACTTGCTTTAAAACTGCCCTGGACTGTAAATTACATCCCCGGTTGTCTTTCTCCTCTTACGCACTGGGTAGGCCTGTTACAAGGTAAATATATTGCAGCTCTATTATGGAAATGGTTGACTGAAAGAACTTTGAAGCTAATTTTGTCTGACATCATGAGAGAAAGGAGCGTGGACTTGCTCTGTATACGTGGAACCGCTACCCTTTAAATGCGGCATTTAGAGCATTATAAATGGCGTTAGGGAAAAACTGTTAACGGGATTTGAAAGAGGAAAAGCTGGGTATTTTTAAGGTTAAAATTGAAAATTCAATTTTTTGGTCAAAAATTGCAACAATTCAGTCATGATTCCTCTTAAAGTTAATAGTCGATGAAGCCATTGTACCGTGACGTCTTGGAAGTGACCAGACCGGACACATCGAGAGTGAGTGTATAGACCGTCTCTGTGGTGGTCGTGGCAAGGCGACGTGAATAGGGCATGATAGCGGGGCCCAGATGGATGGAACATTCCATTGTTGAAATTGTGTGAACTTTTAACATTCCTCGATTGACGGTGCCACGTGTGTATCGGGAATACCTCATGGAAGACATTATCACCCACAGTGAACAATGCATTTGCCCGACCAAGGATGCGTAATGACCGCGATTAGGGGCGTCTGGCAGGAATCGAGGAGTGTCCGTTCAAAAGGCGCTATTTCTGTCCTAAGAAAGTTGTAGAAAAACGCAATTAAACGTACAATAAAAGGCACATGGAACCATGATCGGGCATGGCACTACTTTTAAGGAATTACAACTTTCTGATCTGGATTGCGCATTGCATTCGATAGTACTAAACTACTGCAAAGGGAAATAAATTTATCAAGAAATGACAGGGGATTGTGTAAAACGGTGGTTCAAAGAGTTAAAGACATTGAAAGACAAACAATGAGGTCAGACTGTAACAGCAAGAGAACACTGGTTGTAAAATAAGTGAAAATATGACAGTAAGGACTTAAATGTTAACAAGTAGGGAAATGAGAGGGATAAGTAGGTGACTGATGAGAATAAAGCTCTAAGACAAAAAAAATGAGGAAAATCTCTGCATTTTATGCAATAAGGACATGGAAGTTGCTCACTTACTAAAAAACTCAATCGCTGCATTTTATGCAATAAGGACATGGAAGTTGCTCACTTACTAAAAAACTCAATCTCTACATTTTATACAATAAGGACATGGATGTTGCTCACTTACTAAAAAACTCAATCTCTGCATTTTATGCAATAAGGACATGGAAGTTGCTCACTTACTAAAAAACTCAATCTCTGCATTTTATGCAATAAGGACATGGAAGTTGCTCACTTACTAAAAAACTCAATCTCTGCATTTTATGCAATAAGGACATGGAAGTTGCTCACTTACTAAAAAACTCAATCGCTGCATTTTATGCAATAAGGACATGGAAGTTGCTCACTTACTAAAAAACTCAATCTCTGCATTTTATGCAATAAGGACATGGAAGTTGCTCACTTACTAAAAAACTCAATCTCTGCATTTTATGCAATAAGGACATGAAAGTTGCTCACTTACTAAAAACTCAATCTCTGCATTTTGTGCAATAAGGACATGGAAGTTGCTCACTTACTAAAAAACTCAATCTCTGCATTTTATGCAATAAGGACATGGAAGTTGCTCACTTACTAAAAAACTCAATCTCTGCATTTTATGCAATAAGGACATGGATGTTGCTCACTTACTAAAAAACTCAATCTCTGCATTTTATACAATAAGGACATGGATGTTGCTCACTTACTAAAAAACTCAATCGCTGCATTTTATGCCATAAGGACATGGATGTTGCTCACTTACTAAAAAACTCTAAAGAAACAAGAAAGGTAAGACAGAAATATATAGATGGAAAGGATATAAGTAAAATCGGTAATGAACATGAATTTTACACCAATGCTAAATTAATAGACAGAGAATGGAAGGTACCAGGAAAAGCAGCAAAACTTTGTAGTATCATAAGAGGAATGTGGGGAAAGAAATTTAGAGGATGAAATAAGAGAAAATAAGGAAGGAGAAGATATATAATTACGTATAGATGTAAAGATATTATTAAATGTAGCAATAGATCAATTGTTGTATTGTAGGGTCGCTATTCATGTTTTCTTAAGTTTACTATTAAACTGCATGTGAATTAATTATAGGCACTCAGACATTCTTCCAGTTATTCAGTTCATTCAAAAGGTAGATAATTTAAGCACCAATACAACTTAGGGCGGGTAAGATACATGCAGGCCCTAGACTATATAACGAGGTTTACGACTAGGATATAATAAACAAATAATCTGAAAATAAAATATAAAATACACTCTAGAAACAGATTACAATAATGAATAAGTTTAATTGTAAATGTTTAATGTTGTATATGCATGCACCAAATCACACTGGAGTACAATAAATGATTACTCCGTTCCCAGTTTCGGCTGATCTGAGACTGGAGAAGGGGCGTTTTCTATTATATTCTTAAAGAAAGGTACTGCAAAGCATGTGGAAGAAATACTTTTGTTCGAAGTGAAATAGCACCTTCTGAACAGACACTCCTCAATTTTCCGTGGTAATATACAAGTAACATTGGCTCAAATCGCATCCACATTTATTCCAGGAGGAAGCTGACGCACACCCAGCAGATCAGTACAGCGTACTTTAACATCACTGAAGTATGGGAGCACAATACTTACCAGAGTGCCCTTGTTAACACCATAACGCAGGGCACAGCGTCTCACGCGGGCGCGTAACGTTGCTAATTGGACCTGAAGGCCTTGCGACACTGCTGAGTCACTGTTCCAGTTGTGGCAGAGTTCAGATATGGCGTAGGCGACATGAAGCCATGGACCCCAGATTTCAACAAGGCACCATCCTGGCTGGTGGTAGCACGTATGATCACGTGGCTTGGACTGCATTTACTAATCCACCTGAACAGGTCGTTGACTGCTGACGGCTTGGTCACTACTTGTAGCATTTCACGTACCCCTACAACGATGAGATATTCCAGGAGAATGATGCACTGTGTCATCGGGCCCAAGTCGTCCAGGATTGGTTCGACTGTTGCAGTCACCTCATTCGCCTGATATGAACCCTGTAGAGCCTTTATGGGATGTGATGGCGAGCTTCATTCACATCTACACCTACAAATAGCAGGAAGCTGTCGGTACCTATCCAAACGACATGGGTTAGAATCTCTCCACAAGCGTTTCATCCACTTGAGGAATCGATGCCATGACGCATTTCTGCAACTGAACAAGCTAAAGGAAAGCCTATACGGTAAAGTAGGGGTGGACCGAATTCCCTCCCTGCACCTAATTTCGTCCCCCTAGGGGTTTCCAATTTGCACGGTTGGTTCCTAATATTTAGCCGCACACACACACACACACACACACACACGCGCGCGTAGCCTCATCCCGTTGTCTTGTGAGAGATGGTTGTGTGCACTACGTTTAGTTTCCGTGTGCAAGGAGGATACATTTTTCATGCTGAGCTGAGTTAGTGCAGCATTCAAATTAAGAGCCTGTTATTCCTAGAGTGAGCACTGATATGTGTGTGAAATACTGGACTGCATTTCAGTCGTGCGGTGTAGTTCCTGGCGTGTAATCGCTACAGTGCGGTTTTTGATGTGAGTTATTGTAGCAGCTAAGGAATGTTCGTAAATTCGTCCCCCTTCATTTTATTTTTATTTATGAAGTTTATTATTATATTCAGATGGGAAAACGTAAGCAGTGGGATAAGGGGCTATGGAAAAGGCTATTAAGGCAGTGATGGACAAGATAATGGCTTACAAACGTGCAAGTAAAGCGTTTAACATCCCACGAGCAACGCTGAAAGACTATGTTAGAATGAATACCAAGAAAACATTTTCACAAATGGCCTTCAAGTAATTTATTATGGGGAAAGTATTTGGTAAGGTTAGAAAGGAAAACTATACTAAAATTAATTATACTTTCCATAAATTTCGTGGGGGCGGGGGATTACGAACACAATTTTGGTAGTTTAGTTTTTGTAGTGTGTATGTCAAATATGACTACCTTACGTTATAACAGTTTCGTTGTAAATTGCCCGTAAGCGGAGAATATATTCAGTAACATATCGTCGTGGCCGGGACAAAACCTCCTATGTGATAATATTTTTGGAGATATACTGACCCGCAGCACATACATTATGAAGAGCGAGAATGCCTTGACAACTGTCACACAATATTGCACCTTAGATGACAGAACCTTACCGGCCAAAGTTCTAAGCTAAAATATTTCACATAGGAGGTTTTGTCCCGGCAACGACGATATATACAAATTTCTAGCCTTGTTCATAATATTCCTGAATTTCTACAAGTCTATATCTGTTAAGGGGACGAAATATGGGCCCCCAAACTTTGTAGACCCCAATCCCATGTCTTTTGGCATATCAGTGTATACCGTGTTCAGCAGAACAGAGGTTTTTTTATTTAAAACACTTATTTTCTGTTAAACAGGCTGGAAATAATAAATGGTATAATCAAACTGAACCATGAAAGACATGCAGGTAGGTATAGCTCCTCTACTGTCAGTGACTGTGAACATTTCATTTTTTCTGTGCAGGTTGGAAATTGAGTGGCAGTACAATCGTTCTGAACCATGGCAGAGGGTGAACGTTACAGTTGTGGTGGAAGAAGGGACAGCTCCAGTGTGCCAACATGACAAAGTGACCAAGGCAGCCTCGTGCTCTATTCGGGGCGACAAAACACACTGTATGAACCTGTGTGGCATTGGAACAGGAAAAGGAAACTTCACGAGCCACGGTCTCAGGTAAATTTTCACTTTAACACTTTCAACACTACCATATTTTAACATGGACCCCGGCAGTGAACTGGGTCTTTTTCCTGAATTTTAATACATTATTACTGTGATATTTACTATTATCACATAGAATATGAATAAAATAAAATGATTAATCGCCACACTTTATGGTGCCACATGCGCTTGCCCTCGGGTTTCCACATAAATATGCCCTGCATTTGGGCAATCGCTTTGCAATTAACTGATTGATTACACATACCATAACCGGAAATTCTAATACTTTAATTTGTGATGGGTTATCGAGCTCAATAGCTGCAGTCGCTTAAGGCCTGGGGTCCCATTTAGTCGCCTCATACGACAGGCAGGGGATACCTGCGTCCCTCACCCACAAGGGGTTCTACACGAATGTGCAGTTGGCGCAAGCACTAATGATTTGGCGGGTGCATTCGAGATTACAAAATGTGAAGCTACCTACATGCGCAGAGCTCTTGCTCTAGTGGAGGTTGATAATGATGCTTGTTGTTTAAAGGGGCCTAACATGTAAGGTCATCGGCCCCAGGTGGTACGAGATGGACGACATGATATGACAATTAAAATTTTAAAATGTTTCCACTGTCTAGAATTGTATTTATTGTATCCGGTCAAAATACGTAGACTGCAATGAGCATAAAGAACATATTTCTTACAACAAATTGAAAATGACGTGGATTTCTGCCATTTTTTCATTATTTTCTGCTACCATTTCAAACTCGGGTATCGACGCAGTGATCGAGAGTGACTGGGAAAACTCTGCTCAAACCTTCACGGCCTGTGACGTAATCACAACGTCACTGTGTCCGAATAGCATACCGACGGTGCGCGAGCAATACCTCGTATCCTACAATGTTCTTCCTATCTATTATCCTCCTCAAGACTGATCATACCTCTCAGCCACACATGAATATGCAGTCCATCAGAACAACGTTCGTTGTGTTCATTATCCTGTTCTAATGTGTAAAGGAAAATGAAAATACATTATACCGGTACTGTAGAATTTCGGAAATACTTCATGGAAATATACATCAGGGCCTCTCAGAGTGCATACGCCTGGCGCATGCACTGTGCATGGTGCAAAAGACGACTTTGCTGGGTTGACCAGAGTGCAGACTCTCACTCCTCGATTTGGAGCAATAGCGCTGTCTCTCTCTCCCCACGTCTGTCTCGCTCGCTTCCCGTGTCTGCCACTTCCTCACTTCCTCCGTAGCGCTCCAAATCCGAGCCGAGTTGAGCCGAGCTTAGCTGAGTAGCCTAGAAACGAAGCGTTGGTCCAAGCCAAGCCGAGTGGAACCGATGCACTGTGCACAGGAACTCTGCGCCGCTGTTTGCACGCGTACGGTAGAGAAAGGTTCATTTTCCTTTACATACCGGCATAGGAAAATGAACGCAACGAACCTTGTTCTGATGGGCTGCATACCCATGTGTGGCTGGTAGGCGTAACCAGTTTTAAGGAAAATAATGGATAGAAAGAGCATTGTGGGATACGAGGTACTGCTTGCGCACCGTCGATACACTAATAGCCCGCCTACCCGCCCGCATACAATGAATGCTGCGTGCCCGCGGGGCGTGACTACCTCTGTGCTATACCAAATGGAGTTGCTGTATCATCCCCAGTGTAGAAATAAAAGGGTTATAAACATAAAATAGATAATTACAGGCCAGTCAACTTGTTTGTTTTTGGCGGCTCAACAATTAAATTGCGACTCAAGTGGAAAAATTGGGGCAAATACTCCATTATAGAAGCAGGAATTAGAAATTGGAATAATTTGCCAAGGAAGATGTTCGATAAATTCTCAGCTCCTTTTAAATAACTTAAGAAAAGACCAGGTAAACAACTGGAATGGAATCTGCCACCTGGACGTCAGACCTGAATGACGATTGATGGTGACTGATATTAAATGATTCTTCAATTGTGACTGATACTGGTAAAAACCGATTATTATTTATCATGTCAAGAGTTCATCCGATATTTTAAAATTCTGAGGCCCGGTTTCTTCAACGAATGGTAAATGTTAACACTGCTGTTAAGTAGTCTTAACACCCAATTTAACAAAATGGCCGTCTCCTCGAGAATTGTTAACACTAACAAAATTGTTAATACGTGTGTTAAATTAACATGGCACCAGCCCTGTGTTAAACCACATAACAGTTTTCAAAATGGTAGAATCTAGATTACGTAAGTTTGAAGCATTCCTGCTGTATGAAAACTACTTATAAACTGAAAACTATAAGATCTATCTCTATCGGTGCAACGTAAAGCAACTTGTATAAATTTAAGAAGGCAAAGGATGATCCATACTAAGAAAAAAATGCATTTTCAGATTTGTCAGAAAAAAGCTATCTACAAAGATATCTAATTAGTAATTATCAAAGCTATAATGAACAAGATAATAGAATACTATAGTAGATATAGTTTTCAGGGTGGTTTCCCATGGATTGGAACTTCTCAGTGTCTCCAGTCCATCAGTTTCTTATAGTTCCTAGATATTATGCTTAAGACTCTTTTCTTTCTTTCTTTCTTTCTTTCTTTCTTAACCTTTTTACCCTCCAGGGTCGGCTCTTGCCTCGGATTCAGCAAGTGATCCCACCTCTACCGCCTCAAGGGCACTGTCCTGGAGCATAAAACTTTGGATAGGGAGGATGAAACTGGTGAGGAGGACCATTACCTCTCCCAGGTGGCCTCACCTGCTATGCTGAACAAAGGGCTTGTGGGGGATGGGAAGATAGCAAGGGATAGGCAAGGAAGAAGGAAGGAAGCGTCCGTGGCCTTAAGTTAGGTACCTCTCGGCATTTGCCGGGAGGAGAAGTGGAGAACCTACGGAAAACCACATCCAGGATGACTGAGGTGAAAATCGACCCCACCCCTTCTATTCAGTTGACCTCCCGAGGCTGAGTGGACCCCGTTCCATTCCTCGTACCACTTTTCAGATTTTGTTGCAGAGCCGGGAATCAAACCCGGACCTCCGGGGGTGGCAGCTAATCACACTAACCACTACATCACAGGGGCGGACCAGACTCTTTTCGTGTAACTTAATTGTAGGCACTTAGCGACTACGTTCATGACATCATGACAATGGTATTTAGAATTGTGCAGAGTTTCTGCTTCCGTTAGAGCATTCATTGGCAAGGCATTATATTATATTCTCCGCAGTAAAAGAATACCCGAAAATCATTCAAGAAGTATTTCAATTATCACATGTTCCCGGCGTTATAGAAGCCTTAAACTGCACTCATATAAGAATATACTAAATGTTGTGATATAACCGTCCGTTCTTTCATTTTTCAAGCACACCCACACCCTTTCAAAATTAAATCTATAATAATGTTTTTCTCGTATTCATCATAATAACGCTTTTCTTGCCTGTTAGTGGATATGTTTACGTCTCCACTAGCCATAACCTATAATAACCTCAACCAAGTGTAACAATATACCGCTCTGAGCGCTGTATGTAAAGAAACAAAAGACGCTCACTGCCAAACGCGTTCAGAAATCTCACGGAAATGTGTCAATTGGTCTTTAACAGTTGTTTCGTAACAAATGTTGTAAATTTCGTAAAACAGCGAACTTTTAACCAAAAGTGATAAATTACTAACAATTGTTAGTTAACATTTGTTAAGTAAAATTTAACACTGAGTTGAAGAAACCGGGCATGAGACTAGGATGAAGGACTTAAAAATTACCAAGTCCATTGATAGATAATGTATAAACTTCTAAATTATTTATGCTATAAATTAAAGAAAATGATTCTTACATGAAGAATTGCCACAAATTATGGACTTTAAGTAAATTGTAACTTTTGAGATTAATTTTAATTGTTTAATTCTTATAAAGATTTTTACTGTCAGTCTTATGCCTACGTCACTATCACTTAATGGTAAACTTAAGCGTAAGTATGCTGGAAAAAGTGTTCCTTTTTGGCATTTATCAAAATATGGCTACAGCGATGTGTGCTGTCTCTCTTCTGTTACCACTCATAGACACTTGATAGCATTTTCACTGCATCATCATCACCATACACTAAAGGCTAAGCCTTGTCTCTACAACCATTCTCCTCTCAATCATGCTTTTCTCCTCACTTCCTTGTAGTCTTTACATCCCATCAAGTTTCTCACATCTTCGAAGTATATCTTCCTTGGTCTTCCTCTTCTTTTCTTTCCTAGTATTTTTCCTTCATTATATCTCAGGATATGACCTACAAGTTTTAACTTTCTTCTTTCCGTATCCTTTATCAGTCTCCGTTGCTTTTTGACTTCCTTTAGAACATCTTGATTCGTCTTCCTTTCTTTTTTGTCCAGCATATCCTCGTTCAGTTGCTTTCAATGAATCTCTTTCCATTTTTTCATAATCCAGTTCTCACAATCATAAAGCAGTACACTCCAGACAAAGGATTTTGCAAAAGCCTTCCTTGTTTCTAAACTTATATGGATATTCTTTAAAAGATTTCTTTCATTTAGAAAAGCCTGTTTAGCAAGAGCTATTCTTCTTTTAATTTCCTTGGTGCATCTGTTGTCTTAAATGCTTCCTACGTAACAGAAATGTTTCACTTGTTCTGCTTTGGAATTTCCTATTTTTATGTTTGTATTATTTTCCCCTACCATCTTTGCTCACAACTGCTCACACTACTACTACTACTACTACTACTACTACTAAAAAGTTTTCATTCCTCCCCTGAAGGGGGAGGCGGGTCTCATAGACGGTAACGCCGTCTCTCAGGCAAGGAGATTTTTTGCTGTGAAGGGGCTGCTCGGAGAAGGTGACGGGGTTGGCGGTCGTGGCCTATACTAGGAACTGTCCCGGCATTCACCTTAGTGCAGGAGAAAGGAAAAGCACAGAAAACCATTCTCAGGACAGCCGACGAATGGGGCCAGCCGTGAGGTGCAGCCCTGTCCCGTCTCCCGAATACAGCCACGGTAGAGCCGTAGCCACCATTCCTCTGCTCAGTTGGCCGCCGGAGTGCAGAGCTGTTGGACCACGGACCAGCCGTGGCCACTTGTGGGCTGAGACCCACTTTTCATCCACCGACGCTGCTTACAACATTGTCACTGCAACTGTACAAAAACTTACCGGGTGCAAGAGCTTGTTTAATAAATAGAAAGATTACACTTTGGAAGGAAGAGATAATAGCAATTTACTTATCGTGCGATATAATTTGTGTAGGTAATAATTTGGGCAAGATTTTCAAGTATTGTTCTCTGAGTGTTGACAAACTAATCGCTTGCAATGCTCTTTCAGGGGAAATATATCAGACACAACAGAAACAGGAGGATGTGCTTGGCGAGAACCAAAGGAATACCGAAGTGATGTTTTAACTAAGCAGTACTCGACGTGCACACCAGACCTAGAAACTTGTCCGGATGACGCATGTGACCCTTTGGAGGACTTATTCCCTGCTCTCTGTCCACAGGACTGCATTCAAAACGACAAAGGTATGTATTTTTCTTATTTTTGTTCAAATTTATGATAGCTACTCACACGTTAGCACGCTCATATATGGAATGAATGTCAGCCATCTTTTCTTAAGATAAAATATAAGGTTCCATAACAACAGCTTCAAATACCACTATAAATGCAATACGCTATAAACATACAGTGATGAGCCTGGTACCTGGATCATGTACACTGACCAGCAAAATTAATGTATCACTTGAATTTTAAAAGGAAAAAGCATGTTAAATTGTGAAGCATTTGTTTTATTATTTACAATGATTATTATCATGAAAAAATATCTAATTAACTAAGGGTGGCAATAACAGACAGATAACATTACTTAGATAATCTTTTCATGAAAAACCGACCTCGACAGCTGCAGTCGCTTAAGTGCGGCCAGTATCCAGTATTCGGGAGATAGTAGGTTCGAACCCCACTGTCGGCAGCCCTGAAGATGGTTTTCCGTGGTTTCCCATTTTCACACCAGGCAAATGCTGGGGCTGTACCTTAATTAAGGCCACGGCCGCTTCCTTTCCACTCCTAGCCCTTTCCTATCCCATCGTTGCCATAAGACCTATCCGTGTCAGTGCGACGTAAAGCAACTAGCAAAAAAAAATTAATGAAAATAATAAAATAAATGCTTTGCAATTTAAAAAGCTTTTTCCTTTGAAAATTCAAGAGATCCATTAATTTTTCCGGTCAGTAAACTACGTTTTAAAGGTTGAAAATGTGATTTCGTCATATACTGGAAACGCCAGATTTACCGACCTTTATTTATTAGAAATTTTATCCTTGTTTTACTGACCTGTATACACTCTTGCAATTTGCACTTTCTTTCTTTCTTTCTTTCTTTCTTTCTTTCTTTCTTAATCCGTTTACCCTCCAGGGTTGGTTTTTCCCTCGGTCTCCCATATTAACTGATACAAACGCGTTTTATCCTGGTTTGTAACATGTTAAAAGGGCCAATGTCTCTGTTAAGTACTAAACGAACAGTTAACGTTTAATTAAATAACCCCTTGCCAATAATGTTAGATTACCAATAAAGATTAGAGACCTGTCAATTTTTAAAGAACACGATAGAAAAAATTAGCGTTTAATAAGGTGACTTCCACAAAGAAAGTATAAAGTTATTTAAAGTTAGTTGTGAAAAAAATAATTGGAAAACTATAAGCAAAACTTCAAATGCTCATAGCTCAAAAACAGGTTTTATGACATTGACCCTTTTAGAACCAAGCCACAGAATTATTCAATTCTACGTTTTTCGAATAAATTTTGTTTAATCCCCTAATTAGAATACGATGTTTCTCATCGGCTAATTAAGGAAAATGAAGATGTTTCATTGCAATGTTTTGTGATTAAAGGGGTGAAACTGGGGTAAGTACCCTGATTAGAATATTAAAATTCTCACAATTTCCATTAAGCTAGAGGGCTGGAATTTGGCACAGGTATTCTTATAAGTTAATTAGGAAAAGTATGCATGTTTAATTCCGATGCTATGTGATAAAAGGGGTAAAACATGGTTAACAACCCAGAACACAATATCACTAAATCTCACACTTTCCCCAAAGGCATTTGGTAATAAAATTATCCGGTGCAAAGGATAAGCATTCATTTAGTTTATTAGTAAGTGATATTCAATTTTTTTAAATACTAGAAAATGTAGGATAAAGAACATAGAAAATTATTCAGTTCTACGTTTTTCGAATAAATATATTTTTGTAAAAAGTGCTTAATATTTAAAAGGCATTTCTCACTGATTTTTCTTGAATGAAATAATTTCTAAGTTTTTCCTCTTAAAATGCATTTATTGAGTTCGTCCTTTGTATTTGCAACGCCTCAAATGTTCAGATTTTCATTTCTTCCAGTCTATGATTCACCTTTGTCTGTCTTGTCCGTAGCTTTCGGCATGCCGACCAGTAAAGGTCGAGGTTTAAGCAAGGGCCATGGTGTATGCACATGTGACAGGATAACCTGCTCGTGTGACGAGAGAGTAATCACCAACAAGTTGATGACAGCAGTTCCCAGCACACCTACCACCCCTGAGAGCAGCGGACCCAGTACGAAAAAAGGTAACATACCTGTGTTCATTAACACAACATTTGTGATCTGAGATGCGTGATTATAGCTTACTGGCCGGTACATTATCAGTCATATCTGTACACAGAGTGGTCCACCTGCCTACGATTTAATGTAGCTGTATGCAATATAAAAACGTCGAAAAAATTATTGTACCAGTCAGATAAATGCAAGAGTAGGTCAAGCCAGAAATGTGTTCAATAAAATTAAGAAAATCTTCCACAGCAAGGACCTCAATCTTAATGTAAAACTTAGACTTTCGAGGTACTATTTACTTTCAACCTTTTGCACGGAATAGAAACATGAACCTGTAGGTGATATTAGTCTGTCACCGTCTATTGTAATTGGGGAAGTATCCTTGTTATGGAGAAAGGAAATTCTGATTGCAGTAAATATCAAGAAACTACAATATCTGGATTACTTGATGCGAATCGAGACGACCATACAGGCTAATAGTGCTAGATGGGTTGCGCATCTTCAAGAATTATAAGTGGGTAATGAATCACTTTGTATAAAGAAAATGAGAAATTCGATTATGTATAATGCCACAATAGTATTTTTGGTATTATGCTATAACAGGATCTTAAACCGTAAAATTGGGAGCATTGGTGAGGTTGATTACTTCTTTGGCCATTAAATTGTGATTTTCAGTGATCATGAGTGGATATTACTAGATATTTACAGTATTATATATACTGTAGTTTTACCTTCATGTTTGTAACCGTATCCTCTGTATGCCATATGAAATAAGAAGTATAAGAAGAAGAAGAATACCTAAGAGTAATACCATATTTGTACCAATCTGCTTTATGTATTGAGATCGGAAGACAAAGTATTAATTGTACAAGGGACGAGCAAGAAGTTTCCGTTCGACGGTCGTACAGTCCTGAATCGGGTTGCCAATCAGACAAAATCGGCCTGAGCATTGAGGCACCGATCCCACCGATGCACCAGGTTGAAGATCCCCGTGTAGTAAAACACCGTGTCCTGCTGCGTGAAGAAGTCCGTAACCGCCTGCTGCACATCCTCATCCGACGGGAAGCGTCGACCATTCAAGGCCTTTTGAGCAGACACCGAAGGCGTGAAAATCGCATGAGGAGATATCAGGACTATAGGGCCTCATTGCCTCGTCCACCGCCCGCTTGCTGTCCGTAATGGATGAAGCTGGGCCTTCCAGATCACCCGGCGTCTTTTGTCAAAACGCGACCCGCACGGAATTTGGTACACCATTCCACAACACATGCTGCCCCATACACCGTCTTCATTCTCCGATTCATGTCTGTCCTTCGGCAGCCAAGAACAGAATAACAGCACATTGGTCCTGTTTGGACGCATTTGTTAATAACATCACCATAGTTCACGTGGCCGCATTTAACGCACGCACCTCGGTACAACACGACTGCCACACTAAACCCTTTGCCTACATGTCCATGCTTATATACCCACATCGGAGTCGCACAACGTTTCATGCCCGCTACAGTAACGCCCTCAAATGGAAGCTGTTTGGATCACGCCTCATAGTACATCATAGTTTGTATGTTCTCTTATTCCAGATAAAGTTATTATTAAGATAGTAACGACCAAAGCCAATTTGACTGCAATTATGCAACACTGTAGAGCGTGACAGTTCTGCCCTTTGGACTAAATTTTACAATTAATATAAAAACTTTAGGAATCAATCTGTACTTTACTCACCAGCTTTGTATTATACAATATTATACAGTTAATTCGGATATGTTTTTGGGCTGGGGGCTCTGTCTGGAATTATCGCCATCAACTTAGCGTAAACAATTTTGCCTGGACAGAAACCGACACCAGAAAGGCGTTAACGTTACATTTCACAACTAGGCCCTATGTATGAACAATTATTTGCGGGTTATTTCAGTATAGGCCTAAACCCAATTTCATATCTCATAGACCGTTCTAATCATAACATTATTTTTCTTCAAGTTTTCTTTGAACTCCCTCTGTGGCTGGTGGCGGTAGAATAACACACACGGCATCCCTTGCCTGTCGTAAGAGGCCACTAAAAGGGGCCCCAAGGGTTCTTAACTTGGGAGGGTGGGTTGGTGACCACGGGGCCCTTATCTGAGTCCCTCCTGTGGTTGGCGGCAGTAGAAAAATACCCACGATATCCCCTGCCTGTCGTAAGGGGCTCTCAACTTGGGAGCGTGGGTTGGCGACCAGGGGGACCTTAGCTGAGTACTGGCATTGCTTCCACTTACTTGTGCCAGGCCCCTCACTTTCATCTATTCTACCCGACCTCCCTTGGTTGAATCTTTTTATTTTCTGACCCCGACGGTGTTAAGAGCATTCGAGGCATAGAGAGCCATTCAATTTCACGCCCTTCGTGGCCCTTGTCTACCTTCGGTCGATTCCTTCATTTTTCGAAGTGTCCGATCCCTTCCATTGTTTCTCCCTGATTAGTGTTATATAGACATAGAAGATGGTTACCTAGTTGTACTGCCTCTTAAAACAATCATTACAATACACCTTATGAATGCACTTCTAGTTTAATTGTAATTTAGATACCCTAATTACTTTGACCATTTAACATTATTTCATTAATTATTGTTTAACAGGTGTCTGGAGCCACCTTTAACCAACACAGTCTATTGCCATATAACCACAAACCAATTATTCTCATTGGTTAAACACTGGTTAAACACAACTTCAACGGTACCTACTTTTAATACATGTAATTTAAAAAGATTTTTATCATAATTAAGGCCGGCTTTATTCCAAAAAACATAAATAATAACGAATTTGATGTATACGTCTATACAAGACTGTACTACGCCATGACACCTGTCGTTTGTTTTCCCTGTAAGTGTCGTGGCTACCAGCAGTTCAAGTAGATTCAAAAATGGTCGGCAGGTAGCAGTCTTTATCTTTCATGTCCTTGACGTATCTTGAGAATATTTATGGCCATAAAATTGAGTGTTAAATCAGCGACCATTTTGTTGGTCGTAGACCTCTATAGGTGGGGTTATGTTATGAATATTGTGCGGTGGATAAGCTGCCATTTTGTTGGTCGTAGATCTCTATAGGTGGGACTATGTAATGAATATTGTGTGCTAGATCAGCTGCCATTTTATTGGGCGTAGATCATGATGCTACTTATTTATTTCGATTTATCGGATTTCTTTATCTCCCCCGTGGGTGGAATGTCGTAAGAGGCTACTAAGAGGGGAGCAACCAAAGAATCTGTACTCACTCACTTATCTTTTAAGCCCAAAAATATATCCATGATTCTGTGCTTTCCCGTGTGGCAGAGAAATATTTTTACAACACTAAAGAAGTCATTAGTACATTGTACCATACATATTATCTGTGTTCACAGCTGATCTTCGCGGCTCATGTGGAGCGGAATGTAAGCTAGGCGTTGTTGTGGGGAGCCTTCTCCTTATAGGAAGTACAATCGGCTTCATCTTTTGGAGATACAGGTGAGTAAACCCACTTTAAATACTTATTTTCTGTAAATACTAGTTCAGACTTTAAAAAGACCACTGACATGCTTAAACTTATCAAGCTAAGTGATGGTTTATTTGTTCATCGATCTCACCGAGTGGGATACGAATCGTACGGGCAGCAATAGATGTTACCTTGTGTTCGGGTTCGAGCCCCATCATCGACAGTCCCAAGGATGCTTTTGCGTGGTTTCACATTTTCACACCGGGCAAATACTACAGCTGTACCTTCATTGCTTCTTTCCCAATTCTAGCTATTTCCTATCACATCTTCGCCGACGTCTTATCTGAGTTAGTGTGGCATTAAGACAATAGGAGAGAAAAATTCTCAATTTTCATGTTTTGAGTAATTCAGGTGAACTCATAATAGATCCCAGGGAATCACTGGAGAGGTGGAGGGAATATTTTGAACATCTTCTCAATGTAAAAGGAAATCATCATGGTGGTGTTGCAAACAGCCAAGCTCATGGGGAGGAGGAAAATGATGTTGGTGAAATTATGCTTGAGGAAGTGGAAAGGATAGTAAATAAACTCCATTGTCATAAGGCAGCAGGAACAGATGAAATTAGACCTGAAATGGTGAAGTATAGTGGGAAGGCAGGGATGAAATGGCTTCATAGAGTAGTAAAATTAGCGTGGAGTGTTGGTAAGGTACCTTCAGATTGGACAAAAGCAGTAATTGCACCTATCTATAAGCAAGGGAACAGGAAGGATTGCAATAACTATCGAGGTATCTCATTGATTAGTATACCAGGCAAAGTATTCACAGGCATCTTGGAAGGGAGGGTGCGATCAGTCGTTGAGAGGAAGTTGGATGAAAACCAGTGTGGTTTCAGACCACAGAGAGGCTGTCAGGATCAGATTTTCAGTATGCGCCAGGTAATTGAAAAATGCTACGAGAGGAATAGGCAGTTGTGTTTATGTTTCGTAGATCTAGAGAAAGCATATGACAGGGTACCGAGGGAAAAGATGTTCACTATACTGGGGGACTATGGAATTAAAGGTAGATTATTAAAATCAATCAGAGGCATTTATGTTGACAACTGGGCTTCAGTGAGAATTGATGGTAGAATGAGTTCTTGGTTCAGGGTACTTACAGGAATTAGACAAGGCTGTAATCTTTCACCTTTGCTGTTTGTAGTTTACATGGATCATATGCTGAAAGGTATAAAATGGCAGGGAGGGATTCAGTTAGGTGGAAATGTAGTAAGCAGCCTGGCCTATGCTGACGACTTGGTCTTAATGGCAGACTGTGCCGAAAGCCTGCAGTCTAACATCTTAGAACTTGAAAATAGGTGCAATGAGTATGGTATGAAAATTAGCCTCTCGAAAACTAAATTGATGTCAGTAGTTAAGAAATTCAACAGAATTGAATGTCAGATTGGTGATACAAAGCTAGAACAGGTCGATAATTTCAAGTATTTAGGTTGTGTTTTTTCCCAGGATGGTAATATACTAAGCGAGATTGAATCAAGGTGTAGTAAAGCTAATGCAGTGAGATCGCAGTTGCGATCAGCAGTATTCTGTAAGAAGGAAGTCAGCTCCCAGACGAAACTATCTTTACATCGGTCTGTTTTCAGACCAACTTTGCTTTACGGGAGCGAAAGCTGGGTGGACTCAGGATATCTTATTCATAAGTTAGAAGTAACAGACATGAAAGTAGCAAGAATGATTGCTGGTACAAACAGGTGGGAACAATGGCAGAAGGGTACTCGGAATGAGGAGATAAAGGCTAATTTAGGAATGAACTCGATGGATGAAGCTGTACGCATAAACCGGCTTCGGTGGTGGAGTCATGTGAGGCGAATGGAGGAGGATAGTTACCTAGGAGAATAATGGACTCTGTTATGGAGGGTAAGAGAAGTAGAGGGAGACCAAGACGACGATGGTTAGACTCTGTTTCTAACAATTTAAAGATAAGAGGTATAGAACTAAATGAGGCCACAACACTAGTTGCAAATCGAGGATTGTGGCGACGTTTAGTTAATTCTCAGAGGCTTGCAGACTGAACGCTGAAAGGCATAACAGTCTATAATGATAATGTATGTATGTATGTTTCATATCCTAAAGGCCTCCACACACAGAAAGCTAGCTAAAATATGCTTTGCTACGCAACCCAACGAAAACGATTGCTCCGATGAAGTTACATGGAATGGCACACACAGACTGCTGTGCTATGCCTAAGCTAAGCTAAGCTAAGCTATGCTACGCAACTCAACGAAAACGATCGCTCCGATGAAGTTACATGGAATGGCACATACAGATTGTTATGCTAAGCTATGCTGAGCTAAGGAATGCCAAGCTAAATTTTACAGATCTTCAAGGACGCGATTTTCATAGCTGTAGCTGGCTTCGCACATGCGCACAATCACCTTTTTGCCCGGCATCTAGCATGTATGTGGCTTTCGTGAATGACCTCAATACAGTAGTTATTATATTGCTTTATTGTTTCGTGTTTGTTAATTATCATGGAAGGCAGAAGAAAGGAAGAAAGCCTGACTGAAGAGATACAAAAATATTATAGTCTGTCGAGTTATTAAAGATAACCATGAAAGACAACTGTTGGCAAGAAACAAATGAAACTCTAGAAATTGATTGTATGTATCATTTATTACTTTTACTTACATTTCTACCCTACTTTCTATAATTTGGGTACTTTATATTCATTCTTCTTAATATCATCCTCAGTAACAGAGGAAAGTTCATGAAACTGTTCCTGATTTAGACGAAAGTAATATTTTAAATTATTCATCATACCCACGCAATGCTTGAATCAAATTATGGAATTCACCATGAATATTCTCCTTCCAATTTCATTAATACAGAATCTTCTCCTCTTTCTGTTTCTTTTCTTCCTATATCTTCCACCACAGAGGTAAATAAAATAGCCCCCTGTTCAATAAATCCGACAACTTTAAAAACCTGCCTAGCATAGTTTAGCTTCGCTTTTCATTCGTGACATAGCACAACATAGCTTGGGATTGCTTAGCACAGCGTAGCTTACCGTAGCTTAGCATTCTGTGTGTGGTGGCCTTAAGACAAATATTTTGAGGAAATAAAAACAATTCTCTACGTTATTTCGTCCTAATGATATGAATTTTTCAATAATTTAGGGAACTCGAAAACACACAGATTTCTGAACCAGTTTTAAAATATGTAACTTACACACCAAACAGGTTGCCCACATTTTTGTTAAATGTGTTTCTGTAGCATGTACCTTAAGTTTTGTTGAAAAGCATAGCAGATCTAAAGTATCAGCTGTGCATGATGTACGCTATTTTTCTATTTTTTCCAGCCGGGCTGAGTCGCTCAGACGATTGGGGCGCTCGCCTTCTGACCCTAACTTGGCAGGTTTGATCCTGGCTGAAATACGTCAGCCTCGTATCGGTTGATTTACTGGCACGTAAAATAACTCCTGTGGGACAAAATTCTGGCACCTCGGCGTCTCCGAAAACCTTTAAAAGTTGTTAGTAGGACGTAAAAACATTATTATTATTATTATTATTATTATTATTATTATTATTATTATTATTATTATTATTATTATTATTATTATTATTATTATTATTATTATTATTATTATTATTATTATTATTATTATTATTATTACAGGGTTATTCTAAATCATTGTCGGGGTTACAAGAATTCATAACTCACAGTGCAATTGACGTAGGAATATTAATCTTGTTTTGTTGTGTACTGTAACTCATAAAGTTATTTTGACATACATTGCAAAGGCTCGATATGTGCGCCTTGTGTCACTCTACACACATCTACTCGATAGTCCTTCTCTTCCCATACACGAGTCAACATGGCAGCGGTGATGCTTTCGAAGGCGGCTTGGATGCGCTGCTTCACTTCCTGAATATCCACCGGTAGAGGAGGAACAAATACCTGATCTTTAACGTATCCCCACAGGAAGAAATCGCATGGTGTAAGATCTGGTGAACGTGGTGGAAAGGGTAAGAGCATCAGATCACCTTCCGTTCCGCGTCGCATCCATCGTTGTGGAAGTTCTTGGTTTAAAAATGTTCTAAACCCCCTGTGGAAATGAGGTGGTGCACCATCCTGCTGCAGCACGTTATCATCCCTGTCGTCATTCAACTGGGGTAACTGCCATTCTGTGAGCATGTCCAGGTAAGTCAGCCACGTTACTGCCTGTTCATTGAAGAAGAACGGGCCATACCTTCGTGTTTGAAACGGCACAGAACACATTCCCCTTAAGAAAGTCTCGCACATGTTCCACATAACAATGGTGGTTCGTTGCACCCCAAATGCGAACTTTTTGTTTGTTTACCTTTCCACTTACATGAAAAGTAGCTTCGTCACTGAAAATTACTCTGTCAAGAAAACCATCATCTTCTTCAATCCGTTCCTGCAGTGCCATGCAAAAGTTGAAACGTAGGGCTTTGTCATTAGCTGTTAGAGCGTGACGCAGTTGTAGGCGATATGGCTTTACCTTTAGGCGCCTTCGTAATACACGCCATACTTTGGTTTGAGGAACTTGAAGTTCCCTACTACATCTCGTAGTTGATTTCTTAGAACTACGGAGATAAACGCCCCTAATCCGATTCACATCCGCTTCTGACACAGTGGGACGCCCACTGCTTTTCACTTTGCACAAATAACCTGTATCCACAAATTGTGCGTACCATCTGCGAATAGAGTTGTCGGAAGGAGGCTCCTTCCCATATTTTGTCCGAAAATGGCGCTGGACTCTGGTAACGGATCGGTGTTGATGAAATTCAAGAGTACAAAAAGCTTTCTCCTTATCGCTAACCGCCATTTTGTTAAACACTGCTGTTACTGCCATCTGGTGGTAACTTCTGTACTACAGTTGATGCAAAGCAAAACTTTGAGAGTTTGTCTAACAGTACTGCAACAGTAGAAATGGTATGTTTTCCACGTTTTGCAAAAAATATCACGAAACCCCGACAATAATTTAGAATAACCCTGTATTATTGTCATTATTATTATTATTACTATTATTATTATTTCTATTTTTGGGTAATGATATCCACGATATTAAGTCTCTTAAAACAACAATAACCATCAATTTTCTATTTTTGGTTAAATATGAGGAATATTTGCAGCCGGTGAACTTTTCATATGTATTCATTAATACATTTTCTTTAACTTTACACAAGATTTTTCAACATTAATCTATCCCGGACACCCACAGGTGATTGTATTTTTCAATTACTTTTTTTGGTAGGGAGTGTCTAGCTCCATGGCTAAATGGTTAGTGTGCTGGCCCAGGGTCTAAGGGGTCTCAAGTTCGATTCCAGAACGGGTAGGGGAGTTTAAATTCCATTGGTTGATTTCGATGGTTCGAGGGCTGGGAGTATGCGTTCCGTCTTCAGCATTGGAGATCATAGATAGGACTCCATCCTCACAGATGCGCAAGTCGCCTATAAGCGTCAACTAGAAAGACCTGCAGCAGGCCTCTCCGGAGGACACACAGCATAATAATGGTAGGGTGTGGTGGCATCATTTGCAAAACTAATCTATATATATAAAAGCAAGTCGGGCTGGAGCGATGTATATATAAATATTTAAAAATGAAAAAAGACGTGAATTAATGAGGCACTTCCAGAAATCTCAGAAATTTGAAACTTGGTACGAGGGAAACTGATGACCCCAGGATCCCTAGAAAAATCGGAAATTCTCAAAATTCCCTGAAGGGGGCACGCTGGGGGGGCTCAAATTTTGGGCTCAGCATAAGAACACAGTCGTATAGTATATCCAAAACGATAACCTATAGGTTTCGTGGGCTTAAAAATTTTCGGGAATTTCCTCATTTTTATCCCCCATCCCCCCAAATCAAGATGGCGGCACAACCTGCGAAACGAGGTAGACAATTGAAATTTGGTGAAATTATAGCTTTTGGTCCCTAACCGACGGGAAAATTCCAAGATGTTCAAATTTTTCACTTTTTACCCCCAAAGATATCGAAATACGGAGGCAATTTTAATGACTGTGCAGACATTCTTTTGAGCTATTTTTTGGCTAAACGGTAAGTCGTATCACAAAACGGATGGCACAATGTCGCTTCAATTCGGAGTGATCTACAACTTTGGTCCTGTGATATTTTGTCGTATCTCTCTCCCTTATACGTTAAATTCGGCCGTATTTCTGGATTGTTCGTAAATTTGGTGATTTTTACAAGTATATTTTATTGTTTGACACACTTATAACAATGATAGGATCATCACGTTGTGTGCGCACATTGGCACGATTAAGGGACATATGTGTACCAAATTTCATGATTCTAGCTTATACATAAGTAGGCAAAATGTAATGTAAAATGTTAAAAATGAACCCAAATTTCACCCTATTCAAAATTTGAACTCTATTTACCCCCTTAATATGGGAGATACGAGGAAATGGTTTAGAAACAAACATGTAGAGCGATAAATGAGGCGTCTGATGGCGCAAACCGTTTCTTAATATCATGAACCGTTTAGGAGATATGAATCTCGAAGTGGAAGTCTGCACTTTTCAACGTGCTCATGCTTATCCGTCATCTATATATATAAAAGCAAGTCGGGCTGGAGCGATGTATATATAAATATTTAAAAATGAAAAAAGACGTGAATTAATGAGGCACTTCCATAAATCTCAGAAATTTGAAACTTGGTACAAGGGAAACTGATGACCCCAGGATCCCTAGAAAAATCGGAAATTCTCAAAATTCCCTGAAGGGGGCACGCTGGGGGGGCTCAAATTTTGGGCTCAGCATAAGAACACAGTCGTATAGTATATCCAAAACGATAACCTATAGGTTTCGTGGGCTTAAAAATTTTCGGGAATTTCCTCATTTTTATCCCCCATCCCCCCCAAATCAAGATGGCGGCACAACCTGCGAAACGAGGTAGACAATTGAAATTTGGTGAAATTATAGCTTTTGGTCCCTAACCGACGGGAAAATTCCAAGATGTTCAAATTTTTCACTTTTTACCCCCAAAGATATCGAAATACGGAGGCAATTTTAATGACTGTGCAGATATTCCTTTTGAGCTATTTTTTGGCTAAACGGTAAGTCGTATCACAAAACGGATGGCACAATGTCCCTTCAATTTGGAGTTATCTACAACTTTGGTCCTGTGACATTTTGTCGTATCTCTCTCCCTTATACGTTAAATTCGGCCGTATTTCTGGATTGTTCGTAAATTTGGTGATTTTTACAAGTATATTTTATTGTTTGACACACTTATAACAATGATAGGATCATCACGTTGTGTGCGCACATTGGCACGATTAAGGGACATATGTGTACCAAATTTCATGATTCTAGCTTATACATAAGTAGGCAAAATGTAATGTAAAATGTTAAAAATGCACCCAAATTTCACCCTATTCAAAATTTGAACTCAATTTACCCCCTTAATATGGGAGATACGAGGAAATGGTTTAGAAACAAACATGTAGAGCGATAAATGAGGCGTCTGATGGAGCAAACCGTTTCTTAATATCATAAACCGTTTAGGAGATATGAATCTCGAAGTGGAAGTCTGCACTTTTCAACGTGCTCATGCTTATCCGTCATCTATCTATATATATAAAAGCAAGTCGGGCTGGAGCGATGTATATATAAATATTTAAAAATGAAAAAAGACGTGAATTAATGAGGCACTTCCAGAAATCTCAGAAATTTGAAACTTGGTACAAGGGAAACTGATGACCCCAGGATCCCTAGAAAAATCGGAAATTCTCAAAATTCCCTGAAGGGGGCACGCTGGGGGGGCTCAAATTTTGGGCTCAGCATAAGAACACAGTCGTATAGTATATCCAAAACGATAACCTATAGGTTTCGTGGGCTTAAAAATTTTCGGGAATTTCCTCATTTTTATCCCCCATCCCCCCCAAATCAAGATGGCGGCACAACCTGCGAAACGAGGTAGACAATTGAAATTTGGTGAAATTATAGCTTTTGGTCCCTAACCGACGGGAAAATTCCAAGATGTTCAAATTTTTCACTTTTTACCCCCAAAGATATCGAAATACGGAGGCAATTTTAATGACTGTGCAGATATTCCTTTTGAGCTATTTTTTGGCTAAACGGTAAGTCGTATCACAAAACGGATGGCACAATGTCCCTTCAATTTGGAGTTATCTACAACTTTGGTCCTGTGACATTTTGTCGTATCTCTCTCCCTTATACGTTAAATTCGGCCGTATTTCTGGATTGTTCGTAAATTTGGTGATTTTTACAAGTATATTTTATTGTTTGACACACTTATAACAATGATAGGATCATCACGTTGTGTGCGCACATTGGCACGATTAAGGGACATATGTGTACCAAATTTCATGATTCTAGCTTATACATAAGTAGGCAAAATGTAATGTAAAATGTTAAAAATGCACCCAAATTTCACCCTATTCAAAATTTGAACTCAATTTACCCCCTTAATATGGGAGATACGAGGAAATGGTTTAGAAACAAACATGTAGAGCGATAAATGAGGCGTCTGATGGAGCAAACCGTTTCTTAATATCATAAACCGTTTAGGAGATATGAATCTCGAAGTGGAAGTCTGCACTTTTCAACGTGCTCATGCTTATCCGTCATCTATCTATATATATAAAAGCAAGTCGGGCTGGAGCGATGTATATATAAATATTTAAAAATGAAAAAAGACGTGAATTAATGAGGCACTTCCAGAAATCTCAGAAATTTGAAACTTGGTACGAGGGAAACTGATGACCCCAGGATCCCTAGAAAAATCGGAAATTCTCAAAATTCCCTGAAGGGGGCACGCTGGGGGGGCTCAAATTTTGGGCTCAGCATAAGAACACAGTCGTATAGTATATCCAAAACGATAACCTATAGGTTTCGTGGGCTTAAAAATTTTCGGGAATTTCCTCATTTTTATCCCCCATCCCCCCAAATCAAGATGGCGGCACAACCTGCGAAACGAGGTAGACAATTGAAATTTGGTGAAATTATAGCTTTTGGTCCCTAACCGACGGGAAAATTCCAAGATGTTCAAATTTTTCACTTTTTACCCCCAAAGATATGAAATACGGAGGCAATTTTAATGACTGTGCAGACATTCCTTTTGAGCTATTTTTTGGCTAAACGGTAAGTCGTATCACAAAACGGATGGCACAATGTCGCTTCAATTCGGAGTGATCTACAACTTTGGTCCTGTGATATTTTGTCGTATCTCTCTCCCTTATACGTTAAATTCGGCCGTATTTCTGGATTGTTCGTAAATTTGGTGATTTTTACAAGTATATTTTATTGTTTGACACACTTATAACAATGATAGGATCATCACGTTGTGTGCGCACATTGGCACTACTAAGGGACATATGTGTACCAAATTTCATGATTCTAACTTATACATAAGTAGGCAAAATGTAATGTAAAATGTTAAAAATGCACCCAAATTTCACCCTATTCAAAATTTGAACTCAATTTACCCCCTTAATATGGGAGATACGAGGAAATGGTTTAGAAACAAACATGTAGAGCAATAAATGAGGCGTCTGATGGAGCAAACCGTTTCTTAATATCATAAACCGTTTAGGAGATATGAATCTCGAAGTGGAAGTCTGCACTTTTCAACGTGCTCATGCTTATCCGTCATCTATATATATAAAAGCAAGTCGGGCTGGAGCGATGTATATATAAATATTTAAAAATGAAAAAAGACGTGAATTAATGAGGCACTTCCAGAAATCTCAGAAATTTGAAACTTGGTACGAGGGAAACTGATGACCCCAGGATCCCTAGAAAAATCGGAAATTCTCAAAATTCCCTGAAGGGGGCACGCTGGGGGGGCTCAAATTTTGGGCTCAGCATAAGAACACAGTCGTATAGTATATCCAAAACGATAACCTATAGGTTTCGTGGGCTTAAAAATTTTCGGGAATTTCCTCATTTTTATCCCCCATCCCCCCAAATCAAGATGGCGGCACAACCTGCGAAACGAGGTAGACAATTGAAATTTGGTGAAATTATAGCTTTTGGTCCCTAAACGACGGGAAAATTCCAAGATGTTCAAATTTTTCACTTTTTACCACCAAAGATATCGAAATACGGAGGCAATTTTAATGACTGTGCAGACATTCCTTTTGAGCTATTTTTTGGCTAAACGGTAAGTCGTATCACAAAACGGATGGCACAATGTCGCTTCAATTCGGAGTGATCTACAACTTTGGTCCTGTGATATTTTGTCGTATCTCTCTCCCTTATCTATATATATAAAAGCAAGTCGGGCTGGAGCGATGTATATATAAATATTTAAAAATGAAAAAAGACGTGAATTAATGAGGCACTTCCAGAAATCTCAGAAATTTGAAACTTGGTACGAGGGAAACTGATGACCCCAGGATCCCTAGAAAAATCGGAAATTCTCAAAATTCCCTGAAGGGGGCACGCTGGGGGGGGCTCAAATTTTGGGCTCAGCATAAGAACACAGTCGTATAGTATATCCAAAACGATAACCTATAGGTTTCGTGGGCTTAAAAATTTTCGGGAATTTCCTCATTTTTATCCCCCATCCCCCCAAATCAAGATGGCGGCACAACCTGCGAAACGAGGTAGACAATTGAAATTTGGTGAAATTATAGCTTTTGGTCCCTAAACGACGGGAAAATTCCAAGATGTTCAAATTTTTCACTTTTTACCCCCAAAGATATCGAAATACGGAGGCAATTTTAATGACTGTGCAGACATTCCTTTTGAGCTATTTTTTGGCTAAACGGTAAGTCGTATCACAAAACGGATGGCACAATGTCGCTTCAATTCGGAGTGATCTACAACTTTGGTCCTGTGATATTTTGTCGTATCTCTCTCCCTTATCTATATATATAAAAGCAAGTCGGGCTGGAGCGATGTATATATAAATATTTAAAAATGAAAAAAGACGTGAATTAATGAGGCACTTCCAGAAATCTCAGAAATTTGAAACTTGGTACGAGGGAAACTGATGACCCCAGGATCCCTAGAAAAATCGGAAATTCTCAAAATTCCCTGAAGGGGGCACGCTGGGGGGGCTCAAATTTTGGGCTCAGCATAAGAACACAGTCGTATAGTATATCCAAAACGATAACCTATAGGTTTCGTGGGCTTAAAAATTTTCGGGAATTTCCTCATTTTTATCCCCCATCCCCCCAAATCAAGATGGCGGCACAACCTGCGAAACGAGGTAGACAATTGAAATTTGGTGAAATTATAGCTTTTGGTCCCTAAACGACGGGAAAATTCCAAGATGTTCAAATTTTTCACTTTTTACCCCCAAAGATATCGAAATACGGAGGCAATTTTAATGACTGTGCAGACATTCCTTTTGAGCTATTTTTTGGCTAAACGGTAAGTCGTATCACAAAACGGATGGCACAATGTCGCTTCAATTCGGAGTGATCTACAACTTTGGTCCTGTGACATTTTGTCGTATCTCTCTCCCTTATACGTTAAATTCGGCCGTATTTCTGGATTGTTCGTAAATTTGGTGATTTTTACAAGTATATTTTATTGTTTGACACACTTATAACAATGATAGGATCATCACGTTGTGTGCGCACATTGGCACGATTAAGGGACATATGTGTACCAAATTTCATGATTCTAGCTTATACATAAGTAGGCAAAATGTAATGTAAAATGTTAAAAATGCACCCAAATTTCACCCTATACAAAATTTGAACTCAATTTACCCCCTTAATATGGGAGATACGAGGAAATGGTTTAGAAACAAACATGTAGAGCGATAAATGAGGCGTCTGATGGCGCAAACCGTTTCTTAATATCATAAACCGTTTAGGAGATATGAATCTCGAAGTGGAAGTCTGCACTTTTCAACGTGCTCATGCTTATCCGTCATCTATATATATAAAAGCAAGTCGGGCTGGAGCGATGTATATATAAATATTTAAAAATGAAAAAAGACGTGAATTAATGAGGCACTTCCAGACATCTCAGAAATTTGAAACTTGGTACGAGGGAAACTGATGACCCCAGGATCCCTAGAAAAATCGGAAATTCTCAAAATTCCCTGAAGGGGGCACGCTGGGGGGGCTCAAATTTTGGGCTCAGCATAAGAACACAGTCGTATAGTATATCCAAAACGATAACCTATAGGTTTCGTGGGCTTAAAAATTTTCGGGAATTTCCTCATTTTTATCCCCCGTCCCTCCAAATCAAGATGGCGGCACAACCTGCGAAACGAGGTAGACAATTGAAATTTGGTGAAATTATAGCTTTTGGTCCCTAACCGACGGGAAAATTCCAAGATGTTCAAATTTTTCACTTTTTACCCCCAAAGATATCGAAATACGGAGGCAATTTTAATGACTGTGCAGACATTCTTTTGAGCTATTTTTTGGCTAAACGGTAAGTCGTATCACAAAACGGATGGCACAATGTCGCTTCAATTCGGAGTGATCTACAACTTTGGTCCTGTGATATTTTGTCGTATCTCTCTCCCTTAATCGTTAAATTCGGCCGTATTTCTGGATTGTTCGTAAATTTGGTGATTTTTACAAGTATATTTTATTGTTTGACACACTTATAACAATGATAGGATCATCACGTTGTGTGCGCACATTGGCACGATTAAGGGACATATGTGTACCAAATTTCATGATTCTAGCTTATACATAAGTAGGCAAAATGTAATGTAAAATGTTAAAAATGAACCCAAATTTCACCCTATTCAAAATTTGAACTCTATTTACCCCCTTAATATGGGAGATACGAGGAAATGGTTTAGAAACAAACATGTAGAGCGATAAATGAGGCGTCTGATGGCGCAAACCGTTTCTTAATATCATAAACCGTTTAGGAGATATGAATCTCGAAGTGGAAGTCTGCACTTTTCAACGTGCTCATGCTTATCCGTCATCTATATATATAAAAGCAAGTCGGGCTGGAGCGATGTATATATAAATATTTAAAAATGAAAAAAGACGTGAATTAATGAGGCACTTCCATAAATCTCAGAAATTTGAAACTTGGTACAAGGGAAACTGATGACCCCAGGATCCCTAGAAAAATCGGAAATTCTCAAAATTCCCTGAAGGGGGCACGCTGGGGGGGCTCAAATTTTGGGCTCAGCATAAGAACACAGTCGTATAGTATATCCAAAACGATAACCTATAGGTTTCGTGGGCTTAAAAATTTTCGGGAATTTCCTCATTTTTATCCCCCATCCCCCCAAATCAAGATGGCGGCACAACCTGCGAAACGAGGTAGACAATTGAAATTTGGTGAAATTATAGCTTTGGCACGACTAACCGACGGGAAAATTCCAAGATGTTCAAATTTTTCACTTTTTACCCCCAAAGATATCGAAATACGGAGGCAATTTTAATGACTGTGCAGATATTCCTTTTGAGCTATTTTTTGGCTAAACGGTAAGTCGTATCACAAAACGGATGGCACAATGTCCCTTCAATTTGGAGTTATCTACAACTTTGGTCCTGTGACATTTTGTCGTATCTCTCTCCCTTATACGTTAAATTCGGCCGTATTTCTGGATTGTTCGTAAATTTGGTGATTTTTACAAGTATATTTTATTGTTTGACACACTTATAACAATGATAGGATCATCACGTTGTGTGCGCACATTGGCACGATTAAGGGACATATGTGTACCAAATTTCATGATTCTAGCTTATACATAAGTAGGCAAAATGTAATGTAAAATGTTAAAAATGCACCCAAATTTCACCCTATTCAAAATTTGAACTCAATTTACCCCCTTAATATGGGAGATACGAGGAAATGGTTTAGAAACAAACATGTAGAGCGATAAATGAGGCGTCTGATGGCGCAAACCGTTTCTTAATATCATAAACCGTTTAGGAGATATGAATCTCGAAGTGGAAGTCTGCACTTTTCAACGTGCTCATGCTTATCCGTCATCTATCTATATATATAAAAGCAAGTCGGGCTGGAGCGATGTATATATAAATATTTAAAAATGAAAAAAGACGTGAATTAATGAGGCACTTCCAGAAATCTCAGAAATTTGAAACTTGGTACGAGGGAAACTGATGACCCCAGGATCCCTAGAAAAATCGGAAATTCTCAAAATTCCCTGAAGGGGGCACGCTGGGGGGGCTCAAATTTTGGGCTCAGCATAAGAACACAGTCGTATAGTATATCCAAAACGATAACCTATAGGTTTCGTGGGCTTAAAAATTTTCGGGAATTTCCTCATTTTTATCCCCCATCCCCCCAAATCAAGATGGCGGCACAACCTGCGAAACGAGGTAGACAATTGAAATTTGGTGAAATTATAGCTTTTGGTCCCTAAACGACGGGAAAATTCCAAGATGTTCAAATTTTTCACTTTTTACCACCAAAGATATCGAAATACGGAGGCAATTTTAATGACTGTGCAGACATTCCTTTTGAGCTATTTTTTGGCTAAACGGTAAGTCGTATCACAAAACGGATGGCACAATGTCGCTTCAATTCGGAGTGATCTACAACTTTGGTCCTGTGATATTTTGTCGTATCTCTCTCCCTTATCTATATATATAAAAGCAAGTCGGGCTGGAGCGATGTATATATAAATATTTAAAAATGAAAAAAGACGTGAATTAATGAGGCACTTCCAGAAATCTCAGAAATTTGAAACTTGGTACGAGGGAAACTGATGACCCCAGGATCCCTAGGAAAATCGGAAATTCTCAAAATTCCCTGAAGGGGGCACGCTGGGGGGGCTCAAATTTTGGGCTCAGCATAAGAACACAGTCGTATAGTATATCCAAAACGATAACCTATAGGTTTCGTGGGCTTAAAAATTTTCGGGAATTTCCTCATTTTTATCCCCCATCCCCCCAAATCAAGATGGCGGCACAACCTGCGAAACGAGGTAGACAATTGAAATTTGGTGAAATTATAGCTTTTGGTCCCTAAACGACGGGAAAATTCCAAGATGTTCAAATTTTTCACTTTTTACCCCCAAAGATATCGAAATACGGAGGCAATTTTAATGACTGTGCAGACATTCCTTTTGAGCTATTTTTTGGCTAAACGGTAAGTCGTATCACAAAACGGATGGCACAATGTCGCTTCAATTCGGAGTGATCTACAACTTTGGTCCTGTGATATTTTGTCGTATCTCTCTCCCTTATACGTTAAATTCGGCCGTATTTCTGGATTGTTCGTAAATTTGGTGATTTTTACAAGTATATTTTATTGTTTGACACACTTATAACAATGATAGGATCATCACGTTGTGTGCGCACATTGGCACGATTAAGGGACATATGTGTACCAAATTTCATGATTCTAGCTTATACATAAGTAGGCAAAATGTAATGTAAAATGTTAAAAATGCACCCAAATTTCACCCTATTCAAAATTTGAACTCAATTTACCCCCTTAATATGGGAGATACGAGGAAATGGTTTAGAAACAAACATGTAGAGCGATAAATGAGGCGTCTGATGGCGCAAACCGTTTCTTAATATCATAAACCGTTTAGGAGATATGAATCTCGAAGTGGAAGTCTGCACTTTTCAACGTGCTCATGCTTATCCGTCATCTATATATATAAAAGCAAGTCGGGCTGGAGCGATGTATATATAAATATTTAAAAATGAAAAAAGACGTGAATTAATGAGGCACTTCCAGAAATCTCAGAAATTTGAAACTTGGTACGAGGGAAACTGATGACCCCAGGATCCCTAGAAAAATCGGAAATTCTCAAAATTCCCTGAAGGGGGCACGCTGGGGGGGCTCAAATTTTGGGCTCAGCATAAGAACACAGTCGTATAGTATATCCAAAACGATAACCTATAGGTTTCGTGGGCTTAAAAATTTTCGGGAATTTCCTCATTTTTATCCCCCATCCCCCCCAAATCAAGATGGCGGCACAACCTGCGAAACGAGGTAGACAATTGAAATTTGGTGAAATTATAGCTTTTGGTCCCTAACCGACGGGAAAATTCCAAGATGTTCAAATTTTTCACTTTTTACCCCCAAAGATATCGAAATACGGAGGCAATTTTAATGACTGTGCAGATATTCCTTTTGAGCTATTTTTTGGCTAAACGGTAAGTCGTATCACAAAACGGATGGCACAATGTCCCTTCAATTTGGAGTTATCTACAACTTTGGTCCTGTGACATTTTGTCGTATCTCTCTCCCTTATACGTTAAATTCGGCCGTATTTCTGGATTGTTCGTAAATTTGGTGATTTTTACAAGTATATTTTATTGTTTGACACACTTATAACAATGATAGGATCATCACGTTGTGTGCGCACATTGGCACGATTAAGGGACATATGTGTACCAAATTTCATGATTCTAGCTTATACATAAGTAGGCAAAATGTAATGTAAAATGTTAAAAATGCACCCAAATTTCACCCTATTCAAAATTTGAACTCAATTTACCCCCTTAATATGGGAGATACGAGGAAATGGTTTAGAAACAAACATGTAGAGCGATAAATGAGGCGTCTGATGGCGAAAACCGTTTCTTAATATCATAAACCGTTTAGGAGATATGAATCTCGAAGTGGAAGTCTGCACTTTTCAACGTGCTCATGCTTATCCGTCATCTATATAAATAAAATTGTTTCTGTTTGTCTGTTTGTCTGTCTGTTTGTCTGTTCCACCATCACGTCGAAACGGCTGGATAGATCTCAACCAAACTTCATATTTAGAGTATACTGACCCCGGGGAAGGTTTCGATATGCATATCATTTTAAAATCTTTCAAAAGACGGGGGTTTTATAGGAAAAACGGTTTTCCTCCATTTTCTCTTATACTATTATAGGCAAAATATCGAATTTGTCGTATAAGGACGAGACAAAGCTCAATTTAATCCTCTTGACGCAAAGAACAAAACTCGGTAAGCCCTACGGGCCCGAAAACCATGTTTTAAGGCCCTAAAACCAACCGTTACGGAGATATTGGCACCACACTACCCCTGCTCTAGGAATCGGATAAAGAAATGAACTGCCGTAACCATGGCAACGTCAGCTCCAGGATTCTAGAGCAGTGAGATTATGCATGTACGTTTGGGCATAGCTGTCAACCAAAATAGGTACAAATAAGACTTAATATCTGGGAAAAAAATATACTGTTGTGTAAGGCACTCATAGGACTCCTTTGGGCGGGGATGGAAAGGGGGTGAAGAACGAGTGTAAAAATCTTACTATATATAGAAATGGAAGTGTGTGTGTAAATGACACATCTCCAACTAAACCACTGGAGCAATTTCAACCAAACTTGGTACACGAATCACTTACTATTGGGAGACGATCACTGTGGGGGGTAAGCCATCCCTAGCGCCCTTAAGGGAGAAGGTCAGGGGGGTGGTAGTTACAATAATAATCGAGAATAGTGTCGAATTCATAGTTTTCGGGGTCGCTGAGTTGAAAAGTGATACTCTAGAATTTTTTTAAAATCCAGCCCCCTTTTAGGTTGGGAGCAAAGGGTGGGGGGGTGGGGTGAGATATAGAAATAATTAAAAACAGTTTCGAATCCATAGATTTCAGGGTCTCTGAGATGAATAGTATTACTCCGGATTTTTTGCAAATCCAAGTGGGGAGCGAAGGGGGTGAGATATAAAATTAATCGAAAAACTACATATAAAAATATTATCTTCTTCTTCTTACTATATATAAAAATTGATGTATGTGTGTGCGTGGGTGTGTGGGTGTGGGTGTGTATATGACACATCTCCTCCTAAACCACTGGAGCAATTTCACCAAACGTGGTACACTTATCAATTAGTATCAGGAGACAAACCGCGTGAGGGTAAGACACCCCTAGCACCCTTTTGGCAGGGGGCGAGGGGAGTGGTATAAAATAATCTTATAAATAAAGTTGTTCGTTTCTGTTTGTCTGTTTGTTTGTTTGTTTGTTTGTTTGTTTGTTTGTTTGTTTGTTTGTTTGTTTGTTTGTTTGTTTGTTTGGCTTAAGTGCGGCCAATATCCAGTATTCGGGAGATAGTAGGTTCGAACCCCACTGTCGGCAGCTCTGAAAATGGTTTTCCGTGGTTTCCCATTTTCACACCAGGCAAATGCTGGGGCTGTACCTTAATTAAGGCCACGGCCGATTCCTTCCAACTCCTATCCCTTCCCTGTCCCATCGTCGCCATAAGACCTATCTGTGTCGGTGCGACGTAAAGCAACTAGCAAAATAAAAAGAATAAAAATGTTTGTTTGTTCCACCATCACGTCGAAAGGGCTGGATAGATCTCAACCAAACTTCATATTTAGAGTATACTCACCCCGGGGAAGGTTTCGATATGCATATCATTTTAAAATCTTTGAAAAGACGGGGGTCTATAGGAAAACCACAACGGTCTTCCTCCATTTTCTCTTATACTATTGATTTTCTGCAAACTCTGTGGACCGTATGTGAAAGGTCTCTTCATCACAAACAACTTTCGTTGTGTTCATAATTTACCTTACTCTTCAAATGACGGAGAAATTTACTATTTTCTGCCGATACCATGCTCGGCATTGAGGGACCGACAGAGCGATAACGAATATATGGGTTACCATGGCAACGTCTCTGACTGCTTGCCAGCAGGGAAGTAACGTATTGTCATTTTCCTCATCATTCCTTTAAATTCGTGGTTGTTCCTTGGGTAGAAAGCAAGAGAGTCGTCAATCGGCCATTCTGCGGGATATTGGCGGAATATCATTGGAGGTTATAACCGTCCTCGAATAGCATAAGTAATAACACAAATATTCATCTTCTTATCTGATTACCTAAGAATCCCTGCGCCTAAATTTCTCTCCGATTACCGCTTTCTTATATCCATAACTCACTCCGGCATAATTTATTGAGGAGCATTTGATTTTCCAATACATTCACTTGGTATTTATATATTTGTCGTCATCCGGATGTCCTCTGTTATAATCTATTTTCTATTAATTTCAACTTACTAAACTGTATTACTTTCTTCCTTAATTACCACGTATGTATGCGAGTGCTAATCCCGAATGCTGTACACTCTTTCCTTTGAGGAAATATTCTAAGCTATGCAAATGTATAACTTCTGGCCCAGGAAAATTCCGAAATATGGATGCAATTTTAACGGCGGTGCAGACCTTCGTTTCGGGGTAATTGGTGGCTAATCAGTAAGTCGTATCAAAAGTCACAAAGCAAATTGCGTTTCATTTTGGAGAGATCTACAACTTTTGTCCTGTGACTTTTCGTCGTATTTCTATCCCTAATACATTAAACACAAGTTGATTTTGTACTTTTACACGTATATGTTATCATTTGGCACACTTATAGGAAAGGTAGAATCATGACATTCGGCACGCACATTGACATGACCATTGGCAATGTTATAGCCAAATTTTATGATTCTAGCTGTCACATGAGAATCAAAAATATAAAGTAGCATTCAAAAACTGTACAAGATTTCACCCCATTCAATGACTCTAACTCAATCTAACCCATAAATAAAGGAGATACGAGGAGATGTCATAGGACCAACCATGTAGAGCACTGAAAGGGGCGTCTGATGGTGAAGTCCGTTTGTAGATACGTCGTACAGTTGCAAAGCAGTAACTATCGAAATAAAGGTCTACACTTCTAGAGTATGTCTGTACATTGACAATTTTGGCGAAATTTCCGTACAGTTATCCGTTTCAGGTGTAATAATGACCATCTGCATATATTCTGTTTTGGTGTCTGTCTGTTTGTTTGTTTGTCTGTTTGTCTAAAACTTGGAAACTACTGGATATATTTCCACCAAACTTGATATTTAGAATCCATCTGTCCTTTGGTAGGTTTTAGGGCAAGTATTGTTTCTGAATCCCTGAATTGACTGGGGGATTATACGAAACCGAAACCGTCATTTTGCAACCAAACTTAATGTAAATTTAGCTGCCGTAATGGAAATTAATTTCTAGGCCTTTTTCCTCATGTGCATCATTTCAATACGAGGATTAATAAGGGAGATATCATTAACGGACCGTTTTCCGGTACAAGTCCCACCGGACTTAACTCAAGAGCGGGTGCGTGTAAAGCGTATGTTTTACAACTTGAAAACTACTGAAGATATTTGAGTCAAACTTTATATTAACATCCACCTGTCCAACGGTAGGTGTTAATCGTCAATAACATTTCATGTTCCCGGAATGGACTGGCGGTTTATAGGGAACCGAAATGGTGATTTTACTCTTCCAGAATATATACAGTACAAGACCAACCTGACTGGAAATCGACCAAACATGATGGAATTCCATCTCTAAAACTTTTTTTCATGTGCATTTTTTCGACAGGAGGATTAATAAGGGAGATATCATAAACGGTCCGTTTTTCCGGTTAAGTCCAGCGGATATAGCCCAAAAGGTGTTGTACGTGGAGCAGGTTCCTTATTTATCTATGTAAATAAAATCGTAACTACTGTGTGCCTGTACATAGACTATTTTGTCGAAATTTTCGTACAGCTACACGCTTAAGGGGTAATAATGATCATCTGCATATTTTTTGGTTTAGTATCTTGAAAGTTCTACTTTTTACACTTCTCACTGAAAACCCAGATTGCGGCATAATCTGCCAGTCGAGAAAGAAAACTGAAATTTGGCAAAATTTTACGACTTAGCCTGTAACGGGCGGAAAACTTCCAAGAGCTTTAAATTTTTCCCTTTCTATCCCGAAGAATATCGAAATATGGAGGCAATTTTAATGATGGTGTAGACCTTCGGGAAGTATCATCACATAACGGATGGCACAATCCCCGTTCAATTTCGAGTGATCTACAACCTTGGTCGTACGACTTTTTGTCGTATTTATATCCATTTTACGTTTGACTTGTCTCTATTTCTCGATCTTAAGTAAAGTAGTACTTTTCACATACATAATTCATACCTTCCATCACTTAGAGGAAAGATAGAATCATCATACTCTACACGAAAATTGGTCCACCCAGTAGCCATATGTGAGCCAAATGCTATGTATGTAGCTGTCACTTAATTATCCGAAAAGCAATGCAATGTGAGATAATCTTACACAAATTTTACCCAAGTTTCTAACTCAATCTGACCCATGAATAGATGAGATATCATATGACCAGCAATTTAGGCCGCTAAATCCGGCGTCTTATGGTACAATCTTTTCTCGATATGATGTACCGTTTAGAAGCAGTTAATCTGTAAATGAAGGTCTGCAATATTGTAAACAAGCACATACTTTCGTATGTCGAACTATATATATTCACTGATGTCGATTTTGTAGCGATCGAGAAAGGGTGTGTCTGCTATTGTAATCAGTACTCCGCACACCGACTATGACTGGCAGTAGGAATGGAGTCCTTCTCCAATTCCTGTGTAACTGGCATTAATGAGGCAGGCCTACCATTGTAATGAATAATTCACTTCTCGATTTGACTTTCAGAAGGCAAGGGAGCATGCAGCATACAGTCTTTGGCTGTAGGCAAGCGTTCCCGCAGTTATAAACAGATGTACCCATCTAAAATGTGACTGGCATTAGGCATACTGGCCTGCAATTTTGATGGAAACTCATCAACTTGGTGTGACTGGCAGGAAGCTGGCTGGCAGTTGGAAAAGGGGCCTATCATTATAATGATAACTGCACAACTCAATTTTGACTGGTTGTAGGGAAGTTTCCTGCCATTATAATAAAAACTCTTCAATTTGTAATATGTCTGGAGGTAGGAAAGGGGGCCTGCAATTGTAACGGAAACTCCCCAAATAGATTGTGACCGCGCAGTAGGCAATGGGGCCTGCAATTATAATGTAAACTTCCCAACTCGATTGTGAATCGCAGTAGGGAAGTGAGCCTGTCGTTATCATCACAAATCCGTAACAAGCACTTTACACTGGAAACAACGTATGGGGACCTCTGCATATTGTTTCTCGGATAACGCTAAGAGACATGCTATTTTAAAACAATCTTATTTACTGCATGTACAGTATTTACTTCAATATTCGTATACAATGCAGAATACCGTAGCGAAGCACGGGTACATTTGCTAGTTTGTTATACATACAGTACATAAACACTTCAGTATGGACTGGTATGCCTTTCAGCATTCAATCTGGAAGCCTCCGTGAATGAATTAAGCGCCACCACAATCCTTTAATTGCACCCAGTTCTGTGGCCGTGTTTTCTTCCACAACTCTTAAATACTTAAAACCTGAATCTAATTAACGTCACCTAGCCCAGTTTTACTCCTCCCCCCCCCCCAGCTCGGCCTCCACGGGGAATTTACCGTTTCTAGGGACCTGGTTGCTTGGAAGTACTTCATTAATTCACGACAAACTTCATTTATAACCTATTCATCACTACACTTCAACTTTCATTCATTAGTGTAGATTACCTCGTCAAAATCTCGAAAATTTTCCCAGACCCTTTGTCGAGTTTAAGTCCTCAAAACCTATAAGTCACTGTTTTGGAAAATATACTTCCGACTGGGTAAAACATGCTGACGATATGTACTTATGGTCTAAAAACAAAAAAAAACGACCGAGAGGATTCGTCTCGCTGACCATGCGTCACCTTATAATCTGCAGGCCTTCGGGCAGGGCAGCGATCGCTTGGTAGGCTGAGATCCGTCAGGGTTGTAGTTATGTACTTTTGCTAACTTTCTTCTGGGCCTCAGTTTCATATCACAAAAATTCCCTTCTCCCTCAGTTCGGTTCCCTTGGGGAATTTCGGGAATTTTCAAAGTTTGTAGGGATTTTGGGGGTGCCAGGTTCTTTGCTACCAATTGTTTAAGTTTCTGGACTGTCTTCAATTGCCTAATTAATTCATGTCTATTTTCATTTTTATACCTACCTTAATATATCACTACATTTCGACTTCTATTTATAGTACAGGTAGATAGATAGATAGATAGATAGATAGATAGATAGATAGATAGATAGATAGAATATTAATATTATAAAACATACATAGGCTACATTTTGGTTACAAATTATCTTCTTTAAAATACATTGTCAAAAATACATAAAAATGATAAGATTTTTTGTTTGATATTGTATGCGAATTTGTATGTGGTTAAGGGTAAGAAAGGGCCAAGAACCCTAACTCCGCCACTTTATGCAGACTCAAATAAATAATAAACATGGACGTGACAAAAGTGTAAAAAAATAAGAAAATGATTTTAATAATAATAATGTTATTTTGCTTTACTTCCCACTAACTAATTTTGTAGTTTTCGGAGAATCCGAGGTGCCGGAATTTATTCTCGCAGGAGTTATTTTACGTGCCAGTAAATCTACCGACACGAGGATGACGTATTTGAGCACCTTCAAATACCATCGGACTGAGCCAGAATCGAACCTGCCTAGTTGGTGCCAGAAGGCCAGTGCCTCAACTGTCTGAGCCACTCAGTCCGGCAAAAAATACTTTCTCTAGGAAAGGTGTTCGTTTTATATCACCTCCAAAGGTCACATTTTATTTTTAAAACATCATTTCTTATATTTTTTAGGAATTATTCAGAAACATTATTATTATTATGTACCTTGAGTTTCATGACGTGGGTTCGATTCCCCACTAGGAAGTCGAAAAATTTATGTAGTGAGATTTCCACTTCTGGAGGTGCACATTTCCCTGAGGTTCACCCAGCCTACACCAAAACTGACTACCAGGTTAATTCCTGGGTGAAAAGGCGGCCGGGCATAGAGCTAACCACATTATCTCACCAAGTGCCGAGGTTACGGATAGTGGAAGTCTTTACCTTCCACCCCTCCAAGGGCCTTCATGGCCTGTACGGAGATGACTTACCTTTACTTCGCTTTGATATTGAGTTTTATTCTGACTGTGTTCTTGTGTGTGTTGCAGATTGGCCGGTAAAGGCAGAAGAGACCGAAAGTTCATGGGAAGTGTTGCGTCCTTGTCTGTGGTTCAGTCGGACTACGTGGACCGGACATTGCAGACCACTGACGTCCAGGGTCTGACCTCGCCGCGCGCTTCACCAGACCCACGCACTACGGTAAGATGTTATAACTATTGATCTAGTCATCAATGAGTAATCGGCATTGATCTTTGTTTATTCCCTATACCTTAAGGTGACTTTTCAAAGCTGTAAATGCCGTCTTTAAAGGGTAGCTGTTCGGCGTACACAGAGCAATCCCTGACCCTTTATCTCACACTGTCAGACAAAATTAGCTTCAAAGATCTTTCAGACTACCATTTCAATAATACCTTGTAGTGGGCCTCTGCTATGCTTAAGAGTAGAAAGACATCTGGGGGAGTAATTTACAGTCCAGGGCACTTTTAAAGCAAGCAGGTTTCTTAAAACTTACAGTTGCTTTTATCTAACTTAAACCCTTTTTAGGGCTTTGCCATGCATAACATGCTCCTTGCGACAGAGTTCTTACCGGATCCACTTGAAATATTCCGAGAATATTTGAATATGTTCAGGAATTAAAAGTAGTTCTGAATTTTCGTCGCCAAAAGACCTATCTGTGTCGGTGCGACGTAAAGCCCATACCAAAAAAAAAAAGTTCTGCATTTCATTACCAGTTGAATATTACCTTCACATTTGTACTCCTGAAATAGCATGAAACTAATTTTTTGCATAATGAATGAATAATTTAAAAAATTATAAAAATGATATCTCCAATGGTTTATACCTGACTGCAAAACCATTAATTGTTCTTAAATACAGTATATGAGTATTTTTGACAAGTCAGCTAAATCATAGCCCAAAAGAAATAAAAATTGTGCCACAAGGAGCATTTTCCATTTTATTTATTTATTTTGTTTTACATTTTATGGCCTACATTTGACCACTCTAGTCAATTATACAAAGGATTTCAATATTTCCTATCAGCCCCATATTTCTTCATTCTGAGAGATGCTGCCTTCCCTTGTTCTGTTGAAAATACCCACCCGTTAGACCTTTTATTGATCTTGGTCTGCAGCCTGGTGCGTGTGTCTTGAAGTATCTTAATTTTTTTGCTTTGTTTTTGAGATCGTCTATCGTTATTTGTAGTTCTTTAATATCCTCCTTAATTTTCGTGATCCATTTGATCTTGATCTTGCTATTCCATAATTTTTAATTGTTTTTCCATTAATATATAAATTAAAAAATTATTTTTCAATAACTTTTCAACCAACTAATCAACTCCAAGTTAATATGTGCTTGTTTTTTTAAATTTGATTTTGATAACTGGTAAATCGCAGAAATTCAAAATTCCAGTCATGACTCCCCTTAAAAGGATAAATCTTGGCATGCCCACCGTTTTTCTCTCCCCCCAGCGAGATGGCTGATTTCAGCCTTACTGTTGGTAGTTCTGAGAAGAGATTTCCGTTTTCGTGCCAGGTAAATGCCAATGCTGTGCTTTAAGCATAATCGTCGTCCAACAAACTTCAGCGAGCCATGTCGTCATTGCGCCTAGAAAATCCGCTTTATCATATATTTCAGCTTCGAACTCTGACCAGAAAGGTTCTGTCATCTAAGGTACAGTATTGCATAAACTATATGAACGAATTTTCGTTCTAAGTGATATATGTGCTTCTTCTTCTTCTTAGCGTCCGTCTTACCTGCGCAGTTCTAAGACGACAGGTAAGACGGACCGTATGTGGTAGAATTTTCATCCCTGTACCGTCTTAGGCTTGGCTCGAAGTGAATCTGGCAGCGCCTATTTTTCTCTGCATGTACAGGTAAGTCGGCGAGCAAGTTGGAGCGTGTGTGGGGTCTTCAGACTTAGCGTCAGTTTTAACCAATTGCTCCTACAGAGCAGTTCGCTCGTAGGACATAATGTCGGATTTAAGAATCATGCCTCGAGCGTTTCTAATGGAGTTCATACAGCTATACCGTTGTAATCCGTACTTGTGGAAAATCAAAAGTAAAGAGTACACGGTATAGGGTTATGTTTACGTTTTCCATCAACCGCACCCAGACAATATGGAAAATTCCATTTTCTTTCAAACTGCTATCCAATACATTTCCATTCATCTTCTTTTGTTGGAAACTGAAACAAAATAAAATAAAAATTATTATTATTGTTATTATTATTAAATTATGCAACTAAAATATAATTTAACCCAATGTTATTAATTTTTTTTTTGTTTGGTTGGGCGAAGACTGTTAATTTTCACACTCCGTTATATAATTCTTTCTTATTGTACTCTAAGCATACATTATACCTTGTTTTATATTAAATTAACATGAAATACATTTCCTTTTACCTTGTACAAGAAACTTATAAATAAATTTTACTTACTTTGAGAGCACCTTATATATCGCAGCACAAGTCTCAGGAATAATTACTCCCAAAGACTGGGCTGAAACTGCAGCGGAAAATTTCAGATCTTCGTAACTTCTTCCGGTTGCTAGGAAACGGAGGTAGACGATCCACACGGCCAGCTCCGATCTTGACGTTGCAGCCATGCCATGTGGATTTATTGGAATATCTCTCAGGATCTTTAATGCAGTGGTTTCCCGTTGCCTTCTGCATCCTAATGTCGTTGACCAAACTGGTTCTTCCGCCTTTGGGAACAATTTCTTGTCCCCAGGACAATAGAGTGCCCTTACCCTCTCAAAGAGACTGTTGGCACTTGGTATAGGGGATCTCCTTATACCGGGAGATAATCGACCCCTTCATTCGTTAGCCGCCTGCATACGCAGTCGTTGCCCCCTCTCTACCGCGGGGATGTGAATGTCAGGATACATGTGCTGCGGGTCAGTATTTCTCCCCTCAACATTGTCGTATAACGGTATTTCGAGGCGCAACGACGATATGTTATAATCGACCATTGATACGTCAAGGATAATCGATCTACCCAGCGTTCTCCGAACTCGAATGGTCACGTTTGACCATCATCTCTCTCACCACCTTACATCACATACTGATTCAAAATAACCCCGCCTACCTTGCCTCTCAGTTTCATTACCTGTCTAATTCTACAAACCCACATCGAGCGTTAGTTCTCCATTGTTTATGAATTTAGAGCACATTCGAAAAACGAACGTGAAGAATTGTTCATTATCTCGTTCCTAACATTCCCAGGCTTGCCCTGCCGGAGGTTTTCCCCTTAGACTACAGGTTTCTATTCGAAATTCATTGTACTTTAACTCCTCTAGAGGCTATTTAAGTTTCTGAGCAACTATCTTAGTTTTTAATATACAATTTGCTTTACATCGCACCGACACAGATAGGTCTCACGGCGACGGTCAGATAGGAAAGGGTTAGGACTGCCTTAATTAAGCCCCGGATTTGAATCATATGAAAATGGGAAATCACGGAAATCCATATTCACGACTGCCGACAGTGGGGTTCGAACCCACTATCGCCCGAATACAAACTTATAGCTACTTTACCCAACAACGCACCTACTTGCTCTGTACGCAACTTTTGAGTCACCTTGTATACACACGAAATATGTTGCTGACTGATACGGCATAGCTATGTGTGGGGTTAAACTGTAAATTTCATTCAAACAGTGCACTCCGTAAATTCAAAACCACATTTCGCATTTCCTTGAAGACTAAACTCCTTTGGCTTCATAACGTGAAGCTGCGAATGTTAATGCATGCATCCCATATCTCTCTCAGACGGGTAGTTGAAAACTAATGATATCCACACTGTCTTAACGAGACCTCGGGGGAATAAACATCTCCCCACAGCGTATTAAAGGAAATTGATGACTGCCTGTATCGTCGTGCTCTTCAGGTTGTTTGTGCTCGTTAAGTCAACTCATTGCCCATAATACTAAAGGTAACGTAGAGAAATGGGTATACAAAACAATGAGATATCCTTACTAGAAACTCCTCGTGAAAATGGAATAATACAGCGTGGGCAAAATAAAACTGGCGACAAAAGACCTATCTATGTCGGTGAGACGTAAAGCCACTAGGAAAAAAAACTGGCCTGGAAAATCTTTATAAGAATGACGCGGAATTTGTCATTGTTAATGAACAGAACAACTGCCTATCACAGGAAATGCTGAAAACCGTGATTTCAATGCACCAAACGGTTGCCGTCACATGCCTGTGCATGTACATCTCCGGTGAACATCACTCTGTCATTACGTCCGAATGAGTGAGATGAGTAGACGTGTGTAGTGACTAGTTGAATGCAACACAAACTGGTGCTCACGATAAAACAGCGCGTGTTCACTGTCGAGTGTTGTGCGAATCACGATTGATGGAAAACCTATGCTGAACTGCTTGAGTAAAAGTTGAAGACTGCAAGTGTTTTTCCAAAACCTCAAGCAAATTCTGCAATGCAAAACTTAGTGGCAAAATATCGTGAAACGGGCTCTGTAGCGAATAAAAACCGTAACTATCCGGAAAGAGTTCGAACACCAGAAAATCCACAAAGTTGCTACCAGTTTCTCGGTAATTAAGTATGTGACGAAGACGAATTCGACAGTATTTTTTGAGTCCCATGTTACAATTTAAAAATTTGAAAACAATGTCACCGGGCGAGTTGGCCGTGCAGTTAGAAGCACGCGGCTGTGAGCTTGCATCCGGGAGATAGTGGGTTCGAATCCCACTGTCGGCAGCCCTGAAGATGGTTTTCCATGATTTCCCATTTTCACACCAGGCAAATGCTGGGGTTGTACCTTAATTAAGGCCACGACCACTTCCTTCCAACTTCTAGGCTTTTCCTATCCCATCGTCGCCATAAGACCTATCTGTGTCGGTGCGACGTAAAGCCACTAGCAAAAAAAAAGACAGTGTCAGAAGATATTTGAGGTGAGCAAAGATGAATAACCCTGTACTTCTGATCTTAGATCCCGCTTCATGTTGACACGTTGATCAATTAGGGAGTATTCGCTGACATTTTCTAGCAGGATGTTTTCAATCTGTACAGTTGTTTCTGGGATCCATCTATTACCCTTAATTTTCGTTTCTGAAAGGTTTATGGTCAGGCCCACTTCTCGGCATGTCGATGCGAGGTTGCTGACTAAGAACTGGTGTTCCTCAGTGTCATCAGCTATACTATACACAGTACTGCTATATTTGAACTAACAAAAGTACCACACAATATTGATAAGTTAAACTTAAATGTATCCTAATGTTTCAGCCTGACCCCAAGTGGGAGTTTCCCCGGAGTCGTTTGGTGATCGAGCAGACTTTAGGTGAAGGGGAGTTCGGTCGAGTTCTGCGAGCGAGAGCTATGGACATCGGGGGAACCACTGGTAAGTATTCACGTTCAAATATTCTGGACTCGATACTTAAAGGAAATCCTCTCAAAAAAATTAATTTTGAAGTTATCTTTTCTTGTTTTTAATTATTTGCAGCAGTTTGGCCTATGTCAACGATTGAGTGTTAATGGCAGACAGTGCTGAATATCTTGGTGCTTGAAAACATGTTCTTTAATCCTTCCACTCATGAAAAAACAAAGTCACCTTACGCACGAGTTGCATAGGTAACTACTACGTACCTAAAACAGTATTTTCTTTTTTTGCTAGTGGCTTTACGTCGCACCGACACAGATGGGTCTTATGGCGACGATGGGATAGGAAAGGCCTAGGAGTTGGAAGGAAGCGGCCGTGGCCTTCATTAAGGTACAGCCCCAGCATTTGCCTAGTGTGAAATGGAAAACCACGGAAAACCATCTTCAGGGCTGCCGACAGTGGGATAACAGTATTTTTAGCTGTCCGGAATGTACCTTGAAGATGATCATGATTATGATGCTTGATGTTTAAAGGGGCCTAACATCTAGGTCATCGGCCCTTGAAATATATTTTAGGTGCCTAAAACTGTATTCAGGAGCATATTTGATAATTGTTGGGCCTCTATAAGGTGCCTAAAAGTTGATTTTTAAAGTTCCACTATCTAATGATCACTCACACCGGACACGTTTTGTTTTATTTGTTACTCTTACAGCTTTCACTATGTAATTAAAATACTTAGAAATAAAATTCCTTATTATATAAAACTTGTGATATTTTACCGGGTTTAATTGGTATAGCTTGAATGGCCATTTACTGGTTCTTGATCTTAGCGCAAACTACACAGAAAGAAACGAGCCGGAGACCATAAAATGAAAACCTGTACCGTTACTTCAAAAGTATTGCCCAGCACTGTTAAGGCACTTGTCCCACTGCGACACAAGGCGGTGAATGGCCGTCTCGTAAAATTCCTGGGACAGCGTTGTAAACCAGTTCCGAACGTACTGCTTGACGTCGGTGTCCGAGATAAATCGTTTGTCCCTCAGAGCCTTCTTTAGTTCACATTGGAGTTTTTGGGTGACGACGACCCTGCATGCTTCCACGGGAGACTTTGTAGTTTTGACTCGTCTCCAGCGATCACTCGTGACAGGAATTCATTCCCTTCCTTGGCACAGCGCAGCAAATGTTCAAGAGAGAGCCCTTTCGACATGCTTCCTGTGCTGGTGGAATACTGTGAGGCACCCATTGGGCGCACTTTTAACGAAATCTGAATCTGTCCTTTATGATGGCGTGAACAACTCCGACGCTCACTCCGACCTCTGCGACAATGGCTGCTACCGTAACTCGCCCGTCTGCCATAATAAGGGCATCCACCTGCTGGATAATGGCATCAGTAATGCGGTGTGGTGTTCCAGACCTTGCATCGTCGGCCAACGACATGCGCTCTTCCCTGAATCGCTGTCGTGCCTTGACCATTGCGACGGACATGCAGTGCTCTCCGTACATTTCTGCCATTCTTCGATGAATTATCGTTCCCCTCACTCCTTCTGCTGTCAGGAAACGCTCTACACCCCTTTGCTCTTCTTTTTAAGCCACCATTTCACTGTTTTCAGCACGATTGGGTGAAGCGGACGATCAACGTGTGCGCGTGCTCGCTCTGTCGTCACGTGGTGTGCACCCATGTCCCTCCAGCGGCGAGTTTAGGACCTCGGCGCTCTTATAGGGACCACACCTTCTTCCGGATCATTTCTTTTTGAATGGTTCTCATACAAGAGAAAGCAGCACTTTCTTTTCTAGTTGTTTAAGGTTGCACTAACACATCGAAGGTTTTCAGCGACGCAAGGATTCAAGGGATAGGAGTGGAAAAGTAGTGGCTGTGACCTTAATTAAGGTACAGCTCCAGGATTTACCTGGTATGAAAATGGGAAATCACGGAAAACCAACTCGCTCGGTTGCAGCACTAATTTAACAGCATCAGCTTCGTTCATTGCAGCTTTTAAGTCTTCACTGCTGACTAAATGGAAACTAATGACGCACAGGTGCGGACAGTTAAAAGGCATGCATCCAGTATATTCAATCGAAGGCATGCGCTTAGATCAGGGCCTCGCAGGGTGCATGCACCTGGTGCAAAAGACGACTTCACTTGGTTGACCTGAGTGCAGACCGCCACTCCTCGATTTGGAGCAATAGCGCTGTATCTCTCTTTCCCCACGCCTGTCTCGCTCGCTCCGTCTGTCTCCCTCTTCCTCACTTGCTCCGTAGTGCTCCAAATCCGAGCCGAGTTGAGCCGATCTTAGCCGAGTAGGCCAGAGACGAAGCGTTGGTCCGAGCCGAGCGGAGCCGAGTGGGACCGATGCACTGTGTACAGGTACTCTGCGCCTCAGTTTGTACGCGTAAGATTTTGGGCGTTTGAAAGGCCCTGGCTTAGACTAAGCTGGTGGTAAAAGTGCAACTGACAATTGAAAGCGAGTTTGTAAGGAAAGTTCACCATTGTGAACATACTGTAGCTAATAGTGAGGTTATTTTTCATGAGGATGAAAATATATTTTCGAACTTGTTTTTTACTCCTGGGTTTTATTTGAATGTTGTTCTTCAAACTAACCTGTCCACAAATTAGAAACTAAGTGCAGCGCCACACCCTTTCACAGAATATCATATTTATCAAACTTGCTTCTTTGTGTGTGGAAAAAATTAGGAAATGTTTAGGCTTGATACTCATCACTGGAATAATTCCAACTAATTATTTGTCAGAAAACTAATCTGAATATGTTTTGAACTACGAATCCTATTTTTTCGGATACCCTATATTTTCTATATTGATGTCCCTAAACAGTGGTGGCGAGGGAGGACAGTGCCCTCCCCCCCCCCCTCCACTTTGTGATGAAAAAATTAAATGTTTCTTCCATTTTAGTCGCCTGAAACGAGGAATTATTAAGAAAATGTAATTTGTACAAACCCTGTTGTTTTTTTTTCAGGTAATTCTTTCTTTTAATTTATTTAATTATCACGAAAAATACTCAAGGGACACGCAAAAAATGTCGTTCGTCGCCGCTAACTGAACTGTGCAACGCCACAGCAAGTAGCATGTTCTACGACGAAGGGTAGCAGGGGTATATTTTTGCCAAGGTTACCCACTTGCCGCCCACAATCGTCAGTCTGGCAGTCTCACTCAGTAAATGTGTCTATGCAGTTCTCTCTAGTGTCTGTTATTTTGTTAATGTGTAATCAAAAACTAAATTACTTTTTTAATTGTATAATCACGCCGTGCTTCTATTTAATTGTAATACAGGCGTAATAATTGTTCCTTTGGTGAAATTTCTATTGTATACTACTATTATTACTGCACTTAAGTTGGTAGACTGTCAACCTTTACGTCTCTATCGAAATTCGCTCGGAGAGCATAAAAAAAAATACAATTGTATAGCTTCTTTTATTCATTGTTGAAGTTTCACTACCCTCCCCCTTTCCCCACTATATCCTACAGACCCGGGTACTTATTGAACACCTTAGGCAGGGTCTCTAAATGATGGATTCATTATTGTTGTCCATAAATTTTTTCCCTCCCCCCCCCCCCCCCTCTCCAATTCTAATTCCCAATCGCCGCTACTGGCCGAAATGTAAAAAAAAAAAAAATTGCGAGGCTAGCAGTGTAACTGGAATGAACGTGTTAAAAAATCTTTAAGTGCCTCTTAACATCACATTCCAATAGTCCTCATTAACAAGGATGTTAATATCTGCAATTTAACACGACGCGAAGCCCCGCCACCCCCACTAGCAGACTAATGTAATACACGTCTGCGGAGAGCAGTGAGCCCCCAGGGAAATGTCGCACGGTACTGAGACATACATGTTCTCCAAATATGTGAGGAATTTATTAATATCCGCGTTCCTTGGCTGACTCCCTGTTTTATAACACACACAAAGCTATGGAAAAAAATAATTAATATGGCGAAACGTTCAGTGGTGCCAGCATTATTGTTCATTAGTTTTACTGCAGTCGTCTTCGTGGTTCCCGAGTATGTTTTCAGACTCTGATGTAAAGTTTAATTCCTGGCTCTGTAGTAGATCAAACATGACTCGTTCATTAATGAAAGGGCATAAGTCTAAAAATCAAATGCTTGGAAATGGCAAAAAATAACTTAATAAATCTTCCCAGTCATCTTCTTCTTCTTAATCTGTTTACCCTCCAGGGTTGGCTTTTCCCTCGGACTCGGCGAGGAATCGCACCTCTACCGTCTCAAGTGCAGTGTCCTGGGGCTTCAGACTTTAGGTCGGGGGATATAACTGGGGAGAATGACTAGTACCTCGCCCAGGCGGCCTCACCTACTATGCTGAACAGGGGCCTTGTGGAAGGATGGGAAGAATGGATGGGACAGGCAAGGAAGAGGGAAGGAAGCGGCCGTGGCCTTAAGTTAGGTACCATCCCGGCATTTGCATGGACGAGAAGTGAGAAACCACGGAAAACAACTTCCAGGATGGCTGAGGTGGAAATCGAACCCACCTCTACTCAGTTGACCTCCCGAGGCTGAGTGGACCCCGTTCCATCCCTCGTACCACTTTTCAAATTTCGTGGCAGAGCCGGGAATCGAATCCGGAACTCCGGGGGTGACAGCTAATCACGCTACTATGGGTATGGACAGATTGGAAGGGATAGACAAAGAAGAGAGAAGGAAGCGGCCGTGGCCTTGAGTTAGGTACCATCCCGGCATTTGCCTGGAGCAGAAGTGGGGAACCACGGAAAACCACTTCCAGGATGGCTGAGGTGGGAATCGAACCCACCTCTACTCAGTTGACCTTCCGAGGCTGAGTGGACCCCGTTCCAGCCCTCGTACCACTTTTTCAAATTTTGTGGCAGAGCCGGGAACCAAACCCTGGCCTCCGGGTTTGGCAGGTAATCACACTAACCACTGCACCACAGAGGCAGACAATTACATTACTAAGGATGAAAATCATATCAAAATATTAATTAAATTGGTAGTCGCTTAGCATCCTGCTAGAGTACAGAATGTATTGCGGGTTAGGGTAAAGCAGGGAGCACACTGCTTCCGTTCCATTCAGTTCAGTTGACCTTGGAGATTTGCTTCACATCTAAACAAATGTCCAGCTGCCTACTGCTTCAGTTCCGCACGCTTCAGCATTTCTCCCCCACCATCCGCTCAGTCGAGCTTGCCCTCACGGGTTAGCTGACGGTGGGAACGAGACTCTCCGCCTCTCGATCGCAGAGCTACAAGGCTAGCAAAACTAGCTTCTGTTGAGCTGAAGGCCACTCTGCTCAGTCAATATACAGTAAATTGTATGAATAAACTACAAAAAAATAGGGGCCAATGGCTTAAGCAAGTGGATCAAACTTATAGACAGAATAAGATGTAACATTATTAAAGTTGTAATTAATGAAGGAAAAACCTTAACAGGATGCATCTATAAGGGTTCTATCATTTGTACAGCTATAGCATGTCAAAAGATACCTCAAAAACCATTAATAAACATGTCACACATGTAATGCAAAACTTATACAAAGTTACGGCTCTAATTCACTGAAAATAGCCCATAACCCTGACATCTACTGGTAAGACTACAAACCTAAAGTGTCCTGCTATTCTGGCGGAAAGTCACCTGTTCTTCTGGGCCTTGTATACTACGTAGGCAACAGCTGAACTTAGAGACCTATCAGTGTCTCATGATTCCCCAGCAGGTAATTCCGGTGAGAATAAAATAAAACTGAAGCAAATCGGTCCAGTAGAACGGACGGACGGGTTTGCCAAAGCTGTTCTTAGTAAACACTTTTTATATCATCATCATTTCCCGTTTCCAGCTTCCCGGGTCGGGTTGTGAATCAAGGACCTCCATTGCTGCCGGTCTCTCCACCACTCTTCTCCTTTTTTAAGTACATCTTCTGGTTTTCCTCCCCTCTTCTCTATGCCCTCCTACATTGAATCTGTCCACCTTTTTCGGGGTCTTCCTCGTAGTCTCTTACCTGTTAACTTCTCTGAAAAATATTTTTCTTTGGCACTCTCTCTTCTCCCATTCTCATCACATGCCCATACCACTTTAGCTTTGTTGTTTCTAACCTGTCTTGATGTTTTAATATTCCTGTTCTTTTCCTTATCTCTTCATTTCTAATTCTATCCTTTCTGGTCTTGACCTCTTAGGAATTAAATCTCCGCTGCCTGAATTCTACTCTCCACTTGTTTTGTTGTAGTCCACGATCCTGCTGCATAGGTTAGTATTGGTTCATAATAGGTTGAATATGATACTTTCTTACATTTCTTCAGGACATCTTGGTTCCACAAAATACCCCTTACACTCTGGTAGAAGCTGTTTGCTTGTTGTACTCTTTTCCCAATTTCTTCAGTTATCTTTGCATCTTCTGTGATCACACTTGCCAAGTACTTGAAACTTTTAACCACTTCCAAAATTTTACCATTCAGTTTTATCTTTCCTCTTCCTTCCTTCCTTCCTTCCTTCCTTCCTTCCTTCCTTCCTTCCTTCCTTCCTTCCTTCCTTCCTTCCTTCCTTCCCGCCCGCCTTCCTTCCCCTTGTCATCACTGTTGTTTTACTTTTCTATGTGCTTACTTTCATCCCAAATTTTTCTCTCTCTTGATTCTATATATCTACTTGTTTTTGCACTTACATTTCATCCTCACCCCATATCACTATATCATCTACAAACAACATGGCTTTTTTTGCCTGTCTTCCCAATCTCTGTTTAATATTCTTATGAATTTCAACCATGACTATGATGAATAGTATGGGGGACAGTACACCTCCCTGCCGGAGACCAGCTTCAACGTAAAACCATTTTGTTTTTCCTGTACTAGTCTTCACACTACTAACACAATTTTTATACATAGCTTTTATCATTTGCACTTCAACTCTGTTAACTTGTTTTTTTCCTTAATGTGTCCCATACAAACTGTCTGGCCACACTATCATAAGCTTTCTCAGTGTCAATAAATGTCATCACTATGTCTTTTCCAAACTCCCATCTTTTCTCCATCATATGTCTTAAGGGGAGTTTGAAAGGCCTACCCTGCCAATGATAAATATGCCAAGAATATGTCCCTATATTTTTGTAACCAATAAAATTACGACTCTGAATTTTTTACAGCTGACATTTCTATATTATTTATGTTGACTGAAGCAGAATTAAAATATAGAAACCAAAATAACAAGATATATTAATTTTTTTAATGCTGCCATTTTTTTACACAAAATATTTGAAGATGGACACTCCTTACTTCATGTCTATGGAAACCTGTACTATGATTCTGCTTCAGTAAGGACAGTAGATATAATAAAGCATCTCACAAAATTTCATGTATGTATCACAAGTAGTTTTTCAGATACAGGAACATTAATTGTAAAATAGTAATTTTGAGAAAATCAGGTTTAAAACTTGAAACTTTCAGAACACACTCAGATTTTTTAAATTAAGGCTCAAAAGCACCACCTCTTCCTGGTACCCCTCCTTTAAAATCCTTTTCCTTCGCGATGACCTTGCTGCTTTGGTGTTGAACTCTGCTGCACGCTGTGCCTTGGCAATTATTAATTTGTCTAAATGTTGCAGTCCCTTCATAGTATGACGGCTAGGATTGATGTTGAGATGCAATAACACTCTTACTCTTCCCATATTCCCACCATTAAATGTTAATACAGCATCACTGACTCCCCATTTCAAAGTTCTTAACCCCACAAATTAATACATTTTTTGGCACTTGGGTCCAGATAATATTGTTGAAAGACTCGGGATTCTGTGTGCGCCTATGTAGACACTTTCTGGGAAGGCCTGGATGAACTAGGTCTCTGTAGATTGGCTTGATAGCTTCCATAACTGCTTCAGGTATAGAATTATTGTGCTCAAAATACTCTTCTGAAACTTCAGCCTTCCGGATGCCAGTTCTTCAAAATGTTTACCGAATTTAGGTTCACTTTCACTGTCTTGTTCTTTGGTGTCACATTTTGACAATCTGTTTCTACACCGTTGGAGGATTCTACCTCATGTGAACCATATGGTCTTGTGTTTTTAGTATGCTGGTTGCCACAAAACTTACGTTTCCCAAAACTTCTAGGCATATTTATACTTTGTTTACCAAAATAAGTGCAATCAAACTTCCAGAACTTTTGTTATTTTCCAGCACTTCCAGAACACTAATTCACACGAAATTCAACATTCTTTAAACAGAAACAAGCATAGTAGCAGACAAATTTGACATAGAAATGTAACCGAAATTGAGCGCCTAGTATTCTCTATCGATAGGCGAAAACCACAACCTTCTATGTGCAGTATTTTCAGAGATATTCGTAAATAAAGAGATGCATGTCCGAAATCAACCAGCTTGATGGATACGCTAGCAATGTTACAAAATTAAAAATTAAAAATACTTCTAGCAGTCACACATAGATAAATTATATACCATTTTATTCATGAAACACTAAATAATATTGTAGGACTTATTTTGGAAAATGTCAAAAAATTCACATTTTTGCCTTTCAAACTCCCCTTAATGTAAAGATCAGGTCAAACATTGACCTGTCTTTCTTAAAACCACACTGTTCTTCTTCCATTTCTCCTTCTAGCTTCCTCCTCAGTCTTCCTTCCCAATACTCTCTCTAATATCTTAGCTACATGGGCAATAAGTGTAATCTCTCTGTAGTTATTACATTCCTTTTTATCACCTTTTTAAAATATTGGGATAATTAAACCCTTTTCCTACTCTTCTGGGATCTCTTTCTTCCTCCAGATTATTCTAAATAATCTATAGAGCCACTGTAGCCCTATTGCTGCTGCTTTTAACATTTCCATAGTTACCTCATCCACTCCTGCTGTTTTTACAGCTCTTCACTTTTGTATGGCTTCCTCTAACATCAATATCTCCTTTTCTTGTTATTCTTCTTTCCCCATTGTTTCTTCTTGCTCCTTCTCATCTACCAGTTCACTATACTTAATATTTAGCAATTCTGAGAAGTATTCTTCCCATCTTTTTAGCATGTCATCTCTTTGTGTCAATATCTGCCCTGTCTCAGTTTTTACAAATTTTGTATCTTCCCTATTTTGTAAACTATTCTTCACCAAACCATACAAAACCTTTTTACTTCCCTTTATATCCTTCTGTAAAGTTTCTGTGGAACTTTCCCAGCTCTTCCATTTCTCTTCTTGTATTATTTTCTTACCTACCATTTTGGCTTTTTTATTTCTCTCAATTCTCTATACTATTGCTGCCTATCCACTTCCTCCAAGCCATTTGTTTCTCTTTAACTGCTTCCTTTACCCTGCTATTCCACCAAGGAGTCTTCATTTACTTTTTCCTCCCTGATAGTCTTCCACAGGTGTTTACTGCACACTTTACAAAACCATTTCTGAAACATGTCCATTCCTCTTCCACACTGACATCATCCTTGGAAATTTCTTTCTTCAGATCCTCTTGAAACTTTTCCCTTATTTCTTTCTCTTTAAACTTCCATCCCTTTATTTTTCTTTCCCTTTTTTTCTATAACTTCGTTATTTTACCAAGTCTTAATTTGGCTACCACCACTTTATGGTCTCCTTCAAAATCTGCTCTTGGCATTGCTGTCACCCAGTTGTCTACGTTTCTCCTTCTCCACCAGATCCATTCCTTCTAAAAAATCGATTACCAAATCTCCTTCTTCATCTTGGGTTCCATAACTATAGGGGCCAATTATCTCTTCTTTTCCCTGCCTGTCTGTTCCAACATGAGCATTCATATCTCCCATTATTATTATTATAACCTCTTTGTCTTCAATACAACTTTCCAGTTCTTCTAGAAACTCTTCTAAACATTCACCTGCATTCCCTGATTGGGTTGCATAAACCTGTATAAAATCCTTGATTCGATTCTCAAGTCCAAGTTTAACTTTAATTATCCTGTCACTGATCTGGTCAATTTTGTCCACATATTGCGCTAGGTCTTCTCTCAATATAACACCAACACCATTTGTTGCCATCTTTCCTCCACTCCAATATAATCTATACCCTTTCTTCAATTCTGTTTGACCTTTCCCCTTCCATTTTGTCTCACTCATTCCCATCATTGCTATGTCTTTCTTCTCCATATACTCTATCAGTTCTTCTACCTTGCCATTCAAAGTCATGACATTGATGATGCCGATTCTTGTGATGTCTGGTAGCCCACTTCTTACAGTTTCCCCCAGAGCACCGGAAATTGCGCGTCACTTCAGGGTGGTCCCCTAGCAATTTCCGAGGCCTCGATTCACTCTCACTCATTTTTTAGGCTGTTTGTACGATGGGTTTGCCACTCCCAAAGGCATTTCATTACCTTCTGCCAGGTTCAAATTAGGCCGCCCCTAACATAGAGTCAGACGTCTTTTGTAGCCGCTCCTCTGGAGTACAGACGCTACGGGTTTTCCCCTTCAGCCATCTCCGCCATACCGAAGTCCATCTTCTCTGCCATAGATGCTATTGAGGTCTTCATCCATAACCCAGGACAAGGCCCCTCCATATTTATGACACCTGGAGAGAGGGTGTCCCAGTATTTTAAAGCCCCCAGGAATTGGGCTACCTGTTGATCCGCAAGTTGTATTGGGTATTTCAACTAGCCCTACATACTGTACGGACCACCTATCTGCCACCTGAAGATGTGCTCTGTAGGGGTCAGGTTCCCATGGTTACTTATTGGAAGTTAACCCCATCCACAAAGGCCGAGCTTCTTTTAATATATAGATTACTAGCAAGATACCTGGGCTTTGCTACAGTATTATAATGCAATTTATAATTGAATGTCTAACGTTTTATATATAATCCATCGAAATTCGCGATCTGACTCGTTTTCTGAAGGAATCCACCAAAATTCGTGATCTGACTTTTCTGAGAGATTACGATAAAGTTCCTCCCATTTTTTAATCTTTCTTTCCAGCAATTGATTTCGTACTTCACGGGCTAGGTCCAGGTATTCCACCCAAGTCGGTTGGGTCCCTAAATCTTCGCCATCTTTTCCTATAAGCATTTCTAATATGGATCAAATCCTTGAGGAGATCCAGCATGGTGTCGTCTTGGGTGCCTTGGCAGTACTGAACCCATGGCTGGACTGCAATCGTAGTCATTAACCAGCCAGGACCCGTTTCCAGTGCGGTCCGGACATTTTGACGATGGTCCATTATTATTATTATTATTATTATTATTATTATTATTATTATTATTATTATTATTATGGACCCCACAGCAAGATGCAAGACCGCTACTTGGCGGTAAATTATATCTGCTGCCATTGTCATTGCTGACAATGTATGACCAGCACCATCGTCGCGCGTAGGCAAGTGCGCGAGATTTCTGGCGACACGAATGATATACTTCCGTGCATTATTGACCTTATTATAGAGGTGAAAAATTGCATGGTCAATATCATTCGTATAGTTTATTTCAAATGTGTTTAAATTTTTATTTATATGCGAGGATAATCTACTGTAATCTAACTTTATGTTCTCCAAAGAAAAAGATGGCTCATGAAAACAAACTCAGGAAAGATTAAAAATGATCAGGTTATGATCAGAATAAGTACATTATGAACAGCAAAATCAATTGGCCTCAACTCCTTTTACCCCACTGCCGTTAAGTTGATTTACCCCCCCACCCCCTCCAAAAAACGAAGGCGTGTTTCTTTATGTTTAAAGGAGATTCCAAATACCAATGTTCACGTCTGTTACCTTCAGTTCTGAGATATAAGTATCCCCATATAAAGAATTCACTTTTTTCACTTCCTTTCACACTCCCCTGCCCCTTCTTAAGTGAAAAATCTGGCAAAAAGTACTTGTTTCTTTAATAGTAAAGGATCTTCTAAATACCAATTATCAAGACTCCAACATCTTCAGTTTTTGAGGTATGTGTCCTCATAAAAGGAATTCAACTCCTTTTCCACCCCGCCCCCCCCCCCCCAAGATTATTTCCCCCAAAAAACGCTTTTTTCTTTTTTAAAGGAGATCCAAATACCAATTTTAACATTTGTAACTTTAGTTTTTATTAGATGTATCATCATACAATTAACTCAATTAATTTTTCAATTATTTCACCTCCCCCACCCCTCATTGGATTTTCCGAAAATACGTGTTTCTTTAATTTTAAAAGCAGATTCCAAATACCAATTTTCACATCTGCAAAATCTTTCATTTTTGAGATAATAGTATTCTCATACAAATAATTCAACTAATTTTCCAAATCCCCCCCCCCCTCCTTTAGGTGAACTTCCGAAAACAAAAAATACGTATTTCTTTATTTTTAAAGGAGATTCCAAATACCAAATTTCACGTCTGTAACATCTTCAGCTTTTGAGATATCAGTATCCTAATTAAAAGAATGCAATCCTATTTTCAGTCACTTTTACCCCTCCACTCAATTGGTTTTTCAGAAAACAAAAAATACATGTCTCTTTATTTTTAATAGAGATTAAAAAAACTATTTTTCACTTTGGTAACATGTTGAGTTGTTGAGATATACTGTAGAAATGCTCATTTTAACATTTCACCCCCTTTTTAGTTCCCCTTAAGTGGAGTTTCCAAAAAAAAATGTTTTTCTTTTAAAGGAGGTTCCAAATACCAAATTTTAGGTCTGTAACATTTTACATTTCTGAAATATACTGTAGATATTGTCCGCCGATTTTCACGCATGGTTTGTTCAACCTTCACGACTGTCTCGACGGAAATTGACAGTCTCCCATCAAATGGCAATGGATTTCAATCGGTTCAGTACCTTTTGTGGTCAAAAACCGAATAACTGCACGCACTTTGCACTTGGCGCTAACATCTAACGGGAGCTCCATTCTCAATGGCTGCCAAGCCAAGACTGAGTGCCTCAGCGCAGCGTGTGCATGTTTATATGCAAGTGCTGGAAACACTCTTCACAATATTGTGACCAACAGCCACACTAACAGAGTTCTGCATTTATAAAAATATAGGAGACTTTATTTCTGGGATTACCTTCGTACATAAATATATCTTTAAAATTCCTTTAAATTTCAGTACACTAAATTGCTATTCACACCATCAAAGTAAATGAAATTGTCATTTTCTCAGTACAATCATTGAATCAAATAGGTTAGGTAACATTTTTATTGTACTAAAGGGATTGTATTGTTCCTTACTTTTTTAATACTTAATCCATCTCTCATATACCTTGCTGTGTTGAGGATTTTCAAAATGCTTTCCAGGGAACTCTACCTTTTGTCTTCATCACAGGAGCAGACCGTAATATTTCTTCCTCCTGCAGGATGGACTGAATGTTATCCTGCCATGTTGCTCTCCTGCTTGAACAAAATCTTTTCCCTTCACAGCATAACTGAAATTCCATCAGGTGGTGGTGAAAGTGTTCTCCATGTTCAGTTCTACAGTACTTACATCCATGGAAGTCTTTTTTGGCTTTAAAGCTCATCAAGCAAGCATCTTTCATAAGATTGGCAGTTTCACAGACGCTTTTTCTGGATATGGAAATTATTGTAAATAGAGATCATCTACAGAAAATTATGCAACACCATAGTGCATAAGGGAAATAAATACAAAATGTAATCACCCACTAAAGGGATTAAGTTATTATTACAAAAATCACCTTCTTCCCATACATAATATCAGTATATATAAGTAATTTAAAGCTCCGATATTTAGTGTAGAACTCCAAGAAGAAAAGAAATGTTATATTTATGACACTCCAACAAAATGTGTTCAAATACCGTTCAGTGAAGTTGTTCTCAATATGGCCCTGCTAATATTGCCAGATAACCACAAGCGAAATAGTAAGGCACGGGTGTCAAAGCCTGCCCACCGTAAGCACAGTGCCCATGCTAGAAATACCTGTGCACATGGACCCATGTCGCTTCACCTCACCTGGCATGTACTTCCTCGCGTTGCTGACTCAGGGCTGTGCATACCTACTGGTGATAGGCTCCAGTTACCTATTTTCATCTACATTCAGCTGCATAGGCTGTGACATAAGGATTGACACATTCATTTGTTAGACTATGTTTGTGTTTGTGTACTTCTGTATCAATGTGGTTGCTTGAAGAGATGCTACTTTTATCATAGCCTATTTTCTTTTGTTTAAATTTATAAAAGTGTGACATTTTGCTACAGAAGCCATATAGAGGCAACATAGTATTAAACAGGTATTATTCTGCTTCATAAATGTTCATAGGAGAGTTGAGCATGTTACGCCCCTAAAATATAAATCCCTTTTATTTTGTACTTCATTGCTTATAGCAACCTTTAAAGTAATTATATATTTTTCTAATACCTGTTGATTACAAAGCATGTTGTACGGAACATTTTATACAAACGCCATGTTGAAAACATTTAATTATGTACGTCTTTATATGAAAGACTATAATATATACATGTATTTCATATATACATATATACCGTAGTTATGAACGTGTAATGTACACCTCTCCAGGCTTGAGCTATCTGATAACATCCTGGGCTAGTGCTCGTAATAGCTGTTTCTTGTACACACAGAATTGTCAGTCAGGTTGTGACCTTGACATGCCTTTAGTAGGGGCTGCAGTGCTTGTTGGCATGTTGGCACATCTGAGTTGCGTGCCTGGCGCACAAATTCTGGACAGGCCTGGTACGTAGGATGATTCCACAATCTTGTATGTAGTTTACCTATGTTGGTCGTATGTGTAAGGAATTAACTCTTATACAAAATGGGAAAGAAACATATGAGTTATTATTAAAAATAAGTTTGTCAGTAGCTGCGAGGGAACACGTAATTCTGTACCCTCACATACGGTGGCTATGAACATCGCAAATTTGCAATCATATCTTTTCACGGTTTCTGTATCGGTAATCATTCAACATTAGAGGCCCTGGTTATATCCTGATTTATGTGATAGGAACAAACTTTGCCTTTGCTCTCCTGAAAACTGTGTAATAGTGACTTAACCATCTTTATACAGGCGCCCACGATATATCATTTTACTTTCTTTCTAGGATATACAACAGTGGCGGTGAAGACTCTAAAGGAGGATGCTAGTGCCTCGGAACTTGCTGATCTCCTCTCTGAGTATCAGCTCCTCAAAGAGGTCTCCCACCCGAATGTGGTTCGCTTACTAGGTGCCTGTACTGCACCCGGAGCACCAGTCTATCTCATCATCGAGTTCGCAGAACATGGGTCTCTCAGGTAAGTTTCATTCACTGTGAAAGAACTGAACTAGAAAAATAGAAATTTGCAAAGGTAATTCTCAGTCCTGTCTCCCAATTCATAACCTGGTACTGTAACCTGAGCAAGTTCATATAGAAGGGTCCAGAAAAATGTAGACACTTTTCAATGACATATTGTTCCAATTCTTGCACGGTAGCATAGTCCATTGTTTTCTCAACAGATGATGGTCACGTGAATGGTACGAAAATCATGGCGTATGTTTTCCAGAAGATGACAGTGCAACAATGAACAAAATAAGATTGCAACACAAGTCTGTATTGAAGTGGTACCAGAAGTACGAGAACATGATGGAGGTACAATGGTAATGGTGTAATGTGTATGGAACTCAGCCACCAACACGTACAACAATTTATCGTATTCCGGATAAATTTGAAGCTGACGGTACTGTTCAGGATGTGCATAAGAAAAGGACTGGCCAACCAAAATCATCAACAGTTCCAGCTTCCATCACTGCTGTGTTGCAACATTTTACTAGGTCACCTCAAAATCTGTGAATCAGGGTGCACGTGAAAGCGGGGTAAGTCGATCAACCGTGTGACGAATTCTGAAGGCTGCAAAGTGGAAAGTGTACATTCCAAGATCCCTGCACGCTATGAATCAGGACAACCTGGATCGAAGGATGGAGTACTGCGAATGGTTTGAAGGCATGCTTCGCGAGGATGAATGGTTTGCAGGAACGTTTATCTGGTATGGCGAGACGCAATTCAAACCAAACGGTACTCTAAACTGCCACAACTGTATGGGTTCCAGAAAATCCTCACATTCACACGGACAAACAGTTAATCTGCCCGGTGTTAATGGATAGTATGGTCTGTCATCACAAGGTTTAATTGGCCCATTCTTCTTAAGGTACCGTAACTGGTGAGATGTATCTTCATATGCTGCAAACATTGATTTTATCTGTCTTCCGAGAGGTGTCTGGAAATGAAAGATTTTACCTACAACAAGATGGTGCTCTGCCTCACTACCACAGAGATGTCAGAGCCTATTTCCAGCAGATGACAGTGCAACAATGAATGAAGTAAGATTGTCTTTGAGCAACACAAGGCCGTATTGAAGTGGTACTGGAAGTACGAAAACATGATGGAGGTACAACAGTAATGGTGTAATGTGTATGGAACTCACCCACCAATACATACAACAATTTATCGTATTCGGGATAGGACAATGGATAGGTCAATGACGAGTTGTTGAGTACACATCATGGTTTCCAGACCTTACACCTCTTTACTTCTACCTATGGGGGACCTTGAAAAATGAAGTTTAATGACAGAAGCCACCTATACTGAATGAGCTACAAGAAACCATCGAGGTGTCCTATGTGGCTGTCACACCGGCAACGCTAACAGCCCTAGTTCGATCAGCAGTTCAGGGGCATTGATGTTGTTTGGCTGCTAATAGGGGTCACGTTGAACACATAAAATAACCTACTGCACTGTGCAAGAATTGTAATGGGATGTGATTTTGTTCCATATCAAAGAGTGTCTACATTTCTCTGGACCCCTCTGTATATCAGAAAGGAGGTTTGCAATTTTACGTGACTCGTAATAAAGAGGTTGTTTCAAAAAAGATAGGAAACATGTAATATCTTCCATACAAGTGGAAGCACGGTAAATCCAGTACATAGGGCCTATGCTTGCAAACCTTCGTCATACTGATCTTGTGAGAAGCCAGTGATGATGTCGTCCAAACTACAATATGTGTCTTGTCTCTGGTTATGAATAAAATAAGGTGTCAGCATCTCCTTCTGTGTCTTTCAATGTTTCTATCAAGCAGCATATTATCTTATTATTCATCTGAGGTTTTTATTTTTTAATTTGAAAAGAAAAGAACATGAAATGCAGTGTTTACTGAGTTAGATACTGTTACTTGTGGACAGTTCTTTTATGATTAAGACGACCTGATGTATGAAGGCTGGTTTCTTTTTCAATCTCTGGTGGACTATAAAAAAAATACACATTGACATAAGAAAATGATTTTATCACCAATAGTTTAGTAGATTCATTCTTATTTTTCCACATAATCGCCTAAATGATTTAGGCATTTGTCGTATCATGATACCAGCTTTCCGATGTCCTTTACAAAGAAATCTGCTGTTAGTGAGGTAAGGTGCATCTGGTCAGCCTCATGTTCCATAAAGTCCACCAACAAGACACCTTTATGGTCCCTAAAAATGGTAGCAATTGTTTTCCTGTTATTCCTGTTACTCAGTGTCAGTTAAAACCTTTTTTGGCTTGTTTGGAGAAGAAGGATGCATCCACTACTTAGACTGCTTTTTGGTTTCTGGAGTGTCATACAGGACCCAAGTTTCATCACCAGTAATGACAGACTTTAAAAACTCTTCCCCCTCACTATGGTAACTTGTGAGAAACATTACAGCTGATGTCATTCATTGAGTTTTATGATTGTCAGTCAACACTGATGGGACCCAACGTGAACAAAGTTTCTGGTATCCTAAGTGTTGAGTCACAATTGTGAGCAGAGAAGACCTTGAAATGTCTGGGATTGCTGTAGAAAGTTCACTGATCGTAAACCTCCATTTGTGGAAGACAAACATATTACTTCAGGATGCTGTCCAGATGTACATTTCCTCATTGGGAGCAGACATCTTTGCAGAGGGCATTGGAAAGCTGGTGTCACAATACAACAAATGCCTAATGGTGATTATATGCAAAAATAAGTATGAAACTACTAAACTTTTAGTGATAACATAATTTTCTTTTGTCAATGTGGAGGTTGAAATAAACAGACCTTGTATGATTTTATAGTGATATCCTGACAAATGTCCCATGAGTAAGATTTAGTATTTATAAATATACTTTCTCTAAAATGGAATATTTTACTTCCTCTAGAAATTACCTTCGCAAAAGTCGTCATCTGGAATCTGATGGCCAGATTCCGTGCTCTTTTGAACCAACGGCACATCCTGAAGATATGCCACCAGCGCCCAGTCCTGCAACTCCTAGAGATATTCTTTGCTTCGCATGGCAGATCAGCAAGGGAATGGCATATCTTAGTGATATAAAGGTACCTTATCAGAGTTGAATCTCTTCATTGTTAGAAAATGAACTTCAAACACTGATATTTTAATATCTGTAAATCAGTAGGAGTAAACTATGATCATCGCCATTATCATCAAAATTGTTTCTTTTAGACTCATTCACTTTCATTGACTGTGGACACCTTCTCAACCGACCTGCTCGGAACACTCGTCGGTTAACAAAATGGCTGTTTAAACAGTGATTAAAAAGCCTATTCTGCAATTTATAGTACTGTTCTTTGATTTAAGGTACTTTGCCATGTTTAGATACAGTAATTTACAGTGTTACAAATTATTTAAACATGAAAAGGAAAAAAATATATCGTCGTTGCCGGGAACAAACCTCCTATGTGTCAGAATTTGTGAAAATGAGATTTTAGCACCAAGAGATTCAGAATGGCTGCCACTACGAAGTGGCAAAACCTCCAATGTGTTAGAAAATATTAAATGGGTTAAATTCCACAAAATATTGCACCTCCTATGTGGCTTAGCATTTTTGTTGATGGGGAAAATCTCCTATGTGCTTGAAGGACACATAGGAGTATTATACCTTGGTCCACACTGTTCACGCTACCGGGAAATATCTCCTATGTGTTGAGTCGAACACGTTAGTGTTATACTTTCCCGCCTTCTGCTCGACAATGACAACTCTATAGGGATTATTCTATATTGCGCCAGATTGAACAAGTAGACGTCAGATCTTTTTCTGCCGCTTCTACTATTATTGCAGCAAGAACTTTATTGTGAAGAGAAATGTTCAGCCATGGAAAGAAGATTCTACAAATGGCATTGGAGATATCTACAAAAGATGATCAATCAGACAAAGGTAAGTCAATTAATAAACAGTGATGAAAGCATGATGCATTGCAAATCTTAAAATACCAAAAACACAAGGGCTATCCCAACTCTATGCACATTTAAATAACTACTATGGATTGTAAGATGACAGTAGTATGATCGTTTTATTTCCTTTAATATACCGCAGGTGCATTTGTAAAACCCACAACAGAGACAAATCACTATGGAAATGATGACACCCCTACCATGGAAGAAGTGTTGGACGACGTGATGGATGTTACAAGTTCTGCAGCAGGTACGTATGAATTACAATACCAACTTGAAACACATGGATATCATAGAAACTATGTTCAATATGAATGTTGCATTATTGGTAAACAAATAGTCATGTGGCCTCTAAAATTTATCTACAAAATAATCCTCATTTCCCTTTCATCTAGAAGAACTTTCTGCATCCATAGCGGCGATGTCTGATAATGACTCTACCAGCACAGCAAGAAATGTGAATGCAATGGAAATCGCCTGCCCTATAATAGGTATGTTTGAAGTTTTACAAGTCTTCTACTTAAACATAAAATTGTGACTAATACGAGTACAAAGCAATTAGTGTAAAATCTGTGACATTGACAAATAGAGCCACACGAAGGATAAAAACTGTGTTCTAATATTAAATCATTTATTTCAGATTTAGAAGATCTACATGACATGTCTTCCATTAAATGGAATGTAGAAGAAGATGATCTCCAAAATGTACTGAACTCTCATAAAAATAGAGGGACACCGAAGACCGAAGATACGTCTAACGAAGGTACGAAAACTGTGAGTGAGGTGCTGGATCATTCCGAAATGTCTGTTGGTAATCCTGATATACGAAATGTAAGCGCAGAGAAGAGACTCAACCGCAAAGCAAAAGAAAAATCCCGTTCAAATAGAATCTTTGGCAAGCCTTACTTAGGCTTACAGCAAAAGGCTAAACTAATCACAAAACAGGCAAGAAAATTAGGTAACAGATGCAAACATAAAGAATTTATAAAGAAGACACAGAAGATATTCCTTTGCGGTACAATCAACGAGGAGCACCGATGTCAATTGTTCAAAGATTTCTGGCAGATTCCATCCTGGGCTGAAAAGAAGGCATACATCAGAGGGCTTGTCACCACTAGGAATGTTCTCAGGAGGCGCAAAGAAACAGCAGGCGAAATCAAAAGAAAGAACGTAGGCCATGATATACATTTAACTAAACCTGACAGAGAAAGTGTGCGTGTTTGCCGAACATTTTTCATAAACACTTTGGGAATTAGTGAGGACAGTTACAAGAGATGGACACATGTAAACGACATCGAACATATTTCAACTTCTACTGGTAAGAGAGCAGATAATTCAGACACCGATGCTCAAGGCAGTCCATAGAAGAAACGTGCCCAAGAAAAGCAGGATGTACCTATGTCCTTTCAAGAAGAAAAAGAAAATTGAAGACAAGAAGACAATTCGTGAGTGACTTGGAGTTTTACCTAAAGTTCCCAGCCATTAAGTCCACGAAAAAGGTATACGTTGAGCCAACTTTTCAATCAAAATTACAAATATTTTCAGTCTACAAGGAATGGTGTGACGAAAACAACAAATCTCCGAGCTGTAGAACCCTTTTCATGGATACATTGGAAGAATTAAAAGAAATAAGTTTCATAATGATAGATCCGTATTGAACTGTGATTACAATAGAGTAAAATAATATATTATTATTGGTCCACCTTTTCAATACAAAATGAAAATTACATAGGGACTAGTTTCGACCTAGTAATAGGTCATCATCAGCCTGAAGTAAATTAAAGCGTAAATATCGAAGAAAAACATAAACAATGTAAACACAAGTACAGTCTTTTTAAAGGTACATACCATGTGGGAATTTGAGCAGAGATATATTAAAAATAATAACTCTTCCAATTGACGAAGCACTGAGCGGAAGTTATGTAAAGTTCGGTGCGCCGTATATTATAAAAGACCACTGTGCACTAAATGATGTAATAAAGAAGAAGAGTAGGTTGAATGCTGGCTTCTTCTTAGCTGTTGTATATTCGAAGAAGATTACGTCGTATTTTGTAAGGTATTGAAAGACGTCAAAATACATGGATGTTGGAAAGGCTCTTCATTTTTTGGAACAAGGCAATTGTTGCGCGAGGAGGCTTAGGAAACCAGAGAAGCGCTATATTATGTTAAAAAATAGAGATCCTTAAAAAAGTTCCGTGCGTCGTATAAATTGTGGAAATGGAAATCGAAAAAACTTGGTTCTTAAGCGATAATGTTGTTCATTCAGAGATCAATTGAAAATAAAGAATCGTAACATTGTCTTCTCAAGAAGTTTATAAAGTAGAATTAATAGACGATGCGAAGTATGATACTAGGAGAAAGCTCTTCTGCTTCTAGAATCTTGAAGGACGATGGATGTTTCACGAGGTGGAATAACATATATGGAGTTAAATAAAGGTGGATATAAATTCGCAGTTCAATGCGGACCATAAATTTGATTCTGAATAATAATAATAAAAAAAATCTTACTGTCTTTTATTCAGAATCAAATTTATGGTCCGCATTGAACTGCGAATTTATATCCACCTTTATTTAACTCCATATATGTTATTCCACCTCGTGAAACATCCATCGTCCTTCAAGATTCTAGAAGCAGAAGAGCTTTCTCCTAGTATCATACTTCGCATCGTCTATTAATTCTACTTTATAAACTTCTTGAGAAGACAATGTTACGATTCTTTATTTTCAATTGATCTCTGAATGAACAACATTATCGCTTAAGAACCAAGTTTTTTCGATTTCCATTTCCACAATTTATACGACGCACGGAACTTTTTTAAGGATCTCTATTTTTTAACATAATATAGCGCTTCTCTGGTTTCCTAAGCCTCCTCGCGCAACAATTGCCTTGTTCCAAAAAATGAAGAGCCTTTCCAACATCCATGTATTTTGACGTCTTTCAATACCTTACAAAATACGACGTAATCTTCTTCGAATATACAACAGCTAAGAAGAAGCCAGCATTCAACCTACTCTTCTTCTTTATTACATCATTTAGTGCACAGTGGTCTTTTATAATATACGGCGCACCGAACTTTACATAACGTCCGCTCAGTGCTTCGTCAATTGGAAGAGTTATTATTTTTAATATATCTCTGCTCAAATTCCCACATGGTATGTACCTTTAAAAAGACTGTACTTGTGTTTACATTGTTTATGTTTTTCTTCGATATTTACGCTTTAATTTACTTCAGGCTGATGATGACCTATTACTAGGTCGAAACTAGTCCCTATGTAATTTTCATTTTGTATTGAAAAGGTGGACCAATAATAATATATTATTTTACTCTATTGTACATTGGAAGAAGACAAAATTGATATTCATCTGCCTAAAAAAGACCAGTGCGACATTTGCTGTGCATATAAAGTTGGTCAAGTAGAAGAAGAAGAATATCAAAAACACCTCCTAAGGAAAGACGAGGCTCGGGAAGCTAAGAATAAATCTAAGGAGGCCAGTACTGATTCTCATGTTGTGGTAACAATGGATCTTCAAAGTGTTCTTTTGTGTCCTAAGTTGCTAGCATCCAAGACATACTACAGACAGAAACTTCAAGTGCACAAATTCACAATTTATGATCTAGGAAACGGTGATGTTACACTTTATGTATGGCATGAGGGCAATGGTGGTGTAAGTGCAAATGAATTTACACCATGCATAGTTCATTTTATTGAAAATTTGCCACCTCCAACCAATAAGGTTACCTTAATTTCTGATGGCTGTAATTATCAGAATAGGAACAAGGTTTTAGCCAGCGCCTTAAGTAATGCCGCTAGATCTAAGAACATCACCGTGGAACAACTGTATCTGGAAAAGGGGCACACTATGATGGAATGTGATAGTGTCCATGCCACTCTAGAGCGCTACTTCTCTCCACCAATTAATTCACCCATGGATTATATAGGAAGAATGAGGCAAGCCAGACCCACAAAACCATACAATGTGAAAAGTGTCGACTTCAGTTTCTTTAAGGATTTTGAGCATAAATCAAACCTCCCATCATTACGGCCTGGAAGAAAATCTGGCGACCCTGTAGTGACAGATATCCGCCAACTGCAGTACTTACCTGATGGAAGAATAAATTACAAATTGGAACACACAGCAGAGTGGGAAGAACTTCCACAGAGGAGGAGAATGAGTTATCCAATTGGTGATCCACGCAGTTTGTACACTGCACAATTACCAATCACAATATCTAAGTTCACTCATCTGCAGGAACTGAAGCAGGTAATTGAGCATGACCACCACTCTTTCTATGATAATCTCTCTGTAAAGCCGGACAAGTGAAAAGTTCCCAGAAGAGGACAGTGATCAATTTGCACAGTATACATTTAATAAAATACAATTAGGAAGCATTGGTGTAATAAAATTCAGCTGAATAAACTGTAATGATTCATGTATTTGAGTAAAACTTCAATGTAATAAAAGCTTCATTCTTAAAGCAAAATCTCCTATGTGTAATTTCGTGGAAACCATAACCTCCTATGTGTCAACGTAATAAACAAAAATTAAATATCTGGTGAAATAATTGATATTACTGCAGTTAAACAGTACAGGGTTATAAAAAGACAGGTAAAGAAGGGAACTAGATTACTTCGATTATTATGAAGTATTATTATATGAAATAGTTTTTTGTCTCTCCTGAAAAATTTGTTATTTTGCACATAGGAGGTTTGTTCCCGGCAACGACGATATATATATGGAGGTCAAGTAAGTCATGGCAACTTTTTTTTTTCTCATGAACAGGAGACAATTACAAACCATAACTCTCATCTTTATTCTGTATTGAAAACAGCTATCTAAGTAAGATAACAGGAGACAACACGGAAAATCTAAGATATGCATTTAGAAACGTACGGTATGTACTTGCGTATGATGCTACTAGATGGTGTATGTAAACAACACTGTGGGTCTAAGCATGCCCCCAATTTCAGTGTGTGAGTGAGAGCGTCACAAAATGGAAGTCAACAAGCAGGAGCAACAATCGTATATTAAAATAGCAGTTCTCTGTGGCAAAAATGCACGCCAATGCCATGCAGAGCTACGGGAAGCATTAGGTGTGCATGCCATGCCCTATAGAACAGTGGCGAGGTGGGTGGAGATGTTCAAACGGGGGTAGAGTATCAACTGCCCAGGCCGTCCAGTGTCCATGGGGATGGGAGGTTCTTCCACACCTGCCTTATTCGCCTGATCTGAGCCCATGTGACTATGATCTAATCCCCAAAGACAAGAAGCCATTACGTGGACAACGGTTTGCTAACAAAGAGAACATCGTAACAGCATTTAGGAGAGAGGTGTCACACGTTAGCGATACACAAGCAGCGAATGGTATTCAGCGCCTGCCCCACCGCTGGCAGCGCACAGTGGAAACCTTGGGTGATTATTTCGAAGGTCTGTAACCAGTGGAGACCTATCCTTTGTACGTAGTTTTGTGTATTTGCTGCCTATACCATAATAAAACAATGTTTACCAATGGCCTGTGTTCTGTCACTTTCCTATCAGAATCTCCTGAAGTCAGAATTTGTCTTCAGGCACTATGCATAAGTACATGCCCTATATTTCCGAATGCATATCTTAGATTTTCCATGTTTTCTCCTGTTCACGAGAAAAAAAAATAGTTGCCATGACTTATGACTCGACTCTCGTGTGTGTATATATATATATATATAGTCACTCGAAAAGGAAATGAGTGGGATGGTATTGTATGTTCACTTAACTATTTTTGTGCCTCCTCTTTGTTTCTGTTATTGTACTCACAGACTGCAGGATTGGGTCCTGGCATTTAAGATTAGCCTACTTTGAACATTCAATATTATCATCGTCCTAATCATCATGTTCCAACTCCAGTTTCCTGGGTGTGGTTTACAAGCAATCACCACTTCTTCCCGTCAAAGTATAGTATCTGATCTTCTATGTCCACCCACTTGAAATTCCTCTTGCTGACCTCCAGTTTCACAATGTCCAACCATCTATTCCTTGGCCTCCCTACTGGCCTCTCCCCCATCACTTCTCTATGAAAGTAATTCCTTGCTGTTCTCGTTCTGTCCATCCTCAAAACATGTCCAAATCACTGCAGCCTGCATCTTCCTTAAAGCTTGGTAATAGTTATTTTGATGCCAGCCTCTTCCCTATTTGCTTCCTTTCTAATATTGTCTTTCCTGGTCTTTTGGTTCATTGTTCTGATGAATTTAATTTCTGTTGACTGGATTTTATCATGCCCTTGTTATGTAGAGTTTTGAGTCCATAGTTGAGAATTGGAAAGAAGTACGAGTAGGTGTGAAACATGGTCAGTTTTGCTTTCTGGGGTATTTTATCATCCCACATGTTTAATTATTATCAAAATATAATTCACCTCTCCCATCTACAGGGTAGGCCTTAAGTTGCATTAGCCCATTTGTTTCACTATAATGCACAACAATCTTAACAATGCAGGAAAGAGTTCCATACATCACTTGGAACTAGAACACCTGTCTGTGGCAATTGACACTTCGTAATCTGTTTAATGGCATTTGATTGCTGCAGTGTGGGTACATGAGAGACCCAGTGTTGGTATGATGATGAGACGTTATGAATTGCTTCAATCAATCAATCAATCAATCAATCAATCAATCAAGCAAGCAAGCAAGCAAGCAAGCAAGCAAACAAGCAAGCAAGCAATCAATCAATCAGTCAATACTGATCTGCATTTAGGGCAATCACCCAAGTGGCAGATTCCCTATCTTTTGTTTCCTAGTCTTAAATGATTTCAAAGAAATTAGGAATTTATTGAACATCTCCCTTGGTAAGTTATTCCAATCCCTAACTCCCCTTCCTATAAATGAATATTTGCCCCAATTTGTCCTCTTGAATTCCAACTTTATCTTCATATTGTGAACTTTCCTCCTTTTAAAAACACCACTCAAACTTATTCATCTACTAATGTCATTCCACGTCATCTCTCCGCTGACAGCTAGGAACATACCACTTAGTCATGCATATTGACTATGTATTGATTGGGTGAACCAAAACCTAACATTGTTTCTTAGTTTTTATATACCACTTAGTCGAGCAGCTCATCTTCTTTCTCCCAAGTCTTCCCAGCCCAATTTTTGCAACATTTTTGTAATGCTACTCTTTTGTCGGAAATCACCCAGAACAAATCGAGCTGCTTTTCTTTGGATTTTTTCCAGTTCATGAATCAAGTAATCCTGGTGAGGGTCCCATACACTGGAACCATACTCTAGTTGGGGTCTTACCAGAGACTTATGTGCCCTCCCCTTTACATCCTTACTAAAACCCCTAAACACCCTCATAGCCATGTGCAGAGATCTATATCCTTTATTTACATTCTCATTTATGTGATTATCCCAATGAGGATCTTTCCTTATATTAATACTAGATACTTCAACACACACACACACACACACACACACACACAAAACATGTAGTATCACCACCAGGCTCATCATCATCATCATCATCATCATCATCATCATCATCTTCCTTCCAAGTATTGGGCCATGTGTCCCATTACAGTCTTGCATTTTTCTTTTTGCAGGACTTGAAAGCAATCAAATGTCCTTCTGACAGGTTGCTAGCCTGAAGGAAACCAGGCTCAAGGAACACAGACAACTAAAGCAGAAAACTCATCTGTTGCTGAACAACTCAACTGGACAACCACAAATTACATTATAGGGGACACATGCGTATTCTCAACCACAGTACAGTACCACACTCAGTTTCAATGGGAAGTCATTGAAATTTTCAAGCATAAACTCAATAGAAATCAAATAGATCTCAAAAGAGATAAGGGAAGCTAAGATGGCACATGAACCAGGAACAGCTAGGGGAAAGTACAACCACCAGCTACTATAGTAAACAAACCAGTTTCAGATTGTTTGTCACAGCAAAAGTCTGAACTGAACATAGAATAGCATAACTTTCCTTCAGGATACATAATTGCAAGTTATTTAGAATACTCAAAGTAATCTTAAATGCCATAATTCAATCTTGCAACCTATAAGTACATTAAAAGAAATGGACAGGAGGCATGGAAATAGTTAAGCAAACTTCCTCCAAGTGATACCAAAGAAGTTTCATAATAGTACTTGATACTATCATTGACTTGAGCAGCCTCTCCTGTTAAGATGCTACAGCTATGAAGCTAAGCTCTGCATTCAGGAGACTAGTAGGTTTGAACTCAGCCGTCAGCTGTCCTGAGAATGATTATTTGTGATTTCCCACTTTCTCCAGGCAAATGCCAGGACAGTTCGTATCATAGGTCACAGCTGATTCCTTCCACCTCCATACTCATTTACATTCACCATCATTCACTCATCTTCATTAACTCCTCAACTGAAGTTCACATCAGAAAAGGGCAACCAGCCATAAAAGCATGCCATATAATTTCACCTCATCTCATCCCCAACCCCTGGCAGAAAACGGTACTAAGGGGTAGACACACATACACATACCATCGTTAACATCTCATGAATGCATGAGAAGAGATTCCATTTCACATTGAGTAAACATTTAAATGAGCAGTGATCGACATTATCTTTTAAATTAATTATAAATTTTCTGTCATAAATATTGACATTATTTAATTTTTCAGCTGGTTCATCGTGATTTAGCAGCCAGGAATGTGCTGGTAGGTGCAGGGAAGGTCTGCAAGATCTCTGACTTTGGCCTCACCCGAGATGTCTACGAGGATGATGCTTATCTGAAAAGAAGCAAAGGTCGAGGTATGTCGCAGGAGCTCTTGCATTATTATGTCACATAATATAGATATTACTGATACTTCTTAATTCAGATTTATCACTTTTGTCAAGTCATTCTACATACATTTATAAATAAATAAATAAATAATAATAAATCTTAAATGAATTTGGAGTTGATTTGAAACTGTTACCATTAATTAGAGCCACCCTGATTGATACAAAATCCAAGGTGAAGTTCCACGGATGTCTGTCGTATTCCTTTGACATCAAAACAGGAGTCTGACAAAGTGATGGGCTATCCCCGATACTCTTCAACTGCGCTCTTGGAAAGATCATCAGAACCTGGTGAATAAGATTACAGGAAACCAACTACAGTCCACTGAGAATAGGAACCAAATCCAAGGGGATCACAACAGACTGCTTAGTATTTGATGATGATATTGCCGTTCTCTCAAATGATGTATAAACCGCTAGAGCTCAAGTTGAAATGTTAAAGGAAATTGCCAAACAAACTGTTTTGGAAGTAATGACTAACATCAAAGAGGCCCCACCAAAACTCCATACAAAATACGGGGACATCACCCGAGTAGACAAATTCAAATACAGTACCTGGGTGAGATCATCATGAAAAATGGACTGGACAAAGAAGCACTTCAGGAACAAATACGCAAACTGAAATAGCCTACCAAACATCCCACACAATCTACAACAAAAAATGCCTTTCTCAAAACACCAAGATACGTCACTCTGAAACAGTTCTGAAGCCAGTAGTTCTATATGCAGCCGAAACCCTATCTCTATATGCCAACAAAGGACTCCTTGAAGAACTAGAGACAAAGGAGCGCAAAATTGTGAGAGGAATCTTGGGATCAAAGTACAGAAATGGAAATCATCAAAAGAGATCCAGTGAGGAAGTCTACAGCAAAATAGAGAAAATTACTGATACAATCCGAAAAAGATGGGCATGATTTTACAGTCATCTGAAAAGAATGGGCAGTAGAAAGTTAACTAAAGAGATCTTTCACTTTTTTTATTCAAACCCCAAAACCACAATTCCCTGGTTTAGAAATACCAGAGAAGACCTGCAAATGCTACATATCTCAACTGAAGACACCCTTAACAGAGATCGCTTCTGCAAGAAAATATTGATGAATGGGCTAAAGCGAGATGAGCAACCGAAGAGAAAACACGGTGCCCGTTGGACAGAGGAGCGTGAGCAGGCCCACTCGCAAAGAATGAGGGAAATTTGGGCTCTAAAGAAGACCAAGTTCAATGTCAAATGCAACAAGACTTAACGTGGTCATTGATGGCCCCAGCAAATTATATATAACATGAAAAAATGATTCAGCTTATTAGGTCGTGTTGAGTACATGGTAAATAAATAATCACAGAATAAGAATGGTTAACCGAATAACCATGGAAACTGAACCCACAACTTTCTGATTTTGCACTTGATGCTCTAGTGCTGGCCTACACAACTGGCTGATACCAGGCAGCGTGACCCTCATGCTGCCCAAGGCAAGTCCAGGACCATTTTATTCTTGCTGTGTATTTGTCTCTACAGCTACATTACTACCTTCCTCTCAGCAGTAGCACCTCCAGCCTCTCCACCAACCGAATGCAAAATCTTCTCAGTTCCTACCAAAACGTTTCTATGCTTGTACAGACCAGCTACCAAATTCTTCAGTATGTTTGGTACTAGGTACCTGTGTGTAAACAGCTGTTTTCTATAATTAAATTATGTAAAGGCCATATCCGTTCTTCCATTTCACACGTTCTTCTTGAAAACTGTCTGAGACTAACCTGTGTGTAGAACCTGACTCAAAACATTGAAAAATACATCCAACAAGAGATGCCAGACATATTAATGCTGCTCCAGCTGAATGTGACAAATTTTTTAATACTTAAATTCTGTGCCCATTTGAATTTTATTTATACTTTTATGCTTTAACAGATTCATCGACTTGTATAAATACAAGTTCATCATTTTTTTTTTTTCAATATGTCCCATGTCCATTATGTTAATTAATACGTTTGTTGTTCACATGAGTTTTCCACCGAATTTGACCTGAAAAATTGTTATTTATGGTCTTACAATCCAGTAATCAAACATACAAAATATATATTTTGTGTTGCAAACATATGTCCTGGAAACATCTTTGCAATTTGCACAGAAATGACACAGTATCTTTATTGCAAAGTCTAATTCATGTGGTGGCAGCAGGCCTGCTCTAGCGTTTAAGTTATGACGGTCTAGGTCATATTTATTTATTTATTTGATAACTTGCCTAATTGTAGAGTTGACACAAGGACACAGCTTACCATCACTGCTTAACAGGTTATAAATAATTACTGTGTAATAAATCATATTAGCATGGAATATGAAAACTTTCACATACAGTACAAAAAAGGAACTAAGAAGTTACGATGTTATTGACTGTTTAAATGGTTTTATCAAAATTAATATTGAACCATAAATGGCAGCTACTGCTATATTCTGTTAGAGAGCATCTGAGCTTCTGCCAGCATAACTGTAGAGTGTGTGCTTTGCAACTGATATGGGCCAATTAATTTTAAGAGATGTTAAGTACAGAACAAAAATAGCTAACTAGACACCAGTAGGCACCAAACCCACAACCTTAATATCTCTTCAGCATGTACTATTTGCACTCAACAGGACTTATTAAGCTGAAAATATATATCAAGTACAATGCAGATATGAAGACTAAATATCCACTTGAATAAGATCTTACCGAGCTCGATAGCTGCAGTCGCTTAAGTACGGCCAGTATCAAGTATTTGGGAGATAGTAGGTTCAAACCCCACTGTCGGCAGCCCTGAAAATAGTTTTTCGTGGTTTCCCATTTTCACACCAGGCAAATGCTGGGGCTGTACCTTAATTAAAGGCCACGGCCATTTCCTTCCCACTCCTAGCCCTTCCCTGTCCCATCGTCGCCATAAGACCTATCTGTGTCAGTGCGACGTAAAGCAAGTAGCAAAAAAATAAAATAAAAAAATAATGTCTTGGCTGCCATGTTGGAGGCATTGTTAATTCACACAATTTAGACTGCCTTAGCATAAACATTTACATTCTGTTTTAATCTACCACATGGCAGAGAAACTGGAACTCTTTTGGGTAATGAATGGTAAGATTACCAGATGTTTTTTTCACAATTTCTGGGGACAGTAATAAACACAAGTAAAAATCTACTTCTGTATTGTGCTGCATAAATAAAATAATAATCATATGGCCTCAGCAACTGTGTGCAGACATTTTAATTTGACACCATCTGGCTGTCTGCTTATCAATTTCAACGTTCTGTTTTACTCTAGGCTTACTATATGGCAGAGTAAACCAAATCTCTCTTGGAAGTCTATGACTGAGTTTTAATGAATTTGGTTGGATAAAACACCAAATGTGTCAGCAGAGTTCTTTTACATGCAGACATCATACAACATGGAGTGTCGAACAAACTTTATTCTGCCCTTCAAAAATTCGACTACCTTCGCCGGGTTTGAACCCAGTATTTTGGAATTTGGAGGCCAACAATCTACCAATGATGCACAGAGGGAGCTATCGTGCTGTATGTTAGTATACCATTCGATTACACTGCTTCATACACATTTTAAAGGATGAAAATACTACTGTACCTACATACTACTGTACTTATTTACTTAGTTCATGACTCAAAATACTTTCATTATTTTCTGTTCCCATGGTTTCTACAACAAAGATTTTCCCCACTGTTCCTGACACTAAAAGGTTGTTTGGCATAAAGAACAAAGAGCAATAAACTCATTTAGGACCTCAAGGTTGGCAGCTCTGCATTTCAACCGGCCAACCGAGAAGAGGAGGAGTGTCCACGGCTCTACCGTGGCTCAACGCCTCAGTATTTAGGAGACGGAGAGGGGTTGGTTTTCCGTAGTTTTAAATTCTCCTGCACTAAGGTGAATGCTGGGACAGTTCCTAGTATAGTCCACAGCCGCCAACCCTCTCACCTTTTCTGAGTATCTCCTTCTCCAACACAAATCTCCTGGCCTGAGAGATGGCACCACTGTCTAGGAGGCCCGCCTCCCCACTTCAGAGGAGGATTGAAAATATTTTGTAGTAGTAGTTTATACCTTGACAGAGGGAAGGGAACTCCTTCAGCATCATAACACAGAACACTTTCATTCTTCGGACATTTTTCAAATTGTAAAAACTTTTCTAATAACATACATTGCAATGCAGGTGTATGAAGTGCTTACAGACACTACAGATCACCAAAAAATAAATGGAGGTACATGCTGCAGAACTGACATTCACTGTATCTGAAAAGCACAGTGCACATGAGTGCAAGGAGTTGAGCAAAGAGATGGCAACCAGAGAGCAAAATTGAAGGGAAACCATAATACATACTGTAACCACAGAATTCTAGCACGTACACAAATAAATAAATAATAATAAATAGAATAATAATAATAATAATAATGTTGAATATTGACATAAAATGTGAATAAAGAAATAGTAAAATGATGCAGTGGCGGTGAATACACATCAGAGCATGGAAACGTGATGGATAACTATCAATACCAGTACTCAAAATTAAATCAAATACAAGGGAACATTTACAGGCCTAAAAATGACAACTAAGAGAGGAGAGTGGAAGGTGCTGGAACCCTATGAGGTCCATGGAAAGGTATGACGTTATGGGGGAGAAAAAACTTACAATCATCACCTCGAAACTCATCATATTAACATAATCCAAACCAACATTACAAGAAACATGATCATGATGTAGCAACTGATACTTATGCACAAATGAAGGGTGTTTAAAAGACTTTAACCAAATACAGTTCCACGACATGGAATCAAGACATACTTAAGTAACTTAGAGAAAATTTGATTTAACAATAGAAAGGTGATGCTACATTACAATGTAAAGTTTTAAATGAACGTAAGTGATAGAACTGAAATTACGGCAATGGAAATCTAGGGTAAACTCGGACACGCTAAATTTAAAACTTTGAAAATGACATTAAGCAAGGAAATACCAAAATACCAAAGTAATTAAATTAAATCAAACAAAACTAGAAAACACTGAGAATAACAGTGAAATAACACTTACCAACAAAAACTGGAGTTCCCGAGGGGTGGCCCCGAGCGCACGTGCTCGCTAGGGCGGTCGGATGTAAATGACGCTGAGCACACGCATCATTTTTCCGAAGCCGGCAGAAGACCGGGAATAGCCCGATCACAATTAACCAATAAGAAACAATTTCCACTAGGTTCCCTATCTTTTTGCCAATAGGAAATCTCGTTATTCTAGTGAATGAAATTGCATCACCATATATGGTCATATTAAGATAGTTACTCGAGATTTCCTATTGACACACATATTTCAACAGCAATAACTGCACATGCGGTATAGGATGTTTCACAACTAAAGCACCTTTACATTTTCATCAGATTACAATTTTGACATACAGAATTACAAAAATTAATTTTCAAATAATTCTTTAAGAAATTCTTCAAGTTAAAACGTCCCAAGTGTCTTTTCCTCATGCTTGCTGACATTAATGTAAATGATCAATTACATAAAATTTACATACAAAAAAAATCACTGTTTGCATCTAGCAATGTTCATACTGTTCAATATATCTTGCCTATTGCCTGAAAGAAAAATTATTACACACATATTTAAATTAATATTTCTTGCAGTTACATAAAATAATTCCAGTAGAGTCCAGTGTTCCAACCAAAAAAGAAATCCTTCAGACACGTTAAATAAAAAACTTTAAAATTATATTTCCCATAGTTCCAGTTCTTTGTCTTACCACACACTACACATACTACTCATGTACTGTGATGAGTTAAGAAGTTGTAGAATGTTATTGTTCATAAATGAAATGTCGTATAGCTTTTAGTGCCGGGATATCCCAGGATGGGTTCGGCTCGCCAGTTGTAGGTCTTTCTATTTGACACCTGTAGGCGACCTGCGCAGCGTGATGAGGATGAAATTATGATGAAGACAACACATACACCCAGTCCCCATGCCGTAAGAATGAACCAATTAAGGTTAAAATCCCCGGCCCGGCCAGGAATCGAACCCAGGACCCTCTGAACCAAAGGCCAGTACGCTGACTGTTCAGCCAACGAGTCGGACATTGTTCATAGAGAACCCTTACTATTAATCCGGGAATTTCTGTGGACAAGTAATTAAATCTGGGGACATTACATGGACAAATTTCCTCCAGGGACAAAAAGTTAAATTTGGGGACTGATTCTGGAAAATAGAAAAGTATGACTGGAATGCCATCCCCTCTTAAGGTAACTCTTAAGGTAAACAGGAAGAATTTGGAACCTTCAAAGAATGAAGGTACTTACAAGAGAAGGGAAGGGCAATGAAGGGTTCAAAGACGAAAATCTTCTTCTTCTTATTCTTCTTCTTCTTCTTCTTCTTCTTCTTCTTCTGCTTCTTCTTCTTCTGCTGATTCTTGTCATTGTTGTTTCAGTTTTGGAGCCAGACATCAGTGGTCTACCAGCTCCTCACTTGCCTTCTGTCTTTCCTTGTTTGCAATATGAGTTGTAGAAGCCTATGCTATCTGCCTCGTAGAACATGGCCTAAAGAAGCTGTTTTCCTGGCTTTGATGATGTTCGCCAGCTCATGCTCACCTCTAGCTCTCCTTAACATTTGACTATTGGAAATCTCTCCAGGTTATTCTGAGCATTCTCTTATGTAACCACATTTTAAAGGCCTCTATTCTTCCTAGACCTTTCATATCTAATACCATTTGGGTCATAAAAGAACTAAAGAAAGGTCAGATAAAAGGTAAAAGTAAACAAGAGTTAACCACAGTAGATCAGATAAGGATGAAAGCGAGGAGCCTGGCATCAGTGAGAGGAAGCAATGCAAGACTTTGCTAGGGGAACCGTGGTTGCCATCACATGCTCTTAAGTTGGGAGACTCTGGTTCCCCTTACAGTCATCTTTTATAAGGGGCAGTCAAATAAAAACTGAACACCCGTCTTAACACACATCCCACGCGTAAGGTGGCAATACTGCTGTTATATATCGATACTGCCATCACTGTGGTAGGAGAACTGCAAAGTGACAACTCACAGGTGCACGCAGTTGTTGAGTCACGTCTTTGTTGTTGCGTGGACTGGTCTAGTGTGTTCATCCAGCTGTAGAAATGGAGGCAAGCAAAGAAGAACAGAGAAGTGTGGTTCGTTTTCTGGTGGCTTAGGGAGCTGGAGTACGCAAAACTCACCATCGTATGTCTGCTGTGTATGGCGAACACTGCATGTCCATGATGAATGTGCGCAAGTGGCATTGGAGATTCCGAGAAGAGCGCACATCGCTGCAAGACGATGCATGCCCAGGACAGGTCCATCGAGCCATTACTCCTGATGTGATAGGACAGATTAATGGCCTTATCCAGGGAAACCAACGAATCAGGGAGGAAGAAATACATTCGTGCATGTCGGTTTCATTCGGACGAGGAAGTGCAGGAATGGCTGCAATTGTGGATCTGTCAGCGACCTACCTCCTTCTACAAAACTGGAATTGATCGTCTCGTCTCCCAGTGGGATAAATGTATTAACGCTTTTGATAATTACTTTTGAATAAAACCATTCCATGGTCACGTTGTAGCAGTTGTTTGGTTTTCATTTGACTGCCCATTATACATCAAGCAGGGGATACAGTGGATGTATTCTTCCACCCTCTCCCATAGAGAGTCACAAGTAAGTGATAGGTAGCCATCACAACACCACCAACCTGTGCTTTCAAAATGAAAGTCTGAAGACACAACAGATATACATATTAAGTCCAATATTAAAAAAAAGATAGGAATAAATAATGTGATTTTTTTTTAATGAGACATCAGTGTGGGAAATGGGAGCAACAGAAAGAGGAGACAAGGACAAATATGAAAACACAAAAGGAAAATTTCCACATCTTCATATATATGGGATCTCCCCTCATCAATTCCAATTCTTTTACATCTGTTTCTTCTCTGTCCTTGATGAGCTCATTTCTACTTCTAGCTTCATCAGTAGGATTGGCTTGGTGTTGACAGATCTTCCATTCTTAATTTCCAGACAAATAATATACAGTGCTCATCAACAGGCATTCCTCCGGTTAGGTTATTTATTGCATACTCTTTGCTATCACTCGCCTTCAAAATTAAAGTTTAGCTCATGGAAAAATAAAACTCATATTCATCAGTAATTCATCTATTTATAATCATACAACACAGCAATCTGAAAATTTACATGTCCGAGTTGTACTTCCTCTTAAAACAATAATCACCACCATCACCACAATAAATCCAGTGAAGTGTGGAACTAATGGCGTATTATGTAAGACTATAATAGCATTTAATTATATTCCAGACTCAATGAAAGCTTGTCTGAATTTCAGTAAATTCAAAAGAAATATTAAAAAACATTTATGGACAAAATTTAATGTTCTTGGATTTAGTCTGTTTAAAGGAACTTATTAGGTTTCATTTTGAGCTATATCATTCTGTTTATATAAACTTGTAAACAACAATTATTGTATCCATGAAAAATGTTGTATTTTAGATTTAAAGTATTATAAATTTTTATAATCTCCGTATTATAATTCAGTTTTTATTAATATTGTAACTGCGCCAGCTCTTTAATGTACTGCCTCACTATGAGCATTAACTCATGGGATTTTGAAACAATAAAATAAAGTAAAGTGTAGAATAAGAAGAAAATCAGATAAAGACAGGAAAAGGGACAAGACCAAGAAAAAGATGAATACAGGTGATGGAAGACCAGAAACATAGACTGTATGACTTGTTGTGTCACAACATTACATAGATGTACTGTACAACCTTCTCGTGTCTGGCCCTGTGGCTAACTGGTTTGGTTTAAAGGGTCCTGCTTTGATTTGATTTAACCTTCATTGGTTAATTCCTCTGGCTCAGGAACTGGGTGGTATACCATCTTCAACATAATATTTTATCCTAGACAGGGCCTCATACTCACAGAACCACAGGTTACCCATAGGCAACAACATAAAAGACTTGCACTAGGCCTCTCCAAAAGCCATATGCCATTATTAATAACCAACTTATGTGCACATTTTCATTTTGAAGCAAAGAAATTTCAATTTTTCATTCTTTGATAGCTTATAAAATACTATCCAAACCAAACCAAACCAAACCAAACCCCATCGCATAACAGCCCTGAAGGACTTAGGCCAGCCAAGCGACCATTGCTCAGCCTGAAGGCCTGCAGATTAAGAAAAAAATACTATCACATTTTCTAAGAAATGGACATATCCATTCTCTTTTAAACATGCAGTGACCTCATACAAGGATTCTATATTTTTTGAAAATCTAATGGTGATCATTGAAAAGAACCTATATTTATACTATAATAAAATATATTTACCCACCAATTACATATTAGTATATGTGACATAGATAAAACAACCATTCAAAACGTCACCACAATGTTTCATCCTTCCATCCCTTGGATTTAGGTGTAACTAGTAACAGACCTCACTTGAAGTCTGAAGTGAAGTGTGCCAAGCTAAGTGGCTCAGACAGTAGAGTGATGACCTTCTGAGCCCAATTTGGCAGGTAAGAGCCTAGCTCAGTCTGGTGGTGTTTGAAGGTGCAAAATATGTCAGCTTCATGTCAGTAGATTTACTAGCATGTTAAAGAACACCTGCAGGACAAAATCCTAGCACCTCAACATCCAAAAACTGTAAAAGTAATTACCGTAATAACCTTATTATGAAGTGAAGTGTGAAGTTATTATTTTGTATGCACTCTTGAAGGGAAGTATCAAAGGGCACATATTAGGGACCTTGCATGAGGTTTTTACACACAAGATTATTAATATTGCTAGTAAATTTGTATCCTTATGATTTCCCATTTCAACAGCCTTGTTATTGTCCAGTCTCCTGCTATAATGTTGAGTGGTAATCTTCACTTGTGAAGGAAATTCAGAGGTTGCTAGATTATTTGAATACTGCAGTAAGCTAATCTGTATTGTTGTAGTTCCTGTGAAGTGGATGGCCCTGGAATCTCTTGCTGATCACATGTACACCAGTAAGTCTGATGTTTGGAGTTTTGGTGTGCTTATGTGGGAGCTGGTGACATTGGGAGCATCACCCTACCCAGGTGTAGCTGTCCACAACCTCTTTCACCTTCTGAGAGCAGGCTATCGGATGGAGAGGCCTGAAAACTGCTCTAGTCAACTGTAAGTAACTAACATCAGTAAAATTATAGATTGAGACACAGTAGTTATATATCGACCCATATAGATTTAACCCTCAGCTGGTTAGATACATCTGTGTGATGGCTGCCAAACTTCCCCATACCCACTCTGTCCCCTTCCGGATTCCTACTGAATTTATAGCTATTTATATTACCATGTGATAAGGAAAATTGTTGAAGGTAAAGGATACTCAATGAGTGTTTGAACTCTCTCTGGAAGTGTTTGTATACCATAAGTCATTGTAGTATCAGCATAAGGTGCTTTTTGAGTTTTTCTTCATTTTCTGATGTCACCAGGATGTCATCAATGAAACAGTCGACAAAGTCCAATTCCCTATGAACCTAATCCGTTGTATCGTTGAAAGGTCTGGCATATGTTTCTAAGGCCAAATGGAAGATGAAGGAGCTCGTATAGTCCAAATGGTGTGATAACAGCTGTTTTTAGAACATCATCTCAGGAATGCTCAACTTTAATTTGTGAATGGGCTGAATGGCAGATTCCTAAATGAACTGCCGGTGACATTATTCTTCTCCCTAACGCACAAATACATCCACACGCCCAGGTCCTCCTTCTTCAACAACCACCGGTTAATCAAACAACCTCTCACATGGCTATTCAACAGTAGAAGTAATAACCTGACACACAACACAAAACAAAATGAAAAAACAAACAAAGCTCTATAACTTGGGATAAACTTACCAATTAATGAAAGGTCTGAGCCTTTGCTTGAAGTGAGAGTGTTGAAATGTCTGGAGATAGATTTGAAACAGCCACACTCAGAATGGAATGTAGCGGGTTTGACTGGGAACATAATTTTGACTTTGTAAACTTCATTTTTGAAAATGTTTGTTCACAGATGTAAGTACTCGCAAGTGCATACAAGTATTTGCTCACAAATTTTAAGAGAGCCAGAAAATTTTCATTACTAAGCACCCTGTAAAAGTTAATAAGATTTCCCTCTGTGAACTTGTTCTTTACTTGGCAACAACACTGAAGTTCAATTAGCTGCAGCTGTAATTACAAGAAATGAAAGCAGAAAGTTTAGTCCTTACCTGGCTTTAAAATGGGAATCATTATGCATCTTAGAACTTTCCTACAGCCCAATAAAAGAAACATCATGTCAAAAAAGAAAACTACGAATAATATGCTTTTATCTCCTTTCTATGAAAATTACAACAAAGTTCTTATTAACTAGGTTTTATGGTATCTACAAAAAATATAAACTGAAACACATTATAAAAACTTAGCCAGGGGATACATAAAATAAGTTTGTGGGCTGTATGTTGAGCACCCCTGATATAGAAGTATCAGGATATGGTGGTAGGCTCTAATCAAGTCTATTTTGGAGAAAATTTGTTTGCCATGTAACTGTGTATTGAAGTCTTTAAGATTAGGGAATCAATACCTGTCTGGTTTTGTGATATTGTTAACATCATAATGGTCTGTATGGGTTTCAATTACAGTTATGCAGTTGATTTTCTGAAAAGTCACATTGTATTATCATAATTTCAGACACAGAGTGATTGAATTCCCCTACTCTCAATAGACTCAGGCTACCTTTGCTGTGATACTCTGTATGTAAATCAAATTTCTTCAGTAATAAACATATATTTATAAGGAAAAAGGAGAAAAACAACAACTTACTATGTAGGCTTATGTGGATAGAGCTCACACAAGAGAAACACATAGGTACAAAACTTGCAGCTCCAGTCTTCTATGTCTCTCATCCTTACCTCACACTCATGATCTTCCAAAAATCCTCACTGTACATTCAGGTTTCTTACAAACTTCAAACACATTCTCACCTGCTATAAACCATACCAATCCACCTTCTAGCTCTTTCCCCTATGAACATAATTGCTGCAAGATCTGCCATCTACATATACCTAGCACCGCTAAGAAGTCTTACAATATACAAGATCGCCTTGACAGCACTTTATCCAGCATTATCTACCAGCTTTAATGCAGACTGTCCCCGGCTTTCTACAATGACTTAACTACCACCACCCTAGCTAAATGAATATGTGGCCATCGCAATACAGGGTCATCAAGAAAGAATACCCATTTTTTTTTTTTTAATGCTGCTTCATTTTGGATGTAACTTATAACTGTTAGGTTCTTCAGTCTGCTGAAACAAATTTACTCAGTGGAAGGTAAAGTGATACAGAAGACTGGGTGAGTTGGCTGTGCGGTTAGGGGTGCGCTGCTGTGAGCTTGCATCCAGGAGATAGTGGGTTTGAACTCCACTGTTGGCAGCCCTGAAGATGATTTTCCATGGTTTCCCATTTTCACACCAGGCAGATTCTGGGGCTGTACCTCATTTAAGACCACGGCCGATTCCTTCCCACTCCTGGGCCTTTCCTATCCCATTGTCGCCATAAAACCCATCTGAATCAGTGCGGCGGGAAGCAAATTGTAAATAAATACATAGTAAAAGTAATACAGAAGTTCGTTGGGATCTCTGGTGATGAGTTTGAAGGCCGTTGGTGGTGCTGTTATCAACTTGAGCGCATCAAAATGGAGAGTGATGATTCACATCAGTACTGAGAACGTGTGTGTAAAGTTTCATGACATTAGCTGCAATGATGCCGAAGCATATTGACCCATACAGGGAGGGCTACATAACGGCCTTTTCTGATGCTAAAAATAGCTATTCTACAATTCAAGGAATGTGCAAGAAGCATGATTTCTTGATGTCAAAGAACAAGTTCAGTGCTGTATTGAATAAAAAAAGGCAAATCCCAACTGGGATTAATTCTAGAGGGAAAAAAATAGGTGATACATGACCAGCCACCAACCGGACACTAGAAGTGGTGAGGAAAGTGAAGGCCCTTGTCTCGGGTGTAGAGATGCTATATCACCAACCTAAGAAAAGAGGATCACCAACCAGAAAAACAGATGACTCAGTCAACTGATGGAATCATTGCATCTTAATCACTTTTATCAGCTTCACATTCATCACAGACCATTGGCCTAGCACCTTTGTCATTAATGTTTTTTCTTTCTGTGCCTTTCACACTTTTCTGAAGATGAAATCTTCTGTAAAAGTATTTTGTTCTCCAACAAATAGTGGTGAAACTGGATGCAAATGAAATGTTTGAAGTTATACTGTAAACACACTACACTGTTCACAGTCTCAATTGTGAACCTGTTTCTGTCCTTGGTCCACTGTGAATTAAGTAATGAAAATATTTGCTCTGTGTTTGCATTATGATTTGGAATACAAAAGAATAATTTGTATTTATGGCAAAATAATAATAAATTAAACTTTCAGAACTCAATTTATACTCACTTTATGTACAGGCAACCTCTAAACAATGCTGATTTAGAGAGAAAATGGAAGCAAACAATAGTCAAACAAAAAGTGCTGCCTATTTAATGTGACGATAACCGGGCAAGTTGGCCATGCGGTTAGAGGCATGCAGCTGTGAGCTTGCATCTGGGAGATAGTGGGTTTGAATCCCATTGTCGGCAGCTCTAAAGATGGTTTTCCGTGGTTTTCCATTTTCACACCAGGCAAATGCTGGGGCTATACCCTAATTAAAGCCACAGCTGCTTCCTTCCAACTCCTAGCCCTTTCCTATCCCATAAGTTGATAGTGTGTGTCCAACCGCATTTAGTACAATATTAGTTGGCTGGAGGAAATACTTAACTAGTCTTTGTCCAAGTTTTTAATCCATGTACATTTTTAACAGTTTTCCATTGTACTTGTTGAATACATTTTTAATATTGAAGCTATGTACATTTTAACGTAAACTCCCATTGTATTTGTTGACTGTGTTTTATCTTAGATTTTTATGTATCACTGTTTTTGTCGTATGTCTTTCTTCTTTGTTATTTTGCTGATGATAACCTCTAAGCCAGGTCGAAACATGTCCAGGGTATTTTAAACAACTATGTAACTTTTAAACAGACCATTTAATAAATGGCAGAAATGTACTGATTAGGTGGACCTAATATAATTGAATTCTTTTAGAATTTCGTCTTAGCTATTATTACTGTTAAATTTTGTGAACACCCAATTTTCTACTTGATGATCCAACCCTGCCCATGTATTTCTCTTATGTATAATCCATCCTCACGTGCCTACGTGCTAAGTCACTGCTCCCCACCTGTTTTACTCTTGTAAGCTTATGAATGGGCCCAGCCTTTTACTATGCACCATTTTCTTTTATTACATGGTTCCTTTTTCAGATATCGTGTCATGCGATCATGTTGGAATGAAGATGCTAGTGACCGGCCATCTTTTAAGGAACTGACTCGCATCTTTGAAAGGATGTTGGAGGATGGAGTTGAATACCTAGACCTCAATCCTCGTATTGTACATAACAGAACCTATTTTACATCATTATCAAGCTCTCAGGATATATTAGGTATGTATTCATCCTACTCTACTGTTTTCAAAGACTAGTGCCTTACTTTGGTGACCTAAAGTACTATATTGTAGAAAATGTCAGTGAGCATTGTCTTAGAAAGAGAATTCATCAAAGAAGTTTACCACATCAGCATTCAGTTATATCCTACTTCCTTAAGTTGAATGCCAGTCAATTTTCTAAAACCTTCCCATTGGACTGTGCTATAGTTTTCTATCAATATCTTCTTAAATGTACGACACTGAACTGAAATGAAAATATGTGGGGGGTTTTTCTGACCACCATGCTCCCGTCATGAAAATGTTCCGATGGGATCAGCAGTCCTGCATAGCAGTCTGGACAAATCCTTATTCTTATTCCCACCCTAGACATACCAAACTTTCTGTAGCTTAAGTTATTTCCATTTAGCAGCAGTTAGTTCAAAATGAAATTTTGGTATTACGTTTTTTGAAGATATTAGCAATACTGTAGATGTTTTCATTGAAGGTAAAGGTGGAGTAAGCAACTGGTTTAGAATTATCTTTTAGGAGTGTTGTTTCTGGACGGTGTTTAAATTTGTTAATTATTCGTTCAATAAAAGATCTGTTAAAACCATTGAATTTGGCGATGGAGCAGACGATATTCAGTTCTTTATTTAAGTTATCGTTGGACAGGGGTATTTTGAAAGAGCGGTTAACCATACTGTTGTAAGAGACGTTACAATAGAAGCTTGGAAGTATTACATAACTCCAATTCAATAAACAAAAGTAATGTCTTTTCAAAGTCAGGCATATACCGGTTTAAATGCAATAACTGTAACTCCCTTTACACAGGACAAACTGGTCACAGCTTCAAAATTAGATGCCCTGAACACGTTAATGCAATAAAATATAACAGGTTTTTGGCATCAGGGCAACATATGCATGACATAAAACATAGTTTTTACTACGATAGACCAAGATATCCAAATTCTCAGCACCCTAAACAAAGGCCCTCTCCTAGATATCACTGAAAACCGTTTTACACACCTTGATCAGTTTTTCAACCCCAACCTTATCCTGAATGATATTTCTGAGAAGCCAAACACCCTTTTTGACTTCCTCATCCCAATTTTGAATAACCTCAAGTTGACAAGTAGTCAATCGATCTTTCACGTCTTACACAACACTTTTTCACGCTACTTGCCCCTTCTGAAAAGCCCCCCTGATCCACATTAGACAATCCCCTCCCTCTCTGCTATCCCCTCACAAACTCTCCTTTATCCCTCCCCCACATCAACTTATTTCTTACTTCCTTATTTGCTTCACATTTTGCTTCCCCTACACATGTCAATCACCATAGCATGCTGATAAAGATAAGCCTCATAATTTAATTTGTTCTAAATTTCTTACCCCTTCTTTCATTTCTATTTAAGTCTCCTTTTCTTTAGGCTTCATATATCCACATCGAACTGAGAAACTTAAGTCCTACACTGTGTCCTAGGACTTCATGTATATCACTTTCCACTCTTCAATGTACCGATAAAACAAATGCCTATAAGACCTTGCTTAGCAACAACTGTACACAAACTACATCTCTCAATATTTTATATTGGATCCAGCTGTTTAACTCATTATTTACCATCAATTCAATATTTTTTCACATGATTACAGCACAGCAGGAATATACAAGACTGTCGCATTACAAATGAACTTCAACTGAATTTACTTCTCCATAAAAAGTGGTTAAGTGTAAGAGAGGGCCAAGAGCCCTAACTTCGCCACCTACAAAGGCATAATAAATAAATAAAAAATAAATAAATAAATATTTCTACATACATCCTTTCGACTGTGAATAACATCTTATATTTGTTATGTATGCTTATAATTGTTTATGATATAGTCCTTTTGCCCAGTTCTCTTAATTGGCTGATGATGACACTTTAAATTTGTCAAAACTGGTCCCAAGTTAACATGTTGCAACTTAATTTTGGTACAATTTAATAACAGTATATTGAAAAGGTGGAACCCCTATACTTGCTTTCTAGTATTGTTATTCTGTGCTCGTTTACAACCACCTACAGCATAGCTTCAACCCTCATTTCTCAGATATCTCACTCCATACATGACAACTGCAAAACACTGGGTGAGTTGGCCATGCGGTTAGAGGCGCGCGGCTGTGAGCTTGCATCCTGGAGATAGTGGGTTCAAATCCCACTGTCTGCAGCCCTGAAGATGGTTTTCCATGGTTTCCCATTTTCACACCAGGCAAATGCTGGGGCTGCACCTTAATTAAGACCACGGCCACTTCCTTCCAACTCTTAGGCCTTTCCTATCCCATCGTCACCAAAAGATCTGTCTGTGTCAGTGCGACGTAAATCCACTAGCAAAAAAGAAAAAAACTGCAAAACAAGCAGTCAGTCTTAGATGATGTTAATATTGCTATATGTAACAAACTGACTAATTCACATCACTGAATGAGAGGCATTTTACAGAGAAAAATTTACAGTTCTAGTCCTTTGGACATGTTGAAACTATTCCTTCACAAAATGTGGAAAAGGGAACTTTTAGGACATGAAGGAGAAGTAAACCATGAGATTCCTTATAATGTACACAATATTTAATACTATAATTATATACAAATAAGTACATCTTTTATCAGATGCATTTCAGTTTCTTTCTTTTCAAATGATTTAGCTTGCTTCTCGAACTCCTCACTAATGATGTCTAAAAGCGTTGATGTTTTCTTCAGTTGCCGGGCTCTTGATTGATACATCTTGAACATACGATTTATTTTGTTTGAGTACTGGTACAAGTATTGCTCTGTGAGTGTTGAAGTATAATTTCAAGTGGGGTCATCTTGCTGAAAACTATATCAAGACTCATTCTGTTGCGAGTACTGATCCCCAAGTGTTTACTAGTATACATTAAATGATGCTTCTTGTGTAAATAATTGATTGTTCATCAATTGTGTTTGTTAATCGCTCTACTATCATGACATCTTCACCTGAACGAGCCACTTGACCCTGGTTCATCACTATATTTAACCACTTAATGCTTTTCCACTTTTCTAACTTATTATATGCAGCCAAACAACATTTACATGTTTGCTGCTTAATGGTGCACGACATACTGACATGATTCATAATTAGATAACATAACCTCAGACTCATTGGTTGACCAACTCTATCACTAGTAACGCTATTGTCATATAATACATGACCCCCTTCAAACCGAACTGGAGACTAGTTTTGTGAAATTCAAAAATCTGGCACACAATTTATTTTAACAAAGGATCAGTCTATTTATTGACATATTTAAAATGAACATTGGATAATAATTGTGAAACAACTTCATTTTTAAAATGTGCCCTTTCTTTATGGATTTTTCATGGATAATATTTGGACCCAATATTATTTCTAAAATTTCCTCTTTCCATTTGATAGAGCTCTCTGAAACATGTGATTTGCTACCTTCACAATTTCTCTATTTTCAATACTTCAGTCACAATTGAGTGAAATAGCTTTACTTTACATTTTTGCTAAAGTGAGGCCCTACACTCTGTGATCTAAGAAACATTTTCAATGCTAAAATCCAACCGAGCAAATTGGCCTTGCAGTTAGAGTCGCATAGCCATGAGCTTGCAATCGGGGGAGCGGGGGGGAGGGGGTTCGAATCCCATCGTCGGCAGCCCTGAAGATAGATTTCCATGGTTTCCCATTTTTACACCAGGCAAATGCTGTGGCTGAACCTTAATCCAGCCAATGGTTGCTTCCTTCACAGTCCTAGCTAGCACTTTCCTATCCCATCATTGCTATAATACCTGTCCATGTTGGTGAGGTGTAAAACAAGTAATAAAAAAAAAGGAAATTTTGATGCCATTCTTTGTAGTTTGTGTCTGGAGTTGATCGATCTGCTCTGCATCTATATCTAGAGAATATTGTGTATTACTACCAGACAAATAATTCATAGAACATTACTAACGGTTATTTTATTTTGTATGTCAACAGATGATGATGACCTTGGCTATGGAAACCTCAACATCCTCCCAACAGATTCTGTTAACTACTTGACACATCATCAGCGACAATTACAGTCCAGCAGTAGCAGAATGCCGCTTCTATCAACAGGTGATGAAGAGCAGAGATTACTGATGCCTCCAGTTGATATCAACAAGATTTCAAGCCAGACTGATAGTGAGAAGCAAGAGGAATCTCCTAGAGTAGGAAATGCATATTTAAGTCCAATTCGCCAACCAAGTTCATTAAACAGAATTTCAAATGACTCTTCTGTGGTGAATCCTTCAACAGCGAGTTTATCACAGTCTTATATAAACATGACTGTTGGACAACCAAAGAGAGGCTCCTCTCAAGATTTGCTTGTGAGTACAAGTCCAGTCACTTCCAAGGTAACAACGCCTTTCTGAAGTGATAAAGTGACCAAATACTGACAATCAACACATTATTCCTAATCTCCTGAATTAATGTAGATGGAGAGATTATGGAAATGATTTTTATACTTTGCCATAGTACAGCATGTTGTGCTCTATGGTACAGTAATCACCATTCTTTGATTACCTGATTCTGAGGCATTGATCTTGAAAGACATTATGTTCAAGTGTGAACTTGAAGCTTCAAGAGATAATTGCAGCAGTTAAAATACCTGTGCAATATTATTTGTAAATTGAAACAATGATACAGCATAACATGTTCAGATTGTAATCATTTTTTACCTGATTAAAAAATAAAGAGTAAATCATACCTGAGGTGCTGAGAGCCAAAGTAACTTAGGTTCCTTAAAACTTATTTTGAAAAAAATGACCTCAAAGTTGTACTCTTACAGATAGTCTGTATTTAATTAACCATTTCATACAGTAAGTTAGGCTATCTATCATTCAGCTAACAAAAATGATGAATGGTGGATAATAAATATGGTACCTACAGGGCTTTATTTTTAACACTCACTTGACTGATGCGTTTGTCTCTCCACCACCAAGCATGCATGCACTCTTGGACTCCCTTCAAATACTGTGTATACAATACAATCTTACCTTATAAGTGATGCTGGAAGTGTCTCACTGGATGGGGTTGCACATGGAGATGCGCTGCTGTAATGAAAGCATCTTTGCAAATGAACAATCCAGGGCTTCGGCCTTCGATTGAGCCCGCACCATCGCAGCCTACAGACTGGCTTTCAAGGATAAAACTGGTGCTATCACATGTCCGACAGTAGAGAATGAAAATGCTCTGTCATCCACCAGGAATTAAAAATAAAGGCCTGTACATTTCATCCATTTATGACTGTTTTAAGTGAAGATAAGATTATACTAGATAGGAGCTGTCCAAAAGAATATTTTAAAAATAAATACTGTATCAGCTAACCCTATTCCTCATTTTTGGTAGGTGGGTAGGGGGGGATGTAGGTAGCCTAACGTAACTTCCTTATGGAAATGGAAACCTCCTTATTTTACCTTGAACAGTGAAACATGAAGGGTAGAAAATTTAGCTCTTGAAACAATTTGGTTCACAGCGCCTTATACACTACAACATTCACAGGTACATACAGTGTACTTTTACCTGATAATGGCTTCTTGAATGTAGTTATATTCCAAGGCCTTTTAACTACATTGGTTATCTCAATTTTGAGGCAAGAAAACTAGCAGGAGCAAAATATATACTGTATATGTTTAGGAAACAGACAGAGCAGCAACTTCCCATGTAAGAATGCATGGATAGAGTACCTACACATAAAAGAAAAACAAGGGTCCAAAATGTTTGGATGCAGCCTTCAACAGAAGACAAAAGAATAATAATGATGGAATTGATAGTCATTGTAGACAAGTAGACACCATGTGAGGAAAGGAATTGGAGACACTGACAGACAAGTGAATATAAAACAAGGAGTGTATATCTAATGTTAAGGCCATGTGCTTTCCTAGACTTGAGCACCAGTTGATGTCCAGCTTCAGAATCTCTAACGGTGACAGCAGGGACATAACATTAGGACCTGCAGATGCAGGCAGGCCCAGGTCCTTAAGGGGCCCCATAGACTCCTCACAAAAAAAAAAAAAAAAAACCTAGTCAAATGTCACTCTACACAAGTCTGATGGTTTTATAGAATCAGTCGAAATAGTATTTTTTTATTTTTACAATTTGTAGTAGAAGAATTGCCACTTGGTTACACCTAACAGCAGATTATTTTTGTTGAATGTAACACAGCACAGCTGTAAAAAGTACTTGCCCTTGCTGTCTCTCACAACATGGTGACACATTCTTCAGAAGAGACCTGCACCAAATAATTTTAAAATAATTACAGCAATGAAAATTGATACCAAAGTATCATGGTTAGGAGAAATCAGTTAACTCAGTTTCGAACGAGCTCTCTTTGCTCTAAGTTAAAATAGGCTTAGCAGTTGTGCGGTTTGATATATTTGAAACTTTATTTGATTTAATTTTGTTCATATATTTTTCTATGTTTTACTAAAATAAATTATTATAACTAAGACTTTGGTATTGGTTATGGAGTATGTTTCTGCAAGTTACAGAAAGAAAGAAACCAATTAAAGTTATGTATGAACATATATGTGGTTCATGGTTGGCAGTTCAGCAGCTTAGCTGTTAAACCACGGAGGCAGGCAAATAAAACCTATTAAACATGTGACAGGGTGGAAAGTTGGGGTTTATATTAGGCTACCTACCTAACAAAAATCTATATACTGTATATATAAAATAACATGTCCTGACCGACTGACTGATTCATCATTGCCGAGCCAAAACTACTGGACATAAAGAAATGAAATTTTGAGAATATATTTATATTACAATGTAGATGCTTACTAAAAGAAGAATTTTTGGATATTCCATCGATAAGGGGTTGAAAAGGAGGGGTGAATTTTTAAAATGAGTGTATCTATATCTCTTAACAGTTTAAAGACATGAAAATCAGTATTTGGAATCTCCTTTAAAAATAAGGAAACACGTCTTTTGTTTTCTGGAAAATCCTCTTGGAAGGGGCAGGGAGTGAAAAAAGGAAAAAAGGAGTTGAATACCTTTTATGAGGATACTTGTACCTCAAAAACTGAAGATGTTACAGTCATGAAAATTGGTATTTGGAATCTCCTTTAAAAATAAAGAAACATGTATTTTTTTGTCTTCGGAAAATCCACTTAGGGGAAGGGGGGGGGGTGAAAAGAAATTAAGAAAGTGTTGAATTCTTTTTATGAGGATACTTATATTTCAAATACTGAAAATGTTACAAACATGAAAATTTGTATTTGGAATCTCCTTTAAAAATAAAGAAACACGTATTATTTTCGTTTTGGAAATTCCAACTGGTGAGGGTGTGTAAACGAATTGAAAAATGAGTTGAATTCTTTATTTGAGGATACTTGTATCTCAAAAACAAAGGATGTTACGGACGAGAAAATTGGTATTCAGAATCTCCTTTAAAAATAAAGACACCGGGTGAGTTTGCCATGCGGTTAGGGGTGCGCGGCTGTGAGCTTGCATCTGGGAGATAGTGGGTTCGAATCCCACTGTCGGCAGCCCTGAAGATGGTTTTCCGTAGTTTCTCATTCTCACACCAGGCAAATGCTGGGGCTATACCTTAATTAAGGCCACAGCCACTTCCTTCCAACTCCTACTTCTTTCCTATCCCATCGTCGCCATAAGACCTATCTGTGTCAGAGCGACGTAAACCCACTAGAAAAAAAAATAATAAAAAATAAAGACACACGCATTTTGTGACGGGGGAAGGGGGGAGGAATCAACTTAAGGGGAGGGTGTAAAAGGAGTTGAATTCTTTTTATGAAGATACAAATAAGAAGTGCACTTAAAAGTACACACCCCTAAGGGAGTTTTGACTGGGGGGGTGAGGAATGATGACAAAAATATGCATTTATATGAATCCATTTGAATTATGAAGTTAAAATTTCAAATGATATCTTAGGTGTTAAATAACAGAAGGCTTGAAACAAATTTAACCACTCAGAGAGTTAAATGGGGGTAAGATTCAACAACAAATATATTCATTCCTTCCTCCAGAATGGTTTAACGTATGTAATCTCCTAAAATGTTACATGAGGTAAGCTCCATAAACAAAATTATTCATCCCTCCAAAACTGTTTGATGCACAAAGTTGTACTTTTACGAGAAGGGTCTTCTTTTATGTCCTAGGTGTAAAATATTGTATACTTCAAAATATTTTCCCCCTACGGGGTTTAGATGGTGGTTGACTCTCAGAAACATAATATCCTCTCTTCTGAAACCATTCCAGGCATGAACTTAATTGTTCTTATGAAGGGTGGTCTATATCATAGATGTTAATAAATATTTCAAAACATTCACCCCTTAAAAAAGTATTCATTCCTCCATTACTGTTTGACGTACAAAATCAAAATTTCACAGATTGGTTGCTTTTACATCCTAGATGTTAAATAAGATAGGGTTTAAAACATTCAAATTCCAGTCATCAGTCACTACTGATCTGCATTTAGGGCAGTAACCCATGTAACAGATTCCCTATCTATTGTTTTCCTAGCCTTTTCTTAAATATTTCAAAGAAATTGGAAATTTATTGAACATCTCCCTTGGTAAGTTATTCCAATCCCTAACTCCCCTTCCTATAAATGAATATTTGTCTCAATTTTTCCTCTTGAATTCCCATTTTATCTTCATATTGTGATCTTTCCTACTTTTATTTTATTTTTGCTACGGGATTTACATCGCACCGACACAGATAGGTCTTATGGTGATGATTTCCTACTTTTAAAGACACCTCTCAAACTTATTTATCTAATGACATTCCACGCTATCTCTCCACTGACAGCTCGGAACATACCACTTATAATACCAATATAAATGGTCCATTATTGGACATTATAGTCTAGCAGCTAGTCTTCTTTCTTTCAAGTCTTCCCAGCGCAAACTTTGCAACATTTTTGTAACATTACTCTTTTGTCATAAATCATCCAGAACAAATCGAGCTGCTTTTCTTTGGATTTATTCCAATTCTTCAACCAAGTAATCCTGGTGAGGATCCCATACACTGGAACCATACTCTGTTTGGGGTCTTACCAGAGACTTGTATGCCCTAAACACCCTCATAACCATGTGCAGAGATATGTAACCTTTATTTACAATCCCATTTATGTGATTACCCCAATGAATATCTTTCCTTTCATTAACACCTAGGTACTTATAGCAATCCCCATAAGGAACTTTCACCCCATCAATGCAGTAATAAAAACTGAGAGAACTTTTCCTATTTGTGAAAGTCATAACCTGACTTTTAACCCCGTTTATCGTCATACCATTGCCTGCTGTCCATCTCACAACATTATCAAGGTCATTTTGCAGTTGCTCACAATCTTGTACCTTGTTTATTACTCTATACAAAATAACACATCCGCAAAAAGCCTTATCTCTGATTCCACTTCTTTACTCATATCATTTTCATATACAAGGAAATACAAAGGTCCAATAATACTGCCTTGAGGAATTCCCCTCTTAATTATTACAGGGTCAGTTAAAACTTCACCTAGGCCCCTACTCTAATTCTCTGAGATTTATTTTCTAGAAATATAGCCATCCATTCAGTCACTCTTTTGTCTAGTCCAATTATTGCACTCATTTTTGCCAGCAGTTTCCCATGATCCACCCTATCAAATGCCTTAGTTGAGCTTCAGTGGAATAACCTTTCCTAAACCTAAACTGCCTTGTATCGAACCAGTTATTAACTTCACAAACATATCTAATATAATCAGAAAGAATGCTTTCCCAAAGCTTACATACAATGCATGTCAAACTGACTGACCTGTAATTTTCAGCTTTATGTCTATCACCCTTTCCTTTGTACACAGGGGTTACTATAGCAACTCTCCATTCCAGTGGCGTATACTGAGGGCTACCAAGGCTATCAGTGAAGCCCAAACCTCAAATGCGAGCGATGGAAATCTAAAGCACGTTATATTGTAAGCATCTGACACATTGTTCTATTTGCGAAACTTGAAAGCAATGAAAAAACACGTCGCACGTATTTCTGAGAACAAGGCTTCGGAGACTGATATTGCAGCCCAGACTCTCATCCCTTCCCATCGATTCGCCTCACGCGGCTTGCTGCTGTCTGTCTACAGGTGCGGGGACCGGCGAAGGATAGCTGTGCTAGGCTTCGGTCCGTCAGATCGCCACTGCTAACTATCACCATGCGTTACTCATCGTATATACTTCCTCACCTCATCCTTCTGCCTTAAATAAGATAGATGGCAGAGTGCTGGTATTTCACTCCCATTTACTTCTACATCCTTGTAGGAAGACACTGTTATAGGAGTAATATAGTTTTATTTTTATTGGTAGATCTGCTAAAATGAAACGCGATCTTTCAGGTTTAGTGTTCTCTTTTGTTGGTTGGAATCGAACCCATGATCATGGGTCGGACACCACCACTGATCTTCCGAGGAAGATAATTAACCATTGAATGATGGGTACGACCGCTGTAAAATTCAACATTGTTATTTAACGATTATGATGATAATAATAATAATAATAATAATAATAATAATAATAATAATAATAATAATAATAATAATAATAATAATAATGGTGCATGGCATCTACATAGGCTTGGTGGTGACCTAATAAGGAAAAAATGAATGGCGAAGACGTCATAAACACCCAGTTCCCAAGTCAGGGGAATTAACACTATGAGGGGGTTGATTCTGAAAATTGAACCGGGGCCGTCGGACCAAAGACAAAGCATTCTATTCATTTAGCCTCAAAGCTGGACTTCAATTTGCTAAACCTTAGGCTACCATTTCAATTGATCAGGTGTTGAGTATTTTGACGGTGGCAGAGGCCAGGGCAGTAGCTTGTGAAGCAGCCTTGACAACACAGCGGGCAACTCTGTTGGCTGTTGGCTGCAGCTCGAAATGCTTAAGGCTTGATGTTCCCTAAACTAACTATCGAAAAGGGGTAGCCTAAGTCTAGTGGTAGCCCACGTCTTGATACCAGCATACGCCACTGCTCCATTCATTTGGTATAGCTTCTTCATGCAAACAACAATCAAATAAGTACTTCAGATATGGTACTATATCCCAACCCATTGTCTTTCGTATATCCCCAGAAAAATCATCAATTCCATCCGCTTTTCTAGTTTTCAACTTTTGTATCTTATTGTAAATGTCATTTTTATCATGGGTAAATTTTAATACTTCTTTAGCATTAGTCACCTTCTCTATATGGACATTATCCTTATAACTAACAATCTTTACATACTGCTGACTGAATACTTCTGCGTTTTGAAGATCCTCACATACACACTCCCCTTGTTCATTAATGATTCCTGGAATGTCCTTCTTGGAACCTGTTTCTGCCTTAAAATACCTAAATATACTCTTCCATTTTTCACTAAAATTTGTATGACTGACAATATGCTTGCCATCGTGTTATCCTTAGCTGACTTCTTGCTAGATTCAGTTTCCTAGTAAGTTCGTTCAATTTCTCCTTACTTCCACAGCCATTTCTAATTCTATTTCTTTCCAGTCTACACCTCCTTCTAAGTCTCTTTATTTATCTGTTATAATAAAGTGGGTCTTTACCGTATGGAGTTCAAATGAGTGTTAGATCAGATAATAAATAATCATTCCCCCAAAACTGTTTGACGTACGAACTGAGGTGTATTTCACAGGCTCAGTTGACAGTGGACTCTCCAAAATGTAAAACTTTGAATAATAACTTTCAGTTTAAAACCGTAGCGAAGCACGGGTATCTTGCTAGTATGAATAAAAGGGTAAATTGGTATGGTAGGCCTATTTCTTATTTTTTAAAGTCCTCAAACATTAACCCTCAACTTCCCACCCTCTTACCCATAAAGATTCCAAAATTGAACAACAGCTGGTCCTCAGTTCTTGGAAGGTACTTGGTCTTAACATTATATAACTGCTATTTTTTCCATTTTCTTGTCTTTCAGTCTCCCTACTACCTTTCCTCACACGGTGTCAACTGGTCAACAATGACTACCGGTACTACCCTCATTATTCTATCCTCCACTGATGAAGGCTCCAGCCTAAAATTGTGGACCAATATCTTTCTTTTATGTGTATTCTATTCACACATTCTCACACAGTAAGTTGCCGCTCTACATCTGTTTCCCAGACTTATATAACTTTTTAATTACCATACTAACTAGTGTGTCATTTAATGGTTCTTTCAACAAAAGGAATAATTCTTGGTTAAACAGGTGTACAATCATTCAAACTGTCATATCTTGGTTAACTGCAGTTTTTTTAATGCCTTCAATCATATTATTCATGTATTACTTACACCACTTCCTGTTTTTAATTTTCTGGAATAAAAAAATGGAAATATTTAGCAGGGTTTAGTTGTTCATAAAACATAAGCAGTCTACTAATAATAATGTTTTATTGACAGCATAGAACCATGTTACAGAGTTGCTAATACAATCAACAGTGGAAACACACAAAAATCACAATAATTTAAACAGAGAAACTGGCTATAAATGAAAGAACACCTTGTTGCCAGGCAGTAAAATTTTGAATTGGTAGTTCTCTTCCCTGTCCTTAATTGATTCAATTTTTGTTTTCTTTCATTGCACTTTTTCTTTTAATGAACTCCTTCATTTAACATCAGTGGCTAGCATCAGAAGAGACTCTGAGACTGAGTCTACCAAAATAAATAATGGTACGGGGTGAGACAGAAACAGAAGTACAAGCTAGACTAGATCTTTGGCATGAAGCTTTTACAACCTTGGGTCTTAAAATCAGCTAAACCAAGACAGTTGTCTTGGTGATGAGTAGAAAGTCTCCAACTGTTCATCTAAGAACTGGAGATGAGGAGATGTATATTGTAGACAACTTCCAGTACTCAAACAATACCATATATCAAGAGATTACCAACAAAATACTGTACAGAAAGCTTCCACATTCTATTGCGCTGTACGTCAAATACTTTGGGATGAAACACTTCCATTCATGTCCAAGATCAGCTTGTACAAAATAAATCTGGTACCTATATTGACGTATAGCGTGGAAGCAGCAACTCTTACTGGATCAACAAAGAGTCATCTTCAGGCAACAGAAATGAAGTTCCTCTGTTCTATCTACAAAGAACAAAAATGGATAAAATAAGGAATGTGGATATCCAAAACAGCTTGGATTAGAAAAAAGCTTGCTGGAGAGCCTCAAAATGAAGAGACTGCGATGGTATGGTCACATGGAAAGAATGGATCCCCATAAGACTCCTCGAGCATACTTTGACCACAGTGTTCCTGGAAAAAGACCAGAAGCACATTTTCAAGGATCTTGAAATCAGAGATGTAAACTGGAGTTGCATATATGAACATCATCCATGGATGGAAAGGACAAACTGGAGGAGGCTCGTACACAACTGCATCCAGCTTGCTGGAACGAAGAAATGATGATGATGATGATGATTATTATTATTTAAATCTTGCATAGTGTGTACCAACATATATAAAAGACCCATTGTTGTTACTACTCCTGTTACACCTTATTTTTTGGTGCCTTTCATTTAGGCAGCCTTGAAGTATGAGGAAATGGCAGTGTGCAGTTGAGGCGAGACTGGAATCAGAATCAAACAATCATGAACTAGATAGGAGCTGTCCAAATGAAAATTTTAAAAATGGAATGTTTGCAGTTTCAAACAAATATGAATGATAGAGCTTTTCCACCAATAGTAGACCTGCTCATTGGTGGAAGAAAGATTTATTTATCTTACAAAAGAGGCATTTGACAATTGAGACCATGTTGTCATGCACTGGCACTGTTTATGAGTCCAATGATCTTGTTATTATATGTTGGCCTAGTTCACTGCAGAGAGAACATCAGAAGTCCGTGAAAATATGGCAACATGAATTATTTTCTTCTTTTTCTTTTCCTATTTGTTTTACGTCACACCAACTCAGAAACAGGTTTTATCGTGATGTTAGGATAAGTCTAGGACTGGGAACGAAATGACTGTAGCTTTAATTAAGGTACAATCCCAGTATATCACTGGTGTCAGAATGGGAAACCACTGTAAACCATTTTCAGGGCTGCTGACAGTGGGGTTCAAACCCACTATACCCCAAATACAAGCTATCAACTGCGCACCTCTAATCACACAGCAAAACTCACTTGGTAATTTCATATTCTTCATTAACATTTTGTCTGCATTCATTCCTCTTCACTTTAAAGCATAAGGATATTAAACTCTATTTTCAATCATTTTGTGAAAAATCCACAGTAATATCCCTTCAGGCAAGCAACTCAATGTTGGAAACAACTTAGGGATATGAGCTAGGAATTTTAGGTAAATAAAATATAATAACGTATGAGAATATATTCTTTATTTATTCCTAAAAATTACAATCCTTTTCTAAATAATCATTATTTGGTCAAGTAGATTAGCAGTTTGCCTTTTTCTACCACTACGAATGCTAATGTGAGTGAATGCATTGTTTCACTTAAGCACCACTATGAGCGCTAATGTAAGTCAAATCAGAGTTTCACTTAACCCCTTGGGATTCAGTTTGGACATTTTTCAAAAGATAAAAAAATGCCTGAGGGTATTGAACCAAAGAACACATTACAGAAAGAATTATGTAAATAAGTTAATTTGGCGAGTATTTGAATCAAAAAGAAAATGAGTTAAGAAACATGCGGTCTTAGACTGTTTCCTGGAACTGCAGTTAGGTTGGAAGTGACTTTCAAAATTTGATTTTTTTGTTTGATAGAACTATCTAAGACAATTTGAAAACTTTCCAGGCTCTTTAGCCCTTCAACTTTTGGCACAATTGAGGAAATAGCTTAATTTTACATTTTTCATAGTATGGAACCCCTATTTTGTCTGCTAAGAAATTTTTTGAACATTAACTATGTTATCCCAGATACTACTTGTATCAGGTACCTTCAATGATACTGCAAGGGGGAGAGATGGAAAGGTGGCCAGAGTATGTTACTGTGCGCATGTTTCATAGGTGTTCTGGGATCACAGAAACCACTCAGGTACACTTCATTCTTTCTTGAATGTGTTAACAATGGTTGTTAGTAATAAGTGAACACTTTCATACAGGAAAAAGAACCTTGTTGAAACACACCGCAGAAAGAGATATCATTACAAATGTTGAAAGTGCTGTGAGGAAGAACTGTCAAGAAAATGTCTACAGGGACCCTTATAAAAATTTGTTCAATAGAATGGTGTATTATGTTGACTGGAGTCTTGAGTTCCAGGTAAGGAATTCATCTTGTGAATTAAGTTTATTTTAAAATTTGAACTTTTTTACTAACCTTGACTTTATTGCATGATTATAAACGGCACAAAACCCGGGATGATAGATTGATTTAAGCTGGGCTAAGTAGTTCAGACTGTAGAGCTTCAGCCTTCTGAGCGCAAGTTGGCAGGTTCAATCCCAGCTCAGTTCAGTGGTCTTTGTAATTGCTCAAATACATTGGCCTCATGTCAGCAGATTACAGTGGCGGCCGGTCAATACGTGCTACCGGGCTCCAGCACGTAGCTTGGAACTGTAAGGAATTAATTATTTATCAGTACAATTATCCTGGTGCCTTTTCTTTGTTTTGAGTACGGTATGAATTCGTGTTTTGTGAAAATCAGGACGAGATCTGTCGAACACCTAGCTCTGTTTTCCCAGGGAACTCCTCTCATGCTCATGTGAAATGAGCTCTGGCCTGTAGCCTGGAGGAAGCAATACGCAGGCGCAGCCAAGTTTGCAACACTCCCCGTAGCCGGTGGAGTATACCATCAACCGGGATCAACTTTCACTGATCCCGTCTATAGTTACTTGTCCTCCCGCAAGGGGGTAGAAGTACTCGATGCCTCCTGCTACCCTGATGTTGAACGTGATAAGTGATTCTGCCACTAGAGAGCAGCATCGTCTGAGCTCAAATGTACAGCGTAACTGGGAGCAATCAATCGCAAACATAACGTTGTTATTAAGGTAACCAACCAATATCCATCTTCGTTTTGTGTCAAAAATAATTACTTCGTACGTGAGTCAAAGAATCTTGGACTGACCCTAAATGTTATCCCGCATTAGAAGGTAAATTATGCTTGTAATAGAGGAGGTCTCAATGATTCAGTTGGTTGGCAGCACTTTCAGTTGCTTTCTGCGGTGTTTGATCTCGCGGTTATATTGTTGGTTTGGTGCGTGTTTTTCTATCACTATATTAGTGTTAAAGTTCATACGGAGATTATCCAATTATTTATCCACTACAGTGTATATCAAGTGAAATTAAACTAGTGTTCTTAGTGAGGATCTATATTTCCAAGATCCTGTTTGCACTGAAGATTGAAAACAGCGTATTTAGCGTTTTTTGTAGCACGTAGGATGATTTTTTTCATGAGCCGCCACTGGCAGATTAACTGATATGTAAAAGAACTCCTATGGGAAAAAGTTCTGGCACATCAGCATATATAAAAACCATAAAAGTGGTTTGTGGGACATAAAATTCCCAGTCTAGAAATCCAAGAATAATGGCCAGGAGGATTCGTCGTGCTGACCATATGACAGCTCACAGCGGTCACTTGGTAAGCCATGGCCCTTTGGGGCTGTTGTGCCATGGGGTTTGGTTTTGGTTTTGGGACTTAAAAGTAACAACACTATTATTTATATTTAATTCAAAGTGATTTATTTAAATGATTTAAATGAACAGTGAAAATAACATTTGTTATTATGCAAGATGAATCACTACAGTAGAACTCGAGAATTTTTTTTTTTTTTTTTTTTTTGACTCTCCAAACAGAATATTGATAGTGAACAGGTATCTGTGCTGTTACAAACTCAACCAAATTTCAGCCTGAAGGTGAGCATAGTTCAAGTTCTCTGAAGCTGGCAGACCCTGAGAATCAGTGTGAGAAATACTGTATGCTCAGCTTTATGAAATAATATGAGATATTGCCTTCAGAAATCCTGTTTCACTGAAAGAAGCCAATATTTTGGTACATTATGGAATATATATAATACAGAAAGATATTATTTATACCAATTTCTCAATCAGAAAAGATATGCATGCAGGGAAACAAATTCAATGATCATATCATAATTTTTTGTAACTATATGATGAATAAACAAGATAATCATTCACAAAACAAAAGTGATACAAATTTAAGATACACACAGATTAGTAGATATTTGTAAGCTACAACATTCCTACAGATTTAAAAACAATTATCAAGTGACAATGCAGAACATTTCCAACAAGGAAAATAAAATTACTAAACTGCTATACAATCTGCTACATGAATAATGCAGATCAATCAATTGAGATACCAAGTAGATAGAACTGTCAAAACAAAACAGAATGGCCTTTATGATCACTTGCTACAATTAGTGTTTTGTTATTAAATTTAATGTTAAATGCATTCAATGGACTTAGAATATGAAGTTGTATTGTTAATGTTCATGCTAGCTCATCCATTGCATACATTTATTGCTAAGTGCATTTTCCTACATCAGGAAATAAATGTGTAAATAGTGTCATGCTTAAAATGTCTTGTATATTTAAATGTGATGATATTTTTTTATGAAGATTCTAAGCGTCCATTCTTGTAACAGACATAAAAGACTGGTTTACTGTGTGCCCATGTTACCTAGGTAGGGTAATTTAAACTCTTGTACTGTAGCTAAAAGAAACACTGAAATAATAAATCATCTATATATCTGGTTATATGTCCGTAATATTTATTTCTGTCTTCTGAATGTGTTTCCTCTGATTGACGTAGCATCATCGTTTGGTGATGGTGTTGATGATTACTGTTTCAAAAGGAAGTACAACTATTAACAATACCAGAAGGAAAATGGAAGAGGTCCAATACTTCAAAGACTGAAAGTATCAGCGAAAGAAAGGCAAGGGCCACATAGGGCATGAAAGTTAAAGACTCCCTAGGCCTTGCATACCTAATACCATTGAGTTTGGAAAAGAACAAGAGTTGGTCAAGAAACATTAGATAGGAAAGGTGAACGTGAGAAGACTAGCACGAGTAAGTGGAAGCAATGGCAGACTCGGGGAAACCACGGTCAGCAGACCATGCTCCCAAGTTGAGAGTCCCTGATCCCCCTTTCTGTCACCTCTTGTGATAGGCAGTGGATATCATGGATGTATTCTGCCACCCCACCCACAGGGAGACATCATCCTTTTCTAGACTATCCATGTAACCAATTCAAGTGACAGGGAAACTGCTTAATTTCTTTGTAAAACTAAGTCAGATTTTACCACAAAAGTAAGCTATTCCAAGATCATTTATTGGAGTGATAAGAAAATATAGTTATATCCTGGTATCACTCTTCATTTTTACTTTCCGTTTTTAATCGTGTTTCAGCTTCCACCTTGTCCATTTTAATTTTAAAATACTCTAGCAGTTCTATTAGCAGAGGTAAAACACATGCCTCCTGGCTATTTAATACCAAGTACTAGCCTGTGTATCATTTTAAAATCTAGAATTTCAGATAAGACCAAATGTGAAAATTTATTTTTTTAAACACATTTTAACCATTGGAACACCTCTAAAAACTGCAGCTAGACACTTTATCCCCATGATGACATCACATGCAAAGGCTATTCTCAGCTACTACTCTTCTATTTGTTATGCCATCTATAACTGCACACTTTCCTTCACTCATCAGTCTCATCACACAAACTTCTTTTTTCTTTTCATGCATTTTTCCCACCATTCTGAGAAATTAAAAATACCTTGAGGTAGAACTCCATTCCAGCAGATCATAGACTGATGCACTTCTTTCTTTAAGTTATTTCTTCTCTCAAAACTGTCCCTTCACAGAACTGAAAAGATGATAGAGTGTGTCATGTTGGAATTGGAAGCAGGGTGTGGTAGAAATTCCCTAATTTTTTCCTCAGTTTCCTCCTTGGTGAACTGAGCAAAATGAGGTAACTCATTTTCTTCATTCCCGCGGGGGCAGGGCGGGCCCCCTAGAGCGTTACACGCTCTCTCGGGCCGGGAGAGGTGAAGAGAACGATGAGATGTGATGAATGAAGAAGGTGGAAAAGGCTGAGATAATTTTATAGAGGAGAAAGGATGGAAATTTTGGGGGATGTGTTGGAGGAGTGAAGGTTTAGATGAGAGTGCGAGGATGGAGTTGAAGGGTTAGAAGGTGTAGGGTTGTGGTGATATTGCATAATGAGGTGGTGAGGAGTCTGAGGAGTTCAAGTTGCAGAGGAGCTTGATAGAAGAAATTAGGTGGGGGTAGGGGTGGACGGACGGATTGACTAGGTTGAAATGGAGGAGGGGCTGGCCGGATGCGACGTCATGTGTTATTGGGAGGATGGCGAGGAAAAGGTAGGGGAGGGGGACAAGAGGGTTTTACTTTATGGAGATAGCAGTAGATCTAGGCACCATTGCTGATGAGTCGCTGTACATCTTCATCTGTGGGCAGATGGAGTCAGATCAGATAGGTGGTACCAAAGGCGTTCATGATTCTGAAGGCTCTGCAAACTTGAATGCCTTCTGCCTGTAGTTCATGTAGTATGTCCCGGTAGGATAGGTTAGGATCAACACTGCGGAATACACAGCTATACATAGCTTGAGAAGATGGTGGTGTCAATGGTGATGGTGCGGCGGCAGCTGAAGTAGTGACAGGCATGGCAGGTCCTTCGTCTGCGGCGTGAGAAGATGGTGGTGGCTGTGATGATGCCTGCGGTGGTGCAGTTGCTTCGAAGGCGGATGCTGAGTCAGGTTGCTGAAGACTAGTTTGAACAGGGGTTGAAAGGTTAGGGAGAGTATAAGTACTGTATTTGCGGGTGACGGGCATTGAAAGTAACTTGGGCGGGTTAGGGCATGGAGGCAAGGGACATGAAGTCGTAAGAAGAGGCAAAGGATGGGAATGGGAATACGTGAGAGTAGTGATGGGAGTGTAGCTAAAGTTGAAGATGGAGGTCGTCGTGGTGATGGTGGTAGAGGTGGTCAAATGGATAGAGAGATAGGTAATTTGGGGAGGCTGACTTCCAAGTTTTGGTGTAGGCCATTTTGCTTGCTTGTAGCTGGCTGGGAGCTGAAGTATAGATGTGGAGCCACCCAGCCGGTCAAAAATATCAGGAGATTCGTCTACGAAGAGCTGAGATGTCCGCGTCCTGTTGTCAGGCGTTGTGTTTTGGACACTCATTAATGTGTTGAAGGATGATCTTCTTTCTATTGCACATTGCATGATGGAGATTGGAAGTGTTTCTCATAACGGTGACCAATCATGGTTTCCTCAGATTCAAGAAATTCAAATAGGACACACTATTCTACATCCCAGAGATTGCCCATAACATTCCCAGCACATAGAACTATATTTGCTTTCCTCTTTTCTCAGTGAATTCTGATAATGCCACTCTGTACTGTGCCATTTTTTTTCTGCTGCATAATGATGGATCCAGCTTTCATCACTTGCCATAATAATCAATAAAAAATCATCTTCATTTTAATATCTCCAAAAAAAGGCTTTGAGAGAAAGTCTTTGCTTCAACTTTATGGTCTTCCATCAATAAACATGGGACCTAGCGTAAGCTTACAACCATTTCCTCAGGGGTGGTCGGTTGTTAAACTTATTACCTTGTGTGAATTTTGCTGTAATTTTGCATTTATTAAAATAAAAAAAAAGATTTTGCTTTAATTCACTCACTCACTCTGTAGACTTCTGAGGGTCGTGAAGTTCCCGTGCCGATCTCACAATCCTCTTCCATCCTTTTCAATCTTAAGTCTGCTCCTTCCAGTTATCAATTTGGAGGGTCCGGCATACCTTGTTGATCTCCTTCTTCTAGGTGCTTCAAGGTCTTCCTGAAGATCTTTTCCCATTAAGAGATCTACTGGTGCTCTGTTATTCTGCATCCTCAGTACAAGCCAAGGCCAGCGCAGTCTGTTGGATTCTATCACATCCATTATAGTGTGTTGTTGAGAGAGAGTGTAAAACTCATAATTAGATCTTTTCTGCCAGCTTTGAGAGATAGGATCAAACCATGGGCCAAATATTTTTCTATAAACTTTATTGTAAGAGACTTGCAACTGCTGCTGCTCTTTCTTGGTTATACTCCATGTCTCGGAACCATACAGAAGTACTGGTCGAATGATTGTATTGTAATCATTTTTGCATTCCTTGTTAAAGTCTTGGAGCCTAATATAGGGCTCATACAGTAAAATTACTTATTTGCATTCTTAATTCTAGCTTGGTGTTCCTGTTGCCTTCGGTTTTGCTCACGAATTAATACACCAAGGAATTTAAACTCCTCTACTCTTTTAAACATATACCGGTTTTTTATTATTTATTATTCAGACACATTGGCACAAGACCTCCACAACAACTATAGTAAGTACTCTTTCCATACACACACCAGGCATTCCTTCATACACACACCACCGGTATACTTATATTAGCTTATCTTTACAGACCACAACCACAAACGAACATAGACAAGAGAGGTGTTGCCACCAACTGCTTCTAAATTCAACTCAAGACCTGCAGTTTACTATATTAAAACTCACTAGAGTACATCACAAGTTGGAATATATACTGGTAACACAATAAAATTTCTTCATGACAAAGGTCCATATCAATATGACGCATACCAGCTTCAGAACATTCTCGAAGATTACCTCACACAGGTAAAATCAACATAACATAGAAGCAAACGAACCACACAGAAGATAGAAGAATGGAATCTATGTAACATGAACTGAAATATTTTAACAAGTGTCTACCTGTACATACCAAATTTGAATGTGTTAAAACTTTTTAAGTGTTTTATATTGTGGCCCATATGTTTTAATATGTTCTACATACTCATGTTCTAACTTATTGTAACTTTTTACCTTGACTACAGATATTTTAATTTCATGCTACTGTATACCGTACATTTCCATCCCCCATTAGACATCCGGATGTCTAATACAATAACAACTTGTGAATTGTCTAATGGCTGGAAACAAATCATGTAATACTTGTGTATTGATTGGTGGAAAAACACATTTCTTATCTATACCGGTACCGTATTTGCCAATCTTCAACGGCAATCTGTCAACCTCCTCATGATTCCTCTTTACAATCGTGTACTGTAATGTGTCTTTCTATCATTTACCCGTAAGCCAGTTTTTGCTGCCAATTCCTCCATTTCCACAAATAACTGCCTAATTTCTAATTCAATGCGACCAATAAGAACAATACCGGTATCATCCGCATATGTAAGGACTTTATGTTGTCTCCCCAATATGATGCCAGCAGGTACAAGAGTTAATTTCGTAATAATCTTCTCCAGTGTAATGTTTAATAAAAGAGGAGATAGTGCATCCCCCTATCTCAGACCAGTTTTATTCTGGAAGGAACTTGATTTTCTGCCCTTGAGCAAAACACAGCTAACATTACTATCCATACACAGTTTGCACATGTTAATTAATTTTGTGGGAAAGCCAAACTCCATCATGATGTTCCACAGCCCTTCTTTATGGACTGAATCATACGCTTTGAAGAAATCTATAAAGAGATAATGAACCGGCTCTGTGCATTCCCACACCTTATCATTAATAGTCTTAATTGCAAATATGTTGTCTGTAGTGGACCTGTTAAGTTACAGTACTACGAAAACCGTTCTGATAATATTGAAGTTCTTCCTTATCCCCTCCTTTATTTGGAATAATTTCATCATGCCATATCCTTAGAATTATCTTATACATGTAGGAGTGGGAGGGGGGGGGGGGCAGAATGGAAAGCAAAGGCAAAAAGAAAAGTGTTTATTTCTTGCACTGGAGTAAAAATGGCACCTTGATGCTGCTCTGGCTGCATAGAAATTACAATTCTTGGAAGATGCATATATATGAATAAGCTGTGGTGGCAGCACTGTCGTGTAAAGAAAAGATAATCTTAGCACCCTCTGAACTGTTATGATTTCATGGTAAGTGATCTTTTATTCTTAATTAAGTTATATTTAAACACACGGACGTCCTAATTTGTAAGAAGATAGAGAAACACATGAATGTATCTCTTAAGCAGAAATCTCAGGCATAACAACACTGAATAAAACAAAAGGCTTTATTTCTTAGTGGCTTGTTGACATTTTAGGTTATGAGGGCATCATGGAAAGAGGTGGTTAGGCCCCATCTTGCTCCCTGAATCATTATATAGTGTAGATTAGTAATACATGCTTATAAATTATGATATACTCGGTAATTTATTAATGTTTAGCCCAGTACAAGGCAAACCAATTCGAGTTATTTTAATGCTCTCTTTAATATGAAGTTGTGGCGGCCTCTAGTATTAATATATGTGTATAAACTCATATATGTTTTATAAACTCCTTGAACTTTGTTTATACTTCGGAGACTTCTATATATTGATGTTCTGTTCTTCTAATGTTATCTATATTCTCTCTGATTATTATTCATGTTTTTTACTTTCGTCCCCACGATAGTTGGAGTGTTAATTAAACACATTAATACACCATCCCTGTTCTATTATTCAAGTGCATAATCATCAGCAATAACTACATTGATGACTCCCGACGTGATATTAAAATACGGCGCGGAACACATTTTGTGGTTAGTCAAGTATGAAGATGACCGATGCCAGCAACGAAACAAATCCAGCGCCAGCAACAGTATGGAACGAAGCGGGTATTGCTCGTATTTCAGTGAAGATTCCGCCCATCTGGAAGAAAAACATAAAGGTATGGTTTCTTCAAGTAGAAACACAGTTTACTATGTTGGGTATCACTAACGAAACCACGAAATTTAATCATGTTATTGCGTCATTAGAAGCAGATATTGTGGAATTAATTTCCGACTTTTTATCTCGACCATTATCTACCACTCCGTTCACAGAGCTTAAAGCAAGACTAATTCAGGAATTTGAAGAGTCAGAGAATAGGAAAGTGACGAAATTATTAACAGAATTAGAATTAGGTGATAAGCCAACTCAGCTCTTGCGTGAGATGCGAACTTTAGCCGGTACGCAAGTCAAGGACGATTTCTTGAAAACCATATTTATGCAGCGGCTTCATGTTACCGCACGTTCTATATTAGCTACGAGTAAAGATAATCTGGACACCATAGCCACTATGGCTGACAAAATTGTTGAAATTTCACAACCGGGATTAAATGTTTGTGCTCAAACCGCGCAGGCACCATCCACCATTGCAGTCGATAAAATAAATGATGTCAGTAACGATCGTATCTCAAGACTAGAAATGCAGATCGCTGAATTAACACTGAAAATCAATGAATTGAAAACGTTGTCACGTTCTTCAAGAAGTAGCTCACGATCATCTCGTTCCTTACCAAGCAGGTCACGAGACAGGTCCCGATCAGTCCATTCTTTTAATCTTAATAGAGCACTATGTTGGTATCACTTTAAATATCGCAGCAGGGCAAAGAAATGTCAGAGCCCATGCTCATATCAACCACCTTCCGCTCAGAATTCTAACATGCAGTCAAACTAAAACGCTCCACACTAGCGGCGGCAGGTGATCGGAGTCATTTTTCACGCCGCCTATTTCTCACAGACAGAAGTAGCGGAAGTCGTTTCCTAATCGATACCGGAGCTGATATTTCTGTGATTCCGCCTTCGGATAGTGATCGCCCAAAAAAGACAGATCGTAAACTTTATGCAGCAAACGGCACTGGTATTAACATTTACGGAGAGCGTCTACTAGTACTCATTTTGGGCTTACGGCGCATTTTCACATGGAAATTCGTAATTGCAGATGTGCAATCACCGATTATTGGAGCCGACTTCATTCACCATTACAACCTTATCGTAGATCTAAAGAACACGCGACTCATTGACCCATTAACGTCAGCAGAGACACCTGGCACATTGATTAAACTCTCGGGCATAGAAACAGTTTATGTGATGCCACCAGATCAAAAACATGCTGACATTCTAAAGAAATTTCCCAACTTGCTCCATGAAAATGTCCATTTTGACATACCAGATACCTCTGTTTATCATACCATTGTCACAGAAGGACATCCTGTAGCAGCAAAGGCACGACGAATACCACCAGATAAACTCAAAGCAGCTAAAGCAGAGTTCCAACAAATGATCGATATGAAAATCTGCCAGCCATCAAAGAGCGCCTGGGCAAGTCCCCTCCACTTAGTTCCCAAGAAGGACGGATCCTGGAGACCTTGCGGAGACTACCGTGCTCTCAACAACATCACCAAGCCTGACAGGTATCCTATTCCTAACCTTCAAGATTTTAACAGCCAACTACATGGAAAACGAATATTTTCAAAAATAGATCTGATCAGAGCTTATCATCACATCCCTGTACATCCGGACAATGTACCTAAGACAGCAGTGATAACTCCATTTGGTTTGTTCGAATTTTTGCGTACCCCGTTTGGACTCCGTAATGCGGCTCAAACTTTTCAAAGATATATCGACAGTATACTCAGAGACCTCGATTTCATGTACTGTTATATAGATGACATCCTAGTGGCATCAGAAGATGAAGAAGAGCACAAGAAGCATCTTCAAATGCTTTTCGAACGACTCAGTAAGTTCAACATAAGAATCAATCTGAACAAGTGCATTTTCAGTTCAACAGAAGTACCTTTCCTGGGATATGTGATATCTGCAGAAGGAATCAGACCACTACCAGAGCGAGTGCAAACCATTGTTGACTATCCGCTACCCACAACAGTAAAAGAACTGCGCCGGTTTCTTGGCCTCATTAACTTTTGCCGAAGAGCACTGCCAAATTCAGCCAGTAAACAAGCAGAGCTTTTGAACCTTCTCCACGGGACTAAGAAAAAGACAACAGAAAAATTTATTGGACAGAAAACCTTCGACAAGCCTTTAATGACCTAAAAAGCTTGGCCGATTCAGCACTTCTAGCTCATCCATCTTCAAGTTTACCTCTAATTTTAATGGTAGATGCCTCAGATTATGCTATTGGTGCATCACTACAACAAATCAAAGACAATAATCTGCAACCATTAGCATTCTTCTACAAGAAACTGACAAATGCAGAGAGGAATTACTCAACCTACGACAGAGAACTCCTCGCTGCCTACTCAGCTGTGAAGCACTTTCAGTACATGCTTGAAGGACGTGATTTTCCGATTTACACCGACCACAAGCCACTCACCTTCATGTTCAAGCAACGTTCCGACGAAGCTTCTCCACGTCAGATACGACACATTAGTTTCATGGGACAGTTCACCACAGACATACGTTACACTACTGGAAAGGAGAACATCGCAGCTGATGCTTGTTCACGAATTGCTTCAATCACTATACCTCCAACTGTTACAATGGAAGAAATAGCAGAAAGCCAACAATGTGACGAAGAACTTCCACACATTAAGAATACGTCACTTGCACTTCGAACAATAATGTTGCCCAATGGTAAAGAACTCGTTTGCGACATGACTGAAGATATGATTCGCCCATATGTACCTCAACAACTACGACAGGCAATTTTCAACTCGCTGCACAATCTAGCCCACCCTGGTATTCAAGCAACCATTAATTTAGTAAGAAAGCACTTCATTTGGCCATCACTAAGAAAGGACGTAAAGACCTGGACATCATTTACACCGACCACAAGCCACTCACCTTCATGTTCAAGCAACGTTCCGACGAAGCTTCTCCACGTCAGATACGACACATTAGTTTCATGGGACTGTTCACCACAGACATACGTTACACTACTGGAAAGGAGAACATCGCAGCTGATGCTTGTTCACGAATTGCTTCAATCACTATTTACCTCCAACTGTTACCATGTAAAGTCTGGAGACACACCAACAGTGCAGTGGGACAGTATCCTTCAACGGCAGCAAGATTCAGTCACATTAACGTGGACATAGTTGGACCCTTACCTCCATCACAAGGATATCGCTATTTACTAACAATTATTGATCGTTTCTCCAGATGGCCAGAAGCAGTTCCATTAGCTGACATCACAGCAGAAGCAGTTTCATTTGCCATAGTCTCAACATGGATATCTCGTTTTGGCGTGCCTCATATCATAACTACTGATCGCGGAAGGCAGTTTGAATGTCAACTTTTCAAATGCCTCACAAGCACACTGGGCATCGTCCACATTAAAACGACAGCATACCATCCGGCAGCAAATGGAAAAATTGAACGCTGGCACCGTCAATTAAAATCTGCTTTGAAGACACAGATGTCTGATGATTGGGTTTCGAAGCTTCCTCTGGTCTTGTTAGGACTTTGTTCCTACATAATTCCGCAAGTCAATACCTCGCCAGTGGAAATGACTTACGGCTCAACAATTAGGCTACCAGGAGCATTTCTCAGTGAACAGAAATTAGTAACTGACATCCCAACCTTCGTTTTTAAATTGAAGGAACAGTTGAGGAACCTAAGACCAGTCCCAACAGAACATCACGACCGCAAAAAGATCTTTATTCATCCACGGCTGATGACGAGCAAGTTCGTTTGCGTTCGACATGATGCGGTCAGAACACCTCTTCAATCACCATATGACGGGCCATATCCAGTCCTGTCTTGCAGTGACAAACACTTCGAGGTGGAGATGCCAACAGGGAAACAAACTATTATAGTCCGTTTTGGTTGAAAGCGTCCTGCGCGAGAAATGGTTGCGCATGCAGTGGTGGGAGCTATCGTCCCCCCACTCCTACAGCTGGTCCAGTCGCCAGGCTAGCGCTGAAGTGAAAACGTCTCTCAAGCGGCGCGTGTTGTTACGTGCGAGCTAAGTTGAAATTACTGAAGTGACGAGCATGGCTTCTAGGTCCTCTTCTAAATCTGGGAGACCACTGCGAGGCTAGGCACGTGAAAGTGTTTATACCATGAGTGAACATATGAAACATATCATCCAGATCTCAATCACACTGAGTCGGTTTGGGGAGATATCAAAGGAGAGGTCCGTGATAAGAATATATCTCACCGGGCGAGTTGGCCGTGCGCGTAGAGGCGCGTGGCTGTGAGCTTGCATCCGAATCCCACTATCGGCAGCCCTGAAGATGGTTTTCCGTGGTTTCCCATTTTCACACCAGGCAAATGCTGGGGCTGTACCTTAATTAAGGCTACGGCCGCTTCCTTCCAACTCCTAGGCCTTTCCTATCCCATCGTCGCCATAAGACCTATCTGTGTCGGTGCGACGTAAAGCCCCTAGCAAAAAAAAGAATATATCTCAATTAAAAGTAATACAGCATAATTAGTTTTTTAGCATAAAAATGTGTGCCATAGCATCTCTAATGCCTTCACTGTTCATAAATGGGGCGCTCCTACTCCCAATATAAATAAAAATGCTTATTCTGTACGAAATATTTCTCTGTCTTATAGATCACTCGTGACTTGACAGCAGACACACTCGACAAAAAGGAAGCTCTTTGCGGATATTGCTTGCACAGTATTCGCAAGACAAACGGAAAAAATGTTGCGACCACGTAAAAGACACTGAGCAGGAATACTGGGAGCGTGACAACACCATGCATAAGGAATTAGAATTAGACCAGTCCGACATCAACCCCGGTGAAACTTCAGATGACACTGATTCAGACGAGAGTGAAGGTTATTCTGAATAATTTGTAAATACGATCCCTGAACTCCGAATATTAAACAAACGTGACCATAGAACACGTAAGAAGTCCGATAATATTTTTGCTCTGATTTTATGAGACAGATTTATATTGTCTATTGTTCCGGAGCATTTTGTTGCTGTTTTCGTTGTTGTTTTTGTTGCTGCTGTTGCTGTAGGAGACCTGTTCTCTCAGTCATAACAATAGCAGGTTATTCAAGAGTATTATATATTATTATATTTCTTCTGATGGACAAGAAAAGTAGACATTGTTAATGTTATTATGAAAGTAGCTGAAGTATTTCTACTAATGCTTCTTCTCTGCATTTTCCCGACAAATTTGCATTAATTAATCTCTTTTATACGTATTTCACTAGAAATCACGTTAAGTAGATGATATCTCCAGGCTGTCAGTGGAAACAACTTCCTCCTATTCGTTAGGCAATTGATGAACTGATAGCGCGTACCGATGCGCCTTTCCTTGGTATACAGTACAGTACAGTTTCAAACGAACTTCCTTTATTCGCAGTATTACCAGTTGCAAGTTACTGTCTTATGTTCAATTGATTTTCTACCAAATGGTTCAAACCTTTCAATTTTATATAACAGATTTCATATTCGTAAGAATGTATAAGAATAAATTAAAGGCTACAGAGTGCCAAAATATTGACCTCCACTTTTGCTATACACTGAGATTTATTTCACGTTGTGTCGAAAGCAACATCCGATATGAATTCTTTTAGGCATGACCCTCTGATTTCTTGACGTCACCAACATTTACGACGAAAGTTACGAAGTATTTCCGTACTGGAATAGAACTGAAATTTTAGAATGTTATGCTCAAAGGCCTGTGTAGTTAATTGACAAGGTTTTTTTTTTTTTTTTTTTTTTTTTTGCTAGGGGCTTTACGTCGCACCGACACAGATAGGTCTTATGGCGACGATGGGATGGGAAAGGCCTAGGAGTTGGAAGGAAGCGGCCGTGGCCTTAATTAAGGTACAGCCCCAGCATTTGCCTGGTGTGAAAATGGGAAACCACGGAAAACCATCTTCAGGGCTGCCGATAGTGGGATTCGAACCTACTATCTCCCGGATGCGAGCACACAGCCGCGCGCCTCAACGCGCACGGCCAACTCGCCCGGTGACAAGGTTTTAAGGCAGACAATCGAAATATAAGACTCGATTTGTACAATGTACGGTACTATTTTATTTTCACTAGTTTATCATATTAAGTAATTCCTACACCTTTGAGTTAGTGTGATGTATGTACACCGATGAGCCATTGCATAATGACCACCCCGACCCGGGAACGTATCGCGCCTAAGCTTTCCACACTATTTCAGTCAGTTCCCAGGGCTACGTCCGCTGCCTGAACTCGACTGTGTCAGCTGGAGGAAAGGTTCAAGTTCTTCCCCCACCACCAGCGCGAACGCTCCCATAGTTCCTCGCACACGAGGCTAGGCCACACCTCCGGTCGTCCAGAAAGACGCTTACTACGAAGATGGACTATAGCATTGACAGACTGAAACCTGCCTTCCTTCTGACAGACCAATCATCGGACAACAAGGAAGACACATCTGGAGAAACCACTGTGGACATTCCGTCGAGTTCCATTCCAAAGACTGTCAACCTTCAGAAGAAGACAGGCAGCACTCAATCCAATACACCCGCACCACGGATCACCAGATCAGGTCGAAGGGTCACCTTCCCTCGAAAATACATGGACGCTGTCACTGCGGAGGGAGTGTGTGGCGGCCTCTAGTATTAATATTTGTGTATAAACTCATATATGTTTTATAAACTCCTTGAACTTTGTTTATATTTCGAAGACTTCTATATATTGATGTTCTGTTCTTCTAATGGGTTTCTCTCTGATTATTATTCATGTTTTTACTTTCGTCCCCACGATAGTCGGAGTGTTAATTAAACACATTAATACACCATCCCTGTTCTATTATTCAAGTACATAATCATCATCAATAACTACAAAGTATAGTGTACAATTCCAAGCTGTATGCACATCAATACTTGTAGCCTAGTAATGGTACATGCTACCTATTTTGCTAGTGATGTTACAAATCTATGATGACTACTACGACTATAATTCTTGCTATAATTAGTTAATCATTAATGATTGATTATTTATTAATTAATGATCACTTTACATTATTTTTATTTTCAGATGGTGCACCACTACAAGAAGAAAAGTAATCGGGGAAGCTGGACGGAAGAGGCCATGCAAAGAGCTATGGAGGAGGCTAGGAGATCAAGTATAGCAGAGGCATCGAGGCGCTATAGTATTCCAGTACATTACATCGCCATCTAAAGTCTGGATCTGCCAAACAAAGTCTTGGAAGATACACGCAAGTATTTTCCAGTGAGTTGGAACTGAAAATTGTGAAGCATGCTAAAGAGTTGGACAGTACATATTATGGTTTAACAAGGAAGTCCCTTCAAGAGTTAGCCTATATATTGGCTGTCAGGAACAAGATTCCCCACCCCTTTCAGAATGGAAAAGGCGGTAGAGACTGGCTAGTGGGTTTTATGAAAAGGCAACCTGAATTATCATGTTGAGTGCCAGAATCTACAAGCTTGGCTCAATGTTCAGGATTGAACAGACAGATGATTGAAAGGTTTTATGCCAATCTATAGGAAGTCTAAGAACTTTATGGGTTTTTTGAGCGTCCTCTTGATGTATACAACATTAATGAAACTGCTGTGAAGACTTCTTCAAGCAGGCCTCCGAAAGTTGTCTCCATTAAGGGCAAGAGGCAAGTTGGTGTTATTAGCACTGCTAAGAAAGGAGAACTGACCACAGTCATCGCTTGTTGCAATGCTGCAGGCACTTTCCTACCTCCAAGCTTTATATTTGGAAGAAGGAAAAGAGTATCAGAGAGAATACTGGATGGCGGACCAGCAGGCAGTGTTGCCTGGTGTACAGATTCTGGGTGGATAAATGCAAGCATTTTTCATGAATGGTTGAACTACTTTGTGAAGAATACCCGATCATCCCTTCAGCATACATGCCTCTTAATCCTTGACAATCATGCTGCTCACCTAAATTTGGAATCTATTGAACTAGCTCGTGAAAATGGGGTAGGCCTAATCATGTTATCTGTGACTCCCCATACAACGCACAAGCTTCAACCCCTGGATGTCACTGTCTTAAAGTCTTTTAAGGATAGTTTTGAAAAGGCAGTAGATACCTTCCAGAAAAATCACCCAGGCCGCAGAATTAATCAGTATGATGTTCCGAAATTGGTCAAGACAGCTTTTGAGAAGAGTGCAACCATTAGTTCTGCAACATCAGGTTTCAAGAAATGTGTCATATGGCCATTTAACAGGCATGTGTTTTCAGACGATGACTTTGCACCCTCCACGGTTAACTTCATTCCTGAAGATTTGGCCATGACACGTGATTCTCAAGCTGTTCTGGCCAGTGAAGATCCTGCTGCATCTGTCAGTTCATGTGCTGTCCCTTCTGTTTCTGAAAATACGAGTCCCTCTAATGATATTGCTAATGATTCTACCTCTAGTCTTCATATTGCTCCAGGGAGTTCTTCTACAATGCCATCTGCTTCTGGAACTTGTGTCAGTTCTCCATCCAGGGAGGGAATGTTAACAGCTGCTTTTACTGTCTCCCACAAGAAATTTTACCTCTCCCCCAGGCAAAGAAGCAGGTGAGAAACAAGCGACGCCGCAGAAGTCCGAAATACTAACTAGTTCTCCATTCAAGACGCAGCTTGTTCAGAAACAGAAGAAGTCCACCAAGAGGTGTTTACTGCCTGGACTTAGGTCTAATGCTTCAACATCTGGCTGTAAGAAAAGATGTGCACGAGTTTCTGAGGAACATAGAATCATACTTCCGAAGCCACCTGTAGATCATCCTGTTCCTGAAGAAAGTGATTTATGCCTCACTTGTAATGAATCCTATGGTGACAGTGCGCAGAATGAAAAGTGGGTTCAGTGTAACTTCTGTGCGCAGAGGGGTCATGAACAATGCAGTGACTATACCAGCAAGAAGAGCTTTTATATTTGCGACTTTTGCCGTAATACTTAGAAACAGAAGCTTGTTTGGTGTCAAGAAATAGAACATTTAAGAATAGAAGCATTTTATCACTTTTAACATTAGGAAACATATGTATTCTGAAACTTTCCATTTTGCCCTCTTAAGCTATCCATTTTGCCATCTGCAAGCGGGCAAGATGGAAATAATGCAGCTTTTATGATATGAGCAGCTTACTCTCAAGCATACCTAAGTAATTACATTTATGGTTTACCGTTATGCAGTACTGCCATAAGTTCCCATGAAAATACATTATTGTGTGTGTAAAATGAATTTGAAACAATGATTTTATGAAAAAAGTGTTAACCTTTCCATACTGCCCCCCCCCCCCCGTATTTATGTAAACTTTCTCCACCGTATTTAATAAACTCAGCGGAATATTGTCACTACCTGAAGCTTTATTGTTTCTTAAACGTCTCATACATTGCAATACCTCTTGTATGATGGCTCTGGCATTTGTTCTTCTGATGGGTAACTAGATGGTTTACCAATGCAGGTTTCTGGATCATCACAATTCAGCAAGGAATCAAAGTATTGCTTACAATAATTTAATATTTTTTTGATCAGCAATTAAATTTATACAGACTTATCTCTCATAATACTCGATCTTAGTTGAAATCCTTTTTTAATTGTGTTGACAGTTCCACACATCTTTCAGACGTTCCTGTTTCTGTAATCATCTTGGATTGATTCTATTTGTTGTCTCAGGTAGATTTTTTTTATTTCTACGGATTAATTTACTACATTCTTTCTGTTTTTCTCTGTGTAGTTCCTCAATATCTATATTCTTATTAGAGTGCAGCCACTTACTATGTCATGTTGCCACTTCATTAACTGCATCTTGACATGCCTCATCGAAACATTTCTTTTCCTTACTAACACCTTTTGGTATAACTTTCATTGCTACTGTTGTCATGAATTGTTTCACGTTATTCCACATTCTTCCACAAACTTTGTCATTTGTTTCATCAATATCTTCTATAGGATCTTCTCCCAGAATATCAAATCTGTTTGCAATTTCCACATTATATTTTAATCTTTCATCCTCCTGCTTCAGTTTCTCAGTGTCAACTTTGCATCTTTCCTCAGTCTGTGACTTATAAGAGGTTTTCAATTTAATTTTAACAGAAGCAATTATCATATTGTGATCAGATCCTATTTCAGCTCCTCTGTAAGCTCTGATATCAGTTATGGAGCTTCTATGCCTGTTATCAATTAGTACATGATCTATCTGATTGGCAGTCTTACCGTCACATGAATACCATGTTTCCTTATGTATTTGTTTATGTGTGAAAGTGGTACTCCGCACATTCATGTTTGTGGATGTACAGTAGCGAAATTGGTTAGTCTAATGGCATTATCATTGCTTTCGTCATGCAGACTTTCCCTTCCTATTGTTGGCACAAAAATTTCTTCCTTTCCTACTTTTGCATTGAAATCACCCAAAATCATTTTGACATCACGTTTGGGTAATTTATTCTACAGTTCTAACAAATCCTCATAAAAGTAGTCTTTAACGTGATCATCCTTGTCGTTTGTGGGGTCATGGCAGTTCACCAGTGATATGTTAAACCATTTAGAATGTACCCTCAATTAGCATAGTCTTTCATTCACATGTTCAAAGAACAGCACTGACGATACTACTGTAGTGAATTTTGGACACAAAATGCAGTACCAAATTCGTGGGATCCAGTTTCTTTACCACTCTTAAAAAAGTATATAATTCTCCATGTCCTGTATACTGTTACCTAATAATCTAATCTCTTGAATTGCAGCATTTCCCACTCTATACTCCAGCTGTTGACTGAGGATTTTGAAGGATCCAGGTTTTTACAGGGTTCTTACATTCCAAGTTCCTATTCGTAAAGCCGATTTCCATTGCAGGGTTGTCGTATTTTGATATCCATTCGTATTCATCCGAGGCAAATGTGAGATATTTGTAACAATCTTTTTTTACGCAATAGAGCCGTTAACCCTACGTGCAACCCGCCAAACTGGAGGGCCAGAGACTTTTCTGTCATGGTTGCCGTACATTCGCTGAGTAGTCCCAGTTTTAAGGCACCAGGTACTCGCTCTCAACCCATCTATTAGAATAGGATTTGCTGGTTATAATGTATAGCAGGCGATACGTCAGCCAAATATTTCTTGAATTTTAGCAGGTACACTTACTCGACATGGGTGCACCCCCCCCCAGCCAAGGCTCCCATTTGGCCGATGCTTGGGATACCCATTCAGGTCTTTAATGGAGTGGTGTTCCGTTCCCTTCCCCAATCCTATGCCATTGGCCATCTAGTGGCTCTTCCATCTTTAGGAGCAGTTTCTCACTCCAAGGGCAAGAGAGTGTCCTTCCTTCTACCTGCTCATCCGCCCTCCTAGGAGGCCGTTGGCATTGGTAGAAGGTGGTCTCTTTATACTGGGAGATACTCGGTCCATGCATTCGTTAGCCGCCTGTATATAATATATATAATATATACAACCGTTGCTCCCTCTCTCCAATGGGGAGGTGAATGTCAGGATTTCACCATCATTGAAACTGAGACCAAAAGGTATTTCCCTGTTTCTCTAGTTCTTTAGAGAGGTTTCGCTTTAATTTGCAACAAAAATTAAATAATGATATCAGGATTTTCTTCAGTAGTACACATGATTCGTTAAGGTAACTCAAAATCACTTGCTGGGCTGAGTGGCTCAGCTAATAAAGCTAATTGAGCTCAGGTTGATTCCGACTCTGTTGGATGGTCTTTGAAGGTGATCAATTACACCAGCCCGTCGATATACTTACCAATATGTAAAATAACTCCTGCAGGTCAAAATTCCGGTATGTCAGCATCTCCGAATACCGTGAAAATAGATAGTGGGACGTAAAATCAATAACATTATTATTATTATTAAAATAACTTCAAAGTGTCCTTATTGCAGTTATCGTTAATGCAAACAATCCATGCCTATAATTCTATTATAGTCTACGAGTAGAGTATGTAGAAGATTTATGAATGTGTATAATTAGAGGGCTTTCTTGACTAATGCAATATTCAGTTATATTTATATGTGATGTGATTCAGAACGATTTCTTCATGAATAATATCACGTCCTTCAGCCTGACTGTACCTTGTCATTTTCCAGTAATTAAAATTAGGAGACATACTCTGAAAGCTTTTGAATCTCCTTTCCTGAGTGCTGAATAATTATTTCTACTTAAGACCTCGTTACGTTCACTAGTTCATAAACGAAAAATGAACACTTTTGTGTTTATATTCTTCATAGAATTTTTTACGCTTATAGAAAGTGTTTTCTTGTAAAAACAAGCCCTTTAAGATTTGGGCAGTATCATATTTGGCGTGCTAACCACTGAGCGTATGTTTTCTCTACAAACGGCTTACTGTGATGACACAGCCTCTTGTTGACCTTCGTCGGTTCTCATCCCCATGTGATGAGATATTTAGTAAGGAAGGCAGTGGATGGAATAACGTAAACCATGCGTTTCATGGGGACATAATGCCTTCTCAGTCATCGATCCAGTACCACTCCTGGCTCAGGATGCCAGGCTTACACAAACATGGCGACCACACTTCTTCTTTCATTTAGAGTACCTAGAGCAATAGTTTTTAGGATCTCATGGGACATAGTTTTAAGGTTTAATGCAGTTACTATCCAAATATTTTCATCTAATCTATTTATATACAGCTGAAGATGACCACTAAGTGGCATGTTGTGTGCTAATGTATTTTTAATTTTGCCAAAGGCAAAAAATAAAGTATCGATTAGGTGGTTTTTAAATTAATTTGTTGAACTACAGTAGAAGTCATTAAGTAGGTATCATCTTTTCACTTACACTATTTCTGCAATTACTAATTATTATTTGATTATGATTTTTAAACTGATTCACTGATGTCGTGTAGCCTCTGGAGATGCCTGGTGCAGGTCGTTCTAGTCGATTTCCATGGGTGACCTGCACATGTGAGTACAATTATGATGACGATGATGATGATGATGATGATGTCTATTATTGCTTCTCACCTTACTAAGTCATAAAATCTGAAATTGCTACCATTTTATCAAAAGTAGGTTCGTAGCAAGTGCCATTTTCTATTTGTTTTCTGCCGGGCTGAGTGGCTCTTGCGAGATACCCAACAAAGTGTGCTTTTTTCCTTCCAAATCCTGGAATCGAGAAACTCCCATGCTTCATGTGGCGCCACCTGTTTTCAATGTTTTGCATGTGAACAAGTGGCCTATCATGAGGCGTGATCCTCCTATTGCATCTGTCCACAGGCCCGCTGCAACCTCTGTCTATGAATTGAATGGAATAATTAACTTGTAAACGTACAAAACCTTCGTCCTCCAGGCAATCGTATGCCTTCCAGCAGTCACTGATGATAACACTTCCTGGCAAAACCCATTCTTGAATGACTGCAAGCAACGTATCCTTGTCGCATCTTTCAACAGGTACAACAAAAAAGTTTTTGCAGTTGCCCCGTTCAACACCACCAAACACCCACTGTCCCACAGTATTTCGTCCTTTGTTGTATTTGTTCTGCCAAACTTACTTTCGTCGATTTCGACGAAAACGCCGGGACCACCAATTTTCTGCCTCTTGATGTGTACCCAATGGATGCACACCTCCTGACAAAAACTACACCAATCAACTATACTGTATGGAGAAAAACCTAATTCTTGCCTGGTGTAAGGAATGATAGCCTTGGGCAGATTGCACCAAAGGACACAAAATAGTGCGATATCAAATAAAGGAAGTTTTGAGTTAGCAAAGAACGTTTTCTTTCTCGCACGATGTTTCCATCCGCACTGTTTCCCGCCTTCAATGCGACGACGGCACCTAAAAACATTTTTTTTTGTCACAATTTGACAATTTGACACTGCGACCGCACTTGCTGCAATTCCTGGTCGTACCGTCAAACGGGGTTACTTCGGACAGTTTTATTTTTCAAATGCCTCTACAACCTGGAAATTAAATGTCACTTTTATAATTTTACATAAACCCCAGTGATTGTTTGTTAATGTCCATTTTCATCAATTAATTAATGTACGGCTTTTCATTTTACCCAAAAAGTACTCTTCTGTTTTGATGTGTCTGTCCCATGTTAAACAATATCTAGGTTATGTGGGACACTACAGTGACAAAGTAAAAGGGAAATAATCAATTAATTGTCAAAATAAATGCATTTATAATATTATTATTTTGTAATTTCTTAATACAGATATAGGTACCATAGCGTAGTTGATTCAAAGAAGGTTAGGTACATTGAAAACATATCTACCTCTACTCATTACCTTAACTGGCACAACAACCTTCAAGATTTGTTTTTTCTTGACATTGTCTATGTCATCAACTGTAGAAAACACAAATATTTTGTTTTTCTTTCCTTCATAGCTTCGCAGGAATTTGCACTGGTGGGTTCCATCATTTTCTATTGAAAGAACTTGCCCTACAAACAACTTTTCCTTCTGTTTCTTAGAGCCTTCGTCGTACACGAATTTAATGATCACAAAATCATTAACACTTGCCTGGGTGCGTCCAGAGGGTTCCTTGTAACTCACATCATTACAATTTATCTTGAGTTCCCAAAACTCTGTGTCACTAGATTCATCATATGCACCATTAAGCACTTCTGCACGAAAACTATCCAAATCCAGTTCATCACTGGTATCGTGAATTGAAAATGGTTCACTCTCTGAGTCCTCATTTTTACGTCGTTTCTGTTTTTGTTTCTGAGAGAGAACTACACAAGAGGTAGCGGTACTCTCATGACTGGAGTGAGAATCTGTAGGCTGTAGAGAATGGATAACCTTCCTCCTGTTTTTTTCACTACTGCAAGCATTTGAGGTGAAATGCTTTGGCAGCAAGCTGAATTTTCTGGCGTTTCTGCTGTGTTTGAGTTTTTGATGTCCGTATTTCCTTTAAAAATTCTTCCAACGATGCTTTCCACTGACAACCTTCTATAATTTTCCTTGATAGCTGTTTTAGAACTTGCTGCGAGGCAAGAGGATTTATTGCACTTACTCGGAAACCACTAATTAAGTTCTAACCTGCTCGCTCAGCTAGGTGATCCAAACACTTCTTCAGCAGACGTGGGAATGTGTCTTTGGGAATTGTTCCACAATGCTTGCTTTTCCACTCTTCCAGCACCTTCCTCCACTCGTTCTTCAAGGGTCGAAAGAATGCTAGGTCCAATGGCTGGCAAAGATGCATCGCAGTGGGTGGCAGTAGAACAAATTTGACATTGTTTTTCTCGCAATCTTCAATCAAACTTATAGAAATGTGACTTGGGAGATTGTCGCCTATAATAGTCTTTGGCCCGTCTCTAAAAATTTTGAGATAAGGTAAAGCCAAAGTAATAAACCAATCTTCAAAAATTGGGCCTTCAAACCACCCAGATTTTGATCTATTATACCTTGCTCCCTGAGGACCTCCTTCCACCCAGGTTTGGTACAGATGATCTGACTTATAAACAATATACGGGGCAGCGAATGCCCACTAGCTGTTCCAGCAAACATTACTGAAACTCTACACTTGGAGGAGTCCTCTAAACATTCCGCGTGTTTGCAGGTCCGGCGAACAATAACTTTCCGCCTTCCTGGATCGTTGCACAAGTTGGTCTCGTCGTAGTTAATTATCGCCTCAGGGGCTACATCATCAAGTGTCACCTCTAGCTCTGCAAAGTAGTCTTTTATAGATTCTTGATCCACAGCAGCTCTGGCTCGCTTGATGTTCTCACTCAATCTTACTTTCAACTGATCAGATTGTCTCTTTAGAAAGTACTTCACCCAGTCAACACTAGGCATGTTGTTTTTAAATCTTGGTTCTTTCACACCAACCTTGTCAAGCAATCTCTTGACAAGAAGTCTTACATCCCAGTCCGCAGTCAGGAGTAAAGAATGTGCCAAAACTGTTTCATCATTCAGTGATAGTACAAACGGACGTCCATATTTATTTGTGTTTTGTCGGATTGCGAGCAATTGTGCTCTTAGGAACACCGTACATCTCAGCAGCTTTTCTCAATGACATTTCTTTCCTTTAACAGCATCCAAAGCAAGTTGCAGATTTTCTTCCGAAAAATCATGGTATTTTCGGGCTCCTAACTGCCGCCGATACCGACGCACCATGATATTTACTCTGAAATATAATAATGAAACCAATTCTAAATTAATTTTGTAGCACATTCTAAAACAAGTGTAACTTGGGACAATGTCCCAAGTAACCCCAAAATTGCAATTCATGACTTCAATAAATTTGACTTGCTTAGGTTGGCAGCAAAACAAAATACAATGCATGTGCTATGTTGCTGAATAGTGCAGTTAGTAAACAACGATATGTACAATCCTCTAATTTCAATGTCTCAGCTAATACACACAAAGTTTTATGGTTATTTTCTTTGAAAATGGTCTACAATACATAAATTCAACCTCAGTAATACCCCTACCTTAATATTGCACTCGAAATATATAGCTATTAATAGTAAACGTCGTGGTTCACTCGTCTGAGTAGCGTATATGTGTCCAACAGTCGGCCACCTGGATTCCTCGCTGCACACCACTCCACACCCTCTTTTCTGCTCAACTTGTAAGCAAAGACAATGCTTGTAAGGAACGATAAGGAGTCTCGATTTCAGTAATCGCCGCGTGAGCGCTAAAGGTGTGGTTTGTATGTGCCATCTGTCGGTTCAGTATTCGACCAAATTATTGGAATGGCTGCAATAGCCGGTAAAAAGATACCATATATGCATTATATTATCCAGTCCAACTGTAAGAATACGATTAATATAATGACCCTATTCATATTCTCCTCTGCCTTATTATTACCATACATATTTTACCGAATTCGTACGCTCATGCTCATCGATAGTACTGATTATATAGGCTACTTACGAACGTATTTATAATTATTATGGAAGCTCTTGTCAGTACAATTTGAGGTTAGGTATATACATAATTCCTAATGATGTTGACAGGAAGGAAATATCCATGTAAGATCCATCTGCGGTGTAAAAAGAATCTGTTGAAGTAAATTTAAAAAAATAGTATATGCTACATATAGCATACTTGAATAATATTTTATATTGATTTAAAGGTAGCGTCCGGGGTATGTTCGATCACTAACCTAAGTTTCGCCCAGTGGGTACAGAAAGTTTTACCGATTGATATATAAATGAATTCACTTTGGAAGCTCTTAGTCTGTTCTGGCAGGTTATTGCGCAACGCTACGAAGTACGTCCCTCCAAAAATTCAAATCATCGACCCTTGCCGCCAAAAGCTAGGAAGTAGAACGCAATAAAAATCCAAATTCGCTAGGTAGTACACGAAAGAAATTCATATCGTCGGCTATTACCGCGATTCTAATAGTTTAGTTAAATTCTCACATACGGCACATACAAATCACGCCTTTAGCGCTCACGCGGCTTTTACTGAAATCGAGACTCCATACTGCTCCTTAAAAGCATTCTCTTTGCTTACAAGTTGTGCAGAAAAGTGGGTGCGCAGCGCCAGGTGGCCGAGTGTTGGACTCCTATACGCTATTCTCGTCTGTCGTATTTTGGCACGTACTAGTGATGGGTCGTTCATGAAAAAACTGACTCTTTGAGAGTCGACTCTTGTAAGATCTAGCTCCCTCCTCGCTCCTTGAGAGCTAGTCGTTCAATTACGAGTCGACTCTTGTATCAGCTAGCTCCCTCCTTGCTCCTTGAGAGCTAGTACGAGGCGACTCTTTTATCAACTGCAACTCCAAGAAAGAGCTAGCTCGTCACATCGACTCTCGTTCATTTCTAGCCAATACCATGCTTCAGATAATCACGTGACATACAGATGAAGCTTTCTTTTTTATAGACTACCCAGACTAGCCTCTTCGCGCACTCAGTGCGCCAGTGGTTGTAGTCTGTCGGCCATGTATGTTATTTGAGCCATAGTTCAGGCAGCCTGCTACCTAACGAAACAAGAATATGAAGTAAACATTGAGCAATACTTACCAGTCACTCATAATCTATGAAGGATGTACTGTAGATCCAGTAGGTTAAGAGCAAATAAACGACACCAAGTTCGAGTTAACTATCTTAAACTAAGCACGAACCGTCACTATCCAGAATACTGAATATACCATCCGGCAAGTAGAAAGGGCGTAGTTTTATTCTGTCTAAATAATTAAGAAATACTCTGACTCACCTATTACTTAAATGCGGTCATAGCCATGAAACAATATAATGTCAACATCATTTGGTTTTACGGTGCAGTGGATAAAATAATATACTGTAGTTTTAAATCGAATTAAGGAAAATATAAAATAACGAAGGTTTTGACTTTAAAATATAGGCTAAATAACGCATACCAAAGTATATACCGCAGTATATTTTGAATTAATTGTTTATTAACGTGTAGTCGTGTAAGGAGTCCGGCCCCTTAGCTGGATGGTCAGCGTTGAGGCCTTCAGTGCAGAGGGTCCCGGATTCGATTCCCGGCAAAGTCGGAGATTTTAGTCTCTTCTGATTATCCGCCTCCTCTGCGAACCACGTGACCTTGCCGCGGTGGGGAGGCTTGCGTGTCCCAATGAAGCAGATAGCCGAGCCGCAGGTGCAACCATATCGGATGGGTATCTGTTGAGAGATCAGACTAAGGAATGGTTCACCGAAAGGGGGGTAGCAGCCTTTTGGAAGTTGCAAGGGCGGCAGACTGGAAGATTGACTGATATGGCCTTGTAATAATACTCAACATGTTTAGCTGTGTTGATAATGCTACACGGCTGAAAGCAACGGGGAACTACAGCCGTAGCTAACTCCCGAGGACATGCAGCTCTCTCTGTATGAATGATGTACTGATGATGGCTTCCTCCCGGGTAAAATATTCCGGAGGTAATCTAGTCCCCCATTCGGATCTCCGGGTGGGGACCACACGAGAGGGGCAATCATCAGAAAGATGGATACTAACATTCTGCGAGTCGGAGCGTGGACTGTTAGAAGTTTGAATCGTTGTGGTAGACTAGAGAATCTGAATAGGGAGGTGGATAGACTAAAGGTAGATCTAGTTGGTATAAGTGAAGTACGTTGGCAGGAATAACAGGATTTCTGGTCAGGCGACTACCGAATTATCAACACACAACCAAACAGAGGAAATGCAGGGGTGTTTAATAATGAATAAGAAAATAGGGCAGCAGGTAAGCTACTATGACCAGCATAGTGAACGAATTATTGTCGTCAAGATAGACACCAAACCAATGCCCACCACAATAGTGCAGGTCTATATGCCAACTAGCTCAGCGAATGATGAGGAAATCGAAAGAACATATGAAGAGATAGAAGATTTAATACAATATGTAAAAGGTGACGAGAATCTAATTGTGATGGGAGACTGGAATGCAGTGGTAGGCTAAGGAAGAAAAGGTAATACAGTAACAGAATTCGGATTGGGACAAAGGAACGAAAGAGGAAGTCGGCTGGTTGAATTCTGCACTGATCATAATTTAGTCCTTGCCAATACTTGGTTCAAACACCACAAACGACGGCTGTACACGTGGACGAGACCTGGAGACACTGGAAGGCATCAAATAGACTTCATTATGATTAGGCAGAGATTCAGTAACCAGGTGTTGGATTGCAAAACTTTCCCAGGAGCAGACGTGGACTCTGACCACAACTTGTTGGTCATGAAATGCCATCTGAAGTTGAAGAAATTGAAGAAAGGAAAGAATGCAAAAAGATGGGATCTAGACAAGTTGAAAGAAAAGAGTGTGAGGGATTGTTTCAAGGAACATGTTGCACAAGGACTAAATGAAAAGGTTGAAGGAAACGCTATAGAGGAAGAGTGGAGAGTCATGAAAAATGAAGTCAGTAGGGCTGCTGAAGAAATGTCAGGAAGGAAGAAAATATCAACTAAGAATCAGTGGATAACTCAGGAGATACTAGACTTGATTGATGAACGACGAAAATACAAGAACCCTAGAAATGAAGAGGGCAGAAAAGAATACAGGCGATTAAAGAATCAAGTGGATAGAAAGTTCAAGGTAGCTAAGGAAGAATGGCTGAAGGAGAAGTGCAAAGATGTCGAAGGCTGTATGGTCCTGGGAAAGGTAGATGCTGCATACAGGAAAATCAAGGAAACCTTTGGAGAAAGGAAATCTAGGTGTATGAATATTAAGAGCTCAGATGGAAAGCCACTTCTAGGGAAAGAAGGCAAAGCAGAAAGATGGGAGGAGCATATCCAACAATTGTATCAAGGTAAAAATGTAGATAATTTGGTTCTGGAACATGAAGAGGCTGTTGATGCTGATGAAATGGTAGACCAAATTTTGAGGTCAGAGTTTGACAGAGCTGTGAGTGACCTAAATAGGAACAAGGCACCTGGAATTGATGATATTCCCTCTGAATTACTGACTGCCTTAGGAGAAACCAGCATGGCAAGGTTATTTCATTTAGTGTGCAAGATGTAAGGGACAGGAGAAGTCCCATCCGATTTTCGGCAGAATGTTGTTATACCTATTCCCAAGAAAGCCGGTGCTGACAGGTGTGAAAAATACCGCACCATTAGTTTAGTATCTCATGCCTGCAAAATTTTAACATTATTTATAGAAGAATGGAAAAACAAGTTGAAGCTGAGTTGGGAGAAGATCAATTTGGCTTCAGAAGAAATTTAGGAACACGTGAAGCAATCCTGACTTTACGTCTGATCTTAGAGGATCGAATCAAGAAGGACAAGCCCACGTACATGGCATTCGTAGATCTAGAAAAGGCATTCGATAATGTTGATTGGACCAAGCTATTTAAGATTCTGAAGATGATAAGGATCAGATACCAAGAACGAAGAATTATCTACAATCTGTATAAAAATCAGTATGCAGTGATAAGAAAAAGAAGCAGCAATCCAGAAAGGAGTGAGGCAAGGCTGCAGTTTGCACCCCCTCCTCCTTTTCAATGTTGACATAGAACAGGCAGTAAAGGAAATCAAAGAGGAATTTGGAAAGGGAATCACAGTCCAAGGAGAGGAAATCAAAACCTTGAGATTTGCCGATGATATTGTTATTTTATCTGAGACTGCAGAAGATCTCGAGAAGTTGCGGAATGGTATGGATGAAGTCTTGGGTAAGGAGTACAAGATGAAATAAGTCCAAAACAAAAGTAATGGAGTGCAGTCGATCGAAGTCAGGTGATGTAGGAAATATTAGATTAAGAAATGAAGTCTTAAAGGAAGTAGATGAATATTGTTACTTGGGTAGTAAAATAAATAACTATGGCAGAAGTAAGGAGGACATAAAATGCAGACTAGCACAAGCAAGGAAGAGCTTTCTTAAGAAAATAAATTTGCTCACTTCAAACATTGATATAGGAATTAGAAAGATGTTTTTGAAGACTTTCATGTGGAGCGTGGCATTGTATGGAAGTGAAACATGGACGATAATTAACTCAGAAATAAAGAGAATAGAAGCTTTTGAAATGTGGTGTTACAGAAGAATGCTGAAGGTGAGATGGATGGATCGAATCACGATTGAAGAGATACTGAATCGAATTGGTGAGAGGAGATCGATTTGGCTAAATTTGACGAGAAGAAGGGATAGAATGATAGGACACATCTTAAGACACCCAGGACTTGTTCAGTGGGTTTTTGAAGGATGTGTAGGTGGTAAGAACGGTAGGGGTAGATCATGGTATGAATATGACAAGCAGTTTAAAGCAGATGTAGGATGCAATAGTTACGTAGAAATGAAAAGGTTAGCACAGGATAGGGTGGCATGAAGAGCTGCATCAAACCAATCTATGGACTGATGACTCAAACAACAACAACTGATTATTCTTCTGGCTCGGGAACGCGGTGTTTGTGTTTTCCCAACACTCTCATCTTCATATTCAGACAACACATCACACTGCCAATCACCAGAGAAACACGCAATAGTGAGTATATCCCTCCACATAGGGTTAGCGTCAGGAAGGACATCCGGCCGTAAAATAGGGCCAACTCCACATGTGCGAAGCGGTTCATACCCACGACAACACAGGTGTGGGAAAAACGGCAGAAGAAGAAGTAGTGTAATCGTGTAAGGAGTGTCAATACTGTATGTCTAACATATACGTCTCCTACGGTGTGCGTGAGTGCGTGCGTGCGAGAATGTTTTCATTCCCCACCCTGAAGGGGTGGGGCGGGCCACCAGAAGGGTTACGCCCTCCCTCTGGCCGTGAGCTTGGGCGGGGTGGAGGAGATTTGATAGATGAAGGAGACGGGAAAGGAGATGTGTAATGAAGGAGTGGGGCAAATAGGGGCCTCTTGGTTAAGTTTTAATTTTTTATTTTTTATTTTATTTTTATTTTTTTATTTTTTTACAAAAGAGATTATTCTTTATTGAGCAGAGATATAATACAACAATTTATGGCGCTGTTACAATTTACAGGTTCGGTGAGAAGGTATAGTAGGGACTGTTAATTTAGGGTTGGGAAGAGATAAAATGAAGGGAAGCTGCGATGTGAGCGATGGAGGTTGCTAGAAGACGGAATAGGTCTAGTATCGGCTGATGGGGTGGGAGGAGGGGTGTTTGGGGAGCAGGTAGGTAGACGGTTTGCGGGGGTGGGGTGGGTGGCGGAGGCGGCGTTGCGAGTTAGTAGGAGGGGGCGCATGGAATGGGGTGGGGAGCGAGAGTGTTCCACTCGATGTTGCTGGTTGCGAATTCGGACGCCGGTGGATATCAGCTGACATACTACTTCTTCTGAGGGGAGTTGTAGCCGCACCGTGAATGTTGGTCCGTTGACGTTGTGTATGCGATATGCGCGGCGGGCTGATATTCCTGCTGTTTGAAGTTCTCGGAGTATTTCTGCTTCTGTGATCGCTGGATCTACGCCTCGAAGAACACAGCTCGGTGGTGGTAGTTGCTGAGGCGTCGGAGTTGCGGTGGTGTTTGTTTTTCCTTGTGTGGCTGGTTGTGTTGCGCTGGTTGCATCGGCATAGGGTGGTAGGGGGTTGCTGGGTACTGGGTGGTGTGGAACTGAAGGAAGTGATGTAGGATGACATTAGAGGAGAAGGGTGGCTGGACGTGGTACTAATGGTGGTCGTATAAGAAGGAGTAAAGGCCGAAGTGGTGATGGGGGTAGTAGTGATGGTGGTAGTAGTGGTCGTAGTGGTGGTTGTGGGAAGGATGGATTTGGGAGGTGGTGGGGGCTGGTGTTCATTGACATAGGGAGTGGTGCTAGGGTCATCGAAGAGCTGCTGTACAATGTACTCCGGAGTGGGCTCCACTTTGTGGCGTTTGTTCTGGATGGTCACGCCGTTGTTTACGATGTTTACCTCATTTTCTTGGCTGTGTACCGATCCCAGGACATGCGTGGATGGTGAGTAGGTGGAATGTTCTAGGAGCCTGATGACATCGTGGACTGGGGCGCCAGTGATACGGAGTTCGTTGAGAATGTCCTTTTCAGTAAGAGCGGTGTCCACGCCTGAGATAATACAGGAGAACATGTTGTAGGGGAGGCGACTGCCAACGAGGCGTCTGCCTATTCATTGTTTATTGGGCCGACTGAGTCGCGAATACAGGTGAGGGCCACCCAGCCGAAAAAATGTCGAGGCGTGTTGCTATATTCCCACTTCTGAGAGGTCGATGAAAGACCTACATTGTACTCGTTCTTGAAAAAATATTGGAAGAGTGTGTAAACATACTGTACGCGAAAAAGAAAAAATACAGAACGTAGTAATAGGTGCTATACATGGTTATATGTATTTTTGTGCTGATAGTATTTTCCATTACTTTCGTTAAAGGTCGCATTTAATCAATATGTTTCCTACACTGCACTATTGAATGAAAGAATCTGTTGTCCCAACGTGCAGAGTGGAACGAAAAACTTTCTGTATCACCGGTCGACACCAAGAATATTCTGATGATATCTGTTGAGTGAAATGTGAACTACGTGAACAGGAAATTCCAGTAGATTAATGCGACCGAACGGCAGTAGTGCTACTACTCGAACATACGTCTCGTATGATGCATGTAATCTTGAAAGACATCATTTTAAGAAGAATGGAACTTAGGTAAAGTAATATTTTATGTCATCCATTAATACTGTATATTTGTGATACGTTTCTTTGTTATTGTATATAAAGCTTTATCATTGGATTATTTGCCAATGTTGCCAATAATGTTTTTATTAATTATTCATTTGTTTTATTCCAAGAGTAGTGTGCCAAACTGGATATGGTGTTGCCGTCTGTTGTAAGAAACGTGAACTATCTCGCGCTACTTCGTTCCTTCAAATAAAGACTGGAGTCATGAGTAGTCTATAAAATGTAAAATAACACTATTTTGGGCTCTAATTAATAAATAACTCATGCCTTAATATCTATCACAGTGACTCACATGGCATTACATTTAAATAATAATTTATTAACGTGTAAGTAGTGCCAATATCTCGAATATACGTCTCGTACGGCGCATTCAGCCTTGAAAGATATCATTTAAGAAGAATGGAACTTAGGCAAAGTAATATTAGATGTCATCAAACACGGATGTCATCCATTAATACTGTATACTTGTGATATATTTCTTCGTTACTATACATATATATATAAAGCTTTATCATTGGATTAATTGTCAACGTTGCCAGCAGTGCATATTTTAGTTGTTCATTTGTTTTATTCCAAAAGTAGCGTGCCAAATTGGACATTGTTTTGCTATCTGTTGTGGGAAATGTAAACTATTTGCGCTATCTCGTTCTTTCACGGAAGTCATAAAGAGCGGCCGGAAGTCATGAAGAGCGGACGGAAGTCATACAGAGCCGTCTGCCTAAACCGGAAGAACGAATGAACGAACGAACCTGGAGGCGGAGAGCGCCGACAAGAATACAGGGAGATGCCTTGGAGCTCTGAGAGTGAAGCCCAATGACAGTGGTCTACATAGGGGGCGTGGTCGTAAATAGGCGCGAGAACTCATGCTCTTTCTTGATAGTCAAATCTATTACAGCTCATTGGAGTGAATACGATGTACGCAAATTGTATTTGCGGGAATTTTCAGATGCAAACACTGTACGATACGCAAACATGTAAAAGAGATACTAATATATATTTAGTTGATTTTGTAGCTCTTACAATGTCGTGTTGTGCATACGGTTGCAAGAATCGGAAATCCAAAAATATTCCTGGAATAACATTTCACTGGTAAGATTCTGAGTATGGCTTTTAATATGTACATTATACTACCTACATTGTATTTCGGAGTCTCAGAAGCACCGTCCACTTTTGTAAGAATTTTTAGGTTCGACTTGTTGTTTATCGTCAATTTTTCCTGAGGTTTCCTGTTCATGAAGAAAGGAGAGCAGAGTGGATGAAAGCCATTAGAAGGGAAAGTTGGTTACCTTCTCCTTACACCAGAATATGTTCAGCACATTTCAAACGGAATTATTTTATCGGTCTATGAAGAAAGTTTTTTGAAGGTGAATGCAGTACCTACTATTTTTGAAGCGTCCCCTTCTTACCTACAGAATTAGAGCAATCGAGGCCGAGGGATTTTTCATATTCACGCCCTTCATGGGCCGCATCTTCCTTTGGCCGATACCTTAATTTTTCGAAGTATGGGATCACTTCCATTTTTCCTCCTAATTAGTGTAACAGAGGATGATTTCCCAGTTGTATTTCCTGCACGGTAGAAGCCAGGCTAATTTTACTCGAGCATGTCCGACCTCCGATGGTCAACCCTTGTTCTTTTCCGACCTCAAGGCTATAAGAGGATTAGAGGGCTAGGGAGTCTTTCATTTTCTCGGCCTTCATGGCCCTTGTCTATCTTTGGCCGATATCTTCATTTCTCTCTGATTAGTGTTAATAGAGGATGGTTGCCTAGTTGTATTACCTTTTAAAACAATAATCACCACCACGTGTCGCAAATGGCGATTAAGGGTCTAAAGGTTTCTTAACTTCGGAGTGTGAGTTGGCGTCCAAGGGGCCCTTAGCTGAGTCCTTCGTTGTTTCCACTTGCGTCAGAGAATGGTTACTTCATGGGTTCACTTCCTATTAAAACATTAATCACCACCACCACTCCAAAGTGTGTAGTAGGCCTAAGCAATATTGCTGAGCCCAGTTTGGTGATTTATTGCGCATTCCCCTAAAGCATTCAGACTGCGGTATGCCATTATTAATAGCCTACTCCTTATCTATACTGATATCTGGTGAAGATTTGCATCTACTGTTTTAATATATTGGGTTTGTAGTACCGATATTCAACTAGCGAATGGGTAGATTTAAGGCTGCGGGTCATGAGAAACGCTTTATTAGAGCTTAGTAAAAAACATTAGGGCCTAATAGGTCTGTTTGCCAAAAAAATTGTTACAGTTAATCGCCGTGTTATTTTGAAACGATTCTACTTAATTGAGCGGTTCGAAGTTTCCCTACTCCCGACAAAATGTCTTAGTTTTTATATATCCCCTACGTAAGAACTGCCATGTTTTGGTAACCATGGGGGGCGTGGCCGTTGGCTTCAAGCGATAGCCACAAAGAGTAGTGTAGCGGGCAGCTCCCTGTATTCTTTACTCCCTGACGCCGACTTCCTCGGCTCGCTCCAACCAAGACCAACTACAATTACATCAGACCCTAATGCAGAAAAAACATGGCGGACATCGGCGTGCTATATGAGAGGTTGAGGGAAAGGTTATGCATGTTTATTCCGAGTCACCTGAAGAAAATATCACAAGTCGAACCTCATGAAATACAACTCACTAACTCAAAAATATGAATAATTAAACACCATAAGTAGCGTTATAGCGTATTGTAAGTCTAAATGAAATTTTAGAGGGGAAAATAACGAAGGGAGAATTATTGTATCAACGTCAGGTTGAAACAACACAGAGTATAAAAATATTTCACATATGAATCTCCGGTCAGCAAATACGATATATAGATGTCAACAAAGTACATTATTAACCTTATATGTAACACCACCATTAAGCACAGCCCATTATGTAAAACGCTCAAACAAATTTCCCCAACAAAATTTCAACCCTCCAAAATCCACCTGTATTGTTGAGTAGGTACAAGCGATATTTGTATGATAAACTTGACCGTCTAAAGCACTCGTCACCTTAAAACTCATCAAAATTGATGGCATAACTGTATTTTATATAAGAAAAGAACATAATCCTCACGTTAACTCACGGGAAATGGGGTTAGGTTTAGTTTACGCATGTTCATTGTAAAACGTTGAAAATTAATTAAGATACATCATTCTTGCACCACCGTTTAAGATTAATTTAGTCTCTAAATCATAAATCTTGGTCATGATTTTCCGGATCTTTCTGGGACTGATTTAATTTTCTTTGTAGTAAGGTACGTTGGCTGATAGTGTAAATGCTAGGATAGGCAACATTAGTTTTAATTTCGGAAGTTTGCGCGGCACTGAAATTAGATCACCACCTTCTATAGGTATATGTCTTCCCTCAGATTACATTTGATTTCAAAAATGATAAAATCATTAATGCACACAACATTATTAGTCCTATGATTCGATTCGAAGTTTTCCTTACGAATGCTCTTAACCCAATTTTGCCTTAATACCGGTACTAGGTCTTTTGGAAACGGGATCTTACTTACTTACTTACTTACTTACTTACATCAGGCACACAGCACATTGAACTATAAACATATTGCATAGGTAACTAAAAATAAAGAAAGTACTTTCGGAGAAGGACACGAGAATCAAAATTATCCTAATCACCACCGACATTGTTGGAGTAAATAAGTTGATGATGATGATGATGCTTGTTGTTTTAAGGGGCCTAACATCGAAGGTCATCGGCCCCTAATGGAACGTGATGGACGACATGATACATGATATTTAAAATTTTAAAATGTATCTACTGACAAGAGTTAGAAAATATGGTGATGAAGAAATGAGTATGAGATCAAAATACCAGTGGATCTAATTCGCAATGCCTTATTGTCCAATAAAATAAGAGAAAATACAGGGAAAAAAGGAATAAGGCATTGCCTTGTAGTGCAGATATATAATTTACATTAGACGTTAAAATAACACATTAAAATACGCAACACAAACTAAAATGAAGTCAATGGGATAAAAGCGCAATTGACATAAATACACTAGCACAAAGAACACCATTACAGACGATAAAACAGACCATTACCCCCTCATAAAGCGGATGACGAGGTCTACTGACTGCTCGTCATCTCGCAAGAGAAGGGAGATGGTACCCGGAAGGTTAAGACTACGGCAAAGATCTACCAGGTCCATACACTCCGTAAGGATGTGTACCACGGTAAGATGGTCGCCGCACGTACACACCGGAAGGGGTTCTCCTTTCAAAAATGCGAGTGAGTTACGATACCGTGGCCGATCCGAAGACGACATAATACCACGGCTTCCCTCCGCGAAGCCCGAAGGGAAGTCCTCCATACCTTCGTTGTTCCTTTTATCGCTCTCAGCTTATTGGGAAGTGGAATGGCCTGCCACTCCATCTCCCAATGAGACATGACCAGATGTCTCAGCTGAGAGCGAATATCACTTGCTGGAACCTTGAAAGGCAACGGGGGCAGTGTAACTGCCTCCTTGGCAGCCTGATCTCCTAACTCGTTTCCCTGGATTCCCATGTGGCTTGGGAGCCACAGAAACGTAATTCTGGTGCCGGCATCCGAACACCCGGCCAGCAGGTCCTGGATCCGCTGCACCAGAGTGTGCCGAGGGAAACAGGTATCAATAGACTGGAGTGAACTCAAGGAGTCAGTTCACACAAGAAAGTGTCGGCGTTCATTGTACAGTGCGTACCGCAAAGCTCTACAGATAGCATAGAGCTCTGCTGTGTACACACTACAGGTTTCCGGAAGAGCGAAAAGAAACCTATCATTGCCAACAACGAACGCACAGCCCACCTTTCTATCTGTCCTTGAACCATCCGTGTAAACGACAACTGAACCTGGATAGCGGCCAACAACGGACAGGAAGAGCCTCCGATACATCGAAGGGTCCGTGTTTTCCTTCGGGCCTGTGTGCAGATCGAGGATTATTTCAGGTTGTTGTACGACCCGCGGAGGTACCCCACTTGGTTGTCTGACAAGACAAGGAACCGAAGGTACGTCAAACAATCTGTAACTGCTATCCAAGCGTATTCCAACCGACCGCGTTTCTCGAGGACAAGCGGCGTATAGCAAACGGTTGCCATTGTTGAAAACGCAAGGATAGCTGGGATGAAGTGGCATCTGTCGCAAATTAGCAGCATACGTAAGAAGCATTTGCTGGTGCCTCAGATATAAAGGCGGCACACCAGACTCAGCGAGCAGGCTAGCTATCAGGCTTGTTCGAAAAGCTCCCGTCGCCAACTGAACCCCGCTCTGATGGATGCTGTTCAGCTTGGAAAGGACACTTGGTCTTGCGGAGCCATATGCTGCACTGCCGTAGTCTAACCGGGATAAAATACGTGCCCTATAGAATCGCAGGAGCACCGTGCGGTCAGCCCCCCAAGAAGTGCTGCTAAGAAACTTCATGAGATTAAGCTTCTTAGTGCATTGCACTTTTAACTGCCGCACGTGTGGCCCCCACGATAATTTACTGTCATAAAGGAGCCCAAGAAATCGGTAAGTATTTGTATTTGTATTTGTATTTGTATTTATTAGTGAACAAAACAGGCGTTCAGCCCCGAATACATGTTCACAATAATAATAATAAATAACATATAAGATTAATAAGAATAGTCCAACCTGAGCCACCCCTCTCCACTATATACTAAATAACATAAAATGAAATAAACAATACCGTCCCGGTTTTATACCAGAACCAACTTCATCTACATCAATTCACAACAGCCTGGTCAATGTTTACATTCTACTGCTGGTGTTACAACTCCATGCTTGTTATCACTCTCACGTACGCAACCTTCTTACTTCAGCATTTTCATCACCTCTATTGTTCCCTGACCTACTCCAGCATAAGCTGCAACAGCAGCATTACCAGGTTGCATTCCAAACCAGCCATTACATGATTGCATACCAAACCGGCCATCTTATTCCGTCATTACGTTCCAATCAACCATACCGCAACTTTTACCAATCTGCGTTAACATTGCTTCATTTCATTTCATTCCGTCATAACACTCCATAATAAAATTACCTCTCATCTCCAGAAATTTCGGCAATGAATAACAAATACCAATCACGCCTCCAAAACTTTTGGCCAGCAATACTCCAACACCACATTTCAGCAATACCACACCAACCCTACCTCATATACCACCTCTACTTCTTCTACAAATACACTCACCTTCTGCCATCCACCATCTTATACCACCACTTCTCCAACACCACATTTCAACCCTATAACATATCATAATTTAATACTTCCAACACCACACTTAAGCCTACCAGCTCTACTCCTTCCACAAATACACTCACCTTCTGCCATCCACCATCTTATACCACCACTTCTCCCACACCACATTTCCACCCTTTAACATATCATAACTTGCATTTACCATACACTCATACTCATCCTACCCGTCATAATTACCTACTGAAGACTCCATCTTCTACCAAACCAAAATTTACAAATAGCCGAGTTACATTACTACATCACATTTCAACATATACCACCTCTACTTCCAACACCACATTTCAGCCCTAACACGCACTCGTCTGCCATCACTCAGCATTTATACCAGTCACCAATACAATACAAAATGATAATAAACTCACCTGTTTCCAGCTCCAAAAATTAAATAGCCATCAACACCACATTTCAACCCTATAACATATCATAACTTGAATACTAAGCCTTCAATCCTTCCAACACCACACTTCAGCATACCAGCTCTACTCCTTCCACAAATACACTTACCTTCTGCCATCCACCATCTTATACCACCACTTCTCCAACACCACATTTCAACCCTATAACATATCATAACTACATCTCCATACCTTTCCAACACCACATTTCAACATATACCACCTCTACTTCCAACACCACAATTCAGCCCTAACACACACTCATCTGCCATCACTCAGCATTTATACCAGACACCAATACAATCTCAGTACCACCACCTCTACTTCTTCTACAAATACACTCACCTTCTGCCATCCGCCATCTTATACCACCACTTCTCCAACACCACATTTCAACCCTATGACATATCATAATTTGCTCAATTTGCCATACACTCATACTCATCCTAATACCCATCATAATTACCTACCGAAAACTCCAACTTCCCCCAAACCAAAATTTACAAATAGCCAAATTACAACACTTATCCAACACCACATTTACCATCACTCCTCCAGCTCCAAATATCAACAAACTGCCATCCACCATCTTATACCACCACTTCTCCAACACCACATTTCAACCCTATAACATATCATAACTTATATACCACTTCTCCTTCACAACATTTCAGCCTCCACGCCCTTAATTACTTACTTACTCGCTATATTATTGTTTTTTACTTCTTGTAACAAAACCCTCACTACTTTTCATTGCTCTCATCATGTCCGTATATCTTCTATCTCTCCCTGCGCTCAGACTCAAATTCTGTGCGAGGTACTCACGGGTTAACATTGGCCTTACTTTTATACCCTGATCTTGTCTAACTACACCACTACACTCAGCTCTCTCAGCTTCTTGTTGCTCACTCTCCTTTCCCCCATCACCCCTTTGATCTTCAGCCTCTCTCCTGCATTGCCCGTCCACTGCTCTTTCCTTACCGTTGTTCATACTTCCACTTAGCACCTCGCTCTGTCTCTCTTGACACTTTTCAGTACTACTTCCTATAATTACACTTCTACCCTCGTTATCTTTCACTTGCCTATTATCTTCCACTCGTTTGTCATCCCCGTTATTCACTACACTTCTCTTAGCCTCCTCATCTTGTTTCATCCTCCGTTCTAGGTCCATCAGTCTATTCACCGACCATACTCTCCTCCATCTGTTGCCTGTCACCACTAATTCCTGTCCTCTGATGACTGCATTCAACCCTTGCTGCCTAGCTCGTATCATGTGTTTTTTAAGAGTTTTTTCATTCCTCCACTCTTCAGCTCCTATGTCCCTCCTTATCCATATTTTTTCTCCTTGCACGTTACCTGCATTACGCACCACTGTATCAGCCATCAGTGTAGAAAATAATTGCACTTTGATAGGCCTATTACCTCTAAATCTTCCCACTCTTGTCACATCATCAATGTCCACTTCACTGAAATTTATTTTCATTTTACCCTGAATTATATCCACTACTTTATAAACTATACTCGTCTTGTCTTTCTTCTTACCCTCTTGCACTCCATATATAAATAAGCATTTATTTCTGCGACTTCGGGTGTTAACAACTACGTCGGCTTTCAGTTTCGATATCTCCTCTTCCAATCTCCCTATCTCCTCTCTTAATGCTGAAACTTCTTCACCATTTCTTCTCACCTGTGAAGCTGTGTCTTCTATCTTTTCCTGAAACCACCCCTTCATTTTTTCAAACTCCCTCGTTTGTTCCTTGATCATGTTCTTGATTTGTTCGAAGGGACATGTCTCTGCTACCACCTCTTTTACGATTTTTCTGATTGTTTCCATGTCCTCGCAGCTCATATTTCCTCTGGAAGTCGGACCTGGGTTCAGTTCTACTCCCCCAATCCAAAGCAATATCAAAATCACCGCTGCAGAAAGTATAAAGTATCCTATTTTATCCAGTTCTATTCTGCATCTTCTTGTCTTCACTTCTTCTTTCTTCTTCCTTCCCTCCCAACCACCTATGCTCGCCCTGTACTGCTCTGTACCAATCATTGCCTGTAAGCACCTCGCTGACTTCCAACACTCCGCACTTACACTACCTTCTCCCACTCCAGGGACCCTCCACTCCGTACGTCTGCACTCGCCGGTGGCTCTAGGTGAACTGAGAAATCGGTAAGTATCAACAACTGGAAGAAGGACATTGTCTAAATAAAGCTCAGGATGCGGGTGAAGAGTACGTTGACGACAAAAGTGGACAACAGAGGTCTTTGCGGCAGAAAACCGAAAGCCATGTTCTAAGGTCCACTGCTCCACCCTCCAAATAGCTTGCTGTAATTGTCGCTCTGTGACTGCCATACTGCACGAGCTATAGTGCAGAGCAAAATCGTCCACATATAGCGACGGTTTTACTGCTGGACCAGCAGCACCGACAATACCGTTTATGGCAATCGCGAACAGAGTTACACTAAGGACCGATCCCTGTGGGACTCCATTTTCTTGAACGTGGTATTGCGAGTATGTCCTCCCTACTCGGACACGGAATAGACGGAGGGACAAAAAATTCGCAATAAATGCCGGCAAGTTACCTCGAAATCTCCATTGATGCAGGACTGAAAGGATACCATATCGCTATGTGGTGTCGTAAGCCTTCTCTAAGTCAAAGAAAACAGCTACCAAGTGTTGTTTACGGAGAAACGCATCCTGCATAGAACTCTCCAGGCGCACCAGGTGGTCAGTAGTCGAGCGAGTGGCTCGAAAACCACATTGGTACTCGGACAAAAGTCCTTGTTTCTCCAGACACCACACAAGTCGGCGATTGACCATCCTCTCAAAAAGCTTACATAGACAGTTTGTAAGACAAATCGGTCTGTAACTTCCTACATATTTAGGATCTTTGGCAGGCTTGAGGACAGGAATGACTATGCCCTCTCGCCACTGAGACGGAAAATCACCCTCTATCCAGATTCGGTTGAACACACGAAGGTGATATAGTAAACTATCATCACTAAGGTGTTTCAACATCTGATTATGGATGTTGTCTGGTCCAGGAGACGTGTCCTTGCAAAGCGCTAAGGCGCGGCGGAGTTCCCACTCCGTAAAAGTCACGTTATAGTCCTCTGAAGCTTGAGTGGCAAAACTAAGATGACGACGTTCTGCCTCCCGCTTCAGAGCGAGGAAGTCAGGATGATAATTCCCGGAGCCAGATACATCCGCGAAATGACTAGCTAGATGGTTCACTATCGCGAGAGGGTCAGTGGCGACACTGCCTGCAATGGAGATTCCCGGTACATGAGATGATCCTGGGATACCCGAAATTCGTCGAAGCATAGTCCACACTTGAGATGATGGAGTATGTGACGTCATAGACGACACATATCTCTCCCATGAAGCCTTCTTACTTTGACGAATAAGAACTGGCGCCTTAGCGCGGAGTTTCTTAAAGATTACCAGGTTGGCCGCAGTAGGCTGTCTACGGTAACGTTTCTGAGCGCGACGGCGTTCTCTGATAGCTGCTGCTATTTCTTCGTTCCACCAAGGAACGAGTTTACGGCGAGGATTCCCCGAGAAGAACGGAATGGACTCCTCAGCAGCAGCGAGAATAACGTGGGTGATATAAGTTAGTTCTTCTTCGACGGTCCGCCGGATATCGTTGTTAAAGACAGCTAGTGATGTGTACTTTGACCAATCGGCATGTTTAGATAAATAAGCTCTTTGAGAACAAACAGCTTCTTGCGGCACTGAAAGAGGATCTATAATCTTCTTAAGACCATCAATAAATATAATGTACGATTAATAATATTCACATTTCCGTAAATATTTGGTAACAACACGGCTTACACAAATCAAAACGAACGCATACTAGCACTCCAGTTGCCGCCATTATGGGCAGTTTCGATAGGTCGGTTAAGGTCTGAGATATTGTAGTTGGTCTTGCTCCAACCTTCCCGCTCCCAAGAGTCGACTGTTTTGAACGACTCTCAGCTGGGAGCGGGAACGAACAATACCGACTCCAATCCTCAGACCGTAATATAAAAAACATGGCGGCCGAAGTAGCCGGATTGCTGGTATTGGCCAACACGAAAAATATCACGTACATCTTATATAAACGGCGGTAATATAATATGATAGATGTTACATCGTAGGGCAATTATTTTACACGTATGAAAACGCTTCGCCAACAAGTACGCACTACATATAATCAACTAGAATCACATACATTCTACTACTGTAGAAAAGAGACCAACAAGCTGATTATTTAGACATTTCAATTCGTCAAATAACGTTTTCTCTTATATTTCACTTCACTGGATAGATGAAAATACATGAAAAAACTGTTAAAATGATATTTCTATCATCATTTTGAATGTTTCAAAATAAATTAAGGTGCGAAATTCCTCGGTTTATTCGCTCTCATGAGAATTGTGAAACATAAGTTATTGTCTTAGTTTTGAAGTGGTGGACAATTTCTTAAATTCACCACCCAATGAATGGGAAGTACACCCGAAATAATAATGTTATTGGCTTTACATCCCACTAACTACATTTCTTACGGGTTTCGGAAACGTCGAAATGCCGAAATGCCGAAATTTAGACCTGACGTAGTTCCTTTACGTGCCAGTAAATCTACCGACACGAGGCTGACGTATTTGAGTACCTTCAAATACCACCGGACTGAGCCAGAATAGAATCTACCAACTTGGGACCAGAAGGCCAGCGCCTTAACCGTCTGAGTCACTCAGATCAAGTACACCCGAAACGATTATGTTAACCCAATGAACGGCCTGGTAAGGTTAATATAATGTTGACATATGACATAACAGTACTTCACACAATGATAGTAACCTTAGTAATGAAACGTTCCGACACTAAAGATATAATAGATTTTTACCCATTAAAGCACATGAGTGCAAAAACTCTATTGACTAAACATTGATATTTAACCACACAGACGAGCTTCAGTTCGGCGCAGTCTGCTTGGTAACAGATAGCCACAGCATGAATCGGAAGGTGTTGGTAGTGTAAGACGTCACTGGATAGATGAAAATACATGATAAAACTGTTAAAATGATATTTCTATCATCATTTTGAATCTTTCAAAACAAATTAAGGTGCGAAATTCCTCGGTTACAAACCCGGCTAATCCCTCTAAGTCACTATTTCTTTTGTTTAACAGTATAGAGATTGCTCCATCTATCACACTTATAAGTTTTGTTATACTCCAAGATCCAGCTAAACATTTCCGCAGGCAAAGCACAGATTATTGTAAAATACACTTGCATCTAAATCACTAGACACTTTGAAGCTCATAGACATTGACGGAATAATACAATATCAATTATCTCTATCTAAGTTAATATTTTTCGAGGAACACGAATAGTTTGGAAGTAGAGAACTGGCTTCCCTAACCTCAGACTTATTCTCAAAATGATGTATGCACGGTACGGTTTTGCCATGGACTTCAAAATAATCACGACGTATATTCCTAATCGATTTCTCGTCTAATGTTCTATTCCGTAGGAAACTTAAGAATAGTTGTATGAGAGGCATTGCCATAGTTAGACTAAAAACTGGTCCACCTAGTGCACTCATGTTCTTTAACACGATCAAAACCAGCACATTCTCACATTACTGCGTATAATTACAGATCCTATGTACCCATTGACTCATATAAATACACTCGCATACTTATATTTTACAAAGAAACTAGCATTTATCGTCTACTTTCATAAAATTACATCGACTACATACGATAACAACAAACCAAAACAAACCCACATTTCCAACAATTCCGGCTACTCGATTCGTTATCTTTGAACGATCGAGAGTAGCATTAAGGTCTGAGCAAAACCAACTACAATATCTCAGACCTTAACCGACCTATCGAAACTGTCCATAATGGCGGCAGCTGGAGTGCTAGCATGCGTTTGTCTTGACTTGTGTAAGCCGTGTTGTTACCAAATATTTATGGAAATTTGAATATTATTAATCGTACATGATATTTATTTATGGTCTTAAGAAGATCATAGATCCTCTTTCAGTGCCGTAAGAAGCTGTTTGTTCTCAAAGAGCATATTTATTCCAATTATGTCGGTGGTGATTAGGTTAATTTTGTTTCTCGTGTTCTTCTCCGAAAGTACTTTTTTTATTTTTAGTTACCTATGCAATATGTTTATAGTTCAATGTGCTGTGTGCTGTGTGCCTGGATGTAAGTAAGAGCTCAGTGTTCCCGTTTCCAATAGACCTAGTATTAAGGCAAAATTGGGTTAAGAGCATTCGTAAGTAAAACTTCGGAACGAATCATAGGACTAATAATGTTGTGTGCATTAATGATTTTATCATTTTCGAAAATCAAATGTATTCTGAGGGAAGACATTACCTATAGAAGGTGGTGATCTAATTCCAGTGCCGCGCAAACTTCCGAAGTTAAAACTAATTATGCCTATCTTAGCATTTACCCTATCAGCCAACGTACCTTACTACAAAGAAAATGAAATCAGTCCCAGAAAAATCAGGAAAATCATGACCAAGATTTATGATTTAGAGACTAAATTAATCTTAAACGGTGGTGCAAGAATGACGTAACTTAATTAATTTTCAACATTTTACAGTGAACATGCGTAAACTAAACCGAACCCCATTTCCCGTGAGTTAACGTGAGGATTATGTTCTTTTTTATATAAAATACAATTATGCCATCAATTTTGATTAGTTTTAAGGTAACGAGTGCTTTAGACGGTCAAGTTTATCATACAAATATCGCTTGTACCTACTCAACAATACAGATGGATTTTGGAGGGTTGAAATTTTGTTGGGGAAATTTGTTTGCGTGTTTTACATAATGGGCTGTGCTTAATGGTGGTGTTACATATAAGGTTAATAATGTACTTTGTTGACATCTATATATCGTATTTGCTGACCGGAGATTCATAAGTGAAATATTTTTATACTCTGTGTTTCAACCTGATGTTGATGCAATAATTCTCCCTTCGTTTTTTTCACTCTGAAACTTCATTTAGACTTACAATACACGGTAACGCTACTTATGGTGTTTAATTATTCATATTTTGAGTTAGTGAGTTGCATTTCATGAGGTTCGACTTGTGATATTTTCTTTAGGTGACTCGGAATAAACATGCATAACCTTTCCCTCAACCTCTCATATCGCACGCCGATGTGCGCCATGTTTTTTCTACATTAGGGTCTGATGTAATTGTAGTTGGTCTTGGTCTGAGGAGTCGGTCTTGGAACGAATGAGCTAGCTCCCTCGAAAGAGTTAGTCCGACCCATCACTAGCACGTACCGTTGCCTACGAGATATACAAGACCCTGTTATTAAACATTCCGCTTATCGTCAGTGGCAAGAAGATTGGACTCGATCAGCTTCTTATAAAGGTTGCTATTATTACAATATTCAGCCTTGTATTCCTCCCTATCCTTGGTATTTGAAGGGTAACTATTCTCGCCGTCACATTACCAACATTATTCGTCTTCGCTTTAATCATGCCCTTACTCCTCTGTATAAACATCGTTTTAACCTCTCCCCCCCCCCTCCTCCTGTCTATGTGGTACTCAGAATGCTGATGTAAATCATTTATTATTCCAATGCCCTGTGTATGATTCTTTTCGTCCGGCTTTTATTTCTCGTCTTATCAGTCTTCAGAAAGCTCTCCCCACCAATGTCTCCTGTTTGCTTACCGATATGTCTCTTGCTATAATACATGCTATCAATCAATATTTGGATGACTCTCATATTCATTTGTAAATTACTGTCTTTTTATTGTTCGCTCGTTACATACTCCTGCTTCCACTGTTTTTTACTTCTATGCACTTCCTTTGTTATTATACGCGCTATTTAAGATGTGTACTTAGTCTCGTCCGCGACATCGTACTGTACGGTTGGTAGTGTTCGAGGTTTCGTGTTCGGTGTCTGAAGTTTCTCGAACTTACTCCTGCATTCGAGTGCTAGCTTGCGTGTGATTGTGAAGTGGTGGCATGAGTTCTGATAGTGGAGGAACTCGGGACTTTCATCCCGCGTCAAATAGTAATGTTGAACCGGAAGAAGAAGTGAAAATGGATACAAACGTGAATGATAGTTCTACTACTACCCCTTCGTTGCAAACTTCGACCCAATGCAATAATAACCCTCCTCTTCCTGTCCAACCTCCTAATACTATTGCATGTAATTTATACCCATTAAACCACCCGGGACCATATCTTGTTTTTGTTTCATCCAAACAAGGTAATAACATTGGCAACCTGCACCCTATGGCTATTGGGCGTTTACTTCATGAAAGAAACTTTCCTGTTAAATCCATCCAGGATAAAGGCCGTAAAAGGATTCAGGTAAACTTTCACTCTCCCAATCATGCTAATGACTTTTTGCAGAATAAGTTCCTTGATACACACAAGTTGCATGCCTTTATTCCTCACTCCAATATCTTCCGGGTAGGCATTATACGCGGTGTTGAGAAAGATCTAACTGAATCCGATATTCTTACTTTACTTCAGAGTGACGTCAAAGTTCATTCCGTTCATCGCCTACGTCGTAAAACCATCCAAGATGGTCAGGCAGTATATCTACCTACCGGCTCTGTAAAGATTGTTTTTTGCTCCAAAACTTTGCCCAAATATGTTTCAATCTATCACGTAATGTTAGAAGTCAATCCCTTTATATTCTACCCCATTATTTGTTCCAAGTGCCAGAGTTATGGTCACACCATACGCAATTGCCAGTCCACTAACTTTCGCTGTCGCAACTGTGGTTTGAATCATGCTACCTCAGACTGCCTTGCTAATGTCAAATTATGTGTACATTTCAATCGGGAACACGAAACGGGTTCATCAGATTGTGCTGTTCATCAGAAGCAAGTGGAAATCAAAAAACTCATGTGCACTGATAACATCTCTTCAGAAGCTTCTGCTCGACTATTTCCACCTACTTATTCTGAGTATAATAACATTCAACAATTTCCTCCCCTACCCTCTCAACATCCTTCTCCAATACCAGACATCCCTCGCAAACGCAAATTCACACAAGTGATTGTTAAGGATTTGCCACCTAAGCCTTCTCCCGGATATGATAGAGCTGGATATCTCCAGTTAGTGCACTCCACTACATCCTCTCGCCCCTCTCAATCTCTGAGTTATCAATACCCCATTCAACCCAGTCAGACAACTCCCTCAACATCGAGCCCGTCAATGCCTCTGCAACCCGCACAGCATCACCAAACAGCTACTGCAGTCCCACAGCGAGAACATGTTCAACAGTGTGTTCTCAATCTTCTCATGCAGCTTACTCAACTAATTGGAGATCACCCCAATGTCTTACCAGTTATTAGTCAACTTCGAGAAAGTTTACACCTTATCTTTAATAATGGTAGTACGCATACTTCAATGGAATGCTAGGAGCCTACAAAATAAACAATACGAATTCAAAATTCTCCTGCACGAAACATCTCTTCATATAGTCGCTTTGCAAGAAACTTGGTTTTCTCATACAACTAACTTTTATTTTCCAGGATATTCTATCGAACGCCATGACGGACCAGGATTTGATGTTGTCGCACTTATGATACATAATTCGTTATCGTACACTCCATTACGTCTACAATACATAATGCCAAATACCTATTCACTAGGCCTTATATATCAGAACACATATGTTATAAACTTGTATATCCCCCTGATAACTACGTTTCTTTCGCCCAATGGTTCAAATTTTGTAATCAGTTTCCACCTGATACCCAACTGTTTTTTTTGGGAGATGTCAATATTCATCATACTCAGTGGGGAGCCCCGCTCGACACCTCCAAAGACACACAGTTCTTACATGCTGTAACTCAACATAATCTCTTGCTTCTGAACGATGGTTCCCCTACCAGGCTCACTCCTCCTGGTTCGTTGCCTAGTGCAGTCAATCTATCACTTTGGCCGTAACTCTATTGCCTCTATCACCACGTGGCGGGTACTCAGTGACACTCATACAAGTGATCACTTTCCTATCCTCATTACTTATGGCCATGGGTATATTACTAAAAACCCACTTAACGACCATTATATCGCTCCGCTACGTTCCATGAAACAGTTCAATGCTTCGTGCTTTAACTCCTACATGGTCACCCAATTGGAGACCTTCCCTGTAACAGAATTATCCTATCACTCACTTCTCCAAATAATAACACAGTATCTGGACCTATACCATCCTTTTACAACACCATCAAACTCCATGACAACTGGTACCTCTAAATTAAAGTGGTGGGACAGCGAATGTCACCAATTAATCCTTAAACGCAAGAGACTCTTCAAAATTTATCGTAAAACTCTAACCCCTTCACACTACTTTCACCTCAAACGTCATATTGCTCATATCAGACGTGTCTTCAATCAAAAACGAAGACAGGCCTGAAAACTTTTATATCCTCTTTCCAAAACCATATTTCTGCATCTCAATTACGGAATGCTATCCGTGCTCTCACCCGGGCTTCCACTCACGTCCCACGCCCTCAAATCCCGCCGAATATTCTGAATGACTTTCTAAGGTCCCTCACTCTAGATCATGCACTTCCACGTTATACCCCAGCTATCTCTGCTTCCACTAGTCAGTGTTCAGTCCTTTCTCGTCCCATCACTCTCCCTGAGCTCACGTCCGTTCTTAACTCCTGCAAATCATCCACTCCAGGTCCTGATTATATCTCTTATGCTATGTTACAACAGTTGCCGACCAAAGCCCTACAAGTGCTTGTTCAGTACTTTAATTTTGTGTTACATACTACGACTCCTCCTCCCGAATGGAACACTTTTTTCTTAGTCCCGGTTCCAAAGCCTCGTCGTCCAATGACCTCCCCTCACAATATTAGGGGAATAATTTTGCCATCTTGTATACGCAAACTATTTCTTAAACTCATGCTCCAAAGGTTTCTCTGGTACTTAGAATATTATTCCCTTCTTCCCAAGTATCAGTATGCTTACTGTAAAGGTCGAAATGCTCAGGATGCGATCAATATGCTTATAATAGACATATTATTAGCTAAATCTAGAAAAGAACACACTATTGCTGTCTTCCTCGATATACGAGGTGCCTTTGATTCCGTCCCCCTGAATATGTTATGGGATGTGTTATCACAGAAAGGCATCCCAACCACTTTCATAATTCTCCTACATCATCTGTTAACGTCTCGAACTCTAATCTTCAAACCTCCTCTCACTACACCATCCCCTCGTCAAGCTACTGTCGGCGTCCCTCAAGGTGATCAGTGGAATACTGTTTGCTTTATATTTATCCGGCCTCGAGCAACTTGCCCTCCAATCTGCCAGAATTCTTATGTATGCCGACGACATAGTTCTCTACTTTTCCCATAAAGAGGTAGATGTTGCTCGCGATTGCATAACACGACTGCTAATTCACGTTCAGTCCTGGTTACACACTCATGGGTTCTCTTTATCACCCGATAAATGCTCTGCCGTAATCTTTACTACCAAGCGGGTTTACAACTCCGAGGCTTTACTGTTCGATACTTATGAAATTCCCATATGTTCGCACCATAAATATCTTGGCATTATCCTTGACCGTAAATTACAATTTTCCCAACATATACAACACCTACGCAACTGTACTGCCACGTATATTAACCTCCTAAAAGCCCTAACACGTTGTTCCTGGGGAGCTGATCCTGTTACCGCAAAATTAGTCTACTGCTCCACCATCCGTGCTCGTTTCGACTACTGTGCACATATAATTGATCTTGCAGTCACGAGCGAGACATCGGGAAGTGCGGACGTGTGAATGAGCTGAGGTGCGCAATATGGGAATAACGATACAGCAATACAGGCTAAGAATTGGAAGATGGCATGGTGCAAGGCAGTGTTGGAAGGAAGGTGGAGTTGAGAGAGGAAGAGAAATTAGTGGTTATAAAGGACCGTTGGAGATTATGTTGTGTGCGACGGTTATTGCGACGCTGCTGGTGGTAGGAGGTATAGAAAAAATCCGGGTCCAAACCAGGGACCGTTCGGCTGGGAGGAGCTTGAAGAGATCAAGAGAGTGGTGAAGGAAGCAAGCAAAGGAGAAGAAATTAAGGAAATGATGCAGGAACACCAGGCAATCCAAATGAAGCAGATGAAGGACTTAAAAAGTTTTATAAAAGAAGAAATTGGAGGTGTAAATGACAAGTTAGCGGAGATAGAAGATGAGGTAGGGAGCTTGAAAAAGAAGGTGGTGGTACTGGAAGAGGAACTAACAGCAATGAAGAGAGAAGTGAGGTTAGCGAGGAACGAATCAGCAAGAAAAAATGTGTTTGTGTATGGTGTACCTGAGGAAGGAACAGAATCAAAAGTGGAATTAGTATTGAAAGTGGTGGACATAGTTTCGAACAAAATGAAGATAAACTTTTCTGAAGTTGATATAGATGATATATATAGAGTGGGAAGGAACAAGGGACATAGGCCGGTGAAGTTAAGATTAATATCAACCCTGATGGCTGATATACTTCTGAGGAATGCTGGAAATTTGAAAGGATCGAACATTTATTTGAAGGCTGAGATAGAGAAAGAAGACAGGATGCGGTAGGATGTCTATAAGCGGCATATGTGGCGTGCTAGAGCGCAAGGATTGCGAGTCAAGATAGTGGGGAGGTGTCTGGTTACTTCAGGCAGAAATTGGTCGCGATCGTGGACACGGGAGGAACTGCTGAGGATGGAAAAATGTGAGGAGGAAATGAGTTGCAGAAATCGAGAGCAGGGCGACATCAGTACGGAGAAGGAAGAGAGAAGAGGGGACTGCGGTGTCATCGGGCAGGTAGCGAAGACAGCAGAGTCCTTGGTGAGTCAGAACAGCCCAGGAAGGAGTGAATCAACAAGTAGGACACTAGACCGAAGTGAAGTGGATACAGGTAGTGAAGAGGTGACGGGAAGGGAAAGGAGTCAGGGTAGTGACTCAACCTCCCCGAATAGGAATAATGCAGAAATAAACCTGGAGAGAAAGCAGGCGTTAAATAAGGCGAGATCCTTAAGTTTAAAAGATCTATGGGGTGGGAAAAAAGGCTCTGGCACGGAAAAGGGGAAGGGTAGGGGTGAGAAGAAAGAGAGGGATGGGGTGGAGCCAAAAGGAAGAATCACGAGAAGTAAGGGGGGGGAGTGGTGAAATGCGGAAGTATAGGGAGGGAGAGGGAGGAAATAAATAACTAGATATGGTGATAGGGATGTTGAATATTGAGGGGTTGATGGGGAAGTTAGGGAATAAGGAAATTGTGGATTTAGTGAAAGATTTTGAGATTATTGCTCTAGTAGAGACGTGGTTAGGGAAGGGGGTTGAAATTACATGGGACGGTTATAGAGTAGTTAACGTGTTAAGGAAAAAAATAGGGAAGAGGGGCCGAAACCCAGGGGGCATAGTAGTTTTAATAAGAAATGAGATAGCTGAATGGGTGGAGACGTTACAGACTAGGGTAGAAGGGGTAGTGTGGTTGAGAGTAAAAATGGGGAAGGGGGCAGCGGAAGCAATTTGTCTGGCACTGCTTTATAACCATCCGAGCGATTCAGTGTATGCAAATAAACATTTTTTGACGAACTGATTGAAGAAATAAACACAATTAAAGGAATGTATGTAGAAGATGGGATGATTTTATTGGGGGATTGGAATGCGAGAGTGAGCAATAGAGTACCGGTATACGGGAAAGAAGTAAAAGTAGACGGGGTACTGCAAAGGAAGAGTAAGGATAATGTTGTAAATAGTTATGGAGAAAGGTTATTAGAGTCATGTGCTCTAGAACATTTATTTATTTTAAATGGGTGGATGAAGGGGGATAGTGTGGGAGATTTGACGTATATTACAACAAATGGAGGGAGTGTGGTGGACATAGGAATGAGCTCAGAGATAGCGTTAAGGAGAATAATAAGTTTTGAGGTGTTAGAATATGGGTTGACAGAACATATGCCTATCAAAATAAAATTGAGAACGTTGGTCGCTGATGAGAAGGGAAAGATGGAGGAAAGTAAGGATAGGTATAGGAATGGAGGATGGAAGTATGTATGGGATGATAATACTAAAGAGAAATTAAGACGGCATTTGAAAGAGGAGGGAGATATATTAAGGGTAGGAATTGAAAGGGCGGAAGAAGGGAATGATATGGATAACGTGCTAAAATTAATTGAACTCCCTGTATGGAGGGTGGGGAAGAAAGTGAGGAGAAGGGTGGAGGGAAAAAAGAATAAAATGAATGGATGGTTTGATGAAGACTGTAGGAGAAAACGTGAGGTTGTAATGAGAGCCCTAGCGGAGTTTAGGAAGGAGGGTGTGCAAGAAAAAAGGAAGGAATATTGTAAATTGAGAAGGGAATATAAGGAGGTATTGAATGAGAAGAAAAGAGGATGGAAGGAGGCGGAAGCTGAAAAAATAAATATATATTGTAGAGAGAAGAAATTTGAGAGGATTTGGGAGTCAATAAACAAGATCAGAAGAACGAAACCGGAGGGGAAGGGGGATAAAATAGGAGATAACGAGTGGGTTAGGCATTTTAAAAGGATTTTAGAAGGGGAGAGGAAATTGGGTAGAGAAATAGACAAGTCACAAATTGGAAGGGAACTGGAAGTAGGCATTAGAATATTGGATGGGGAGATAACAAGGCAGGAGGTAATTACAGTATTAAAAATGCTAGACCCAAGGCTGCAGGAGGTGTGAATGGTATTTCCAATAGTGTATGGAAAGAGGTAGGGGCAAATGAACCGATGTTGACAGGGATTGTGAAATTCTTTAATAGGTTGCTGGAAACGGGGAAATTTCCTAGAGAATGGAGGAAGGGGGTATTATGCCCTATTTATAAAAATAAAGGAGCTAGTAGTGATCCAAACAACTATAGAGGAATTACACTCCTAGACTCGCTGTCAAAGGTGTACACAGGGGTTTTGGCGAATAGGATAACAAATTGGGCGGAACAGTACGGTAGGATATCTGAGTTCCAAAATGGATTTAGGAAAGGATGTAATACAGTTGATAATGTTTGGATTCTGGACACTTTGATTACAAAGAATGTGAGGATAGCAGGGCGTAAATTATCTATAGCAGCGAGTGACTTAGAAAAAGCCTTTGATACGGTCAGTAGGGAGGCGCTATTTTTGAGATTAGGGGAGGTTGGAATGTCGAAAAAAATGAGGGTGGCAATTGAAACTATTTATGAGGAAGTGTTTGTGATGATTAAATTGCAGGATGGAAGGTTGAGTAAGTGTTTTGAATCGAAAAGCGGGGTGAGACAGGGATGTAAGCTATCCCCGATATGTTTTATATTATTTATAAATAATATTTTAGAGGGTCATGGTGGAGACGCATGGCAATGCCCTTGGGTAGGGAAAATGGAGGTTCCGGGGTTGCTATTCGCGGATGACCTATTGATTTTGGCTTTGACGGCAAATGGGTTGCAAAGAGGGTTGGACAAGGTAGTTGAATATACTAGGAAATGGTCTCTCAGTGTAAATGTAAGAAAGACTCAGATAATGGTGTGTAGGAAAAGGGGTGGGAGAATGAATAAGGAAGTCTGGAGGCTGGAGCAGGAAGAAATTAAACCAGGGGGAAAAATTGAGTACCTAGGTGTAATAATTAGTAAGAATGCTTCGTGGAAACATCAGTGTAAGAAGGCAAAACTTAAAGGAAGAGGAGCGCTTGCGGTAGTAGGAGTATTAGAAAAGAAATTTCCAGACGTTAAATACAAAATTCAGAAAACGGTGTTTAAATCACTGGTAATGGGCAAAATGCTATTTGGGGTTGAAGTATGGGGAATGGAGGAAGACAGGAGTGAACTAAACCAGGTGGTGGTGAAATTTAGCAAGATCATGATGAACCTACCGAAATGTATAGCCAATGCCGGGGCCAGATTAGTCTGTAAAGAATCGATAGAGGTTGAAATAGCTAAGAGGGTGTTCAAGTACTGGATTAGATTGGAGGAAGGGAAGGGTGGGGCGTTAGTACAAGAAACGTTTAATTTTCAGAAAGGTATGACGAATGCAGGTTACTGGGTGAATAAGTGCAAAAAATGGTTACAAAAGATTGGATTGGGGGTATATGGAGAGGTCTGGGGGGATGGTAGGAATAAATGGGTATGGGAAAGGATAAAGGGAAGACTACTAGATATTGAAAGACAGAGCTTAATAGGGGAATGTAGAGAGAGAGTCTCTTTATCAGTATTAAATAAATTGGTGGAAGTAATAAACCCGAAAACGGAGTTTGAGGGTAGAAGGGATAAGAGAGGTTTGTATTGGTGGGTATTGGGTGTTCCGAGGAATAGGGGTGGGTAGGTAGTGAGAATAGGGATAGATGTGTGTTATGTGGAGAGAAATGGGAGGACCTGCATATTTTTAATCAATGCCGACCTTTGGCGGAGATAAAGATCAAACTACTAAGTAAGAAGGAGCTGCATATGGTAGGGGAAAGCTATAAGATAACATCTTGGTTATGTAGAGAGTGGGAGAAAGGAATGAATATAGCGAAATTCTTAAATGTGGCCAGAGCTATATTTATAAAGAAATTGAGGGAGTAACAGGGGTTGTGCAGATAATGTGGTTCGTGCTGAGGGAGAAAAGGGGAAGGCATTCTGCTCAGAGGAATGGATATCCGCCCTGAGCAAATGCGGGAAGGGTATCATGGTAATCATGATATCAGAAGAGGGGGCTGTAGTGTTAGGGGAAAGGGGGAGAACACCTTGCCCTGTGGAAAGGTGATCCGCCTGGGGCAAAGGGAAAGCCTGAGAAAATTAGGTAAGCGTTGAGAAAAGGAGAGGTTGAGTAGGTTTGGGGGTAGTGTAAAGCTTAGATGGAAGTAAAAAAAATAATAATAAATAAATAAAACAAAAAAAAGCGAGTTGACTGAGTGAACTAATGGACTTGGAATGGAGTACTGTCTGTTGGTGTGTAAATGAGGAGTGAAAAAAATGGATTGTTTAAGTGTATTTGTGTGAGGAGGGGGTATAAAGAAGGTATATGTGATACAATTGTGATAGATTAAGTGGGAATGTAGTTAAGGAGAAAATGTTGGCAGTATGGAAATTATGAAAGTAGGTCATAAAAAAAATTTAAAAAAATTTAAATGGTGTAGATGCCTTGATGAGGGGTGTAAAATTGAGGGATTCTTGATGTTTATGTATTAAGTTTAATAGGATGGAAGAAATGGGATCTAACAGTTTGATGTAATTGAGGCGACTGTGAAGACGGAGTGAACTAATGGATTTGGAATGGAAACTGTTTGTTTGTGTGTAAGTGAAATGTTAAAGAAAAAGTCAAATTGTTTTAAGTGCGATATAAAATGATTCTTAGTTGATGTTTAAGTCTGAAGCTTAATAAGGTGAGTCGGTTTGATATATGAAGTGTGGTGCGTTAGGTGGAGAAGACTGAGTGAACTAATGGACTTCGAATGAAAAAAGTTTGTCTGTGTAAAAAAAAGTGTTAGAGTACTATTTGTTTGTGTGTATACGAGGTGTAAAAAAAACTAAGTATTTGTGTGAGGAGGGAGGATAAAGATGCTGTGTGTAAAATTAATTTAGATAGATTAAGGGGGACTGTAGTTAAGGAGAAAATGTTGGAAGTATAAAAATTAAGTCTAACAGTTTGAGGCAAGTGTGGTGTTGTAGATTGTTAAGACTGAGTGAACTGATGGACTTGGAATGGAAACTGTCTGTGTGTAAGTGATAAAAAATTGTTGATGTTTAAGTCGTAAGTTCAAGAAGGTGAGAAGTAGTGGGCGGGAATAGTGCGAGAGAGGAGAAGGTGGCGTATCAAGGGAAGAGGGAGGGGTTGGGGCTTGACCCAACCCAAAGAAGCTAGGCTTTAGCATGTCTGCACGGCAAGAAAAGAAAAAGAAGAGGGAAGGTAGTGAGCTGACAATGAACAGAGAAGGTGTGACGTATATAGCGGAAGTGTGTGACAAGCCATGTGATGGGTCTGGTTTCCGCCAAGCTGGCTTGTCACACATGGTAAGTAAGGAATACATTGTCAGCAGGTGTAGGTGAGAAATAAGATCAGTTCTCACGTGGCGAGGCTGGTCCCTGCGATCAACGGGTTGGTGGGCATGTATTCCATACCAGGGCTGACGCAGAGACCAGTCTACTATTTTTTTCTAGGTGGTGGTAGGAATAGGGGAATAGGGAAATAGGGTAATTTGTAGTGCGGTGCTTCCTGCACGTTTGCCGGCTATCCGCGTGCGAGTGGGAGGACACTGAGTAGATTTAGAGGTAAATAATTTAGCTAAGTAGTTTTAGGAGAGATGTAGTGCCTAGTGTTTGTTTGTTTGTTCTTTTTGTTTTTGGGTTTCGCTCTGTCTGTCTTTATTACCTGTAAAGCCGATGGTGTATTCTAGGGTGGGTAATAAAGATATGTATGATATGTATGATATGATAATTGATCTTGCATCATCCTCCGTCCTTCAATCCCTCAATACAACTCAAAATCAAGCACTACGAGTTTGTTTTGGTGCGTTGTCTACCATTCCTACTAATGCCTTATTAGTTGAAACTGGTGACCCTCCTCTTCTCCTTCGACGCCGATTTCTAGCATCTAAGTATCTCCTCAAACGACTTCTAGTGCTCTCCAATAACCTTATACCCAAAATACAATTACTCGCTCAATCATTCTCATCACCTATCACACATCCTTGCTGAGCCCCTGCCTTAATTTGGGCATTTGAGTCTGTCTCCCCATTTAAATCTACTATTATTCGTAGTCATGTGCTCCCATACTATTCTGTGGCATACGACGTGATTCAATATACTCCTATTATTCATTCTAAAGAATCTTCTTTTGCTATGCTCCCTTACCGGCTTTCATTTTTTCCTCTCCATTCTAAACATGTTTGCATTTCATCCACTAATGCCTGTCCCAATTTTTATACTGATGGATCCAAAAATTCTTGTGGTGTCGGCGCTGCTTTTTATTACGAACAGACTCAGTATGCTGAATTGTTTCACTTATCGTCCCACTTTTCTATTTTTTCAGCTGAACTCCTTGCCATACGACAAACATTACTGTACATAAAATTCATCCATACAATCTGCTAATATATTCACTGACTCTCTCTCCGTGCTCCAAACAGTAAAATCTAACAAGTTTACGCTGAACTGGTATGTGTATAATGTAAAACATATCCTCTTCAACTTACACCAATTAGGTGTCCAAGTAACCCTCATTTGAATACCTGCACATAAGAACATACCAGGCAATGAACGAGCGAAAGAGGCTTCCCTATTATCTACAACCCCAGCTACATTTTCTGTTCCAGCCACAGATTTCATATCTCTCCTCAAAGCACAACAACGACAATTATGGCAAAACACATGGACAACATCTGCATGTCAGAAGGGCAAATTCTATCATAGTCTCCAACCCATATTACCTACTACTTTCTGGTATCAACACGCCACCTATACTCGTCGACATATCATCAATATCATACGTCTTCGCTTTAATCATTCCCTCACACCTCTATATAAATTTAGATTTCGCTTACAACAGCATCCCCTATGTCATTGTGGATCTGTAGATGCTGATATCAATCATCTCTTTTTTCAATGCCCATTGTACAACTCTCCTCACCGATGCCTGTACTCCAGCTTAATACAATACAATTATCCACTCCCCTCGTAAATTGCATGTCTCGTATACAAGCCCTCTCCCACAATCATACGTATCTTAAATCTGTTCTTAGATCACTCTAATTTACAACTCTAACCCCACTTTTCCACAATACATTGACATTACTTACATATTTCATCATATTCTCATTTGCCTCACGCCCTCCCTAACGCCTTTTCTTCAACCAAGACACATAGCTACCGTTTATTCTCATCTCCCCCTCCACCGATCGCGTGTACATTTTCATTGATGTTCATATCAACACACTGTCGCCCCTCTTAATCTTTTGTTTACGATTTCAATGCCATTTTGCGCTCTCTATCATCCCCATATACGTTGCTCAGATATTTCTTTCCATCTGTCCAAAGTCCCACACTCTCACATAAACCCACCCCTCCGTCGTTCCACTGCCCTCTCCTGCTTATCCCTTATATGTTGGCCCGGGATGTATGTTTTGTAGAAGTCGCTGAGATCGGCCACTCTAGCGTGAAGATTAGTATACCTTGTGTCCCTGTGCTTTTCCTATATCTCCTAGTCTTGTGTATATATTTCCTCACTCTCAGTTGTCTAGGTGATACGTCTTTTCATGAACTATTTCAAGTGCTTGGAAACCATTTTGTGAGTCCGCTGCAGGGTCTACTTCCCTCAATCTTCAAGTACTTCGTACTCAGAACAAATTGTGAACTGCTTGCTTGCTTGCTTGCTGATGCTTATGGGCTGTGTCTACGACATTTCACCCAGTCAATACTCCCTTACTTATGTAAAAACACTAGTATAAATGAAAACTTCAGTTCAATAATTGATGCTTGAGCTTGCAAGTAGAAAACACAAAACACTGATCTTCACTATATCACATAATAACCCTAGTTTGCTAGAGCAGACTGTTCTCATACGGGAAAGTTCCAATCTTGCAATCACACTTCTTCTAAAGTTTCACACACTCTAATAATCCAAAATAGCACCCTCAAGTAATACACTAATGATATGAGGAATCACTCAAATGGAACCTTCAAAAGCATGAGCAAATCTCACCCTATATTGCCGACAGAATTATAACACAATATTGGCTTCATCTAGAAACAAATTTAGCACTCTAATAATCTCGACTGTAGGATTACAGAGCAAACAAGAAACACTGGTTGGAAAGACCTGCTTGAGTCGCTTGAGATTAGTCATAAGTTTTTTACGGGGGTTGGCATATAAAGAACATTCAAATAAAATGTGGTTGGAGTCGCCATTACTAATATTTGTACCACACGAACAGTTTGTATCCTGCGTTAAATGGAAACGAGATCTATATTGTGGAGTAAGGGCATGATTAAACCGTAATCGAATGATGTTAATAATATGGCGTCTAGAATATGATCCTCGTACAAACCATGGTTTAACCAAAAGTGTTGGTTGTAAATGATAATAGAAGTTACCTTTGACTTGTGCAGTCTGTCTCCAGTAATTCTGCCATTCTTGACGACCATCCTGTCGGATAACAACTACATAATCAGAAGCAGGAACAATATTGTTAGTATTCGGAACAGGAAGAGGAGAAGCTTGTTTTGCAAGACAATCTACTTTTTCCTTGCCTTCGATACCCACATGTCCTGGTACCCATACTAAAGTTATGTAAATACCGACGTTGTCAAGCATTGTATACATACCAATTATAGGATAAATCATACGAAACCAAAGATTGTAATGCACTCAGCGAAACCGTATAGATTGTAACTCGCGTATATCCCTGTCGCTGAACAAAAAGTAAAGCTTGCTGTATAGCGAATAACTCCGCCGTAAAAATCGAACAATCACTAGGCAAACCATATTGTTCTTTAACAGTTAGAGAAGGTATATAATAAGCGGACCCAACTCCATTAATGTTCTTTGCTCCATCTGTAAAAATGTTTATGCTTAGTGGAATATTGGAAAATTTCACTCTTTTAAGAGGACAAATCTCGGTTACCTGCAGACAAGTAACGTTAGTAGAGCCATTACGTATAGGCCATATTATTTGAGGCTTATAATAAGAAACCGGATATGGTAAGGTATAGGGTATTAAGTTAACACTGTGTATTAAGGTATACTGTTTCGACTTCAATGTAGTAAAAGCATGAAACAGAACTGGCAATCGTCGTAAACTCTGACGCCGTAAGGAGTAATACTCCGAGAGTAACTGTAACTTCGGAATTAAAGGATGACTTGTTAAAGAAAATTTTTTAAGTAAATATTGCGTAGCAAGTATTTTTCTACGTACTTGTAAGGGAGCTTCGCAGGTTTCGACTAAAAGTGCATTGGTAGGTGTGGACTTTAATGCTCCAATACAGGAGCGTATTGATTTATATTGACAAGTATTAAGAGTATTCAAGTTAGTATACGATGCCAAGTCAAAAATATGTGATCCGTAGTCCAATATCGATCTAATAGTGGTTTTGTACAAAGATAGCACCACAACTGGATCTGCCCCCCATTGCCTACGGGTTACAGCTTGTATTACCTGAATATACCGTTCACTCTTCGAACGCAAATATAAAAAATGATGTTTCCATATAAGTTTCTGATCGATAAATAACCCAAGATATTTATGGTGACTAACCACGGGTATTTCATACTGATCAAAAGAAAATGGTGATCGATCATAGGTTCGGTGATGTGTAAATATCATCGCTCGACATTTCGCTATGGAAAGATTTAACCCATGGGCCTCTAACCATGTTCTAGCTTCATGAAGCGTGAAACTAATATGTTGTCTACAGAGCTGTAAATTTTCATGTGTATAATAAAGCAAAAAATCGTCAGCATATGCCTGTAGTCGAGCATGGCGTAGAATTACCGTTTCGAAATCTTTCATAAAAAGAGCGAAAAGAATACCACTCAGAATATCGCCCTGTGGCAATCCATTACTTACCTGCCGGGGCTGGATTGTATAAGGTGTCGATTTAAATCTGACTGTTCGATAAGTCAGAAGTTGTCGGAAAATGATAATAACTCCCTCAGGAATCGTAAGAGCTGCAAGTTTTTCCCATAATATGTTCAAGCCCGTTGAATATCAAGGAAAACCGCTATGGTACTATGTTTTCTATGACGAGCTAATAGCAAATCGATAACAAAACTACTAAATGCATCAGATGTACTGCGTCCCTTAAAAAAGGCATATTGATATCGAGGCGTCAAATTATAGTATTCTAATACCCATATAATTCTTCGAAGTAGGATCTTTAGAAAGACTTTACGGAGGCACGAACCGAGTACTATACCGCGATAATTACTAACCTCAGTGGGTAACTGCTTATTTTTAAGAATGGGAATTAGAAAAAATTCATTCCAACTAACCGGTGTACTATAATTGCGAAAAATATCATTATACCTGTTTAATAATGCCTTCTTTGCTCTAATAGGTAATAATTTGAGCATTTGATATGATACATTATCTGGACCTGGGGATGAATTTGAGCACGATTGGAGTACTGCCTCTAATTCCTGATAATCGCAGGGTTGTAGCAATACGGAAAAACGTGCGTCTAGTGGGTCTTGGGAATGAACATACTGTGGTACAACAAAATCTGGCGTTTCTCTAACAAGAAAATCAGATAATACCTGACCTGGGATGGTCTTGGCAGGGGAGTGGTGCGTAACTCGTGTGATTGCCCTGATGGCATTCCACAAGTCTGCAATTGGAACCTGATGCGTGAAGGACGATGTAAACTCCCTCCAAGCAACACGACGTTTTTGATGGAAAATTCGGCGAGTTTGTGCTATGTGTCGTTTGAGCCGGAAGTAATTTTCAGGTGTTGCGTGCTGCCTATATTGTCGAAAAAGTACTTTGCGGGTTTGAATCAGCAAATGACATTCCTCGTCCCACCACTTAACATGCGCAGGTTTCCTAGAAGATAAAGGAGGTGAAACGATGATGGGTTGGTGAAGATTAATATAATCTGTTAAAATCTGCAGTAAAGTTTGATATGAAAAATTATTTTCTTGTATTTTTTGTACCGCATCCTCAATGTAAGCGGTATATATTTGCGGTTTAAATCTCCTCAAAGATCGAATCATGTTATTTTGAAATGTGTGCTGCGGTGGAGAAAAGGGTCTGCCTACACCATAAGAAATAACAATAGGGAAATGATCACTGGAATAAGTATCACTCAAAGTATGCCATGTAGTGATAGACACCATATTTCGCTTACACAATGTTAAATCTACTGCGCTAGGAGGGGCAGAAGGCGCAGTCAAACGCGTAGGAGAGCCATCATTCAAAATAGCAAGAGCATGGTTATTTACTGCATTAAGGAACTGTGTACCTTAAAGTGTATCCAAATTTCCTCCCCACAGTGTGTGATGAAGATTAAAGTCCCCAAAGATAAAAACATATGGTTCGGTAGTAAATTGTTGAAAGAATTGGTTCCATTGTCTCTCATTAATGCAAACTTCAGGAGGACAGTAGGTATTCACAAGTAAAATATGCATATAATATAATCCTATAACATATGTATGGGGTATGGCCTGAATATTCGAATGAATGCTATATGTCACGGACGAGCGGACCAAAAAGGCAACCCCACCGGAACCGGGTCCATCATTACGTAAAACTTTGTAATTAGGATACGCAATGCGAGTCTCAAGATTAAACCAAGTTTCTTGTATGACTAAAATGTGAGGTACTGTTTCCTGAATTAATTTAAATAGCTCATGACGTTTGTTCATGAGACTTCTAGCGTTCCATTGAGTGATTCTGATCATAGAATTGAATGAAACTGCAAACCCTGTCCCTTAACAGGAATACATTATGAGCTAACGCGGGGTGATCACCCAATAATTGCACCAATTGCTGAATAGTTTGATAAAGACCACTTTGAAGATATTCTCTTTGCCTATGAAATGACGAAAGCGGTTGCGCCATTGAGGCGCTACTCGTGGCAACAGGTTCGTCCAAAGGTGCCTCCATCCGCCGGCTTGCGCCATTGGAAACAGGTGTAACTCTTGAAGCTGCCATCTCCATGCGGGGAATCTCTCGAACCAAATTATGATAACCATCCTTATCATATCCTGGGGCTGGTACTGGTCTCGGTGATTTTAAAATTACTTGTGTGAATTTTCTCTTACGGGGATTCGACTGTGTAGGAGTCTGCTCCTCCCCAGTTAAAGGGGGAATATTTTGGGAATTTTCTACTACATTATATTCACTAGGTTGGACTTTTTGTAAAGCGTCCTTGAACGATAGGTTCTGATGGCTCATGATCTTTTTAATGTGGACTTGCTGTTGGTGAGTTGGACAGCCAACATCTCCAGTTGAATGGGTGCCGCGACAATGCACGCATTGCAGGAAAGTTTCCGTACAGTTCGCCGTAGTATGGTGCAATGCACATTTCCCACACCTTGGACTTGTCGCTCTGCAATGCTTATCAACGTGACCGTACCGTTGGCATTTTTTACAGATGATGGGAGCAAAAACATTTGGCTCCACCTCTAAATGCACCTGATATAATGACACATACTGTGGAAGTTTCTGCGCACGAAAAACCACTTTTATAGATCCAGTAGGGACATACTGTGTTCCTTCTTCGTTAACAATTCTACGGTTCAGACGCTTTACAGATTTTATAGTAGCAGGAGACTTTAAGTGCTTTAATATAGCATCCTCTTTCAAGGTCTTCTCTACTCCCCTGATAACTCCTACCCGCAATACATTAGAGCTAGGTATGTATGCCCGTAACTTAAGCTCAACTAATAAAGGGTGTTTCAAAAATGAATTTGCCTGTACGGCATATACAAATTCTATTTGTACCCTATTTCGTCCCTTGCGGGCCACTGATTTTATGCCTGGAATATTTTTCTCATAGAAAATTATACCCAAGGTCATAGGATGCATGTTACCGACATTGCCTGTTGCTGTGGACTCCACAAAAATAATGAAGGGTCCATAATGAGTACTAGGATAAAGTTCCTGCGACTCAGTCTTCGAAATCGAATCACCAGTCTCTTTATTCACCACCGCATTTGGTGTATTCGAGTTACTCACTGTACCACTATTCTCACTTGAACTATCATCCTCATCCTGGTCCATTTGAACTGTCTCTTCCCGAGCAACTGTGAGGGTTGAAGAATCAGGAGACTCCCCACCACCACTTTGCTCCCCCATAACGTACGAATTACACTCGTAGAATCACTACTCAATACCGTCCACGCTACCTCTTCACAGCGACTGTCCACTCAACTGCACACTAGCACTGCTAAGAGGGAACTGTGAAAATTGTGAACTGCATTGGTGTACTACTTTATTGGAATTGTGTCCGCGTCTAGAACTAGTACAAATATAATGTAGTATTGTGACTGGGTGAAATAACGAGCCCAAATCAACTTCACGAACAGAATAAGATGTGTACATAGACATGATGCTCAACTTTGTTCTTGTGACCTTTGTAGTGAGACTCATTGCGTGTGATCTTCGTAATGTGAATAATTGCGTGTGATTTTGCATATTAAGTGTAATATCACGATAATAAGTGTAGTGGCTGGGTGAAATAATAGAGCCCATAACCTCTCCAACAAGAACAACAACAACAACGAGAAGTAGAAGAAGAAGAGGAAGGAGAAGATCTATTCCTGTTGTTTGTTATTGTGTTCGACCAAATACAGTAGGAGTAGAGGATGGGATATTAAAAGGCAGCACTTCTTTACAATATTGAAATGTCACTGGACTGGATTAAAATTATATGATTTATTAATGCTGAACAATCCTCTTTGGAACAAGTCACATGACAGTAAATGATAACTCATAATGCGATGATGAATGAATGATATTATTTACGTTGAAAATGTTGACGTTAATGCATTTTATTGCATTGTCAGTAGTCGTATTTGTGCTTTCTGATGATTCCCAACCTCATTGTCATTACATCACCAAGGGAAGTGAAAATCCTAAACGCAACACTACATGTTCAAAACAGGTTAGTTTCTAATGAAGAACACTAGGGTATGCAGTTTCCAACCGTTAATATTGTTTGTTCTTTGACACAAGCGGGGTCCTACATCCTACAGTAGTTAAGCGAGAAAAATTCGCCTTTTTGAATAAGAAAGTTACATTTCTCTCTATGTTTTTATTTATGACAATCCGTCATCTGATGAAGCATGGACTACTGTATACAGTCGCCTACCATATATTCTTGAACTAGCATAATAAGTTCTTTAGTGCTTGTACACTCTCCAGATGCAAAGCTTTATCTAGGCTAACCTGAAGTAATTATTGGCTTGAATGCAGTGTATCATAATCACTGCAACATGAAGAAATAATGGTTATTTTTGTCAACACCTGTGTGTGTGTGTATATTATGTTTTGCTAAATTTTTTGCAGCCCATTATGTTTCTCTTCTTCAGTAAGTTATATTAAAAAATTCACTGATACTTGCCAGTACTACTTCACATTCATAGAGCTTGTATAGTAGTATTTTGTCCAACCAATTTTTACAATATAGGCCTACAGAAAGTTTTATTGACAAGGAAGCTACTGCTATATTTTGCCAACTTAGAGTCAATTCCTGAATCTTGATGACACCTGTAGTCATTAATTTACTAACTCATTCTGTGGATTAGTAGTAGTATTGGTCTCCAGATCAAAAGATAGTGGGTTCAAACATGGCAGAGGTAGTCAGATTTTTGAAGGGCAGAACAAGGTCCTTTCTGCAGTCCATGTCGTATTATGTCAGAATGTTAAGATCTCTGGTGACAACATTTGGTGTTTATCCATGAAAATGAATTAAAGCTCAACCATAAATCACCCATCCAAAAATTTGATTTTCTCTTTCATCTGGTGGAGTAAGACAGAACATCAAAATTAACTAGCTGACAGTCTAGGTAGCATCATATCAAAATGCTTGTACAGGGTTGCTGAGGCCATACAACTATTATTATCGTGATAAATTGACAAATTGTTATAAATTTGCTGTGTGGTAGAGCGCAAGTAGACTGTACAGGAACATCAGGAATAATATCTCGGATCTTGATCAACTCATCGTCTGATGTCTTCTTGCTTCTTGGTACTCTGGTAACGTTTCATTTCTTTCATTTATCACTATTATAATCGCAGCAGTAGTGAAGGCTTGGCACCTACCGTATATGTTATTCTGTTCAGGGAGATTGGTATGAAAGTTTCTTTCATATCAGTGAAGCATGAACTATTGTGTTCATTTGACATTCATGATTTTACAAGTTATCAGTTATCAGTTATGTCAGTGAATAGAATCTCAGGAGAAATCTTTTGAAACGTTGATATTAAAAAGTGAAAGGGATTAGTACCTGCTCCGCTAGCTTGACTGTCTTACAATAGTTTGAGTTTTTTTGTAATGGAGTTGCTTAAATCATCTAAGCTTCTCTAGACCAGAAATATATACACTTAAATGTTAGAAAGAAAAATGGTGGTTCTTGATCCATTCATAGCGTATGTTTATTTTTAGGGATGTGAGAATTGGATGGTGTTACGTATCACCTGACTAAGCACCAAAATTGATATTTTTTTTAGATTATTACTCCATCTAGGAGCTAAAGGCATAGTTACTGGCTTCTCATTGGGGCAGCCATGATTCGAATTCCGGCCAGCTTTTAATCCCAGGGCTATGATCAGGGTATCAACAGTGATGTAATACTACAAGCTAGCTTTTAAAATTGGTCACTGTCTTGCTTACTTTGGTCCACTGTAAGCTCTGTCTAAAAATATCATTTTGTAATTATCATGTTTTTCTCTCTCTCTCTCTCCATGTTGTATATATATAGGCCTATATAAATATGTAATACTGTTGGCTGATTTGATATTTGGTATTTCAGCTTCCATCGCAAAACCTCACTGATGACGATTGCTTCATTCAGTATGCTGCAAAGGACACCAAAGGTAAGAAAACCTGATAGCCCTTTATTAACACAGGTGCAGGTTTAGTAATGAGAAAAGCATGTAAAACTGATATGAAATGATACCTGAAGTAGCAGTGAAGTGAGAACCTTCCTATATGCTTGCCAGGGACCTACCCGCCCCTAGAAGTATTCCTATTTATATAGGAAAATTAAAACAGAAACCCTGTAAATCAGCAAAATTCAAGCCATTTTCTGTTATCATATTGGCCATATTCGTATAAGTTCAGTTTCTGCGCCACTTTTTCAGCGGAGACATAGGAGGCGCAATTGCACTGTCCTTTGTTTCTTTCTTGCAGATTTCTCACGGTCGATGGGATTGGTTGGTGCACAGGGCTGCCAACTTTTGAACTTTAATTTATTATTCGGGCTAGTGACAAAGCCATTGGTCTGGATTGGTTAGGTCTGGCTAGTGACAAAACCATTGGTCTGGATTGGTTTGGTCCGGTTAGTGACAAAACCATTGGATAGGTCTGATTAATGACAGAACCATTGGACTGTGATCAAGGAAAGGAGATCTGGGGCGTAAGCCCCCAGGTTAGCGCCACAAAGTGGCTGTTAGGCCTCCAGCATTGCATATGGCGATTGCAGCATATTCTATGTTGGCCAGTGACGAAAAGCTGAATTAAATTATCATTCAGGCTAGTGACAAAACCATTGGTCTGGATTGGTTTGGTCTGGCTAGTGACAAAACCATTAGTTGTGTTTGTTGTGTGTGCAGGTTGGTAATGGAATGCATTTGGCTTGATTGCTGGGAATGACGTCATGTCCAGTTGTGTCCCAGCCAATGGGAATGTTACTGTGGCCTTCAGCAATGAAGAATGATGGGTGCTAAATTACATTAGCTTATAAAAGTAAATGTACTTCTGGGGGCTGGTGGGTGGGTCTCTGGCTGTCACATTGAACACATCTCCTCTACAAGGTATTCGATTGTACTATTTCAAATCCATTAAAATTTTATAAAACTTGTGGCGTAGTTACTGAATTTCTGCCACTGTATTTGCAAGCATGTGATGAAGAGCCGTTTCATTATTTCCAATAGAGCTCACATCATGTCTGTCCACAGGCCTGCCACATTCTGTGAAAATAATGAAACCGCAATGTTTAAAAGTGTCATGGTGTGTACCAGATGCGAGTGCTATAAGCTATATCTGATGCAAATACTGTATATTAACACTATGAGCCCGGACGAGTCAGGATAGCGTCCCTACCCTGTGCTGGCGTGATTTAAACTGTCAGAAAAAAATTACAGTTTTGTCAGTTTTGCATTATAAATAAACAAATTTATATACATATTTTAGAAAAAGTGGAATATCACATGAAATCAATTCAAAAATGTGTACCTTCAGCATTGGAAGTAAAATCAGGCTACAATATTGGTACATTCTGTTATCCTTGTTCACACACTTGAATTTCTAATTCATTCAGAAAAGTTCGATAGTTTTCAGTCACTGAACAGAATTACATATTGTTATTCCCAGTACCTGGCTTTGGTATGGTAACACTCAAAACATTCTCCTATGCAAAGACGTAGGTCATATTTACGGCAATATACGGTCGTCCTTTTCTTCACAGCACGGTCGGTGTTGTGTTTGGAGCAAACCTTGCACATACACTACGAGTGTCCTTCCTTCTTCACGCCCACTGCAGTTATTCTGTGTGGAAAACAATATCTACCTACTAGCTTTCTCGCAGATTATGCTTGTGATTTCTTCAGTAATTTCAGCAGCAACACTACTCACCAAATTATCTGCCACACGTTCACAGAATTTTGATAGGGCAAGAAAAAACGGGCCTGCTCACAGGAGCAATATCTTGTTTCCATTGTGTTCCCATGCTTCTCACTTTCCTTTGTCTTTTTGCGACTGGTTCTTCTGGTGATGAATCTGATGATTCATCATCCTGAGGGGCTGGTAGATTTTAATTTTATTTCATACAGATCAGAATCCCAATCGTTTACAAGTTCCGTAATGATCTGTTCACATATCCGTGAGCTGTTTTGCACGCGTAGAATTTCCTTTAGCCTACTTGTACTAGGTCCGGGATCAATATCTCAATATACAGTGTAAATCGACTACTTGAGAGATTATTGCAGACTGCTGACTCACTAGACTTTCATTCTAAATCTGTGAAGTCATATAATCCATCATTAGAACACATGCTCATAAATTTGAGCTTATCGAACCAGAGCGTGCGAGGAGTACTATGTCAGCAATTAGGTAAGATCTAGCTGAGCGCACATAGCTATGAAACTTTGTCCCAAGGTTGCACCACCAATCACTATTGATCGATAACACCACCGATCAGTAGTAAAGGAAATAAATAAAAACAAATTCAATAACATGAATAGCTTTTGAGTGACTGAATTTCAAATTTCATGGTAGTAGTTTTACTAACAGCAACACTCAGGCGCACGCTGAGTGGTAATAATATTCCTACCGCCGGGTGCATAGCGTTAAGTATGGAAGGAGAGAAATCCACCGATTCTTTTAATGTCACATCATAGTGAAGACATAAAGTGCACTGATCTTGTCGGGGAATTATTCATTAATTCAAGTTTTGTCCACTGTCAACCATAGAATGCACTGATCTGCCAGGGGATACTTCATTAATTCACATTTTGTCCACTGCTGAACGTACAGTATAATGCACTGCTGTCACAGAGGATACTAGCAGTCTATGGACGATGTCTCCAGACCCCCTTTGCTTGTCCCCTGCCCAGTAATCTTGTCACTAGCCAGACCAATGGTTTTGTCACTAGTCAGACCAATGGTTTTGTCACTAGCAAGACCTAAGTTCCTAAATTGGTAGTCTTGTGTAGTGCACTATGATGTCCGGCCCCATGGCTAAATGGTTAGCGTGCTGACCTGTGGTCACGGGTTCCGGACCATTTATATTGGTATTATAAATTTACTCATTCGGAACAAATATTTCAGATTCCCTATGGGAATCAACATCTAATCATCTGATGGCCAAGCAGGCATCAATTTTTGATAATGAGACAAAATGTCTCATAGTGCATTGGCACTGCCGGTGGCTACAATTAGCCTACGCAGTGGCCTGCCCGGTATGCACTAGCCAGCGTCTTGGTAGGTGTGCTAGGTACCAACTGATGAGCCCAGCCTGGCACACGAGGGCGAAACGCTGGCAACCAGGAATGAGTTAGCTGGAAAATTTATAATGTCCAATAACGGACCATTTATATTGGTATTATAAATTTACTCATTCGGAACAAATATTTCAGATTCCCTATGGGAATCAACATCTAATCATTTGATTCCCGGCAGGGTCGGGAATTTTAACCACCCTTGGTTAATTTCTGTGGCACGGGGGCTGGATATATGTGTTGTCTTCATCATTTCATACTCATCACGACGCGCAGGTCGCCTACGGATGTAAAATCAAAAGACCTGCACCTGGTGAGCCGAACTCATTCTGGGATCTCCCGGCACTAAATGCCATACGCCATTTCATTTCAGTGCACTGTGATGTTGTACAAACCATGCCATGCTATATTCCTAACTACCGAGCTCGATAACTGCAATCGCTTAAGTGTGACCAGTATCCAGTATTTGGGAGATACTGGGTTCGAACCCCACTGTCGGCAGCCCTGAAGGTGGTTTTCAATTTTCACACCAGGCAAATGCTGGGGTTGTACCTCAATTGAGGCCACAGCTGCTACCTTCTGACTCCTAGCCCTTTCCTGTCACATCGTCACTGCGACACACTACCTCAGAAACTCTGAGATATTCTCATAAGTCACCCCTTGTAAATGCACCCCGCTGTTCTGGAAACAAAGATAAATACTGTGATCAGGTCCGGCTCCATGGCGTTGGCCTTTGGTCACGGGTTCGATTCCTGGCAGGGTCGGAAATTTTAGCCATAATTGGTTAATTTTGCTGGCACGGGAAGTGGATGTATGTGTCATCTTCAACATCATTTCATCCTCATCACAACATGCAGGTCGCCTGGGAGTCAATAATACCAATATAGTTGGTCTGTTATTATATTGGTATTATAAATTTACTCATTCGGAACAAATATTTCAGGTTCCCTATGGGAATCAACATCTTTATCATACGAGCGTCAAACTTGTCCTCGGACACTCCCGGCACTAAAAGCCATACACCATTTCATTTCATGTCGCCATAAGACCTAGCTGTGTTGGTGCGACGCCAACTTAAAAAAAAAAAGAACAAAAAAACCTCTCTTTCGCACCTCTTTACTGAAGTTTTACCAATAACCTATCATTTATAGAAATATTCTTTAGAGGGTTGATTCATAAGTCATACCGTCCATTTTTTATCCTTAGTAATATGATGAGAGTCCGCCTCTCTGGTGTAGTAGTTAGTGTGATTAGCTGCCATCCCCAGAAACCCGGTTTCGATTCCCAGCTCTGCTACAAAATTTGAAAAGTGGTATGAGGACTGGAATGGGGTCCAGTTAGCCTCGGGAGGTCAAGTGAGTAGAGGGGGTTCGATTCCCACCTCAGCCTTCCTCGAAATGGTTTTCCATGGTTACCCACTTCTCCAGGCAAATGCCGGGATGATACTTGCCTTACGGCCATGGCTGCTTCCTTCCCTCTTCCTTGTCTATCCCTTCCAATCTTCCCATCCCCCCTCAAGGCCACTGTTCAGCATAGCAGGTGAGGCCACCTGGGCGAGATATGGGTCCTCCTTTCCAGTTGTATCCTCCCAACCAAAAGTCTCACGCAGCAGGACATTGCCTATTGAGGTGGTAGAGGTGGAATCCCTCGCTGAGTTCGAGGGAAAAGCCAACCCTGGAGGATAAACAGATTAAGAAAGAAAGAATAATATGAGAGCTCCAGAGTTTATCTGTAAAGATTTGATTTCGGGTATGCAATAGTAGATTATAAAAGCATCATGACATGGCTCTGACAATGTCGGAATTCAGCAGACAGGGCAGCCAGCGTTGACACATGACTCCCTCTTTCTACACTGACCTGCCATTGTGTTCATCATATTATGGGTTTCGTTTCTTTTTCCTCTCTCTCTATACAGAGTTATTCATCTAAGATGTTACACAGAAATAACGTCTAAACCATTAAAGATATCATTATTCTGGTTTTTTTTTTTTTTTTTTTTTTTGCTAGGGGCTTTACGTCGCACCGACACAGATAGGTCTTATGGCGACGATGGGATAGGAAAGGCCTAGGAGTTGGAAGGAAGCGGCCGTGGCCTTAATTAAGGTACAGCCCCAGCATTTGCCTGGTGTGAAAATGGGAAACCACGGAAAACCATCTTCAGGGCTGCCGATAGTGGGATTCGAACCTACTATCTCCCGGATGCAAGCTCACAGCCGCGCGCCTCTACGCGCACGGCCAACTCGCCCGGTCTATTCTGTTTTCATATTCGTAAATGATACCCAGGGGCTTGTAAAATAATGTGCTATTTATTCTCATGGGGTGATTAATAACAGAGATATTGATACTAACTCCATATTTTTAAATGGAATGGCACGAATACATATAGCTGACCATAAAGTTCAACTGCGTATAAGTTCAAATATGTATGTTTAAAATCGTACTGTTCTTTTTGAGATATCAATAAAAACCGCTTTTGCGTGCCGCATCAGACGGCGTGCAGTCGGCCAAGGATGTATTGGCTCGCAGGCTGTTTCCTAGCATGAACTTCAGCCACAGAACGGATATCAGGCATGTACTGTAAACTATCATAAACACAACGTGATTTACCGTAAGGTACCCTGGGTGTGCAACGTTATTGTATGACTCACGAAAACACAACAGGGAAGGGAGATTAAAGGTTTTTTTTAAATTTTAAAAATCCATACATAAAGGGTTCGCTCATTTTGAAAGGACATCGGCCGTGGCCTATCTGAAAGGTACCAAAGTAATTATTTCATTTCTTAAACATCAGCCTTCCCTGTCCTGTCATGAGTTTGCCTGTCATACATACTTTGCAAACCCATCACATGTGTACAATATTCTTACATGCCTGGTAGCCATTCTGTGGCTGGAATCACACCCAGGAAACTGCTTGCTCATTGTTTAAGAAGCCTTTCTCGTGGACAGTCAAGATTTTCTTCTGATGATGCAGAGCACAGTTCTCTGTGAAACGTAAAGAATTTCACCTTATTTTCTTGACACACATTAAGCCCAAAAGCCTATATCATGTCTATATTTGAAATTGTTCCCAGTTGAACTTTTAGGCCAGCTGTATGAATTTGTGCCATTCCATTTAAAAATTTGGAGTTAGTATCAATATGTCGGTTATTAATCACCCTATGAGAATACGTAGCACATTATTTTACAAGCCTCTGGGTATTATTTACAAATAATAAAACAGAATACCGATATCTTTAATGGTTTAGACGTTATTTTCATGTAACATCTTAGGTGAATAACTTTGTATATGACTAGATTCAGCACTTGTTTGCTCCTTTCCAATACTTATAAGGGAGAAAATACTTGGGCCTATTTTTTATATATTTCTCAACCAAAATTTTATCAAGGAACATGACACTTTAAGCACAAACACAAAATATCTCAATGTAAAATGAAATCCCAGCAACTAATGTTTAATCCTCAATATACCGTTCATTTTCACTAACATTCATAACGCTGTCATCCAAATTTTCACTTCCACTGTCAGTTTCTGTTTCTTCAGTCTTTGTGGAATGTTATCTTTAGGAAGAGTTTTCCTCGTAATACCGTAGAGTGATTTTTCTGTCATCTGCACAGCATGACTAAACAATGTCATTTTTTAAATGTTTTAATTGTGATTGTCCTTTGCCTTTATTATGCACAGTTCTGTTTGATTTTACATCAGAAGTGAAGGGAACTTCATCCATATTTCCCATTGTCCAAGTTCATACCAAGTTTCTTTTGTCATTGATCACAAATCTATGGAAGTCCAATATTTTTGTTTTATATTCTACTTATATTTTTTGTGTAGGCCTAATCCTTGTTTGATTGTGCATGGAAAGGCCATGTCTCTTCTCAAAACAATAGCACCAAGCAAGTGTTCCCTTGAAATTTGATGTGTGCTGTCGCCCATCTTGTTGCGTAACATATGGCCATTTTTGTTGACACAGATATCCCATTATTTAGTTGTCACACCCTGCTTCACCTCTGCTTCTGGGTGGGGCCATTTCGCAGCATGCATGCAAAAATAATATTCGTAGGTATTTCCCTAGACCTAATAGTTCTTGTCTTTACATATTCATGAATCATTTTTTCTGTAGGTGGTGGTCCGAAGTGTCTTTCTAATATCTTATTGCCATGTTCTTTTGCATACTCTACAACTTCTGATTTAAACTGTACAGAAATCTATTAACAGGCCTGATTTACACTATACAAAAATCTATTAACAGGTGGTGCTGTATAACTTTTCAAAACAAATTACAGCACTGTTCGCATCTGAGACCCAACAATATAGTTGAAATTACAAAACATTCCTTTCTCTTCCACCCTCTTTGGTGGTCACTACCTCTACTGCTATTTACTATTAGATAGCTTTTCCAAGGCCATAATATTATAACAAATGCTTTTCTGTGTAGTCAGTGATGACCTTCAGACCATAAGACACAGGGAAGTTTCTCCTGGGTAAATAAATGCATTTTACAGTTTGAAAAATCGATAATATAGATTCCCATAGGGAAAATTGATACGAAAGAGAATAAGGACCTGTAGTCTGACATGGTTTTGCCACTTTGGTGGGATGGAAATTATAAGAACCCCTAGAGCAATTCTATTTGCTTTACGTCGCACCAACACAGATATGTCTTATGGCGACGATGGGATAGGAAAGGCCTAGGAAGTGGAAGGAAGCGGCCGTGGCCTTAATTAAGGTACAGCCCCGGCATTTGCCTGGTGTGAAAATGGGAAACCACGGAAAACCATCTTCAGGGCTGCCGACAGTGGGGCTCGAACCCCCTATCTCCCGATTACTGGATACTGGCCGCACTTAAGCGACTGCAGCTATCAAGCTCGGTCCCTAGAGCAATAAGGGAATGGAAGGTGACTGGAACACTACTGAGGAGGAAACCAACAAAGTGGTGGTTAACCAAAGTAGATGAAACAGTGGAGAGCAGAGGTGTGAACTGGCCCAGGGTGTTTGGAGAAGAATGGTGGAAGAACAGGCAGATGTGGTGGTCACTGGTCCATTTCCCCACCCAGTAGGGAGTCTGATAGAGGTTATGCAAGAAGAATAAAAATGAAAGGGAATAAGTATCTCATTTGGTTTTGTCATGATCTGGCTGTAACCTAGACAGAGAACAAAACTTTCAGTATCCTACTGAAATATATTGTTTTATTTTTCCCTTTGAACTCATTGGGCCACACTGTACCAATATGTTTGTTAGTTTCATCAGATTAACAGAGTTATGTTCTGTTATAATTGTGCATTATATGGTCAAATATATAATTGAAGACAACTAATGTTTAGGCCATAGAAGTTATAAAGATGTTTCAGTGCACTATTGTGATAAATGTACATAAAAACTAGTGCACACAGATGCAATAAAATGAAAATTATAAAATTGGGCGATAGGCAGCTGTGATTGATTGCGAGTGATTGATTGATTAAAATTCTTGATATTCTTATATCGATTTGGCTGCTGATTCGTGAGCTAAATAATCTCACTAAAATGTGTCAGCACTGAAAATCGAATATATATATATACAGTATATAAATGGTCAAAAATGTGTGATGTGTATTTCAGAATGTAGCTACTAGATGGGGTATACAAGCAGGAATCTCTTCTCAAACATGACGTTTGAAATCATTATTTTATTTATGTACAGTATGTATATTTCTAAGTTGTAGCAAAAGGGGGCTCTGGTTAAGATGCAGCAGGTCGTTATGCTTCCTCGGTTCTAAAATGGGTAAAAAATAAATAAGTAAATAAATGCAATGTAAATTTTAATCTTATACCAGTTGTATAGTATTATTTGAAGTAATTCCACATACTGTAGGCTATATTTGACTATGTTTCTAAGTAGAGGCGATATTATAAGTAACATTTTGTAAACAATATAAATTTATTAAGGATGAGCTGTGTATTTAATAGAAAAAAAATTCTGTTAGTGTAAATTGTATAATATTGTATTCTAGGAAAATTTTCTTCTTTTCTTGTTAATTTATAATTTAGTGCTTGAAATAATGTTATTTAGTGTACCATTTGCCACCGAGGTAGACACCTCATATGCAAATAAAGAGGATTTGATTTGATTTGATTTGATTTGATTTGATTTGATTTGATTTGATCTACTGGTTTCATTGCCATCAGTGGGGAAGGTGGAGAATATTGTCAGTTGCAGGAGGTTTGTTAATCTGTGCTACTGCCGGGCTGAGTGGCTCAGACGGTTAAGGCGCTGGCCTTCTAACCCCAACTTGGCAGGTTCGAACCTGGTTCAGTCGGATGGTATTTGAAGGTGCTCAAATACGACAGCCTTGTGTCGGTAGATTTACTGGCATGTAAAAGAACTCTTGCGGGACTAAATTCCGGTACCTCGGCATCTCCGAAGACCGTAAGAGTAGTTAGTGAGACGTAAAGCAAAATAACATTATAACATTAATCTGTGCTACTTGCCTATAATGTCTTACCTGTTGCCAAAGCTTTCTCATGCAATGGCTTGCTCACTTTGGAAATGTGTGGGTTCACAACTGTGTGGTTAGCATTTTAGCATGTGTTCCTCAGGGCTCAAGGTTCAGTTGCCGGCTGGGTTGAGGAATTTTAACCCTAAACTGTTAATACCTTGGCTCAGGAACTGGGTGTTTGTGCTGTCCTCATCATTCCTCCAACTCACACACCACACACAACACTATCCTCTACAACACTAACACACAGTCTACCATACATGGCTGTTGAGGTGGGTCTGCCTTACAGGGGCAGCATCAGGCTATTTCCCCCCCCCCCCCCCCCCTCCATGCCACTGCAGCCCTTGAAGGGCCTTGGCCTACCAAGCGACCGCTGCTCAGCCCGAAGGCTTGCAGATTACGAGGTGTTGTGTGGTCAGCACGACAAATCCTCTCGGCCGTTATTCTTGGCTTTCCGCTATCTCACCGTCAGATAGCTCCTCAATTCTAATCATGTAGGCTGAGTGGACCTCGAACCAGCCCTCAGGTCCCGGTAAAAATCCCAGACCGGGCTGGGAATCGAACCCAGGATCTCCAAGTAAGAGGCAGGTACGCTACCCCTACACCATGGGGCTGGCATCAGGCTATTAATAACCAGATAATCTGTATACTGTATATATAAAATCCCTAATTCTGTCATTCAGAGCAATATTTATAAAATGAGAAGGTTTCAGCAGCTTAACTTTGTACCAGTTATAGATTGTTATGTCTTCTTTACAAGAAAAATACAATGAACCTCTCACGACCATGACTTTCATACTTTTTAAAAGAAAAATTAAGTTTCTATTAGCAAAGTTTTTGTCGCATATTCGCCATAATGACGTAGGTACACAGCTGTATCGATCAGCATGATGTCAAACTGCATACATCCTGGCTTCTGTTGCCTTCCACACATATACTTGAGAGACTTAAACTGGTACCAGTTATGGGTTACAAGAACAATGCAGTGATGACCATCATACTTGAAATGTTCGGTATAAAATACTATAGTTCAATAAAATGAATGAAAACTTTTTTCCATTCTGGCATTTATCTCTATCCATAAGCATGACCTAGAGCTGCCCACCTGGTGGCCATGGTCGTTAACATGACAGATCTCTATGGTCTGACATTGTGGTTAGCCGGTTCGAGCCCTGAAAATATTTTTACTATCACAATGTTGGCCAGCAGGGTGGGGGAGGTGGTGTTATAGAATTTGTAATCACTAGAATGCATGCCAAAAACTTGGATTAAGTTCCAAACCTCTTTGCAGCGCTCTTATGGAGTGAGGGCATATGATGCTGTTGATGGTGATTCGTTTTGGACAGTTGTATGTGGCTTCCTCAAGGGTACGCAGATCCATAGATGTCAAAGTGTAACTCCAAGCTACATCTGCACTTAGTATGGAAATACCACAATACCTGTTTTGATTCCTTTCAAATGCCATATAAAACCTGGAAAGTGTAAATTTTATTCATATGATATATTAATAGTCCATTTAGAATTTCCAATTACTTCATAGATAGATAGGTAGTAATTTCAACTGTCGAAGACGGGCTTATGTACTAGTAATTATACTTTACAAATGAGATTAAAGTCACATGGACTATGATGAGGGGGATAGGGATTTCCCTATCCCTACCAATTAAATAGCAACTAACAATATACAACAGGTGTCCTTTGTGATGACACACCCGAACACCTTGACTGTTGTACCCCAAAATTATCCTTTGGTGATAAATTTTGTTGAATCTTGCGTTGCTATGATGATGATGATGATGATGGTTGTTTTAAGGAACTAAGTATCGAGATCATCGATCGCTCATTGTGGAGATTCATTGGAATGTCATTCAAGTTTGGGTTTCTGTACTTAAGCCCGTTTCATCAATTTGGTATGTCATTTCCCTCGTAGTTAAATCTCTACAGATAGATCAGTCCAGTGTGTGTCTTCTGTTAGAAACTGTGACGAATGTTGGCAGTTGACTCTCTTCCTTGTTTTAACGCCTCTAGACCTCAGCCGACGAGAAGTTGTGGCATTTGCGCACGTGTTAGTTTCGGTCTGTGGAATGGACTCATCCATCACAGTCCTCACCGAGGGGTGTCAGTTCAGCTTGTAACAAGCTGTCCAGCTGGTAACTTCACTGTAGAATGTCAATTTTGCTGCCTCACTCTCTCCTACAAAACTCTGATGTACCCCACAACTCTTCTTTCCTTCTTGCCTAGCTTACTTTATGTGCATTTTGTTGCCACCACATTACGACCAAGCTCTACCTGCATTGTCACAGTATGACAGGATAGAATACAATCGCTGAATGCTTCATGAAGCTGAGTACTACACTCCTGTACATTGCGGCTATGGACAGTGATTACCTTGATGCTGGTCAACTTAGGTTAAATGCATTATGCACCACTGTTACCAAATAACTGGCATTAGAAACATAATCTTTTCTAAACTTGTGCATCATATGGTGGTAATATTATGAAGTACATATCACACACTTTCAAACAAATGAGCTGTGATTAACTTCGACCCATCCAGGCCCATTTATTAATCAAATCAATACAATGAATTTACAAACTAAACACTAACAGAAATAGCACGGTTAAAGGAATAAAGATATACTGGTAGCACCGTTTCAGGAGGGAAATGTAATTTTGGGCATTCAAACCCACATCCCACTGCTTCACCAAACCTGAGACACAATTCAAAAAGAAGCATCATAGTTGCTTATTGAATCAAAAGGTCTGTAGTGTGTTTGAAGAGTAGAGGGATTCTTCCTGCATAAATTTAAGGCAGTTTAGGAGTGGGGGTTGACGATTAATAACATTCAAGACACTTGCAGCTACAGGAAGCGTAACAAATGCCTGTACTACCAACCTGCAGTCCTCGGCTCTCCTAATCCCTTCCTACTAAACTATGCTGACCATATGCAGCATAACAGCCTTGTTAACATATACTAAATTTTGGAATTATAGGTGCCTGTTCCCTTCCCATCACCCATCATGCGACAACCATTTGAAAAGAAGAGCAGAAAGAGTCTAAATTTTTGCTAAACACACCATGAGTGGGTTTCATTTGATCTTACCTCACATGTACTATTATATTTCCAGTGTTGACACATCTTTAGTAGATAAAGAATGGATCATTGTATATTTATCTGAAGTTTAATTTGAATATATTTTGTGCTGTTGGGGTATTGTGGTACATGAGTGGCAGAGTAGCATTGGGGGGGGGAGGAGACTGGGTGCTCATCTCTTACCCACCATCCAATTCTTCAAATTCAAGGATCAAAATAGTGTAGATTCAGTAAAATATGTATGTAGATTATTTCTTTGTTATTGCTTTATTTAACATTTATATTACTTTAAGTGCCAATACTCCTTTGTTTCTTAAGCGCATGGTTTCAATATGGTACTTTTGGAAAAATATTTTCGAGTGGGAGGGAAAGCTTGCTTGCTTATGCTATTTTTCTTCTGAGTTCCAAATTTGCATTTCCTCTGCACTCTCCCTCCTCCGTCTCATTACAGAAATTTTCGATCCTCGACTTCTGTTTATTAGTATAAATATATCCAGAGTAATTCTGACTCTTTTCCTGTGTAGTGTTTATACAGTCTTACATTTTTCTTCACTTCAATAATTTCAAAAAGTTATTTTGTAATTTATCCATCCTTGTGATTGTGTTATTGCTGTTCCTGTAATCACGAAGTACTGTATCATTCATATGCTGAATGTAGTCGTTGCCTTCTGCATTTTCTAATGCTATAAATTTATTACTTAATTTTTAATCGTGGGCAGTTTTATTATTAAAATTATGAAGAGCTAAGTTATCGTATATTGATATTAGATTTACTTCTATAACATTGTTGCTTTAGCATGTGGATTTGATTTCAGGATGCAGAGACTTGATCTTCCAGATAAATGGGGAAAGTGATTTGGGAGAAGTGATGCTTGTTCCATATGTGGACATGGTTGAGCAGATAGCTGTACGCAGTGCTTTAAATCTGACTTTTGTGAATGTGAAGTGGAGTAGTGAGTATATTTAAATATTTAAAAATTATTAATTTTATGACATCCATACTACACTATGAATTTCTATTTTTGTTAATGTAACTACCCCAGTGAAGATCTTCCCTTATATTAATACCTAGGTACTTACAGCAGTCACTCCATCAACATAGTAACTAAAAGTGAGGGGACTTTTCCTCTTGGTGAAACTTACAATCACCGGGCGAGTTGGCCATGCGGTTAGAGGCGCACGGCTGTGAGCTTGCATCTGGGAGATAGTGGGTTTGAATCCCACTGTCAGCAGCCCTGAAGATGGTTTTCTGTGGTTTCCCATTTTCACACCAGGCAAATGCTGGGGCTGTACCTTAATTAAGGCCATGGCCAACTTCTAGGCCTTTCCTATCCCATCGTCGCCATAAGACCTATCTTTGTCGGTGCGACGTAAAGCCACTAGTAGAAACTTACAATCTGACTTTTAACTCCATTTATTAGCATACCACTGTCTGCTGTCCATTCCACAACTTTGTTGAGGCTTTAGTAGTTGCTCACAATCCTGTAATTGATTTATTACTCTATACAGTAACATCATCCAGATAAAACTTTGTCTGTATTTCCAGTTTTTTACACATCTAGTTCCTACTGAGCTTTACTCGAATAACCTTTTCTAAACTCAAACTGCCTTCTGTCAGACCACTTGACAGTTTCATAAACGTGCCTTGTGTCATTATAAAGAATGCTTTCCCAGAGCTTATATGCAGTGCGTGTCAAACTGACTGGCCTGTAAAGACCTATTTTATGTTTATCACCCTTTCATCTGTATACTGGGGCTATTAAAACAATTTTCCATTCATTTGATTTAGCTCCTTCGTGCACGCAGTAATCAAATTATTCACGTATAGTACCATATCCCAACCCATTGCCTTTAGTATATCTCTGAGATATTTTCGGTACTTCGCTAGTGTTAGTCATCTCCTCTACCTGGACATTATCTTTATGTCCATCTATCTTCACGCACTGCTGACTAAATACTTATGTCTCATGTAAATCCTTGCGTATGCACTCGCCTTGTCCGTTAATGATTCCTAAAATTGCCTTTCTGGAACCTGTTTCTGCATTAAAGTAACTACCTATACAGTAGACCAATCCAAAATACTTTTAACCAAAATGCCATTTAACCAAAATAACCAGATTTTTTTGCTTTACGTTTAAAACAAATTGAACATTGTTTGTTATATTATGACAAAGGAGATGAATAACTGGACTCTGACCTTGGCTGCCTCCTTTCCTTCTCTGTTGCGAATTCAGTTTCTTCTGACTCTTTCTTTAGTTCCATTATTGGCCATGTTATGTTATGACAAAGCAGATGAGTAATGGAATGTGTGGCCTCTCGACTGCCTCCTTCCTGTCTCTATTACAAACTCAATTTGTTTGGGCTCTTTCATTAGTGCACTAGTAACTGTCTGTGCAGTGGTGTCTGCACCTTTTTTTTTACCACGTTTTCATTGTGTGCCATGTCAACAAAGCAGAAACGGGTCATGGTAATGATAGAGAAAAATTAGCAGCAGGTAAAAGAATTAACAATGGTAAGATGTTGCGTACATTGGAGCCCATTTTAGTGTTGGTGTTTCCACTATTTCTGATTGGATTAAAATGAAAAACAAATTTGAAGAGCATGTGAGAAGGGTGAAGGGTTTAAAGCCAGTGCAGCGAGGCTAGGAAAAAAAAAAGAGAGAAAAATGGATACTGGATATGTCTAGTGAATATTTGTGGGAAAAGTTATCTATCGACATCTATATCATCTGATGGCCAAGCAGGCATCAATTTTTGCTGATGAGACAAAGTCTCTTAGTGCATTGGCACTGCCGGTGGCTCCAGTTAGCCTACGCAGTGGCCTCCACGGCATGCACTAGCCAGCGTATTGGTAGGTGTGCTAGGTACCAACTGATGAGCTAACCCTAGCACACGAGGGCGAAACGCTGACAACCAAGAATGAGTTAGCTGGAAAATTTATAATGTCCAATAACGGACCATTTATATTGGTATTATAAATTTACTCATTCAGGACAAATATTTCAGATTCCCTATGGGAATCAACATCTATATCATCTGATGGCCAAGCAGGCATCAATTTTCAGTGATGAGACAAAGTCTCTTAGTGCATTGGCACTGCCGGTGGCTCCAGTTAGCCTACGCAGTGGCCTCCACGGTATGCACTAGCCAGCGTATTGGTAGGTGTGCTAGGTACCAACTGATGAGCCCACCCTAGCACACGAGGACGAAACGCTGGCAACCAAGAATGAGTTAGCAGGAAAATTTATAATGTCCAATAACGGACCATTTATATTGGTATTATAAATTTACTCATTCAGGACAAATATTTCAGATTCCCTATGGGAATCAACATCTATATCATCTGATGGCCAAGCAGGCATCAATTTTTGCTGATGAGACAAAGTCTCTTAGTGCATTGGCACTGCCGGTGGCTCCAGTTAGCCTACGCAGTGGCCTCCACGGTATGCACTAGCCAGTGTATTGGTAGGTGTGCTAGGTACCAACTGATGAGCCCACCCTAGCACACGAGGGCGAAACGCTGGCAACCAAGAATGAGTTAGCAGGAAAATTTATAATGTCCAATAACGGACCATTTATATTGGTATTATAAATTTACTCATTCAGGACAAATATTTCATATTCCCTATGGGAATCAACATCTATATCATCTGATGGCCAAGCAGGCATCAATTTTTGCTGATGAGACAAAGTCTCTTAGTGCATTGGCACTGCCGGTGGCTCCAGTTAGCCTACGCAGTGGCCTCCACGGTATGCACTAGCCAGCGTATTGGTAGGTGTGCTAGGTACCAACTGATGAGCCCACCCTAGCACACGAGGGCGAAACGCTGGCAACCAAGAATGAGTTAGCAGGAAAATTTATAATGTCCAATAACGGACCATTTATATTGGTATTATCTGTCGATGTCGATGCTGTAGACAAAACAGAAATTAATCCAAAAATACAGTAAAGAACAGATTTTCAATGTAGATGAAACAGTTTTCTCTCAGAAATGTTTCTTAACCTCTAAAAATGACATTTTAATGATTATCTGAAATTTTGTTTATCTGAAACCACCTTCCCCCCCATTTCCTGTTTTGGTAAAACTACCCTTCCTTCTTCACTAAGATTCATATGACTGCCAATTATGCTTGCATCATGTTTTTCGTAGCTGACTTTTATGCTAAATTCAATCTCCTTATGTTCACAACCATTCCTAACTCCATTTTTCCGAACTTAAACCTTCTACATAAAGCGAGCCTTCACTATTCCTTACCGCCTTTAAAGGTATTGTACCTTTCCAAGGCTTCAGTACATAAACAAGCTACCGTGGTTCACAAATATGACGTTAGAATGGAGCACCATCGGTGAGCCTCGAACTCAGCCCGGTTGTCAAAGCCTCACCCTCCCCTACTAGAATAATTCGCTAGCTGAGTCGGTATCGCATTTTCGGGTCTGTAGACCGTCCGATGGGGCAGTAAGTTCTTTAGTAATAGTCTCTATAGTAGGGGGAAAAGTTAATTATGAGAGGAATACTATTTCATTACTAATGAGAAGAGAGAGAATATCTTGTATAACAAATTTTTACTTATACTAGTGAAACACATATTATTTACATGGATATGCCATACAAACACCTTACATACAGTAATTTGGGTGATCTTGATGTTTAAATGTTCGGTAGTCTTTTTCTACACTTCATTATACGTTCAAATATTCAAACTTAAGAAGGTGTTCCCGCTTGGATTATTTACACTATCTCAGATTTAGAGGGGCGCTTCCTCTCGAATTATTTCACTCTACACTTACATTAATCACACACATATTCAATCAGTATGGACACACCCCGCTGTAAATCTGTTTACCTGCCGACAATTAATATATTCAATTTGCATCAAATTATGATATAAGTCTGCTAGAATCGGATGAACTGAAATAGGCAATTTAAACTCCCAGTCCTTTGAAAGTCGCGTTACAACACTTCCTTAAGTTAAACGTTGCCAAATAGACAATATAATAAACACGCTTATTTCATTAGGATTTTTATCAATACATATATCAGGACATTATTTACACAACGTTGCTACCTATGGACAAGCACTTAGTGACTGCAATACCAGACATCATAAACAAAGTATCATAGCAATACCTGCAATAAATGGACAAGAATATATACATTTCACACACTCACTCGAACCACAGATGGTACAAGCCACCCGCTGTTGGTAACAGTGAACATAAACTTTCACTGTCTCCTGGACGAACCCAGGGTCTTCTGAGATGGGGTATATCTAACCTGGAATTCCCTGCACGCTGTAAATAATTAAGAAAAGAAATTGGAGGGACCCTTTTAATGCATATTGGAATCTGTGCGACGTTGGCAATATTTAAATAGATGCACGTAATCATTGTATCCAAAGGAAAGAAACTCGCCACTTTAGTTGTTTCCTTTCACTGAAGGAGAAACTTTTACTCCCTTTAAAGGGAGCCATAAATCTCAGCTGTTCCCAGCCCGTGACACACTTCCAAGGGGCGGCCTGCCAGCGCTTCCCAGACAGTTATTTCACAGCAAATAATCTATTCACTTCTTTCAATACTAGCCACAATGGCATCACAACAAATCCCGGCTTTATATTCAGCCGTAATCGGCACATTCATATCGCGATATCCATATCGCGTATCTTAATAACAGATTCCAAGGGAACTTCACATTTTCATTTCACACTATATATTATGGCTACAGCCTGTTCAACCATCTCGTTTCTCCTCTCGGTACATTGACTACGATGCAGATTTAATGATGATCTCCTGCCACAAGGGTTCAAATTTACCTCACACACTCGCGAACTAAATTATTAACGATGTAATATACCCACTGTCTCGATGCCTTGTTCCAGGTGCCTTAGTTACTAATTAGGAGGGATCTCTACCAGGTGAAGCGCACCAAAAAAAAAAAGTGAATTACTGACTCGTATATGCTATGGAAAGATGATAACTGGAGTAATTTTTACAGAATATTTAAGCCCTCTCTACTTGACAGCGCTTCACACTTAATTAATCTAAGGTCCTTATAATTACGCCATGCATTACTAACCCTTATATACAAAAAAAAATGGAAGTAAAATATGGTTATTCTCAAACCAAGACGACTGTATTTAATAAAAACCAAAAAGAAATGAGATTATTATTATCCCTCTGAAATAGGATATTGGCGATCTGCATTATATCTGCATACAACTTTACTTTTAAATTTACAATAGAAAAACGACTTTCAAAGCTACTTAATATTCTGGAAGTGTACTTAGCCTTTCTGGATACCGCGAACACAGCTTTACAGGGAGGCAACCATGGTTTACTCGGCTTCCATCACATCATCAGCGATGCGAAGACCTGTGATGACTTCCTGGCTGGTCACGAACATGACAGAGACGTTCCAGACGTTCTCTGCTACCAAGCAAAATTCTGGCAAACAGCTAGATGTCTCGTTCTCTCCAGTACACAGGCAAAACTCTGGCATTCAGCTGGATGTCGACGTTCTCATAGACATGTAAATGAGGGGAAGTTATCTCATGTGAATGCGTTAGTTTATTACACATCACAATTTGAATATATGGTTGGATCTGCTCAATAGCACGAGCATTCCAACCCAGTGCCGGTAATGTCTCTGGTGCCCGACACTGTTCCCTTCTCATATACCTGTTCTTTTATAAACAGCATACAGCTATTCTAGGCCCTGAATAAAGAATGTCACTGGTTAGGCCACTACTGGGTTAAAATTTCTCTTCTCACACGACCGCACTTCATGTTTATTCTATTTCACCTAGTCATGCGTAAGTCAGGCTCTCAACTGCATTATGGATTTATAGACGTGACACTGCCCTTAATTATGCCGACAGTGAGCTGTTCACTCACTTTCTTTGTATCTCTCATTTATATCGAGCACACACACACACTCCACGCACTGAGATACCTGGCTATTGAGGTTAATTAAGCCGTATTAGTTTAGGCATATATGAGGCTCGACGCACAACCTCTTCGACACACGGACAGCGGTCATTACGGTTTCGTACTGTTCCTACTATATTAATAAGCGGCACGCTGTGCTCGCAAAAAGCTTACTTAGATTGTGGTTATTTTCGCAGATATTCACAGGCTTCAATAAATTACTGCGTTTCACTGCTCACTTTATAAAAATTATTTCTCCACAGACGACTCTCACGCACTAATCACGACGAACCACTACCGAACTGGCATTGTACTGAAAATGAACTGGGTAGTGTCTGCCTCTCAGCTCTTGAATATATAGGCGAGCTATGCGAGAGACTCGGATGCTGAGGGTGGGGGAAAATGCTATTCCTTCTCAGAATTCGGTCCGGTAATATGCAACGTAGAGTAACGAACAGGGTATCAAAATGTAGCTCCTGTATTCCCATTTCCACTGAGTGACTATTTTTGAAATGGCCTCGTAGATTCTCAAGCAATCTTGAAAGCGTCCTTTTGTCTCTGTCGATGAATGATGACGAGCACAGGGGATTCCTTATGTTCGCTGGCACGGTTAGGGTCCAACATCTGTTAGTCATTAGGACGCACCCTTGTTTACAGCGTAGTTACCGCTCTGTCAGTTAAGTAGAGCACTTCTCGGTCTCATAATTATGCGTAAAATTCCTTGATTAAAATTAATGTTTGCACTTAATTATCCATTGAGTATCTGGCGATTTATAAAAATTAACAGAAATAAAACAGCTGAATTCGATAAGTTGGCAGTGGTGAATAAGCGAGGAAAACAGGGTATAATGTTAGTTTTCACGTTGGATATACTCTCTGGGCTCAGCTAGTGACCTAGATTCTCTGTCACGTGATAACGCGTCTCTTTTCATCTCGCTCGCGGTTGGAGTGAGAAAACTTCAAGTACAAGCGCTCTTGCACCGCCTTGAGGCTAATTACCAGCAACTAGAGCTGGGTCGCGCGACTCTGGATACTGCAAATCGAGTCCCGGAGCGGGTGGAAAAATTCTAACTTGGGCAGTTTTTATCGTAGAATGACGCGGAATTAAAAATAGGAGAGGATTTCCACCAATCAATACTTATTTATTGTATATATATTAAACTACAGGACCGGTTTCGACCTCATATTCAAGGTCATCTTCAGCTGAACCATATATACATATTAATATAATGAAGCTTTGATTAAGATTGTGGTGTTGAAGGAATGCCATATGATGAATGAGGTCGAAACCGGTCCTGTAGTTTAATATATACAATAAATAAGTATTGATTGGTGGAAATCCTCTCCTATTTTTAATTGTGCAATTGTCAATACGGAAATGAAGATTATAGATTACGAATGACGCGGAAAACGGCATATTTCATCTCCTGGATATCATGACATACCAGAGGTGACGTTGTGAACGGTCACAGTATGTACTTGTTTTCACATTCCTAAACTATCGCTTATATCTATCCCTTGGTTTTCTATGGTTTCCCATTTACACACCAGGCACATGCTTGGCTATACCTTAATATAAGCCACGGCTAATACCTTTCCAGTCCTAGCCCATTTCCATCCTTGCATCACTAAACTTTCAGTGTGCTAGTGCAACGTTAAACCATTAGGAAAAAAAAACAACATAGGCCTTATACATTTTTTTATTTTCCACTGATCATCATTATTTTTTATGTATTTTAAACTTTCTTATACCGAGCTCGATAGCTGCAGTCACTTAAGTGCGGCCAGTGTCCAGTAATCGGGAGATAGTGGGTTCGAGCCCCACTATCAGCAGCCCTGAAGATGGTTTTCCGTGGTTTCCCATTTTCACACCAGGCAAATGCCGGGGCTGTACCTTAATTAAGGCCACGGCCGCTTCCTTCCGCTTCCTAGGCCTTTCCTATCCCATCGTCGCCAAAGACCTATCTGTGTCGGTGCGACGTAAAACAAATAGCAAAAAATAAAAAATAAATAAACTTTCTTATGCCTCTATCAACCATGTGGTACTGCACAATAGTTCTACCTTTTATAGTCTTCCTTTCTATCATATTTACTTTTAACTACAACAGCTTCATAATCACTCAAACTACCTATCACATCAGTTTCTTTACATAGTGGGTTCGAAGCCCACTGTCGGCAGCCCTGAAGATGGTTGTCCGTGATTTCCCATTTTCGCACCAGGCAATGCTGAGGCTGTACCTTAATTAAGGCCACGGCCGCTTCCTTCCCACTCCAAGGCCTTTGCTATCCCCTCGTCACCATAAGACTTATGTGTGTCAGAGCGACATCTTCTTTTCTTCATGGGGCCTCTAAATATTAGTTCCTAATTAGCGTCGACCTCTTAAGATATTTTGCTACCATGTTTTTCCTTCATTCCCACCTAGATATACCTGCTCCTTTCACAAAGCTGCAGGTTGTTCTTATTGGGTCTTCTTGGATTTTTTCTCTCTCTGTACCTGGTAGAGGGGCTGCCTGGCCAAGGCGGTGATGGCGTACTCGGTTCGCCCGGAAGGACGTGGGTTCGAATCCCCGCCAGGAAGTCGTAAAATGTAAAAAACGAGATTTCCACTTCCGGAGGTGCATATGGCCCTGAGGTTCACTCAGCCTACACCAAAAATGAGTACCAGGTTAATTCCTGGGGGCAAAGGAGGCCGGGTGTAGAGCTAACCACTCTACCCCATCACGTGCCGAGGTTAACAATGGTGGAAACCTTTACTTTCCACTCTTCCAAGGGCCTTCATGGCCTGTACGGAGGTGACTTTGCTTTTCTTTTTTTTCTTTTTTTCTTTTTTTTTTCCACCTGGTAGTCCTAGAGTGGAGAGTCCGATTCTACCCAGCGCCTCACATTCGAAAAGTATGTGTTCAGCTGATTCGTCTGGTTCATTGCACTTCCTACATATGTTTTCTCTTATTACTCCAATTCTATATAGGTGTTTTTTCAGATAGCAGTGTCCTGTCAACAATCCTACTACCCATCTTATATTTTATCTGCTGAGTTTCAACAGTTCTTTAGTATGCTTCTTGTTTGGTCCTTTTATCAGTTCCTTTGCAAACCTGCATCCTGGAGAATTTTTACAATTTTCCACTTGTTTCTTTTGTACTCATATTCCTATGTAGTATCGGGGCTTGTCCATAGGAAGTCCCGCATGCAGGTTCTGGGCCTACAAAATGTGCTTCTGCCCCTTTCCTGGCCAATTTATCTGCCTTTTCATTTTCTTCTAAACCTGCATGCCCTGGTAGCCATATTATTTTGACAATGTTGTACTCTGACAGCTTCAGGAGAAGTGAGTGGCAATACCAGACAATCCTGGATATTACCAGACTGCCTCTAGTGCCTTATTGGCCGCTTGGCTGTCTGTAAAAATGAAAATGTTCTTATTCCTATAGTTCATTTTCAGATTTTCTTCAAGACATGTTGTGATAGCTATCATTTCAGCTTGAAAAACGGTAGTGTGTCTGCCCAGGCTCATCTGGATTGATCTCTCAGGTCTTCCCCTGTTGATCCCTCCTCCTGTGCCATCCACAGTCTTTGAGCCATCAGTCTACCAAAATATATCTTCTTTTTCAGTATTCCATTTGTTGATATCCCAGTCTTCTTTTTTTATTATCTGGGTAAGGCCTCTCTTCTTGAGCTCCTCAAAATCTCTTTCATTAAGGGCCAAAGCAATTGTCCTTCCTGTGTCGTCAGTAGTTGTTGCATTCAGCACTCCCATTCTTTCGTCAGAAGTTGGGTGTCATGCTGATGTATCCTCACAAGCACATCATCAACCTTCATCTTGTCAAATGGAGGAGGAAACTTGGTGATGACCTTTGTAGTATTCAGCACCTTCTTGGCTTCTGCCACATCCAAATTCTCCGCCTTTTGGGCATTGTCGGAGGGATAGCCTATCCCTGTTCCTTGGCTTCTTCTCTGTCCAAGTTCCAGCCGCTATTTGGCTTCCTTCCTCGCTCTCTTCTTTTCCTTGTAATGTGCACTGTTGCGAGGTGGTCTGTTGATATGAAATCTGTTGATTTTCGATGCAGAAATCCTCAGTTCTGTCTCTACGAATGTTCCTGGTTTGCTTGTAGTCACAGTCTGCTCTACTAGAGCTTCTGTTGCCATTTCTTGTTTTGAGTCAGCGACATCTTGTCCAATTGGGACTTCTGTCTCCATTTTCTCATCTTGGGCTTGCTCCCGGATCTTCTCTACTGGAGCTTCCATTGCTTCCCTTGATGTCGAAGTTTTTGAAAATGGTTCATTATAAGCATCCATATTTCAGTCAATCATAGGGTTTTTGTCCCTTCCAGAGTCCTGAGCAACGTTCTTACCATCCGTGGTGAGGCATACAGCCAAACATTGTCCTCCCGCAACTCAGGCTCTCCTAAGCAGAGACCACGCCCCTCAGTCGTCCATCTAGTGGTCCGTCCCTGGCCCGAACCTAGCCAGGTGAGTTCCCCCTTCAGTAGGCCTACTCACATGGTCTTCACTTGGCATTATTATGACCGAGTTCACAGCCATGACTTTCCCCCTAGGTTGGGATCGCCCCTTTCCCAACCCGCGGCTCGTCCAGGCTGTGTAGAGCAAAGTTATATGGTGGTTCCAGCACCCTGCAGTGAGCCTTCACCTCAATCACCAGCCCCACTGCACCTGAACCACCGTATCACCCATGTGGAGGAACCATGGATGCCTCTCTAGGATGTGTGGCCGAGGCTTACACTTCCAAGCCTTGACTTGTTCTAGTAACAATCACAATGCCTCAAGACGTTTTCTGGGCAATACCTGTTTTTGGTCCGCAAGAAGGTATTTTATTTCCCTCAGACCCTCCAGACAAGTCCGGAGGGCCCCCTATCCGCTACCTGGGACGCGCCCGATAGAGGAACAGGTAAAAAAAAAAAACACGGGTCAGTGCGACATAAAACAAATTTTAAAAAATATATATATATTTACAGACCTCATCTTGTTTTATCAGAAACACATGTAGAATATTCTTCCCTCTAGTTGGTTCCATCACTTTCTGTTCAACTGACATTCCCAGTTAACATTTGGCAAACTGAGATCACCTCTTACGATCACAATCCTTTCTGGGTCGTTACCCCATATAATTTCTTATCAAGTAATTCCGCTTCATTATCATCCCTTCCAGGTCTTGACACTGTAAAAACATCAAATTGCTTATTATCTTCAGTGATGTGCCTTACACCCAAAATTTCGTGTTTCTCATCCTTCTTTCGTAGCTTACAAATTCTTCACTCACCAAAATGAATTCTCCCCCTTTTATCGATTCTGTCCTGTCTCCAAGATATCATGTAGTTTCTGGAGGAAATTTTTGCAACCTTACTATCAATTCTTAGCCATGATTCAACTCCTGTTACAATATTTGGTAAATATATAACTATAAAATGACTTAATTCTATTCCTTTCCTTACAATACATCTGTATAATACAACTTTATGCCATTCTTACTTGACTTCCAGCTCCCTGTACTGTCATCACTCCCTAGTCCAACTTTTTTTTTTTTTTTTTTAATGTACCTCCCTATAACTCTTCTAAACAAACCTAACTTAGGGTTACCATATTCTGAAACCCCAAAATGAGGACGTGGGATTGATCAGCACACTCTTAGGACTGCAAAATCCCGAGTGAAACATTATTAGTTCAATTTTATGTTATCAAATAGCTATAAATACATAAGAAACAGGTTGCTGGTGCCATGATTTGCAACTGAAACATAGAACCCTGAGCAGCAAGTTATACATTCTGCTTCCCATTGCACTCTTCCCGACAAAAGCTTTGGTATTTTTCTCAGAGTTTATACATAAATGGATATTTCCTCTTCGGCATGGTGATAAATCGTCTTACACGAAAACAAAACAAAGTATGATCAAAACGCATTGTTCAGCTATAACAAATTTTAACTTATAAACTAAAGCAATGTTTCTGTGCCATTCATTTTGAAAATCAAGGAGCTGTTGTTTCAACTTACCTAATAAGATGATTTATTGGGTGAGGAATATGTATTTTAATGAAGATGCAGGTGGATAAATACACTAGTTCACCCGAGTCTACACATGTATCGCACAAACACAAACATAAACACAAACATAAGTGAAAACCGGAAGAAGGAGAACTACCGCAACTATCTCTAAGCTAGCTAAAAGGATTGATACATCGATTCTAAGCAATGTAAATTGATCTTTTTGATTTCACTAGCATAATAGATCGATTGTAAGCGAATAACAAACAGTGTATTCAGTAATTGATTTAAAAAATATATAACTCGTTGACAATATGAGATGAAAAGAAAAATCAAAAGATCTTACTTCCCAAAAATAAAAATGCAGACATTAGCAGAAATTGTAAAAATGTACGTGGACGCTACATTAAACATTGAAAATACGGATGTGTCTGCATAAATGCAGACGTATGGTAACCCCATTATAAGTTACACATACCCCTGCAGTTCAAGTGAATGTCATCTGAGCACAAATCCCTACTCTTAACCATCCATTAGGATGTACAAATCTCACTTCCAGGTTCCACCATACCCACACCATAGTCTCATTTGAATCCTCTATCACGTTCCAGCCAGTATCCCTCCTACATATTAGCCCACTGATAAAATCTCAGCTTTTGAGCAATTTACAGCTAAGATCTTACTCACCTTTATCCTAAACTTAAATACCAAGTTTCATGAAGTTCCTCTAACAATTTTCCTGTGATACTCTAACAGACAAAAATGAACTGAACCATTCATAGGCTATTATTTGTCTTGTCTGGTATAAAAATCAAATATCAGGTATTCAGAAAGCACAGAAAGAAGGTCAATTTTACATATATGTAGATTTTGAGAGTATTCTACTAAATTTTGTATTTTGGACATTCAAGATTGTTGTTGGTAACCACAGAAATGTTCATGTGAAGCATCTAATGTACATGGGGCTTGCCCTTTTTCAGTAGACCATCCATAAAGTTTATGATTTATGGTAAATAAATAATAATAATAATAAAAAAAAGACAAGGAAAGGGTTAACAATTTCAGGTATCTTGGTGATGCGATCCAATGCATAAGCACACAAAGAGCATAAGTTTCTGGAATTACCTAAGATCAGTAAAGTGGAGGAATCTTGTAAAGCTTTCAAATCAATCAAGGTAAATGACTGAACCAAATACTGTATACGAATAGCTGGTAACCTGTTTTGTGAGAAATAAAATCTTAATATAGGTTTTTGTACTATGACCATTAACATTTAAAAACTACATACATTCCCTCCACACTAACTGGTATCCATTCATTTACCCTCGATCAGAACGGAAATAGCGTACTTTACCCTGCCTGCGTCCAGGCCGATGTAAAGGGATCCCGGTCAGCTTCTCAGAAGAATGTCATAGTTTCATTTAATTTTTCTCATGGTGTCCGAATAGGATCATCTTCCTGTCATTTCGAAATATTATATCATCAATCACAATCCTGCTGATGGACGTCTCCATCCGACACACCTTGGCAAGGAGTCAAATTGTGTTCCTGAAACCTTAATTCTATCTTATTCTATCCTCTTATAAATAATAGACTCAATTAACTGTCAATTCTACTTATTTATTAAATATAATACTTTGAGGAAAAGAAAAAGAAAATATGGGAAGAGAACAGTGCTGTCCTGTACAAGTCATTTTCTCTGATAACACAAATAGCCACTGAAATTGTTCATCAGTTCAATAATCCTTCGTATTTACGATTTAGTGATCACGACAGCGATGTTGCTTCTGATATTCGGGAAAATATTGACCGTTATGTTATCGATGGTGGGCTTGTGTGGGAAGACACAGGTAATTACAGAGAGCAAAGGCAAATGTTCACAGCAGATTGGGCCTCAGAATGCGGCAAGATCCTGTGAAAAAATTTCAGTTGTTTTTTACTGTCAAGTTTGTAAAGAAGTTAGTAGAACAAATCGTTCTCAGATTCTATATCCTAATTCTAGTTTAACAAGTTTAAACTTTCCATATCATCATTCGCGAAAATATCGTTAATGTCTGAATCTGCAATATGGGCTCAACATGAAGTCTGTTTCTTGCAACGACCTTGCCAACTAGGCAAGAAATGCAAACATTTATTTAAGTGTTAAGACAAAAATCTGAAAACCGGGCGAGTTGGCCATGCGGTTAGGGTCACGCAGCTGTGAGCTTGCATCCGGGAGATAGTGGGTTCGAACCCCACTGTCGGCAGCCCTGAAGATGATTTTCCGTGGGTTCCCATTTTCACACCAGGCAAATGCTGGGGCTGTACCTTAATTAAGGCCACAGCCGCTTCTTTCCCACTCCTAGGTGTGACGTAAAGCAAATAGCAAAATAAATAAAAAACTTAAAAAATTGGCAAGGATATTAATTTTCTCAAAAATTGTCTCAACAAGAATCTCATTCCTAACTGCTTGAAATTTGCTCAGACGAAAAACAAATTGTTGTATTGTCATCACAAAACCCAATTAAGATCTAATTCCCTATGGATCAAAAACAAGATAAAATTCCTTTATAGGAAGAAGTCTTATGCTTAATACTCGATTATATGAGGCACATCTGAACGCATCCTCTGCGCTGGTCCCATTAGAATGGGACTCCTTCCAGAAATTCGCTAACGAAAAGATAATTTTCACACTTTCTAAAAACTGCTTGTATCATACGTAATCGATAAAAATTCAATAGATACACACACCATATGAAAGAACAATGCTTCGTCTATAGCTATATCTTACTACATTTGTAGTAGTTCAAGAACTGTTTGCTAGATGTTGTTTGAGTCATCAGTCCATAGACTGGTTTGATGAAGCCCTCCATGCCACCCTATCCTGTGCTAACCTTTTCATCTCTATGTAACTACTGCATCCTACATCTGCTCTCCTTGGTCTACCCCTATTGTTCTTACTACCTACACTTCCTTCAAAAACCAACTAAACAAGTCCTGGGTGTCTTAAGATGTGTCCTATCATTCTATCCCTTCTTCTCGTAAAATTTTGCCAAGTCGATCTCCTCTCGCCAATTCGATTCAGTATGTCTTCATTTGTAATTCGATCAGTACATCTCACCTTCAGCATTCTTCTGTAACACCACATTTCAAAAGCTTCTATTCTCTTTCTGAGCTAGTTATCGTCCGTGTTTCACTTCCATACAATGCCACGCTCCACACGAAAGTCTTCAAAAATATCTTTCTAATTCCGATATCAATGTTTGACGTAAGCAAATTTCTTTTCTTAAAAAAGCTCTTCCTTGCTTGTGCTAATCTGCATTTTATGTCCTCCTTACTTCTGCCATCGTTAGTTATTTTACTACCCAAGTAACAATATTCATCTACTTCTTTTAAGACTTCATTTCCTAATTTTATATATCCTGCTTCACCTGCCTTCGTTCGACTGCACTCCATTACATTTGTTTTGGACTTATTTATTTTCATCTTGTACTCCTTACCCAAGACTTCGTCCATACCATTTAGCAGCTTCTCGAGATCTTCTGTAGTCTCAGATAAAATAACAATATCATCGGCAAATCTCAAGGTTTTGATTTCCTCTCCTTGGATTGTGATTCCCTTTCCAAATTCCTCTTTGATTTCCTTTACTGCCTGTTCTATGTAAACATTGAAGAGGAGGGGGGGGGGGGACAAACTGCAGCCTTGCCTCACTCCTTTCTGGATTGCTGCTTCTTTTTCTTATCACTGCACACTGATTTTTATACAGATTGTAGATGATTCTTCGTTCTCGGTATCTGATCCCAATCACCTTCAGAATCTTAAATAGCTTGGTCCAATCAACATTATCGAATGCCTTTTCTAGATCTACGAATGCCATGTACGTGTGTGGGCTTGTCCTTCTTGATTCGATCCTCTAAGATCAGATGTAAAGTCAGGATTGCTTCACGTGTTCCTACATTTCTTCTGAAGCCGAATTGATCTGCTCCCAACTCAGCTTGAACTTGTTTTTCTACTCTTCTGTAAACAATACATGTTAAAATTTTGCAGGCATGAGATACTAAACTAATGGTGCAATAGTTTTCACACCTGTCACCGCCGGCTTTCTTGGGAATAGATATAACAACATTCTGCCGAAAATCGGATGGGACTTCTCCTGTCTTGTATATCTTACACACTAAATGGAATAACCTTGCCATGCTGGTTTTTTCCTAAGGCAGTCAGTAATTCAGAGGGAATGTCATCAATTCCAGGTGCCTTCTTCCTATTTAGGTCGCTCACAGCTCTATCAAACTCTGACCTCAAAATTGGTTGGGTCTCCCATTTCATCAGCATCAACAGCCTCTTCTTGTTCCAGAACTAAATTATCTACATCTTCACCTTGATACAACTGTTGGATATGTTCCTGCCATCTTTCTGCTTTGTCTTCTTTCCCTAGAAGTGGCTTTCCATCTGAGCTCTTAATATTCATACACCTAGATTTCCTTTCTCCAAAGGTTTCCTTGATTTTCCTGTATGCGGCATCTACCTTTCCCAGGACCATACAGCCTTCGACATCCTTGCACTTCTCCTTCAGCCATTCTTCCTTAGCTACCTTGAACTTTCTATCCACTTGATTCTTTAATCGCCTGTATTCTTTTCTGCCCTCTTGATTTCTAGGGTTCTTGTATTTTCGTCGTTCATCAATCAAGTCTAGTATCTCCTGAGTTATCCACTGATTCTTAATTGATCTTTTCTTCCTTCCTAACATTTCTTCAGCAGCACTGCTGACTTCATTTTTCATGAATATCCACTCTTCCTATATTGTGTTTCCTTCAGCCTTTTCATTTAGCCCTTTTGCAACATGTTCCGTGAAACGATCCCTCACACTCTTTTCTTTCAACTTGCCTAGATCCCATATTTTTGCATTCTTTCCTTTCTTCAATTTCTTCAGCTTCAGATGGCATTTCATGACCAACAAGTTGTGGTCATAGTCCACGTCTGCTCCTGGGAAAGGTTTGCAATCCAACACCTGGTTACTGAATCTCTGCCTAATCATAATGAAGTCTATTTGATACCTTCTAGTGTCTCCAGGTCTCGTCGTTTGTGGTTTTTGAACCAAGTAATGGCAAGGACTAAATTATGATCAGTGCAGAATTCAACCAGCCGACTTTCTCTTTCGTTCCTTTGTCCCAATCCGAATTCTCCTACTGTATTACCTTCTCATCCTTAGCCTACCACTGCATTCCAGTCTCCCATCACAATTAGATTCTCATCACCTTTTACATATTGTATTAAATCTTCTATCTCTTCATATGTTCTTTCGATTTCCTCATCATTCACTGAGCTAGTTGGCATATAGACCTGCACTATTGTGGTGGGCATTGGTTTGGTGTCTATCTTGACGACAATAATTTGTTCACTATGCTGGTCATAGTAGCTTACCCGCTGCCCTATTTTCTTATTCATTATTAAACACTCCTGCATTTCCTCTGTTTGATTGTGTGTTGATAATTCGGTAGTCGCCTGACCAGAAATCCTGTTCTTCCTGCCAGCATACTTCACTTATACCAACTAGATCTAACTTTTTTTTTTTGCTAGGGGCTTTACGTCGCACCGACACAGATAGGTCTTATGGCGACGATGGGATAGGAAAGGCCTAGGAGTTGGAAGGAAGCGGCCGTGGCCTTAATTAAGGTACAGCCCCAGCATTTGCCTGGTGTGAAAATGGGAAACCACGGAAAACCATCTTCAGGGCTGCCGATAGTGGGATTCGAACCTACTATCTCCCGGATGCAAGCTCACAGCCGCGCGCCTCTACGCGCACGGCAACTCGCCCGGTAGATCTAACTTTAGTCTATCCATCCCCCTTTTCAGATTCTCTAGGCTACCACAACGATTCAAACTTCTAACAATCCATGCTCCGACTCGCAGAATGTTAGTATCCATCTTTCTGATGATCGCCCCTCTCGTGTAGTCCCCGCCCGGAGATCCGAATTGGTGGGGGGGGACTAGTTTACCTCCAGAATATTTTACCTGGGAGGAAGCCATCATCAGTACATCATTCATACAGAGAGAGCTGCATGTCCTCGGGAGTTAGTTACGGCTGTAGTTCCCCGTTGCTTTCAGCCATGTAGCATTATCAACACAGCTAAGCCATGTTGAGTATTATTACAAGGCCATATCAGTCAATCATCCAGACTGCCGCTCTTGCAACTTCCAAAAGGCTGCTACCCCCCTTTCGGTGAACCATTCCTTAGTCTGGTCTCTCAACAGATACCCATCCGATATGGTTGCACCTGCGGCTAGGCTATCTGCTTCATTGGGACATGCAAGCCTCCCCACCGCGGCAAGGTCACATGGTTCGCAGGGGAGGGTTTGCTAGATAGAAACACAAAATAGAAGCTGCTACGTACGTGCGATGCACGTCACTCCGTAACAAAGATCATTGGGGGTATCAGCATGCAGTGTACAACACTCCACGTTGAGTGGTTAATCATCACTGATTAAAAAATACTACATCAGAGTGACACACCATTATTCTTATTAACAAATACATGGATATTTAGTTTGGTGCTTTCACCGCCCATATTGATATATGTTATAATATAGCTTCTTGGCTTTTGCCTTGTCAAGAAAATTAGGAGAAATTCTTTACGTCTTCAGAAGAAAAACACGTCTGTCCATGAGGGAGACTCATCTAATAATGATGGTTTGAATTTGAGAACACTTTACTGTTTGTCTGTTGTAAATGGTACTCTCATTTGTCACTAGATTGATGCGAGGAAAAAGAAATCACAGAAATTGCAGTACAGATAACATGAAAATAAATGTAGAAACTAGCTGTTGGTGTATTCAGAAATTTAAGTACCCCTTACTTTTCCCTAAAGTAGTAAGTGATTACTGTTGCCACCTCTCATATATAACAGAATAACAAGCTCTAAGAGACTACATCAAGAGCCCTATATTGCCTCTGATGCTTTTAGCAAGCATGTGGGGGAGCAGTACTGTATATCATTCGTGGAAACTCAAAGGGTTAATAGCCTTCTAGCCATTAGTTTGCATGAATATTGATTCACACTTAGTTTTTCATTTTCTTTATTTGTTACTCTCCTGTATGATCTGTATTAGGTTTGACATATTTTGAGAAATACATTTGTAATTAATTGTTTTGCAGATTTACGTGTACAATGGAAGGAAAGAGGTGGTGATGGAAAGGCTTTCTGCCGAGAATTTGTTCTCTCCCCCAATGTTGATTTGTCATCAAATGTCAGTCTGTTCTATGACTGTCCGTGGTTGAATTATTCAGATGAATTGCATGAATTTGATTTTAAGTATGAAGCCCAGAACAAAGAAACAGGACAGATTGAAGGAAAATACTATATATTCCAACTGCCTTCCAACTGGTTTATAGGTAAGATACATGCATCTTTTATTTGTTACAGAATAGCTTTTGATGTTCCTTTATATATACTCTTTTAATAACATGTTTCCGAATTGAAAAACAAGTCAATTTCTAGAATAATGTACTGTACCCCTGTGGGTGGGGGACGCAGACGAAGAATACATCCACGGTATCCCCTGCCTGTTGTAAGAGGCGACTAAAAGGTGCAAGCAAGGGATGATTGTTTTAGAACCATGAAACTACTTGTGATTAGTACCACCACGCGGGGAACACCATGGATCGCTTTTACTTGCGCGTAGTACCACTGTGTTAGGTGCCAAATAAGTTTGTGTTTAGTAGCAACAGAGTGCATTGCCCGCTTCTACAGTACCTGTGATTAGTACCAATTTAGGAGCGACACCATGTATCTGGCTTGCCTATGATTAGTACCCACTATATGAGGAACACCATGGGATAGTGCGAGTCCCTGTGGTTAGTATATGTATGTGATGAACGCCATAGGTTTGTGTTGCCTGTAAATGGCGCCGCAGTGAGCGAAACACCATAGGTCTGTATTCCATGTGCGAATTTCATTACCTGTGATTAGTACCATACTGTGTGGAATGCCGCGAGTCTACGCTACTTTTGATTAGTGTCACAACATGACAAATACCATGGTTCTACTTTCCTAGCAATAAGTACCATTATGAGGGGCCGATGACTTGAATTTTGGACCTGTTTAGACTAAAAGCATCATCGATTCAGTATTATGCTATAGACTCAGTCCCTTGGTCAGTAATACTATTGTTTCACATCAGTTTCTGTGAATGCGAGACATTGCGGGTTGGATCCATTGATTGTTTTAAATCATATCCATCCATTCATTCTTCGTCCTCATGTTTTGAATTCTGGTCAGTGGAGGATTTTGGACTTTTAATTTGTCATTCCATTCCATCTCATTTTGTACCATTAGGGGCCGATGACCTCAATGTTAGGCCCCTTTAAACAACAAGGATCATCATCATCATCATCATAATGTACTGTAGAGAGGTGCTTACCTTTATTTTAATGAAAACTATACTACTGGGAAAGAACAACAGCCAGACAAATCTGCAATTTATTTATTTTATTTTACATTTTATGGCCTACATTGGACCACTCTAGTCAGTTATACAAAGGATTTCTTGATTTCCTATCAGCCCAATATTTTTTCATTCTGAGAGATGCTGCCTGTTGAAAAACCCAATTAGACCTTTTATTGATCTTGGTCTGTAGCCTGGTGTGTATGTCTTGAAGTATCTTAATTTTTTCTGTTTTGTTTTTGAGATTGTTTATTGTTATTTGTATTTCTTTAATATCCTCCTTAATTTCTGTGATCCATTTAATCTTAGTCTTGCTATTCCATAATTTTTAAATTCTTCTTCTGCTATTTCTGGTGTCAAGTGCTCTGATAAGATGTCCACAGAATGATACACATTTTTTCCTAATCGTGCTCAATACTGGTTCATTTCCTTATAAACTGTTTTATGTGATGCTATTCTCTATTGTCCATTAACTCGATATTGTTTATTTATGCATGTTCTAATTCTTCTTCTTTCTCTCTTAAGTATTTTGTCTGTTTCAGCTGTATTAGTAGTTTTAAAAATGGTTTCACTAGCATAAGTTATTTCTAGCTGTGTGACTGTTTTTTAATGTCTTAATTTTGCTGCTATCGATAAGCTTTTTTTATTGTGTGTAGTCTTGGTAATATAATTTGCTTTGTTTAATTTATTTATTCTGTTATGCCAATCTTGTTTCTCATTAAGATTATAAGTTATGATTTCTCTTTACTTAAATTTATCAACAACTACAAATGTGCCCTGCTTCGCCATGGTATTCTACATTGTATATGGATTTCATTGTAAATTACTGTATAGACAGTGAGTAAGATTATATTAAATTGCATGTCTCTTAGCACTATCCGAAAAACAAAACAGGGAGGATGCCATACATTGTTTCCGATTAGGCATTGGGGAAGTTTTGACAATAATGGCAGGCCACATTCCCTACTGCCATCACAGTCGAGTTCGGGAGTTTCTACTATAATGGCATGCTCACTTCGCAACCGCCATTCAGAGTAGAGACGGAGTTTTCATTATAAAGGCAGGCTCCTTTTCCTAATGTCAGTCACAATCGAGTTGGAGATACTTGATTATAACGAGAAATGCAGCGCTATCTAACGTATCAACAATCAAAACATAGGACCATAGCTGTAGATCTCTCCAGATTGAACTGCAATTGTGCTATCAGCTTTGTAATACGACTTACCGTTTAGAGAAAACTACCCCGAAATGAAGGTCTGCACCATCATTAAAATGCATCCATATTTCAATATTTTCCGGGGCCAAAATTTATACACTTGAACAGTAATTTCAAACTGTTGCCATGGTAACCTATAGATTCGTTGTCAGTCTATGGGGCACTCAATGCAGAGCACGTGACCCGCAGAAAATAGTATGTTTTCCATAATTTGAAGAGTAAGCAAAATTATGTACATAACAAAAGTTGTTCATAATGAAGAGACGTTTCACATATAGTCTACGGATTTTACAGAAAATCAATAGTGTAAGAGAAAATGAATCTGTGTATAATAAATGCATGACTCCTTCAGAACAATATATCCCAATATATGCCACTGCAGAAAAACACAATATTGAACACATCCTCCTACATAGGGTTGGTGTCAGAAGGGCACCCGGCTGTAAAACTGGGCCAAGTTCACATCACGTGTAGACCCCAATACAATGGGTAAAAGGCCAGGAAGAAATTACCTCAACTTCCCTCTGCAGTTAGTTTCTTCTCTCAGATACGACAGGACAGCTGTGGCCAACGGCCTGTATTCTTTGTGCACTCTGTCTGCCTGATGTCTGGTAGGGCATGCTCGCTCTATTTCTTTGTTGCCTACAGCTGGAAAATGGTGGATGGAAGTTTGAAGAATGAGCAACTGTTGTAATAAAATCAAACGGACTTGTAAATCCATAGACAGAGCAAATGCTTAACCCTCCGTCAGGTGCAATATATGTCAGAGATATACCGTACCTATCCCGCATTTTTAAATGTACTGATGTAACCATTCATGCAAAATGGCTCCAACTCATAGTAGCTTTTTAAAACCTACTGCAGCACTTTCTGGTTCATTATTGGGCAGTTGCCTGTTATTAATTTTCCTTATCATGCAAAGATGTAGGCCTATGTGCGATACATTGCACCCACTCATGTACCTCATAAAAATGTGCTGTTAATTATAATGTCGTTCATGAAAAGTTCAGTACGGTATTCCTGATGATGTTTATTGCATAATATTAAAAAAAATTGAAAATAGTTTTTCAAACTTTTCCAGTTTTCAGTTTAATTACTTAACAAGATGATTTAGTGTCGTGAATACTCACGTAAATATTTAGATTCAGTCAATAGGGACTGTGTGAATAGCTGCCATCTGGCGGCATAATCTGAATTGGTAGGAGCCATAGTAGTATCTTTGGCCGTTTACATCGCTTACTGAAATAGCCTATGTTTTCATTAAGTTTTTTCAGCATATTCTCTAAGTAAGCCAGTAAATGTACTGAATGTCACATAAACTATTCTGTGTATGGCTATCATTACACCTATGAATACAGCCCACCAGGAACATATTTTTTTGTTATCCGGCTGCAGCTTCCCACAAGATCAGAAGCGAAGTATGGATAAGATCTTTAAAATGTTCAACAATTGATGGAAAACCATGGGTGTCTGGCAGTAATTCTAGAATCTGCAGTCGACACTTCAGTGATGGAACACCTACCAGAGACCATGGTAGCCCTGGATATAAACCGACTTTGCATATGTTACCAGGAAGATCTAATAAGGACGAAACACTGAGGAAATTGATGGTCAGTTACAAGAAGAGGAGGAAGAGGGAAGCAAGAAAACATAATTCTGTTCCTGAATCACAATCTCTCCAAGCTGTTTTTAATATAGATATTCAGACTGATATTGTACCACATGCATATGACCAGGAAAATGTAATGTAGTATTTTGTAATTTATATTTGCCCACTGATAATCCACAGCCTGTTTCCAGTCATTCAACCAGGTCAGGGATGGAATGAATGAAGACCCCATCTAGCGGCGAGGATAGGAATTGTGCCGGCTGCCGAAGCCTGTCGCACTCCTCTGGGGCAATGATTAATGAATGACAGATGAAATTAAACTATATCGGAGAGTATTGCTGGAATGAATTATGACAGGGAAAACTGGAGTAACCGGGATTTAAACCACCCAAAATGTAATTCAGGGACTTGGGCAAATTTTTATTACCTAACCTTTCCCGAACGGAACACAGATATATCCGGGTATAGCTCTTATTCTAAACTGGTGCTGATTTTCACTGTAGTAGTTAATGCTAGGCTCAAAAGATGGCAGCACCATTCAGACACAGGTTTGATAGTTAACATATCACTGCTAGGGATCTCTGTGACTTCACAGATATCTGCAGCCAGCTGTTGATTCAGATGCGCATACATGACAATTCGTAGGCATTAGAGTGTGTTAGTTTTTCTGGTATTTGTTGGATGATTTTCATATAATGTCGCGGAAAAGACTACGGACAGATATTAGTTTTTCTGAAAGTAATAGTGAAATAAGTGAAACTGACGAGTGTGAGAGCAAGAACAGCACAAGTGACAATGTGGCGTCTGACGGCAGCAGTGACTCAGAGTGGAGAGCTGTGTCCGATAGGGATCGGGGGCCTAGTCATAAAGTTCCCTTGTTAGGTATAAACCCTGGTCCAGTTCTTGCATCTAGTTTTGATGTAATACAGAGTCTATAGAGTATTTTGAGCTGTTTTTCGATGATGACTTGATAAATATAATTCGTGAAGAAATTTGTCTCAACGGTGACATCAAAAGAAAAGAACCCTTGCCTCACAGAGAAGTCAAGACTAAACAAATGGAAACATCCTCTAAAGCAGACATAAAAGCACTCTTAGGAGTTGTGATGAACATGGGGCTTCACCCACTCACAGATACCTGAGTAGTTCTCGAAGGCAACATCTTCTAAACTCAGACATAAAAGCATTCTTAGGAGTTGTGATAAATGTGGGGTTTCACTCCCTCACAGATATTACTGACAAGGGAACACATACATGTGTTACACTCGGATCCGGTTGAAATTTGGTAGGAATATTCGTGCGAGGCAGTAGAATGCTAAGGTGAAAACCGCATGTGCCCAGCGCAAGTTTGAACGCCAACATTGAACAAATAAGTAGTCATAAAATTAAAAGTACTGCGGGAGTATCGGGGTGTGGTGGAGAGGTAGGGAGGAGCAAAGCAGCGGACGTCAGCCAATCGGGCTGTGTCGAGGCGCTCCAGCAGCCAGGCAGCGTATATTCGGGGTACTCTCTCAAGTCGAATGAATGATCCCCCCCCCACCGGCCACTCTTCTTTGCTGCACCTCAGTTCACACATACCTCGTATCTTCCCGATTAGAAATGTCAAAGCAGATTAGTCGTCCGATGACACAACGTTCTTACAAATGACAGGTAAAATCTGACTTATATTTACTTTAACCTTGTATGGTAATAACAAATTTTTTACACCTAGATACAACAAAACGCCCATTACAGAAGTAATTCAATCCGTGAAATGTAGTAGTGTGCATTCAAAATTGTTGTGCAGTGTTTGACAAAAAAGACACCCCATTTTCTGAAGATGAAAGGAATTATATCGTAAGTAGATCAATCTATGTATATATATATATATATATTTACTTTTAAGAGAAAAGCATTCACAGGAATTGTGTCCTTGTCTCCGTTTCACAGGTCTAATTGCCGACAGGGTTTTCGATACCGATGTGACAGTCGGTCTGGATGGCACATTGGATATGTCAGATGATGACTTTTTTTTTCCGAGGAAAACAATATTGAAACATCGATATTTGAACATGTCTCCGAAATTACAAGATATTAGAATCATTCCGTATTGACGGTTTTCACTTTACAAAGACGAAAAATGAGAGTATCCTCCTATTCAATACATCATATATTCCATCATTAGATGGAGCAAACAAATTCAAACATGTTTCAGCTCGCTTGAGCCATCTTCAGTGAAAAATTAGTGGGGGTTGGAATAATTTACATAATATAAGTTGAAAAAATGCTAAAAAACATAACAAAACAGCATTCACAGGAATTGCGTCCTTGTCTCCGTTTTGTTTTGTCATTTTTACTAAACCAATATTTTGTAAACTATGAGATCCACAACCTCACCATGTGCTACTATTGTTCATTTCCATCTGCATCATTTGTTTTCTCATTCCTTTGTTTCTTAGGTTAACGCACTTTTTCGTTTCAATTATTATTTTAAATTAACACCTGTTTCACTGAATTTTGTCGCAATAAGTTGTTTTTTGCTCCGCATATTGATGTAAATATTGTATATTTGTTGCTAATTTAGTTTCTGTCTAGGCTCTCTTTTGTTTGTTTTTTCATTTGCTCCCTCATTATGTTTTTTAGCATTTTTTCAACTTATATTATGTAAATTATTCCAACCCCCCTAATTTTTCACTGAAGATGGCTCAAGCGAGCCAAAACATGTTTGAATTTGTTTGCTCCGTCTAATGACGGAATATATGATGTATTGAATAGGAGGATACTCTCATTTTTTTCCTTTGTAAAGTAAAATGTCTCCGAAATGTTGCTCCTAACCCTGCATCCACAACAATGGCTGAACAATGCCTAATCCCAATAACTTATAAGAAGAAGGTCGTCGAATATTAACGAAACAAAGATGGGAAACAGAGGCGCTTCGCATCAGTGAAACACAGGTTTCGTAAATTAAAGTGCCGGGAAGAGCTTTACAGGTGGGAGCAACAATTGGAAAACTGTTGCACAATGGGAGAAAAAATAAATTTGTTACGAAAAAGACTTATCATAAGTTCAACGAAAGTAGGCAAAAAACAAAATTATTCATGATATAAGTATTAAAAAATGGGCTTTAAAGTACACTCGTCTAGTTAGCTACGACATGTTTCGAGCATCTCATTCCTGGGTAATGAGTTTTAAAATTGGATCAAGAAAGATTTTTGCAAATTTGTATCTAAAAATACCAATGTGAACAAGAAGATATTTATTGTATCGCGAGACGCTTTGTGGAAGAAGTGTCACAATTAATAGAAAGTCATGGCCCAGAGTGCCTGTATAATACTGATCGGTCTGGTTTTCATGAAGAGTTCCATTCTGGCAGGACCCATACAGAATGAAGAGAAAAAGTCGTATCAGCGGAAACACAATCTGTGAATTCACTAACTCATAGCTACACACTACAGGCAATAATTTTGGCAGATGGGCAACTCCTGCCAAAGTTTGCTAGTGGTGTTGAAAAAAAAATGTCAAATTTAGTACCAAATTTGTACACTTTGCCTTCAAAGTCTGGAGAACTGACCAAAGAACTTGTGCAGAAATGGTTACGGGAAGTTTATTATGAGCTAGTACCAGAGTACAGAGTTTTAGTTCTCGATTCGTGGATCGGACAGAAAGAAAGAAAAATTTTAATGCTAAATTTGGGAGTAAGAAAATCATTAATTTTCTAACAATTCTGAAAGGAGCCACTGGACTTATCCAGCCGTTAGATGATTTGGGCTTCCGCACTTGGAAGCAATTTATTCGTCTTTTGTACTATTTAATTTTGTTAAACTCGTTAGACATCAACGTACATTTAAGGAACAACCTTTTAAAAGTGCTATCCTTGACGCACAACCAGTTTTCCTCTCCACGCTTTCGTAGCATGAGGCAGTACAGTTGGTACAAATGTGGCTATGTTAACAAGAAACCTTCACAATATTTGTTAATCCAGTCGATTATTTTTTCAAAAGAACAGCCTTCCGATAATAAATGTAATACTTGTGAAAACGACAGCGCTGTAAGATGTGCATGGTGCACACAGTATTAGTGCTTTGTCCACTTTATTGTAAACAATCACTATTGCACTAATTACAACGAGTAAAAGAACTCGGGCTTGAATTTTCCAAGCCTTATTGGCATCGTTGTTTAAACATCGTCCTTGCAGACAATCCTTTCATGTGCTGTTTTCATATTTATGTTTTGCACATCTGATCGGGAAGTTACCTGGAGCCCGCTAACTATACGCTGCCAGGCTACTGGAGCGGCTCGACAGAGCCCGGTTGGCTCACGTCCGCTGCTTCGCTCCTCCCTACCTCTCCACCACACCACGATACTCCCGCGGCACTTTTAATTTTACGACTTATTTGTTCAATTTTGGCGTTTAAACTTGCACTGGGACATGCAGTGTTCACCTTAGCATTCGACTGCCTCCCATGAACATTCCTACCAAATTTCAACTGGATCCGAGTGTAACACATGTATGTGTTCCCTTGTGAGTATTTCTCGAAGGCAACATCCTCTAAATTCAGACATGAAAGCACTCTTAGGAGTTGTGATAAACGTGGGCCTTATCCCCCTCACGGATATTACTGAGTATTTCTCTAAGGCATGGGTTAGTAAGGTACCATTCATTAAGGACGTATTTCCCTGTGATGAACTTTCACTCCTGTTTTGGAATCTACATTTCGCACACTCTCCACAAAATTAAGATCGTCTCAGAAAAATTCAATATGTAGAGCCTATCTATAATAAAATCAGAGAAAAGTCTATGCTTCATTATACCCCCGGTGAAAAGATTTCTCTTGATGCGAGTATGATATCCTTCAAGGGGGAGTTTCTTTTAAAGTTAAAAACCCAGTAAAGCCCATGAAATTTGGACTCCTGAACGTTTGTTCTGTCTGACAGTAGTAACAGGTATGTGTACTATTTCAAACCTTACACTGGTAAAGAGGAAACTAAACCTAAAAACCACTGCTCTCACTGCTTCTCTTACCAAAGATCCCAAGAACCCTCCTGGCTGTCATGTATATACTGACTGGTATTATATGTCACCACAATTAGCTGACCAACTCCTATCCATGATTATAGTAACAGGTACAGTCATGTCACCCTGTAAAGACATGTCACATCAGCTCTGAAAGAAAAATCTGAGCAAAACGAAGCAAGGAGACATAATTTCATTTCTTAAAGATTCTAAACTTGCTCTGGCATGGAAAGATAAAAGGACAGTTTGCAATGAGCAGTAGCCATAAAGGGTCAAAGACAAATGTTACATCAGTCCCCTCCAAATACCCAAACGACCCAATATAACGGTAGAATACGCGAAGGACATGGGTGGTGTGGATCGTAGTGATCACTATATAGCCTCTTACCACGTCATGTGTAGAACAATAAAGTGGTATAGAAAAATGTTCTTCTAGCTCCTTGAGATAAGCATTGTCAACTCATATCTGCTCTATCATGGTCCAGAAAAACTGTAACTCCAAACCAGTTACACATAGAAAGTTCAGGCAGCGACTTATTGAGTTAATGGTCCTCGAACGGGTGACTTCCAAGCAAATAGAGGAGTGTTCCAAAAGGGGAAGGCCCTCTCTTGGTTCCCCGCAAGAACACCTGAATGGACTACCTCACTTTATGGCTAGGTGGGAGAAAGGTTCCGTAGCTTGTGTCGTGTGTGTAATTTCTAAAAAGCTGTGAAAGTTCTGTATGTTTTGTAGAAAAATTGTGTAGTGTATAAATGTAAATTGCAGTGACTTGTGCCATTAATGAACTAAATGTAAGGACATAAAATAAGAAAATTCAACTTTACAACCAACATATGCTGTTCAACCTTCCAGTATCGACAGGAAAGCATAATGCAGGTGTTGTATAATTAAATTTAGTGCATGAAAAATTTATTCTACATATTTTAAAATTCAGAAAAAAATATTCCGCTCGGAGCCACAAAAGCATCCGCTTGGGAAGGGCTAAAATAAATAAAATGTGATGACTGATACTTGTTTCAAGAGAGACTGTGATGTTGAAATTAACCTCATGCAAGTGAAGAAATTCATTTTGTGGGTACAGGTCTACGGAGGGCAATGAAAATAGCTAGTTTAAAAATAGCAGTATTTCAGATTTTGTTGTCCCTTCTACCTACAATAAGTCGCAAATGCACTCGTTCCAAACAAAACATGTTACTACTAAAATGGAACTTGGTGTGGCATTTCTGCTATTGCAGTTAGTTTTTCTTATCACAGAACCACAGCTTCAGCTAATTTCTAGTTTATTTTGCACCATATCCATCAAAACAACATTAGGTTGGATTTTCTGGCCACAAGGGTTCTGTATCAGAAGGACTATGCCTAATTCTTTCAAGACCCAGAACACTGTTGATTGTAACTGCGAGCTCACTGAATTAGCTTTGCCGCACCTTGTTTCGATCCCACTTACACTACTACCATCCTGGCAGAGTGAAAACCTACAACCTGTTTTCCAGTCAGAGATGGAATCGTGAGGACAATAATTGTGCCGGCTGCCGAAGCCTGTCGCACTCCTGAGGCAATGATTAATGACTGACAGATGAAATTAAATGTTATTAGAGAGTGTCTGGAATGAAAGATGACAGGGAAAACCGGAGTATGCGGAGGAAAAGCTGTCCCGCCTCCACTTTGTCCAGTACAAATCTCACAGAGTGACCAGGATTTGAACCACGGAACCAGTGGTGAGAGGCCGACTCGCTGCTGCCTGAGCCACGGAGGCTCTAAGACCCATTATGAAAATTGTATATGTATAATTGACTACACTGAAATCCATTTTGAAAGATTAAGGAGACTTTGTCAGAGATTTCTGATGTTCAGCAATTCATTGAAAACCATGGGTTTCTGGCAGTAATTCCAGAATCTGCAGCCGACACTTCAGTGATGGAACACCTACCAAAGAGCCTGGTAGCCCTGGATATAAACAACCTACTTTCCATAACTAATTTAAAAATAGCATTATTTCACTTTCACTGTGAAATTTCTTGTGGCAGTTATACATTTTTTTTTCATTTTTCATTTTAGATGCTATGGAGGTAGAGCCACTGACAGCTAGGCTACAGTACTTGATCATACAGAACCTGGTAATGTTATAATGTCTGATAAAGGTTTCCTGAATTGAAACAAAAATTGCAGGAATGGTGATGCATTTACATTTAACACAAAGTTCTCTCCCGAAGAACTAGACGCAACAAATAACATAGCATCAGAGCATATTCATGTGGAACGAGCTATTCAGAAACTGAAAATATACAAAATTCTTAATAAATTTATTATAGATTTATTGCCCCATATGGACAAAATTGATCATGTTGCTGGAATATTAGCAATTTTAAGCACTCCTATAATAAAATTACAAACTGAAGACACAAACAAAATTTACAATAAATTGTGTTACATTGATGATATTCTGTACATGCAGCCAATAAAGTAATTTTATATACCAGCAGTGTTCAAAAAAAAAATCTTTCCAATGTTGTAATGACATTGCAAGAAAATTGTCATTTCTTTGAATGTTCACATTTACACTCCCCAGGAATACACAAATAAGTCACATGATTTGAGGTTCAGTTCACATAATGACACTTGATCTGTGTATAATAAATGTGTGACTCTTTCAGAATGATATATCGCAATGGAAGTAACAAAAGGTAGGGTACATTGCACATATTTCTAATATAAATAATTAGTTTCTTTGCACCTGAAAAGGGACACTTCATTTCTAGCATTTTAAGCTTGTGTTGCAATGCAAGTCCAAGTCCACTGTACTCATGCCACATTTTCGCAAATGACCGATCGCCTAGCAGCTACTGTTGCCGAGAAATCAGCATCAAAAACAAACACACTGTGGGTTTCAGCTGGTGTCATCATAGCGTACTTGCAATGGCATGATCCTATCAGCTGGGAGGTCCGTGTTCAAGTCCCTCCCCTGGCAAAGTTTTTTCTTTGATTGGTGTTCTCAAGCCGGTCTTAAACCACTTGCAGATTTAGCACCACTGCTTTGCAAAGCCCATTTGAATTTGCCCTCAAAGCAATCTGATTGGCTAACTTCAGCAGCTGATATGACAACAGCGCAAGATACTGAATTATCTTTCTCAAATTATATATCTGCATGACCAACCCTCTAACTCTCATATACCTGGTTAACACACAACTTAACAAAACGGCCATCTCATCAAGAATTGTTAACACTAACAACTTGTTAATACTTGTGTTAAGTTAACATGGCAGCAGCCCTGTGTTAAACCTCCTAACAGCTGTTAAAATTTCAAAATGGTAGCATGTCGAAGACGTAAGTTTGAAGCTTTCCTGCTGTATGAAGACTATAAACTGAAGAAGGCGTAGGAAGATTTATGCTGCACAAAGCGGAGGTTGGACAGCTTTTTCTCCAGTTACTCCGGTTTTCCTGTCATCTTTTGTTCCAGCAACGCACTCCAATATCTTTTCATTTCATCTGCCAGTCATTAATCGTTGCCCCAGAAGAGTGTGACAGGCTTCGGCAGCTGGCACAATTCCTTTCCTCACAGCTAGATGGGAGCTTCATTCATTCCATTTCTGATCCAGTTGAAACTGGAAACAAGCTGTGGATTTTCTTTTTTCATCCCCTCTGTAAATTATATTTGAATGGACCCCTGCAAATTTAAAATGTATTTATTATTATTGTTATTACTCATATCCCTCCAAGGAAATGTCGTATCTACACCACTGATTCCAAAATACCGCTCTGAGCGCTTTTTGTGAAGAAACAGAAGACACTTTCAAACGTATTCAGAAATTTCACAGAGACGTATTAATTTGTCTTTAACAGTTGTTTCATAAGAAATGTTTGAAATATGTTTGTGAAATGGGAGACTTTTTTTTTTTTTTTTTGCTATTGGTTTTACGTCGCACGGACACAGATAGGTCTTATGGCGACAATGGGGTAGGAAAGGCCTAGAAGTTGGAAGGAAGCGGCTTTGGTCTTAATTAAGATACAGCCCCAGCATTTGCCTGGTGTGAAAATGGGAAACCACGGAAAACCATCTTCAGGGCTGCCAACAGTCAGATTCAAACCCACTGTCTCCCGGATGCAAGCTCACAGATGGACGCCTCTAACCAAAGTGTTAAATTAATAACAATTGTTAACATTCATGAAGTAAAATTAAACACAGAGTTGAAGAAACTGGGCATGGATCTTCCTCTTTCTGACATTTTTCCCAATTTATTCAGGTCTGCACTCGATGTAGAATTGTCCCGGTTTTATGGTCAAGTGCCCCTCCGGATGCCAGTCCTGTATGGGAGGATGTTTTTACTATTACTTATTTTTGTGGTGGGTGGTAGTGTTGCATGTAGATTAAGACAAACACCCAGTTCCTGAGCCAGAGGAATTAACCATTCTCAGTTAAAATCTCTTACCCAGCCAGGTTTTGAACCAAAGACCAGCATACTGATCATTCAGCCAGATAGCCATACTGTTAACAATGTTATACAGGGTGATCAGAAACAACATGAACTAGGTATTTGAGTGTTAGAATGTTGGTCATACTGGTAAAAAAAATTTAAAAATAATTCTATGTCTAGCACCATTATCATTTTATCAGCTGCTGAAGTTAGCCAATCAAATCACTTCGCGGCCAAATTCAAATGGGCTTTGTGAGACGGTGTTGCCAAATCTGCATGTTGCTTAATACCAGCTTGAGATCCATGCCAAGAAATCAGCGACAAACGCAAACACACCCTGGATTTCAGCCTGTGGCTATGGCACAATCGTATCAGCTAGGAGGCCTGTGTCCAAATCTTACCACTGGTGAAGTTTTCGTTTTTCCATTGGTGCTCTCAAGCTGATCTTAGGCAATGTGCAAATTTAGCAGCCCCGGATCGCAAAGCCCATTTGAATTCACCTGCGAAGTGATCTGATTGACTGACTTCAACAGCTGATAAAGTGACAATGGTGGGAAGGAGCAAAAATTGGTTTACAGATTTTATTTCAAAAAACTAAATTTATGACAGATGAGAGATTATTATTATTATTATTATTATTATTATTATTATTATTATTATTATTATTACTATTATTATTATTACTACTACTGCTACTACTACTACTACTACTACTCTGTTGATCCTTGTCCGTTCTTCCGTTCTTTGATGTCAACCAGCCAGGTTCTTATCTTGTGACCAGCACCACACTTGCCCTTACTTTTTCCTCGTATTATTGGCTTCAGAAGGCTTCCTTACATAATATGCCAAGGGTACTCTATTTTGCAGTGATTAATCAAAGACAAAAGTTCACGGCCTTTTTAAAGACTTTAGTGTTTCTCATCCTTTGTGTCCATGGTATATGAAGCATTTATAGTACATAGAAGGAAGTATTCTAATTTGTATAAATTCTCACCTGCTACAACTGTTATTATCTGTATTGTAGTGGATAAATCTAAAGAATAACCCACCTTGAAAATATTACCTGGTTTCAGCTTAAGAAATTTGATTTATTAATGATGTAGATGTACTAGATTTGTTTCAGTGTATAATATTTCTTAACCTATTACAGATCCTATCAGAACATCGCCAAAAAACTGGACAGTATTTTCCTACTTGGACATATCTGCACTACCCATTCTGACTGTGCGTTGGCAGCAGCCTCCATCTTCTATTGCTGCAAGGTTCTATAATGTCAGTATTATTAGCAATGCAACTTCTGATGTTCTGGATACTAAAATTGTTCCTGCAGACCGAAACAGAAGTCAACAAGCTGTAAATTTCAATGGTCAAGAGCTGACTGGGAGCGTGTACATTGCTATAAAAATTATTTTTGATAATGGTGTTGAAGGCTCCATAAGCAGATCTCCAGTTTTATTCCTGGGTAATTATCTAAAAATCTCTCTTCTATTTACGTACATAGTGGGTGTCCTCTTAACCAGCCTGCTTGGAACCTTAGTTGGATAATGAAATAGCCATTCAAACCAAAAATATTAAAATAAAGGGCCTATCTAAGAATTTTACTAATATTTCATTGTGTTTTAAAACTGTTTCACCGGGCGAGTTAGCCGTGCGCGTAGAGGCGCGCGGCTGTGAGCTTGCATCCGGGAGATAGTAGGTTCGAATCCCACTATCGGCAGCCCTGAAGATGGATTTCCGTGGTTTCCCATTTTCACACCAGACAAATGCTGGGGCTGTACCTTAATTAAGGCCACAGCCGCTTCCTTCCAACTCCTAGGCCTTTCCTATCCCATCGTCACCATAAGACCTATATGTGTCGGTGCGACGTAAAGCCCCTAGCAAAAAAAAAAGAACTGTTTCAAAACTTATTAATCTTACAAGGTTTGTTTAATTACAGTAATATGCAATATTAAAAATTATTTAAACAAGGAAAATAAAATAAGAGTTAAATTCATACCAGTATGATTGTCTGCCATGATATGAAATATTAGATACACTTCATGGACAAGTGGGTGTATTTTTGTTTTTTCTTTCACATCGTAGTCAATTATCATTAATCATTCAATCAGTCAATACTAATCTGCATTTAGGGCAGTCGCCCAGGTGGCAGATTCCCTATCTGTTGTTTCCCTAGCCTTTTCTTAAATGATTTCAAAGAAATTGGAAATTTATTGAACATCTCCCTTGGTAAGTTATTCCAATCCGTAACTCCCCTTCCTATAAACGAATATTTGCTCCAATTTGTCCTCTTTAATTCCAACTTTATCTTCATATTGTGATCTTTCCTACTTTCTTCCTTATTTGTCTACTAATGTCATTCCACACCATCTCTGAATGCAAACTTGTGCAAAAATTTATATTCTATTGTTAAATTACTAAAACCTATAATACCAGTTACATTAACTTAACTCATGAAACTGAATTGACTTCCAGTTATTTGTAACACTTTTTTGTGTCCAATTATTTTTTGAAGTTATGCCATTTCCTCATAAATATAGCATCTATAGCAGATGATTCTCTTTTTAGTGAACTTATTCCACCCTAGGAAACCGGAAGAGACATTCACCAAGTTAGCCAGTTAAGAGGGTGTCCATTACATTATTCGGTATGTGGGTTGCTCTTTATGGGCCCAATTAGTTTATGCACTGAAATCATAATTTAGCCATTTTCAGGATTTGTTTAGCATGTGGCGTTTAGTGCTGAGACAGTCCGAAGACATGTTTGTCTTCTGTTTGAAGATGCTCGTGGGGTACTGCCTGGCTTTGTGTGAGATGATGGTAATGAGGTGTGAAGTGAGAGAGGAGGCGAGGCCCTGGGGATGGGAGTGTAATACTCTATTCTTGTGAACAGGCATTAATTTATTTATATATTGACGAGCAGTAGATTTTTGCGGATATGTTACATTATCACATCTCATGTCAGCTTTCACGTTCAATATCTTGAGCCATTCAATGTACTGGTGATGCAGAACTTTTATTAGATGTTTATAAAATGCTACAGATACAAAGTACATGTTTTGTTTCTCTTGTTGCATTTCTCATAATTAACTCATTTCCCTATTACAGTGCCCGAGTCATCTTACACTGCGTTGTATCTCACTGTTGGCATATTCTTACTTGGAGCTGCCTCCCTGTTTATTATGATTAGCTGGTTGCAGAGTGAACGCAAAGGTAATATCTTTTCCAGGTAGCTATGAACTGATAAGTTCCCTCATTAATAAATCAAATGTGTACATTTTTTATACTATTATTTTTATTTGCCTTGATGAGTTTATGTGACCTTTGTATTGTGTACCATCTTTGTTATTTGTAATCATTGAAAATGAATGGATTTCTCCACAGATCAGATGAAATTAATATAAATCACATCATGTATTCAGTCATACAATTGGTTTGTCCCTCTAATGAGTCTTATAAATGAATCCATCTTGGGCTATAATTTTAGCTGCTTCATTATTAGACCAGTAAAACTGTAGACCAGTAAAACTGAAGAACATCTTCATAAATGTGAGGGCATTTTCTAGGTACAGTATTTTGCCCTTAAGTATTTCAGTCATTAAACTGCCTTGTCTCAGTCCCCTAGCTGTGTTGTTCTTCTGTTGTTTTTATTGATGAATTTTTCATTGACTCGCTTGAGTATCTACATCAATCAACCTTTTCCACCCAGCTTAATTTTTTTTCAAACATCGCCTAGGTGGGTAGATTCCGTAAGTGTAAATAAATTCAACCATTTTCCCGTGATGGTAAAATAAACAGATAAACAGACACAAAAACTAAAAGCCTCTGATGTGTGTGTGTGTTGGGTATTTAGCCCGAAGGCTGGTTTCCTCCTCTGCGGTTCCGCCAACAGCTGTCATAAATAGCCTAGGCGTCACCAAAGAGGCGTACTAGGGAAATGAGGAGTGAGGTAGTTTCCCGTTGCTTTCCTCACCAAGCCAGCCGCTGCTATTACATATCAGTCTGCCAAGCCCACTGAAATGCATGCACCAACCGATCTATGAGCGATATTTTCACACCATTCATAACAGGGACTATGGTCGTAATTGACCTGAAACAGATTAATATCTCAAAAATTTAAAAAACAAAAAGCAAATGTACAAGCAGCAGACCCCTACAATTTTATTTTTATGGGTAATGCCAAGTGTGCATTTCTCAAAGAAACGTAGGACAATTACTCTATTTTTAAATACCGGTAGCACTTGATTCTTGTAGGGAGAAGTTAATGGTTATTTTTGGTCTATTGATGTAGGCTTTCCTTTAAATCAAAATGTGTATTCTGTGTATAATTCTTTAGCTCGTTGATCACTCAGTAGCCTGTGTGATAATATTCTGGAATATTTCAGATACGTCCATCTAATTGCTATGAAATAATTCCATATAGAATAGAGTGAAAATGTTGGACTTTCTTGGAAATAAAACTCAAGTGTTGTGTTTTCTTATCAGGCACACGAACTACTACATTACATTGGCCGTCTCCTAAAGTACAGTATTTATAGCTCGAAAGGGACTCCATTGTTGGACACGCTAGTGAATGGTCAGCTGTTGAAGGTGCTCTCTCTTCATAATGATACAGTAGTTATTACGTAGCATAACAGAAAAATTTGGTGTGTGAGTGATCCAATTAGTGGAGTAAATAATTTGTGTTCGGTGTCTTTTGGAAGTAATCAAGATTAGTGATTTTTTTAAAAATAAGTTTTATGTTCAGTAGCTCTGTTGGTGTTCGGTAGATTATGTACTGTAGGTTATGTAGAGTAAGTTTACTTTGTTTCATATTTGGGTTGGGGGAAATAGAAAAATAATATTCCATTTTTTGTTTAAATATCTATAGTTTTATAAGTAGGATTCCTATAAAGACTGGTTATTATATGGAGTTGTACCTTCCGCAGTTTTTACATTTGTATTTGTATAGATACTAGACACAATATTTTGCATACCACTTCAAGATCCATTGCACTTATCGCAAAGGAAACAGTTTCTTTAAATAAACACTACAAAACAGGTAGCAGTACAAATTTAATTAAAGAAAATAAAAAGACTTTCAAGAGAATATATGATATTTTACTGACAGCATAGTTAATGGTCTTTGCATTGGTAATTATTGCTGCTCTTTTTATTAAAATATTGCACTGTTAACATATAGTCCAGTAAATCAGCAGATCCTACAGTATATTTTGATATTTGTAGTTCAAATTTCCAGTATCGTTTCAAGAGAAATTATTGAGTCACTGCTTTGAACATCTTCCATTGTACGTTAGTATTTCAGCAGTTAAGGGCAGTTTTAATATCTATTGGCATGTAGTAGAAAAATAACAATCTGTCTATTAAGTATTTGGTTTTAACTTCAGTTAATTGTTTCATTTAACCTGTTGTAATCAGAAGTTGCCTGAGTGCATTTTAGAGTTGTAGTGTAGCTATTTTATTAGATAGTATCTTGCTTGCTTTATTGGTGTGTAATCCTTTTGTAATCTTTTTGACATTTCAGCATTTAACTTAAGAACAGGTTTCATTTCTGTTAGAACATAGTAGGTTAAAATAATAATAACAATAATCTGTCTACATTTAGTTTAAACTGTGTATATAGTTTGTTTTTATGATAAGGATATGCCTGAGTAGTACTGTAGTGTAGTTGCAGTATTTTATTACTTGTATCTTGCTTGCTTTGCTGTTGCGTAGTCCTTGTGTAGTATGCATAATTTCTTTCCGTTTATTTTTATAAATTTGCAGAATATGTTATCGTATTTATAATATTTCATATGTCAGTGGAGATTAAAAGAATAGCTAAGGAATTGCAGGTGTGGGGGCTGTGGATGTGACATTAAGAAGTGTGAGGGAAGAGAGAGACAGTTTGAGAGAGAGAATTTTGGGTTCTAACGTAGGGCAGGAATATGAGCAGTCTCCCTCAAACAATGTACAGGGCACGGTTGGAAGACAGGAAGGATGGGGAGAAATTGTGGAAGACAGATTGGCTAATGTTTCAAGAGGAAGGAAATGAAAGGCAAGCAGAAATATGTACTAATATAGTTGGAGATCTGCAGGATCTGGGTAATGCAGCACAGGAGAAGTTTCAGGGAGCGGCGTGTGTTATAATTCCGATACTGTGTGGGAGGGTTACTGACTGGACGGATAGGTGATCGGGACTTTTGCCCGACTCCTTGGCTGAATGGTCAATGTATTGGTCTTTGGTTCAGAGGGCTCTGGGTTCGATTCTCGGCCATATCAGGGGTTGTAACTTTGCAAGGTTAAATCCTCTGGTTTGAGAACTGGTTATTTGTGTTCATTTTAATACACTTGTCTTAATCTACGAGGGCAAGTCAATAAGTATTTGCAATCAATTTTTATAATTTACTACAAAAAGAGTACACACTTTATATTGATATTATTTTTCAACATTGTCACTCTGCTTTTCAATGCACATGGCCCACTGTTTCACAAGCTTTCTGATACCCTGTGCAAAAAGGTTTTTGGTTGCACAAGCCACGTATGCACCACTTCCTTCACCTGTTGATCGGAGCTGAATTGGCGGCCTGTTAGAGCATTTTTTAAGTGGACCAAACAGATGGTAATCCAATGGGGCGAGATCGGGACTGTACGTAGGATGTTCCAACACCTCGAAACGCAGCATCTGAAAAGTTTGACTGGTGTGGGCGGTGGTATGTGGACGTGCATTATTATGCAACAAAAGAAGTCCTTCCAATAATTGACCTCTGTGTTTGTTGCAAATTGCAGGTTTCAGTTTGTTTACCAGCATATCACTGTAACATTTACTGTTTACTGTTTCCCCCTTTTCCTGGTAATGTTTCAGGATTGGCCCTTGAGAGTCCCAAAACACTGTGAGCATCAGTTTTCCTGCAGAAGGTTGACTCTTGAATTTCTTTTTGACTGGAGATCCGGGATGCTTCCATTCCATACTCTGACATTTGCTCTTTGGTTCGAACTGGTGAACACATGTTTCATCTCCAGTGATGATCCGTTTCAAAAATGTTTCACCTTCATTAGCATGACAGTCCAGTAGGTGCTGACAGATTCTCACATGATTGTGTTTCTGCTCTTCATTGAGTTGTTTTGGAACCCATCTCGAACAGACTTTGTGAAAGTTAAGCTTGTTATGCATGATTTCATATGCAGAACCATGGCTAATGTGTTTGCCACATCATCAACAGTTGCTCTTCTGTTATTCAGGATCATATCACACACTTGTTCAATATTGGCATCAGTTACGGCTGCAGATATTTTCCTCATCTTTCATGCTCGTGCGCCCCTTTTTGCACTGTTCAGTCTACTGGTAAACACTTCGCTGTGGCAAAACATTGTCCCCATATTATGCTGCAAGTCTTCTATGACTTTCTGCTCTGGTACACCCTCAGACCACAAAAAACGGATTTTGGAATGCTGTCCTTCCTTGGTGTTAACAGATAGTGGCACGGCCATCTTTACGTCGCAACAGCGCAAGCTGTACTGATCTGATAATGCTCAAACCTACCATAGACGTAGACAACAGTGCCCTCTAGTGGCTGGTGAGCATGATGTGAGCACGCAACATCATAGAACCAATCTTAAGATATTTAGAGCAAAATTGCAGGTACTTGTTGACTTGCCTTCATATATACAACACAACCGACCACCTAGAAACATGCAATAATGAATGCGTCCCTTCACATAGGGTTGGTATCAGAAAGGGCATCTGGCCGCAAAACTAGGCCACATCCATATCAAGTGCCGATTCCAATAAATTGGGAATGGGGCCGGGAAGAAGAATGGAATGGGTTTGTGGGAAACTGGGAGTGAGATTTGTAACCCCTTAATGAGTGGGTAGGAGATAGGGATCTGCACTCAGATGGCCTTCACTTGTGTTGTAGTGGTACTTTTAAGTCAGGAGGTTTGTTTAGAAGGGTTATATATTCACAGAAACAGGGTGGACTAGGGAGCTGTGATGCGAGTGCAGGGAGCTGGAAGTCAAATAAGGATGACATAAAGTTGTTGGTATTAAGCTGTAGAAGTGATGTAAGGAAAGGAATAGAATTAATTTAATAGATATATTGTAATAGGAGTAGAATCATGGCTAAGAAGTGATATTATGAAGGCAAAATTCTTCTCTCAGAACTGGAGTGTTTTTTGCAGAGACAGAAGAGATTTGATAGAAGGGGGAGTATTCATACTGGTGAAAGTAGAATTTGTAAGCTACCATATGAAAAAGTTAAGGATGAAAAACGTGAAATTCTAGGTGTAAGGTTTAGCTCTAAAGATAATAGGCAACTTGCTGTTTTTGGAGTGTGTAGACCTGGAAGGGATGACGCAGAATTATTTGATAAGATAATCAGCTATGTGGCAAAAGACACAGAAAGGAATGTGATGGTAGCAGGTGATCTCAGTTTACCAAATTTCTACTGGGAAGGAAATTTCAGTTCCATCCTCGATCACATGTTTTTCAAGAAACTGTATCTCGCAAAAGGACGGCTACGGCATACTTACGGATCATGAAAAGCGATCTGGAAAAGCAATTGGCTATGAACTTGCATAAGGGATCATTTTAGCATCGAATTCGGATGGTATTGTTTTAAGAATCCTCGGAAATCATAAAGCAGAGCATGTCCACAACAATTGGAAGGAGACAGAGTGCATTTCGGCAGCTCTACTTGAAGACGGAACGCGTTTCTTCAGTTAAGCATACATGCCAAACGTCTACATTATGTTCAGGGTTAGATGTTTACTTTTTTTGAGTTTATTGCCAAACAGGTTTTTGGCACTTTCATCAGGGCACTGTATAGTCACTGGGCTTTCAGGCAGGAATCAAAACTGTTCCCTCTTAAGCAACACAAATTTAGCATTTCAATGTTATCGTATACGATTATGTTCAGAAACAGATCAGAGGTAAGGCTTTTCAGGCGTTTGCTCTATTAACCAGTGTTTCGTCTTAGGTCTGACACTAGACTCATCAGAGTGAGATGTATCAGACCCTACCCACTGATGCTGGGGTGTATGCAGGTGAACTTATCAGAAGCCCATTATAAGAGGCACAGTCTGATAACTGCATCAAAGAATTTGCCGAAAGCGCTGCTAAAATTATCCAAATAAAAGAAGGTAGGTCGGACGACAATTTCGTGTAACCAGAAAATGCCTCATGTAGACGTGGATATCCGTAGTAAACAATGTTGTCATTCTGGAATGAAATGGAAAGCTAACTTGATGACGGAAAGTTAGGCCGAGAGTATATCACTGAAAACTATATGTTGAATAATGTGTGCTTACTCATTCTCAAGATGTAACGTATGTCCTAACGTATCTGCAGCGTTAGTCTGTTTGAAGTTCCTACTTCTAGTGTAGTATCGACACTGTGGAGGTGCTGGGAGTGCTGAGGGGAAGAGGGGGGTACCGGTAGGCGGAGCTTTTAACTGTCTTGTTCTTGTCCTGTGACGCCTTAGTTTTGATATTCTGTTTTCCAAAAGTGATATATATATATTGTTCAAGCTTTTTATCAATAAGAATAAACCAGGCGAGTTGGCCATGCGCGTAGAGGCGCGCGGCTGTGAGCTTGCATCCGGGAGATAGTAGGTTCGAATCCCACTATCGGCAGCCCTGAAAATGGTTTTCCGTGGTTTCCCATTTTCACACCAGGCAAATGCTGGGGCTGTACCTTAATTAAGGCCACGGCCGCTTCCTTCCAACTCCTAGGCCTTTCCTATCCCATCGTCGCCATAAGACCTATCTGTGTCGGTGCGACGTAAAGCCCCTAGCAAAAAAAAAAAAAATTTATCAATAAGAGCCATTTCAGTGTCAGGCATGGATTATTTTTTAAAAAACAAGGTGTGACAATTACTTTTAGACGAACATTTCAATTTTTCTAATGTTTTTAGTATAAGTTCTGTTTTATTCAATATTTTTGTGCTGTAATCATTTTGCATCCACAGTATCAACACTTGTGAATATTCATCAATACGTTTTATGTAAACTATTATGATTCCTTAGGCCAGTGTGTGTTTAAAGATTGATTGAGGCTGATGATGCCCAATAAATAGTGGGCGAAACATGTACCATTCAAATTTCTGGTAATTTCTATGTGTTTTTAACCACACAATAGTGGAATAAATTGTATTGAATAGGTGGTATTAAAATTACTCCTTGTATAAACTTTGTGATTAACTTCTGATGTGCCGACCCAGAATCTCTTTCCACCGTAAATAGCCTCTGCATTGTCCAGTTTCATCCGCAATCTTTCAGATCGATCCATTGCTACACAATTCCAGAGTGTGATCTCCAAGTAACTGACATCCAGTCCAGCTATCACAAATAATGTGGAGCAAGAATGGTCAACAATTCAAACTGTTCTCCTTGAGTCAGCTCAAAGAAATTATGAGTTCATAGATGCCAAATGGGAAGCTCTTATATTCCTTCAACAAGATCAATCCTCCAGCTTGAAGGAAACCCATTTGCAAGATCTTCAACGGAAGTGCCAGACTCAAATCAGGGAAGTGAGGAACAACTTGCAGCAACAGAAAACTCAAGAATTTTAAAGGTTATCCAATGCCCAAGACCTGCAAAACTTCTATACAGAGCGTATGATTTGGTTTGTACTTAAGACTAGATCATACGTAATTGTTGTCAGTAAGGATCAAAAATGAAACTTATAGCATATGATTCTATACAGGAAGTAAAGAACATTATGTACCACTTTGTTCTTCAGTAGGAACTTTGAAATCAGCCGATAGTACTACCACCTTTACTGATAGGAAGGAAATGCTTGGAGTGCTAGAAACAACACTTCTCCACTGTTTTAAATCGCAACTCAACCACAGCTGAGGACTTCCTCTGAGATGTGCCATAACAGCCCCCTCAGTCATGGATATGGATGGTAATGCCACTGTCACACCAGGAATTCTGTGAGACAAACTGAAACCCAGAAAGGCTCCTTAACCAGACAACATTCCAGTGGAGTTGATTCAAGACAGAGGCTTATCCTTAAAAGCAAAGGTTTTTAGAGTAATCCTTTTAATCGGGGAAACTCAGCGAGTACCTGGTGACCTGAAGAATGCTGCTATCATTATATTCAAGAAAGGTGTTCGCGGTATATGTGGCAACTATTGCGATATATCTCTGGCAAACTTCTTGCAAGGATTCTATTTCACTGTCTCCTGGTTGTCTCTGAGAAGATTCTGCCAGAGTTTCAGTGTGGTTTTTGTCCCTCAAGATGCACAATTGACATGATCGTCTGTGCATGGCAGCTCCAAAAAAATGCAGAGAACAGCCACCTCTCTACTTAGTGTTTTATGGCTTGAAAAGGCCTTTGACTGTCCTGAGGCGTGCTATGTGGACAATGTTGAGCTGCTTTCGTTGCCCCGAATGCTTTGTTGGTGTGGTTCAAGCACTGCATGATGGTATGTTTGATCAAGTTCTCTATCAGAAAAACATCTCTGATGGTTTTTGTATCACACATGGATTGCAGCAAGGATGTGTACATCACTCTTTGCTCTGTGCTTGGCTGCTGTGCTTTATGGTTCATCATGTACCAACACTTCTGGCATTTATTTTGCCTCTTCAACTTGATGAGACTTTGCTCATGTTACTTAACTCATGTGATCATGAAAACTGAATTGCAGTATGCTGATGGTATTGCCTCACCTGCTCTTACCCCTGGGGAGCTGCAATAATCAGTCAATAGTTTCAAGAGCACATATGTTTGTTTTAGCCTTACCATCAATGCACAAAAAAAACCAAGGTTCGTGTCTAAACGATGCACCTCAGGATTAGATGTGGAAAACAGACACTGTGCTGTTCATTTGGCATTTGGTCAGCTATCCAACTGGATCTTTAGGAATAAAGATTGAACAGTTCAAACCAAACTCATGGTGTATAGAGCAGTCTTCATCACAACATTACTCAATGGATATAAAATCTGGACCCTGTACTGCCATGACATCACAAATCTTAAATGTTTTTATCAGCAGAAACTTTGTTCAATCTTAAATATCAAATGGGAGAACCATGTCTCCAAATTTGCAGGTATTGAGAAAGCATGCATGAAGAGTGTAGAAGTTTCTGTCATTGGCCTAATGAGGACTGGGTGCATGTGCCATATGAGTGACACCATGCTTCCTGGCGATTCCTCTATGGTGAACTTTCCTCAGGAACAAGACCACATGGTACCCCTTTGAGGCATTATAAAGTCCAGCTTAAACAAATCATGAAGGTCACAAACATCAACCCACAAACCTGGGACACACTTGCCAAGGATCACACTCTTTGGCAAAAAGGTTAGCATGCTAGCCTATGGTCACAGGGGTCCCGGGTTCGATTTATGGCAGGGTCGGAAATTTTAACCATAATTGGTTAATTTCGCTGGCACGGGGGCTGGGTTTATGTGTCGTCTTCATCATCATTTCATCCTCATCACGACGCGCAGGTCGCCAATGGGTGTCAAATCAAAGACCTGCATCTGGCGAGCCAAACTTGTCCTCGGACACTCCTGGCACTAAAAGCCATACACCATTTCCATTTACTCTCTTTGACACCAAACCACCTCTACTACTGTCAAACTATTTGAGCAAAAACATCACAGGCATGAAGAAGTTAAATGACAGGTATGCATACTCCATCAGATTCATCCATATCCTCCGCTATCCGTCTATTGCAGTCTGTGTGGATTAATGTTTCACGCTAGAATTGGAGGTTCAGTCATCAGAAGTACAAACACAAACAGCATTTTGTGCTAGTGAATTGTAAGCAGAAGAATTTGTATACTCTAAAACAAGTAGCAGCTAATGAATAAATAAAATGCAGAATTGTGTGTGACTGCAAAGAGACGTTGACAATGTTGTGAGATGGACAGCAGGTAATAGTATGATGTTAAATAGGGTGAAAAGTCAGGCTGTCCTCTCACTTTTAATTATTGCATGGATGGGGTAAAAGTTCCTTACTGTAAGTACGTAGGTATTAATGTAAGGAAAGGTCTTCATTGGGATGATCACATAAATGGGATTGTAAATAAAAGTTAGAGATCTCGTCATATGGTTATGAAGGTATTTAGAGGTTGTAGTAAGGATGTGAAGGAGATGACCTCTAAGTCATCATAGGTAATATATCTCACATTATTCCGTATTGAAGAGCAAAAGGTTTCCATCTATTCAATACTTATTTATTGTAACCTTAAAAAAGTTACATATATTTGAAACTAATTTTGGTCATGCTAGAGACCATCATCAGTCAAAGGCAAGAAATGGATTACAATAGATAAAATTGATGAAATGAGAGTGTTGCTGACATGTGGTGCAAGACAAGTAAAGAGTTGAATGATAAACACTCATCACGATCACCCTTTTTCTGTGTAAGTTTGACCTGGTCTTTTTGGAGGTGCATTCTTCAGATTGGAAGAAAACATTGAGAACTTACACTAGAACAAGTGTGATCGTGATGAGTGTTTATTAATTAACTCTTTACTTGTCTTGTACTGAATGTCAACAACACTCTCTTACTTCATAAATTTTATTATAATTCATGTCTTGTCTTAACTTCATGATTTTGACAGAAGATGGTCTCTAGCAATACCAAAACTAGTTTCAAATATATGTAACTGTTTGTTTTAGGTTACAACAAATGGGTATTGAATAGGTGGAATCCTTTTAGCTCTTGTTTTACTTTATGTAAGTCATTGGTTAGATCCTAATTAGGGTATGGTCCAGCGTATGGGACCCTCTCCAGGATTACTTGATTCGACAACCAGAGAAGATCCAAAAGAAAGTAGCACAATTTGTTCTGGGTGATTTCCAACAAACGAATAGTGTTAATGAAAGTGTTGCAAAAACTTAGGAGTAAGGAGACGAGCTGCTCGACTAAGCAGTATGTTCCAGTCTGTCAGCAGAGGTGGCGTGAAATGGCATTAGCATACAAATAATCTTGAATGAATTTTTTAAAAGTAGGAAAGATATGAAGGTAAGGTTGAAATTCAGGACGAAATGGGGCAAATATTTGTTTATAGGAAGAAGAATTAGGGATTGGAATAATTTCCCAGAGGAGTTGTTCGATAAATTTCCAAATTCTTTGAAATAAGTTAAGAAAACCCTGGATAAACAACTGATAGGGGCCTGGGTGACGGCCCTAAAAGCGGATAACTGTCGGTCGGTCTATAGAATTTATTTCTTTTTTTGCTATCAGTTTTACATTGCACCGACTCATACAGGTCTTATGGTGGTGATAATATAGGGCAAGGCTGGAAGTGGGAAGGAAGTGACTTTAGCTTTAATTAAGCTGGTGTGAAATTGGAAAACCACAAAAAACCATCTTCAAGGCTGCCACTAATAGGGTTTGAATCCACCATCTCTCAAATGCAAGCTAACAGCTACATGGTCCGAACTGCATATAGCCTACTCACTCGACAGTAGTATTAAACGTAAAATCCATTGAACTAACATTGTGTTCTCAATTGGTCTTGTTAGAACTGTAGAATCAAAATTATTTTAAATTTGTTTTAAAATAAATATTATGAAAAACTTCGGCCTGAATGCTGGTTCATTCATTGAGAAGCTTAATATTACCAGGATGCATTTGATCAAGTTGATTGTTAGAAAAGTATTAGAGGTTAGTGCATGTTTCCATGTAGAAACCAGGAATATTTGGGTTTGAGTTTAAAGGATTTCCAATATTTACAGCCCAATGCATATAGAAGCATCTTTGCAGTTTGCAAATTTGAAGGAATTAAAATTTATTTTTAGGGGAGGTTGATTGAAAATGTATTTTAAAAATATTTGGAAGACTGAAACACATTGCCAAGCTGAATAGCTCAGACAAAAGATCGCTGGCCTTTGAGACCAACTTGACAGGTTCAATCTTGGCCTAGTCTGGTGGTATTTTAAGGTGCTTTAATACTTTTGCCTCTTGTCCATGGATTTACTGACACACAAAGGAGTACCTGTGGGACAAAATTCCAGCACCTTGGCATCTTGGAAAACCTTAAAATTGGTTAGTGGGGGTAAAAGCAATATTATTATTATTATTATTATTATTATTATTATTATTATTATTATTATTATTATTATTATTATTATTAAATACATCATGGAGAAATCAGAAGTCCTTGATAAGTGCTTTAATTTTTTTCTCTTTCATGGTGTTCAGACTTAACTCTACCATTTTCCTTTAGTGAGTTATGGTTTTTATTTTGTTGATAGGTGATCATCCAGTAGTTCTGGTCCTTTATAAGCATGTCAGAAACAGTCATGTGAAGGCTCTGGCTGCCTTTGCGAACTGTCTAAAGGAAGTAACTCAAGCCAAAGTCCTGCTCGATGAATTAGATATCCCAAAATCAGATACCAAGGTAAGTGATGTTTGCCAAACCTCAGTAACATAAATATACTATATTAACTGCTGTGTTTCTTTTTTATTTCACATTGGATATTTTTAAGCTTATTTGTGATATACAGTACTCTCTTACATCACAAGGTATGAGAGATTTCTAACTTAACCTATCCTTACATTCTAGATTAGAGCAGAACTCACTTTTCTCTAACTATGACGATTGGTTCATTACAATCCAACTGTATAGTATTTTTTTTAATGGACTCTTGCATTGTATGGCTCCAAAAGCTAGACTCTGCACAGGGCAGAAATCAGCTGCCCTGGGAGCATTTGAAATGTTGTGCTTCTGTAGAATGAAGGAAATCTTGTGGAAGGATAAGAACTCTAATTCCGAGATCTTTGAGATGGTAGACCAGAGCAGATCTCTAGTATACCTCATATGTAAGTGGTATTTGTCTTGATGGGAACATGCAATGTGCCATTCAGAATTTATACAGACATTTGCAAGAGAAAAGACACCACATGGATGGCCAAGATACAGCTCCTTCAAACATTCATGAATGACATACCATATTTACTCACATATCAGCCACACCCCTAATTTTTTGACTGAATGTTTGCATACATTTTTGCACCGATTAAGAGCCACACATCTATTTTGAGAGCTTGCTGCAAAAATGTGTGTCTGCAATAAAAAACGGAAAGGGCCACTGCCGCGGAGAGTCTAAGCTAACCATGGGAAGTTGTTGGTAAATATTTGTTATGGCAAATGTTGACAGTTACACAGTTTCATTCAAGCTAAAGAAAGTGAAATTTGTGAAAGAAAATTATAACAGAGCAGCGGGTTGTTAGTTTTCTGTTCACAAAAAATAAGTGAGAAATTGGAGAAAACAGCAAGTGGCATTTTGTGGCCCAAAACAGGGCACGTTCTTGGGTGTTAAGGAAGCGTTACTGGAATAGGTGAGAGAGATGCGGAACAGCAGTTGCAATGTTTCTCACGAAATGTTACTACTAAAAGAAAAGCACAGGAAATTGCACATTCCCAAGATATTGCAAGAAACTTATTCAAAGCAAGTCACAGGTTGGTTGCTTGGTCTATGCAGCGTAATAACCTGTCATTGTGGCGGAAAGCGTCTTTGTGCCAAAAGAATGCCTAACAACTGCTCCGATAAAGTTAGAGTTTCACAGACACGTGATTGGGTTAAGGGAGCAGAGCTTGTATCTCTTCTCGCAGATCAGCAGTGCTGACCAAACCCCTGTGTATTTTGACATGCCAAGGAAGACTACTGTTTCTCAGAAGGGCGCACCAAATGTTCTAATTAAAACTTCCGGCAACGAAAAATTACGTCGTGGGGTAATGTTGGCCGTTGTTGCTGACGCCATAAATTACCTCTGTACATTATATTCAAACGCAACATATTACCAGAGAACATCACATTCCCAGTTGGTATCCAGGAGACGAAAGTGATAATAGCCACTCTGCTTGCGATTCCGAGTAAATGTTCATAATCAGTGTGTGTTTTTTTTTTTTTTTTCAGTGACATGTTACTGTACAATTACAATCTATTTTTCTTCCGAGTTTTTAAAATGTAAACAATCTAGTGCCTATATAAGTGAAAGTACTACAGTTTTGGTAAATTATGAACTGAATATAAACCAGTAAATAACTTCTGTGTACAGTTTCAATCTTGTTTTTTTTTTTTTGTACATTTGTAAATAAGTTAAAATCTTCTGAGCCTATCCGGAAAATATTTTGACAGATATGTTCAACAATACAGGCAACTTTACTCATTTCAAAGAGTACACATTACCATGTTACTGATTGCTTTTGTGTTTTGTGGACAATACAGTATCAGTAACGTGACGATCATAAATGTGTTATGCACTGCCTCCTCAACATGAGGATGTGATCGAGCTCACAGTGGCCTTCACGACATTGCGCAAGAAAGCATAGGATGAATCACAGGCCTGGCACACAAGCTGACCCAGGAACACAGCGGGCACGTCTCTTCCTACTTCATCAGGCTAACTACAAATTTGACGTCAGATTTGATGTTTAGAAAAATAAATTTATGATTGAATTTACTTTTATTACACTCACTTGCCTTTTGTTGTGATGATGTGCCTGTAAGCTGGTCAAAACAAACCCTCCTTTGAGCATGTTCCCTGAGTAACATTTTTAAGTTTCGGGTATTATCTCGGCATTTAGTACAGTTATTATTGTTTTAATGACACATGGTAACTTTTTTTTTCAAGTAATATTGGACTGAACACAACTGGCTGGATATTATAAAATTGCAATGAATATTTCCACAGCGCATGATGTAGAAAACAACAATATCGCCGTTTGCTTCCAGCCTGACTTTTTTGTATGTAACGATAGACCATTAAATTCCATTACGACCTTCAGTGAAGTTGTATTGAAATCATTGCTCATTTTTAACTATGTTTTCGTGCTTAATTTGACGGTGGATGTACCAGTCTTAGCCCCTGTTATAATGTAATGTAAAGCCGTATTGGCAGTTGTGCAGCATCTCTTTGTTGTACACACTTGAGCCTCTAAATCCTATTAAATGGGGGCTCCTCTCGAGGAAAACCGTCATTGCAAGCTGTGCAGTTGGCAAGTGGCAGAGGCCTCGGGTGGTCACAATAACCTGCAGTGAGGATGAATCCTGGCACGCCAGCCTAGCTTCATGTCTCGACCACGTCACTGGGTGCATAGGGTCTTCTGGTCGGAGGGGGACTGAGGTCCAGCCATATAGAGCGGTCCTCCTCACCTGCAGTCAGGAGGTTCATCGCCCACGCGCCTGTGCTGACCTTATTTGACAGCCTCAGAGATTACTGGGCCAGTGTGGATCTACACACGCTTGAGGACTATGTGGGCGCCCCCCTCTCGCATTTGGACCTCATATATCTCTTGGAGGACCTACGCCTACGCTCAACCCCATGGGATATCATTACTAACGATGTACTCTCCATCCCGGACACCCCACTGCGAGTGATACTGGCACACTGAAAGACGACGCAGGTAGCAACATCAATGACTTCGAAGACCACGAGGTTCCGAGCCTGCCATGGAGAATTCCACAGCTGCCACGAGAGCCGCTGCCAGTACAACTGCATCAGCCGCCGCACCTGCAGCCACATCACCGCCCAGACCACTATGTCTCGCTTGCCTTCCCGCTCCCACACCCAGTTCCACACGAGGATACACCATGCAGCCACTACGTCACCCGGATTATGAAGCGGGGTGTCAACCTGCCCAAGCCTCCTGCTACACCGCCAGTCTTCAGGGCCACCAGACTTTCAGCCATGGTGGACGATGTGGTCCAGGACCTACTGTCAGCAGGGATCATACCATCAAGAGGAGTGAGTGCATGTCAGCGTTCCCCATCTCTTAGTCCCGAAGGAGTCAGGTGATGAACGAATCGTTTATGACCTCAGCACTTGGACTTCTCACATTATTCACCCCAAATTTTCTCTTCGTGGCCCAGTGCAGGTACTAACTTCTATTCCATCCCATCAAGCCATACACCATTTTCATCTTGAGTACAAGTTCGACCTTAAGTCAGGTTTCTTCCAAATCCCTATCAACGAACGTATTGGCCATCCCTACAGTATTCTATACCGGGGACACAAATACGGCCTGCCGATCGATCTGTACCTGTCAGTCATCCTGGGCATCACCGTCGACTACGCCAAGTTGATTCTACTCCCAACACCCATCCTGACCTACCTCCACATCACTGTTGATATCCCTGCCCAGGAGATATCGTTCCACCATGCCACACAGCAATGCGCCCTTCACATCGTGCACATGCTGCCCACTCTGATGCCACACCAGGTTCAGTAGGCCACCGGCTACTTTTCATAGCTAGGCTGGGTTGTGAGATGGCCAACGTTTCTGTGTAAACCTATCCTATCAGGCAAATTTTTCTGGGCTCGCAGACTCATCACCCCCAACATCCTCACCTCGCCGGATGCATCCTGGGGGCCAACAGTTTACCGTCTGCGTCAATACCACCCCTCACCCTCCATCGCTGCGGTGGCGCCAGCCGCCAGCCAGCCTTGGGCACAGGCGTTCCAGGTCCTGGAGCAGATCAACCCAGCAGAAGCAGTGGCTGCCGTGATAGCAGCCCACTGGTGTTTAACAGACTTATCATACTTTGAGTTTGATCATCTTGTGGCGTTAACGGACAGCTCTGTTGCCCAATACTCCTTGGAAAGCAGTCAAGAAGCTGTCCTCTGTAGTCATCCACATTTATTATCATTGTACAAAAATGTATTAATAAAAAAAATTGAGATTGGGGTATCCCTCTCATGGCACCCCGTTACCTCCACCGTAAACCCGGCACACAGCCCTTAACACAGTACATGTGATCTTCCTAAGCTTATGAAAGAGAGGCTCGTCTTGAGAGGGACCGACAATCAGCAAGTGGCGGAGGTCATGGGTGGTCACAGTAATAGTATTAGTCAAAAGCCGTACTGGCTATTGTGAGGCATCTCCTTGTTATTATATTAATATATCTCTAATAGTTTCAATAGGTACAATATGTCCCCAGGTCTTTTAAACAATTTTGTCTAAAAATTTTCTGCATAATAGCCGCACCTTAAAATTGGCATAAAATTTGCGGCCGATGTGTAAATACGGTAAAATAGGGCTTTCATAAATAGAGCCTGGATTTTGATGAAAAGTCATCATCTTTTTTTTAGTAGTCAGAGATGATGCAGAGTGGCAATTAAATGCACACTGTGATAAATATGTTTGGTATGTAAAATTTGTTATAGTTCACCAAAATGCATTTTGCAAGTTAAAATCATTTTATAACATTTAAGTGTAGTTTTAGGTTATTTTCTTCACTTTCCATACTTTTATAGGCCATTTTTATCACCTGTGATTGACTTGACTTAATTCCTTAAACTCCTGTTGAGGAGCATAGGACCGAGACCTGTGATTAAATGTTCATTTTTTATGTCCTATTCATAAGTGAAATCTGGTTTCTTTTCTGAACTAGTTCTGAGGAAATTCTTTTTTGAGCTGTGTGATGTTTTACTGTCCAAAGCAGTTGAAATACCAAAACAGAACTTGTCAATTGCTCACCATTTTTATCTTAGATGCAAGCCATTTGAGACAGTATGGTATGTATCAAGTATATTTTCAACTGATGCAAGTGTGTGAAATTAAAGTTGCTACAAATAAATGGTTCACCGTTCAACATGTCCAGCTCCTTGACTGAATGGTCAGCATAGTCACCTTCAGTTCAGAGGGTCCTGGGTTTGATTCCCGGCTGGGTCGGAGATTTTAACATTAAATGGTTATTTCCCCTGGCTCAAAAACAGGGTGTTTGTACTGTCCCCATCATCCCTGCAACTCACACACCACTCATAACACTATCCTCCACTACAGTAATATGCAGTCTCCCCATTCACGGCACATGCCGCCCACCCTCGCCGTAGGGTCTGCCTTACAAGGGCTGCACCAGGCTAGCAATAACTGCACAGAATTATAATTATTATACTGTACAACATATTGGGTGTGAGTTCTTGAAAGAGTGAACAGAAGAAAAGTGTCTCAATTACTTCTGCATCAAGTAGCAAGTCATCTTCATTTGATAAAAAATTACTTGAAGTGTTTGTGCAAATTTTCTGCAAGGATGAGTAAGGAATTCTAAATTACACGATTCCCATGAACACCACACCGGTCATTCTAATCCAGATGAATCAACATTGCATATTATGCAACTACAGCAGAACCCCGCTTAACTAAAACCCGGCTTAACCGAAATGCTCTGGCAAAATTGTATTTTAATATTTTGTTTTTACCCTCTTGTTCTTAGCCATCGATATTAGTAATTATCTTGCTATATGGGCTGAGAGCTACTAGGCAAACCCTATTTTTATATAATGACTTATGCCAGAATGCACGTGTTGCATAAAACATAAATTCCTTTACCCTCTAGTTCGTTCCATGATACATTTTTTCTTGAACAAACAGGAATTATTATTATTACTGTATTATTATTATCATTATTACTACTATTATTACTGTATTATTCGTCATGAAGATCACAAACAATGGCAGTTTTGAGAATCGAGTTAGAGCAGATGATGGATTTAATGCAGTTGAGGTAAGATTGATTTCAAATTTTTATTAAAATACAGTACCACACGCTTAAATTACAGTACTGTAATAAAATGACTGTATATAGTATTCAGTTCAGTAGTAACAAAAAAAAAATTGTTTCATTATTTCTGATTGCTTTGCACTTTGTTGAACAAAGCAGTGAATCTACAGCAGCTATGTATTGTTGATTAAACGGTGGTGCGACATAGCTGCATGACAGTGCTGCACTAAGAAAATTCAGAAGAAAATCACTGATTTTATACAATGAGTGGCAGTATGTAAGCATTTTAATGTTAATATACTGTGTGCATCTTTGCTTAACAGAGTTTATGCATTTTTATTTCGACATTTAATTTCTGAAAATATTTACCACGTGTCATCCGAAAAAACGCATCAACCGAAGTGGCTCCGCCCCCTTTATTTTCGATAAATGGGGTTCTACTGTACTTAACAAAATGTTATGAAAACAAATACATGAATGCGTGGATGGGATTTAAATGATGTATCAATCAACAAGAATACTGATCCAGAGATATATTATGCAGCTAATGTAGTAATAAAGACTCTAGAAAACAAATAGCCTTGGAACTCTGAGGTTTTGTAGGCAGTTAATCGCACCCAGATATCTCTCTCTCTCTCTCTGAGTCTCTGCTTTGAGCATGGTGGCTTGCTTGCTGTAAGCTCATCCTGGTCAAGTTCTTGATCTGGTTCATCCATCGTAACGGTGCACGTCCTCTAGGTCTTCGCCCGTCGACTTTTTCCTCTATGATACGTATTTCCATTGCCTCGTGTCTTCTGGCAACATGACCAAAATATCTGAGTTGTTTTTACTTCATAAGGGTCGATAGTCTTGTTCTGATGCCGAGCTGTTGCAGGATCAATTCATTAGTATGGTGTGCTGTCCATGGTATTGGCAGTAATCTCCTATAGCACCACATTTCTAGAGCATCAATCCTGCAGCGATCCGCCTTCTTTATCGTCCAAGATTCTGCTGCATAGGTCGTGATAGGGAAGATCAGAGTTCGAATGAGGGTGAGCTTTGTCTTAGAAGTGATGGAGGTGTCCTTTCAGATGCGAGTAAGTTTTGCTGTTGAATTTCTCTCATTACAAGATATTTCCTTTGTAAAGTGAATTTCTCTCAATCGCAATGCTGTTACAGATCTGAGATTCACAGTCTCCGGTATTTGTGACAATAAGTCCCAGATACTCGAAGCGACCGACAACCTCATAATCAGCGATTCTTGTTATGGCAGGTCTGTTGTTATTAAAACAATCTACAATCATCAATTTGGTCCTTTTATTGTTGGTTTCAAGACCATATTCTCTGCTTCACTCGTCTAACCTCCGCATAATGGTTTCTAGTTCATGGTCATCTGTTGTAATTATCACAATGTCATCCGCATATCTGAGATTGTTAATTTCACTGCCACCAGCTGTGATGCCGTCACTCCAATCCTCTAGAATCTCCCTCACAATGTACTCACTGTATACATTAAATAGGAGGGGCGGGGAGAATACAACCTTTTTGCACTCCAGCAGTAGTAGAAAAGATGTCTGAGAAGTTGCTATTAACTCTCACTGTCGCAGTCTCTTCTTAAATCTGTGTGTATACAGTGGCCTAATGGAATACAACATGAGAACATGCTCCTTTTCCTAACAAATTCAGCACCTTATATGGTAAAAGCAGCAAAATGTATCCACAGTCATTTTACAGTGAGGTGGTGCATTTTACTTGTCTGGCCCATCCCTTTCATTGAATTGCAGAGGAGATCAGATCAAAATTTTCAGAAGTAGATATATTTCCACAGTGAAGAAGATCTTTTTAAAACCAATGTCTGGAACTCAATATTTAAAAATGAAAGGCCGTAATGTAGGTTTGCCCCCAGCACCTGTTTTAATATGCTGGGGTATGTGGTTGACTACAGTATATGCATATACCATTGTGACAAATTTCAGATAGTGAGTGAAGTAGTGAATAGCTTTGCTAGGGCAATTAGGAGTGCACAGGACCTGTTTTCTGATCCTCAAATGGATGGTAAATTGTCATGGATGAAATCACGTTTTGCATTTTTATCAGGAACCATAACCTGCCTAGAAGAAAGATGGCATTAGACAAGTCAGTAGAGAGTCAGGAGTGCTAACGATTGCATACAAAATGGAGTTAAAATTGGGGGTTCGGACACAGAATAAATTTGGACAAAAGTAAAGGGTATCAGACAGTGTGCCAGCTACAATTTTGTCAGGAGAATGGACTTCAGAATGGACATTTTTGAAAAGGATTGAACAGCAAGTGGCATAGTGTTTTTCAGATTGCTCTGATTACATCTGTGCAAGTAGAGAGCAGTTTATCAAAGAATAAAACAGTGTAAGCTTACAACAACTGAACCTTCACTTTTGATAACTTAAGGATGACTATGGTGGTTTAATGCAATGCTAATTAAGGTATGCTTAGTTTATTGTTATTTTTTTCATATTTTAATAAAAATGACGATCCAGTAATTATTATTTTAGTGACAGAGTGCTCTTTCTGCTAAGAAATATTATTGTTTTACAATATAGTTACTGTAATTGACAAACATTATTTGTCTTAGAACATTAATAATCATTATGAAATAAATCATAAATAATTTGCATTAGGTCATGTTTTTGCTGTTTTAGTTAATTATAAGAAAATGTTAAGGGAATTTTTCAGTTCATTTAAAAAATGTTAGACCATAAACATCAAGGCCCTAGCTATAAAAAATGAGATTACTTGATGCACACCAATTTGATTTACCGTTGTGTGCAGATCAATGTGCTGTGATAATAATTTTTTCAATCCTCCTCTGCCTGTAACAAAGTTTAAGCTACTTTGTACCTGTTTTAAATAATGTTCACGTTTTGTATCAATACTGATTTGCTACCGTCATTGTGGGCCTAGTAATAACAGGGCAGGCACTGCCTATCACAAGTTTTTTGCTTTTGTGGATGATGGTGTAGTGTATAGAATAATAAAGAAGTTACAAGATCATGAGCAGCTGCAAAAAGGACCTTGACAATGTTGTGAGATGCACAGCAGGCACTGGTATGATGTTAAATGGGGTGAAAAGTCAAGTTGCGAGTTTCACAAGGAGAAAAAGTCCTCTCAGTTTTAATTACTTCGTTGATGAAAATCCTTCCTGGAATCACTGTAAGTACGTAGGTGTTAATATCAGGGAAGATCTTCATTGGAGTAATCACAATAATGGGATTGTAAATAACAGTTACAGATCTCTCCATATGGTTATTAGGATATTTAGAAGTTATAGTAAGGATGTAAAAAAGAGGACACATAAGTTGCTGGTCAGACCACAGTTATTGTTCCATTGTATGGGACCCTCACCAAGATTATTGGATTTGAAAACTGGAAAAAATCCAAAGAAGAGCAGCTCATTTGATTCTGGGGTGATTTCTGACAGAAGTTTTTTTTTTTTTTTTACTTCAGTTTCCTTTACGTCGCACCGACACAGATAGGTCTAATGGCGACGATGGGATAGGAAAGGCCTGGGAGTGGGAAGGAAGCAGCAGTGGCGTTAATTAAGGTACAGCCCCAACATTTGCCGTGTGAAAATGAGAAACAACAGAAAAACCATCTTCAGTGTTGCCGACAGTGGGGTTCAAACCCACTATCTCCCAGATGAAAGCTCACAGCTGCGCGCCCCCAACCGCATGGCCAACTTGCCCACTTCCAACAAAAGAGTAGCAATACAAAAATGTTCCGAACTCGGGCTTGGAAGACTTGAGAGAAAGGAGACAGGTCGCTCAACTAAGCAGTATGGTTTAAAAAACTGTTTGGTTCTTCAGACTGCCAAAACCAATTTTGATTAATAAATTTATAAATTATCTGAAAAAGAAAAAATGTGATACTTGAAAAAGAAAACAACTTAATTAAATTAGAATGACATGTTTCATCCTTAAAAGAACATCATCAGATTTTATCAAATCATACTCAAATATTTAGAAATGTATAAATATTTATGTTTATTTCTATTTAATTAGGAACTTAAAATCACTGGGTGAGTTTGCCATGTGGTCAGGGGCGTGCAGCTGTGAGCTTGCATCTGGGAGATAGTGGGTTCGAATCCCACTGTCGGCAGCCCTGAAAATGACTTTCTATGGCTTCCCATTTTCACACCAGGCAAATGCTGGAGTTGTACTTTAATTAAGGCCGCGGCCACTTCTTTCCCACTCCAAGGCTTTTCCTATCCTATCGTCGCCATACGACCTATCTGTGTTGGTGGGAGTGAGGCAAATTATACAAAATTTTTAAAAACCTGAAATCTGGAATTTATCTTCAGGAAGTCCCGCTTTGTCTCCACTCCAACATATAATGTGAGGTGTTTGAAAAACTGTTGGTTTGTCAGTGGCTTGAGTCAAACTGACTGCCAGTCCGTTGACCTTTCCGCCACTTCACACTCCTCACTCTGGCTAGGTGAATGACATGCTGTATTTTACTTTTAGGTGTTTTATTTTTAGTGCTCCCCTTAGTATTATCATTATTGTTCTTATTTTTCTTTATATTATTACTACAGGATTTCCATAGTTTACAGATGTATAAGAAGGTGCTGGTGTGAATGGGTTGACGGAGAAAAAATCAGAGTATAAGTAAAAACACTAAATTTTGAAATTTTATTTTTTCCTTTTTTCCCCTTCAAATTTGCTTGTTAGAAAATCTGAACCAACAACAACAAATAACAGTTAAATATGAGCTCGTTAGCTCCCACAATAACGATGACTTGAAGTAAAAAATTCAGGTACAATGGAGAAGGTCGTAGACACAGTAGTTTACAAGAAATGAGCATTGTAGCTCAAAAGGTACACTTTCCAAGAGCATATTTGCTCCACACTTTTGCATTCTAGGAGACTGAGCTCAAAAGTTTTACTTAAGTCCAACCTCTCAGAGCCACACACTTCTTGCCAAATTTACACTTCAAACACTGTATTTACTGTAATTTCAGCTCGACAGTTTGTTACACACTCATCTATAAATAATGACAATTTAAGCAGGGGCAATGAGTGCCCATTATAATGGCCTTAAAGTACAAAATAAAAGGTTTAAGACGATGGGCCATGAACAAAATGCTAGGAGGCAAAACACTTACTCTCCTTTTGAAAGACACTTAAAATCCTACATGGGCCTATACTACAGAGAGGTGACTAAATGCGAAATATTAAATTCCAAAATAGTGTTAAGAATTTAAGAGTTTAGAAAACCTTAGTCACCCCATAGCAATTTGAGTGTAAATTAATAGAGAGTGAACACTCCTTATTCCCTAAATTTAAATATTTCCCAGCAGGGATTTGAACCAAGACCTTAGACTTGCCAAAAATTTACATTTAAACAGAAACTTTAGAATTTTACATTAATAAAAGTTAACTGCCTGGAGCTATTACATATGTTAAGAAATTACCTTGAGTTGTTAGGCCTTCCGATGACGGCAAGGCTGCCCATGCCTCCTATTACGCCGTATACACACTCTAGAGCGGAGCGATGAAGATGAAAATACAGCCCTAAAGCACCCAGCTTTTATAGCAACTCAGAGGGGAATGTTCCAGAACTCTCGTGATCTAGGCAGAATGCCCAATTTTAACTGGCTAGAGAAATATACACAAAAATTCCTGATTGGTTAATAACTTAAGGAAGAAGGAAGCTGTAGAAGTGCTAGTAACCTTAGCACATAAAATAAACAATCTACAAACACTTCAGGTTTACCAATATTGAAACTTGAAAATTCTCGTAAAATTGTTTTTCCTCCTGCCAGAGGGGGCATATAGGCCAATAGTAGAGATATCTAAAGATTAAAAGGTCCAAGAATCTTCAGATACATAGTTTTTCCCAGCACAGATGGTTGTTTAGAAGGCGCGCAGTTCAACTGGACGGAGAAGGTGTAACTCCGGTACAGGCCTCTACCCCCCAAGGTTTTATCACAGTCTGAACAGATTTGAAATCTCGCGGCTAAGAATATTTGAAGTTTTTGAAAGGTTGAACAGTATCTTGATGGAGAGTCTATTCAAATTGTTTTTTGAAGAAAGGAAATCTTGATGTAGTTGCCGAAGTTGTAGAAGTCCAGTCAGTTATGCTCAAGGTTGACGGCAAGAGCGGCCGCCACTGCCGATGTCAGGATGGGGTCCCCCGGACTCCCCAAGTTCCCTCAAGATACCTTACTCCCGGTACCTTGAGAGGAGCAGCCAAGGCTATGGCCATTAAGGGCCATTAAGGTCCAATGATGGAGTGGGTGGTTGGGGTTCAGGTTCCAAGCTATTCCTAATGATGACCGTGCCCAAGTCAGCCATTGAGACGGAGACATGGCCGGAACAAGGCGGGCCCATACCCCGCGCCAGCATCCCTCGCCAGCTGTTCCGACATGGCCTCAGGTGAAAATAGGGCACTGTAACAATTAATTTCTAGGTGAAAGTTACTGATTTATAGACTGTTGTAGATGGAGCTGTTAAGGTTGGCGGCTTGGAGGACGAGTGCACAGAAGTTCTGACTCAGGTTTGAAGGCAGGGGTGGTAATGACAGACAGGAAAGAAATTATTGAAAGGAAGGTTTTCACAAAAATGATTACGACAAAGTTTGAAAATAACTTAAATACCTACAAATTGTCATCACCGACAGGGGAAGAAGGCCTCCTTTTTTAAGCTTGCTTAACCAAAACTTAAACTAATAAGACTCTAAGGAAACAAATAATGAAATCAGCAATGCCATCACTTGGTGTCCTATAATGAAAAGGAACAAAGTTCACGTAGGTTTTACATGGGACAGATGAACACAAAAAATTCTGTCTTTTTCAGGGTTGCTCACCAAGAGGGTGATCAGAGTTAGAAAATCTAATATAATAAAAGGTCCATGATATCTGGGGACAAGCTTGCCTGCTGGAACAAAATTTTTAATCATGACTTGGTCTCTGACTTTTAAATTGGTGGGTCTCCGTCCACGATCATATCTTTCATTCACTTTCTCATGAGAAGTTTAAGATTAATTTTGGCCTCTCTCTACAGATCATATCTTTCTTTCACTTTCTCATGAGAGGTTTAAGATTATTTTTGGCCTTTCTCCACAGATCCCTGATATTATATGGGTCTATTGTCTCTGGTAAAAGCTCGTTGATCGACCACAAATTGGACAAAAGGGTGTTGAGAACAAACTTAAACATAAGAGATGGGCAAAAACATGTGTGATCCGTGAACAGCCGAGTTAAGGGCAAAGATAACCAGTGCAAGGAAGCATCCCAACGAGAATGATCTTCGTGAAGGAAAGCAATCAGGGCAGATCGAAGTTTGCGATTAACCCGCTCAGCTAGAGATGGCCGTGGGTAGTGCGCTGACACCAATATAAATGGTCCGTTATTGGACATTATAAATTTTCCAGCTAACTCATTCCCAGTTGCCAGCGTTTCACCCCAGTGAGCCAAGTTGGTAAATAGCACACCCACCAAGGCGCATGGCTAGTGCATAGTAGAGGCCACTGTGTAGGCTATTTGGAGCCACTGGCAGTACCACTGCACTATGAGAGACTTTGTCGCATTACCAAAAATTGATGCCTGCCTGGCCATCAGATGATATAGATGTTGATTCTCATAGGGAACCTGGAATATTTGTCCCGAACGAGTAAATTTATAATACCAATATAATTGGTCCGTTATTGGACATTATAAATTTATATTATAAATGGAAAATTTATAATGTCCAATAATGGACCATTTATATTGGTATTATAAATTTACTCATTTGGGACAAATATTTCAGGTTCCCTATGGGAATCAACATCTATATCATAGTATGCTGACAACGTGACATGTGAGATGGATAGATCAAATCAGAATTTATGAAATAAATTAGAAGTGAACGCTTTAGCATAATCAGAATATATTGATAAGGTCCAAAAGATGCAAAATAAGTATTCCATACAACCTATATTATCATTATAGACTGCCCAAGAGAGTTTTGGTTTACTCGGTCTGCCATCTAGTGGGCCTAGAGTTAAACGGAACGTCGAACTTGACGAGCAGACAGCCAGATGGCGTCAAATTGAAATGTCTGCACACGGTAGTTGAGGCCATATTATTATTATTATTATTATTATTATTATTATTATTATTATTATTATCATTATTATAGACCGCTATGACTTTCAGCATTCAGTCTACAAGCTTCTGTGAATTTACTAAACGTCGCCACAATCCTCTCTTTGCAAGTAGTGCTGTGGCCTCATTTAGTTTTATACCTCTTATCTTTGAACCGTTAGAAACTGAGTCTAACCATTGTTGCCTTGGTCTCCCTCTACTTCTCTTGCCCTCCGTAACAGAGTCCATTATTCTCCTAGGTAACCTATCCTCCTCCATTCGCCTCACATGACCCCACCACCGAAGCCGGTTTATGCATACAGCTTCATCCAACGAGTTCATTCCTAACTTAACCTATATCTCATCATTCTGAGTACCCTCCTGCCATTGTTCCCACTTTTTTGTACCAGCAATCATTCTCGGTACTGTCATGTCTTAACTTCTAACTTATGAATAAGATATCCTGAGTCCACCCAGCTTTCGCTCCCATAAAGCAAAGTTGGTCTGAAAACAGACTGATGTAAAGATAGTTTCGTCCGGGAGCTGACTTCCTTCTTACAGAATACTGTTGATCGCAACTGCGAACTCACTGCATTAGCTTTACGACACCTTGATTCAATCTCACTTACTATATTACCATCCTGGGAGAATACACAACATAAATACTTGAAATTATCTACCTGTTCCAGCTTTGTATCACCAAGCTGGCATTCAATTCTGTTGAATTTCTTACCTACTGACATCAATTTAGTCTTCGAAAGGCTAATTTTCATACCATATGCATTGCACCTATTTTCAAGTTCCATGATATTAGACTGCAGGCTTTCGGCACAATCTGCCATTAAGACCAAGTCATCAGCATAGGGCAGACTGCTTACTACATTTCCACCTAACTGAATCCGTCCCTGCCACTTTATACCTTTCAGCAGATGATCCATGTAAACTACGAACAGCAAAGGTGAAATATTACAGCGTTGTCTAACCCCTGTAAGTACCCTGAACCAAAAACTCATTTTACCATCAATTCTCACTGTAGCCCAATTGTCAACATTGAAACTCCGTCAAGTGACATAATATGCCCTAAGAAGGACATAGATGGTTTAGCAAATGATACCTTTGACAACTTGATTGTCAATCCAACCTTACGAATGCGATTTAGAGCTTCCTCTAGATGGGCTAAGTGTTCTTTAAAGACTTCAGAGAAAATAACATCATCATCCAGATAGTGGTACAGATATTCAAATTTAATGTCAGAGAAGACCCTGTCTAGCAGCCTGGTAAGAACAGCTGCACCAGTGGGGAGTCCGAAAGGCATGCAGTTGTGTTCGTACAAGTCCCAGTCGGTAGCGATAGCAGTCAGATGTTTTGATTCTTCCACTAGAGGTATCTGATTATATGCTTGGTTAAGATCTAGGATGGTGTAGAACTTAGCCTTGCGAAACCAAGAAAAACATGAATGCAAGTCAGGAAAGGGTACAGATTGTACCCTGCCCTGTAATCAATTACTGGCCTAAAGCTGCCTTGAGGTTTCGGCACCAGAAAAATGGGTGAAGAATACGCTGACTTTGAAAGTCGAATGATACCATCCTTCAACATTTGATCTATAATTTCCTTGAAGGCTTTCATTTTAGGTGGAGATAGCCTATGTGAAGGAAACTTTAAATGAACCAATTCCATCACCTCGATCTTGTATTCAATTAAAGCAGTGACACCAAGAGTTTCCGAAAACACATCGGGAAATGACTGACATAATTTCCGAATGCAATCAGCCTGATCCTCAGGTAAATGTCTAAGGTCTAACGACATCTCACTCTGGATAGGCAAAATCATAGAAGATGACACAAAGTTATATTTTGAAAGGGATATGTGGAAATTACCCCTAAATTTGAATGTGCAGGATTTACCTTGAAGATCAAGCATAAGACCAGAATATGACATGAAATCTGCCCCTAATATCACAGGGCATGACAAATGTTTAGCAAAAAACAGCTTTTTCTTCCATGTAAATTTAGAAATACGAATTTTATCCTGAATAAATCCTAAAATCTCTAGAGGGAAGGAATTCACCGAAGCACATTTAACAGATGAAGAACTATATTCTGGAAATTTACAAGAAACTTTTTATTTGGAATATCAATCTTCAGAAATAATGGAAGTAACACTTCCTGAGTCTTAAAAGGGCCATGACCGGTTTATTATTTATTTCAATTTTAAGGAAGGGCACGAATCCTGTCTCTGAGGTGATTTTGAGACGTTCTGTAGGACGTTCAAAAGATGTTTTAGAGGGCTCCTCAGGAAATTCAATGCCAGAATCAAACTGGGCTGAGCCTTGAGAAGCTGATAGTGGTGACTCAGCCGGGCATGCTAGTCACTTTCTATTGTTTTGGATCGCAGGGGTAGAACCAGAAGTAGAACAAGTAGGTGTAATATTAGATGGGATACAGTTTTTAGCGAGGTGTGAGAACGACCTGCATTTGAAACATCCTTGATATGATGCTGTTCCATTTTTAGGTCCATTAGTTGTTACAAGAGGACACTTATTAATTAATTGTGGCTTTTTTTCATGTGGCGAAGTTAGGACACCCAGCCCTCTCTTACACTCAACCACAATACAACAAATAATATTGAGGCTGCCTATTACTAATTATACTACTTATGCTACTTATACTATTTCCTAATTAAGCTTAAGTTACACACCCACACAATATGAAGCTTATTAGCTCGTTAATTCGCTCCTCTTTTCTCTCTCACACAGATACTTGCACACTCACTTACAATTTACACACTTACCAACTACCCTTACATTTACATTATATAAAATTAACAGAACCATTTTTAATTTTTCAATTACCAATCACACACACATATACATTCTTCAATTGGTAACTCTCAGCAGGAAGTCGCGGCAAGTTATTTTAAATTTGAGGAAAGAGTCAATGCCCCTGACACTTATTGGCAGGGAATTCCAAAGCCTGGAACCAGTTACTTCTACCGGTTATTTCTAAGATGGTCCGCCGATCCACACGCATAACATTTGCGGGGAGAGAAGGTTCGGCAAGGTGGTGGCCGAGAACTATTAGAAGACGGTAGTGGTTCCGTAGCGACTCGCAGAGTATCTGCGTATCGTACTCCTTTCGTGGACACTGACGTAGCCTCAATTTCAGAAAATGTTCATTTTGGAAAAATCACAAAACAGAAACATTTCTAGTGTTCAATTTCAAATTCAATGAAAAGCCGTCAAAAGGGGCTTTGTCCAAACCGATTCAACCATGCTCTGCTACCACTTGTTATGGGATTTCCGTGGTTTACAGAGGTGTAAGGTGGTGCTGGTGTGAATGGGTGGACAGAGAAAAGATCAGACCATAAGTAAAAACATTAAATTTTGAAATTTTATTTCTTTGCCTTTTTTTAAAAAGAAATTGGTAGTTAGAAAATATGAACCAACAACAACAAATAACAATTAAATATGAGCTCATTGGCTCCCACAGTAACAATGACTTAAAACCAAAAATCAGGTACAATGGAAAAGGTCATAGACACAGTAGTTTACAAGAAATGAGCATTGTAGCTCAAAAGATACACTATTTTACAAGGGCATATTCGCTCCACACATTTTCATTCTAGGAGACTGAGCTCAAAAATTTTACTAAAGTCGAGCCTCTCAGAGGCACATGCTTCTTGCCAAATTTACACTTCAAACACTGTATTTACTGTCATTTCTGCTCGACGGTTTGTTACACACTCGTCTATAAATAATAACAATTTAAGCAGGTGCAATGAGTGCTCATTCTAAATGGCCTTAAAGTACAAAATAAAATGTTTAAGATGATCGGCCATGAACAAAATGCTAGGAGGCGAAACACTTACACTCCTTTTGAAAGACACTTAAAATCCTTCATGGGCTTATGGCCCAAAGTTGCAGAAGCTAAGCCTATACTACAGAGAGGTGACTAGATGTCAAATATTAAAGTTCCAAAATAGTCTTAAGAATTTTAAAAATTAGAAAATCTTAGTCAGCCCATAGCAATTAATAGAGGGTGAACACTCTTTATTCCCTAAATTTACATATTTCCCAGTAGGGATTTGAACCGAGACCTTAGACTTGCCAAAAATTTACATTTAAACAGAAACTTCAGAATTTTACATTAAGAAAAGAAGTTTGAAACCTTCCTCTCAAGTTAACTGCCTGGAGCTGTTACATGTTAAAAGATACCTGCCATTACCTTGAGTTGTTGGGCCTTCCGACGACGGCAAGGCTGGCCCTGCCCCCTATTACGCCGTACACACATTCTAGAGCGGAGCGATGAAGATAACAATACGGCCCTAATGCGCCCAGCTTTTATAGCAACTCAGAGGGGAAAAGGTTCAGAACTCTCTTGACCTAGGCAGAATGCCTGTACAACCCCCAATTTTAATTGGCTAGAGAATTATACACAAAAAATCGTGATTGGTTAATAACTTAAGGAAGAAGGAAGCTGTAGAGTGCTAGTAACCTTAGCACATAAAATAAACAATCTACAAACACTTAATAATTAATAATTAATTATTAATTTATTATTATTATTATTATTATTATTATTATTATTATTATTATTATTATTATTATTATTATTATTACATTTCTTCTATACACTATGCAAGGGTTCTCAATGAGCATCTAATGGTCTGCCTATTATACTGGTAATTTTGATATTTTATTTTTGCTTACTTTAATATTTTAGGAGCAGTACTTGCAGTTGTTTTCTGTCTTTCTTTTTTTTTAACCTGACATGGAAATTTAGTTTTACTTGGCCTGTATATATATATATATATGTGTGTGTGTGTGTGTGTGTGTGTGTGGTGTTGCAGTTTGTTGCTTGACATTTGAGTTCATACAAATTTTTAAAAAACTAAAAAGAAAGCTGTCTGTGGAGAGATGGTGTGTAATGACATTAGTAGACATTAGGTCCCAATATGAATATAAAGTTGGAACTCACAAGGAGAGGACAAATTGGAGCAAATATTTGTTTATAGGAAGAGGAGTTAGGGACTGACTACTGTTTCATGTTTAAGGTTTAAGCCACACCGGTTCAAATGAGCAATGTCTGTATAGCCCACCCACACGACGAACAATAGTCATGCTTCTGAACAACTAAATCTCATTACTGAAAGTCTATACCTACATAGAGTTTTCCAATTATGTTTGTCCATAAATAGTTCGCTGTTACGGGTTTTCATTTGAGATTTCAGAATGTTGACCTGAGGGCTGGCGCATAGAAAATTCATGTACTGTACTTTACCATACCGTAGGGAGAAGAAGAAGGGCTCCACATTGTCATATGCAACATGCAGGCAATTTATAGTTTTACTGGCTAGAGAAAACAGCTTTTTAATAATGGTTTTAATTCAGCAGTTTGGAAACTGGCTCTAATTATATTCTAAAAAATGTCTACATGGTACATTATTTGTTTAGAACAATTATAAACTAGATTTTAATGGAAGATAACAAGTAGTGTTTCTTTTAAGATTAAGAAGTGTGTTTTAGACTATAACAAAGTTGAATTGTCATTAATTTATTGTGAATATTTGTTTCTATGTAAATTATGTGTTGTAGAATTGAGTCTTTTTTTATTTTTTTGTATTTTGGAAATTTTTAATGATCACTGAGGAAGAGAACAGACCTTTTTCTCAAAACATATACAAAACCAGTATGTACTAAATAAGTTTTATATATATTTTAACCGTAACTGTGCACTTTGTGGCTAGACGAGCATAAGACCAACGCAGGGCATGTGCGTATCTGGAGTGGTACAGAGAGGGAGAGGTTTGCTTGAAATAAGTATAATGGAATTCAAAGAGAGTTGATGAATTTATTAACACCACACAAAAAAAAGTTCTAATTTCATATCACCCCTGTACAGAAGATACTGGATATGCCTTCACTTCGCCCTGGGCTGGCAAAGTTCGTTGTGGTCCGGCTGCTGTTCTCGTTCGACCCTGGGACGCCTTCCGATGGAGGTATGGACGGTCTAGATTGATCGGGAAGTTCTAGAAATTCTGGACGGTCTAGACGTTCTAGAAAATCTGGATGGTCTAGAAGTTCACGTGATATGAGCGTTGGTCGAGCTTATATACTCTGCACTCGCGCCCTGGATGTTTTTGAGTTGTACAAACAGCTTCTGCACAGATGAAAATGATCATAGAAATGGCTTCAGAATGTTAATAAAAACCGACCCGTGTTCTGAAATTAACCACTTGAAAGAAACTGAATGTTGTAGAATGTCACTAAAAATTGAACACGCAGCTCGACATTGCTAATGGAAATGTTAGTAGACTGAGTCGAATGTCAAATACAGTCAAACTCATAACACAGAATAGCCACTCAGAAAATCGTATAATTGTATAACTTTGTACTGTCAAATGTCGTTGGAGTCAACTTAGGAAGTAATACAAATAATGCGATACTTGGCAAAATAAAGTTTTATCACTCGGTGATTGTTCATAAGTTTACACGATATCTTATAAATTTGAAGGTAATCACTTCAATAATTAGCAACGAAAACATTCATCCTGTGAAATTAGTCTCATTCACTTTATTTAATCACAAATAATATCGTAACACAAATGGCGTTGAGTCTGTTTATAGGCTGTCCTTGTTCTATTTACAGAAGCACAAGTTCAAATATACTGTTCGTAGCTAAGAACCTATGGAATGTTTAGGAATTATGTGAAAAATACTCTCCACTTCGCGAAAACACAAGTTCAGGAAGCATTCATAGTACTATCTCAATCGTCTATCACTCAAGAAATCCTAAGCTCAACTATAATGTTATACTTTGTCAAAATATTTCAATCACTCTATGAAAACGTAGGTTTTAATGCACTGTTCGAAGTCTATCATCCAAAGAAATATTGTGATCAATTTGAAATGTAAGCACTTGGTTATTTAACTAAATATTTCAATCACTTTGAAATGTAAGCATTGGGTAGAAAATAATACAAGTTCCAAGTTAAATTACACCGTTCAAATTCGCGGTGAAAAGTTTTATCACTTGCTAATGGACAACACTGAAAATTTATAAGTCTGGTTTATTTTACCATGGAGTTGAAGTTTCTAAGTATGAAGAACTTCATCAAACACTTGACATTTGGCGAAACCATAGTTTTACGACGAATAATGCCACCAGCCGACCGTCCGGTCTCGACTGTGGTACTTGACTGACTTTGACCTGCTAACTGGCAAGTTAATATTAATCAATAAAGCAACACCAAAAATTGTCAGCGTCTAGTATAGCTAGATTAAGATGAAGATTCTTTTATACAAGAATCGTGGGTATTTAAGTGATTGTATCCTGTTGAATATCTCCCTTGATTCTGGTCAGATTCTCTTCACACTTGGTGAAAATGGTGACATAAAATTGGTTAACACAATGATGTTGTGCTCTTAATTTTATCTTAACCCCCCAAAAAAGTTATTAGCAATAGAACGTTTTGAATGTTCTACCGGCTGATGTAATCCAACTGTGTCAAGATAAGGTGGGATGTGATGTCACACGTTCCACGTCGCACTCTGCCTGCTGCTGCAGCCAGCTGTGAGCTAGCGCATGACGCGTAGTTCGAGTTCAATTGGTGGGGTATCTGACTTGGAACAGCGCTCCTGGTACAATATATATATATATATATTTGTTTACAATTGTATTGACAAGGTGGACCTATTTCGGCCCTGTTTCACAGGTTTGTCAATAAGTGCTACTAGTCAGCATGGATCAAATGGAACCGCTTATGGTCAAATTTATTTTCACCAAGCCATCTCAGTTGCATAAGTTCTGTCTCTTTCCCATTAATAAAAAGATTATCAGCCTTAATAATGTACCTGTCATGAAAATGAACATCACACATGAAACTTGGCAGTGAGATTTCAGTCCTTCTGCGAAATAGCATTTGTTCACTTCAAAAACATGTTGCTCTTTTTGGGTAGTGTAGAGAAATCTCTTACCTTATTATTGTCCTTGTAACCTGATGTACAACCCATTGATAACAAGGCATATTTGCTTCACAGCAATAAGAATACTGTGCTGACCAACAACGAAAGAGTAAACTATACAAAATATTTAATCATTATGCTGCAAATCGCTATACCTATTGTTGTTAACATGAGCAGTATCTCGCCAAATCTAGCCTTTTTTGAAGAGAGTCATGGAGGTAAAATATATTCATCAGAATTATTATTGAAAAATATTGAGGTTTTCGAGCAGTGAGCTGAGTTTTTAATAGATTCTGCTGTTCAAAATACATAACAATAAAACAGTTGCCTTCAGGTTGCCTTCATTTTATTCTGTGTGGAGGTCTGAAGCATTACTTTCAATTAAGAGAATATAATAAGAACATCCACAAAGCCACGTTCATTAAAAGTAAACTGCACTGCCACGCACAATACAAGGTACCTACTGTATTATCAACTAAATCACCTAGCAGCTGCCGCACCACAGTTTTGGCCAGACACCATGGTGCCAGACAAGTGGCAAGTGTACAGGCGCTCAGAGAAATGATTGCACTTTCTCTTCTATACAATATGGCATATATAGAAATCATTCAGCAAGAAAGGCTAATAAACTACAATCGACAACTGATCTGTTCACTGGTCATTGTGGGCTACAGGAACATCCATTCAGGACTGGAATTTCTTTGAATCTCTTTTATGTTAGATTTCATAAGGCTGATGAAACTGCTGAAAACATACTTTGCAAATGCAAATGCTAGACGCTGACAATTTTAGGTGTCGCTTTATTGATTTAAGTGAACTCTCTAATGTCCCTCTTAGTGGTCTCACAGCATTTATCTTAACTGTAGAGTTCTGCAGAGAGAATAAATTGGGGAAAGCACAGTAGATCTAATTGGTTGCAGTGCAAGGTCATGTAGTGACTTCCCCCTTGTAAATTCATTCACACAAGACTGCAGTCACTAGTATGACACAGGCTCTCAGAGAAGGCTTTACATGCACAAAGTATACAGGATTGCTGTTCCATGGTTCCTAAACCTTTGTATGAAGCAACAGTAAGAACTTTATGGATTCTGGTACAACAGTTATCAGTGGAACAAATGAACAAATGATCTGTGCAATTCTGCTTTCCAGCTTCATCAGGAGGACTGGCTTCAGTCTTCATTGAGGGTCTACCTAGACTGATCTCCCTTGATATGGGAGGTGTAGGATAAGAAGATATCAGTGGTTTGTTTTATTTTGTTGCAGGACCCTTTCCTCTGGTACCAAGATGCATTTGAACGTGCTGAGTATATTTTGGTGATGGCATCTCCTTCAGTTCCTGTTGTTTGTGAAGAGGGCATATATCCAAATGTAGAAACAGTTGGAATGCGCCTACTTGCTGGGAAGTTTAGTGATAAGAATTGTTACAAGAAGTTTTTCACAGTTGTCTTCCCATATTGTAAAGTTAGTGACATACCACGTGAAGCAGTAAACTTTAAACGCTTCATGCTAATGAAAGATTTCAGTAAACTGATTTGGTACATCACTCATAATACTCATCGAAACCTTCTTTTTAGACCATTTTACAGTGTTTTCTCAGTATGTGGAAGTACTATTAACATGAAAGGTCATTGTAAACAGTTGTTGGAATCTTTCAGAGTTGCAAAAGATGATTTAAATACTTGTAATTCAGGAAATTTGGAAACTTGCAGAAAATCAGCACCTGATAATGATGTACTTAAACACCTGGAAACTATTGTTCCAATTAATAATTGTGATGATGATTTTTACCACTCATGTGTAAAGCCTGAAATGAATGATGATGATGATGTTGTTGGAAGTAACATATTTCCTGGTAACATTTCTGAATTAAATTTGTTAGGTTCTGAAGGGGAGGAAATAGAATCTGCTGTACAGAGTAAACCTATTCACCACTCAGATTTGGATATATATAATTTACTACTGTAACAGTAAAGCAATTTCTTGCTGCTGTGTTACATGATTAAATACCCTTCGTATTCATGTACTGGTCCCGATTTTCTTTGCAGATTTTGCACCCTCCAGATGAGTAAACTATTTCTTAAAACATATCATTGTACAAAAGTTGCCAGTTAAGTATTCCGTATTAATACATCTACTAAAAATAAAATATAGTATCGTCTTTCATAGCATACACAGTGTAAACCTTTTAGTCGTCAAACTATTTTTCATTATCTTTGAAGCCAGTAAATACAGTTTGTTGCTGGTCAAGATATTTTTTAACTAAAACTTGGACAGACTTCAGACATCCAGTACTAAAACTGTTTCTAACCCTTCAGCCACCATTTTTGTCTATTTTTTCATAAGATACAGGGCAGTACAGTTCATCGCTTTCTAAAACTTCTGGGACTAATGACCTCATTGTTAGGCCCTTTAAAACAGTGAGCATCAACATTATAATCTAATCTTTTGAATGTATAATACTGTATGTATTTTATGTAAACTCATATCCAGAATAAAATCAGTATTGGCGATTTTCTTCAGGAGACCCTCATACACTTTCTTCTCAATGTTGCCTCTGGTCTCATCACTCTCAGCACTAGTGAAGTAAAACTAATGCCTCATAATTGTCCCAGACTGCTTAAACACTTAAAGCTAGAAGAGATCCACTGAGTACCCAATACTCTGCCAATTTTTAGAAAATTGGATTCGATGTTCTTTTAGTTCTGTGGCGTTCTTGGGCAACTGATGGTAGAGGGTGTTGGTTATAGCTTCTCGATGAAGGATTTAACATGGTTTACTTCTGAAGGAAAAAATCTTTGTTTATAACATCATCTATTGTACTTATTTTGTGATTACTCAGTGACAACTTATAGTTTGTGGAAAAGCTTTATTCTGCAATGTAAACCACTTATTCCCAACACGTCATCTATTGTACTTTAGTTTGTGATTACTTAGTGACAACTTACAATTTGTTGAAAATTTTCTTCAGCAATGTAAACAACTTATTCCCAACATTATTCTTGCACTGTTTGTGACAATAGAAATGAGACAAAGGATGAAAGATCAAACAGTCTTCCACAGTCCTTTTTTAAAAATTCTTTTATAGATTACACATATTTATAGTTTAATTTATTTTGTAATTTTCAAATGTTTACTTTAATTAGGGTGTATTCTTCGTTTGTTAGGGTTTGTATACTATATTTCTTCTTCTTCTAGCCCTTTCACAATTACTTCGGGTCATCACTATATGAATTAAGGCCAGTTTTATGGCCGGATACCTTTCCTGATGCCAGTTGTATGTGGTGGGATGTATTCACTATCGTGTGTTTTTGTGGTATTTGGTAGTTTGATGTGTTGTATGTAAATGAATGTATTAAGACAAGCACAAACACCCAGTCCGCAAGCTAATTAACCAGACGAGACTGAACTCTCTGGCCCATGGGAATCTCAAACACTGGGCCCTCTAATCTAAAGGCCACTAAGATGACCATTCATTCAAAGTGCTGGACAGAGTTATTCCCTTTCGCAATCCTCATGATAATTTTTGGATACCCCAGTGATGCTAGTTGAGGCATTATCCAACTCATATTACTTACGTTGATCATCTTAAGTGATTTGATTCCAAATTCAAAGCAGCACACTGAATTATTAATCAAATGGAAAATTCAGGTAGTAAAAAACTTTTAACACAAGATTTTTTTATCTCTAAAGAACATCTTTGAAATTTGTATTGGGCTTTTATATGGATGGGGCCAGTACATCAGTACACGAGTTCTGTTGATAGAGAGATAATTCTTATAATGTTGATGAAGCAGTACTGCTGATAATACCCACAATACTTACCAGTAAGTAATTAATCATAGTATTTTATCTCCATGGCATTGAGCTTGATAATTCTTGTATTATCTGCGCACTTTTTATCGATAGATTTGTGTACGGGTTTGAGGAGTAAGGAGGGGGCAATTCCGGTTCCAGTAGTACTGCCAACTGAATGGAAATGAAATCTGAATTGAATCGATAATATGATCGATCAATATGAATTTTGCTAAACCTTTGTTATCTTAAGCCAACAACTGTGTCACACACACATTATATAACATTTCTCGATGCAAATCTTATTCCTAGAGTGAATTCTATAGTTTGGCTTTGCTGTGTAAATAACAACAGTACTAGAACGTAAAGTTTACACCAGATTTCGTACAGCGATGCATAAGCGATTCATAGTTTGTGTTTCAAAGGTTGCCAATACGAATCTCGAAGATTGGCGAGGTTGACCAATTCAGCACTAGGGTGTAAATCTATCCAGAAAAGGTGCGCAGACAATACAGTATTTTGTTGTAGTGGAAGCCATTTCTTTTTGGTTTAGACTCAGTTAAGTTCTTCAGCTTGTCAAAATTAATTTATGAATTAAAAATGTAGAAAAATACTGAAAAAGAGAATATGTAATACTAGAAAATTTTTAACTAAGTTGTTTGCTCATTCAGGTATAATCTGTTGTTATATTTTTTCAGGTATTTTCTAAAAATGTATTCATAAATGAGTCTCGACAGAATGAAGAACTTTAATTAATTTTTGCATTTTGCAAATTGATCATTTTGACACAGGTATAATAACTACATTTTAATTTTTGATTGGGTAAGAAACCTAACAAAAGCAAAATTAATATGTGTATGAAATAAATGGAAAGCTGTGGACTTAACCACATAAACACCTGTGGATAGAACGTACTTAAACATAAGATAACCACACCATTTCTCCCTTCTCTTGTCTCACACATATCACTCCTCCCTTTACCACATAACAGTGTCTACATTTTATCGGTGGTCACCACCATTCTTATTCTATCCTCCAGCAATGAACGCTACTGCAGAAATTTTCATCTGAGGTTTTTCTTTGATGTGTACTCTTTCCACGCATGTTTATGAGGTAAGGTGCTCCTCTCCATCCCTTCGTGCACATGTAGGCCTACATTTTATTTTTTCTACTTTCAGCAGACAGTATCTACCAAAGATTTTCGGTGAACTGTTTTAATCAAATTCCTGTCTCTACAGCGATGTTCACAAGCATGCTTTCATAAACTCAACAGTCTCCATTTCTGAATGTTCATGTGTACGGGACATTTGTGGAATGTGATTAAGGAGGACTAAATGCAATAAACATTCTCCAGTTGTATATTGCTTAACATTATTGTACACTTTCAGGTTCTTATTTTTGTTTATTTTATTCTAATTGGTGTATTGCATGCCAAAAGCCTGGATTCAGTTCCAAACCTCACCGCAGTGTTCATGACGAGTGGGGCATATGATGCTGTTGATGATGATTTGTCCATCAAATGGGGACATTAAGCCTTGAGCAGACCCCTTGGTGTTATTCAACACAAGTCGGCTCTGTGATGACACCAGGTTTTGGTTGTTTTTTTTTTTTTTTTTTCCCCACACCGACACAGATAGGTCTTATGGCGACGATGGGATAGGAAAGGCCTGGGAGTTGGAAGGAAGCAGCCGTGGCCTTAATTAAGGTAAAGCCCCAGCATTTGTCTGGTGTGAAAATGGGAAACCACTGAAAACCATCTTCAGGGCTGCCGACAGTGGGATTCGAACCCACTATCTCCCGGGTGCAAGTTCAAAGCCGCGTTCCCCTGACCACACGACCGACTTACCCGGTGACACCAGGTTTCACTCCCTCCCTATCTCATCATCATCATTCCAATCCAGATGCGCAAGTCGCACCAGACAAGCCGAACATGTCCTCGGACACTCCCAACACTAAAAGACATACGCTAAATAAATAAATAAAATGTATTTGATTGGGAAAGTATACCTGGATATAAGAATATGTTTTGGCTTGACTTTTATTTTATCTGATTATTATAGCAAAAGCTGAGTAGGACAGAGCATCGTATTATGTTTTATTTTTTAATATTATTGGTTTCTATCATACGCATAGCCAACCAAAAATGGAAATTGAATATAACAAGCAGGGCTGGTGACTTACATGTTAAAACTCATAAACTTGCAACATCATCTTCAACGTTAAAATCTTTTTATTAACCCAGACGCTCTATATAAACATTTAACTCTCCTCCACAAAAGAATGTTTTCCCAGAACCATCCCTCTCCCTTTTCTTTAAAGATGTCCTCCAATCCCAAAAAGACTTTTAGGGATGCGGTAATACTTTGCCAGTATATTACAGGATAGTGTTAAAAAGTACTTGTAGTTTTATGTGACTATCGATATCGTAACTGTAGCCACGGGACCTCAGAATTTACACAGAACCTGATCCACAGTGACATAGCTTTTTATTTAAAATATCTCGTATGCATTGGCCGGGATTTGAATTATGGTCCAAAATGGTAATTTTTTATTATTCATTTATAGATATGAACAATAGAAAGTCTCACTTGCACAACCATGAAGAACTGTTTGGTCTTCAGTATTTTTCTTTTATTCTCATATGTTGGCAATTCCCATATATTCTTCATTTATCAATCCATGGCTAAAAAAAATAACCATTTCCCACCTTCAGACTACTGATTTGAAGTGTATGTTTTCCGCAATAAATTCTTTATTAAATAGAGTATCATGTACTGCACTTTTTGTTAAAATTTCAAAAAAAAAAAAGACTGAAGTCTTTGATCAAATATAGTACATAAACCAGCTAAGTGTAGCAGCAGAGGTATTTACCTTTGCAGAATATGTAAGACAGCTTGAGTAGGTATGCAGTCTGAAACCACAATACAAAATTAGTCAACATTATAAATATTTTGTTAGTATCATTTCTTTTTTGAAAATGTCTTATGTTTATTCTTAATCATGTTGTAAATGTTCCTTTTTCATAGAAAATATTATAGCTCTCCTATTTCAGTGGACTTGGCAGACTGATATGTAATAGCAACTTTTGACTTGGTGAGGAAAGCAACGGGAAACTACCTCACTCCTCATTTCCGTAATATGACTCTTCAGTGACACCTAGGCTATCTATGACAGCTGTTGGTGTAGCTGTAGAGGATCAAACCAGCCTTCGGGCTGAATATGCAACATACATATAGATTAAGTTAATTATACTATCATACTGGATATATTGCGTTGTTGAAGAGAATGAAGCAAAGAAGGAATTCTGGAGTATATCCTGAAATTACTTAAGAAATTTTGAAATTACATCAAAGAGTACTTTTATCATAGTAGGGCTAGACAATACCTAACAGTTTGTATATGAACAGGCAAAGATAGGTTAAAATGAAGAATACTACTTTATTTTGGCATGACTTCAAAAGTTATTGAAGCATTTGTCATGAATGTCTCCATTCTTTGATGATGGAAAGTAGCATCTTGTTTGTTGAACACTTTTAACTGATTCAGCATTATATTTCTGTTTTCCCTTACCAGTCCATCAATGGCATTAACAAATGCATCTGGTGTTGATAGGTGGCCACTCCACTCCTCGCCTTTCACAGTCATTTGACCCTCTCATGGCACTGTTTTTACACTTACTGAATAGACATCACTTTGTCTCCATTTACAGAGAGAGTCCTCCTGCGAAAGTTTACAGGTTCCATGTTTTTGTCCTCAGAAAACAGATCACCAAGCAGACCTTTTGACCACTCGTTCAGGACTTTCACGTTTGCACATATACACAATCTATTGATGTGACTACAAACTATTGGATACACAAGTTGGAATGAGCTCCATTCCTTTGATTTTTACGGACAACACTTTCCTTCCACGGAAGCAAAAGCACACATAAATATACAACAGCATGCATTATGTGCTGTGCCTTGGTATGTAATTGTGTTGTTCAAATATTTATTTGATAAATGGAACTAACACATTGAGTACCACAGTAGATACTGGTGCCTCTTTTAAATGTTCCTGCTAGGCTGTGGCAGATTCGGGTGTCTGCTGGCTCAAAAGTGTTTACGTGATTACCTGTACACTCGTTCGCTTGTATACAGGATTTGACAATATTGAGTACTGTAACTGTCAAGTCCCTTTGGTTATATTTAACATAACATGCTCAAATTATACGGGGTCTCTCATATAAACGCAGACCGTCCAGCGGCATTGTTACTGTCCGAGACTTAAGCAGCAGTACTGGAGGCACGCGCATAGTTCTTAACCTTGCAGGCAGCGTGCACGTGTTCGACCTAGCTGTCGCCAGTCTGAATCTCAGCTGTTAACATGGTGTGACAGTTACTTTCGTAAATAAAAGTTATTTTAAGTATGAGTAGGCTCGACGGATGTGCAATGCATTTGTACAGCAATTTCCTGGTGAAGTGTCACCTTCATGAACTCCATTTCACGTAATTATAAATAAATGGTAAAATAATTGAAGCTACTATTAAAAACATGCGCGTATGCACACAAACAATTTTAACATTGTTTAAAACCTACTGATCCAGCCACAAGAGTGAGATATTGTGAGTGGTATCTTGCATCATTGAATGGTCGTGTGAACAGTTATAACTCTTGCTGTTAGTGTGCAGAAAATCCTAACAATGTTTATGAAGTTCCTCATTATGATAGCAAGATTGGTGTCTGGTGTGCTGTTAGTGTAAGATGAATAATTGGGCCTGTATTTTTCGAGACAGCAGTAAATGCAGTATGTGATTGTTACTTATGGGATAAACTGAAAGAAAATGTGTATCGAACAAATCCTCACATATTGGAAGAACTGAAATGAAAACATTGCGAATGAAATCAGAAATTTTACAGTGGCAGAACTCACTCGCATCAGCCAGAATGTGGTTACCAGATATAATGCCTGTAGGCCTATAACCCAGGAAGAATGACACTTCCAGCATCTTTTATAAGGTAAGATTTAATATAGATTGTATACATGCTTAAAGCTGGGTAGCTGTGCGCGACGTAAGTTCGGCTGAGGCAGCTGCTGTAGCGCAGTGTACAAGCACCGTGGACTCAGTCTGTGTTTATATGTGAGACCCTGTATGCCTTGAAATATTAGAAAATATATTTATTATACATTATATGTACAGTATTATATTATTCATTCAAATACGAGAAAATATAGTTAGCAACTTGTTTGTCATTCACCCTCCTATTCATTCACTGTGCATTGTTCACTCATTATTCAACACTGTATAGCAGTAACATATTACTGTTTGATACTGGGCTACAGACCCTAGAGAGGAAAGAGGAAACAGTTGGCAAGGAAGTGTTAACAACCGAAAGTGACAGACAAATGACAGTTCGAGTGGTACACTTTTCAGTTTAAAACATTTTATTTTCCTGACTCCAGTGGTTGGATATCAACAAGCAAACTGAAAACAAAGTGAAGTTCAACGTTTTTGTGCAACTTGCATGAATTGTAATCTAAAGTTGTCACGTATCACGTTCACCTCATGTGTTTCTTTCTGTTCCTCTCTTCCTTCACCTCATCATCCTGCATGCTTACCACACATCTCACTCCATTCTGTTCTCTCCCCACTTCCTCATCCTGCAAAAGTCACAGGCTGAGGATCTTGACAGTATTTGGTGCGTGTGATTAGTGGACACCAGTGGCATTGAGTTTTTGATTCTTTTTTTATTCAAGTATGATGATGATGATGATGATGATGATGATATGATAATGATGATGATATGATGACTAGCCCAGTGCAGCCCATGTAAGGCAGATCCTCCGATGAGGGTGGATGGCATCTGCAGTGTATAGGAAACTGCATGCTATTGTGGTAGAGGATAGTGCTGTGTGTGATGTATGACTTGCAGGGGTGTTGAGAACAGTGCAAGCTCTCACTGAGCCAAGGGAATTGACCATTTAAGATTAAAATCCATGACCTGACCAGGAATCAAACCCAGGACCCTCTGAACTGAAGGTAATTATGCTGACCATTCAGCCAAAGCAAATGCGTGGTGGAATATTGCTACTAAAATACATTTTTGGTCCCCAGAGGAAAAATTCAAAGTTTGCTTGACGCTTATCGTGTTAAGGACAAATATCATGAAAGCATAAACGTCTGCTTACTGCTGATATTCTTTGAGCCTTTTTGTATTTTTTGTTTTGTTTGTGCTGGTCACCATTAGTTCATAATGGGAACGGTTGTGATTGTTGTTTTAAATTGAAAATCATCAAGGTTTACAGCCTCTTGTAACAATGAAGAGAGCATGAATATTAGGGAAAAATGAGAAATGAGCATTGCATGTTGGATAGAAACAATGTCAGAAATGTGGCACCAGAGGAAGCAATGCAGAGTCAATTGGGAGTCACACTCATCTCATGAGTTTGAACACATTGAGAGAGGTCAGTAGTGATTCATTCCAAGTTATTAGTATGATATACTTACATTATCATTATAGACTGTTATGCCTTTCAGCGTTCAGTCTGCAAGCCTCTGTGAATTTACTAAACGCCGCCACAATCCTCTATTTGCAACTAGTGCTGTGGCCTCATTTAGTTCTATACCTCTTCTCTTTAAATCGTTAGAAACCGAGTCTAACCATCGTCATCTTGGTCTCCCTCTACTTCTCTTTCCCTCCATAATAGAGTTCAATATTCTCCTAGGTAACTTATCCTCCTCCATTCACCTCACATGACCCCACCACCAAAGCCGGTTTATGCGTACAGCTTCATCCATCGAGTTGATTCCTAAATTAGCCTTTATCTCCTCATTCTGAGTACCCTCCTACCATTGTTTCAACCTGTTTGTACCAGTTATTATTCTCACTACATTCATGTCTGTTACTTATGACTTGAATAAGATATCCTGAGGCCACCCACCTTTCGCTCCCATAAAGCAAAATTGGTCTGAAAACAGACCGATGTAGAAAGATAGTTTCGTCTTGGGACTTCCTTCTTACAGAATACTGTTGATCGCAACTGCAAGCTCACTGCATTAGCTTTACTACACCTTGATTCAATCTTGCTATATTACCATCCTGGGAGAACACACAACCAAAATACTTGAAATTATCGACCTGTTCTAGCTTTGTATCACCAATCTGACACTCAGTTCTGTTGAATTTCTTACCTACTGACATCAATTTAGTCTTCGAAAGGCTAATTTTCATACCATACTCATTGCACCTATTTTCAAGTTCAAGATATTAGATTGCAGGCTTCTGGCACAATCTGCCATTAAGACCAAGTCATCAGCATAGGCCAGACTGCTTACTACATTTCCACCTAACTGAATCCCTCCCTGCCATTTTATACCTTTCAGCAGGTGATCTATGCAAACTACAAACAGCAAAGGTGAGAGATTACAGCCTTGTCTAACCCCTATAAGTACCCTGAACCAAGAACTTATTCTACCATCAATTCTCACTGCAGCGCAACATTAATGCTTTTGACTGATTTTAATAATCTACCTTTAATATAGTCCCCCAGTAAAGGGAACATCTGTTATATGCTTTCTCTAGATCTACGAAACATAAACACAACTGCCTATTCCTCTCGTAGCATTTTTCAATTACCTGGCGCATACTGAAAATCTGATCCTGACAGCCCCTCTATGGTCTGAAACCACACTGGTTTTCATCCAACTTCCTCTCAATTCCCTTGTTTGGAGCCATTTCTGATAAGCCTTCTTTTTACATTTACTAGTTGCTCTCACTTCATCATTCCACCAAGATGTTCGCCTTTTCCGATCTTTACACACAGTTGTTCCTAGGCATTCCCTTGCTGTTTCTACTACAGCATCCCTGTATGCCACCCATTCTCTTTCTATATCCTAAACCTGCTTACTGTCTACTGTTCGAAACTTCTCACTGATCATATCCACTTCTGTTTAATTCCCTCCTCCTGGAGATTTTCTACCCTTATTCGTTTGCAGTCAGATTTCACTTTCTCTACCCTAGGCCTAGAGATACTTAGTTCACTACAGATCAGATAGTGGTCTGTATCATCGAAAAATTCCCAGAAAACTCGTACATTCCTAACAGATTTCCTGAATTCGAAGTCGGTTAAGATATAGTCTGTTATGTATCTGGTACCCCTAGCCTCCCATGTGTAGCGGTGAATAGCCTTATGCTTGAAGAATGTATTCGTAACTGCTAAACCCATACTAGCACAGAAGTCCAGCAAACGCTTCCCATTCCCATTAGCTTCCATATCTTCCCCACATTTATCAACCACCCTTTCGTATCTTTCAGTTCTATTTCCAACTCTCGCATTGAAATCGCCCATTAGCACTATTCTATCCTTGCTGTTGACCCTGACCACGATGTCACTCAATGCTTCATAAAACTTGTCAACTTCATCCTCATCTGCACCCTCACATGGTGAATACACGGACAGAATTCTTGTCCTAATTCCTCCCACTGACAAATCTACCCACATCATTTGCTCATTTACATGCCTAACAGAAACTATGTTGCGTGCAATGGTATTGCTGATAAACAGCCCTACCTCATACACTGGCCTTCCCTTTCTAACACCCGTCAAGTACACTTTATAATCTCCTATCTCTTCCTCGTTATCTCCCCTTACCCGAATATCACTACTCCTAGCACATCCAGATACATGCTCTTTGCTGACTCAGCCAGTTCTACTTTCTTTCTTCCATAAGCCCCATTAATATTGATAGCTCTCCATCGAATTCCATTTCATTTGCTAAGTTGTTTCGAGGCGTCCCTTGCCTGTCAAATGGGAGTGGGACTCCGTTACTCCTATACTTCCGAGGCTTGCTTATAATGTTCTGAGCTCGGTAAATTCATGAAGCAGGATGACTGTAAGCAAGGAGTCATCATCCCATTGTTGAAAAAAGGTGATAGAAAGAAATGTACCAAGTACAGAGGTGTAACTCTGCTGTCACATGGCCTCAAAATCTATGAATCCATCCTTGAGAGCAGGATTAGAAAATATGTTGATCCTACACTTGAGGAAGAACAACATGGATTTAGACCTCATAGATCAACTATAGACCTCATTTTTGCCACCAGAATGCTCTACGAGAAGTATGGGGAGAAAGGTAAAACACTCATAACTGTTTTTCTGGACATCGAGAAAGCATATGACCATGAACCTCGCAGGCATATATGTGAATGTTTGAGACATAAGAAAATGTCTGATGATGTCATAGCACAAGTACAACGATTATATGATGAAACCAAGTGTTGTGTCCAGGTCCAGGATGGAAGGTCAGGATGGTTTGAAACGAAGAATGGAGTCCAGCAAGGAAGTTGTCTTTCACCACTTCTCTTCATAATCATAATGGATGAAATTTTAAAAGCAGTTAAGAGGAAGGATCCAACAAATAATGTCCTGGTTTTTGCTGATGATGTAATGGTATGGGGTGAAACAGAAGTGGAAGTACAAACTAGACTAGATTTCTGGCATGAAGTTTTTACAACCTTAGGTCTCAAAATCAACAAAACGAAGACAGTTGGCTTGGTGATGAGTAGAAATTCTCCAACTGTTCATCTAAGAATTGGAGATGAGGAGATGGATATTGTAGACAACTTCCAGTATTTAGGTAGAGTTCTGTCATCAGACATTACCATACATCAAGAGATTAGTAACAGAATACAGAAAGCTTCCAAATTCTATCACGCTGTAGGTCAAATACTTTGGGATGAAACATTTCCGTTAGGTTCCAAGATCAGCTTGTACAAAATATATCTAGTACCTATATTGACGTATGGCCTGGAAGCAGCAACACTTGCTGGACCAACAAAGAGTCGTCTTCAGTCAACAGAAATGAAGTTCCTCCATTCTTGTCTACAAAAAACAAAAATGGATAAAATAAGGAATGTGGATATCCGAAAAAAGCTTGGATTGGAAAGAAGCTTGCTGGAAACTCTAGAAGTGAAGAGATTGCAATGGTATGTTCACATGAAAAGAATGAACCCTCACAGGACTCCTCGAACATACTTTGACCACAATGTTCCTGGGAAGAGACCAAGAGAAAGACCTCGAGATGTTTGGGAAAAACAGATAATGAAGGACCTTGAAATTAGAGATGTGAACTGGTGGTAATACTAAATTCCCATGAAGGGAATTAGATATTTTTCCACCAATAGAGCATATCAAAAATCAGATCAAAAATTGGATGTATGGCTTTTCAGGCGTTTGCTCTATTAACCAGCATTTCGTCTTAGGTCTGACACTAGACTCGTCAGAGTGGGATGTGTCAGACCCTACCCACTGATGCTGGGGTGTATGCAGGTGAACTTATCAGAAGCTTCTTATGTAGCACAGTCTGATAACTGCATACGGGAGATAAAACTCCACAATGGAATTAATGCCCGCCTAGCAATTCCAAATGGTAATACTAAATTCCCATGAAGGGAATTAGATATTTTTCCACCAATAGAGCATATCAAAAATCAGATCAAAAATTGGATGTATGGCTTTTCAGGCGTTTGCTCTATTAACCAGCATTTCGTCTTAGGTCTGACACTAGACTCGTCAGAGTGGGATGTGTCAGACCCTACCCACTGATGCTGGGGTGTATGCAGGTGAACTTATCAGAAGCTTCTTATGTAGCACAGTCTGATAACTGCATACGGGAGATAAAACTCCACAATGGAATTAATGCCCGCCTAGCAATTCCAAATGGTAGCAGCATGGTGGAAAAATATCTAATTCCCTTCATGGGAATTTAGTATTACCATTTGGAATTGCTAGGCGGGCATTAATTCCATTGTGGAGTTTTATCTCCCGTATGCAGTTATCAGACTGTGCTACATAAGAAGCTTCTGATAAGTTCACCTGCATACACCCCAGCATCAGTGGGTAGGGTCTGACACATCCCACTCTGACGAGTCTAGTGTCAGACCTAAGACGAAATGCTGGTTAATAGAGCAAACGCCTGAAAAGCCATACATCCAATTTTTGATCTGATTTTTGATATGCTCTATTGGTGGAAAAATATCTAATTCCCTTCATGGGAATTTAGTATTACCATTTGGAATTGCTAGGCGGGCATTAATTCCATTGTGGAGTTTTATCTCCCGTATGCAGTTATCAGACTGTGCTACATAAGAAGCTTCTGATAAGTTCACCTGCATACACCCCAGCATCAGTGGGTAGGGTCTGACACATCCCACTCTGACGAGTCTAGTGTCAGACCTAAGACGAAATGCTGGTTAATAGAGCAAACGCCTGAAAAGCCATACATCCAATTTTTGATCTGATTTTTGATATGCTCTATTGGTGGAAAAATATCTAATTCCCTTCATGGGAATTTAGTATTACCATTTGGAATTGCTAGGCGGGCATTAATTCCATTGTGGAGTTTTATCTCCCGTATGCAGTTATCAGACTGTGCTACATAAGAAGCTTCTGATAAGTTCACCTGCATACACCCCAGCATCAGTGGGTAGGGTCTGACACATCCCACTCTGACGAGTCTAGTGTCAGACCTAAGACGAAATGCTGGTTAATAGAGCAAACGCCTGAAAAGCCATACATCCAATTTTTGATCTGATGTGAACTGGTGTCGCGTATATGAGTAGCATCTATGGATGGATAGAACAAAATGGAGGAGGCTCGTACATAACCACACCCGGCCTGCTGGAGCGAAGAAATGATGATGATGCTACCCTACTTACACATAGTCCAAGTGAGAATCTCTCCTCTAATGGGTTATGGACCACCGGTGGATTGTATGGTGCTAGCCACCTTAGCACAAGGAGGGCCATGACTCGGAATATGTCTGAGATGCCCACTCCCATTCCATAGCAACTGGTATCCCGACTCTCAGGACCACTTACTAGGCCACTCAGCCATTGCCCATGGTTCAGGAACTAGGACGTGACTACAGTAACCCACACCATTATTATGAATTAGTGCATTTTTTAACTCAAAACATACATCTGTTTTAAATATGTGGGGGAACACTAGATCAAATAGCATCATAGTATTTTGTCAATATTAGGATCTCCTGGATGTTGCCCCAGGAGTAAACATCCCAAACCAGCGAGTTGGTCATGCGGTTAGGGGCGTGCAGCTGTGAGCTTGCATTTGGGAGATAATGGGTTCGAATCCCACTGACAGCAGCCCTGAAGATGGTTTTCTATGATTTCTCATTTTCATACCAGCCAAATGGTGGGGCTGTATCTTAATTAAGGCCATGGCTGCTTCCTTCCCACTCCTATCCCTTTCCTGTCCCATCGTTGCCATAAGACCTATTTCTGTCAGTGCAGCATAAAGACAGTTGTAAAGTAAAAAAAATCCCAAGAACTCAATATCATATTTACTCACATATATCACACTTTTCCCCTAAGAATTATTTTAAAAGGAATCAAACTTGATTAAAACTAGCATATATTTTAACTATATATATATATATATATATATTCGTTTAGTCTATTCAGACTCTCCGTGACCCCATGAACTAAAATAGCGAATTTCTTCTGTCCTGCACTGCCCCCCGAAGATTTTCCAAGCTGGAATTTAGTACTTCTGCGATGCCATCAATCCATCTCATTCATTGCCGCCCTCTTCTCCTTGTGCCTTCAATATTCTTCAGCATTAAGGTCTTTTGTAATGAATTGTGTCTTCTCATGATGTGTCCAAAGTAGCTTAGTTTTTGTTTCAGGATTAGGCCATCCAAGGAACACTGGTTTTATTTGCTCTAAAACTGACCTATTTATTCTCTTCGCAGTCCATGGGACTCTAAGGATTTTCCTCCAACACCACAATTCAAAGGAGTCTATTCTACGGCGTTCAGCTTTTCTTATGGTCCAGGTCTCACATCCGTACATCACAACTGGAAAAAACATAGCCCTTAATATACGGATCTTTGTCTCTACTCCTTAAGATATTGTTATGATTGGTCATTGCCTTTCTACCAAGTAGCAATCTCTTTTGATTTCATTGCTACAGTCACCATCAGCAGAAATCTGTGAGCCAAGATAGTTGAAAACGGAGACTACCTCCATTTTTCCTCCTCCTACATGCCATGAATTGACAGGTGTAGTTACCATTTTTTTTTTTTTTACATTCAACATTAGTCTAGCCTTTGAACTTTCTTCTTTCACTTTCGGTAAGAGGGTTTTTAAGTCTTCTTCATTTTCTGCCATCAGGTTAGTATCATCTGCATATCTCAAGTTGTTTATATTTAACCCAGCTATTTTGATTCTTCTTTCTTCTTCATCTAACCCCACATTCCTCATAATGTGTTCCGCATACAGATTGAAAAGGTAAGGTGACAATATAGAGCCTTGCCGTACTCCTTTGTTGCCATTAGCATACATTAATCTCGGTCACATTAAATACTCAGCCTGCTCTGCAATTACTATGTTTCTTCACAGGTTAAATCACTCGTTTAAAATATACTGTAAAACTTGAATGCTCCGTCATACTGTACTGACAAACTAAGTCATGCTGGAAAGCAAATTATCAGGAAGAAAATACACTGCACTCAATCTTACACCTAATGTTAACACAGTGGGTTATACTGAAATTGTAATAATCATATTGGTTTTTATGTCCTACTAACTACTGTTACGGTCTTTGGAGGTGCTTGAAATGTTTATTCCATAGGAGTTTTTTCACATGCTGGTAAATCTACTGACACAAGGCTGGCATATTTGAGTACCTCCAAATCAGCCGGGATTAAACCTGAATGTGCTACAGTTCCACTATTTTCATTCATTCAACTTGTATTTGTTTTATCAAAGTTTGTATTGAACAAAAACTGACAATAATTGAGCAGTTAGAAAAAAGTGGAACTGTTAAAAAATGAGTACTACAGTATGGAATAGGGGAGCAAACAGTACATGATTTAAAAAATTAAGTTCCTTTGCTTTGTCTTCCAATTCAGGGGAGATGAATAACGGGAAAACAACAAAGAAATTGACGTGTGCACATTTAGATACGCAGTAGTGATTTAGTTTAATTAGCAAGAAGCATCAGGAATAATCTGTGCTAAGCAAGCCAAATATTCCTTTTGAATCTCTTGGTTTACAAGACATTTTCGATGGGTCTCTATAAAAAGAAACAATATGTGTTAGCTGACTATTTTTGAAAGGTGTAAACATCTTTGAATATTAAAATTAAATTGTTAGTACCTACTTCTAATGTTTTATTGTTGTGCTGAAACAGTTTATAACCTCTCATAGTGATTGATGCTAATGCTACAGGGTTTCATTAATGTGATTTTTAAACAACCCTCATTTTTATCATGTTTGTGACTAACTTTTTATTAACTGTTTTTTTTTTTTTTTTTTTTTCATTTATCTTTGGTGTGGCTACCACCCATTACTGTAGATGTTTGAGAGTTGGCAGTAGATTCTTTGTATTTGTATATAATATTATCATTGTTTCAAATGCCTGGAAGATGCATTTCACTGTAAAGACATCACAATTTGAAAAGTAAATGTGATTGAACTAGACTTAGAATTTTAGAGTTAATCCCTATTCTGATTATTGAACAGTGTACAAAAATGGTTAAATATGCCTACATTTCATAAAAACTCATAAGGTGTAATAGAGTTCTACAGTAGTTTAAAATGCCTTTTTAAATGTTGATTAATGTTGATTATATCCACAAATGGTGGAATCTGTATTATGTGGAATTGTAGCTGTTATATAGTTAGATGAAGTAGTTAATACTGTTAGGTAATATATGCCAGGGATAATTCATCATCATGTACATAATATTATTGCTGTTTGGTAGTTGAATATCTTCTATTAATTTTTCCTGTTTCATGATATTTACTTCTTACGTTTATTACTTTGATGTGTAGATTGAACAGTATTTACTTTTAAAGTTATATATTTTATGTGTAGATTAACCCGTTTCAGAGGTAAGTTTTCACAATTTTTCTTCCTCCATTCTGTGATGTACATTTTTTTTTTTTTTTTTGAGTGGAAACAGTGGCATAATTTGTTTTGAGAGTGTAGATTTGTATCATTGTTTAATATGTCAATATTCTATATCTTGTTGTTTATTTCCTTATGTATTAATTATTTTGGGCATTACTGTCTGTGTCTATTGTTGATATATCCATTTGTGTGGATTTGTTACATTTTTAAAACTAGCCTATGTTTTATAAATACAAAATTAGTGTAAAACATAATGTATTTTTGTATTAATATTGCAAATAAACTTTATATTTTGTTAGAACATGTAGTCTTTTGGTTTATTTTCCCCAGTATGGAATAATAATAATAATAATAATAATAATAATAATAATAATAATAATAATAATAATAATAATAATAATAATAATACCATACCTTGCTTTTGCAGATGATCTGGTGATGCTAACAGCTCAAGATACTTAAAGAAAGTGCAGAAAAGGTGGGACTACAGATATTGTTTGAGAAAACTAAATTCTTATGTTCAAAGACAGCTATCAAGAACCTGAAAACGAAATATGGTACAATTGACAGGGTCCCTTACTTTAAATACCTCGTAGAATTTATCGAACCGCTAGGCCTTGAAAAGATCTCGCAACGTACTTGCCTCCAAAAAATTTAACAAGCATTAGGGTTATTCCAAAACATCTACAATAAAAAATCCATGTCAAGACATACAAAAATTTGCATTACAACAGAGTCATAAAACAAACAGTCCTTTACGCATGTGAAACACTGTCACTCAACAGAAAACAGGAACTTGAAGAAATCAAAAACAGGAGAGATTAAGATATTAGAAAAATCTTAGGAGCAAGATACACCAAAGACGGTTACAGGTTACTATCAATCAAAACAACGGAAAAGTTCTCAAACATCAAAATTGACATTAGGAAAAGACGAATGAAATTCTTCGATCATTTCAGTAGATTACCCAAAAATCAATTGACAGAAAGGATAATAGGTTGTGTAACTTCACTCAAGAACTTGCTTAACTTCGAAAGGACCTCAAAAACGCAAACATAAGTTCAAAAGACATTCCAGAAAGAGACACAAGGTAAACAATTGGGAAGCTACATCAGAGCAACCACAACAAAAACAGTACAGACCAAATAGGTTGGAAGAATGTAAACAAGCCGCCTCAGAAAGAATGAAAGCATATTGGAGCAATAAGAAGAACCCACAGTAGAATTGATTGAGTTATTTGCTCAACGTATTCCAATATTGGGAGAATTCGCTAATAATAATAATAATAATAATAATAATAATAATAATAATCATCACATGACCTCAGCTACCAAGTTTACAGACCTTGTGAAGTGGTACCATCTAGACAATCTACTTGCCAATTTTGACATTATGATTATGTTGCTGTCTAGCAGTAAAAGCAGAATTCTACTAGATGGTTGAGTTAATTTAATTTTGTCAGATAATGCTGAATGTGCCACCTCCACCAATGACCTACTGAAGCAGCTCCCATTAATGATGGTAATGGGATAAATACAATGTACACTTCTCAGTAGTTATCTGCTTTTACATACATGTGATTAGAATGATGGAAGAAGAACATGACAGGAAGGGGAGTTAGGGATTGATTCCCAAGGGAGATGTTCAGTAAATTTCCAATGTCTTTGAAATCATTCATAAAAGGCTAGGAAAACAACAAATAGGGAATCTGCCACATGGGCAACTGCCCTAAATGCAAATCAGTATTTTATTTATTATTATTAGGCTATCACTCGTTAATGAGTATGATTGTCTTCCAAAGGTAAGTTTAAATCACATGAGTTCTTTGATGTCTGTATAATCCGATTCTGGAACCACTTCCTCAATGTTGGCATATGGTGTCCTGGGTAGCCACTGGTCCTTGAGGGTTGATACTTTTGCTATTCATACGCTCTTTCCTAGCATTGTGTTTGTCAGCCACAAGTTTCCTCTGTTATTGTTCAAAGGATAGATGTCCTTGGTGGACGATGCAACACCATTCTGGATAAGTGGATGCCATAACCTCCCAATTTTCAGGGTCAGTTTGACATTTCTTTAGATTCACCTTCAGAACGTCTTTATAGGGTGTTTGTAGCCCACCTTGTTTTCTCTGTCTGTCCTTCAACTGACAGTAGATGATTAGTTTTGGGAGACATGACTCAGGCATGAGAATTACATGACCTGTCCATCGAAGCCGGTGTTTGACTGATTGACATTTCTTGAAAGAGTCAAAAATTACACTACCTTTTGTTCAGATTTGTGGTTGATCTAATCTTATTATATAAATTTTCAAAATCTTGGTACTCTCTGTTATGCCATAAGTACCTCCAGTGCCATAAATTGTGTGAATAGCTAAGGAATGCAGTTCCCTCTCCTCATTTTACACCTATAATTATGCAATCTTTAAATTTCGGAAAGTGGAGCAATGCATTACTTGTTCATCTTAATAATAATAATAATAATAATAATAATATATTGAGGCATTAATTTTGCCATGGCGTCATGCCCCACTTCATTGTAAAATAATGAGCTGAAAAATGTCTGTTCGTTTTCAAATCTAGTTGCACTAGAAGGCAATGTAATTACTCTACTGAAAGTGGACTTTGCATCCTGATTAAACTGCATATTGGTCAATGAGGTGCACTTTCTGATTTAGACTGGCAGTGATAATATTCTTCCTAAAGCTAAACTGTGGTGAAAAGTAAGTGTCTGTATATGGTATTATGCACTAGAGCAGAAAAAGACAGTTATTCTGCTCTGTAACGACTGCTACTGACAACCATGGTGGCTCAGGGTTGAAATGATCAACTTTGGATTGAAAACTCAACTGTGGAGATGGTAAATTAACAAGTAATGTGCTTAATAGTACAACATAAATTTCAACTTCATAAAGTTTTAATAATTTGCCGGGCTGAGTGGCTCAGACGGTTGAGGCACAGGCTTTCTGACTCCAGCTTGGCAGATTCGATCCTGGCTCAGTCCGGTGGTATTTGAAGGTATTAAAATACGCCGGCCTCGTGTTGGTAGATTTACTGGCACGTAAAAGAACTGCGGGACTAAATACCGGCACCTCGGCGTCTCCGAAGACCGTAAAAGTAGTTAATTGGACGCAATGCAAATGCCATTATTATTATTATTATTATTATTATTATTATTATTATTATTATTATTATTATTATTATTATTAGAGCTCGGAAGTTAGGCAAAAATGCCTTTTTTTATCTGGGTGGATATAATGAAGTGTCAAACGGAGATAAACATGCTTCTGTGCATTTGGGAACGGCAGGCCCAGTTTTATTTTGCCTTTTTTTAAAAAAAAAAGCTTCCGTTACTCATTTGAAAGCTTAATGTATTTTTTTGGATTTGGTACGGGTATTTTCTGCATTATTTACATAAAATAAAATATAATTTTAATGTAGGGCCAACTGTATTAATAACAAAGAGAACAATTTCATTTTAATTTTATACATGAATGAAATAACATTTCCCCAAACGGTATTTTCGTTTATTTATTTATGTAATCCATTTACCCTCTAGGGTTGGTTTTTCCTCCGATATCAGCGAGGAATCCAACCTCTACCGCCTCAAAGGCAGTATCCTAGAGCGTAAGACATTTGGTCGGGGAATACAACTGGGGAGGAGGATCACTACATCTCCCAGGCTGCCTCACCTGCTATGATGACAGGGGCCTTGTGACAGTTCGATTAGATGTAGCCAAGTTTAAAACGCGCAGTATCAACTGGCAGCCACATCAGCTGAATGAATCGCTTACGAATGAAATTCACTTCGAAAATGCTTGACTTCAGACATGAAATGATCTCACACAAGCACTTACATTACTTTTGGGATACGTGTGCATATAATTATGAAACACGAAACAAGGATTAGACAAGGAACAGGGAAGGAAGCGGCCGTGGCCTTAATTATGTACCATCCCGACATTTGCCTGGAGGAGAAGTGGAAAACCACTTCTAGGATGGCTGAGGAAGGAATCGAACCCCCTTATACTCAGCTGACCTCCCGAGGCTGAGTGGACCACGTTCCAGCCCCCGTATCACTTTTAAAATTTCATGTTAGAGCCGGGAATCGAACCCGGGGCTCAGGGGGTGGCAGTGCGTGGCACCTAATCACACTAACCACTACATCACAGAGGCCACTGATCAGGCATCGTGAACCTAAGTTGTTTTTTTTTTTTTTTGTTTTTTTTTTGCAATAGGGTGGCTAGTTTCTTTCTCCTATTCCCGTAATCAACAGCATTAGAGTTATCCTACCTAAGTGGGACCATGCCCAACATTGCTTTACTTAGGATATTTTTTCTTTATTATGGTGGAAGTAATTTCTTTTCAGATTCAGTTAATTTATAATTATTAGGTTCTTTAATCTGCAGAAACTAATTTATGAATAAATAGCCAGTTTATAAAATATCTGGAAAAAACTTGACAGTTCGATTAGATGTTGCCAAGTTTAAAACGCGCAGCAGCTGAATGAATCGCTTACGAATGAAATTCACTTCGAAAATGCTTGACTTCAGACATGAAATGATCTCACACAAGCACTTACATTACTTTTGGGATACTTGTGCATATAATTATGAAACACGAAACAATGAGCTAGGATTAGTCAGGAAAATACAGTCGAACCTCGATATCTCGAACCTCCACTAGGCCCTACTTGAATTTTCAGTATCTTGAAGTAACTTAAGTTTCCCGGCCGTTTGCCCTATTCTTCACGTTTATTTATTTATCTATTACTCGAAATTCGGTTACACGAATTTCTCGATTTCTCGAAGCAAATATTTCCTCCCATGAAGCAAAAAATACCTTGTAACTCTAATTTTGTGCAACATTAACTGTGCATTACGGCATTTGTGTCCGACTCCATGGCTAAATGGTTAGCGTGTTGGCCTTTGGTCACAGGGGTCCCGGGTTCGATTCCCGGCAGGGTCGGGAATTTTAACCATAATTGGTTAATTTCGCTGGGACGGGGCTGGGTGTATGTGTCATCTTCATCATCATTTCATCCTCAACACGACGCGCAGGTCGCCTTCGGGAGTCAAATCAAAAGACCTGCATCTGGCGAGCCGAACTTGTCCTCGGACACTCCCAGCACTAAAAGCCATACGCCATTTCATTTAATTTTAACGGCATTTGTGGTTTGTGAGGAACAGTTAATAAGTAAAGTGATGCTGGGAGCTAATATGACGAGAACCGAAAAACTAAAACTTCTAGTGATCGGAAAATCGGCGAAGCCTCGCTGATTCACGGGTGTGAATTAATTATCGGTCACGTACGAAAGCAAACCCCCGAAGTCGAGGATTACAAGCTCCATTTACGAATCTCGGCTGCGTGGTACTTATGAGAAGATTCAACGTGAAGGGAAGAAATGTTAATAGTAACAAACAGAAGAGACTAACGGATTTTTTTCCAAAAGTGTTAACGGAGGTATGTTTCTTGTTTTACTACAGTACTGTATGTAGGCCTACTTTATCCCGTCTTCTAAAAAGGCACTTAAATAAAAATCCACAGCCGGTTTCCAGTCATCTGACCGGGTCAGGAATGGAACGAATGAAGCCCCCTTCTAGCGGCGAGGATGGGAATTGTGCCGGCTGCCGAGGCCTGTCGCATTCCTCTGGAGCAATGATTAATGAATGGTTAATGAAATGAAATGATAATGGAAGAGTGTTGCTGGAATGAAAGATGACAGAGAAAACCGGACTACCCGGATAAAAGCCTGTCCCACCTCCGATTTGTCCAGCACAAGTCTCACATAGAGTGACCGCGATTTGAACCACGGAACCCAGCGGTGAGAGATCGGGGCGCTGCCACCTGAGCCACGGAGGCTCATTGAAGTGATGCCGTAAAACAGAGCTTGTTCTTATATTTTTAAATACTGTTAAAAATAATGTATTCACTATAAGCCCGTAGATACATATGATTCAGTCATGTGCTATACATGCTCAAAATCGGTATTCTCTATATCTCGAAATAAAATTTAGCTCCCGAGGTGATTCGAGATATCGAGGTTCCACTGTAATAGAACTGTCCAGCCCTAAAAATTAACTTAAATAAATAATATGCAAGACACTTTGAACTGACAACAAATTACTACGAACATAATAACCGTTCACAATAATATACCGGGTGGGCCAAATAAAACTGGCCCGAAAAATATTTATAAGTCTGATGCGGAAATGACCCTTGTTAATGAACAGGAGAACTGCCCATCAGAGGAAATGCTCGAAACAGCGATTTCAATGCACCAATCGTTACTGTCACATGTCTGCGCGTGCGCATCTCGCGCATGTTCTGTCCCGTGTACGTTGCTGTCATTACGTGCGAGTGAGAGGAGCAGACGTGTTTAGTGACCACTTGAGTGCAACACAAAACCAGCTCTAGGGGGTGTTGCACAAAACGGTGCTCACGGTAAAATAGCGCGTGTTCATTGTCGAGTGTTATACGAAGAACGATTTGTGAAAAATCTGTGCGGAACTGTTTGCGCAAGAGTTTAAGACTGGAAGTGTTGTTACAGAACCTCTAGCAAAGTCCGCAATGCAAACCTTAGTGGCAAAATAGCGCGAAACGGGCTCTGTAGCGAATAAGAACCAATAACTATCCTAAAAGTGTTCGAACACCTGAAAACATTGCTCCAGTGAAGGAAAGCCTGGAACGAAGTCCGACGAAATCTCAACGCCGTTTATCTGTGCAAGTGGGAATTAAGAGATCGTCGTGTCGAAACAGTATCAAAAAGGATCCGCATCTGCATCCTTACAAATGTACTGCTGTGCATGCGTTAAAGCGTCCAGACGAACTTTCGCGTCAGTCTTATAAATATTTTTCTGGTCAGTTTTGTTTTGCCCGCCTGTACTTACTATGACGATATCTAGAGTGGCAATACAACTCAAAATTACAAAAAGTAACATGCAGAAAGATCAGGATGGGGAAAAAAGTATCCAGTAATGTATCTCATTATTCTATTTCTGTGTCATTTTTAGAACCATCTGATGAGCCTCTTCGTTATGTCATCCGGAATTCATTTTCCCAGGCTTCTTGAATAAAACCCTTCGCGTGATTCACAGCAGGTGCCTACTTTTCAACTATCACACGTTCTCTTATAGTCCGTATCAATCAGGAAGCCTTTTGGCCTTGAGATTCCAGTCGGATTTGTCCAACCAAGGGGCTGCTGTATTGTCGCGTTATCCCCCGCTCAATGAGTCGCATTCCAGGATAAATGCCACTGCATTCAATCCGCCTGGCTAAAATATTTAAAAACGACCGCAACTGAAACATCTTCCCATTTGAAACGGACTAGGAGGTGCCGCGTTAGAACTTCTACCTCCCTTAAACTTTAACTCGTATTGCTACGGACCATGAAACGTTTGACCTGAGCTCAGCAGCATTTGAAGTGACAGTGGTATGGTGGCAACCGTGGCCCGTGTATTTACGCTATATTATCAATTTGTGCATATCTTGTAAACAGAGGTTTCGCTCGGTTCACAACTTCCAGGAGTTCAGTCTGCTCAGTAATCTCAGGTTTCGAGCAAGCTTTGGTGGGAGTCTTATAATCGACTATTACCGAGTGTAGGGAACGTTGTCCTTTATAATGACGGAGTGCGGACGAATATTAGGAATTAAGCATTATTCGAACCATTCACTAAATTTAGCACAATTATTTCCTCATGGTAGTCTTTTTTTTTTTTTTGATCGGAATGGTCCAATGTGTGGGTTACTGTAGTCACGTCCTAGTTCGTGAACCATGGGCAACGGCTGACAGGCCTTGGTTCTGAGAGTCGGGATACCGGTTGCTATGGAATAGGAGTGGGCATCTCAGACATATTCTGAGTCGTAGACCTCCTGGTGCTCAGGCGGCTGGCACTATAAAATCCACCGTAGGTCCCTAACCTTTTAGAGGAGAGACCCTCACTTGGACTATGTGCAAGTAGGGTAGCATCCTGCTTAATGAATTTACCGAGCTCAGAACATTTTAAGCAAGCCTCGGACCTATGGGTGTAACGGAGTCCCATTCCCATGCGACAGGCGAGGGACTCTTTGGAAACAACTTGGCTAACGAAGTGGAATCCGATGGATGTTAAAAGGGGAAGGGCAGAGTATGGGGTAGAACTGTTTATCGGGAATACTATTGCACGCAATATAGTCTCTGTTAGGCACGTAAATGAGCGAATGATGTGGGTAGATTTGGTAGTTGGAGGAATTAGGACGAGAATTGTCTTCACCATGTGAGGGTGCAGATGGGGATGAAGTTGACAAGTTTTATGAAGCATTGAGTGACATCGTAGTCAGGGTGAACGGCAAGGATAGGATAGCGCTAATGGGCGATTTCAATGCGAGAGTTGGAAATAGAACTGAAGGTTACGAAAGGGTGATTGGTCAATGTGGGGAGGATATGGACGCTAATGGGAATTGGAAACGTTTGCTGTCTGTGCTAGTATGGGTTTAGACAGTAGGAGGTGCTGGTTTAGCAGTTACGAATACATTCTTCAAGCATAAGGCTATTCACCGCTACACGTGAGAGGCTAGGCGTAGCAGATCCCTAATAGATTAAATCTTAACCTACTTCGAATTCAAGAAGCCTGTTAGGAATGTACGTGTTTTTTCGGGAATTTTTCTATGATACAGACCACTATGTGATCTGTAGTGAACTATCTCTAGACCTAGGGTAGAGAAAGCGAAATCTATCTGCAAACGAATAAGGGTAGAAAATCTCCAGGACGAGGAAATTAGACAGAAGTACATGGATATGATTAGTGAGAAGTTTCGAACTGTGCACAGTAAGCTGGTTCAGGCTACAGAAAGAGAATGGGTGGCATACAGGGATGCTGTAGGAGAAACAGCAAGGGAATGCCCAGGAACGACTGTGTATAAAGACGGGAAAAAGCTAACATCTTGGTGGAATGATGAAGTGAGAGCAGCTTGCAAACGTAAAAAGAAGGCCTATCAGAAATGGCTCCAAACAAGGGCCTATGCAGACAGGGATTTATACGTAAATGAAAGAAACAGAGCGAAACAAATAGTTGTTGAATAAAAAAAAAAGTCGCGGGAAGATTTTGGTAATAACATGGAAAGGCTAGGTCAAGCAGGAAAAACCTTCCTGGACAGTAATACAGAAAGGAAGGGAGGGAAAAAAGAAATGAACAGTGTTTTGAGTAATTCAGATGAACTAATAATTGATCCCAGGGAATCACTGGACAGGTGGAGGGAATATTTTGAAAATCTTCTCACGTAAAAGGAAATCTTTCCTGGTGGTGTCGCGAACAACCAAGCTCATGGGGAGGAAGAAAATGATGTTGATGAAATTGCGCTTGAGGAAGAGAAAAGGATGGTAAATAAACTCCATTGTTATAAATCAGCAGGAAAACATGAAATTAGACCAAAAATAGTGAAGTATAGTGGAAAGGCAGGGATGAAATGGCTTCATAGAGTAGTAAGATTAGCATGGAGTGTTGGTAAGGTACCTTCAGATTGGACAAAAGCAGTAATTGCACCTATCTATAAGAAAGGGAACAGGAAGAATTGCAACAATTATCGAGGTATCTCATTGATTAGTATACCAGGCAAAGTATTCACTGGTATATTGAAAGGGAGGATGCGATCAGTGGCTGACAGGAAATTGGATGAAAACCAGTGTGGTTTCAGGCAGCAGAGGGGCTGTCAGGATCAGATTTTCAGGATGCGCCAGGTAATTGAAAAATGTTACGAGAGGAATAGACAATTGAGTTTATGTTTTGTAGATCTAGAGCAGGGCCTCTCAAACACCCAAAATCTCACGCGTGCAAATCGAGGCGCAAGAGCTCCGTGCACTGTGCATCGGTCCCGCTCGGTTCGCTTCGGACCAACGTTTCGTCTCTGGGCTACTCGGCTAAGCTCGGCTCAACTCGGCTCGGATGTGGAGTGCTAGGGAGCAAGTGAGGAAGAGGGAGACAGGCGGAGCGAGCGAGACAGACGTGGGGAAGGAGGGAGACAACGCTATTGCTCCAAATCGAGGAGTGGGGGTCTGCACTCAGGCAAATACAGTAGAGACAATACGCGACACTCAGCGAGATATCGAGGGACAGCTATTAGAGCTCTCTCTAGCGGGTAGACCTGAGAACTACTGATTCTGTCATAAGAGCACGTGTATTTGTGTGTGAAGTTTTTGGTGTTATTTATGCGTTTACAGTGAGTTGACATAATTAAATAGTAGCGTGTGTCATTCCTTGATATCTCTCCTCAACATGAGGGGAAAGGTATGTGCTGTGTTTGGCTGCAGTAACTATGAAGTAGAGATGGACAGCAGGCAATGGTATGTTGATAAACGGGGCTAAAAGTCAGGTTGTGAGTTTCACAAATAGGAAAAGTCCTCTCAGTTTTAATTACTGCGTTGATGGGGTGAAAGTTCCTTTTGGGGATCATTGTAAGTATCTAGGTGTTAATATAAGGAAAGATCTTCACTGGGGTAATCACATAAATGGGATTGTAAATAAAGGGTACCTATCTCTGCACATGGTTATGAGGGTGTTTAGGGGTTGTAGTAAGGATGTAAAGGAGAGTGCATATAAGTCTCTGGTAAGACCCCAACTAGAGTATGGTTCCAGTGTATGGGACCCTCACCAGGATTACCTGATTCAAGAACTGGAAAAAATCCAAAGAAAAGCAGCTCGATTTGTTCTGGGTGATTTCCGACAAAAGAGTAGCGTTACAAAAATGTTGCAATGTTTGGGTTGGGAAGAATTGAGAGAAAGAAGAAGAGCTGCTCGACTAAGTGGTATGTTCCGAGCTGTCAGCGGAGAGATGGCGTGGAATGACATTAGTAGACGAATAGGTTTGAATGGCGTCTATAAAAGTAGGAAAGATCACAATATGAAGATAAAGTTGGAATTCAAGAGGACAAACTGGGGCAAATATTCATTTATAGGAAGGGGAGTTAGGGATTGGAATAACTTACCAAGGGAGATGTTCAATAAATTTCCAATTTCTTTGAAATCATTTCGGAAAAGGCTAGGAAAGCAACAGATAGGGAATCTGCCACCTGGGCGACTGCCCTAAATGCAGATCAGTATTGATTGATTGATTGAGAAGAATGCGCGGTCTTTCTTTCGCTTCTCTCGTGACAAGAAAATGTAAGTAATATTGTGTTTGCATATATATTCTTCCAGTGAGAAAGATATTTTTATAGTACTTCATAATCTTCTGACCTGCCCGACCCATATTTTAATTGGTTTAAAATATAATACGCATATTTTATTGTATAGTGCAGCAGTTAATCTTCAATACCGATGTGTTGTAGGTGTGATCTGTGGGTTTTGAAATGTCACAGAAGTGATTTGGATAAGGTGTACAAGAAAAAAAGGGACGTTACGCTTATATAAGAATTTAAAGATCTGTTCAGATCATTTCCAGGCCAGCGATCCCCTGTGGGTGGGGGCGGTAGAATAACTCCCACGGTATCCCCTGCCTGTCGTAAGAGGCGACTAAAAGGGGCACCAGGGGCTCTGAACTTTGGAGCGTTGGTTGGCGACCACGGGGCCCTCAGCTGAGTCCTGGCATTGCTTCCACTTGTGCCAGGCTCCTCACTTTCATCTATCCTATCCGACCTCCCTTGGTCAACTCTTGTTCTTTTCCGACCTCGTCGCTATTAGCTTTGCGAGGGCTAGGGAGTCGTTCATTTTTACGGCCATGAGGATTGTTGCCTAGTTGTACTTCCTCTTAAAACAATAATCACCACCACCACCAGGCCAGCGACTTTAGAAATCCTCGACTATACAGCCAAGGGTATGTTACATTTTTTACTCTAATTGTACCTAAATATTCCTCAAAGCATCACTATGGACAACATTTTCATACTTTTCTTTCTTTTATGCCTCTTCTCAGATTAAAGTCGGGATTTTATAGATTTTCTTTCTGTTAGTAGGCTTCATGTTAAGAGGAAATTTGTTACAGCTTTTAAAATTTCATTCATTGGATTATGTGTGTAAGGAATGTGCCGATATTTTTTTGACAAGTGTCTTAATGTGATGAAACAATGTTTTTTAAATCAGAAAAAAGACAAATCTAACCGTAAGAGTTCAGACAGGAATGCTAAAGCAAAAAAGTAATACATAAATGAAGGATCAAGCCATTTCATAGCAGTCCATTTCACATCTTGTTTATCTGTCTAATTTCAGTCTTTAAATAATAACATTTGAAATAATTCTTCATTCATTTATCCAGAATTGCTTTAGAACTTCGAACTTAATATCTCAATAATACTTTCTTTCTAGACGTAATTTATTTATCCATTTTCGTTTATGCATTTCCATTGATATTTGAATTTAGCGCGACTTTTCAGGTCAAGTCACTAGGAGCGCCACCGTCGAACTGTCCCATTTTAACAAGGCTAAATCCGTAAGTATCGCGTATTGTCTCTACTGTATTTGATTCAGGTCAACCAAGCGAAGTCGTCTTTTGCACCGTGCACAGTGCATACACTCTGAGAGGCCCTTGTCTAGAGAGATCAAATGACAGGGTACCGAAGGAAAATATGTTCTCCATACAGGGGGAGTAGGGTAGATTATTGAAATCAATCTAAGGCATTTATGTTGTCAATTGGGCTGCAGTGAGAATTGATGGTAGAATGAGTTCTTGATTCAGGGTACTTACAGGGGTTAGACTAGGCTGTAATCTTTCACCTTTGCTTTTTCGTAGGTTACATGGATCATCTGCTGAAAGGTATAAAGTGGCAGGGAGGGTTTTAGTTAGGTGGAAATGTAGTAAGCAGTCTGGCCTTATTTTTTTGCTTTACGTCGCACCGACACAGGTCTTATGGCGACGATGGGACAGGAAATGCCTAGGAATGGGAAGGAAGCGGCCGTGGCCTGAATTAAGGTACAGCCCCAGCATTTGCCTGGTGTGAAAATGGGAACCCACGGAAACCATCTTCAGGACTGCCGACAGTGGGGTTCGAACCCACTATCTCCCGGATGCGAGCTCACAGCTGCGCGCTCCTAACAGCAGGCCAACTCGCCCGGTAGTCTGGCCTATGCTGACGACTTGGTCTTAATGGCAGATTGTGCCGAAAGCCTGCAGTGTAATATCTTGGAAGTTAAAATAGGTGCAAGAGTACGGTATGAAAATTAGCCTCTCGAAGACTAAATTGATGTCAGTAGGTAAGAAATGCAACAGAATTCAATGACAGTTTGGTGATACAAATGTGGAACTCGTAGATAATTTTAAGTATTTAGGTTGTGTGTTCTCCCCGGATTGTAATATACTGTAGTAAGAGAGTTTGAATCAAGGTGTAGTAAAGCTGATGCTATGAGCTCGCAGTTGCGATCAACAGTGTTCTGTAAGAAGGAAGTCAGCTTCCGGACGAAACTTTTACATCGGTCTGATTTCAGACCAACATTGCTTTATGGGAGTGAAATCTGGGTGGACTAAGGATATCTTATTCATAAGTTAGAAGTAACAGACATGAAAGTAGCGAGAATGATTGCTGGTACAAACGGGTGGGAACAATGGCAGGAGGACACTCGGAATGAGAAGATAAAAGCTAAGTTAGTAGTGAACTCGATGGATGAAGCTGTACGCATAAACCGGCTTCGGTGGTGGGGTCAAGTGAAGCGAATGGTGGAGGATAGGTTACCTAGGAGAATAATGGTCTCTGTTATGGAGGGTAGGAGAAGTAGAGGGAGACCAAGACGACGATGGTTAGACTCAGTTTCTAACAATTTAAGGATAAGAGGTATAGAACTAAATGAGGCCACAGCACTATAGTTGCTAATAGAAGATTGTGGCGACGTTTAGTACATTCACAGAGGCTTGCAGACTGAACGCTGAAAGGCATAACGGTCTATAATGACAGTGTATATATGTATAAAAGCGTACAGTTTGGAGCAAAGCCTTGAGAAGTTTGAGAGGTGCCGGCATGGAAAATAATGAGTTTCCTCCCCTTTCCTGAAGCTCCAGGCGCACAGTGCGTAATTTCAGGAATCTAGCCGGCCAAAAATCGTATTTCGGAAACTAATGGACCGATTTACATAAAACTTAGTATTTAACTGCTATTATTGTGTGGTCAATAAAGTACAAAGAACAAATTACTACGTCAGGAATAGAATTAGTAATCTTAGTAATTTCAATCACTTTTCGTTATAGCTTTAAGAAATGAAATAGAAGTTAATAGTGGGACATGCTGTTTAGAATGTTTAAAAACATATACAGGAATACATGTACTTGCCAAACACTTTAGTCATTAGATGCAGTTACCTCAGAATCGCTATCGCCACTGTCATTATCTCCTTCAGCAGAACCAGATACAGGAGGCTCAGAAGTTGAGCACTTCTCGTGAAAGCGGAATCAACTTCCTCCTCCTTGATTTCCGTAAGCTGGTAATATAAGGGTCTGATGATATAAGCAGTCTATGGAAAATGTCAGTATTTGTGTCTTTCTGAAAGGTTTCCTGTGTATTCCTGGTATCCTGGGCTTCCTCGGAGAGTTGTCCAATAGGTATAATACAGTGCCTAATGACTTCCTCTCCGTGAACCAAGAGTTTGTGAAAAGTTATAGGCATGTAGTACGATTTGTATTTTTGTAAGTACAACTGTATAGTTTCCTTTGCGTACATGCCAAATGTCACTTTATCAATGGCATACCCACACGAAAGAGTTTCTAAGATGGCACGTAGATGGTTTATTAAATTTATATCTACTTCAGTAATATCCGGAGAAGTGGAAGCCTCTCTGAAGTATCTTCTAGCGGTTTCCATCATTGGTATTGCCAGCACTTTACTTCGGATATCAACCAATAGACGCGTTTCCTCCCTGAACTTCTGTAGTGAAGTTATCTACAGTATTTATTTATTGTGTGTGTATTTTAGGCTTTAAATCAGTGCTTAAATATATTGTGTTGAGTGAGAGTTATGCGATAAGCCTACGTGTGTGCATTAATACTGTGATTTTTTGTAGTCATCTGTAGTATTTATTTACTGCGTCTGTTTTCTAGCTTTTATTGTCTGGATAAATTTATTAAATGCAATTAAATACATCCCCCACCCCTCGAGCCCAAAAAATTATTTCTCGCAATTTTCCTTGTATCTCAGTTCTGAGGTTTTTTTTATGTGCCGTTGTTTACCTCTGATTCTGTACAAACCAAAAGTGGCCCCTATAAACCCCACGTTCCCTTTAGTTCATAAAAGTAATTTGTAGCTTAGTTTCTCCAGCCTTTTGTCTTGAACTTACATACTGAATTTCAAAAATGTATGTGCCGCCGTTTTCCCGTGATGGCGTTGAGCGGAGCCGTTCGAAATGGCAACCCTGTTGTCATAAGAACAATACTGTTTTCTTAACATGGAATGAGCTATAGTCTAGTACTGGCAGGCTCATCCTGTCATTGTTGTGATGCACGTCCTTCTGCAAGGCTCATTCTCTGGTCGAACCAACTTTTATTGTACTTCAGCAATTTGTTCCTTTTTCTGCTATATTTTGTCCAGCGGGATCGACTTTTAGCATACAAAATACTGACAGATTTCCTTATTGACTTTGATATATACTCGGAACAATCCTCAAAGCCTAAATGTTTAATTACAACATTCGCAATATCATCGTTCCGCTTATATTCCCTGCTGTTCCTCAACAGCTCGAAAACCGACCTCCGGGTTACAGAGTGCATGACTTCTGAAAAAAATTAATTACTCTCATGGTCGCGCCTGGTCGCAGCAAAAAGTCATAGTTTTCTATTCATTAAAGTATAGATAACTCATCCAAAATACTTTCATTGCGGAAATCAAAGGCAATCCATTTTGAAAGTCAGCTCAAATTTGTATAATTAGATAGCGCTTGGACACCGTGTACCTGAATTTTATGTGCATATTCCGAACAACAATATAGTAATTTTCAGACAATGCTACATACTATATAAAATACATACCTTCATCTAATATTATCACATTGCAAGCGAAAGAAATATTTAGTTCTGACGTCTTTACTGAGCCCTCACACAATAATAACTGCCGCCTCGCCTCGCCAGAATGTGATGCCCTAACGGAGGAGAGCCACTTTAGGTCTTCGGTGAGATTAGGTAATTAGACAGCGCGACTTTTCAATACTTAATTATTGTACCCAAGAGTCTTATAAACACGATTCACAGAAAATGTGCACCAAAGACAAGGGTTGAAAATAATATTTTTGGCCGGCTGGATGCTGGAAATTACCCACTGTGAGGCGTCGTAAATTCAGTGGTTTAATCATTTCAACCTTTTCTTTAAACTGTTTTAATTATTCAGGATCAGCAACAGCATAACGCTGAATTACAAATATCCGCGCTATGTACAATAGATATTAATGTAAAATGAAAGATATATAAATATTTACAAAAGACACAAATATACCGGTACACAATAAAAACTGTGCAATCCTATATAATACATGTTTACATAAACAACGATATAAACAAGGGAAAATACATTTACAGTAAATAACGGAGAAGAAACAGGAAAGGACAAGAAGGAAAATTAAGTTATATGAGAAATATCATGACAGAAAGAAGATAACGAAACGAAGATGTCTAGGTCCTTGTTTATAGATACGGTATTAAACATTGCTGTAATACGTACAGAAAGGGACCTTTGGCTGAGAGAAATCCGGAAGTAAGGAATATGGAATAGGGTCTTCAATCTGGTTACCACGGGATCGGACGTGGAGGGTGAGCAAGGAAACTACTTCTGGAGACCTAAATAAACCATACGCTGCTTTGTATAGCAGCTTCAGCTCGACTACTTTCCTCCGAGCAGAAAGAGTTTTGAGTTTTAGTTTCCCAAGCACTAGGTTAGTGCTTAAGTTGCTAGAGGCTGGGACTCTGTCTCTGACCATAGCACAGAAAAAAGATTGTACAAGGTGGATGAGATTTGAAGAAGCAGAAATGGACCAGACTTGAGAGGCATATTCAACAATCAGTAAGATTCTGGAAACGTAGAATGATCTGAGGACATTTGCATCTCTGTTGTCAGAAAACCTGTAGAGTTGTGATATGGTAGTACATATATCACACCCTCGCACTGTATTTAGAAGTGAGATATTATTATTATTATTATTATTATTATTATTATTATTATTATTATTATTATTATTATTATTATTATTTCAGTTGTATATTTTGTTCTTAATATTTTATGCTGCATGGTCGCCATATGTGATACGAGTATTTTTTTACAAGCGGATGGGAAAACAGTGTTATTTTCAACTTGGAAAATTTGTATGAGTCATGGGTATAGCCCTGAGTCTGATGAGTTAGCCTTGTTGATGTTGTAGTCGGAAAGTTCCGATGACTCATGTTAAACACCCCATAGTCTGTTGATCTTGTGATTGTCTTATGACACGGGATAGGTTCAGGGCGTGGTCTTGACAAGAGGATCCACTCGTGATTGGTTGGCCAGGATAAATCACGACGTATCATTTGAGAGGAAGGAAAAAACTGAGGTCTATATAGTTATGTGTTCATACGGCGAGGAGCACACTATACTGGAATGGACTGGCCTTCAATCTTTGGTGGAACGTGGTCTTTTTATGTTTGTGGAACGTGACTGACCTACAACTGTGGAGTGCTTAGGCACTGGGTATTGTCGGTGAAAGCTGTGGGGTGCTATATCTCAGACTTTCCAGAACGTGTGTTTTAGAACGACAATCGTGTGTTGCTCGGGTGGATGTATCTTTAAACCAAGTGTTAGAGTCAGTGAACATAACATTAAAAAGGTACAGTATCTGTGTGATATAATAAGTGCCAATTATGAGAATCTGCAAGTAATTTTTTCAGTTGTTTATTCAGATATTTTGAATTAGATTACAATTTACGTCCAAGCGTGAGGCGATTATTTTTATTTTATTCATATTTGATTATTTTCATCATATTGCTATGGTTAATTATTATTATTGATATTCAGATATATTACAAAGTTAACCAAGGAGTGACATAGCACGCGAGGTGACTGTGTTTATGTGCGAGTTAAACAACAATTTACTGTCAAAATGCACTCCTAAGTCTTTTTGATTATCAACAATTGTAATCGGTGGTTCAGTAGGTGGTAAGCCCATGGACAAGTTTCATCGATTCACACTAACTTTCAAAGACTTTGTCCTTAACACTTCTAACCTGTAACTACCACACATGAAAAATATTACACTTAAAACACACATGGGTTCAGAGGACACGACGACTGTCATTTTTTGCTGACCGAGTACGACAATGAACTGAACAAAATGGCATATCAAAGCTAACTGAAGTGTGGGAGCATACATAGTAGCCCGGCTCCAGGCTACAGACTGCTGAGACAGGAAACGGAAAAAAAAGAATTGTCCTCCCCCCCAGAGCCATGTATGGTAGTTACGGGCTAAGGAACATGCAATGCCAAGCAATAATTTATCTTTCCATTAAAATTTCGCGCCCATTTATTTTACATTTTTTTCACGTCGCACTAACACATCGAACGTTTTCGGTGACGGAAGAATGGGAGAGGAATAGGATTGGTAAGGTAGCGGCCATGGCCTTAATTAAAGTATAGTCCCGGCACTTTCCTGGTGTGAAAATGGGAAAACACGGAAAACCATCTTCAAGGATGCCGACGGAGGGAATCGAACCTACTTTCTCCCAAATGCAAGTTCAGAGCTGCGCGACTATAACCGGTTTTATTTTACTGAAACCTTATTCTTCAACAATACGCGGAGGCATGAGCGACTTCTATTAAACTATTGAACCTCTGTTAAAGAACTTAACTTTTTTAATGTAGAATGGTCAATACGCCGGTAATAATCATAAACACAACGGCTTATTGTATCCTCTTGAAACGAGGTTATGGCGTTAACTCTCTTCTTACCGTGTTGCTTCTTCCGTGGCGTTTCTAATGGAGTTCCTCTGTTTCATATTTCTCCTTGCAAATGTCGTGACAGTAGTCCTACTAATATGTACATCGGTGCATGTTCGCTCTAACACTTTGTCAATCTGCAAAAGTTCTCCACCATTAGCTTTCTCGTGTTCAGAGTACTTATGCACAGTAATGTTCTCGCGTCTACTCGCAAACAGACATTCCTCCTCCATTCTTCTTTACCTTAATCGCAGGAGGAACATCAGAAACAGGTAGAGTTCGAGGCCTGTCGTCGGACATAGTTCAAATCCAAGCTCGAAATCCCGCGAAAAGAACACTTCAAACTCGCATAGTAATCCCGTAACCCAAGAAGTCCTAATAGGCGATATTTGTGGCAGCACCAGTCCGGCTCCGTGGCTAAATGGTTAACATGCTGGCCTTTGGCCACAGGGGTCCCTGGCTCGATTCCCGGCAGGGTAGAGAATTTTAACCATCAGTGGTTAATTTCGCTGAGATGGGGCCTGGGTGTGTGTGTTGGCCTTCATCATCATTTCATCCTCATCACGACCTTCAGGTCGTCTACAGGCGTCAAATCAAAAGACCTGCACCTGGCGAGCCGAACATGTCTTCGGACCTCCCTGCACTAAAAGCCGTACGCCATTTCACTTTTTTTTTTTGGCAGTACTAACTGCTCTGTAGTGCCAAAATCGACAAATTCACATTTAGTTAGCCAGCGCTTTAGTGTTCATAAAAAGTCTGTACAAATCTATTGCTTTCATTGTCCCTTTTCAGTCTCGTTCTTGGCTTTGACTTCTGGAAGTTACTTGAGGTATGAGCCATGCTAGTAACGACATTTCTTATGCGGCCAGTCCTGTTATGAATGGTTTGAACATGTCGCTCATAGTGTTGGGTGCATTTCACCGGAGTAGACTGGTACGTAATATCAGCTTTTGGTTCTGTGAGGACAGCAACGGGAAACTACATCCCTTCCCCTTTTTCTGATATGCTTCTTCAGCGACATTTAGACAAGCGATGACGGCTGATGACGAACAGTTGAGAAAGCAACCAGCCTTTGGGATGAGTACTCTACATACATACATACATACATACATACATACATACATACATACATACATACATACATACATACATACATACATACATACTGTCCTGTCAATATTGTGCTTTCCACGCAAATGATTGTGTCTGTTGATAACCAGTGTCTTTATTACGATGTGGGTTATTTTCAAGTTATTTATGGCGACAAACTCTTATCTCATTCAGCCCGGTACCGTGAGCTGAAGTCTTTTTATTCTACTATTATTTTCACCCTCCTCGGTAGAGTGTGTGTGTGAGATCTCGTGATATGCTGGCCAACAGTAATTTTTCCAACATCCACACCTCCAACCGCAAGGATATTTAACCCCGTGACACTACCTAAGTCCGCCTCTGTGGTGTAGTGGTTAGCGTGATTAGCTGCCACCCCCGGAGGTCCGGGTTCGATTCCCGGCTCTGCCACGAAATTTGAAAAGTGGTACGAGGGCTGGAACGGGGTCCACTCAGCCTCGGGAGGTCAACTGAGTAGAGGTGGGTTCGATTCCCACCTCAGCCATCCTGGAAGTGGTTTTCCGTGGTTTCCAACTTCTCCTCCAGGCAAATGCCGGGATGGTACCTAACTTAAGGCCACGGCCGCTTCCTTCCCTCTTCCTTGTCTATCCCTTCCAATATTCCCCATCCCCCGCAAGGCCCCTGTTCAGCATAGCAGGTGAGGCCGCCTGGGCGAGGTACTGGTCGTTCTCCCCAGTTGTATCCCCCGACCAAGAGTCTGAAGCTCCAGGACACTGCCCTTGGGGCGGTAGAGGTGGGATCCCTCGCTGAGTCCGAGGGAAAAACCGAACCCGGAGAGTAAACGGATGATGATGATGATGACACTACCTAAACCTCCCCTTATTCTTCGAGAACTTCACCGAGAGCCACACTTGCAATATTCATTTTGGTCTGGCACGAACATTTTGGTAACTTTAGTTTTCAGTTTCAGCTCATACTAACTTCGTGCAGAGAACGACAAACCCAGAATAACTACTACACCAGTTCTTCAGTGTCATCTGTTAATTCAAGAGAAGCCGGGCTGAGTGGCTCAGACGGTTAAAGCGCTGGCCTTCTAACCCCAACTTGGCAGGTTCGATCCTGGCTCAGTCCGGTGGTATTTGAAGGTGCTCAAATACGACAGCCCCGTGTCGGTAGATTTACTGGCACGTAAAATAACTCCTGAGGGACTAAATTCCGGCACCTCGGCGTCTCCGAAGACCTTAGAAAGTAGTTAATGGGACGTAAAGCAAATAACATTATTATTAATTCAAGAGGACTAATCCATTCAACGTGGGATTCGTCGTCTACTTCGAGCATGTGTCACTAAACATGTAAGCGTCGCCGGCATCGAAGAAAGAACATGAGGGGCCTCCAAGGAGCATAGACGACCGCAGTCGGGAATCGAGCTTCATCGGCAAAATTTAAGTACCATTTTGTAATATTTTCTGTCTATATATTTAGAAAATGTAACGATCTTTTTCATTAAAGTAGTATTTCTTTTAGTTTTGTGATATTTTCATGCTTCATTCTTACGCATGTACAGGTAGCTTTGAGAGTGAACATGTGTGTGTTGGATTCTATTAGCCTAGATGTACAGTAGTTTGTCTTCTAAAAATGTTACTGCCTCAGTGCGATTTATAAAAATAAGGCTTTAATAATCATTACCCTCTCGGATAAATGAGAATGTGAAATAATCATTTCTAAGTCCAGTGAAACTTTGTGGAATAAATTTTAGATTGTGTTTCATTCATTGCATTATCATGCGATATTTTAGATTGTATCATCTACTAGAAATATTTAATTCAGATGTCGATGGTAGATTTAAAAATGAATACTAATAATAATAACAGTTTAAAATCGGGTTAAATGAAAATATAATGGTCGTGAGTGATAAATAATGTTAGAGTTGTTCATGTGGAATGTGTGAAGTTGTGCTCAATTATACGAGGGCAGATCAGAAAATAAGTTGCACTTCCCAGTTATGGCCATTTATTACACCACCTATACAACAGCAACACGACTATAACGACATACACTGTAACGTCACTTTTCCACATAGTTTCCAAGAGACTCCAAACATTTCTGCGAACGCACAACCAACTTGTCGATGCCGGATGCATAGAAATTTCCTCCAGCGTTTTGCAACCACTCGGAGAGAGCGGCCTTCACCTCCTCATCGGTCTGGAAACGTCGACCACCGAGCTTCGTTTTGAGCTTACCGAACAGATGAAAGTCACATGGCGCTAGGTCGGGACTGTAGGGTGGATGTTGCCAGACCTCCCACTTGAAACGGTGCAGCAGTTCTCCCGTTTGGCTGACACCACTTTACGATATGGTACCTTGCCGGGAAATGTCCCGCTCCCCATACACAGCACTGATTTCACGATGAATGTCTGTGCAATTCTTCCTTTTGGTCCATAGGAATCGGATTGTCGCACGCACCTCATATTTGGAGTGAACGTCCAGTTGACGCGCCATTGTATTTGGCCGCCATTCACACAATACTGAACGAGACACCACAGCGACCTACCTAACAGACGTGTGGGCAGTGTCTGTTCCTTTCTCCGCTGTGCCTACGTTTGCGACACACAGCGCGTGCTGTGGCGCGTTAGTGCAACTAACGTTTTGATCCACCTACGTAGTTGTATTTACCAGGAAACTGGTAGGCCTGCGGGAAATTATATGAATTTTGAAGCATTAGTGATGGGTTAGAATGCATTCCGATAACGTGGACCACAAGTCACGTCAGATGTGTATTGAATTTAACAGAAGGTCATCAATCAACACATTTTATTTCCATAATAATCATGAATAAAAATAAAGCCTAGCATTCGAGGATAAAATTGTAAATAAATTTCGAGTATCCTGTGTGCATGGAAGGAATATAATTGTAGTCAGAAATATTTTTCAGTGCTATTTATTTTGAAATGTGGTTCTTAATCTGACTACGTGTTCATCGCGGTGGAACAGATTATTCCAGCGTCGTCGCTGCTTTCTTTCATTTATTATGGAGTACTGTTTTATTTTCAAGGCAGAGATTAGTAACATATTTGATCCAGTGTTAACATGCTTTTGAGTGATTTGAATAAGATCGATGAAATTTCTGAATAAGCAAGTAAAAGCAAAGAAAGAAAATTGAGTGTATGTGCAGTACTGCAACGCTAAATGTAACTAACGATTATCACATTTTTGTAATGCAGTAATCGACTCTAAACATTCACCGAATAATTCCCTAAAGATATTTACGGTTCATATTTGCTAATTAATAATCAGAACTTGTGTTAGTGAGAAACTATCCTCATTTGAGATAGAGTAGAGTCGAGTGTTTAAATGAAAATTTTGTAGAGATTAGGTTTAGGAGAATATGGTCATAACCACGCGCATTAAGTGGTCATTTAATATTTATTTGTTCTTGTTGAAAATAATGCAGCTGGTTTTAAGCTTTAAGATATCACAGAATATTTTTGGATGTTATTAGGATAGAGTTCATCCATTTATTTTAATTTTTGCGTACCGGTAGCCAAGAAAGTAGGCTAATTTTTATTACTTATTATTTTACAGAATAGTCCAGATAAGACAACGTCAATCCAGTAATGGGAATTTATTTATGTATTTATTCAACAATTGTAAAAATTCGTGAGTTTATAAGACAACGTCCAGCAAGAGATTAGTTTTGTTAAACTTTATTATCTGTGCATGTATGTATGTTTAGTGCTCAGCCCGAAGGCTGGTTGGATGCTCAACAGCCGCCATCAGCTGTCATAGATGGCCTAGGCATCACTGAAGAGGCGTACTAGGGAAATGAGGAGTGAGGTAGTTTCCCGTTGCTTTCCTCACCGAGCCAGAAGTTGCTATTACATATCAGTCTGCCAAGCCCACTGAAATGCATGCACCAACTGACCCTATGAGCAATATTTTCACACCATTCATAGCAGGGACTGGCTGCAGAAGGAATGGCATTACTAGCATCACTCATACCTCAGTCACTTTCATTTTGTTAAAGGCAAGGATAAAACTGAGACAGATCAATGAAAGAAACAAAATTGCTCTAGCCCATGCCAGAAGACATTGTGCACTGTAAACACTAGGTCCCGCCAGTAAAGGCACTATCTGTGCATATCTCAAAATAAATGTCAAGCATTAAATGACTCTAAAATTGTGACAGCAAGCAAACGAACCGTCCACCTTCGGATCTCTCGTATGCTCGTAGAGCTGACCGGCTGAATAGGAGACAATGTATATTGTACGCGCACTTCTTAGTGATAGATTTTTGTACTCGGTTGAGGAGTAAGAAGGGAGCACTGCCGTTCCGGTAATACTGCCAAATGAATTGAAATGAAATATGAATTGAATTGATAATAATAATAATAATAATAATAATAATAATAATAATAATAATAATAATAATAATAATAATAATAATTTCGTGTGGCTATTTCTAGCCGAGTGCAGCCCTTGTAAGGCAGACCCTCCGATGAGGGTGGGCGGCATCTGCCATGTGTAGGTAACTGCGTGTTATTGTGGTAGAGGATAGTGTTATGTGTGGTGTGTGAGTTGCAGGGATGTTGGGGACAGAACAAACACCCAGCCCCCGGGCCATTGGAATTAACCAATGAAGGTTAAAATCCCCGACCCGGCCGGGAATCGAACCCGGGACCCTCTCAATCGAAGGCCAGTATGCTGACCATTCAGCCAACGAGTCGGACATTGAATCGATAATATGATCGATCGATATGAATTTTCTAAACCTCTATTATCTTACGCCAACAACTGTGTCACGCACACAATATATAATACTATATAACATTTCCCGATGCGAATCTTGTTCCTAGCATGAATTCTATAGTTCTTAGTTTGTGTTTCAAAGGCTGCCAATACGAATCTCGAAGGTAACCAAAGTCGACTGATTCAACACTAGGGTGTAAATTTATCGCTAAAAAGTGCGCAGATAATACATACATACATACATACATACATACATACATACATACATACATACATACATACATACATACATACATACATACATACATACATACATACATACATACATACATACATACAGTTTCCTTCAATTTTGGCATACAATAAGCATTTATTAGGTATTTTAATTGCCAACATCATTCTTTTATTAGAAGTACAGTGCCAAGTTTTATTCATGAGTAGCCGTGTTCTCATTCAGAAAGTGGTTTGGCAAGTTGTGGGGGAGGATAGACTATTGATTTTCCATCCAGCCATCGATAACATATGGTGGTCACGTGGCCGGCTGGGAATTTTTCAAGGCCACTTCCGCATACGAGCAGGTGTCATAGTTTCGTTTGGACCCCAGTAATTTCTGGAAAAAAATACAGCAAATCAAGGAACGTCATAACAACCAATTAAGCGCCAGGACAGAGCCACACCTCCTTAGCTGAGGGAATATAAACCCGAGTGAAATGCATTAAAACTCTTTTTTTATTTGACTCCGTACTGTTGCAGACCTCGCGAGCCTAGAAGTGTGTTCATCAAGCTAATTATTCAACGTGGTTAGACCTGAAAATTTTTCTAAGACTTTTGTGTGAGTTTCAGCTACCTTCGGAGCTTCAAGAGAGAGAAGAGGACCTCTACAAATCACAATAACCAGCCACATCAGGATGTTTCATCACTTTACAAGAGGAACAAGCAAGTCATCTGAGAAAATGGACTTTGCTGTCGTCATGCTGTGCTAAATGTAGGCACATTCTAATAGCAGGGAGAGAACGACGAGGATGACCTGCAACATGTGAGCAGTTTCCAGTCACCTGGAGAGATTGAGTTACATCAAAAATTTAAGTACATTTTTGTAACATTTTACTGTCAATCTTCGTAGAAGTAATGTGAGCCTCTTCATTTAAATCAGTATTTCTGTTAGATTAGTTCGACATTGCAATATTTTCCTATTCCAATCTCATGGTGTCATGGTAGTATAGTTACGTTGTGTATGAATGTTATTTGGTCTCTATTAGTATAGTTAGCTATGGAGTGTCTTCTGAGATTCATTCTAATCCTTGCAAATATTTAAACCTATTATTTAAAAATAATGGACCCTTCCGATGAAAGGTAATTTAAACAATCTTTGATTTGCGAACTCGTGTGGGACAGAATTTCGTTAAGTCTTATTTGACAAAATTTTAACGTGTTTCTTATCTTTTGCATTTATGTGAATTTAGGTAGTGTCATCTAACGCAGTGTTAAATTCAGACTTATGGCATAACTAATAATCACTTCTAATAATAATAATAATAATAATAATAATAATTTAGACCCTGTTAAATGAGAGATTAATGGTCTTGAGTGATAATAATGTTTATTGTTCATATATATTTAATGTGTGTGCTCTATTGGTGAAATATGGGTCCGGAATATGGCAAAATCCTGCGGGAATTTATGGATTTATTTTGGAGAAGCACGTGTCTTGGGTTACCATGCGTTCTGCGAATTTTGAGCACATGTAGTATAATATTAATGAGATTTAGGGATACAAATAACTTATCGCTACTCATAGACGATATGACCGGTGACATTGATATTTAACCTGATGAATGGGTTGATAATTGCTGTCTATTTCTTCTGAATGGCATATTGCTGAATTTTTGTGTGATCAACGTTGTCTGAATCCTACTACTTCTTTCAAAAGTGATTGCTAATATCCAATCATGTGCTACCGACTTTAGAACATTACGAGTTATCAAATACTATCATTTGGTTATTCCATTGATAGAATTATGATTAGAAGTCAGAACATAAAAATAACATTCTAGAATTTGAGTCTAAATACTGTACATAAATTCGTGTATCATATGTGTGAGTGTGGAGTGAATGTAGTAGCTAGGAATATTTTCTACTGATTTATTAAATGTGGTTTTAACCTGACCGCATATTCATCATGGTGGATCTAGGTTATTTCGGCGTTGTTCGTGTTGAGTTATTTGGTTGAATTTATTGTGTTTAGGAATTTTTATAGGATAATTACATTTCATATTAACGTGCTTCGTACGAAGAAAGTTTTGTAGACAGGAATATTTAAACATTTGTATATTTTTCTTTGGGTTGCGCAACGTTAATTTATAAATGACAGAATTAATATGAATCATGTTGAAGGATATTCAAAGAAGAATGTTTATTCACTGTATGAAAATAATTTGGGAGATCTTGGATCGATTTAATTGTTAAAATTATACTAATTAAAATTAATTCTCAAAGATTTAATTTATTCAAATTTGAAACATAAAATTACCTTGATTAAATGGAACTTAATCATAATTAAGACGAGATTACGACACAAATATTTCAGCATTATTTATGAGATTTTCTAGACGTTGTTAGCATTTCAGAACTATTTTTGATTAAAATTAAATTTATATTTTCTGAATTGAAATATTGTATTGCGGTAGCCCGTTGTTAAATGAATTAAGTCAAGAACGTTAGGATGAGGTTCATCATCAAACTATTTTGTTTTCAACAAGCCAGATGAGGCTAATTTTGATTTTATTTACCTTTCAGTGTAAATCATGTTTCAGTGTGGAAGGAGCAGATAGTCAGAATTGTTCAAACTGTCTTACGAGAAGAGAAAGAATTCAATCGTCAAGATTTTGTTAAATATTTTGTTTCATTTTGTTTAAGAAGGAGTGCTATTTGTAATAAATGTCAAGCCTTATTGCTTTTATTTGTGTGTTTTTCTATTGTCGTCAGTCCTTGTTCCTTAAATTGTCCCTAAAATAAGCGAAGCCAGTCCATAAACGGTCCACCACTGGGACTCTCGTGCACCGGTTGAGCCTGTCCTGGAAATAGGGGACAATACATACATACATACATACATACATACTGAAGGTAAGACTTGGATATGTGCTGCCTTTCTTTCTGCCTTTAACTTCTCTCTGGCGCTCCAGTATGTGTGGCATCGTTCTCCCTGGAGAAGGATAATCTTCACAACGCATATGGCAACCAAGAGGCTAAACATTACCGTAATTTGCACCATTTATTCAAACATTAAGTTTATCAACAATTATTTCAGTTGCATTATTTAGTTACACATACTCAGGCGGACAAGATTTCCAAACACCATGAAATAAGGAATGTAGAATACCAAAATTTTGGCAATATATTTATCGAGGTAACATGTTTAATTGATTAAAGGAACAAGACTACAGGTTTATACCCACCATCGCAATATGCCATGCTGGTCCATTAATAACCGGTGCTATCGCCTGACTGTTGATTGCAGGCATGCAGACGTGCATGAATTGTGTCGTACAGGTGCCGGATGTCAGCTTGTGGGATGGCACTTGGTCGGTCAATACAGGGATAGTAAAGGCCGTTTGTTGATGACGCTGGAGTTGTCCAATGATGTCCCATACGTGCTCGTGATAAGGGTACAGGTAACTGAAAGTCAAGTAGGGATGACTTAAAAATGTTAGTGCTCAATTGTAGAAGTAATGTAAAGAAAGGAATAGAATTAAGTAATTTAATAGATATATGCTTACCATATATTATAATAGGAGTTGAATTATGGCTGAGAAATGATATAACGAATGCATAAATATTCTCACGGAACTGGAGTGTGTATAGTAGAGATAGGATAGGAATGGTAAGAGGGGAGTATTAATTTTGGTGAAAGAAGAATTTGTAAGCTACGAAACAGTTAAAGATGACAAACATGACAAGACTCATCTCTAAAGATAATAGGCAACTTAATGTCTTTGGAGTGTAATAAATGTCAAGCCTTATTGCTTTTATTTGTGTGTTTTTTCTATTGTCGTCAGTCCTTGTTCCTTAAATTGTCCCTGACGCTGATTCAGAATTATTTGATAAGATAATCAACTATGTGGGAAACGATATGGAAAGGACGTGATAATAGCGGGTGATCTCAGTTTACAAAATGTCAATTGGGAAGGTAATGCGAACGACAGGATGCATGACCAACAAATGGCAAACAGTTTAATATGGGAAGGGCAGCTGATTCAGAAAGTGATGGAACCAACTAGAGGGAAGAATATTCTGGATGTGGTGCTGAAAAAACCAGATGAGCTGTATAGAGAAACCGATGTAATAGATGGTATTAGTGATCACGAAGCGGTTTTTGTCGTAGTTAAAAATAAATGTGAAAGAAAGGAAGGTATAAAAGCTAGGACTATTAGGCATTACCATATGGCTGATAAAACAGGCATGAGGGAGTTTTTGAAAAGTAAATATGATCGGTAGAAAATGGTACGGTAAATAAAAAAGGAAACAGACTCTGGGATGGGTTTAAAACAATTGTGGTAGAGCCCTAGTGTGCTCACTCCGCTCGCTGTACACGGAGGGTCAGTGGTGGGCGAGCTCTTTTATTTTTAGTTAACGGGATTGCCGATACGAGCGTATTTGCGATCTGCGAATTGTCACCAACTGTTACGGAAATATCCTACGAAATGTGACGATAAGTTACAGCTACTAAAATACAAATTTTTCTTGCCGTGTGGGCAGTATGCGCCGCAGCGATAGTTAAGAGTTTCTCTAGAGAACTTGGCTGGATTTGCAAAGATAGATTACAGGTACAAAATTGCATTAGTAAGACAGCCTTCTGCAATGTTTTTATTTGGGAGCGGTTGGAAACGGAAGCAGCAAGTTAGGAATTCTGGGAATGACGTCATGTCGGCGAATGGCTGTGCTCGTAGCTGGCCGGCTAATGGTCAATGGCGCCTGAAATATTTCATTAAGTTATAAAATTAAATGTACCTTTCTGGGCGGGTTGAGTGGGTCCCTGGTATTAGTAATGAACACATCTCTCTCTTATACAAGGATTTTAAGGTATGATTCATATATATTCTTTGCGAAGTAGTGTGTATGATTGTAGTGTGTAGTAGGATTGTACCGCAATTGTTGAGGAATGTGAAAATAGGTTTGTACCTTTAAAGGTGGTAAGTAATGGTAAAGATCCACTATATTATAACATGAAGTAAAGAGATTAAAAAGGAGGTGCACTTTGGAAAGACATAGAGTTCGAAATATCTGTGGAAGAAAGTGGAAATTGAAGGAACTTACTAGGAAATTGAATCTAGCAAAGAAGTCAGCTAAGGATACCATGATGGCAAGCATAATTGCCGATGGTACAAATTTTAGTGACAAATGGAGGAGTTTGAATAGGTACTTTAAGGCAGAAACAGGTTCCAAGGAGGACATTCCAGGGATCATTAATGAACAAGGGGATTGTGTATGCGAGGATCTTCCGAAGGCAGAAGTATTCAGTCAGCAGTATGTAAAGATTGTTGGTTACAAGGGTAATGTCCAGATAGAGGAGGTGACTAATGCTAAAGAAGTATTAAAATTTACCTATGATAACAATGACATTTACAGTAAGATACAAAGTTGAAAACTAGTAAAGCAGCTAGAATTGATAAAGTTTCGGTGGATATACTAAAGACAATGGGTTGGGATATAGTACCATGTCTAAGTACTTATTCGATTATTGTTTGCATGAAGGAGCTGTACCGAATGAATGGAGAGTTGCTATAGTAGTCCCTGTGTATAAAGAAAAGGTCGTTGGACATAAAGCTGAAAATTACAGGCCAATCAGTTTGACATGCATTGCGCGAAAGCTTTCGGGAAGCATTCTTTCTGATTATATTAGACATGTTTGCAAAAATTAATGACTGGTTTGCTAGAAGTCAGTTTGGGTTTAGGAAAGATCATTCCACTGAAGTTCAATTTGTAGGATTCCAGCAAGATATAGCAGATATCCTGGATTCAGGAGGTGAAATGGACTGTATCGCGATTGACCTATCTACGACATTTAATAGGATAGATCATGGTAGACTATTGGCAAAATTGAGTGCAATTGGACTAGAAAGAAAAAGAGTGACTGAATGGGTGGCTAAATTTCTACAAAATAGAAGTCAGATAATTAGAGTAGGAGAAGCTTTATCTTTCCCTGTAAAAATTAAGAGGGGAATTCCTCAAGGCAGTATTATTGGACCTTTATGTTTCCTTGTATATATCAATGATATGTGTAAAGAAGTAGAATCAGGGATAAGGCTTTCTGCAGATGGTGTTATTCTGTACAGAGTAATATATAAGTTACAAGATTGTGAGCAACTGCAAAATGTCCTCGATAATGTTGTGAGATGGATGGTATGATGATAAACGGGTTAAGAGTCAGGTTCTGTGTTTCACAAATAGTAGAAGTCCTCTCAATTGTAATTACTGCTTTCATGGGGTGAAAAATCCTTTTGGTGATCATTGTAAGTACCTAGGTGTTATATAAGGAAAGATCTTCATTGGAGTAATCACATAAATGGGATTGTAAATAAAGGGTACAAATCTCTGCACATGGTTATGATGGTATTTAAGGGTTGTAGTAAGAATGTAAAGGAGAGGGCATAAAAGTCTCTGGTAAGACCCCAACTAGAGTATGGTTCCAATGTATGGGGCCCTCACGAGGATTACTTGATTCAAGAACTGGAAAGAATCCAAAGAAAAGCAGCTCGATTTGTTCTGGGTGATTTCCGACTAAAGAGTAGCGTTACAAATATGTTGCAAAGTATGGGCTGGGAAGACTGTCAGTGGAGAGATGGCGTGGAATGACATTAGTAGACGAATATGTTTGAGTGGTGTCTTTAAAAGTAGGAAAGGTCACAATATGAAGATAAAACTGGAATTCAAGAGGGCAAATTAGGGCAAATATTCGTTTATAGGAAAGGGAGTTAGGGATTGGAATAACTTACCAAGGCAGATGTTCAATAAATTTCCAATTTCTTTGCAATCATTTAAGAAAAGGCTAGGAAAACAACAGATAGGGGATCTGCCACCTGGGCGACTGCCCTAAATGCAGATCAGTAGTGATTGATGATGATTGATTGGGGTCAGATCGGGGGGTCGAGGGGCCCAAGGCAACATGTCGACACTCTGTAGAGCATGTTGGGTTAAAACAAGGCATGGGGGCGTGCGTGCATTATCCTGTTGGAAAACACACAACAGGTCGTATCATTAGAAGGACGTACACATCTGCTGTCAGTGTGCGTGGGATAACCACGAAAGTGCTCCTGCTCTCAGAGGAATTTGCTCCCCAGACCAGAACTCCCGGTGTAGGTCCAGTGTGTCGACGCCGCAGACAGGTGGAATGCAGGTGTTCACCAGGTCTCCTTCTATCCAACACACGGACATCACTGGCACCTAGGCAGTACCGGCTTTCAACGGAAAACAACAATGGACCTCCACTCCATCCTCCAATGAGCCTTCGCTTGACATCACTGAAGTCTCAGACGGCGGTTGTTTGGGGTAAATGGAATGCACGCCGCAGCTCGCTGGGCGCCGGACGCCGGGCTCGGAGCTGTCCTTCAAGTAACCGATTTCGAACAGTTCGTTGCGTCACTGTGGTGCCAACTGCCGCTCGAATTGCTGCTGCAGACGCAGTCCGCTGCGCCATAGCCATACGCCGAATACGGCGGTCCTCCCTCTGGGTGGTGCCACGGGGACGTCCGGAGCCCGGTCTTCTTGCGAGCGTACCTTCTCGTGATCACTGCTGCCAGCACGTATGCACAGTGGAGACATTCCTGCCAAGTCGTTTTGCAAAAGCGCGGAAGGAAAATCCACCTTCACGTAGTCCTATTATACGGCCTCGTTCAATCGCAGTCGTCGTAAAGACATTCTTGATCCACTCACGGTCACTCCGTCCAATCTTACAGCTAACTAATGCTATCGTACAGCACAGCCCGTATTTAAAGCAGACCTGATGTGCAAAGTCATGGGGCGGCTACTACCGCCACGCTAAGGAGATCTGCGGGAAATTTGAATCAGCGCCATCTTTCAGACGTATAAAGACGCCTACCAACGTTCGTTAATCTAACACAAACCCTTCTTTGTGTTTGGATATTTTTTCCGCTAATGTATTTAAGAAACGTGTTCAATCAGCAGACGTTATTAATTCTTTAAATAGATGAATTAATATAAATATTAATAACTAATGACAAGAAAAGTACCACTACCAATCGTTTCAAAATTTGCAACTTATCGCCTGGCATGACAGGGAAGAACACATGGTACTTACAGGGTTAACACAACTACGAAGCTAATCTACAGAAAACGCATCAATGATTAAAATCCTCAATCAATAAAATGAATAACTATAGCACAACAAGAAATGACTTTAACTACCTAAATCAGCAGACGTCATTAATTCTTTAAATCGATGCATTAATATAAATACTAATAACTAATGACAAGAAAAGTACTACTAAATATATATAACGGTAAGATACGAAACATTACACTATTTACTACGTATCAGGAAGGAATCTGTCCGACTCGTTGGCTGAGTGGTCAGCGTACTGGCCTTCGGTTCAGAGGGTCCCGGGTTCGATTCCTGGCCGGCTCGGGGATTTTAACCTCCATTGGTTAATTCCAATGGCCCGGGGGCTGGGTGTTTGTGCTGTCCCCAACATCCCTGCAATTCACACACCACACATAACACTATCCTCCACTATAATAACACGCAGTTACCTACACATGGCAGATGCCGCCCTCCCTTATCGGAGGGTCTGCCTTATAAGGGCTGCACTCGGCTATAAATAGCCACACGAAATTATATTATAGGAAGGAATCTAAATAAACAGTCAACTAAGTGCTAAAGAAATATGTGAAGAAAATCACACCGAATCCTTAACCACAATGAACGTTAAGGTGCCAGAAGGCGCGCGCGCGCGTGCACACACACACACTCACTCACACACTCTCTATCTCTCTCTCTCTCACACACACACACACACGGAGCAACTTGCTGTATACGGCAACGCAGGGTGGTCTGAACCAATACGGTGGCTTCTTTTTCCAACATGGCATCAAACGTCAAGTAAAAACTTGATGTGGACAGAAGACGGATGTTACTGAAGGGCATTGTGGGTCATGGAAAACCACAAACATAGCAACGCCGCTGCGTGCATTTATTTCCTTGAGATGAGTCGTGTAATTTAATAATAATAATAATAATAATAATAATAATAATAATAATAATAATAATAATAATGATAATAATAATAATAATAATAATAATAATAATAATAATAATGGCGTGTGGCCTCCAAAGAGGCCTAGTGCAGGTCTTTCGAGTTGACGCAGTACAGGCGACCTGCGCATCTATGAGGATGGGGCCCTAACTTTGATGAATTCTGATGATATAATAATATTTTTTGTGGCTATTACTAGCCGAGTGCAACCCTTGTAAGGCAGACCCTCCGATGACGGTGGGCGGCATCTGCCATGTGTAGGTAACTGCGTGTTATTGTGGTGGAGGATAGTGTTATGTGTGGTGTGTGAGTTGCAGGAATCTTGGGGACAGCACAAACACCCAGCCCCGAGCCACTGGAATTAACCAGTGAAGGTTAAAATCCCAGACCCGGCCGGGAATCGAACCCGGGGCCCTCTGAAACGAAGACCAGTACGCTGACTATTCAGCCAACGAGTCGCACATTCTGATGATGAAGACGGCACACAACCCCAGCCCCCGAGCCATCAGAATCAACCAATTAAGTTTAAAATCCCCGGCCCGACCGGGAATCGAACCCGGGACACTCTGGACCAAAGGCCAGCACGCTAATTAGCCATGGATCCGGACTTATTATTAAAATAATAATATTTAATAATAATAATAGTAATAATAATAATTTTAGCTGTGAGCTTGCATTCGGGAGATGGCGTGTTCGAATCCCACCGTCGGTTGCCCTGAAAATGGTTTTCTGTGTTTTCCCATTTTCACACCAGGCAGATGCGTGGGCTGTAGCCTACCTCAATTGAAGCGACCACCACTACCTTCCCAGTCCTAGCGCTTTCCCATCCTTGCGTCGCCGAAAACCTTCGATGTGTTGGTGCGACGGTAAACCACTAGCTATATATTTATATATTAACTGTCATATGTTTATAGTAGATAGACAGTCAAATAGACATTTGTTGAGTGCTGTAATAGTCTAATGTTGTCTTTAACTAATTTATAAAAAGTAGATAAATAGTTATTAGCTGGTCCGACTCATTGACTGAATGGTCAGCGTTGAGGTCTTCGGTTCAGAGGGTTCCTGGTTCGATTTCCGGCGGGGTCGGGGATTTTAATCGTGTTTGATTAGTTCTTCTAGTTCGGGGACTGGGTGTCTGTGTTTGTTCAAACACTTTCCTCTTCATATTCAGACAGCACAGTACGCTACCAACCACCACAGAAACACGCAATAGTGATTATATCCTTCCATATAAGGAAGGGCATCCGGCCGCAAAACAGGGCCAAACCCACAAGTGCGACACAGTTCGCACCCGTGACCCTACAGGTGTGGAAGAAGAAGAAGAAGAAGAAGAAGAAGAAGAAAAATGCTCATTAGCTGGTGACATCTAGTGTTTACAGTGCATTATGTCTCCTGGTATGGACTAGAACAAGTTTGTTACTTTCAGTGACCTGCCTCAGTGCAATCCTTGGCTTTGACACCATGAAAGTGACGGAGATGTGAGCGAATCTAGCAATGCCATTCCTAACGCAGCCAGTCCCTGAAATGAAATGGCATATGCTTTTAATATCGGGAGTGTCCGAGGGCATGCTTGGGTCGCCAGGTGCAGGTCCTTAGATTTGACGCCCGTAGTTGACCCGCGCGTCGTGATGATGAAATGATGATGAAGACGACATATACACACAACCCCCGTGTCAGAGGAATTAACCATTGATAGTTAAAATTCCCAAGCCTGGCGGAATGTTCTCCATATACTAACTCTTTTATAAAATTAATATGAATAACAGACAGATAGTACTACGATTTCGACATTCACAAGCACCATAATTCAAGGGAACTGATTCTAAACACATCGTCGGCGGGATTCAGCCGATCTTCTTTGACAGAAGTTTGTTCGGGATCTCTGGTGACGCGTCTGAAGGCCGCTGCCTGGCGGCGCTGTTATCAACTTGTGCACGTCCAAACGGGGAGTGATGATTCACGTCAGTACCAAAGAGGATGGTCAGTATTGAGAACGTGTGTGTACAGTTTCGTGATATCAGCTGCAATGATGGCGAAGCGGATTGACCCTTACTGGGAGGGCTACATAACAGCCCTTTTTGGTGCTAAATATTGGTATCCTGCAATCCAATGAACGTGCAAGAAGCATGATCAGTGTTGTATTGAATAAAAAAGACAAAGGCCGACTGGGCTTAATTCCGAAGGGGAAAAAAACAGGCAAATCCACGACCAGCCCATCATCCGTACTCCAGAAGTGGTGAGGAAAGTGAAGGCCCTTTTCTCAGTTGGTAACTCTGCCTCCCAAATAACTATCCTACGTAAGTTGGGGATGTCTGTTTCAACAGTTAATAACATAATCAACAAGAACCTGCAATTATAAAAGCGGCATAAGCGCCGAGTTCACAAGTTGTTGTCTTGTCACATTTCGGAACGTGGCATTAACGAAAGAAAGCTGTATGAGGGCTATTTGGCAGAGGACAGATGGAAAAGTGTGGTGACATTAGACGAACTGATTTACTATCGCCCTAGAGACAAAAAAAAGTAAGTTGTCAAACATTGTCCAATGCCAGGAACGTTTTCCAGGGGGTTGCATGATCATCGCTGGATACTCATACATTGGCAAGTTAACCATTCGCCGTGTCACCTAATAATGGGGAGGTGAACTCTACATACTATTTGCAGAAGGTGTTAACACCCTTTACAACACAGATATCCCAGCACTGAATGGGAGGGCGAAAAATCTGTTATGGCTAAATCGAAATAAAGCACCCAGCCACACCTCTCGTTCGACTCGTCTTTCCTTAGAGAGAATGTAGACGAAAACTGGAATCCTTGCAATTCCTTTTATTGACATTCCGGTGAAGGCACCCGATGTTTCACCCATGGACTTCTGCGCATTTGAATTCCTAAAAACGGCCTTAAATAGACGTCCACGCACTATCATTGGCCTCTAGGAAGCCTGTCGGAAGGAGTGGGACAAGATAGACATGCTAGCTCTGCGAAAGTTTGCTGCAATGGAAATTACGTTTTCGAGCTATAGCTAGAAATGCTGGCTTTCCAATTGAGCATGATGGTTGGTGGAGACTTGGCTTTTCATAAGCTAATTACCCTTCAAACATCATCCCCAGAGATCCTGAACGACCTTCTGTATTGATTTAGACTGGATGGCCGTAGCAATAATGTGAGAAAGCTGTATTCTAGTATGGAACATTTAGATTCATATATTCAGGTAAGCAACTGTCAAAATTATTGTGTGGCCCTTCCATTCGTCTTTCCATCAAACCAGGACAGAAATATTGGGAAAATGTCAGTAGTTTTCTGAGATGCATTTATTATTTTATTTTCACCCATTGTGTCAGTTAGGTTTAGAAATAAATAAAACTATGAAATTTATAAATAAAAACTTAACAAAATGTATTTATGAAATAAAATCATTACACGTATAAGTCAACAATAACAAAACAACGGGAAGGCGGTGTGGTTTTAGTGCCCCTTGTGTACAGGGAAGTCAGCGTACCAGCCGAAAGCGCCGTGGTGTCCAGTATGTGCTCCATAGTCGACGTAGTCATGACCGTCTCCACCGCCACCTCCGTGGTGAGCGCCGCGCTCGAAACGTCCTCCGTCACGGTCCTCCAACTCCTTGGCAACTTGCCGCGCGACTCTGACGAGGGGAGCGGAGCCAAAGTCTGCTACCTCCACTAGTTCGATATCTTCCAAGGGGATGGCCAGGAACCGGGGGCGAGCGCTTACTGCTACCACACACACTGCTACAAGGAGGAGCTGCAAAAAAATGAAAACGACATTGAAATGAGATTACCATATGGCTGCCGTAAGATGGAGGACATATCATAAAAATTAAATAATAGTAGAACTTGCTGGACTACTCGTCCCTGACGGCTGTTGAACAGTTTACAACCGTAGGTTTAGCACAACAACTGTCTCCAATTAACTCGTTACTATGACGGCAGAGAAATATTTTCACATCGGTAATGGTCGCCATTAATGGACTTGGAAAATAAAAGATTAGCCTATAGCTCGTCCGGTAAAAACTATCATAGAATAGAATATTCCCATTCCGTAGTTCCGGTTCGCCTGGAACTGGGGAGAGAGTAATTATTTATTGCAATCCAAAATATTTTGGTACATGCATGATTTTCATGTTACATTTAATTTATCTACCTATTAGTGCATTAAACATTACAAGTACTCCTAATCACTACTTAAACTCGTCCAGCTTCATAGTTAAGTGGTTAGCGTGCTGGCCTTTGGTCACATGGGTCCTGGGTTCGACTCCCGGCAGAGTCCGGAATTTTAACCATCATTGGTTAATTCCGCTGGCACGGGGACTGGTGTATGTGTCGTCTTCATTACCATTTCATCCTCATCACGACGCGCAGGTTGCCTACGGATGTCAAATCAAAAGACCTGCACCTGGCGACCCGAACTCCCGGCACTAAAAGCCATATGCCATTTCATTACTATTTAAACCCAATCTCTAAATTGTACTTTTTAATATTTGATTTATTTTTGTCCTAGACGTTATGATCTAGGACAACATGTATCTCACCCTTATTAATTTGTGTTAGTGCAAGAATTTCTTCATGCCAAAGTCTGAATAAATTTATCCTTAACTTACAATAGACATTTGAATTAACTTAATGATTGAATGATGAATGAATTGCATGACTAGATTGCATTCGTGCATGCATGAATAAATAAACACTTCTCTCTCCCAGTCACGGATAGCACCACCTGAAGAGAGAGCGTTCATTAATGAATATGAGATTGAATGCTTGAATGAATTTACTGCTCTCAGCGTACATCTACGGAACTCCAGCAGATAAGGCGAGAACATTCCAATGTGAATGAATGAATGAATGAATGAATGAATGAATGAACTGAATTGATGCATGATATAATAATAATAATAATAATAATAATAATAATAATAATAATAATAATAATAATAATAATAATAATAATAATAATAATGACAATCAACTGAGTAGATGGGGTTCGATTCCCATCTCAGCCATCCTCGAAGTGTTTCCCACTTCTTCAGGCAAATGCCGGGATGGTACCTAACTTAGGGCCATGGCCGCTTCCTTCCCTCTTCCTTGTCTATCACTTCCAAACTTCCCATCCCCCTACAAGGCCCAAATTCAGCCTGGCCGCCTGGCCGAGGTTCTGGTCCTCCTCCCCAGTTGTTTCCCCTCGACCCAAAGTCTCACGCTCCAGAACACTGCTCTTGAGGCGGTAGAGGTGGGATCCCTCACTGAGTCCGAGCGAAAAAGCAACCCTAGAGGGCAAACGGATTAATAAAGGAAGAAATAATAATAATAATAATAATAATAATAATAATAATAATAATAATCATAATAATAATAATAATAATAATAACATTACATCCGTCCTAAATGCTAGTTGCTGACAGACACCGAGGTGTCGAAATTTTGTACCGCAGGAGTTTTTTTTTGACGTGCCAGAAGCCAACGGCACGGAGGTGTTACCCGTAAGGGAACAGTGACAAAAGTGTACATGTTTCGTTTGAGGGTTGTTGCATTATTCTGTTCTGTGTTGTACGTTTTGGTTATTTGCATTTTACAGGCTTTTTCACTTTTGTGAAAGTATTTTCGCAGAAATAGGATGACTGGAGTAACAAGCCGAATAAATCATAATTACCTTATTATTCTGAAATGAGTCACCGGAGACCACGGGTCCCTTATACCAATACACTCAGAAGGTACTTATCCCTGAACAACCTCCAAAAGTTTGTCGGTGGAGTTCGGCTTCACCCTGTATGTGGAAGTTAGTAAAAAATGTAATAATCACTAACATCTTCGTTTTTATTCCTCGAACGGTAAAAAATCATGAAATGGAATGGATCGAAAATTATATTTATCACAACTTTTACTGCGTGTAGGTTTTTGAAATAGTTAATATTAACGTAGAAATTTGACATTTTCTGTTTTGATCCCCACGCCACTGTATCATGGATCAAATAATATACAGCCTGGGGCAACCCGGCTATCCCTGACCTTAAATGCCGAAATTCGACAAATTTCCTCCAGCCGTTTTCCCGTGATATATTCACAAACATACCCTGAAAAAATCGAGCTGGACCTATTTTAGGCTTTCGTCATAACATCTAACCTGTGTGATATATCATCATGATTTACCCCCCTGAAATTCTTAGGTATAATGTCAACCAAACTGACCAGAATCATGTGCCTAGGGTTGATAATTGTTTGGTTAAAAAGTATCTGTTTGCAAAAATTTGACTAAATATATGTTGTATTGAAGTGACACAAAATTAAAACTACTGATTTAGGAAATATATTTGTGGAAGTGGTCAGTTTTGTGACTGTTGCTTTAATTAAAATATCATTGTGCAAATATATGAATAAATTGTCCAGTTATGAAGTATACGGTGAATATCGATACCTGAACAGCCGCTATTTTGAATAAAAGCTAGTGAGTTTGATAATGCCTATGTCAGTACTGAAATTTGTGATTTTATTGTAAACATGTATTTTTTTAATTTAAAAAGTTTCGTTTGCTGTACGTGTAGTAGTGGACTGAGATGACAAGTATTTAATATTTAAAATGATTGATGTTTAAAGGTTGTAACATATTTATAGCAATTCTTTTAAACTAGGAATAGTATGGATGTACTGTTACGACAATAGATTATAATCTATTATTATACCTTAAGGATGAAGTTAAAAAGTAATTTTTCGTATTTTCAGCTTAGAGTGGATATTATGATACGCGAATAGCAGATAATTGAGCTGTATTAACACTGTGAAGCATTAAATTACAAATAAAACGCACTCATGAAATTCTGATTATCTTGGTGGTTAAGGTATGAATGAAACTTCCTGAAGAGCGAAAGTCGAACAAATCGATTTGAAATAAAAGTGAGTTGTACAGTAGAAGAGAAAAGTGCGGAGTTCATTAGGAGCACTTATCGAAAATGACTGGTTAGTTGATTACTCAATTTACTTTTTTCTGAGGGATTTCTTTTTTGTTACAATTCATTTACGTCGCACCGACACAGGTAGGTCTTATGGCGACGATGGAATAAGAAAGGTCCAGGAGTGGGAAGAAAGCGGCCGTGACCTTAATTAAGATACAGCCCCAGCATTTGCCTAGTGTGAAAATGAAAAACTAAGGACAACCATCTTGATGGCTGCCGACAGTAGGGTTTGAACCCACTATCTTCTGGACGCAAGCTCACAGCTGCGCGGCCCTAACCGCACGGCCAACTCGCCCGTTTCTGGGGGATTTAATGAAATATGTAACATCCTATAGAGAAAATTTCTAGGGAAAAACATACGAAGAAAATAGATATTTGCCGGATTTTTGCCAGTCATTAAGAGAGAGAAATACTTATGATTTATAAAACTGAACTGACATTTCGGCAATTTTTTGTCACTGTATTTTGTTCTCTGTCCTTATTTATTTATTTATTTATTTATTTATTTATTTATTTATTTATTTATTCCCTTCTGGAAGTCTAGGTGAACTTTTGGAACAGTTGTTTGTAGTCGTGTATCCTCTACTACCTCAAGAACCTTTAAGTTATGGGACTTACGGTTGGAGTAACGATTATGTCTTTCTCAAACTCAGAATCAGCAAAGACATCACCTATGACGTTGCCCTCATAGCGCTGAAGGGAGCCATTCGGATGCTGGGAAACCATTAACATTGATCCTTATATTAACGCTCTCAGTGGACCTCAAATTACAAATAACAAATTTTTTAATTCTATATTTAAATTTCAGTTTCTTTGATCATAACTGCTGTAGGCTATTCGTTTATAACTCTGCTGTAGGATTTTGGGTTTACCAAACGAGATGGCCGTGCAGTTAGGGTCGCGCAGCTGTGAGTTTGCATTCCTTGAACCCCACTGTCAGCATCCCTGAAGATCGTTTTCCGTGGTTTCCAATTTTCACACCACGCAAATGCTGGGGTTGTATATTAATTAAAGCTGCGGCCGCTTCCTTCCCACTCCTAGCTCTTTCCTATCCCATCGTCGGCGTAAGACCGCCAACCTATGTCGGTGCGAAGTAAATTGTAGTAGTAGTATTTTGCATTTCTGCGGTCACCTGTGATTTTAGGCATGTTCATGAATTAAATGCTTTTAAAATTGCTTCAAGGGAATGGAACATAATACTGAGAATGTTATTATACGAGGTAAATGTATTGTAATTGTTCCGTCAGTATTAAATTACGTCTGAGAAAGTGAATATTACCACGGCTGCCATTATATTACCCTTGATTTCTTGTGGGTTGAGGATCGAATTCATTGCGAACTTTCCATCTCGAATACGGAAATAAGAATCACTACTTTCAACAGAAAATTATGAACTGTAATTAAAAGTCATTTCACTGTGCCATCGAACGCTTTCGTAAAATTAAACTTTTTCCTTAGTCACACTTTTGTTTACTTTGTATAATTTGAGAGGCTGAGTACATATTTGAATGATCGGCCCCGCGATGTAGGGGGCAACGCGTCCGCCTGTCACCCGGCGGCCCTGGGTTCGATTCCCGGCCGGGTCAGGGCTTTTTAATTGTAGATTAATATAGCTGGCTCGGGGACTGGGTGTTTGTGACGTCCTTAATCTTCCTTTCCTCACACACAACATTCCACAATACCACCATTCCAATTACACGCAGGTTACAATATGGTGCCAGTAGGGGCAAAAGATCCAAATGGGTCGACGCCCCGAACAAATAGGAAAAAACATTTGAATATCGGCCTCGTGAGAACGTGTTTATTAATAGTATATTGTAATAATTCGTATCTAAGAACACGATGGCGTGAACTATGATGTTTTCCTGCTGTTTGCCTGGAGAAAGTTTAAACCTCAGGAGTATAGAACCACTTGGGAACAGCCACACTTAAGACAGCCCTTGAAACTCATCGAGGCTTGGCCTTGCCACGTAAATGTTGTGGAGCATGTGTTACAGCACCTGCCTCTGAAGGGGCCTGAGTAGAAGCTTTACTTGACCGAGCTCGATAGCTGCAGTCGCTTAAGTGCGGCCAGTATCCAGTATTCGTGAGATAGTAGGTTCGAACCCCGCTGTCGGCAGCCCTGAAAATGGTTTTCCGTGGTTTCCCATTTTCACACCAGGCAAATGCTGGGGCTGTACCTTAATTAAGGCCACGGTCGCTTCCTTCCCACTCTTAGCCCTTCCCTGTCCCATCGTCGCCATAAGACCTATTTGTGACGGTGCGACGTAAAGCAACTAGAAAAAAAAAAAAAACCCGATTGTTTCTTCTAACTCTAAAACAAAAACGGTCATCTCCGTAGAGGCCACGAAGACCCTTGGAGTAGTGGAAGGTAAAGGCTTCCACTGCCAGTCACCTCTGTACTAAGAGCAAGAGAGTGGTTAGCTCTAAGCCCGTCCGTCTATGTCAGCAGAAATTAACCCGGTGCTCATTTTTGGTGTAGGCTGAGTGAACCTCAGCTCCATAACCTTCCCCAGAAGCAGAAATTTCGTTCCCTAATTTTCAGCTTCTTAAAGGTAATCGAATCCACATTCTTCTGAATGAACCGAGAATTCACAGATGTTCTAACATTTTAGAGATTTTTGGGAAATGACACATAGATTACAATTCCTCATTTTTAACATTTATATTATTAGCTTATATTAAACTTCGAGCCTCCATTCCACGAACCAGTTATCGTATTTCCCATTTTGAGGAAATACTACCATGCAGTCCGCCTCTGTGGTGTAGTGGTTGGCGTAATTAGCTGCCACCCCCCGGAGGCCCGGGTTCGATTCTCGGCTCTGCCACGAAAATTTGAAAAGTGGTACGAGGGCTGGAACGGGGTCCACTCAGCCTCGGGAGGTCAACTGAGTAGAGGTGGATTCGATTCCCACCTCAGCCATCCTGGAAGTGGTTTTCCGTGGTTTCCCACTTCTGCTCCAGGCGACTGCCGGGATTGTACCTAACTTAAGGCCACGGCCGCTTTTTTCCCTTCTCCTTGCCTACCCCTTCCAATCTTCCCATCCCTCCACAAGGCCCCTGTTCAGCATAGCAGGTGAGGCCGCCTGGGCGAGGTACTGGTCATACTCCCCAGTTGTATCCCCCGACCAAGAGTCTGAAGCTCCAGGACAGTGCCCTTGAGGCGGTAGAGGTGGGATCCCTCGCTAAGTCCGAGGGAAAAACCGAACCTGGAGGGTAAACAGATGATGATGATGATGATGATGATGATGATGATGACTACCATGCAGTTTTGCCCATTACTATTCCAGTATTCTCGATTTTGAAATGACTGATCCTTGCGAAGAGATATCTTTCTTATTTCTATAGGCTGCACACTGGATTCATTGGACGTTATGGAAACAACACCTCGTTTAAGTAAGCCAAGAAATGATGTCTCACAAGTAATCTAAACAGCCTCAGCTGCATTTTGCAGGAGTTTTCATTTGATGTTAATTAGGTTGCCTACATGTGAATTTCGACGTTTTTGGTTTACTATACTAGATAGTAGAGAAACAAGAATTCTATTGAGCTGCTCGTTGCAGCGTTTTTTTCTTTGGTAAACAATGAATATATAACCTTTGTCAACACCGTACCACATGAAGTGCAGAAGGGATCTTTTTTTGCGCCTACAAATATCTCACTACCTGAAGGCTGACATTCTACCACTGATTCACAAAGGGAGTTTAGATCTGAAAGATTCATGCTAATAGTGACAGAGAAGTAAAATGATGCCATTTCTTATGAGTGTTCTATTGTGAAAGTCAGATTACAGGTGAATGAAATAGTCATTGAGTTTTGTCATTGGCATACGTGTTACGAGCGATGTGGGTCCTTGGAGTCCTTGTCTTCGGCTTTCCAGCGCATTAAGGAACTCACGCGGGACAAAATTCCAATATCTCTGCGTCTCCCCAAAATCTATTTGAAATAAATTTGTGAATATTATTTATTGTTGCTAGGGCCTGCCTGGCCGAGGCGATAAAGGCGTGTTCGGTTCGCCCGGAAGGACGTGGGTTCGAATCCCCGTCAGGAAGTCGTAAAATTTAAGAAATGAGGTTTCCACTTCCGGAGGTGCATATGGCCCTGAGGTTCACTCAGCCTACACCAGAAATGAGTACCAGTTTAATTCCTGGGGGCAAAGGCGGCCGGGCGTAGAGCTAACCACTCTACCCCATCAAGTGCCGAGGTTACGGATAGTGGAAACCTTTACCTTCCACCCCTCCAAGGGCCTTCATGGCCTGTACGGAGAAGACTTTGCTTTGCTTTATTTATTGTTGCTAAGTAACAGCAAATATTTAATAACAGTGACACAGAGTGGTGCTTTTTTAAAAAACTCAAACTTTTGAAGGTGGTTATAAAAGTACTCAAACATTAGTGGACACAAAATACTCCCAACTTCGCCCTTACCCCGTTCCTAACTTACGTAACAGTTGTTTATTTCATATTGTTGCTCTTTAGTTTTTAACAACTATGTTGTAGATTTGTTTCTTTTTTCGTAAGAAGGGATGTAATTTTAGGCAAGAATGAGAAAAAATCGTGTTTTTTTTAATCAGCAGATTATTTTAGTCAGGAATAAAATTCACCCCTAAATGTCAGAAAATATATCAATGGCATACGATTATTTCAAATAATGTTAGTCATTAAACAATAACAACTCGGCTATCATTCTGTCCGGCTCCATGGCTGAGCAGTCCTCGGGGTCCCGAATTCAATTCCCAATCGGGTCGAATGATTTTAATTGTAAAAGGTTAATTGCCTTGACTCGGAGACTGGGTATTTTAATTGTATCCACAATTCCTCCACCACACTTAGACGAGGTTTCCTATACCCAGCAGACGCCTCCCTCCCTGGCCAGAGGGTCTACCCCTTAAATGCTGCACCAATCGAACAATACCAACACGAAATATTGTACCGTCAATAGCTAACCTTGTTAGGAATATTCAAAATATAATGCTGTTCGTCTCTAGTGATTGGTTCTTCTGAATGATCCGTAATGTAAACATTATACGAGTTATTGACCTCAGTACAACGGAGTGAAAGAATAAACCTACTTACCACACACTTCATGATGCTGATGGTTGTTGAGACTCTAGGAGTGTAATACCTCGAAGGCGACAGTCTTCTCCTTTATACGCCTCCCATCTCCCACTTTCTCCAAACATTCGCACACAAGAAACGGAACCAGGCCGATGCGCTTGGCGGTTTTTACCGGGCGGGAGTCAAGCAGTGACAGGGCAGGAACAAGCTGTTCTTCTGTTAGAGATGCAATTAGTCGCTTATAAGAAACACTAGTAGGACGCTTTCCTTTTCGTATCGGAGTGATCACTGCTGACAACCAAACGAGATTCCGTACTCCATCTCCAAATTCGTGGGAACTTATTCACCGACGTTAGATTGGACGATTAGTTTATTGCAAGAATACTGCATTAGAATTCAAGTTATTCGCTCATTCAATAATAGTAATAATAATAATAATAATAATAATAATAATAATAATAATAATAATAATAATAATAATAATGTGTAACCTCTGGAGAAGAATGGCGGTTGTCTTTCCAGTTGACGCCTATAGGTGATGATGATGATGCTTGTTGTTTAAAGGGGCCTAACATCGAAGGTCATTGGCCCAACGCCTATAGCTGATATGGGTATCTGTGAGGATGGGGCTCTAACTAAGATTAAATATAATGTTGAAGACAGCACAAACACCCAGCCCGCGAGCCACAGGAATTAATTAATGAAAGTTAAAATCCCCGTCCCGGCCGGGAATTGAACCCTGGACCACGTGGGCCAAAGGTCAGCATGCCAACCATTTAGCTATGGATCCGGGCTTTCATCCAGTTAATCGGTGTGGTGTATAATAATAATAATAATAATAATAATAATAATAATAATAATAATAATAATAATAATAACTGACTAAGCGAGTTGGCTGTGCTGTTCGGGCCTTGTAGCTGTGAGCTTGTGTCCGGGAGACGATGGATCCAAAATCTACTGTCGGCAGCTCTCAGGATAGTTTTCCGTGGCTCCTCTATTTTCACATCTGTACCTTAATTGAGGTCATGATTGCTTTCTTCCCAGTCATAGCCCTGTCCCATTCCATCGTCGCCATAAAACTAAAGAGCCGGTGCGACACAAAAGAATAATAATAATAATAATAATAATAATAATAATAATAATAATAATAATAATAATAATAATGTCCGCCTCTGTGGTGTAGTGGTTAGTGTGATTAGCTGCCACCCCCGGAGGCCCGGGTTCGATTTCCGGCTCTGCCATGAAATTTGAAAAGTGGGACGAGGGATGGAACGGGGTCCAGTAAGCCTCGGGAAGTCAAATGAGTAGATGTGGGTTCGATCCCCACCTCAGCCATCCTGGAAGTGGTTTTTCGTGGTTTCACACTTCTCTTCCAGGCAAATGCCGGGATGGTACCTAACTTAAGGCCACGGCCGCTTCTTTCCCTCCACCTTGTCTATCCCTTCCAATCTTCCAATCCCCCACAAGGCACCTGTTCAGCATAGCAGGTGAGGCCGAGGCGCCTGGGCGAGGTACTGGTCATTCTCCCCAGTTGTATCCGCTGACCCAATGTCTCACGCTCCAGGACACTGCCCTTGAGGCGGTAGCGGTGGGATCCCTCGCTGAATCCGAGGGAAAACCAACCCTGGAGGGTATACAGATTAAGAAACAAAGAAAGATAATAATAATAATAATAATAATAATAATAATAATAATAATAATAATAATAATAATAATAGAAGCTTTCGTGGCTTAGGCGGCAGCGCGCCGCCCTATCACCACTGGATACCGTCGTTCAAATCCCGGTCATTCCACGCGAGATTTGTGCTGAACAAAGCGGAGGCAGGACAGGTTTTTCTGCGGGTACTCCAATATTCCCTGTCATATTTCATTCCAGCAACACTCTTCATTAACATTTCATCTATCAGTCATTTATCATTGCCCAAAGGGAAGTGCGACAGGCTTCGGCAACCGACGCATCTCCTATCCTCGCCGCTAGATGGGGCTCCTTTCATTCCATTCCTGACCCGGTCGAATGACTGGAAACAGCCTGTGGATTTTCATTTCAACAACAACAACAATAAGAAGAAGAAGAAGAAGATTGTTGTTACGATCCGCGAACTATTTAATGGTTTTCGGAGACGCCGAAGTGCCGGAATTCTTTTACGTGCCACTAAATCTACCGATTCGAGGGTGACGTATTTGAGCACCCCCAAATACCACCGAACTGAGTCGAAGTCAAACCCTCCTACTTGAGTTCAGAACGCCAGCGCTCTACCGCCAGAGCTTCCCAGCCCGGCAAGGTAGTCCATTGGTTCGAATTCGAGCCGTAGTGGAGTATGCGTGTATGTTGAATCTTCAGCCCGAAGGCCCTAGGCAATGAATATGGATACTAGGAACCGAACCGCCATTGTCAGTCACCTGTGTTGTTAAACACATGTAGAGGAGTTCCTCAGAACAGTTCAGTATTTTAATCAGTGTGGTGACCTTTAGAGGAAACAATTAAATCATGCGAATTTCTGTTATGAAATGAATGCAGGTAATTGGAATTTCAAACAAGTGGTTGGCATTGCTGAATATACTAGTATTTCCTTTTCCCATGGGTGCAAGAACAGTTACCTGAATTGAGATGACATGAAATTTTCATTACCTTATCAATGAACTTAACTGTAAGAAAGTGACCATATTTCAGCTCGGCGATCGTCCAGCGCAGGCGTGGGAGGTAATCGGTGATCACTGCCATAACGCGCTTACACAAAAAAAATATTGAGACTTATTCCAATCAACTGAGTCTTACAAAATAAACAAAAAGAATAACCATAATGGGCCTTAAAGAGATACACACGGAAATAATAATAATAGCCTCACAATACTAGCAGTACAGAGGAGGCTACCCACCACCTACAGAACCTTCACATTATAGCGGCTAGGGCTGGCTTGAAAATCAACGTCAAGAGGACTGAATTCATGATCAATATCAAGGAAGCCCTTTTCACAATACCACTGGAAGACACCACCATCAGAAAGGTCCCGGTGGTCAAATACCTAGGATAGTGGATCTCAGCAAACCAGAGTGAAAACTTAGCCATAGACGCCAGGTGCACCAAGTCTGAAAGAGCCTACCACTCCTGTAGAAGTATTAACGCATCAAAATACCTCTCTAAGCTCAAACTCAAGGTATATAATGCAGTAGTAAAACAATATGTTCTCGGTCGTTGGATGCAGAGTGGGTCTCGGCCCACAAATGGCCACCCCTGGTCAATGGTCCAACAGCTCTGCACTCCGACCGGCCAACCGAGCAGAGGAGGGGTGGCCACGGCTCTACCGTGGCTCTACCATGGCTCTACGCCTCTGCATTCGGGAGACGGGACAGGGCTGGACCTCACGGCTGGCCCCAACCGCCAGTTGTTCTGAGAATGGTTTTCCGTGGTTTTCTATTCTGCTGCACTAAGGCGAATGCCGGGATAGTTCTAAGTATAGGCCACGGCTGCTAACCCCCTCACTTTCTCTAAGCATCTCCTTCACAATAACACATCTTGCGGCCTGAGAGACTGCGTTACCGTCTAATAGGCCTGCCTCCCCCTTCAGAGGAGGAATGAAAAGATTTTAGTAGCAGTATCTGTTCTCTGCGCTTTTGAGTGTCTCGTGATGACCAGTAAAGGACCTCTCAGGAAACTAGAACTCAAGGAAAAGAAGATCTTGAGAAGAATACTGGGACCCGTAAGAGAGGAGGGAGGCACCTGCAGAATTCGGTTCAACGATGAGCTATACTAACATCAGGAAGACATCGTCAAGTACATAAGAAAAATGCGCCTGGTCTTCTATAGGCACCTAACCCGCATGAACCCCTGCAGACTTACCAACACGATCTTCGCTGTGGCATGTAGAGGGAAGGCATCCAGTCGGATCTGGAACAACTGGGGATCCTGCTTGAGTCCATACAAGACCACCCATAGTTTCGGCAAGCCATCTAGCGGGGAATTTTCCCAACGTCACTTACTAGTAGGAAGAACACAGGGACCAGCCTTATGTGGATGGAGGAAGGAAAGCCGGCTCACGGCCAGAAAATGGAGGAATACTGGAGGAGGAGGAAACAGAAGGCCGAAGTGACGAGAAGATAGAGCCTCAATAGGCCCAAACGACAAAGAATAAGAATGCATCATACAAATTAATCACTTCAAGTACTTGGGAGAAATGATCGAAAAACTGGTGAAGAAAATCTAGCCGACAAACCCCGCACAGATAAACTGTGTAAAACCTACGCAATCACCTGGAATATTTACAACAAGAAACAACTTTCTACCAAAGCCATACTCCATCACTACCTCAAAGTCGCTCTGCTAGAAGCACTCTACGTGACTGAGATATCATCATTAACCACCAACATCAAAGATATCGAAAAAATGGGCCGGCATATACTGAGGAAAATATTCGGATCAAAGGTCCAAAATGGTATCTGGATGCGCGAAAACTCGGAAAAACTTTATTCACTGACCAAACGATTCACTTCAGGAAAAGACGTATGGAATTCTATGGATATACAGTATAGCACGAATGGACGACACGCGATTGACCAAAGAAAATCCTCCTCATTATCAATGGAACCCGATAAACCAAAGTGGGTTGACTATTAGAAACCCAAGAGGATCTCGCAGAAGTCAATATTGATCCACTGGCAACTACATGGAATGCATATAGACAGAAAATCAACTCGTACAAGTCCACGCCCAAGGAACCGATGACAAATTTGAAACCCAAAAGACTCACGGATTCAAGAAAGACAACAAACCAATAGCAAGAGGATGAGGAAGCTATAGGAAGATAAGAACAAAAAGACAAAATGATAGATAGTGGTTCTACGTGCTCATTAGAGGGCAAAAAGCATATTACAACTGCTACTACTAATGACTAAATCGGGCGAGCTGGCCGTGCGGTTAGAAGCGCGCAACTGTGAGCTCGCATCCGGGAGATAGTGGGTTCGAACCCCACTGTCGGCAGCCCTGAAGATGGTTTTCCGTGGTTTCCCATTTTTACACCAGGCAAATGCTGGAGCTGTACCTTAATTAAGGCCACGGTTGCTTCCTTCCCTTTCCTAGGCCTTTCCTGTCCCATCTTCGCCATAAGACCTATCTGTGTCGGTGCGACGTAAAGCAACTAGCAAAAAAAAAAAAAAAAATATGCTAATAACTAATATCGGTTCACATAATAATAGGCTGTGATTACACAACTTCCTTAATTTTCTCAAATACTTTCCTCTTTCACCAGTATTATATAATTTTCTGGCTCGCACTTGCTAGTTCTTCCTGCGAGAATACCTCTCTTGATCTCTTTGGTTTACCTTCGGACACATCCATCACCTCCGCAGTTTTCATTCTGAATACTTTTGTATTTCCTATGACTTCTTACCCCATACCACATTTTTAAGTTCATGATGGACTTCTTCCAACAATGAGAATTTTGTATTCTTGTTCTTTTACCTCCTGTGGGTGGGGCGGTAGAATAACCACCACGGTATTCCCTGCCTGTTGTAGGAGGTGACTAAAAGGGGCCCCAAGGGCTCTCAACTTGGAAGCGAGGATTGGTGACCACGGGGCCGTTAGCTGAGTCCTGGCATTGCTTTTAGTTACTTTTGCCAGGCTCCTTAGTTTCATTGTCCTATCCGACCTCCACAGGTCAACTCTTGTTCTTTTCCGACACCAACAGTATTAGGTATCCGAAGCTTAGAGAATCTTTCATTTTCATGCCCTTCGTGGCCCTCGTCTTTCTTTGATCGATACCTTCATTTTTCATAGTATATGGCCTCTAGCATTTTTTCCCTCTGAATGTTGCTAATAGATAATGGTTGCCCAGTTCTACTCCTCTTAAAACAATAATCACCACCACCATCACCTGTCGCCTTTTAATGTTTATCTGATGGGAATTCTTTCGGGAATTGTGGGAATTGTAATGGATTTTGTCTGGTTAAATTCAATTACTGAGCATTATATTATCAAAGGCTAAAGTCTAAATATTTTCATAAAATGCATGGTTTCCTTATTGAGAACAGACAAGTCACAAGTTTTGCTATTGGCGCTGTTCTTTGATTCAATTTCAGCAATTATTTTCCAGCAACACAAAACGCTAAGAAGCCTCCCGTTGGTTGGATCTCCAATATTCCCTGGGGTATGACGTCGTTAATACCACTTCTTGAAGTATGTCATTTGAACATACTCAAAGGAATCATTTCTGCCGTCAATAACCAATGGTGAAATGAATGAAACTAGATCATTGATGTGAACCATTGTGATGCAAGTGGAAGAAATCAATACTAACATTTAAGCGGAATGTGCTATTAGATGCTTGCACGGCGACTTAAAGGTAAAATGTGATATGATGGAGGAGGGGTGTTTGTTGGGAAGGTGAGGTATCCAACAGATGAGCCCAATACCGCACTGCATCGAAACACTGGTAACTTTTGACGACAGAATTACATGAAATTTATTTAGCTATCTCAATCGGAAACCATATTTTTCGTCGAGATAAATTCCATTTTACAAGTTCAGTGTTGGCATAACTATGACGTACCTCCTTCACTTCTTGAGACAGAACTCCATCCTCTCTATTTTTATGAGGTTCTGGTGGATTTCGAGTAATGATTTATTGGGAATTGCGGAGTAGTTATTTCTTGTTGGCAGCACTGACACAACCCTACTGTAAGCTACATTTTACTCTGAACTGCGTCAAGAAACAGATGCAACAACAAAAAATACTACAGAAATCAGGATATAATAACAGGCAGAGTGAGTTATGAATAAATAATAATGACAAGTATGAACACTGTAGATAGTGACTCGTTCCAAGGAAGGGAAAGAAAGTGCACATGGAGAAAGGAACTACGCAAAACTATGTCAAGCTCATGAGGAATGCCGACTTCCTGAGAATGTTAGTTAGCACAAACAATACGCAAAACTGTGACATTTCCCATCGATGAATGGTTTAGTCTGGCCTTCGTAAATGTCGTGAGAAACACTCCTGCGTCAACATTATGTAATTGTCGAAGACACATGTCTACACTGCTTTTTTTGGGTCATGCTGTCTAAAATAAACACAGGATCTTCCTTGCTAATTGTAGCCTAAAGCGGGCCATACATGCTGAGATATGTATCAAAACACCGTCTCATGAGGCGGACTCTAAATACAAGTCTCTCGTCTCCGTGGCGCTATACAAGCCGAAATTTGTTGCTAGTTTTGGTAGGAAGAATATGGCGTCCCATCCTCCAGCAGACGAAATGCTTGCTATGGGGATAGTTCTTGGTGGTTTGTTGATGAAAAATCAGAGGGGAAAAAAGCAAAGAAAATGGTCAAAAATGGCTTTTAAGGAAGTTAGCGGATACTACTCCCGAAGATTTCTTTAATTATTTGGGAATGGGTGTTCAAATATTTTATACTTTGTTAGAATTGATAGGCCATGAAATCCAAAACCAAGATTAGAATTATAAGGCGTGATCAAAAAGTTTCCGTTTCAGGGCGTTGGTGCAGCGGACATGCAACGTAGAGCGACTCCGATGCGCGTATATATAAGCATGGACATATAGGCAAAGGGATTCTTCAATTTCTTTGCGCACCTCCTTCTTCTCTCACATCTCCCCAATCCGTCCGCATCTCTTGACCAGAGAGAGGGCGTAACTCTGAAGGGTGGGGAATGAAAGCTTTTGATGAGTATGATGGTGCAAAGTGTGCCAGATCTGTCGTGCCGAGGTGCGTGCGTTAAATGCGACCACGTGAACTATGGCGACGTTATTACCAAATGTGCCCAACCAGGACCAAAGTGCTGTGATTCTGCTATTGGCTGCTGAAAGACAAACACTGGTACACATCGATCGGAGAATGAAGACTGTGTATGGGGCAGCATTTCTGTTGAAAGCCACCGTTGTGGAATGGTGCACCAAGTTCCGTGCGGGTCGCGTTTCGACACAAGAAACCGGTCGATCTGGGAGGCCAGCCTTATCCATTACGCACAACAGCAAGCGGCGGTGGATGACACTCGAGCACCTGCCCTATAGTCCTGATCTCTCCCCATGAATTATCAGGCCTTCGGTGCCCTCAAAAAGGCCTTGAAGGGTCGACGCTTCCTGTCAGATGATGATGTGCAGCAGGCGATTACGGACTTCTTCACGCAGCAGGAAACAGTGTTTTACCATACGGGGATCTTCAACCTGGTGTGTGGGTGGGATGAGTGCCTCACTGCTCACGGTGATTTTGACGGATTGGCATTTCGATTCAGGACTGTGCGGCCATCGAACGGAAAATCTTTGATCCCCCCTTATATGAGGGAAGCAGTGAGTGCCAAGGAAGAACTAGTGGTAATATTGAGGTACCCGTTCTCTTCGACTTGGGAAATTTATTCAGTTACCGCTGAAATGCACATCGGAAATTGTGAGTTTTCTTGAAGTCAAACTCTCTAACAGCCTCAGTGAAACGTGTCTGACAAAACGTAACCAAAATTTCGTACGCATTGTTTCCGGCACGTCTATCATGATTTCTGTCACTTTTTGAATCCATGGACAGGTGACTTTTGGTAGGAATTTATAAATTCTTCCCAAAATGCACGCTCAGATATTTCTCCGCTTACGATCACTTTTTCAAAGAAATACTCCGTTGAGACTTGTATCGTATTGCTTGTAACGGTCTTAAGGTCTCTTGTTCAGAGCGAGAGACGTGATTCCTGCTCCATTGCATCATGACATCACGTGAGACCAGTTGTGACAACGCTATACACTATAGAACGTATCAGGTACGCGTTTCATGAGACAGAATCTTGATACATATCTCGCCATTTATGGCCCACTTAATTCTACTCTCATGTTTATATAGCAGTTTTTTTATTATCGATTATCAAAATTGAATTTTAAAGAAAATTAAAGTTTTATCTGTAGTTTAGAAATCCTGGAGATTGTTACATTTTATTATGCGGAATCTCAAGAAAACTAATTCTGGTGCCAAAGGTAAAGCTTAAAACTTACATTTTTTGCAAGATGGATTCTCGAATATGGATCCCTAGAAAAAGTTCAAAGAAGAGCTGTGCGTTTCGTAAACGGAAATAGGAGGAATACCATTAATTGGGAAAGTCTTGAATCTAGAAGAACTAAAGCCCACGGAAAGGGCTGCCTGGAGTAATATTAGGAATAGCTTGGAACCACCCTCGTACTTATCGAGAAATGATCACACGCACAAAATTGTGCCAGAAACCAGCATACGGATGTGGGCAAATTTCCCTTCGTAAACAGGACCATAAGGGATCGGAATAATTTACCCGCAGCAGTATTTTATAGATTCCCTTCCGATATCAAAACGTTTAAGAAGATCACTGGTGCTAGTGAAAAGTAACAGTGCGTAAATAACGAACACTGAATTTGTGATTACTTACACATTTTTCAATGTCTGACTGTTTTTCATCTGTCCGTGTTATACAGAGGCCGTGATATAAAATGACACTGTATAATATTTTAATTGCGTGACCATGGAGTTACATGCCTTGATACTCCAGACAGACCACTGACATAATCCATCGAATTTATACAGTTTTATCTCAACTTAATTATCAGTAGTAGTGTTACTTTATTGATGTCCGACTCATTGGCTGATTGGTTAGCGTTGAGGCCTTCGGTTCAAAAGGTCCCAGATTCTATTCCCGGTCGGGTCAGGTATTTTAATCGTATTTGATTTCTGAAAATACGGATGGAAGTATACATACAGTTGTCACACAGTTGCATGGCATTACTATAACAAATGTCTATAAACCACTTAACATTCCCTGGCCTGAACATATCTTACATATTGCAAAGCATCCTGCAATTTTTACTGGAGATTTTAACAGTCACCATGGACTCTGGAAGTACTCCAAAAATGATGAAAATGGTAGAATTCTCGTGAAATGGGCAGAGAAAAATGACCTCCATTTAATTTTTCATGCTAAAGACAAGGGCACATTTAGATCAGCTGCCCGGAACAAGGATACAAATCCAGACCTCTGTTTTGTAAACTGTAATGAAAGTGGTTTTCATGAAAACATCACGAGAAAAGTGATTGGTGAATTACCACATAGCCAACACAAGCCCATCCTAATTGAAATTGGTATCACAATCCCTGTAATTAGATCAACACCACATTCTCGTTGGAACTTTCGTAAAGCTGACAGGACCAATTTCACAGCGGAGCTTAATAAGTGCATCTCATGGATTCCTCCTAAATCTAACAACTAAGGGCGTTTTGCTGGTGCAGTTATAGGAACAGCTAAGGAGTTCATTCCAAGAGGTTACCGCAAAGAATATATCCCTCGATGGAATGAAGAAAGTGAAGCACTATATTAAGACTTTCAACGATGCGGAGATCCTAACACAGCAACCGAGCCTCTGTCCAGGCTAGACTCATCTCGAAGGCATAAGTGGATAGAAATAGTTGAGAGGATAGATTTTACTCGCTCTAGCAGAGAAGCTTGGAGCCTTCTCAGAAAATTAGGAGGAAGCCCACCAGTATGGAGAGAACAGACTGAAGTTACATCAGATCATATTGCCTCTCACATCATTGGAACGTCACGAATTCCAGGTGACAAGAAACACACCAATTTTATTAGACGACAGGCAACGGGAAACCACCACTTAAATCGTCCCAAGAAGTTCATGGCAATGGGCCTCTGTATAAAAGACTCCGGAAGTAAAACTTCCCCTCAATCGGATCTCCGGGAGGGGAATACATCGAGTTTTCTAATAGAGATGAAGGAAGGATTAGTAAAAGCCCTAGAAAAAGTAAACAGATTTTGAGGATAGGCACATGGAATGTACGAACTTCATTACAGCAAGGAAAATTGGAAAATGCTAAACAAGAAATGGATAAAAACAATCTTTACATACTAGGCATGAGTAAAGGGAGATGGGGAGGTAGTGGAGAACTTGATAGTGGAGAATATAAACTATATTACTCAGGTGCTGAGCGTAGTGGACAACATGGAGCAGGAATACTAATTAAGAAAGATATAAAGCCAAAAGTGTTGAAGATAGAATATGTAAATGAGAGAATAATTATGCTAAGACTGAAAGGCGATCAGAAAGATTTAGTAACAATTCAAGTTTATATGCCAACCAGTCAACACCCAGAGGAGGAGGTAGACCAAATAGAAGAGATTAGTGAAAGAAAAATTAAGAATGCATGTGTGGTGATAATGGGAGATTGGAATGCCGTTGTTGGAGAAGGACTTGAAGACAAAATGGTTGGGAAATATGGGCTCGGAGTTAGAAATAACAGAGGCCAGATCTTAGTTGACTTCTGTAAAAGAAACATCGTGGTTAATTGGTAATACATTGTTTGAAAACAGTAAAAGTAATAATGAAATATACCAAATAGACTATATTATGATACAACAAAGATATAGGAATGGCTTAAAAAATACAAAATGTTATCCAGGAGCAGACATATGTTCTGATCACAACCTAGATGTTGCAGAACTGTACATTAAATTAAAAAGAATTAGGATAAGTAAGATCAATAAAGTGATATGCCTTGAAAATTTGAAAGAAAATAAAAATATTGTAGAATTAGAAGAGTGGCTTGTTGAAAGATTACAAACTGAGAATGAGGTCAAATGTGTTCATGAAAAATGGGAGAGATTTAGAAACAATCTTAAAGAGACAGCAAAAGAATTTCTGGGAACAAAACGTAGGAGTAAAATAAGAAAGAAATGGGTAACTGAAGAAATGTTGGACAAAATGGAAGAAAGGAGAAAATGGAAAAAACGTAAACACTCAAGAAGGAAGAAAGATGTATAGAAAATTAAATAATGAATTAAGAAGGGCGACTGAACATGTTAAAGAAAAGTGGATCAGAGAAAACTGCAGCAAAATAGAACGGTTGAAAAGTGAAGGTGAATATGACATGATGTACACAGAAGCTATGGAATTAACATTCAAGGATAAAAGGAATGGAAGTGGAATGACTGAGATTAAAACATTGAATGGACAGTTAGCAAGTGAGCCTGAAAAAGTCAAGGAACGATGGAAAGAGTACATAGAATGGTTATATGATTGGAACAGCAGATCAGACGAGAGTAGTATAAATTTCGAGAAGGAAAATGAAATAAATGAAGATAAGATTGGGTTCAGTATATTAGAAGAGGAAATAGAGGCAACTATTAGGAAAATGAAGAATTATAAAGTAGTTGGTGTAGATGAAATACCAGTTGAACTACTCAAAGTACTGCAGGGGAAAGGAAAAGATATATTTGTAAAACTTTGTCAAGATATATACTTAAAAGGGAAATAGCCAAGAGATTTTTTGGAAAATATAATCATACCAATAGGAAAAAGGAAAACTAGTAAGAAATGTGAAGAACACAGGACACTAAGTTTAATTTCTCATGTAGCTAAAACACTATTAAGAGCAATAAACAGAAGGATTTACAGGCGAATGGAGAATTATATTGGTGAAGAACAATATGGATTTAGGCTTGGAGTAGGCACAAGGGATGCCATTGGTTTATTGAAAGTCATAGGAAAAAGGTACATAGAGAAGAATAGAAAAGTATACACAGCCTTTGTAGACTTAGAGAAGGCATTTGACAAAGTGAGGTGAGATAAGTTCTTGGAGATACTTAAAAAACATGGAGTGGAATGGAGAGAGAGAAGACTGATCAAGGAATTATATTACAACCAAACAGCAAGAGTGAGAATAAGAGCAGAATTAACAGAACAAATCAGACTGGGAAAAGGTGATAGACAGGGTTGCTGCTTATCACCAACTTTGTTTAATATTTACTTGGAGGAAATTATTTGTGAATGCTTGGATGGTAAAAGAGGTGTCAACGTTGGAGGTAAGAAAATTGAATTATAAGATTTGCTGATAATATGACAGTAATAGCTGAAAATGTGAAGGACCTCCACAAAATGCTTATATAATTAAACAAAAAGTTTGAAGAGTATGGAATGAGCATAAAAAAAGAAAACCAAACTCATGATACTTGGAGGTAAAGGTGAAAAAGCGACAATCAAGATAGGGGGAGAAATTATTGAACAGGTGAATAAGTTTAAGTATCTTGGAAGTATTGTGACTGAAGACCACTCTATAACAGACATAAAAGCTGGAATTGCCTTAGCCAAGGAAAGCTTCAAGAAGAAGAAGAACTGCTTTGTGGCCCGCTAGAGAAAGATCTGAGGAAGAGACTTGCAAGGTGTTACGTATGGAATAGGCCTATAGCTCTATATGGCGCTGAAACATGGACATTAAGGAAGGAAGACCAGAGAAGAATAGAGGCATTTGAGATGTGGATTTGGCGAAGAATTGAAGGAGTAAAGTGGGAAGATAAAATATCAAATGAGGAAGTTCTGAAGTGAGTGGGAGAAATGAGGAGCATGCTGACCGTAATCCAAAATAGCAAGAAAAAGTGGATAGGGCACAACATAAGAGACAACACTTTACTACGAGTAGCAATTGAAGGGATGGTAAAAGGAAAACGAGGAAGGGGAACGAGACGATACCAGCTATTAGACAGCATTAGGAAAAGAAAGGAAGATTATGCAGAAGTGAAGAAAAGGGCACAAGGTCGAGAGATATGGAGGTCACAGCAATGACTGGACCTGTCGAATGGCAGAACAACCTGTGATGACGATGATGATGACTTCAAGTCGTGAAATCAACAGCATCTCAGTCTTCAGAATATGCAAATCCCTTCACAGTAACCGAGATTGATACAGCACTGAAAGATCTAAAACCATTTAAAGCTCCTGGCTTCGATGGAATTCATCCCGAGTTCTTGATCAATCTGGAACAAAATGCGAAGAAGTGGCTGGCAGAATTTTTCACATACATCTTACTAACTGGACACATGCCATTGAAGTTCAACAAGGATAAGATAATTGCAATTTTAAAACCTGGCAAACCAACAACAAGCCAGAAAGTTATCGCCCCATAGTTCTCCTTGGCTGTTGCTACAAACATTTTGAAAGACTCATATTTAACAGAATAAACAGTACCATTTTACAGCATATTCCCATGGATCAGGCGGGCTTCAGACTAGGTCGCGGTTGTTGTGATCAAGTTTTGGCACTTACAACATTCATAGAAATGGGGTTCCAAAGAAAAATGAAAACATCTGTTGCCTTTTTTGATCTCAGTGCTGCATTTGATACAGTGTGGAGGAAAGGTATGGTCTATAAAATTCTCCGGGTCATACCGTGCATAAATATAGCAAGACTTCACAATATGCTGAGTGATAGGAGACTTCAGGTTATCATTGGGAACAATGTGAGCAAGGCGAGAGCAACTGCAACATGACCTCGATAAGGTTGTGAGATGGACAGAAGGCAATGGTATGATGATAAACGGGGTTAAAAGTCAGGTTGTGAGTTTCACAAATAGGAAAAGTCCTCCCATTTTTAATTACTGCGTTGATGGGGTGAAAGTTCCTTTTGGGGATCATTGTAAGTATCTAGGTGTTAATATAATGAAAGATCTTCATTGGGGTAATCATATAAATGAGACTGTAAATAAAGGGTACAGATTTCTGCACATTTATGAGGGTGTTTAGGGGTTGTAATAAGGATATAAAGGAGATATGGTTTCAGTGTATGGGACCCTCTCCAGGACTACTTGATTCAAGAACTGGAAAAAATCCAAAGAAGAGCAGCTGGATTTGTTGTGGGTGATTTACGACAAAATAGTAGCGTTACAAAAATGTTGCAAAGTTTGGGCTGGGAAGAACTGGGAGAAAGAAGACGAACTGCTCGACTAAGTCGTATTGAATCCTTGGGCCACTACGAAGGATACCTACCTTCCTTACCTATCAGCAATTTTCATGAGATCTGTCTCTTGGGTCGTTTCGGGTTCTTCGTCACTTCCTGAGGTAAAAGGTAGGGTTCAGTAATCCTAATATATCTACTCAAATGAAAGGTTTATGCAAAATATTTGTATTTATTACTGAAATCACGATAAAAATATTAAATTTCAATACTCAAATGAAAGGTCTATTCAAAATATTTGTATTTATTACTGAAATCACGAAAAAAAATATTAAATTTCAATATAATTTGGACTCAATCTTGTCCACTTGATACCACAATAATTTAACACAGAGGAGCAGACTATTGGTTTGAGACTTTGACTTAACTGCCTGATTGGCGTCCTTACTAGAAACCATTGTCTCAAATATTAAATAAAGAAAAGAAAGTCTGGAAATCCTTAAATTCGGCTTCCATGTGAGAATACATCTATCATCATAATGATTCTTGATGGTCCAGCCCTCGTAACACGAACTCTGGACTCTGTGTATAATAAACGCAGTCCAATCGGTGTGTGCCACACAGTGGTTTTACGGCATGGATCCTTAATTGAATCGATGTGACCTGCAACTATGTCGTGGACCGACCTCTAAACTTTTAAGTTACTTTAAAGTCATTGTGGATTATGACCGCAAGGAAAATGATGCTACAGTGCCATATGGCCCTAATCTAAGTCAGAGACTGATGACCCCATGACCATCCAAGTTTCTAAGCTGAAGGCTAAACACAATTAAGTTACATAGGTTGATGACCAAAGTTTCCACTTTACTATCCCCAGCACATTGACTGCTCAATCAATCAAAGTTAAATAATACAACAATAGCAATGCTCACAATACTTTGTGGCAGTAAAATCCATTACATTCGGAAATGTCCCCTTAAGCGTTACGTTAATATTTGATCTTTCCCAGAAAAATAAACTATTTCCAGAATGCATCTTCAAGTTATTCTCTTGGTTTAAAGTTATTTCACAAATACGGTTTCCACTGAATTCAATAATTTAATAAATTTAGATGATTTAATGAATCTTAATGAACAACAAATTCTATCTCCGTGGTTTCTTTAACAAGACCCTACTCGAATTCTGACGTAGTTATATTTTCTAATCATGTTTATCGTATTTTATTGTCGTGCAGCTGGAAGAAATTATATAATGTATTTCCAGTATTATATCTCGTATCATGTCATCACACTTTAAGTTTAATCTAATACTAACAATTATTAGTACTTGGATTACCCTAATAATTAAGTACACAACAAAATCTGCATAAATAACTCGCCGTACAATGTAAACCAATTATGATGTCATATATCATCATGACATTTCCATGAAGCTTTATGCACCCCTCAAAAGTAAATCAGTCATCACTACCATCACTCTATATTTTGGACAACCCTAGAATTAGCTAACTTCGCTCATTATAGTCTAACTTTGTGGTTTCAAATATACATTCAAATAATTTACACGTTATTCCCGGATGAAACTTCAGCTAGTTCGCGCACATTAATGATCTCCGTTCCAAAGAATGCAATCTCATTTTCAACACGTAACACGCAGCACAACTGCCGTTATCTTCGAACTGCCACCCTCGATCAGTTGGCGGCATTGGAAACAAACGACCCTCCTTGCTGTCAGCTTTGATATCAAACACCCGTTCTATGTCATGCGTAACTGGTTTACAAGAATGAAATCTTCGACTTCGCGAATTAAAATACGATATTCCTGACCAAACAGATATGCACATAGATTTTACCTTTAAATGTCCTTCAATAATTGTACACGTCGCAAATTAACACTTGCGTGGATTTTCTCACACTTTCCCATCCGAAACATTATAGAAATATCTTCCTCGCGCTCACATAAATCCCGGCTTCACTACAGGCTTCCAATCACCTGATTCACAAATCGTATCTCAACTCATACGGCAAATCTAACCTCTTGGTTCAAACTCGACGACTCTCACCGACACAAAGGAATGGAATAAAAATCCTTAGAATCCAAGACGCATAAATTACGCACACAATACTTTAATAACGAACAATTTCGCATAAAATGATCTAGTATTTTTTAAACTGGATTTTCACAAAAAATGACTGACAAACTTTACTGTTATTTATTGTCAATCAGACACAGTTTAAACGGACATAGCACTACACTTCGTGACAGATATTCACCGATCTGCATTACTCAACACGACAGCGCGCTTCCACCCGATAGAAACTGGGTAACCACGGATATCTTGTGCCATCTCCATCAAAATTCAAACTGAAAATTTTTACGTCAAATAAAACACCTTGACATAAAAAAATATAGGCAATAAATTCACGGAAATGACGATCTACTTTGGACATGATATCAATTCGTAACCCTCACTAATAACATTTTACAACATGTTACACGGCGCTCATAATACTTTTAAATTTTATTCAAGCAGAAAATAAAACAAATGACCTTTTGTCATATTTCTGACATCAGATCAAAAATTAGATGTTGGCTTTTCAGGCGTTTGCTCTATTAACCAGCATTTCGTCTTAGGTCTGACACTAGACTCGTCAGAGTGGGATGTGTCAGACCCTACCCACTGATGCTGGGGTGTATGCAGGTGAACATCATCATCATCATCATCACAAGGTTGGTTCACTCCTTCCCAGATGCTGAACTAAGCAGCTCTTCGGCCATTTGAAGGAAAGTGTACAGTAAAAAAATCTAATAGAGTGTATGTGTAGTACATACGTAAAAAGAGTTTTAAATGGTCCGGCGCAGGGGAACAGCGACCAGCAAGGGAGCCCACAGGATAGAAACCGCACCACACCAACCGGGGCCGACCCCCACTGGGTTCACCTTTATTGGGGAGAGTGAGATGTATCTCGGGCGCGTATTTCGAAAAGGGCTATTGACAGAAGATGACATGAGTAGTTACATAAGTTTAGACATACGAAGAGAGGGCAGAGTGTGGAGAAAGAGCGAAGAGGAATTAAATATAGGGCGGAGGGACCGAGTACGCGGACGGAGAAGACACAGAGGAAGGAGAGTGATTGTAGTGGTAGCATAGAAGGTAGTAGACGGTCGTGGAAATGTTAGTAATAGAAGTGGCAAGAAGTCGGAGAAGTTCGAGAATTGGAAGTGGCGAAAGAAGAAAAGGTTGTGGTGGAGGAGATGAATACACAGCCTGTGGTGGAGGGGGGGGGGGGGTGGGTGGCGGGACTGATTGTGGACGAGGTGGGAAGGCAAAAGAGGGAGTGGAGGACGACATAGGAGGGGAGCGTGAATATTCCACTCGATGATACCGACGTCGAAGGCGGACGCCAGAAGTGACCAGTTGATGGACTGCAGCATCACTAGGAAGGTGAAGTCGAACCATGAAAGTAGGGCCACTATCGTTGTTGATACGGGTGACACGGTGAGCGGTGATGCCTGCCGTAGAAAGCTCACTCAGGATATGCTCTATTGGTGGAAAAGTATCTAATTCCCTCCATGGGAATTTAGAATTACCATATTTCTGACATTCATGAAAACATATGAGTGACCAACTACGTCGTAAATCCCCATTACAAATACATATAGTATGACATCATGAAACAAGATATAATAGGCGGTAAGATGGCATTTCACCTACTTTATCTGCACGTCAGCTTCCGTTTTAGGCTCATCAATGACCCTCTGTCATTTTATTTAGCCCTTTTTACATTTCTGGCTTCACATTGGTTTTTATTCATGTTACCTGAAAAATAAAGCATGAAAAAAAGAAATGCCCTCCACTCGGTGTCTTCGTTGATCGCACTCGACTGACTGTATTTGTTACCTGCACACGAATTATTTCTTTACAGCACAATTATTTACAACTTCACAAATACTACTTCGGTATCTTGACCGTCTTTTATCAGATTACTTCTGCAATGAACTACTATCTCCACTTGGAGTCAAGGCCCCGGCCACATCGGCCAAAAGTCTGTTTGCTGGACTTAGTCTACTTCTTAACGATCGATTTAATGAAAAGTTCAACCCTCTCTCTCTCAAGCCTCAATGGTACAAATGCAGAGGTTTCAGTATGGCGTCCCTTCTTAATTTATAGACGTTATCCCCTCTTTCCAGGCATTTTTCCTTTGCCGTCAAGAAAATTTGCCTAATTTTTCCGACTTAGTGGAACTGTATTAAAAAGATTTTTTGCTGTAATCGCGTACTTGCTAACTTGCTAGCGGCAGTGTTCACGAACATTTAAAATTTATTCTTACCAAATTAACTGGTTAAATTACCTCATTGATAGGCACTATTTTCTGACGACTTGACGTGGGTAAATTAGACACGCGCCTCTCTCATTCACATATCCACAGAAAAAGGCTTAGCATTCTTAAATCTGTCTTACTAAAGACCAATTGTCTTATAGATAAATAAAGGACCCTCATTATACTGCGTTCACTGCTAATTCTTTCATTTAAATATACTTATTCAACCTAAACTTTCTTCTGTATCCATCCACTTTCAATACGTGCGGATGACGTCACATCTCACAGCGTGGGAAGGAAGGTAGCCACCTCCTTGCCACGTGTCGTCTCTGTGATATAAAAATATGTTCGAGCTTCTCATTACAATTGACATGGGGCCTCAAGTAGTAACTTTAATACTTAAAATTCGTAGGGCACAAAGGTCATGGGTTCAGTATGTTCGGAGCTGTCAGTGGAGAGATGGCGTGGAATGACATTAGTATACGAATAAGTTTGAGTGACGTCTTTAAAAGTAGGAGAGATCACAATATGAAGATAAAGATTAAATTCAAGAGGACAAATTGGGGCAAATATTCATTTATAGGAAGGGGAGTTAGGGATTGGAATAACTTAGCAAGGGAGATGTTCAATAAATTTCCAATTTCTTTGAAATAATTTAAGAAAAAGTTAGGAAAACAACAGATAGGGAATCTGCCACCTGGGTGACTGCCCCAAACGCAGATCAGGATTGATTGATTGATTGATTGATTGATTGATTGATTGATTGATTGATTGAGAAGGTTTAAAAATGGATTGCCTGAAGCTTCAGTCCTATCACCACTCCTGTTCAGCTTATATATATCTGATCTTCCTGGGGCCTATTCCACAAAAGTATGGTCTTGTACATTACAAGTAAATTCTCTAGTAACTAGAACAAATACCACATTTTCTGTTCCACAAAAGAATTTTCTACAGTTGTACTTTACTACTCCATACTTACAAATTACCAGCGAATTTTTAAGGGTGTGTTCCACGAAAGTACTAGTACTTGTAACTTACTAGTGAATTGAGAAGTATTCTCTACCAGTGAAAGGACATTAATACGTAAATGTACTAGTGCTATTTAAATATGCTTATTTCAGATACATTTTGATAAATATGTGGTCTAGCAGTAGTGATAGTGATGGTGATGAAAATGAAAACTACCGTCTGTACAGGGAAAGAATAAACTTACAGTTTAACACTGTATTTCAATACAATGAACGTTTTAGGTTAAGCACAATACAAGTGGAAGAACTTTTGATAGATATTGGGCATAGGTTAAAACATCCTACGAACAGAAATAAATCTCTCTCTGCTAAACAACAGTTACTAAATCTTCGGTCTGTAGGTCAATACATTCTGTGGTAGCTGCAATAAATGATGTAAAATTTCCTCAAATTGTTCGTTGGCCTGAAAATACTGAACAAACATGTTCCAAGAAGGACATCCCTGGAATCATTAATGAGCAGAATATCTCTTACATACGCCCAACTTTTCCCCTCAAAAGCTCCATGAGCTTTTCCCAAATCAAATATTTCCATCCGACCATTTATTTTGTCTTGTTTTTTCAGAATCTCGCTGAATGCACCGAAACGAATATCTTTCCTTTTTTCTATTTCCTTCAAAATGAATAACTTCGTTTTTCTTGACATCATTTTAACAATTCATGCAGAGTTTGCAATTTCGTAACAATTAAGTTTGGCGGCCGAATATCGTTATTAGCGGCAAGGCAACTGATTCCCAATGACAGACCAAGGTATGTCAGACTATCGTGGAACATATGCGAGGATCACGGAAGAACAAGATGGGTGATAATAACGGAGTAATTTCGTATCATCAAAGAAATAAACTGAAAAATAACGTCGTAGCATTAAGAAATTCACAGGAATATTATTTCTTTGAATCTTTGCTGCATAAGTTACCTTAAAATACGATATTACGATAAATGCGGCAAGCATAACCTAATTCAACGAGTGGAATACGAAGATAAACAGCTCATTTATGCTATGACGTAGTGCGTTTATTGATATGTCGTCACTTGTAAAACTTGTAACAATTCACTGGTAATATACAAGAGACTTAAAATCTTTTGTGGAACAGAAATGTACAACTCCATACATTACAAGAACCCACACTAGTAACTTGTAATGTACAAGACCATACTTTTGTGGAATAGGCCCCTGAAGTTACATCACGGAACCATCACAGACCCACCTTCCTCTTGAACCTGTCCTTGCACACGTCCAGGATGTAATGCTTCATTTGGCCTTCGGTGCACTCGATGACGTGCGACATTGGAATACAGACGAAACCTTAATTCGTCAGACCACATTATTTTTCTTCAGTCAACTACTGACCAAGTTCGATGATTCTATCCCCTTGAAGACGCGCACCTTTATGTGCCTGTGTAAACAATGGCCACTTGCGAGGTGACCGACTCCAAATGTTCATTACATGCATTTCCTATTACAATGTTCTCTCTCTAATAGGTTGGGATGGACCATCATTCACTGACTGCAGAAATTCCAGCCGGGTTTGGAAGCGATTTTAATTCACAAGCCACGAACCTACTACGCTGGCGTAGCAGGGGGAGAGGTGATACTCCCACGTGGCGCGTCCCAGGTGGCAGATAGGGGGGTCCTAACCGGCTTGCCGGCGAACTTGAGGGAAATAAAATGCCTCTGGCGGACCAAACACACTACCCCGTGCGGGTGGGGAACGCACATGTAGAACACACCCGCGGTAACCCCTGCCTGTCGTAAGAGGCGACTAAAAGGGGCCCAAGGGGCTCTCAACTTGGGAGTGCGGATTGGCGACCACGGGGCCCTTAGCTGAGTCTTGGCATTGCTTCCATTTACTTGTACCAGACTCCTCACTTTCGTCTATCCTATCCGACCTCCCTTGGTCAACTCTTGTTCTTTTCCGAACCCGACGGTATTGGAGCATTCGAGGCCTAGGGAGTCTTTCATTTTCACGCCCTTCATGGCCCCTGCCTTTCTTCGTCCGTTACTTCATTTTTCGAAGTGACGATCCCTTCTTTCTTCTTTTTCTCTCGCTTTACCCCCTGTGGGTGGGGGACGCAGACGAATAATACACCCACGATATCCCCTGCCTGTCGTGAGATTCGTACAATCATGCGGTGAACACAACGGGTTGCCTGTACTTGCGAGTAGTACCACTAAATTAGGTACGAAATAGGTTTCTGATTAGTAGCAGTAAAGAGGCTGGCCTGGGAGTTTCCAGTACCCGTGCGTCGTACTCATGTGAGCAACACCGCGGGTTTGGGCGTAGCCTGTGTGTTGTACCGCTATATGAGCGACACTGCGGGTCTGCGTTGTCTGTGATTGGTGCCCACTATGTGAGGAACACCACAGGAATACCGGCGCCCGTGATTAGTACACCTAGGTGAGGAGCCTCATCGGTTCGCGTTGGCTGTGCGTGGCGCCATTGTGTGGGAAACACCATAGGTCTGCATTCCCTGTACGAAGTACAATACTTGTGAGTAGTACCATCTTGTGTGGAACACCGTGAGTCTTCGCTACTTTTGATTAGTACCCCAACATGACAAATACCATGGTTCTACTTTACTCGCGACATGTACCATTCTGTGGGGCCTTAGACGTCGATTTTGCACCCCTTTAGACATCAAGCATCATTGTGCATTATAAGTGGTCCCTTGGTCAGTAATACTATTATTAACGATCTTTTTTGAGTCTGATCCACTGTTTTTTGTTTGTTTGTGTTTTGTTTTTGTTGGGTTCATGTTCCATCCATTCATTCTTCATGACATTTTTTATTTTATTTTGTTCAGTGGATGAATTTGAACTTTTGTTGTTTCATTTCGTACCATTACGGGCCGATGACCTCGATGTTAGGTCCCTTTAAACAACAAGCATCATCATCAGCATAATTCACAAGCCGTGAAACGCGTCTCGGTCCCTCTCAGTCAGGATAATTTTCCGGTCACAATTCTGACATCGTGTTTCGTGGTCACGTGTAGCACACCACTGCTTGTTGACACGTTGAACAGTCCACTGCGAAACGCGAACAAATCCAGCAATTTCACGCACCGTATGGCCATAGGCTCGGCCAACACGATTGCCCATTTTTGCCACTCTGTCACATCCTCACATCTATCCATCCATGTTGACGTACACTGTCAACTTGAAACATCAAAATCTCACTGATCGCTACTGCCTTATGCTCACATAGAGGCAGTGCGCGTGCGGTTGAGCACATGACTCATTCGCCGCGCCATCTGTACAGGCTTATCGATGGATGCATGCCATTTGCGCAAAACTGATCGTGAGATACCGTGACATAACCGCAAAAGTGCCGTTTACACTATCGCAAATGAATGTGATAAATTAATCATACAGTGAAAGTGACTACATGGATCTAAGCTTTAACTATGGCATCTCAATCGCTCGTAAAAAAAAGGGAAGATTGACTCAAATTTTATCAAGCCGTCCTTTAATTTCTGAATTTACGAACACGCCCATATGGTACTGGTGTGGTTGGCAGCACTGACGAACAGTGTTAGGAACACAGCCTATATGGTTCTGGTGTGGCAGGTACTGCTGAACAGTAGATATTGCCGGAGTAATATTATAAGTAGAAGTTCTTCAGTGTGTCAGTACTAGTGCCGGCTTGGAGCTTATGAAAACAGTGAACAACCATGTGTCAGTGTGTCAGTACTAGTGCCGGCTTGGAGCTTATGAAAACAGTGAACAACCATGTGTCAGTGTGTCAGTACTAGTGCTGGCTTGGAGCTTATGAAAACAGTGAACAACCATGGAGTGCAATGCGTAGTTTGGGATAACTTTAAATACTGTAGACAACTTGTAATGAGTACTGGAAACGTATCGTGTCGGTGCACTGTTGAAAACTGTGTAGCTACATTACAGACTAACTCAGATGCTAATGAAGTTCTGTTTACAAGAGGTGAACATACAAATGAAAGTGAAAGCGAACAGTTTATCAAAATCATATAATTAGAAATAGTTGTAAACGCATAGCTTCAGAGGACCTGACTACACAACCACGTACAATTATTCGTAAGGAACTCTGTAAGTCAAGTGCAAATCATATTCACAAATGAAACATTAACAGCACTTGTATATAAATGTACAGAGAACTAAGGAAATTACTACCACTTTTATCTCGTTCTGATGACGAGGCAAGTTAAATATTTTAAGTAACAGACATGAGGAATTTTGTTACGTAGATCTTAACAAGAAAATTGTGTTCTTTACGTGTGAAACAAATTTACATCTTTTATGCAATAATTCTAATAGCATATAAGCAGAAAGCATTTTTTATGTTAGCCCAAAGCATTTTATCAGATTCATATCATTCACTCATATACAAATGCCGGATACATTCAACTTACATTTTGTTACTTTTATCCAAAACTGTTGAAACGTATGGAAATATGTGCAAAGATATTCACCAGTTATGTGAAAACAATTCTAACCGTGAATGTATGATTTTTAAATTTTGAATTAGTAGCTCTAACTGCTAACGCGCGTCTTAAATGTTGCAGCTTTCATTTGGGACAGGTCTGGCTCCGCTGTCTTGAGTTTTGCTGTGACATAGCTGAAATGTCAGTCAAAGACAGCGGAATCTCGTTTAAAAATTCTACTGCCTTCGGTGACGTTACCGTATGTAAGGGGTTTTGCTGTGACATAGCTGAAATGTCAGTCAAAGACAGCGGAATCTCGTTTAAAAATTCTGCTGTCTTCGATGACGCTACCGTATGTAAGGGGTTTTGCCGTGACCTAGCTGATATGCCAGTCAAAGACAGTGGAAACACGTTTAAAAATTCTACTGTCTTCGGTGACGTTACCGTATGTAAGGAGTTTTGCCGTGACGTAGCAGATATGCCAGTCAAAGACAGTGGAAACTCGTTTCAAACACGGCGCCATTTATATCTACTGTATGTATTTTAGAACGCAGTATTCTAGAACACGGTAATAACGTGAGGAAGAAGATGATGAAGACTTAATATAGATAGATGACGGACACTGGTTACATGTTGTCGGTTTTCTATCCATGATCATTCCGAATAGAACCCCACATTAAAAGCATATCCATGTTAAATATTTTATTTCATACTGTGGCGTAATTGCCTTCTTTCCGTACCGAAAATAGTACAGAAAATGACACTTTACCGTACTGTAATTCCTTTCTGCGCTGTTTTATTAGAAATCGTCCCTGACTGGTTGAACTCCGCTTCACACAGATAGTCAGAGAGATAATGAATCAAGGAACATCAAACTTAACGTTGTCGAATTTTTATCCATCAGACTGCAGCACCTGGTCCCATAACAATCTACACAAAAAATGACGTCTCTGCATTCCCAGCTCAATCAATCTGCCTCCATCACAATACTGACTAACGCATGATGCAATTTTGTTATGGACTAGTATGACTTGGAAACAATTCGCTAAACCCATGGGTAAATAGTGGAAATATCGAGCTCGATTAGTAGGTGTTGTTGTTATTATTATTATTACTTGTGAGGTGTGGGTATGAAGTTGTTTACGTCTATTATTATTATTATTATTATTATTATTATTATTATTATTATTATTATTATTATTGTTGTTGTTGTTCTTATCTACGTAGTTATGTAGGGCAAGTTGTCAGTACGGACTTTATTTGGAATAAATCGTAGTCGTATCATTTACTATTTGTGTGTTGTATGATTTGTCTTGTGGAAGAAAACATGTGAGGTTATGTCACGATACTTCTGCGGTATGCTTATTAACATGACTTTATTTGGGTATAGTGCGCATTGGTATCACCCAAATATCACTATAAAATTTGTCACAAATGGAACATAATAATTGCTTTTACACATATCAAGTGAAAAATCTCTGGCAAATTAAGAAATATTTGATTTTTGGAGAATATTATGTATGCGTACTTTACCAATTTACAAGTACATTTGGTGTTGCGCTCACAGTGACACACGTATGTCTTTTGTCTTTCACTTTCAACAATTTCGTGTGTGATATCTGTGTTCACTGAAGTTCTTTGCTTTCGTTTCATTGCTTCACTTATCAATGACATCATTTCATGAATTGTATCGCGATATACAATATTTAATAGGCGACAAAATGGTATGGCCAATGTACATAAGAAAAATTCAGTGAACTGATGATTTATTGGTCCAGGGATCGAGCTACTTTCGTTCGAACAGAAATAAAAATATTTATTGGTCCAGGGATCATGCTATTTTTCTGTTGACCTCCATTTTGCTGTTTGAACTGGCCACTCTAGTCATATAGACAAAGATAATGAGAATCTACAGACATAGCACTCCCATTCCACGGTGCTAAACGACATAAACCAGTCCTGTCTACAAGCCTTAAGTATGTTTTCATATTTCTCAAATAACGACGGTATTTCTTAATTTGCCAGAGATTTTTCACTTGATATGTGTAAAAGCAATTGTTATGTTCCATTTTTGACAAATTTTATAGTGATATTTGGGTGATACCTATGCGCATCGTACCCCTTTATTTATTGTAAAAACACGTAACTGATAGTATATAATCGATTATTACCTGTAAATATGATGTATAAATACAAGGGAATGTTATGTAACACAGGGTAATAGTCTAATAATAATAATAATAATAATAATAATAATAATAATAATAATAATAATAATAATAATAATAATGTTATTTTCTTTACGTCCCACTAACTACTCCTTTACGGTTTTCGGAGACGCCGAGGTGCCGGAATTTAGTCCCGCAGGAGTTCTTTAACGTGCCAGTAAATCTACCGACACGAGGCTGACGTATTTGAGCACCTTCAAATACCATCGGACTGAGCCAGGATCGAACCTGCCAAGTTGGGGTCAGAAAGCCAGCGCCTTAACCGTCTGAGCCACTCAGCCCGGCGTGTAATAGTCTAGAACAATGCACATTTGTCACTCGAGTTTTACAGAATGTTCTACCGATTTGTACATAGGTTATTGGAGACTCGAGAAAATACGGGAAAGCACGTTGTGTCATACTTTTCTAGAAGCCTGGCCAGGCAAGATATATAAAGGACCGTCTTAAGTTGAGTTGAACTGTTAGCGAAAGTCGTTAGTCGAATTTAGTGTGTGAACTCATGTTGTGAATGTGTTGTGTTGGTAGTTGGTTGACATGCAAATGTGGCAGTCTTCTTCTTCTTCTTTTTCGTTTCAGTTCAAGATGGAGGTTCATTAACGTGTGTGTATAATGTGTAGATAATTTGTACACAATTGACAGCATTTAGTGTGTGCGTCTTTGTGAGTACGATATGTATAGGTTAATCCATTTTCAACAGATAAATATCGTCTATATCATGAAGTTCGCATTACCTGGATTAATCAAGGGCCAGAAGGCAATATTTATGATTCTGGTAGCTTAATAGACTGTTCGCTGCCAAATAACATTAGTTTTTAATGTTTTATTGCAATATAACCCCATGTGGGTACATACATCTTATACGTAGTAGAGTCATTAAGTTCGTAGACTGGCCGTCTAATGTAGCTGTGGTGCACTACAGCCGTGAGTTTGTACAACTGGATAGTGCCGTGACAGTTCTCCGGTAGTCCCAGCAAGAACCAGTTGCGTGCTTACAGCGTAAGCAGAACCATGGTCTCTGTTATGAAGGGTAGTTGAATATGAGCGGCGGAAATTAAGAATGTCGTAGTTTGAGCAACAGGCACATTGTAAGTACTGCCAAAAATTACGCAAATCCGCTAACGAAACATTTGAGTTTATGAAGCCGAAATCGTCCGTATCACCACGACGGGAAAAAGTTGCGAAAGGGCAGGTCAAAAGACTATGTGATCCTTGAACTGTTACGCCAGACCATCAGTATATTGATCGAGGTACCTACATTGTAGGCGCCAGTCCACAAACTTACTAACTGTAGTACTGTAGTATTATCTTTCATAGCAAGACACGAGCAACAAAACAAGAAAACGTCAATGAATGGATCAAACACGCGACGAATCCAAATTATTTGTAATTAAATTCATGTAATTTAAAATAACTTAATTCACCATAGTATGTAATAAAATATTGTACACAGCAGCCACTAAAGTGATAAGTTTACGTTACTCGTTTCAAAATTCCGTAAACATTTCACTCGTTACGTAAAAGATCACTTTCCGTACCTAATGCGTTAATAATTATTCCCGTCGTGGATTTAAACTCGATACACCGTCCGACTCCATGGATAAATGGTCAGCGTGGTCACAGGGGTCCTGGGTTCGATTCCCGTCAGGATCGGGAATTTTAACCATAATTAGTTCATTCCGCTGGCACGGGGACTGGATGTATGTGTTGTTTTCACCATAATTTCATCCTCATCACGACGCGCAGGTTGCCTACGGATGTCAGGTCAAAAGACCTGGACCTGTCAAGCCAAATGTGTCCTCGGAGACTCTCGGCACTAAGAGCCATACGCCATTTCATTTCATACTCAATACCCACAAAATTACCTGACTCATTTGGACAGAGTTCTGGTTGCAGATTGTGAATGAGTTTCCTCGTATTATTGATTGTGGTGTTAACTTTATGATACCTCACTTTTTCAACAATATACCTATGTGAAAGTTGCCTTTCATCCATGGTGTACCTAAAATATAAGCACCGCTGTAAGCCAAATTCAGAGCCGGATCTCCAGTCGACAACCACACACCAGAAAACTGTGTAGAGCCATGCAGCCATACCATTGTCACTGAAAATTTTGATGATACATAATCTCTCTTATTCGGAATCAGTTCGGTTATTTCATATTGAATGGTGTTCAGTGGTGGTGATTGGGGGTGGGGGGGGGGGGGAGCGAGTGAGGGGAGAGAAGTCCCCAACCCCCGCTCTGAGCGGAAAAGTCACAATTTTTTCCATTTTAGTCAGCTAAAACTACGTATTATAAAAAATATATACAAAACCTGTTGTCTTATCAACGAATTATTTTCTTTAAATATTAAAAAGATAGTTAGTGGAAATACGCACAAAATATCATTCGACGTAGGTAACCGATTCGTACAGCACTACATTAGAGACTGGCGCAGCAGCGTGTAGAAGCTCGGTTACTATCTGAAGGCACAAAACCTTAGTTAGTTTTGTGTTGTAGTGTGAGTAAGAGGGGAGGACCGTTCACTTTGCTGGTTGCTACGAAAGTGTTCACATCGGCTTCCGGTGACTACGTTAGGGTGACAAGCCTTCATTTCGCTCCCAATATCTCAGCAGTAATTTACCCATCCACTACCATCCTACCCCTCCTTTTCTCTCCTAGCTCGGGGCTTCTCGCAGGTTTGTACCATCAGATAGTAATCGCACTTCTAGCATGTGCTGTGAGGAGAAAAACAGGGACATATTTTTGCGAAGGTCATGGACAATGAGATATGAATCAACAGCTTGCGGCGCGCATTCGTTAGCCTGGGAATCTACGAGTCAGTATGTCTGTCTAGTTCTATCTAGTGTCTGTTACTTCTTACTGTATAGTCAAACACTAAATGGCTTTTTATCGTATAATCACGCCGTACTTCTTTTTAATTGTAATACATGTCTAATGATGAAAGTTTATTGTATAATATTGAATCTTTTTCTTCTCTTCTTTTCTTTTTTTTCCGCTTTTCCCACAGCTGTGGGGTCCCGGGTGCGATCTGTATCACACATACATGGATTTGGCCCTTTTTTACGGCCGGATGCCTTTCCTGACGCCAGCCCTATATGGAGGGATGTAATCAATATTGCGTATTTCTCTGGTGGTTGGTAGTGAGTTGTCTGAATATGAAGAGAAAAGTGTTGGGACAAACACAAACACCCGGTCCCCGAGCCAGAAGAATTAATCAAAGGCGATTAAAATCTCCGTCCGCCTCTGTGGTGTAGTGGTTAGCGTGATTATCTGCCACCCCCGGAGGCCCGGGTTCGATTCCCGGCTCTGCCACGAAATTTGAAAAGTGGTATGAGGGCTGGAACGGGGTCCACTCAGCCTCGGGAGGTCAACTGAGTAGAGGTGGGTTCGATTCCCACCTCAGCCATACTGGAAGTGGTTTTCCGTGGTATCCCACTTCTCCTCCAGGCGAATGCCGGGATGGTACCTAACATAAGGCCACGGCCCCTTCCTTCCCTCTTCCTTGCCTATCCCTTCCAATCTTCCCATCCCTCCACAAGGCCCCTGTTCAGCATAGCAGGTGAGGCCGCCTGGGCGAGATACCGGTCATTCTCCCCAGTTAAATCCACGACCAAGAGTCTGAAGCTCCAGGACACTGCCCTTGAGGCGGTAGAGGTGGGCTTCCTCGCTGTGTCCCAGGGAAAAACCGACCCTGGAGGGTAAACAGATGATGATGATGATTAAAATCTCCGACCGGGCCGGGAATCGAACCCGCGACCCTCTGAACCGAAGGTCTCAACGCTGGCCATTCAGCCAAGGAGTCGGACATTGTATAATATTGAACCTAAATCTCAAAAACCTATTAATACTAAGTGTTAAACTGTGAAAATTTACTCCTCTGTCGAAATTCGCTCGCAGAGCATCAGAAACTTACCATATTGTAGCTCCTTTACCAATTTTGTTGTCTAACCCCCCTCCGCTCCGTATCCCCCAGAACACCGGTACTGTTTGTTTCTATACATTTTTACCTCCCTCTCCCCACTTCAAAGTCCCGATCGCCGCTACTGGTGGTAGTTATTGTTTTGAGATGAAGAAGAAATGGGCAACCATCCTCTTATTAACACTAATCAGAGGCAAAGAGGAAAATGAAGATAACGGCTTTACGAAACTAATACCATACGAGTAGGAAAGGAACAAGAGTTGATCAAAGGAAGTCGGATAGGATAGATGAACAGCCTGGCACAAGTAAGTAGAAGCAATTCCAGGACTCAGCTGAGGACTCCGTTGTCGCAAACCCACGCTCCCAAGTTAAAAATCCCCAGGGGTAATCCATCCATCCATCCATCCATCCATCCATCCATCCATCCATCCATCCATCCATCCATCCATCCATCCATCCATCCATCCATCCATCCATCCATCCAATCCAATCCAATCCATCCATCCATGTGGCAGATTCCCTATCTTTTGCTTTCCTAGCCTTTTCCTAAATGATTTCAAAGAAATTGGATATTTGAACATCTCCCTTGGTAAGTTATTCCAATCCCTAACTCCCCTTCCTATAAATGAATATTTGCCCCAGAATGAGGCTAACATCTTGCGGATTATGAACTTTCGCACAAACAGGAAATGTTGTGTTATTTTAAAACCATTGCATAATACTGGATACCGACGCAAACTCTTAAAATTTTGTGATGTTTTATAAAATTCATATTTCCTTTCACAATTTTTTCTTGTTAATCACATTGTGTTCTTAAAAGAGCCGATTAAATAAACTCAAATTTGCCTTAACATTTCAGGTAGTAATATTTTTAAGCCTATTATTTAGGGAGATTTTATCGTTGGTGGGGTGGGGGGATGTGTACATCAGACTTTTAGTCGTCGGTTAGGGGTACAGTCTTCAAAATGTTTCAGATATTATTCAGAAACATCCACATATCTCTGAAAATATTAGTTCTGTATTTAAGCATTCTGGGAGATTTGATTATTATTATTATTATTATTATTATTATTATTATTATTATTATTATTATTATTATTATTATTATTAGTTTATTACTATTATTATTATTCATACACTTCTCCACAGGAAATATGGGTAGTAACGGGGCACGGGATGCACCAAGTGCCTTACATAATTAAAGTATTTACACATTATAATACAAACGTTGGTGATACAGGTATATACAAAACTGTAGATCACGGGATCTTCATTCTTGCGAGAGGAACGATCGCACAATGTTGCATGTTGACAGGAGGACAGAATGTTGCATAATTTTGTAGATGTTCGGTGGAAGACCCAGTTCTCGCAGACTCTTGTGAAGTGTGTGTGGAATGAGGCCGTTGACTGACAGAATCACAGGAACTATTCGTACCAGTTTCATCTTCCAGATCCTCTTGATCTCTTCTGCAAGTTCTTTGTACTTGGAGATTTTTTCACTGTACTTCCTGTCAATGTTGGTGTCATTGGGGATAGTGATGTCAATAATGAAAGTCGTCCCAGTTTTCTTGTTTACCAGTATGATGTCTGGTCTGTTATGGTTGACTGTTTTGTCTGTCACTACAGCAGTGTCCCAATAAAGCTTATTGGAAGTAAAAGGTGCATTGATGTTAATACCTTTTCGTCGAGCATACAATATATGTTTGATTTTGGAAGCAAGTGCGAAGCTAGTGCGTTGAGCGTAGGTGCGATGCTATCCTTACCTAATTCATCAAACAGTTGTATCATAATGAACATCTGAACTCTGATTGGTGGAGAACCTGTATCATAATGAAAATCTGAACTCTGATTGGTGGAGAAACTGTATCATACATGAAACTTGAATTATAATGAGCCTCATTAAGATTCAGTTTTCTGGCATATAATATTTAAGTTATATGTTGGCATCGTCGAGCATACAATATATAAACTCATTTTATCCTATAATTATTGTATGAAAATTTGAATGGCTTTACAGTACAGTACATTTACAGTACAGTACACTTTAATGCTGTTACCGTACAGTACACCTTGTTCTAGGGCAGCTATGCCTTGTGGATTCTCTATCTCTCCAACAATAGTTACAGAAAATCTAATTTCCATGGTAATGGTATTGTCGTGATTGTTTTCTATAAGCTGAAAACCGTGTTGTCCTTAGACCCTATTGATCAAAACGTAATGATGGGTGACTATCAAAATGATGATTAAAACTTGAAGGAGTGATCGTTGGGACACTGAGGGGGAAAAGAGGGGGTGGGGGACTTTGAAAGCCCTATTATTGTCGATCTGGATGAAAACAAAATGTTATGACCTACAATTTCTCAGCAATATTACAACAATGATTGAATATTGTTGCCAGTTTCTTCTACTCCCACTCGTCTTCGTTAGATAGCACTGCTGGTGCATTTACAAGAACTAACCCGTCAGCGATGGGTATACAAGAGGAAATATATATATATATATATATAAATAAATCGTTCTTCCCTTTAAGGGGAACTGCCTGGCACAAGTAAGTAGAAGCAATTCCAGGACTTTGCTGAGGACTCCGTGGTCTTACCGTTGTTATAATTGTTTATTGTCTCTGCAGCTGCGAAATCTCTGAAGATAAAACTTTCACATTCATGGAGCTGCTTTCACTATCTATTGCTAATTTACTGAAGTAAAATTAAATGCAATGTAAGGTTTTAGTTAGATTTGTGTCATTTTGTTTACTTTACCCGAAATTGAAGGACAAATTCCAATGGAGTCAAGACGTAACGGAACTTTGGCTGGCTCCGCCTTGCTTTATAGGCAACTGTGTGGAGCAGGGCCTCTCAAATGCCCAAAATCTCACGCGTGTAAACTGTGGCGCAGAGGTCCTGTGCACAGTGCATCGGTCCCACTCAGCTCGGCTCGGGCCAGCGCGTTCTCGGGGCGACTCGGCTAAACTCGGCCCAACTCGGCTCGGATTTTGAGCGCTACGGAGCAAGTGAGGAAGAGGGAGACAGGCGGAGCGAGTGAAACAGATGTGGTGAAACAGAGAGAGACAGAGCTATTGCTCAAAATCGAGGAGTGGGGGTCTGCACTCTGGTCAACCAAGTGAAGTCGTCTTTTGCACCGTGCACCGCGCAGTGCACTGATACATCCACCCTGAGAGGCCCTGGTGTGGAGTATGGCCTGTCCCAGGGGAAAGGGAAAGGTCGTGCCAGAAGTGGTTTTCAATATCCAGTGACTGGTATATTTCGAATTCATTCCTGACGGTGGAACTGTCGCTTGGCGTCTTCGTGATAGAGTGCGAGGAAAGTGGCTTTATTTTGTGGCAAGGTCAGAATTTGGTGCTCCGTCACGACATCGCTCCATTACAACAGTCGCTCCAGGCGAGCGAATTCCTAGCAGAGCATGACATGCCTCTCCTTCCTCATCCTCCGTATTCTCTAGCGCAGATATCGTCAGCTAAGAGCGAAATACCTTCGGAGTGAGTCTGCTCGGCGTTCTGCAGAAGCGGGAGCAGTTCAGAGAGGAACGGAGAGGAAGTTAGTGGCTTCATGCGTACCGAAGATCAGTGGTTACCCACGTTATTCTCACGATACGCCATGTTAAAGCTCAGTCCGGTACAAACGCATTCACTCACAATGTGTATGTGTTGTCTTCATCATCATTTCATCCTCATCACGACGCGCAGGTCGCCTACGGGAGTCATATCAAAAGATCTGCACCTGGCGAGTCAAACATGTCCTGGGACACTCCCGGCACTAAAAGCCATACGCCATTTCATTTTACCATGGAAGGTTATATTTTAAAGTTACTTTACGTCGCACCGACACAGATAGGTCTTATGGGGACGATGGGATAGGAAAGCAGTGGTAAGGAAGAGTTCGTGGCGTTAATTAAGGTACAGCCCCAGCATTTTCCTGGTGTGAAAATGGGAAACCACGGAAAACATATTAAGGGCTGCCGACAGTGGAGCTAGAACGCACTATGCCCCGAGAACTCAATGCTGCGCGCCCCTAGCCGCACGGCCAACTCGCTCGGTCACCATGGAAGGAAGTTGAAATATATGTTCCTTTAATTGTAAGTAAACAAATAAAGAAATTGCATTTTCTTGAAATAAATAACAAATGTTCCAAAACCTTAATCTGTAAACGATAGATGAAATGTTGTATAACGCTATATTTCTCCTGTATCTGTGAACAATGTTCTTGCCGTGTTATATTCTGTAATCTGTATCATATTCGTCTCGCATAATAATAATAATAATAATAATAATAATAATAATAATAATAATAATAATAATAATACCCTGCACAAACTAATTCATATGGTAGGATCACCACGCGTGATTTACTGCATGCATGAAACCTGTCAGCTACTCCATTCTACCTTGGTAGCGAGCTACTGCCGCTAATGGAGCAAATAGTGCCTGCGCCCTAGAGCACGAGTTGATAACTTATGCTCCAGTGGATTACTGCATGTTTACGAAAGTCAAAACCCTGCTCAAGGGGCAGAGGTGCTCCTTGGCTGAAGAGGTGACGACGTGCGTCCTGAGGGAAGTCACCAAAGATGGACTGCAGGACTTCTTAGAAAAGTGGCACGGACGTTGATAGAAGTATGTCACTGCACAAGGGCTTACTTTGAAAGTGGCGTTGTGCAAATAAGTTCCATGCCCTCCAAGATAAAAATTTCTAGACACGTTCGATTACTTTTTTGTTACTCTACTGTTGTTACGTGTGCTTAACTCGAGCGGTAAGTGGGATTTCTTTGTGATATCGGTTCAGTGGCTTTTGTTGTACAATCTGAGAATTTAAATGTTATCGGTTCAGTAATTTGTGTACTAGTGATTAATAGGGTCCGCCTCTGTGGTGTAGTGGTTAGTGTGATTAGCTGCCACCCCCGGAGGCCCGGGTTCGATTCTCGGCTCTGCCACGAAATTTGAGAAGTGGTACGAGGGCTGGAACGGGGTCCACTCAGCCTCGGGGGGTCAACTGAGTAGAGGTGGGTTCGATTCCCACCTCAGCCATCCTGGAAGTGGTTTTCCGTAGTTTCCCACTTCTCCTCCAGGCAAATGCCGGGATGGTACCTAACTTAAGGCCACGGTCGCTTCCTTCCCCCTTCCTTGTCTATCTCTTCCTATCTTCCCATCACCCCGCAAGGCCCCTGTTCAGCATAGCAGGTGAGGCCGCCTGGGCGAGATACTGGTCATCCTCCCCAGTTGAATCCCCAACCCAGAGTCTGAAGCTCCAGGACAATGCGCTCGAGGCGGTAGGGTTGGGATCCTTCGCTGAGTCCGAGGGAAAAACCAACCCTGGAGGGTAAACAGATAAACAAGAAGAAGTGATTAATAGGGCTCGAAAGTTAAAGACCTAAAAATTGCCTGAAAATAACCTATAGAAATACCTAAATATATACAAAAATCAGGGCATAAAACTGGCAAAAAGCGACGTAAAAATGCGATCCAAATTCAAACATAATTTTAGTTTTAATTACATATTTAAGGAAGGAGTATGATTGTCCAACCCTTGTCCCGTTTCTCTACTGGTTCCGGTATGAGGTGAGATGAACCTGTCGTGGCGGGTTTTTATGACCAGATGCCCTTTCTGACGTCAACCTCATTAGATGAGTTAATGAGATGAAATGAATGACGTAATATATGATAGTAGGAAGGGAAAGTGTGAAACCCGGTGCCGGCACATAGCCTATCCCTGTCGAATAGCACCAAGCGGTCTGCTCAAGGCTTAATGTCGCCATCCGACAGACGAATCACCATCAACAGCGTCATATGCCCTCACTCCATATGAACACTGCGGAGAGGTTTAGAATTTAATCCAGGCTTTTGGCACGCTATCTAGCGATTAGAAATTGTATACCACACCATCTCTCCTACCCTGCCGGCCAATTCTAATGGTGAAAATTTTTTCGACCAACGGGACTCGAACCGGGTAACCACGGGGTCAGAACGTTTAGACATCAATACGATCATGGACACCAGGCGGGCTATTTAAAGAAGGAATATAATGTTTGAAAATGCAAAATTCTGGTGGTATGCAACATACAGTGCAAAAATGTACGAGTGAAATACTTCTTTGAGGTCCGACTCGTTGGCTGAATGGTCAGCGTACTGGTCTTCGCTTCAGAGGGTCCCGGGTTCGATTCTCGGCCTGGTCGGGGATTTTTAACCTTAATTGGTTAATTCCAATGGCTCGGGAGCTGGGTGCGTGTGGCGTTCAGCATTAGAAATTATCCTAGGTAGGGCCCTCATCCTCATAGACATGCAGGTCGCCTAATAGGCCGTCTGCGAGGAAAAAATCCGCACCAGGCCTCTCCGGAGGCCATACGCAATTGTTATTACTTCTTTCAGACAGTAGAGTGAAGTAAGGTTTTTTGGTGATACAGGTAATTTGGTGATAATGTTTTAAGCGAATGCCACCACAAAATCTGTTCTGCTTTAAAAAAAAAAAAATTATTGTCGCCTTAACTTAGAAAGTCATATCGCGACATTCATAATTATACATAACGGATAATTACATTGATTACATAGAGTTACAATTGCAAAAATAACAACAGTACATATTGATCAGATAGTGATTACATGTCATTGAATAGATTTGTTTCTCTAAAAAACTTAATGATGTTTTTACACTGAGTATCTTTGTTCAAGATGTCACATACACTATTATTCTGGTTTAAATTACACAATTGTCTTTGTTGATCGTATAGATGACATTCTAGTAAAATGTGGTCAACAGTTTGCCTTTTTTGACAGGTGTCACATATTGGTGGAGGTTTCTTAGAGAAGATCTGTGCATGAGTCAGTTTGCTCTGGCCTATACGTATTCTAGTAATGAGCACTTGTTCTCGGCGCTGAAGGAATGAAACATCAAATTTATCTGTAGATCCACTCCTGATATCATGGAGTCTTGTGGGTTGTTTTCGTGTCCACTCAGTTAACCACTGTTTTCGGATCTTTGTAGTAAGAAAAGGAGCAACATTGATGTGAGGAATTGGAAAGTTTGGATCATATACAGAAAGACGAGTTGCTTCTTTAGCTGATATGTCAGCTTGTTCATTGCCTTTTATTCCCTTATGTGAGGGGATCCATATTATGGTAACTTGCTGTCCTTTATTTTTCACAGTATTGTACGTCTGCAGTATGTCTTGGGCTAATGTATTTGAGGGTGATGCACTTTGAATGAGTTTTACTGTTGATAAAGAATTACTCAGGATTAAAAAAGGTTCTTTTTTGGGGGAATTCTTTATGGATTCCATAGCTTTTAGGATAGCATGTAGCTGGTAGTGCATACTTCACTGTGTGATGAGGGTGGACAACAGCACAGCCGCTGCCATATTCGGTCTTTGAGCCATCAATGTATAGAGGAGTGTGTCTGGGCAGACTTTCACATTTTTCAGATAGCATTTGTTTAAATACGGTACTGTCTGTTGTTTATTGAATTCACTTAAATCTAATATTATTGGTGGTAGTTCAGCTTTCCGTGGAGGGAATGTGATGTCTTTTTTAGTTCTTGAAGCAATCGGGGGAACTGAAGAATTAATTTCCTGTAAGTATTGCGTTAACTTAATGTGAAAGGGTATATGTCTCTTTTGTTGCGAGGAATAGCCTTGAGGCTGATAGCGTGGGAAAACATACTCGTGCGCTCTGGAGTGTGAAGAGGCCGCTATCTTCACTGCGTAGTTGATAGTCAGTTGTTTTCTGCGAGTCCGAAGCGGGGGTTCATTAGCTTCTATTAATAAACTTGAGATCGGGCTAGTTTTGAACGCTCTAGGGCAATCCTGAGAGACGTGTTTTGAATCGGGGTCAAGCATTTTCAATGAGGATGCTGTAGCTGAATTATATATAATAGAACCATAATCCAGTTTGATTTGTAAGTGCACATTAATACATGAAGATCTGCTCTCCAATTGTTAGCTGCCAATGATTTGAGTACATTAATTCGATGAAGGCAATCTTTTTTTTTTCTTTTACAGTTTTCAGATGAGAGTTCCATGTTAATTTTCTGTCAAAAGTCATTCCTAGTATTTTTATTTCATATGCTATCTCAACTTTATTTCCCTTGAGGTACAATTCTGGGCAGTTACTATCACTCTTTTGTTTGGAAAATAAGATACATTTTGTTTTGGTTGTAGAAAAGGTAAAGCCTGTGTGTTTCTCCATTTGGGAATATCTTCAAGAGAATTTCGTATAATTGTTTGGATGGTTGACAGGTTGCGACCTCTGCAAAAAATAGTCATCATCAGCAAAGAGGCAAGTTTTTACAGGAGAGTTAACGCATGACGTGATGCCATTTATAGCTACTAAGTATAGTGTTACACTCAGAACTGAGCCTTGTGGGACACCATTTTCTAAACTAACTTCTTGGGATAGAACACCATTAGCTCGAACTTGAATGCATCGGTCTTGCAGGAAGTTATAGATAAAACTGATCATATTTCCCTTAATATTATGTTGCAGTAGAGTTTTAATAACGCGAGTTTTCCATACCATATCATACGCTTTATGAATATCTATGCAGACTGCAAGGAGATGTTGACCATAATAAAAGGCATCCAGGATTTCTGACTCTAATACTACTAAGGTGTCAGCTGTTGAGTGAAACTGTCGGAAGCCACACTGTTCTGCAGTGAAGAAATGCTGTTGTTCTAGAACCCATTTTAGTCTTTTATTTATTACTTTTTTTTCCATTAGTTTGCACATAGTGCAGGTTAGAGCTATTGGTCGATAGTTATCGGGTAAAATGTGGCCGCAGCTAGGCTTAGGTATTGGAATTACTATAGCTTTCCTCCAAGCTACAGGAAAGACTTTCTGTGACCAAATGAAATTAAATATTTCAGTTAGGAATGCTAGGCCTTCAGGAGGAAGTTCCTTCAAGAAGTCATATATAATATTGTCACGACCAGGGCTTGTACTTCGACAGCTACTGAGTTCAAGTAGTACTTCAGTAATGCCGATATTATCGTTGTAGCATTGGTCAGCATCTAGATGAATGTGTAACTGTAAATCAGGACAAACTTCACGAGAGGATAAAAATTATTGTTCATAGCTGGAATCACTTGAAATTTTTGCAAAGTTCTCTGCTAATGCATTTGCAATATCGTGATGTGTAGTTGTAACTGATCCAGTCGTTTTATTGAGGACTATGATACGTGAGGGTTTTTAAGCCCTTTTATTTTTCGTAGGTGTTCCCAAATTGTATTTTGTGGGGTCTGATGAGACAGAGATGACACACACTTCAGCCAAGATGCTCGTTTACTCTCTTTTATGACTTTTCGGGCTGCAGCACGACTTTCTTGGAACAGTAATTTGTTTTGCAAAGTGGGATGGCGTTTATACGTGTAGAAAGCTTGGTTTTTCTTTTTAATTGCATCTTTACAGGAATCATTCCACCAAGGAACTGATTTTCTGTAAGTTGTATTGTTGGTTCTTGAAACAGAATTTTCTGTGGCTTGAAGTATAATATTGATGAATTCTCTTACAATATAGTCAATGTTGTAATTTTTGAAATGAGTAGGTGGTGGTAGTCTGTATAACTCTGCCTTTTCTTTCTATTCTTGCCAGTTGGCATGTTTAGTATTCCATTTACTTGGGCGTATACTTGGGTGGGGCTTGTTGTTTCCATTTATTATGATAGGAAAATGATCACTTCCGAAAAGGGTTTTGCTAGCTGGTGATGTATATATCGTTGCTGCATCTGGAGTGCTCAGACACAGATCTATAGTACTGTAAGTTCCATGCTTGATATCATAGTGAGTAGGACCATTCGAATCTATTAGGATCAAATTTTCAGAATCTAGCAACGATTCAATTATCCTTCCTCTTGTGTTAGTGTAGAGACAGTTTCATAGGATGTTATGGGAGTTGAAATCTCCTAAGAGGAGGAATGGTATAGGAAGTTGATTAATCAGATCTACTAATTCATTTAAATCCATGTTCTGGCTGCTGGGAAAACACATATTTCAGATCCATAGGGAAAATGTTAGAAAGACGGTAACTGCTACTGCTTCCAAATTGGTTTTCAGTGGTATTTCTTTTTGAGGAACATTGTCACGAATGTAAGTAGCAACCCCTCCACTTTCATGAATGGGATTGTTGCGGTTTTTGTGATATGCTGTGAAATGTCTCATATTAGCTACGTAGTTATCTCGAAAAGTTTCTTGTAAGCAAATTATTTCGGGTTGGTGTTCATTAATAAGTTGTTGTAGATATTCGTATTGAGGGTAATATCCGTTCATATTCCATTGCATTATCCAATAATTCATGATGGCTTTTAAGAGATGTATTTACTAGATTTGATCCTTATCAGTTATTGGGATTGTCTGATCTGGGGCAGGCCTATTGCTTTCTCCGTTTATGGCAGTAAGTAGTTTTTTACAAGTCTGGTACTCTGGTTTTAATTTTTTTTGTCCTGATAGGGGTATAGTTTATGCAGGGTCTCGATGAGATCTTCAACATGGGAAGTGTAAGATAATGCAATAGGTAAGATATTTGTTGCTGATGTTCCTTTAGTATTTTCAAATAAACTTTTGAGTTGTATTGCGCCCTGGTGGGGGTGTGAAGCATCATGCAATTGTAATTATTTATGGAGGAATATATATTTCATTTTCAGAAGCGAAAAGATCTTACTGTACATACAGTAAGAGCAGGCCAGGCCGAGATGGCATGGTGAAACATGCACAGATTATTGTCTCCGCTGAGATTAACAAACACAATGAACGGCAGAATTAGAATTCTCAGAAATTGTGACGTAGGGGGGAAAGAGAAAGGCACGAGTTGTTGACAAGTTGCGGAAAGTTTTCATAGCCCCGAGCAGAATAGGTAGTGGCGACAGCGCAGAGAGCTGGGTGAAAATTTCTGAGAAATGACGTAGGGGTATCTCCATGTACTAGCGGGAGTTGAACGCAGGGTTGGCACTGGAAGAAAAAAATGAGCCTTCCCGGTCACGCGGTTTAGGTGGACCAGTGGAAAAATTCACTTGACCAAAGCAAGGCGACAACTTCGTATTGTAAGAATCACTAGCGAGGCTAACTCCGTGGATTAAACTGATAGAAGGGAGTGAGTTATCAATTCAGAATAAGGTGGAATTTAGGAGCCTTACTATATTATAAAACTTATAAAAAGTTAATAATTGCGGGAGATTGCATGGTGTAATTCTGAGAATTCATGGACGCTATTCGTTGATTGGCTGGAGGCATAGGACGCCACAATAGAGCGCGAAATCCCAGGCCGGGATACGGCAGCTAAATTCGCAAATATATCACTTACCAGCGAACGATAATAGTTGAGAATTGGTATAGAGCCTTTGAGAACTTAATTACATCATTGGATATCATATTTAAGCCACGGGCCGAACCGCAAATTGTCGTATGAGGGTATCGGAACTGCGCGTCCCAAGATGACCTCCTCTGAACTCGGAAGAGAGGGGATACAAGTATAAATATGAGGTCGTGGACAAGGACTGAAAACTACTTTTGACAAAGCGTTCGAGCGGATACCACGCCTGGGGTGCGTGACAACTTGTGATAATTTGTTCGAGCCGTAATTACGCCAGGGGTGCGTGTGTGTACTTACTCGTGGAGTAGGGTTCGAAGTATTATATTGTTACATAGTGCAGTGATTCATGACGTGATGTAGCTCATATTACAGTCTTGAGCAGTATACTAGTATGAAGTGTTTCAAATAGACAGGACTCAGTAAAGCATAACTTACGGAGTGTGAAATTCTACCAACAGATTAGGAAGTGCGTTACGTGAGAACGGTCACGAGTGTTTATGTCACCTAGTATACAGTCGATTCTAAACTGATACCTGGTCAGCTACAGGAACGTGAGACGGGAAATTCAAGTGCGCGCACGGGCCGTTGTAAAGGGGATCCCGAGGTATCCCATGTTCCTAGTGTCCGGGAAAGGAATGAAGAATGTATATCTACATTAAGTGGGCTAGATACAAGGCCGAGAGTGTAAAATTTGTGAGTAGAATTTAGGGTGGAAATTATTCCAGAGTGCAATAGTTATTTTATTTGTTTATTATTCAAAATGTGTAAAGTTGAAAAGGGTCAAGGATTAATTCTTCAAGCTGGCATGAATACCAGTGGAATGCAGGGCTAAGACTGGACGGAGCCTGTGCTTCTCGTCCGGCTTAGCAGACTACAAAAAAGAGATGAGTAACCTTTTCAAATATTTGTAGATTGCTATCGTTAGGGGGAGGAAATCATATTATTTTATCATGGTAACGTGATTGTGAAACGAGCCGTTTCCAGCTCGTATAAATTCAAAGATAGATAGACAAAGGGACAAATTAATATGTACATGATTAGATCGAGCACTCATCATAATTTTGATTATTAAATAGAGTATAGTAGGGTTGAGTTCTTCATTCAAGTGCTTGAGTAGTTTGATATGATATGGAACGTTTCACGTAAAGATAATGTTAATATTCATTTAGAAGTGCTTCCAAAGTGTTTTTCCAGTATCGGAACTTTTATAGATATTAAGGCATGTGGTTAAGATAATCCAGAGGTAGGGTTGCCAAGTGATTTAAATTATTGTGGGACGGAATGAAGTCCATTGATTTGTTTGTAAATATCGCGAAGTTCGCCAGTGGACAAAATAATAATAATCTGTACAAGTGTCGAAGTATTACATTAATATTGGGTAATGTGTAAAGGCGTGTTTAATAATAATCTTTGAGAATAAAGGCACGGGCCTAGTTGGATAGAATGATTGCAAATTAATGTAATTTAAATGTGGAGATATTATGTGGCATGAATAATTAATTTGGGCATTGAATTCGATTTTAACACTAATTGTTGATTTAACGTTTTTGGACTCCATAATAATCATAAATAATTTTGGTAGAAACGACATAGGCATTTTGATAATATGGTCACGCACGCTATGTTTGAGGTCCAGAGTGATTTGAGCCAAAAGTTGAGATTTGGAGTTTGTAGAACAGAAATCCGACCCGAAGTGAAAGTGAATTGTACTGATGTTGATGAAGAAATAGATGGATCTTAAGGCCTACATAGAGGTTGTATTTCTATACCGGTGTATTGAGTGGCAGAATAGAGTCCACACACCGAGGGTTAATTAGTGAAAATGTTTTGAAGAGTTCCGATGGATAAATGGACTTCAAAATGGAAAAGGAAGGAATAATTTAACACTTGCAGAGATTGGAGGTATTTGCCCAACTGCGAGGTGTTATGGGATTTGAGAATTGTGTTAGGAGCATATGGTCTCCATGAATTAACGACAGTACGAAAATAAGGTTGCGGGTTCGAACACTATTATGTCCCGACCGATGTGAATTCGGATCTTGGTGATTTCTGTTTGGGAGAGAACGTATGTGACTAAATTATAAAGATGGAGCATAAACATAAAGATTCTCGAAAGCATAAGAAGATTAATAATAATAATATTCCAAGTAAATCATGTCTGGATTGATTAGTGCCAAAATAAATCGGAATTGTAAAAGGGGTTATGCGTTAAACATATTAAGAGTGGACTACCGTGTAACAAGCGAAATTAATTTTTTAAATTAATAATAATAATAATAATAATAATAAATAAATATTTGAAAAAGAAGAAGAATTTTTCTATATTTTGGACATAATAATGATGTTGGGAGTTGAAATGAAAAATTTGAGATTTTAACTAAAAATAATAATAATAATGAGAATATTTGAAGAAGGAGAAGAAGAATAAAAAAGTAAGCTATTTTTATTTTTTATTTTTTTGATGAGAATAATAAGAGCGAGAAGTTGAAGTATTATAGCGAGGATGATTATGGGTTACGATGATCACGATTTCCACTATTAATAATAATGGTGATAATAATAATAATAATAATAATAATAATAATAATAATAATAATAATAATAATAATAATAATAATAATATTTTTATTTTATTTTATTATTTTGGATGCTGATGATGAATGATACTACGGAAGTCAACTGGCGAATTAACGTAATAATGTCAAGTTGTTGTGAATAATAAGTTAAATTAATAGTTGTAAAATGAAGGCATATCCCTACATCTGGACCATTAGGTTAGAGTCCCTTTGTCGTTTTCTTCAACTAACGATTAGCATATCTTGGTTAGGAACCCGGGGAGAGTTTGTAGTTTCCCGGGTTGGTCTCATCACAATCAAAGTGGAGGCGATAACATAGTTCATGTGATCGCGCCCACTTAGCCAACAGGTAATTGGTCCACGACCAAATATGGTCATAGTGTTAACAAAGGTAAATCTGATACCTTCAACTATCAACGGTTCCACCACCCAAATGGAAGGGTGGTCAAAAGTGATAAATATTATGTAATCATTTTTCAGGAATAATTTGCCAAATTACCGGCAAATCAAAGGTCAACAGATTTTGATTGTGTGTAAAAATTATTTTGTTTACTTAAATAAAATGCTCCTTTAGCATTTGCAAGGAAACAGTTCCAGGTTCTTGTTCTTCTCGAATAGTAAACCCTTGGTGACCGTTTAAATATCCGTCCCCATTCCTAGGATGGAGCCTTCATAATTTCCCTTTGATCTGAATATATATATAATTTGTGTGTTTTATGATGAGCCTTAAAGTTAAAGATTAGAATGTCCCGTTCAACCCTTTAGTACTGATTGGATGGCGCCCTTACATTTAGTTTGAGATCTTATATCTCAAAATATAAATTTATTGTTTATTAGTTGCGATAGATTCGGACCGTAACACTCCCTGAGATAAATGCTGGTTGGGACTCAGGCTTTGAGCGGGTACAGTATGAAATTAAGAATAAAATTTGAGGGATTAGCTTCTATTACTTCCTTAACAGGAATTAGGTGTTCTTCAAGACTGAGGGGATTTAATACCATTAGTTTCTTCTTAGGCTGTTTAAAGTCTTGGGTTTTATGTGATCCTAGAACAGGGAATTCATCATCTGTTTTATCATCTTCCGAGATAGAAGAATTATCTAAGAAGGAATTATTATCAGCCTTGGAAGTGTTATTTGAAGAGTCACTTGAAAGCAAGGGTCGTTTTATTCCTTGAGGTCTAGTTATGAGTGATTCTTTATTTGCTGCATATATTGGGACTGAAGTGTTCAAGTTCAAGGAGATGTCCTGTTCAGGGAGGTTTCTAGAGGAAGATGATGTGTCATTAGAATATTCAATAATTTGCTGAGGGTCAGTAGTTGGCGGAGGATTCATAGTTGCATTTGCTGGGTTGGAAGTGTCCTCCTTGGAGGAAACTGAATGTTGATGAGGTGGCTGGTTGTTTACTTCTAGAGTCTCAGGTAGTGAGGGACATACTCGGGCAGGTGGCCTTCTTCTTTGCAAATAAAACGAAGTGTAGATCCAATAATTGGTTCCTTCAAAACATATTTGTAGTGCATTCGGTAGTTTATTGAAATCGTCAGGTTTAACATATAGTTGTCGGCGGAAGCTAAGAATGTGTGTGAATCCAGGAATATAAATTCCAGCCTTTAGGCTGGATATAGATGACATTGGTTTGATACCCGGTTGTTGTAAGTGTTCTTCAATGACTGTGTTGGGTAAAATAGGACATACATTGGATAATATCACTCTCTTGTTTGCGACCTGAGAGTGAAATCAATATTATTGATTCTAATTATAGGGTGACTGAGTGACAATTCCTGAACAATTTTTGTGTTCGATAGGAATATGCAAATTCTTGAGTTTGAAATACGAGATATATATCGTATGTTAGCTGGATCTGTTATTTTTCCTACAGCAAGGACGTAGTCTCTTATTGGGATTCCATCGTGAGCATCAATAATAATAGCCTGTTCGTTTTTGGTATTAACTGCGTTACAGAAGCATAACTTATCTGAGACTGCTTAGGTACCGGTACATTATGGGTAGAACTGTCGGTAAGGTCATGTACGGACTGATTTCCTTGGTAAGAAGCCATTTCTTTGAGGGTGGAAGGCTTTGAAGCCTCCCTGAATTACGATGTTCAACTGTTGATTATTGATATCCTAACGGTTTTCTACACGTAGAACAGAAAATAATCAATTTCACTCTAATTAAATAAAATTATGTCGAGTCCAGTCCTCGAAGTTTACACTGAGTGGTAATACTCACATTTAGTCCAGTATTTGTATTGAGGAAGGACTTGAAGTATGTTTATTTAGATTAAAACTGGCACACATCAATAACACGTCTGTATTCATTCACTGCCAACTCCATCGATGTTCTGCTTTTGTGCTCGTATTTTGACAGCTGGATGTCCTGGGTATTTCCTTTGCCCCACGCTTAGATATAATCCTCGGATCCTTTCACTTACTGAGGTAGGAGATTCAGTAATATATATATATATATATTTGGTAAGTGTAGACTATTAAACGCAGTGTGCTATTTGGTCAAAGAAATAATCTGTGGCAATATATCTTTTGTCTTAATTTGTATTTGTGCCAAACTCTTCCTAAGAGAGTGAATTAGTTTTTGCATTGAGAGAAAAGTTGAATGGCATAGTCATTTTCCGCACAAATCATAAGATAATATCGAAATATTAAAGCAGTTTCTACTCAGCTGATGGTAACCCACAATAATGTTATTTTCTATTTCCAGCTTGATTCATTGAATGTCTGAAGGAATGAGAATTGTACATATATTTCAGTTGTAGGTAGTGTAAATTAATTTAATCATCATTTTCACAAAATAGACTCGCCAAATTAGCTTACGGTAAAATGCCTGAAAAAGAAAACATGAAACGAAAGCCTCGACAAGATGATAATCCTTAAGTGTACATGTAGTACAACAGTGCAGACTTAGTGGAGGCTGTTAGATTAGTGACTGAAGGTAAAATGACAGTGCACCGAACCTCAAAATTCAAAGGTTTCTCATGGCCGTCTCTCAAACGATGGCTCTAAAACAGTGAAGAAAGAGGTATTGCAGAATTTATCTTTTTTTTTTGCTAGGGGCTTTACGTCGCACCGACACAGATAGGTCTTATGGCGACGATGGGATGGGAAAGGCCTAGGAGTTGGAAGGAAGCGGCCGTGGCCTTAATTAAGGTACAGCCCCAGCATTTGCCTGGTGTGAAAATGGGAAACCACGGAAAACCATCTTCAGGGCTGCCGATAGTGGGATTCGAACCTACTATCTCCCGGATGCAAGTCACAGCCGCGCGCCTCTACGCGCACGGCCAACTCGCCCGGTGAGGATTTATCTTACCCAAACTTGGATTACATGCGAAATCATCACAACGATAAACCAAAAAAGAGCAAAGCAAAGTCATCTCCGTACAGGCCATAAGGCCCTGGGAATGGTGGAAAGTAAAGGCTTCCACTATTCGTAACCTCGGAACTTGATGGAGGTAGAGTCTAACCACTCTACCGCCCGGCTGCCTTTGCCCCCAGGAATTAACCTGGTACTCATTTTTGGTGTAGGCTGAGTGAACCTCAGGGCCATATGCACCTCCGGAAGTGAAAAATCTCATTTCTGAAATGTTACGACTTCCTGACGGGAATTCGAACCCACGTCCTTCCGGGTGAACCGAGTAGGCCTATGCTTTACCGCCTCGGCCAGGCAGCCCCTCAACAATAAACCAAACCAGTTTAATTTCCTTTCATCCTTCAATCCTGCATTTATTTCAATTTTCTCCCATGCCAACAAAACAGGTGGATTTAGAAAGGCTGGAATAGTGCCATTTAACCAAAATGTGATCTCTTCTGTAGCTATTGCCACATCTCTCATAATTGCGAGATCATTCTCAGAAAGAAGTGAATCTGCAGACACAAATTCCAATGTTGAGCACTTCCTCCAGCTTCCCAAGACGTGAAAGACTCACAAAGAAACAGAAGATACTCTTCCGCGAAGTGCAACACCCCTCCGAGCAGCATCAGTAGTAGGAAAGAAGACCTAGCAGCGCTGATGTTGACTTATTGATTCCTGGACCTTCAGGTGTAAAATTAGATGATGATTGGATATGTGTCACATGCAAAAGAATCGTATTCTAATGATCCAAAATGCAAAACTGGGGAAAAGTAGATTCAACGCAGCTTTTGTACAGATAGTATGCATGAAGATTGCCACTCACAAGAATGATGACGGCATAATCGTGTGTATGTGTCACGTGTATTGTGAAGACTCATCATAAGACGAAAACCTCTGTGAAATGTAGTTATACAAGTCTTGAAAATAAAACGCGTTCTAAAATAACCATCACCAAATTACCTTGCCACCATCACCAAATTACCTGACTCATTTGAGTTGCACAAAATCATAAAGAGTTCAAGATGAAGTACTGCAAGAAAACATTCATGATCAAAACCTATTGCTAATGTTCTGTTCTATATGATACATGGAATTTAAAGGAAAAAATCATGCATTTTCTCCCTTTATGTTGCTATAATTAAAATTATCATCAAATTACCTTACTTTACCCTATATATTTTTAGTTTAGCATAATTTAAAAAAAGGAATTCCGTGCTTGTTAAGAAAAGTGCTTTCAGAATTTAGAATGAAATACTTTTTCTACCTAGAATGAATTCAGTAAACCCTCAATGGATATCCTGGACAAAGAAATAGAAATTAGAACTGGAATGATATTTGGCTTAACAACACTAGGGTTGCAGAAATTGAAATTCCTAAACCTTACATCAGTTGGCCTTGCAGTATATCACAGTACTTAACAACAGGGTCTTAGGTGTAAAGAATCGTCGGTTTTCATACAGCACGTTGCGAAACATTGAGAAACTTCTCTTCACATCAACGGATGTTAAGCAAGTGAGATCTTCCTCTTCAAAAAAAGCACTCACATCAAAATGTTCTCCTTGCAGCATTTCATTTACCTTGCACATAATTTGATACTCGTGGTTTTTTCAAGCATTAGTTCCATTTTTCATGTAATTTCATTTTCATTTTCTTCTTTTTAGATATGGTCTAAATACTGTATACTGCGCCGTCCCCGCTCCCTGAGAGGACGCATAAGATCCAGGCTAGCTTAATTACGATCCTTTTGACTAACATGATCTACTATTTGGGTTATGAGTTCCGAATATGAGAAAGACATGCCATACGGAGCCAAAGAAATCTTAAATTACACATAGATACAACTCTCATACGTTACTTATTGAATTTCTTACGCTACCAAGATGTTGCAGCATTCATCCACTTAAATCTAAGTCTCTACGCTACGATACACATTGAAAGAATGGTTTAAGTTTTACATATCTTATTTATTACATACCTGTTTCAATCCAAAGGTCGAACATTATGCTATCCTCCCTAAAGAATTTCTAATAGAGGAAACTGCATGATCATCTGATTATCCCATCCATCTCTGGCGAGCATTGGTTTAATATCCTAACTCCATCTTCTTCTATAACCCGAATGTATAATAAGTCACTTACTTCTTCTCTTAGCCACTCTCCATACTAATATTTCAGTTAACGCATCCTCATTTCTGGCGTAAGGAGAAATCGAAGAAATGTCAGTATCGGGCAAAAATACATACAAGCGACGTTCACCTTGAGTCTGCCGGTAATTGACACGTCCGGCATCCACTATGCATTATATAAGAGATGCTATTTGAGTTAGTCATTTTTTAAAAATGAATCTATTGAAATCTATTGCACTAGGTGCTTAAATCTTGACTGACCCCAAAATCAAGGACAGAATGGAATATACGGCAAATTATTGAAGTCCGTATAACCAATTATTTAACTGAACATTACTATAATTCAGCTCGTAATTAACAAATTAAAAATTATAAGTCCAAAGATGTCGAACTCACCATCTTAGGTTTTAAAGAAATGATTAAATCAAAATAAAGTTTAAAAAATTAATAGACTAAATCAACTAAATTAAAATATGTTTAGGTAATTAAAACATGTGTGGGTAATTAAAACTTGTGTGGGTAATTAAAACTTGTGTGGGTGCACCCTAGCAAAGAAAAATATTTACAATATAATACCTTACAAGCTAAAGTGTAAACTGAGGGCGGTTTCAAGATATTCAGGACGCATTTTAGGCCTAAAACTATATCTCATGAATTGGAATTCTCCTCTGTTACCTATGAAGTCTTTGAGTTAATTACTGGCTCTTACTCGGAGCTCATATTAATCTGCTGACATATAGTTATTCCTATCTCTCACAACATATCAACAGATACCTATAAATGTCAACCTGGGAGGATAGTTCCCTAATATTTCTACAAGCAACTGATTTACAATTCTGAATATTCATGCTTCTTCCTTTACTGCGTGAATATTGATAAGTCTTCTTCTAAATTAATGTGAATTTTAAATAAATGGTTCAACAAGTACTAAAACGTTCCATATACTATTCTAAAATCTGAATCTTCTCATCATCTTAATTGAACATACGTGCGACTTTATATATTCTAACGACTACTCTACTAGTTTCTTCTGAAGTATACTAGCTAGTGTGGTTTGCATTGTGCGAAGACTCGACCATAAGATACAATTTATACACCTACAGTCAGTCATCAGTGATAGGATGTTGCCTAAGAAGTTACTACACGTCCTTTCGCTTGAGAATAGATTATAATTAGAAAACATCTGTGACATAGTGCATGTGTTTGGTTCATCCTCCTAACTGAGACTTCATTGGTATTACCAAGTATGCACGCTAACCAACAGGTGTCACTTCAATCATACTTGAACTTTCTCATGCTTGCTCGTAAGAGAAATAGTACATATAAATGCTACATATTCATTTCCACTTAGTAAAAACTCAACTTGAAACCCTTAACTCCACTACTACATCACCGTGCTCATATTCGCGAAGAATCAATAACTACCACCATTCTAAATTATCAATCTCATATCAACTTCTCTTAAAATAATCATTATTATACTTCCAAACATATATCCCGTCTCCTTTACTAAATACGTATCCACTCCATTTAATTGTGGCATTTATTATTTTAATCACGGTTCATGAACATATTTCACGACATTATGACCTTAACTCCGTCATAACCTTAAATATTATTGTAAACATATCTGTCTATTTAGCAAGCATATCCTACTGCTGGTTCCTAACTTGACATTCTTTGGTCATAACCAACGTACACGCGTACCTAAGTCTCTCTTTGACGTAGTATACAGTTCACTGTCACCTTAACGAACTCAGTATTTCACACTACATGGATCACATCTCGAACGTAGGCTTTCATCACTGATTGACTACCTATCTATGGATTTGTCATTCATATATGAAGATTACCTAACCACCTTTGATCTAATTCAATACACCACTTTCGTCGCTTCATTATTTCGCACGGATAACTTAACAAATTGTATTATACTCACATATGAATATAAAACATCACTACATTAATTCAAAAACAAGACTTATCTGAATTCAGCAGCTCCAGTCGTCGGCATATGTCCAGCTGACAGGACATAGGGACACGCCTCCTTTTACTTCCCTAGGTGAATGGGAAATACTGGCATAATTCTCCTCCGGGCTTAGTCATCTCTCGGCAGGCAACGTCATCCGACGGCACCCATTTGGGCAGTCTGGCCTATCATCTTCTTAGAACATCTTGCTCATCTCTGGGCTAGTTGGAATAGAATAATAAACAGGATCAATTAGCATTGCCATCATGAACAGCTGTGATAATCTGTTTAACGCGAAAGATTGCTTTCTTTGAAAGAGTTGATCTACTTGACAAATAATAATCTTGGGGTAGTATAATTCTATGACTTGAAACGAACAGATTTTTCTCCTTTATCTTTCCAGGAGTTAGTATAGGAATCCCACGTCTGTAGTTCTTTAACTTGGGTGATATCGAGTAATACGTCAGCAGAGTCTGCAGTGACGTAAGCTTGTCGTAGTTTATGCTTGAGTTTCCACGTATTTTAAAGTTCGCGGAACGAAATTAATAATCTTCTGCTTGATCTGCGACGCAGCTTCCAATAAATCTGCTCCTTGTTTCTGCCGAAATGATCTCTTGTCGATACCTTCTTTAATTCTGACGTAGTTGCTTTCCGTCTTCGACTCTGATTTAGAAGTAGCAATTCAATCTCGTTTTCTTGTTGTTTTTTCAATAATTGTTACTAACAATCTTCACATTCGTTCTTTTTCACTGCCTTCTGGATCTAAATTCTTTTCTCTAGCGCCTAAGGTAAATACTGTTGCTTTCGCTTGCGGTATCGTCAGACATTTTGACGTTAATTATTCTCGGAAACCTGGACTCCATCTTTGTCCTTCTTACGGACGGAACTTCATATAACAGTGATATGGCACATTATTTCCCCTGCACTTATTTAAATATATTACTCGTAATATATTTATACATTTGATTCTTGACATAACAATGTGGCTTTTCACTGTCCATTTCTGCGCTCTGTTGTCTATTTTTTTCCTTTTAACACTCATATCATACAAATCAATCTATCTTCAGTCTGAGCCATTCCGGTTCGAATCTCGTTGCTTCAGTTGGAACATCCGTCTGCATCCATCGGTCTTATTCCTTAATATACAGTTTCATATTGGACGCGTTATGGATACCCCTGTACCTTCCGTCAATATCACTGATCTCATAAGCATTATTATTGAAATATCTTCTTATTATGAAAGGTCCATCGAATAAAGGTATAAATTTAGCAAAAATTTTTGCTGACACGTTGGAAACTGAGGACCTTTTAACTAATACGAGGTCCCCTTCCCTCAATTCAGGCCGAAATTTCTTGTGGCGTACTCTCCTTAATCTTCTTTGGGACTGTCTAAGCATTCTTTCCCTAACTCGCTGGTTGATTTCGTCCTGGTTTAAATTTGGTCGAATAGGAAGGTCAATTACCATGTCCCAAGGTCTTGAAGGTTGCACCTTATGATGTACAAGGTTTGGTATTTCTCCACTGGATTCGTGGATCGTGTTATTGATGCTTTCTTCAATTATTTTAATCACATCTATCCACTTCCAATGCTGTTCTGGACAGTAGATGCGGCAAAACTTAGCTATTTCCCTCAAGCATCTTTCGACTGGGTTTGATTCAGGATGCCTCACTGAGCAGAAAGTATGTTTAATTCCTAGTTCTTTCATTGCTTCCTTAAATTGTACGGATGTGAATTGTGTTCCCCGGTCAGATAATAGTCTCTCGGGTTTTCCCATAGCAGGTAGAACATATTTGATTAAACGCTGTAATACTTGTTTGGAATTTGCTCTTTGAATTGGTTGTAATGACACATATTTTGAAAACACATCCATCACAACTACTATGAATCTGTGTCCTTTCCTTGCAGTCGGGAGCTTTCCAAAAATGTCAATGGCGTATATTTCTTTAGCTTTCTGAGGTAATATGGCCTTTGGTTCTTGTTTAATTAAACGATTACCATGCTTTACCCTTTGGCATATATCGCAAGTTCTTATTATCCTCGCTACCGTCCTTCTTAAACTTCGCCACGTAAATCTTTCTAGTATAACTTGGGTGACCTTCTCCATACCACCATGTCCTGTGATTCTGTGCACATGCCAGATTACTTCCTTATGTAATATTGATGGTAATAGAATTCGGGGTTTATCTTTTTTTCCACCCATCTTAGCCAATAATATGCCTTGTTCGATACTGTATTTCTGTATCATTCTCGACCTCGGTTCATTTCCATGGTTCTCATTTCCCAATATATCCAAAATTTGTCTCAGCTCCTCGTCTTGGTGTTGTAAATTTCTTAAGTCGCGCAATTTTTCCAGCACTTCCTCGTCTTGGGGAATTAATTCTATTCTGTAAATTTCCTCATCTTTATCCACGGGATTCCGGCTTAAGGCGTCCGCCAGAACATTATCCTTTCCTTTACAATATTCAATCTTTACCTGAAATTGTTGGATAAATAACATCCACCTAGTTACTCTTTCACTCGTCATTGCAGCTTTTAACCCAAACACCAGAGCCTTATGATCTGATCTAACGATTACTGGATATCCATAAATTGTTTTTCGCCATTGCTGTAACGCATATACTATGGCCAACAGCTCTTGCTCAGTAGTAGTATAATTGATTTCATGCTTCTTCAACCTCCGGCTGGTGAAAGCCAAATACATTCTCTGTGATGATTGACCCTTTTCTTCCTGGTAAAGGCAGGCTCCTATGCCTATGTTTGAGGCATCCGATTGGATTATAAATTCTTTTTCATAATCTGGATAGCTTAGCTTTATGCTCCTCACCATCAATGCCTTCATTTCTTGAAACGCTGTCTCGGCTTTCTCATCCCACTTCCATCGGTTGTTTATCTTTAGTAAATTTTGTAATGGTGCTGCTGTTTGGGTATAATTCTCACAATGGCTAGAAAAGAATTGCGTCATCCCGAGAAATTGTCTCACTTGCTTGATTCTTTTTGGACGAGGATAATCACATATAGCTTTGATCTTCACTGGGTTTGGTCGTACCCCCGTGCCATCGATCATATGACCCACGAATAGCATTTCTTCCTGACAGAATTTCGATTTTTCGATAATTTTGAAACCTGTTGCTCTTAAGTTTTCAAATAATTTCTGTAATTTGTTGCAATGATCCGAAAATGTCTGAGTGGCCAAGATCAAATCGTCCACATAATAGATCAAAAATTCCTTCACTTCGGTTGTTAAATTTCTGTCTAGAGCCCTCACGAGAACTGCGCAACTATTCCGGAGGCCGAGTGGAAGCCTATAGTAGACATAGGTTTGATTATCGAACATGAATCCCGTTAATAGCCTGGATTTTCCTCCAAGACTATGTGATGGTAAGAACTGGTAAAATCCATGGTGGAAAAATACTTCATGTCCTTAAATCTCTTTATAATGTCTCTAATTTTAGGAACCTTATTATATTCCGGTATTAGCTTTCCATTTAACTCACGAGCATCGAGGCAAATTCTAAGTTTCCCGTTGCTTTTCACCACCACGACTAAGGAATTCAAGAATGGACTGGATGTCTTAGCTATTATACCGTCTTTTTCCATTTCTTGTATAATTTTCTTGACCTCAGGGAAATATTTCTCCGGAATACCATATAACTTGCCTTTATACGGTGTCCAATCATTTACTAGAAGTTTATATTTAAAGTTCGGTACCTGCCCTGGTTTGTTTTTGAATAAGTCTGAATACTCTTGCAAGATTTCATGATGTTCTGACTTCTCGACAGGTGATACCTTGGCATTAGCCACCGCTCCTGTGATGTTAGGTTTGTCTCCTTCATCTTCCATCGTCATTACCTTCTCTATGCTATCCATTATTTCTTCTTGAATCATCTCTATCTCTTTTTCTTCCCTCCGACATGCTGGATGTTTTCCTGATAGATGTTTCCCTTTTTCTTCCTCTATTCTCATGCCATTCATCACATTAACTCCTTCATTGAGTTTAATTCTCTCGTGGGCATTCCCTACCTGTTCATTGTATATAGGAAATCTGATTTCCTGCCGCTCCATATCTATCGTCATGCCGCTTATCGTCATAAAATCTATGCCTAGTATAATGTTATGCCTGATCTTGTTCATGACGATAAATGGGTGTTCGAAATACCTACTTCCGATATTAATTTCGAGGTATGTCTGCAGGTTACACTCTACTGTCTTGTCCGGTATTATACCGCGAATGTTAATTTTTGATACAGGTATCGTTGGCAGTTTTGTTTTCCTATTTATTTCCAAGAATAATTCCTTAGATAGCACGCTGATGCTAGCGCCTGAATCAATGAGACAATGCACTCGTAGTCCGTTTACTCTTGCTACTATAATAGGCAAATTGTATGCTTTCTTCATGGGGTCAGCTGATACATCTTTCGTTAACTCCTCCGGATCTATCTCCCAAGAATCTATTTGTGTTATGAAATAACTATGAATTTTGATATTTCCAGCGTCCTGTATACTTTCTACTTCACCCTCTAGTCTGAAATTGGCGTTTTTTTTGTTTACAGATTGATTATTCTCTCTCCTACACTCCAATTCTTTAGTGTCAGGATTGAGTTTCGACGTCTCCTGCTTATTCCTTTTATATCTCTGTAATTCCAAGCTTTCTGCTCCTTCTACATCCGCATTAATATCTTGGTCCCTTATGGCTCTTTCCCATTTATTTTTCTCGCTCTGACCTTCACTTGACTCTCTCATATATCTTCTGTTGTAATACTCTCTACCTCTGTCATTTCTATTATTCTTTCTGTCATATCTAAATCTGTCCTTAAAATCATACCGTCTTCTTCCATCTCTGGATGAATTCCTACAATGCATATAAGGCCTGTATCTTCTATTACCCGAATATGCTTCTTGTTCATAAAAACTTCTCCTACAGACGCATCTCTCATCTTCTCTTCCTCTACCTTCTTGATTATTCAATTCTCTTTTCCTATTTATTCTTTTCCGTTCTTCTGAGTTACTTTCTTTCGCATTTTCCGGCATTAATATATTAATCGTTTCTTCTCCATGAGCACTTCTGCCTACCCTGTGCTAATACGGCATTGTGGTCATGTCTATATGTCTCAAAGTGTTTTCCATTTGTACTGCAGTTACCATATTATTGGCAGCTAATAAACGTTGGACCTCCAAAGGAAATTGCCTCTGTATGGTCTTGATTGCTTCCAATTCGCTAGGCGGCGAATCAAGGTCCTGAAAACGGTGAAATTGATACGAGAAATAATCACTGTATCCCATTTACCCGTTATTTGCATATTTCCTCGAGTATAGTTCCAAGCGAAGATTTTGCCGAATTTCTGGACTCCAAAAGCGCTGCAGAAAAGCTGTCTTAAAGTAATTATAGTCGTGAAAAGTATACTTAAAAGCTTGAAACCAAAGACTAGGATTCGCGTCCAAGTATTTCTCCACAATCTTCAGTCTCTTTTCCTCAGGAATATTATGGTCTTTAAAGTAATCGTCCATTTCCCTAAGGAAACGATTAGGTGATATATTAGCCGTGTTATTGACATGTTTCGGTCTGTCCTCATAAGTTTTAATCACATTAATGATGGTTGGATTTCCACCATTTCCACTTTCAGTGCTCGTTTCACCATTGCCATGATTAGATTGTGTGATCAACGTGGGTGTAGCCTCCCTCTCATTTATCTGTAACTCTATCGTTTTTCGTCCATCACTACACGTTGACATCGGTGTCTTCCCTTGAACTTCTTCTCTGATTTCTCTTATCTGAGCTTGTATCTGTTTCAGTCCTTCCTCAGACTTGGACATTCTTTGATCTATTTCCTCCTTATTATGTTTAATTTCCTCCTTTATCGTAGTAATTCTATTTCCAATCTGCTCACTGGCTTGGTTATATCTGTCTTCTATACCTGCATTCGTCGTTTGGATTTCATTGCTTAACTTGTCGATCTTTTCTTCACACTGTTTCCATTTCCCTTGTGAGTCAATATTCAACTGCTCCATATTATCAGTCAACTTCTTCATTTCGTTCTCTTTCAGACACTAGAGGCAATTGTTGTTCTGTATCACCTCTCTTTTGATCTCATTTATCTCTTCTTGGATTTCTTTATTCTTTTCCTCAATCCTATCACTCATTTCAACCCTCAATTCGTCCATGTTATTCCTGATTCTATCCATGTCCGATCCTATTTTCCTGATTTCCTCCTTCATTTCCTCCATCATTACTTTCTGTTTCTCCTCTTGTTCCCTAGTCATCTCTTCCATCTTCTCTTGATGTTTATTCATTCCCTCTCTCATCTCTTCTTGATATTTATTCATTCCCTCTCTAATCTCTTCTTGATGTTTATTCATTTCTTCAATTCGTTCTTGGTATTTATTTATTCTCTCCATCATTTCCTGTTGTTTCTCGTCCCGCTTTCTAGCTTCTTCATCCCACTTTCTGGCTTCTTCTTCTTCTCGCTTTCTGGCTTCTTCTTCTCGCTTTCTGGCTTCTTCTTGTCTCTCTTTCCTTGCCTCTTCATCCCGCTTTCTGGCTTCTTCTTCTCGCTTCCTGGCTTCTTCTTGTCTCTCTTTCCTTGCTTCTTCATCCCGCTTTCTGGCTTCTTCTTCCCGCTTTCTGGATTCTTCTTCTCGCTTTCTGGCTTCTTCTTGTCTCTCTTTCCTTGCTTCTTCATCCCGCTTTCTGGCTTCTTCTTCTCGCTTTCTGGCTTCTTCCATCATCTGCTTCATCATCTGCTGGAACTTCTCTATTAACCCTCCTTGCTCTCCTTTCACTTCCTTTACTGTTTCTTCTGTTCTTTTCAATGGCTCCTCCTGTTCTTTCCGGCATTTCTCCTGCCTTTCTTGATCTCTTTGATATTTCTCCTGCTTCTCTTCCTGTTCTCTCTGATATTGCTCAAACTGCGCCTTCATTTGGCTTAACGTCGTCATATTGGCTTAAATGTTGCTTTTGAAATCTCTAATAGCCTAACAGTACTCTAGTGCTCCCCCAACTCTATACAAATCAACTCTTTCAACACTCCAATCTCACAATTACTCTATATACAATATTAGTATATGTATTCAACAAATAAATAGGCCTAACTACCCAAATTAAGTACCCAAAGATGACCTTGCCTCCCATTCTAACCAAGAAGCATGAATATTCGTTCCATTAACTTCGATTCCAATTCCTGAGAACCCTCACTCTAAATCAATAATTGCAAGAAACTAAAAAAAAAATTCTTAAAATATACTTCTTACAAACTACAACATTCCTTAACATACTACTAATATTAACACACTATTATTATTATTATTATTATTATTATTATTATTAATTAAGAAATAATTCTCAGTCCTTCAAATCCTGAGTTCACGAACTCATCTCCTACTATCACATATTGTTGATTTCCTTGCCTCGATCAACTACTTCTTCTCCCTAATTCTGTTCCTTCTCTTACTGTATCATCTTCTCCTCCAATTTACCGCTGTCAGGTCGGATGATAACTCTTTTATTCGACTCAAACCAAATTCTGCAATATTTCTATGTTTTCTCTCTAATTACCCGATCATTTTCCTATTATTTCTGGTATCCATTCCTCTGTTAAGTTCCTCCGGTATTTCCTTTCGCTCTAATTTACATTATAGTATCGTATTCCTCATGCGTAGTTCTCTTACTGTATCATCTTATTGTGTCAGTTTCTATGTGATTAATGACTCTTTTTCTTGACGTCCCACGACGTTTTTCTCTCGAATTACAACCCCATTGTGTCAAATTCTTAAATTTGACGATCATTTATTACATTCCCACGGTGTCTTTCTCTTGAATTGCAACACGTTGCGGCGCCAATTTCTTTTATGCGCCGTCCCCGCTCCCTGAGAGGACGCATAAGATCCAGGCTAGCTTAATTACGATCCTTTTGACTAACATAATCTACCATTTGGGCCATGAGTTCCGAATATGAGAAAGACATGCCATACCGAGCCAAAGAAATCTTAAATTACACATAGATACAACTCTCATACGTTACTTATTGAATTTCTTACGCTACCAAGATGTTGCAGCATTCATCCACTTAAATCTAAGTCTCTACGCTACGATACACATTGAAAGAATGGTTTAAGTTTTACATGTCTTATTTATTACATACTTGTTTCAATCCAAAGGTCGAACATTATGCTATCCTCCCTAAAGAATTTCTAATAGAGGAAACTGCATGATCATCTGATTATCCCATCCATCTCTGGCGAGCATTGGTTTAATTTCCTAACTCCATCTTCTCTATAACCCGAATGTATAATAAGTCACTTACTTCTTCTCTTAGCCACTCTCCATACTAATATTTCAGTTAACGCATCCTCATTTCTGGCGTAAGGAGAAATCGAAGAAATGTCAGTATCGGGCAAAAATACATACAAGCGACGTTCACCTTGAATCTGCCGGTAATTGACACGTCCGGCATCCACTATGCATTATATAAGAGATGCTATTTGAGTTAGTCATTTTTTAAAAATGAATCTATTGAAATCTATTGCACTAGGTGCTTAAATCTTGACTGACCCCAAAATCAAGGACAGAATGGAATATACGGCAAATTATTGAAGTCCGTATAACCAATTATTTAACTGAACATTACTATAATTCAGCTCGTAATTAACAAATTAAAAATTTATAAGTCCAAAGATGTCGAACTCACCATCTTAGGTTTTTAAAGAAATGATTAAATCAAAATAAAGTTAAAAAATTAATAGACTGAAACAACTAAATTAAAATATGTTTGGGTAATTAAAACATGTGTGGGTAATTAAAACTTGTGTGGGTAATTAAAACTTGTGTGGGTGCACCCTAGCAAAGAAAAATATTTACAATATAATACCTTACAAGCTAAAGTGTAAACTGAGGGCGGTTTCAAGATATTCAGGACGCATTTTAGGCCTAAAACTATATCTCATGAATTGGAATTCTCCTCTGTTACCTATGAAGTCTTTGAGTTAATTACTGGCTCTTACTCGGAGCTCATATTAATCTGCTGACATATAGTTATTCCTATCTCTCACAACATATCAATAGATACCTATAAATGTCAACCTGGGAGGATAGTTCCCTAATATTTCTACAAACAACTGATTTACAATTCTGAATATTCATGCTTCTTCCTTTACTGCGTGAATATTGATAAGTCTTCTTCTAAATTAATGTGAATTTTAAATAAATGGTTCAACAAGTACTAAAAAGTTCCATATACTATTCTAAAATCTGAATCTTCTCATCATCTTAATTGAACATACGTGCGACTTTATATATTCTAACGACTACACTACTAGTTTCTTCTGAAGTAAACTAGCTAATGTGGTTTGCATTGTGCGAAGACTCGACCATAAGATACAATTTATACACCTACAGTCAGTCATCAGTGATAGGATGTTGCCTAAGAAGTTACTACACGTCCTTTCGCTTGAGAATAGATTATAATTAGAAAACATCTGTGACATAGTGCATGTGTTTGGTTCATCCTCCTAACTGAGACTTCATTGGTATTACCAGGTATGCACGCTAACCAACAGGTGTCACTTCAATCATACTTGAACTTTCTCATGCTTGCTCGTAAGAGAAATAGTACATATAAATGCTACATATTCATTTCCACTTAGTAAAAACTCAACTTGAAACCCTTAACTCCACTACTACATCACCGTGCTCATATTCGCGAAGAATCAATAACTACCACCATTCTAAATTATCAATCTCATATCAACTTCTCTTAAAATAATCATTATTATACTTCCAAACATATATCCCGTCTCCTTTACTAAATACGTATCCACTCCATTTAATTGTGGCATTTATTATTTTAATCACGGTTCATGAACATATTTCACGACATTATGACCTTAACTCCGTCATAACCTTAAATATTATTGTAAACATATCTGTCTATTTAGCAAGCATATCCTACTGCTGGTTCCTAACTTGACATTCTTTGGTCATAACCAACGTACACGCGTACCTAAGTCTCTCTTTGACATAGTATACAGTTCACTGTCACCTTAACGAACTCAGTATTTCACACTACATGGATCACATCTCGAACGTAGGCTTTCATCACTGATTGACTACCTATCTATGGATTTGTCATTCATATATGAAGATTACCTAAGCACCTTTGATCTAATTCAATACACCACTTTCGTCGCTTCATTATTTCGCACGGATAACTTAACAAATTGTATTATACTCACATATGAATATAAAACATCGCTACATTAATTCAAAAACAAGACTTATCTGAATTCAGCAGCTCCAGTTGTCGGCATATGTCCAGCTGACAGGACATAGGGACACGCCTCCTTTTACTTCCCTAGGTGAATGGGAAATACTGGCATAATTCTCCTCTGGGCTTAGTCATCTCTCGGCAGGCAACGTCATCCGACGGCACCCATTTGGGCAGTCTGGCCTATCATCTTCTTAGAACATCTTGCTCATCTCTGGGCTAGTTGGAATAGAATAATAAACAGGATCAATTAGCATTGCCATCATGAACAGCTGTGATAATCTGTTTAACGCGAAAGATTGCTTTCTTTGAAAGAGTTGATCTACTTGACAAATAATAATCTTGGGGTGGTATAATTCTATGACTTGAAACGAACAGATTTTTCTCCTTTATCTTTCCAGGAGTTATTATAGGAATCCCACGTCTGTAGTTCTTTAACTTGGGTGATATCGAGTAATACGTCAGCAGAGACTGCAGTGACGTAAGCTTGTCGTAGTTTATGCTTGAGTTTCCACGTATTTTAAAGTTCGCGGAACGAAATTAATAATCTTCTGCTTGATCTGCGACGCAGCTTCCAATAAATCTGCTCCTTGTTTCTGCCGAAATGATCTCTTGTCGATACCTTCTTTAATTCTGACGTAGTTGCTTTCCGTCTTCGACTCTGATTTAGAAGTAGCAATTCAATCTCGTTTTCTTGTTGTTTTTTCAATAATTGTTACTAACAATCTTCACATTCGTTCTTTTTCACTGCCTTCTGGATCTAAATTCTTTTCTCTAGCGCCTAAGGTAAATACTGTTGCTTTCGCTTGCGGTATCGTCAGACATTTTGACGTTAATTATTCTCGGAAACCTGGACTCCATCTTTGTCCTTCTTACGGACGGAACTTCTTATAACAGTGAAATGGCACATTACGTATTTATTAGAGAGAAGGTGTTTACGAGGTGATGGATGAATTAATGGATTCGAATTGAGAATGGGCAGTAAAAATGTAGTCGCAAATGTAGTTGCAAAAAAGGCTACAAAAGGACCAATAATCCAAAAACCGCCGATAAAGGATTAAAAGGACAAATGAAACCCACCATTTAGGCCCCTGTTCAGCATAACTTGTGAGGCCGCCTGGGCGAGATACTGGTCATCCTCCCCAGTTGTATCCCCCGACCCAGAGTCTGAAGCTCCAGGACACTGCCCTTGAGGCGGTAGAGGTGGGATCCCTCGCTGAGTCCGAGGGAAAAACTGACCCTGGAGGTTAAACAGATAAAGCAGAAGAAGAAGAAGAAGAAGAAGAAACCCACCATTTTCTGTCCTACAATGGCCAAGAATGAGTATATATTATTATGGGCCTCGTCTTCGCACAATCGAGGAAAAAACATTTTCCGCAACTTCCAAGTCCTAGTGATTATTATTTGCGTATTCCTTCAGCTGGCTAACGGCCGTAGCTGTGTTGAAACACCGGATCCCGTGAGATCTCCGAAGTTAAGCAACATTGGGCGTGGTTGAGAAGTGGATGGGTTGCCACGCGCTTATGGTGGGGGTAAGGGAATGGAGGAGCGGAAAGGAACTGGCCACCCTACCGTACGTGAACTCCGGCTCAGGTACACCTCTGCGGAGGTTCGGACCTGCCTTCGGGCAGAACACATCCTTACCTTACCTTACTTCCGGTGAAGCCTGATGCAGGTCCTTCATGTTTTCATCCATGGGTGACCTGCGCATCCGTGATAAGAAGACCCTGCCTAGGATGAAAAAGCACAGTCCCCGAGCCAAAGGTAAATCGAAGTTACAATTCTGACCCGACCACAAATTAAACCCAGAACCCCTTGAGCCAAAGGATAACACACTAACCATTTAGCTATGGAGCAGAAGAGTAATCTGTGTGATGTAGGGACACAATACATCGAAGATATCAAATGCTGACTGTACGGAAGGTACAGAAAACAGCAACACGATTCAACACGAAACAAAAACTGAATGAGATCAGAGAAATCTAATACGGAAACACTCAATATCAACCACTGAATTGTAGTCCAACTACTGAACTCCAGTCGGTCCTACTTATGTATGTTCAGTCTTCAGCCCTAAGGCTGGTTGGATCCTCAACAGCTCCGCCATCAACTGTCATAGATGGCCTAGGCGTCACTGAAGAGGCGTACTAGGGAAATGAGGAGTGATGTAGTTTCCCGTTGCTTTCCTCCCTGCGTCAGTCTGCCAAGTCCACTGAAATGCATGCACCAACCGACCCTATGAGCAACATTTTCACACCATTCATAGCAGGGATTGGCTGCAGAAGGTATGGCATTACTAGCATCGCCCATACCTCAGTCACTTTCATATTGTCAAAGCCAAGGATAAGACAGAGACAGATCAATGAAAGTGACAAAATCGCTCTAGCCCATACCAGAAGACATAGTGCACTGTAAACACTAGGTCCTGCCAGGTAAGGCATCGGTCCTACTTAGTATGACAATATTGATAACTTATGAAATTAAATTCACACCACACATTAGTGGAAACCATGGCGTTACCTGTAAGGTAGCTTTAGAAGTACATCGTAGGCAAAATAAAACTCGCCCTAAAAATAACTGTAACAGAACTGACGCGGAATTGACCCTTGTTAATGAATACCACAGAAGATGCTGGAAATGGCCTCATCTGAAGAAATGAAAAACTGAAGATCCGAAAGTCCTGACTCCATTTAACTCAGAAACCACCGGCAGAACTCAACACGCGAAGGTTCCTCTAGACGCTTTAACGCATGCACAACAGTAAATTTGTAAGGATACAGATGCAGGTCCTTTTTGATAATGTTTCGACACAACGATCTTTTCATTCCCACTAGAACAGATAAACGGCGCTGAGATTTCGTCGGACTTCGTTCCATGCTTTCCTTCACTGGAGCAATGTTTTCTGGAGTTCGAACTCTTTTCGGATAGTTACGGATTTTATTCGCTACAGAGCCCGTTCCACGACATTTTTCAACCAACGTTTGCATTGCACACTTTGCTGGAGGTTTTGCAAAAACACTTCCAGTCTTAAATTCTTGCGCAAAAGTTCCGCACAGAATTTATTTTTGTTTTTTTGCTATTTTGCTTAACGTCGCACCGACACAGATATGTCTTATGGCGACGATGGGATAGGAAAGATGGAAGGAAGCGGCCGTGGTCTTAATTAAGGTACAGCCCCGGCATTTGTCTGGTGTGAAAATGGGAAACCACGGAAAACCATCTTCAGTGCTACCGACAGTGGGGCTCGAACCCACTATCTCCCGATTACTGGATACTGGCCACACTTGAGCGACTGCATCTATCGAGCTCGGTGCACAGAATTTCCACGAATCGTGTTTCGTATAACACTCGACAGTGAACGCGCGCTGTTTCATCGTGAGTACCATTTTATGTTATATTCAACTGGACACCAAACACGTCTACTCACTCACACGTAATGACACAGAGACGCACTCGAGAGATGAGGGAGATGCGCACGCGCAGACATGTGACAGCAACAGATTGGTGCATCAAAATTACGATTTCCAGCATTTCCTTTGATGTGCAGTTCTACTTTATATTAACAAGGGACAATTCCGCACTAGTCTCATAAATATTTTCTGGGCCAGGTACAAATGTTTCAAAATGTGCATGTCAAATGAGGGGTAACTCAGCAATCTTAAAAAGGAATTATTCTAAAAGGTTTTTAAACAAGAAATACGCCATCTTAACAAGGAAACGCTCCCGTTTGTTGATTAGTGGAAAATGTTTGGGCCCTTTATCCTAAGACAGCGCGTTCAAACCCCTTAGAGTCCGCATATTTGAAGAACTGAAAGAAGTCAATTTTGTGCTCCATGCCTTATGGTGTGGACATGTAAATGATCTCTAGTGACACGTTGAGTGTTTATCGGAAAATATTAATTAGAGAGATCGTCCAACAGAACGGTTTCTCGGTCATGTAGTAGAGTAACAATGAATATAAAAATTAACACCCAGACAGCTTAAATGGAGTCAAATAAAACTGCTTGCACACGGTAGTAGAGGTTGTACGGTTATTATTTTTTTACGTCTCACTGACACAGACAGGTCTTACGGCGGGATAGGATAGGGCTCGGAAGGAAGCTACCGTGACCTTGATTAAGGTCATAATTTGCTTGGATGAACATGGTGAAACACGGAAATTCATTTTCAGGGCTTCCGATAGTTAGGTTCCAAACCACCATCTTCCGACTGCTAACTTATAGCCACATGACCAGAACTGTTCAGTGCAGCCATCCCGATCGATTTTTTATTATTTTATTTTTTACAGTTTGATTTATGTCGCGCCGACACTAAGGTTATGACTTTTTGACTTTTTGTGAGAACATTCATTTTCTTTGTCATGAAATGATGAACGCTTGATCAAAAGTAATGAAAAAGGCCCCAATTTCCTTTAGACTTTTAATAAGTTATCCCAACATGAAATTTCTAAAATCGTAGTTCAGTCATATGTACAAGATACATCTTTGCTACTTTCTTGAGCCTTGTCAAAAAAATTCCCACACCTCGAAGTTTTTGGAACTTTGTAAGAGTATTCTGGATGTTTGTAAAACTCTCTGAAGCCTCCTAGGACAGTATTGACCTTTCTATAATTTAACAGAAGCGTACACAAATTTCTAGAACAATCACTAATTCTAAAACTATGTAACTATATAAGCTTGTGCTTCTCTGAATAAATGTGTAATGTAGCAAATCACTTGAATAACTGAAGAAGTGATTTTATTACCTAACTTACATAATGCGAGATGGAATTCCCGAGCTCTCTTATCGTATATTCTTTTAGCATAAAGAAGAATCTCACTGCTCAAAATTTGTAGATTTATCTGTTACATTTGGTTTACTGGCCAAATGTACAATGCTGATGATTACCAGAACCTATGGCGCACCTTGTAGGATCACGAAGAAGCATTAAATAGTGTGAAAATGTTTTGGAATCAAGAATCTTCAAGATTGGAAATTCCCAGATCAAATAGTGTGCAAAACGGGTAGTCAAATGTGTTCAAGACCTTTATGACATCTGTAAAAGAATGATAAGCTAGAGTTTAGATTCATTTTATCAAACAAATTACTACATTGTGGTAGCATTATTGCATATGGCCCTGAGGTTCACTCAGCCTACACCAAAAATTCCTGGGAGCAAAGGCGGCCGGGCGTAGAGCTAACCACTCTACCCCATCACGTGCCTTTACCTTCCACTCCTCCAAGGGCCGTCATGGCCTGTACGGAGAAGACTTTGCTTTGCTTTGCTTGCTTTGCTTTTTGTGGTAGCATTATGCTAAATACTCATTTTTAGCAGTTACAGCTGAATACAACTATTGTCACTTGCAGAATCGATATGTTAAGATTGTGATTTTGTGATTAGGTCTAATTTTGTGTGCTATTCTATAATAATAAATTGTCAATTGCTTCAAAACTAGGTGTTATACAATCATATAATTGTAATTTAAATATATACCTGCTAAAATATTTTGATTTTGTTACCTTATACGCGTGTATGGTAAAACTATTTTTTGGTCTGTGGGTGACCTTTTTCAAAATTAATTAGAAATACAGTAATATATTTTTCTCTACTTTTGATAAAAACTTCATCCATTTATGGCATAGGTATATGGGGTCAAAAATAAAAAAGTAATTACCCTAACCGACAAAGGTAGGTCTTACGGCGACGATGGGAAAGGAGTGGGAAGGAAGCGAGAGTAACCTCAAGTAATTAAGGTACAGCCCAAGCATTTGTGTGGTGTGAGGACGGCAAACCACGGAAAACCATCTTCAGGGCTGCCGACAGTGAAGTTCAAACCCACTATCTCTCGAATGCAAGCTGATAGCTACGTGTCTCAAACCGTGCAGCCACCTTGCTCGAACAGATCAGTGTTATTATTATTATTATTATTATTATTATTATTATTATTATTATTATTATTATTATTATTATCTTAAATTATTTTATGAGATCAAAAGCTAAAAAGGCAATAGTTTCGAATTTTATCATTCCATTTCTCCATACCGACTAATTAAGGTATAATCTTTCCAATTAGCAAGATCTTGTATAAAATTACTAATTCGCTTCCTGGGAACAAGCAGCATGTCTATTCCATGTGAATGTGATGTGCTTGGGAACAATGGTTTTCATTTATGAAGCACGTGTACAGCCAGCCAATCAGGGTAAGTCAGCTGACTTGACAGCTCCATACGGAGCCCGTGCGGTCTGTGGTGAGGTCAGTTCTTCGGTAACACCTGAGCACCAGATACACAAGAGGTGAGTGAAGTACGAGTACTTGACACTCTGAGGCATTATTAGAGGTCGAATTTGTAAGCGAAATGCACGTCCAGGTATTCCGCCCGGTCAGTTGGGTCCCTACATCTCTGGCACATTTGCCTGTAAGCATTTTTAATATGGATCAAATCCTTCAGAAGATCCGGCGTGGTGTCGTCTTGGGTGCCTAGGCGGTACTGAACCCGCGGCCAGACTGCATTCGTAGTAATTACCCGGCTAGGACCCGTTTCAAGCGCAGTCCACACATATGGACGACGGTCCAGAACATTATTATTATTATTATTATTATTATTATTATTATTATTATTATTATTATTATTATTATTATTATTATTGACTCCGCAGCAAGATGCAAGACCACTACTTGGCGGTAAATTATAGCTGCTGCCATTGTCATTGCTGACAATGTGACCAGCACCTAAGTCACGCGTAGGCAAGTGCGCGGGATTTCTGGCGATACGAATGATATACTTCCGTGCATTATTGACCTTATTATAGAGGTGAACAATTGCGCGGTCAATACCATTCCGATTGTTTAATTCAAATATGTTTAAATTTTTATTTATATGCCAGGAGAATCTACTGTAATCTAACTTCAAGTTCTCCAAAGGAAAAGATGGCTCTTGAAAACGACCTAGGAATGATTAAAAATGATCAGTTTATGATCAAAATCAAGTACATTATGAACAGTTAAATCAATTGTTCTCAAATCCTTTTTCACCCCACCACCGTTAAGTTGATTCTCCCCCCCCCCCAAAAAAGAGAGGCGTGTTTCTTTTTTAAAGGAGATTCCAAATACCAATGTTCACGTCTGTTACCTTCAGTTTTGAGATATAAGTATCCCCATAAAAAGAATTCACTTTTTTCACTTCCTTTCACACTCCTCCCCCCCCCCGCCTTTAAGTAAATTTTCCGAAAAAATACTTGTTTCTTTATTAGTAAAGGATCTTCTAAATACCAAATATCACGACTGTAACATCTTCAGATTTTGAGATATGTGTCATAAAAGGAATTCAACTCCGTTTCACCCCCACCCCCCTCCAGATGATTTTCCCTCAATGATGCGTTTTTCTTTTTTTAAAGGAAATCCAAGTACTAATTGTCACGTCTGTAACAACTTTAGTTTTTATTAGATGTAAGTAACCTCATACAATTAATTCAATTAATTTTTCAATTCTTTCACTCCCTCCCCCCATTCTTTGGATTTTCCGAGAATACGTGTTTCTTTAATTTTACAGCTGATTCCAAATACCGATTCCAAATACGTCTGCAAAATCTTTCGTTTTTGAGATAATTAAATTAATTTTTCAATTTACCTCCCCCCTTTAGGTGGATTTCCGAAAACAAAAAATACGTATTCCTTTATTTTAAAGGAGATTCCAAATACCAAAATTCACGTCTGTAACATCTTCAGCTTTTGAGATATCAGTATCCTAATTAAAAGAATTCAATCCCATTTTCAGTCACTTTTACCCCTCGACCGAAGTGGTTTTTCAGAAAACAAAAAAATCATGTTTCTTTATTTTTAATAGAGATAAAAATACCATTTATCACTTCGGTAACATGTTAAGTTTTTGAGATATTCTGTAGAAAAGCTCATTTTAAAATTTCACCCCTTTTTAGTTCCCCTTAAGTTGAGTTTCCAAAAACAAATCACCTAAGTTTCTTTACTTTTACAGAAGATTCCAAACACCAGTTTTTGCGTCTTTAACATTTTACATTTCTAAGATATACTTAGATATAGTCTTTCAAAAAATTCACCCCAATTTGTCACTCCTGATTAACCCCCATTAATTGGATCTTCCAAAAACAAAAAATAAGTGTTTCTTCATTTTCAAAGAAGATCCCAAATACCAATTTTCAGGTCCGTAATAACTTCTGTTTCTGAGATATAAGTATCCTCATTTAAGGCAGTCAACCCCTTTCATCCCTCTTATCGGGATTTTCCGAAAACAAAAAAATATATGTTCTTTATTTCTTTATTTTTAAAGGGAGAGTTGGGAATAGAACTGAAGGATACGAAAGGGTGATTGGTAAATGTGGGGAAGATATGGAAGCTAATGGGAATGGGAAGCGTTTGCTGGACTTCTGTGCTAGTATGGGTTTAGCTGTTACGAACACATTCTTCAAGCATAAGGCTATTCACCGCTTCACATGGGAGGCTAGGGGTACCAGATCCATAATAGACTATATCTTAACAGACTTTGAATTCAGGAAATCTTTTAGGAATGTACGAGTTTTTCGGGGATTTTTCGATGATACAGACCATTATCTGATCTGTAGTGAACTAAGTATCTCTAGGCCTAGGGTAGAGAAAGTGAAATCTGTCTGCAAACGAATAAGGGTAGAAAATCTCCAGGACGAGGAAATTAGACAGAAGTACATGGATATGATTAGTGAGAAGTTTCGAACAGTAGACGGTAAGCAGGTTCAGGATATAGAAAGTGAATGGGTGGCATACAGGAATGCTGTAGTAGAAACAGCAAGGGAATGCCTAGGAACAACTGTGTGTAAAGATGGGAAAAGGCGAACATCTTGGTGGAATGATGAAGTGAGAGCAGCCTGTAAACGTAAAAAGAAGGCTTATCAGAAATGGCTCCAAACAAGGGCCGAGGCAGACAGGGATTTGTACGTGGATGAAAGAAACAGAGCGAAACAAATAGTTGTTGAATCCAAAAAGAAGTCATGGGAAGATTTTGGTAATAACCTGGAAAGGCTAGGTCAAGCAGCAGGGAAACCTTTCTGGACAGTAATAAAGAATCTTAGGAAGGGAGCGAAAAAGGAAATGAACAGTGTTTTGAGTAATTCAGGTGAACTCATAACAGATCCCAGGGAATCACTGGAGAGGTGGAGGGAATATTTTGAACATCTTCTCAATGTAAAAGGGAATCATCATGGTGGTGTTGCAAACAGTCAAGCTCATGGGGAGGAGGAAAATGATGTTGGTGAAATTATGCTTGAGGAAGTGGAAAGGATAGTAAATAAACTCCATTGTCATAAGGCAGCAGGAATAGATGAAATTAGACCTGAAATGGTGAAGTATAGTGGGAAGGCAGGGATGAAATGGCTTCATAGACTAGTCAAATTAGCGTGGAGTGTTGGTAAGGTACCTTCAGATTGGACAAAAGCAGTACTTGCACCTATCTATAAGCAAGGGAACAGGAAGGATTGCAACAACTATCGAGGTATCTCATTGATTAGTATACCAGGCAAAGTATTCACAGGCATCTTGGAAGGGAGGGTGCGTTCAGTCGTTGAGAGGAAGTTGGATGAAAACCAGTGTGGTTTCAGACCACAGAGAGGCTGTCAGGATCAGATTTTCAGTATGCGCCAGGTAATTGAAAAATGCTACGAGAGGAATAGGCAGTTGTGTTTATGTTTCGTAGATCTAGAGAAAGCATATGACAGGGTACCGAGGGAAAAGATGTTCGCCATACTGGAGGACTATGGAATTAAAGGTAGATTATTAAAATCAATCAAAGGCATTTATGTTGACAATTGGGCTTCAGTGAGAATTGATGGTAGAATGAGTTCTTGGTTCAGGGTACTTACAGGAGTTAGACAAGGCTGTAATCTTTCACCTTTGCTGTTTGTAGTTTACATGGATCATATGCTGAAAGGTATAAAATGGCAGGGAGGGATTCAGTTAGGTGGAAATGTAGTAAGCAGCCTGGCCTATGCTGACGACTTGGTCTTAATGGCAGACTGTGCCGAAAGCCTGCAGTCTAACATCTTGGAACTTGAAAATAGGTGCAATGAGTATGGTATGAAAATTAGCCTCTCGAAGACTAAATTGATGTCAGTAGGTAAGAAATCCAATAGAATTGAATGTCAGATTAGTGATACAAAGCTAGAACAGGTCGATAATTTCAAGTATTTAGGTTGTGTGTTTTCCCAGGACGGTAATATAGTAAGTGAGATTGAATCAAGGTGTCGTAAAGCTAATGCAGTGAGCTCGCAGTTGCGATCAGCAGTATTCTGTAAGAAGGAAGTCAGCTCCCAGACGAAACTATCTTTACATCGGTCTGTTTTCAGACCAACTTTGCTTTATGGGAGCGAAAGCTGGGTGGACTCAGGATATCTTATTCATAAGTTAAAGTAACAGACATGAAAGTAGCAAGAATGATTGCTGGTACAAACAGGTGGGAACAATGGCAGGAGGGAACTCGGAATGAGGAGATAAAGGCTAATTTAGGAATGAACTCGATGGATGAAGCTGTACGCATAAACCGGCTTCGGTGGTGGGGTCATGTGAGGCGAATGGAGGAGGATAGGTTACCTAGGAGAATAATGGACTCTGTTATGGAGGGTAAGAGAAGTAGAGGGAGACCAAGACGACGATGGTTAGATTCTGTTTCTAACGATTTAAAGATAAGAGGTATAGAACTAAATGAGGCCACAACACTAGTTGGAAATCGAGGATTGTGGCGACGTTTAGTAAATTCTCAGAGGCTTGCAGACTGAACGCTGAAAGGCATAACAGTCTATTATGATAATGTATGTATGTATGTTATACATACCAATTTTTACATCTGTACACTTTAAAAGTTTTGAGATATATATCCTCATTAAAGGCATTCCACCCGTTTTTCATCCTTTTTCACCTTTCCTATTGGGATTTTCCAAAAGCAAAAAATACGTGTTTCTTTATTTTTAAAGAAGGTTATAAATACCAATTTTTACATCTGTAAACTTTCAAAGTTTTGAGATATAGATACACTCATTTTAAAAATTCACCCCCCTTTTTACCCTCCCATTAATTGAATTTTCCCAAAACAAAAAATACGCTTTCCTTTATTTTTAAAGAGGATCCCAAATACCAATTTTCAGGTCTGTAATATCATCCGTTTCTGAGATATAAGTATCCTCATTAAAGGCATTCAACCCCCTTTTCACCCCTCCTATTGAGATTTTTCGAAAACAAAAAAATATGTGTTTCCTTATTTTTAAAGAAGATTCTAAATACCAAATTTTACATTTGTAAACTTTTAAAGTTTTGAGATATAGATACATTCATTTTAAAATTTCACCCCCCTTTTCACTCCCTTAGCGACGGGATATCCAAAAATCCTCCCTTAGCGAGCACCTACATGTTAATATGAATGTACCCCCAAAATTTCATTTCGATATGTCCTGTAGTTTTGTCAGTCAGGACAAGTTATTTTATATATATAGATTTAAAACGCAGGGCGTTTTTTAAAAATTCATGGTAGAGACTGACAAATGTTTGATTTTAAATCTAAATATCAGGAAATTTTGAAGAAAAAGTTTCCATTCAAAATGACTGACGTTCGTGTGTGTTGCAATAAAAGAAAGGGCAGGTATCCGTGAAAACATACTTACGCAGGGTCCAGTATTGGAAGTTTTTATGCCGACAATAAGTAATGCGAAGACCATTGATACAGGTGTGGAACTTCCATTCATAATCACGTTAGTGAAAAAAAAAAAAAGAGTGCTGATAAAAGAAGTTACTGTAGTACTTCGATGTGTCTTCACAAGAAACGTTAACATTTTGTGAAGACATGTGGTGGGATTGTCAGAATAATGATGAGGATAAAGCAGCGTCTGTGTATTTTGATGAAGAAACTTCATATTAGTTGATAATAGTGTGTTTATTAGTCAAGTGCCCTGTTATTTTTAGGACTTTATCATTGACAATGTTATTGGACAATTAATCAATAATACATCCGAACAAAGGCATATGAATGCCTGAGATTTATTATTCTTTCTTTCACTGCACAATATGCATTAAATGTGTGAGGCTAGTAGGTTTTTTCTTGAAAATATTAAGATGTTCAGAAACTGATAATAGAAGTGCGTAGAAGTTGACTTTTGTAAACATTTGTTATTTTTAGGGTTAATTTTGAGACAGTATTTAGTTATAAAAATATGTAAAATATCCACTATTTCATTCATATCCTTTACGTTAAAATGATATTAGCTACAAAAGTACTGTGTTTCATATGTGAGTTAATTTAAGAAAAAAAAAACTGCTGAAAATTTATATTTTTGCAGATGTTATGTTTTGCGAAACCCTCCCTCAATTGGTGTAACCCTCCCCAATTTCCAAATTGTGATTATGTGTGAATCAAGTAGTTTACACTGTGACGCACATTGTGGTAAATTGGCGTAACCCTCAACACCTTCCTTCCTTGATGGCGTAACCCCACACATGGCAAGATCAAGGAAGCCACTTGGCGTAACCAACTAGTCGTAACCCACAGTTAACAGTAAGTTGTACTAGTCAATTTGCGTAAGCCACTGTACTTAAGACATCTAAGTCTCTCGATCTCACAAGCCTGCTCAAGGCAGCTGGCGTAACACAGTACCTGTCTTTGTTTCGGTGAGTGTGTCTCATTTAGTTGTCACTAAAATTAACTACATAATTCAGTAATAGTATTTTTCTCATACGATATATAAATATGTATTAGTATACGATGCCAATTCAGTTTCGCTGTGAGTTATGGGCCAAATAGTGAAAGCCAAAAAAATCAAATTTTTCAGGAGATTCAAAAAACAGTTTGCAGGAGGGTAATGTATTTAAATAAATCAGGATAGAAAATTTGTGTTTTATGATAGTTTTCTTTCTATTAATGATCATTCGTTCACATAATATACAACTTACCGCTGTTATTATTATTTATTCCAATCAGAGTAGTCCAAAATATACATTATTGTAACCAGCACTGAAGTTATATCAGTCCCAGCCAAATGGCGTAACCCTCAAATTTCAGTTAAAGAATTAATTTCAATAAACTATATGATCCCACACCACATATTCCAGTAGACTACAATCTAAGATACATTATATCATTCAAATAAATAATAATTAAGATAGATCAATTCCTGCAGTGGGATGCAAACTGCTTTTTGTATCTCCTGAAAAATTTGCTTTTTGTGGCTTTCGCCATTTGGCCTGTACACCATCGATAAAGTTCCTACATGTCTTCGTAAGCAAACCTAATCTTTTACAAATTCAATTTGAAATAGTTTATGCATTCTTCTGTAAATAATTCGTAGTAAAATTTTACACGCCTAGAATACAAAACTAGAACATCTACGAGGCAGCATTCATTTTTTAAAAATCAAAGTATAAGAAGTAAGGAGTCAGTTGCTCGACTAAGTGATGTGTTCCGAGATGTCAATGGAGAGATGGCTTGGAATGACATTAGTAGACGAATAAGCTTGAGTGGAGTTTCAAAAGAACGTAAGTTGGAATTGGGGCAAACACTCCATTTTAGGAAGAGGAGTTAGGGATAAGAATAATTTACCACAAGATATCTTCGATAAATTTACAATTTCTTTGATATTAGTTAAGAAAATATATTATTTTACAATTTGATTTACGTCGCACCGACACGGATAGGTTTTATGGCGACGATGGAGAGGAAAGGCCTAGGAGTGGGAAGGAAGCGACCGTGGCCTTAATTAAGGTACAGCCCCGGCATTTGCCTGGTGTGAAAATAAGAAACCACATAAAAGCATATTCATGGCTGGCGACAGTGGGGTTCGAACCCACTACCTCCCGAATGCAAGCTCGCAGCTGTCCGACCCTGAACGCACGGCCAACTGGCTTGGTAAAAAAGGAAAGACTTCGTAAACGAACGATAGGGAATTTTCCACGTGGGCGACAACTCCAAATGCAGGTAGGGCCTAAGTGGTAAGTGATTTTAATTTTGATTGGTTTTGATTTGACGGTTTGTTTGACACATGGTGTGAATGGACGTATAAAGACTTTTTGCTAGTTGCTTTTACGTCGCACCGACACAGATAGGTCTTATGGCGACGATGGGATAAGAACGGCCTAGGAATTGGACGGAAGCGGCCGTGGCCTTAATTAAAGTACAGCCCCAGCATTTACGTGGTGTGAAAGTGGGAAACCACGGAAAACCATCTTCAGGGCTGCCGACAGTGGGGCTCGAACCCACTGTCTCCCGATTACTGGATACTGGCCGCACTTAAGCGACTGCAGCTATCGAGCTCGGTATAAAGACTTTTAAAGTACATATTTCAATGTGTAATTACACCAGTTTTAATTAATATGTCCTTGTTCATTTATTTGTGATTTGTTTTATGGCTAATGATGGCATTTAAATGTCAAAACCGGTCCCATGTTATATAAATGTTGTGAATAAAATCTATACAACACGTAATATGTACTGAATAGGTTGAACCTTATAAATAGCTCATCTCTGCAATAATATGACCACCACCGAAGACATGTTACAATAAGGAACAATTTTTTAACTGACTTTTTATCTTACAGGTTCCTCGCCATGGACAGCGAGAGACTGAGCGTTATCTTCCGACATCTCCATGGGAACGTGCACAACTGGAATATTGTATCCTTACTCTGAATTATTTGAGTGCATGTCGTAAGATTGTACTTTACTGTATTTTCTACTTTAGCACAATATACCCCAGATTTTTACTGATACTGAAAGGAAGAAATGCAAAGATTGGTTGTGTGATTCATTAGTGCAGACATCGTCCTGACATAACGGTTAAAACATATGTCCGGATTTATTTTTTAATTTAATTCTATTTATTTATTTTACTTTTTATTTATTTTGCTATTCGTTTCGCCTCACACAATCATGTCGAAGGTTTTAAGTGACGCAAGGGTGAGAAAAAGGAAGAAAGCGGCCGTGGTCTTTTTTAGGGTATAGCCCCGAAAACGAATAACCTCGTCCAGGGGCCTCACCTGCTATCCTAAACAGGGGCCTTGTGGGGGTGGGGACATTGAAAGGGATAGACAAGGAAGAGGGAAGGAAGCGACCGTGGTCTTAAGTTAGGAGAAGGAGTAGTGTAAAACCACGGACAATCACGGAAAACCACTTGGAGGATGGCTGAGGTGGGAATCAAAACCCCCTCTACTCACTTGACCTCACGAGGATGAGTGGACACTATTCCCGTTCTCGTACCACTTTTCAAATTTCGTAGCAGAGCCGGAAATCAAATCCGGGCCTCCGGCGGTGGCAGCTAATCACACTAACCACTACACTACAGAGGCGGAATGTTGATCATATTTTCACAATTTATACCATAAGTTATGACCGCTTTCAGACTGTCATCTATTTCTAGTTCTATGATTCGTAAATTTAGCGTGTGATGTTCTAAAAATATACTGGCACAGCAAATAGGCATCGCCGAGTGAAACCAGAATACTTCTTCTTCTTTTGTTATTATTACATCCACATAACTATTTTTGACGGTTTTCGGAGAGGCCAAGGTGCCGGAATTTTGTCTCGCAGGAGTTCTTACGTGCCAGTAAATCTACCGACACGAGGCTGGAGTATTTGAGCATCTTCAAATACCACAAGGCTGAGCCAGGATTGAACGTGCTAAGTTGGGGTCAGAAGGCCAGTGCGTCAACCGTCTGAGCCACTCAACCCGGCTATTTCTTATTTTAACGTGCTGAGTGTTATTCGGTATAGGCTTACTCTGTGTTAGGTCATTAAACCGAAGGCCGGTTGGATCTTCAGATAGCACTACCGAAGGTTGCAAGGAAACCTCAAAAACCGATCGCGGTGCCAAAATGCGGTGTATTAGGCAAGATGAATAAGGTAGTTTGCCATTGTTTTCCTCACAGAGCCAGAAAGTGCTATTATAGCACGGCATATTTACACTACTCGCAGGGTAGGGCCAAGACAATAAGAAATGAAGACATCATAAGCAGTCAGCAGAAAAGCTGCATTGTCACTCGACGTACATATGAAGTGTCGCGCCTGGTACCAGAATCTGTCATTATCTCGAATAGTGATATTCTCACCGAATGTCAGGCTAAAAATATTAATTAAAGTAAAAGTGTTCAAGTGACGAAATAAATTGCTGATTTAAAAATATATGTATTGTAGATATATTTTATAATCAAGCAGGTCCATATCAATTTACATGCTTCTACTCAATGATTTTCTTGAATTTAAACAGGAAAATGTAGCAGTTGAAACGTTGATATTTTAACACCCGATTCCCCATTGCAAAATATCACTTCCAAAGCAAAACGTACAAAATGCTAAATGCTAACATTAATAATGCTAGATAGTGCTAATATTTTTGAACACTAAAACTAGAGGACTCGTGCTGCTCCGCAACGTTCCTTACAATTAGATCAGATAACTCGTCTCGATATGCCTGTCGTAGTCATATTGTTTTTCCTGCCCTTTTCAATGGTCTTATGAACATTTAACAAGAAACGCGTTATCGTATGCCGCAGCTCGTAGTCACCTCCTTTGAAGTACGGGAAGAAATAGTGAATATACCGGAAGAAGTGAATGTTACATTTTTGTGGCTCCCATTTTCAAAGACATCAGCACTCATAAAATACTACAGGTAATTTGGTTGTTGAGCAAACAATGCGTAATCCTGATGCCATATTGCTTTATACAGGATTTGTAGACGTCCAACATTGTAATTTGGTGTTTGCTGTTCTGGGAGAAAACAGATACAATTTACAGATATTCCCTCTTGAACCCAGACTGTGTTTCTTCTTGACAGTTATGAAGCTAAGGACCAACAAATCTGACAAAGAACTAGGCCTTAAATTCGGAATCCATAAAACTACTGTTGGGAGAATATTTAATGTTTGGATCAATTTCATGTATACACACTACTAATGATAGTAGATAAACAAATGTCTTAAACTTAGAGAACACTCTCCAGAAACAGAAAAACATTGTATACCCGTACATTAAATTAATAATCTTCAAAAAAAATATGTTGCTAACATTAGGCCTACTATAACGATCATGTTTGTAACTGGTGCTACTCGACCTCATAATTCTAAATGTCTCTAACAATGAAAAGAATACCTACTTTAGTTTGAGTTTCGCTGAGTTAAATAGATTATATTTTTAGTAGTCGGTTAGGTTTAAGAGAGGAAAATATACCGTACCATTTAGGATGCAAAATTCCCTCATACTATTCTCATCTTAAATACCAATATTAGGTCTACTTATTTTTTAAACTCGAACTGAAAGGAGATTTTCTGAGCACAAATTAAAATTGAAAATGTATTCTTTCTATTACAGGGGCATTATGATTCATATAAGGAAGAAGATAAAGGAGTTTGAATATCAAGCAAATATGAGTATAACAGTTAAACGGGCAGTATGATTAGTGTTTTCTAGTGCAAAGTAGGAGTCAACCTAATAAAACTTCTCTGGAACAGCATAATTAAAAATTCTTTTATTATAAAGTAGATATGAAAACACGGATAATGGTATTAATAAATCATTTTTCTGATAATTGTTAATAATTTGAAACCATATTTTGACCTAAAAATAGATGGCTTTATCAAGGTTTATCAATCATATTTTCCAGATTCTAGGCCCGTGTTTATCGAAATTTTAATACGGATACACAGTCTGCAAGAACAAAATGTGCGCTTTAACTGTCCCTAATGAAATGAAAAATGCCAAGAAGAAGAAGCAGCCTAATCATTGAGAATGCCACGTCCATACATCCCTGAATCCACCATTCTATAGTCCATTCTCGACAGTCCTTTCTGATAGCGATTTATACCATTGAAAGCTGCACAAGAGGTCACCATCGTGAATAATTCTCCACTCCGCACTTAGGCTTACGGCTTAACTTAGGCCTACTCTCCTTTAATATCGCCGATCAATGTAAGCTCGCACTTATCACTAAAATAGTTGCCAGTACTATAAATTATCACATAACACGACCACAGATCCGCTAACCGATAGGAATCACCATGAAAAACGCACAAGGAACTGTAAACATCACCGCGTGTTAACCATGCATTCGAAATTGAAGTGCCTGCAACATGGCGATGCGAGAAGATATTCAATCCGCACAGCACCAGCGCGCTCTGTGGGTCTAGATAAGTAAAATTAAAGTCTTTGGTTAGCGTAAGCCTTCGCCTGCAATTATTGGAGTGATCATTTAATGATTACTCAATGTTGGCTGAACTTAAAGACCTATCAATATTTCATGATTCATCGGCAGGTAATTCCGGAGAGAATAAAAAAATGTGAAGTATATCGGTCCAGTAGAAAGGACGGACGGATTTATCAAAGCTGTTTTTAGTAAACTCTTTTAATATATAGATATATCATCTCTACCTATTGCTGGATACTAAACTGTTCAAACTACGATTACTGAGATATACTCTTTAACGGAAGCAGATGCCGGGGGTAGTAGCAGCTACTAACTCCTTCAGATACACTCTCGACGGTCCCATGTTGAGCTGGGACCAGAGACAGTTCTATGAGGACAATGGCTATTTAATAATCACTCAGCTCATCGAGCCTCAGCTGCTACATGAGTGCAGGTAAGTTGCCATTCACTATTAATGTATGCATGCTGTCTAGTAATGAATGCGATATTCTGCTGGACGGTTCTCGAAGGGGGTCGTGATTAGCGTTGTTGCTTGGCTGATGGCTTTCTAGCCGGACGGTTGAGATTCAAATTTCGGTCGTCGATCCTGGGTTGGAACTTTCACCTGAAAAATCACATACCTTCCACATGGGATTGGCGTCAGGAAGGGCATCCGGTGGTAGAACTTGGATAAATTCGCCTGAAGTCCCGACCCCAATAAATTGAGTAAAATATCAGGAAGAAGAAGAAGATTTGTCTGACCTCAGCTATCGAGTTAACAGGCCTTCTCAAGTGATGCCATCAAGATGGTCTTCCTATCAATTTTGGCACTCCAATTTTGATGCTGTCTAGCAATGAAGGCGGCATTCTACTGGACGATTATTATGATTGAATTAATTTAATTTTGTCGGATGGCGTTGAGTACGTCTCCAGAGATCCTCAATATGCCAACTATAATGACATGGAATGCCTAGATTTTTGGTCGTCCTTCAAAAATCGACTACCTCAGTGAGAATTGAAACCCGCGAACTAGGAATCATGAGTCCGGCACTCTACCACTGCTATGTATTATTATTATTATTATTATTATTATTATTATTATTATTATTATTATTATTATTATTATTATTATTATTATTATTATTATTATTATTATTATATTGCTTTTCGTTCTCTAAGGAGCACGTAGAACCATTACTTAGCACTGGTTTTCTTGTTCTTGTTATCCTTCTTATCTTCCCAAACCTTCCTCATCTTTTCGCTTTGGGCCTGTCCTCTTTTTTGAGTCCATGCGATTTTGAGTTTAAAATTCCCTCCTGTTGGGTTCTCAGGTATATTATTATTATTATTATTATTATTATTATTATTATTATTATTATTATTATTATTATTATTTCTTTGTTAATATAGATATTGCGGTGAAGGAAATCAAAGAGGAATTTGGAAAAGGAATTACAGTCCAAGGAGAGGAATACAAAACTGAGATTTGCCGATGATATTGTTATTTTATTTGAGTCTGCAGAAGATCTGCAGAAATTGATGAATGGTACGGGCAGAGTCTTGAAGGAGTACGTAGATGAATATTGTTACTTTGGTAGCAGAATAACTAACAATGGCTGAAGTAAGGAGGACATAAAATGCATACTAGCACAAGCAAGGAAGGCCTTTCTTAATTTTAAGAAAAGAAATTTCCTCGCTTCTAACATTGATATAGAAATTAGAAAGACGTCTCTGAAAACTTTCCTCTGGAGTGTGGCATTGTATGGAAGTGAAACATGGACAATAATTAGCTCAGAAAAAAAGAGAATAGAAATTTTTGAAATGTGGTGTTGCAGAAGAATGCTGAAGTTGAGATGGATAGACTGATTTATGAATGAAGAGGTGCTACATCGATTTGGTGAGATGAGGACGATTTGGCTACATTTGACGAGAAGAAGTGATAGAATGATAGGACACATGAGACACCCAGGACTTGTTCAGTTAGTTTTCTGAGGGAAATGTAGGTGGTAAGAACGGTAGGGGTAGACCAAAGTATGAATATGACAAACAGAATAGATGTAGGATGTAGTAATTACGTAGAAATGAAAAGGTTAGCACAGAATAGGATGGGATTGAGATCTGCATCAAACCAATCTATGGACTGATGATCCAAGCAATGACAACATATTATTATTATGATTATTATTATTATGATTATTATTATTATTATTATTATTATTATTATTATTATTATTATTATTATTATTTATCAAGAAAAAATATTTGCCTTTCACAGGGAGCGGTTCGTGGATATTTGTGAAGGACGCTTCCCCAAAGGCGAAATGACCCTGATGAAGGATATTTCACTGTTGAAGTTGGGTGTGTCGGGAGAGTTCCTGTACAACAAGTTACAGGACATAGTTTGGGACGATGTACTCTCCAAGTACATCCTTCATGATGGGGTAAGAAAAACTATTTAATAATAATAATTGCCTCTATGGCGTCAACTCGAAAGACCTGCACTAGGCCTCTCCGGAGGCCACACGCATTTTTAAAATGATGATGATGTTAATAATAATAATAATAATAATAATAATAATAATAATAATAATAATAATAATAATAATAATAAAATAATAACTTAAGCAGGCATTATAAATGAGAAATGCGCTTACTCATTATGATTCCCTAGCAACCTCGAAAGGGATAATTAATTTCGGGTAGCTATTTCTAGCCGAGTGCCGTCCTTGTAAGGCAGACCCTCCGATGAGGGTCGGCGGCATCTGCCATGTGTAGATAACTGCATGTTATTGTGGCGGAGGATAGTGTTATGTGTGGTGGATGAGTTGCAGTGATGTTGGGGACAGCACAAATATCCGTCCCCCGGGCCATTGGAGTTAACCAATAAAGGTTAAAATCCCCGACCCGGCCGAGAATCGAACCCGTCCTTTAACATCTGATCGATGATCTCTTTAAGAGTCTTCATTTTAGGTGGAGATAGCCTATAAGGTGGAAACCTAACTGGGATCGAATCCGTAACCTCAATCTTGTGTTCAATAAGGTCAGTAACACCAAGAGTATCGGAAAATACATCTGGAAATGACTGACACAATTTACGAATACTCTCAGCCTGCTCCTCAGGTAGGTGTCTAAGGTCTAACAACATCTCATCCTGGGTAGGCGAAACAGATGAACATGACACAGAATTACATTTTAGCAATGGAATTTTACAATGTTGAGAAAATTTGAAAGTGCACGACTTGCTCGGAATGTCGAGCACTAGACCGGTATGAGACATGAAATCCACTCCCAATATAACGGAGCGAGACAAGTGTTTGGCCACAAATAATTTTATTTTCCAAGTGAATTTAGAAATCCGAATTTTGGCGAATAAGAAACCTAAAATTTCTAAGGGAGAGGAATTAGCCGAAACGCATTGGATCGAAGACGAACAATAATCAGAAAATTTACAAACGGACGTTAATTTAGAATACCAGAACAAACACTCCCAGAGTATAACAGAGCAGTGATCGGTTCACTATTCAATTCGATTTTGAGAAAAGGCACAAGTGCGCGGCTCTCCGCCGCAATCCTAAGGCATTCTTTTGCGCATTCAAATGATGGATTAGAAAATCCGTAATCCTTACCCGAGCGTCCGCTGGGTTTAACAGGGACTGAGCCTGGAAAAGATGAACACGCCGACTCAGCCGAAAGACACTAGTCACTTTCGATTATTAGGGTTCGCGGAGGTTGCACCAGAAGTTGAGCAGGAGGGGGTGCTATTGGTATTAGGACAATTTTTGGCGATATGAGTAAACGAGTCACATGTAAAACATCCTTGTGATGACCCTGCTCCATTCTTTGTCCCACTAGCTTTTATTACTGGGCACTTGTTACGGAGATGTTCCGTAGCACAACAAGCATAGCATTTGCGGGTGGTGAAAGTTCGGCGAGGTTGAGGCCGAAAATTACTAGAAGATGGAGGGAGTTCCTTAGCAACTCATAAGGTGTCGGCATACCTAACTCCTTCGGCGGAGACTGTCATAACATCTAATTCTGCAAAGGTTTGAGGGCGCGACGCGAAACACAGATATGACCTATAAGGTGGGGAAATGCCTTCAACAATCGTCTGCACGATTTGATCTTCAGGAAAATGAAGAGCGAAGACCCTGGTGTAAAACTTAACATCCTGGATGAAGTCTGCCAGATTTTCATCCAGTCGTTGTACTCTGAAATAGTACTTCTGTATTAGAGAGGACATTGCCCTAGCCGGAATGAAATTCGCCAGAAGGTGTGCATGGGAGTCTTCTATGGAAGATTGTTCAGCTATTGCTCTGACTATTTTGTCCGAGAGTACACCTATGGAGTAAGGGTAAATCATTTGAAGAATTTGAGAATGGGAGAGAGAAAACACTAGAGCGTGTTCTTGAAAATCAACTAAAAATCTTAAAAATGAGACGACATCGTTAGTAGAATTTACTGAAAATTTCGAAGTTCCCCTAAGCAACATAGCCAATGGATGAGGCAAACTGCTAAACCCAGGTGACATAGTAGGTAATGGCCTAGAAGGTTGAGAAGTCTCAGACACATTATTATTTAAAAAGAAAGGTGGAAATGATGTTCGACGATCAGGCTCGGTTTCCAGTTGGGCAGATGTTTGTTGAGTAGTTCCGGATTTTCTGCTTTCTACATATTTGGAAAAATCTTCCTCACTCACCATGTTTACCACAGTGGCTTGGTCGGTTTTGGGAGCAGCGGCTCCAGTTAACAACTGACTATAACTTTATTTGACATTTTTGATAGATGATCAACTAAATTACTCGACTCCATAGCAAGATCTTCTTTTAACTTGTGAGACTATAGGTCCCTGACTCTATTGTAAAAGTGAAACGATCTTGTCTGTACTCTCTTAAGTTGATTGGGAGATGGACCACTTACTTAAAAAAATACTACAGATGCTAGCTCAGTGGTGTTATCAGTGATCGTGGAGAGAGCCTCATCAATATCCTTCTCTCCCAAAGTTGGGATACTAATTGGTAATTCTAAAGATTCCTTAAGTTTGATTGTATCTGCCGCAACCGTGCCTCGAGATTGAACATTCCTGACAAGTAATTCATAAATTAATTCCTTGCGATCCGAATGCTATGTTCAGCCGTCAAAAAGGGCTTAATTGAGACCCATTCAACCACGCTCTGCTACCACTTGTTCCGGGGGTACCTGTGGAGCAGAAAGAGGTGAAAGAAGGTGCTGGGGTGAATGTGTCTAACTACGATATCAAAGTTAATTTAAAGCTTTAACAAAGGTTATATTTCTTTAGAATTTCAAAAATTAACAAATAACAACGTAACAGGTACAATTACCAATTTAGCAACAAGGCAAGGAAAATACAATGTAGTGAATTCTACAAGTCCTGGGCTTCAAGCCCCTCGCTTTACGATTCTTGAGCTACTAGCTCAAATTTACAAAAGAGCACACATTTAAACAAGGGCAGAAATCCCCTAATTTAAAGAGCACTTGCTCCCAAACTTACAACATCTAGCCTTCGAGAGGCATTCATAATCCTACAAATAAATTGTAAAAGAGCTAACAGGCTCTCAGTTTTCCAAGCCTACACAAGACAACGTCAACTTACAATTTCTGACCTCTCAAGGCACAACTTACAATTGGAAAATGATTATACAGGGGTATTTAATACCCAACCTACTGGGCCTTAATGGAAAAAGAATAACGGTCAAATAAATGGCCCGAACACAAAATGAATGGAGGCGTATACTTGCACTCCTAGATATGAACACGTAAAACCTAAGGGGCACTAGGCCGATGAAACGGGGTCTATTCCCAAACTACTGAGGTGACTAGTATAGAAATTACATTACCACGTTACAGAATGAAAAACAGTTATGAAACGTAGTCACCTCAAACCAAGATGAAAGGGAGCTCTAGAGGGTACATCACTCTCTATCCCCGATTTACAGTTAAAGATTTTATGAAGTTTTTACATTAGCCGGCAGAAAGTTACATTTTTAGAAAAGTAGGTTACATAGTTAATGATTCGGACCTTTCTCTGGGGTTAAACTGCGGAGTTAGCAAGAAAGAAGGATGTTATGTGGCCATTACCTTGTAGATGTACTGCTGACCGATGAAAGAGGCCGCCCGTCTCCTGCTTTAACACACACACTTAGAAAGATGATGATCAATTGGCCAAGAAACGAGAAAGGCCGCAGTTTATAAACCCTCAGGGAAGGTTCGAGATCATTCACGATTAATCAAGACACACCCTCTGAATTTTATTGGTAGGTTTCAAAAGTATCACTCAGAATCGGAGAAGAAGCCGGTGTTGGTGGAAAATTAATTACAGAAATTAGTGATTGGTTGGATTCAAAACTGGCGGAAAGAAAAGGTAAATATTGCCAACTCAAAAATAACTGAACATCAATTAGTAAAAAACTAGAAATACAAAACTTCTTCAAATTATAGGTTCTTTCACTTCGCACCAGGGAGCATGATCATAGTTTTAGTGGTGTCATCTGTGGAAGATTGTCCAAACTTCTTGATGAATGTCAAACAAAACAAGTAGAAATTCACACAGATTAGGAAACTGCATAATAACAAAATTACATAATATTTTAGTGGTGACATCTTCTGATTAAATTTTCTAAGTTGGGGTGGTTTCAGTTTCACTGTTTTACCAATAGAGGAGTTCATTTAGGCGCAGAATTTGAATGCGCGGCGTTGGGGTGTACCTCCCTGTACAATAATAATAATAATAATAATAATAATAATACAGATGAATGCTTGCAACGGGATTTGAACCGTTACAAATGGAGGACTGCCAATTTTATTGGCATACAAACCAAGATGAATGTGAACAAATTAAAGAATGAGAACTCTAACCAAGAAATAGTGAATTTGATTTCGGAATATGAGGAAGAGACAATGGCTTTCAATACCATAATATTTGATTACTGAGAGAAATTGGCTATTTCTTTTAATAAATATCAAGTATGTGATTGGACGACGCTATCTGAAACCCCAGATCCAAAGCATGATCCAAGGACCTTGGGTCAATTCTGGTCTTTGAAATTACAGACGCAATGATCTTTGAGGGAATAAAACCGAAACTAATTAATATCCATATCATTAAGACAGGTAAAATGAGTCTTTTAAATTTATTCTACAGGATTTCATTACTTGCGATCTATTGCGCAATACCTTCCTTTGTGTAGCGAGAACCCGCGGCAGAAGTCAAACCCACCTAGAGTCGGGCGGGGCTGCAATCGGGGATTCACCATGACGTAACTCGAGAGAAGACACCCCTTCCCCACGGCTAGGAGAATGAGGGGAAGCAAACTTTTTCGAAACGAAATATGGGAACAATCTTTAATTCAGACTAGCCAACTTAATTATCTACGATGTAAAAAGTAATGAAATCCGAATTCTGGAGTCGTCTCCCGACTTAAAAGAGATAACTATAACTGGGACATTTATTTAGAGTGTCTAATGCCCTCTTACTCGATAACTTCCAGATGTAGAAAGAATACTGTGTTGTTTCTGTGTGGAAAAGTACCGGGGCCATCTGTTTATTCTCAAGACACCTCCTTGACAAGGAGTTCACCCTAGCGTGGAAGGGGAAGCAAGACAAACTTTAATTAATTACAGGAGATCCTACGAAGAATAATCGTACGGTTATGTCTCAATCAAATCAGGTGAATACTGGTCACCTGATAGTCGTACTATTTGACCTCCAGTGTGCCGTGGATAGGCTTAATGCGGATTTGGAGTGGGATAAATTGTCTCCTTGTAAAAAGCACTGCCGAGGGCGAAGCGCTTCATTCGGACTCTCAGCTTACCGAGGGCGAAGCTATGTTTAGTTAAGCTCTCATTGATCCTTTGTTTAAGTGACTTAAAACTTAATTTTCAAGTGAAATATTGTACTTTATGTAAATATTGCATAGATTTGATAGACGTGACGCCAGTGATTAAACTTTAAAAAACAGTGACGTGTCGCGAACACTCAATACGATTCGTATTATTATTATTATTACGGCACTACTGTGTCGGGTAGTAACAAAGGTACGCGGAATCCGATACTGAACCGCGAATTACGAAGTAATATCCGAAATTGTGGCCGGACGTTCACGCTGAATGCAACTAAACCGATTTTGAAATAAATAGCGACGTGTTGTGTGCTCAGGAATTACTGCCAGCGGCTTCATCAACCAGGAATTATGGACTTCCAGCCTGAAGGAAGAATGGTACCATCAATGATTGCCTTGGTGGCAATGGGTCAGCAGTAAGACCTGCAATGGATCTCCCGAGCTGATCAAAGGTGTCGTAAAGTGATGGAGATGAGTATTTTTCATATTTATATGGTCTGATTAGAGGGGACGGGAATTATTTATGATAAGCTGACGCTATCATGTTAGGGATATACGTTTATTTAAATGCTGAAGTGCCGAAATGGGGCACGTAGCTTTAATTTCTTATTTAATTTAATTAATAACAGGTTAGAGTGATTTAATTGTAAATAATTGTGACAATAATCTAATAGATTTGCATGCGGTAGAAGATTTACTTAGTTTATTTTGGGAGACTTGTGGTCAGTTAATGCGTCAGGAGACTAGTATTTTAGTAAATTCTGGGTAATTCAAGCTAGGCTGTAGTTGATCCTGTGTCAATAAATGCATGACTGATAAATAATATAAGTATGCTACGTGAGGCCCCAGAGTCACGAGAAATGTATATGGAAGTGATGCCCCAGGCCTCCTTTGAAATATTTAGCTAGGGAGTGTTACAATTTAAGCTGGATTATTTGATCATGTTTATCATAATTTACTTACAATTTAATTGAGCTAATTACCTTGTGAATATTTGAGTTAATTACCGTGTGAATATTTAATTGAGTTAATTACCGTGTGAATATTTAATTGAGTTAATTACCGTGTGGAAATTTAATTGAGTTAATTACCGTGTGAATATTTAATTGAGTTAATTACCGTGTGGAAATTTAATTGAGTTAGTTACCGTGTGAAAATTTAATTGAGTTAATTACCGTATGAATATTTAATTGGGTTAATCATTGTGCGAATATTTAATTGGAAGTTAATTACAGTGTGAATATTTGATTGAGCTGATTAGCGTGTGAATATTTCATTCATTATTGTATTACCGTGTGACGATTTAATTAGAAATTAATTGTGTTAATCATAAATTTATTAGGGTTTAATTATGAATTAATTGCCGCTGGGTTATTTAATTACATCTTAATTACGAGGTAGTTCGGTGTGATCACTCAGTATGATCTAATTACCAGGTAAATCACGTAGGAAGGTAGCGTAATGATAAAACCAACAATAATAATAACAATTGTGATGATGGTAATCATACAAATATTGGTATCATAAAAACCGGTGTCGTGTTGAAAGATAGGTGAGATGTTTGAAGTCATGATTGGGCCATGAAAAATATGTGTTCAATCGAGGTGATTCATTTGACGCCGATGCAATTATTAATGACGGATAGGCCTCAGTTTATTGTGAACGTACCTCGGGAGAGGTGATTTGTTTAAAGAAATGGCTTGTTATGCCTGTGCAGGGCAAGGCCATTGACCACCCGTGGTAGGGGGTTGAGGCGCTTGACCTTGCAAACAGACGTGTTTTTGTGTGTGTGTCCGCCCATTTAAGAGGGGAGCTTTGAGCTAAGAAAACAAGGCCTGTAGGAATCGGCTAATAATGGGAAATATTCAACACGTCAGAATGAAGTATTCGTTAATAAATGACACGGTGATTGGTACTAGTATTTGTTAGATTACTCTTGTTACTCATTTGAGTATAATTTAACTAGGGATTTCAGTATCCTACTTTCATCCCAAGGGGTTGTCAGTTCAGTTCCCTAAGCCGGCATTGGTGTTCCACAATGCTAAAATGAAGAATGGGGTGCCTCACGTATTCATTGTATAATAATGTGATTCTCTATGTTGTTTTATGTAACATGTTGTGACTATAATTAGCGTCGGCGATGGTTCTAATCCATCGGCGCGGTGAATTGCATTCCACTGACGGTCGGTTTAAATCCGGGTGTTTGTTCCACATTTGTATAATTTCTTTCATGTTATTACGTTGGGAAAAATTTTTGTGTTTTTTTAGAATAGGGGTCGTTCAGACTTGTTGCAGGAATGTTCATTTCATTTGTCAATAATGTCATATAGCCTGAGTGTTTTTGGTAAATGTTTCCGTTCGTATCACGTCACGGCAAATCGCTTTGCGATAAACAATACTCGGATCTATCACACACGACTACAAGTCGATAATAAACCACAACAATTGTTAATAATTAATGTAATTCATTTGTGAATAAAGATGCGTCATTCCCATCGTCATCAAGGTCTAATAAACCGCTTGTATTCATTTGAACTTGAATTTGATTGTGTTCTCATTGTAGTTAAGTATGCTCCGTTTCTCCTACCCTGTATGCCATTAAGATAATGTTCGATAAGCGCCTATTTTATTATATTTTCAACCCGTTAACGCCCTGTAGATATTTGCCGGAGCCTTTTTGGGTAGGGGCGGGTACAATACATAACTGAAAATTCTGTGAAGATTTCAGGTGACAAATGTTTTCAGCAAATATGTGCATCTGAAGAGCTGTTTAGGAACTAAGCGTGACTCGGAAGAATGGAAGTCTAAACACTCCGTGGAAGAAATGTGGATTTACTTACTTATGGAAACCGAAATTACTAAACGCAAATTCCAACTGCTAAAATTATGCAAGTATTTGTTTTCTATCCCCGCACACAACGCCACTGTGGAAAGAGTATTTTCGTTGATGTCGTCCCAGTGGACTGATGAAAGAAATCGACTGCTGCCGGGGACTGTGGAGTCAATCTTACAGTGCCAGTTTAACTACAAGCTGACTTGCATGGAGTTTTATAAATACGTAAAAGGGGAAAAGAGACTTGCTGGAAAAGGCGAAATCTTCCGAAAAATATGGTGTACCAACTAATTCTGCCGCAACAAGTTCGATGTAATTGTGTTCTAAATAAAAAGTAATGATATGAATTATTTTTTTAAACTTCATTTCTACAACCCCATCTCACAGTGTTCCGACGAGGTCCCAGCTAGATATGGCAATCTTACGTAAGCCCCAGTTAGAGGATGATTCTAGTGCATGGGGACCTCACCAGGATTACTTGATATGAGAACTGGAGAAGGTCCAAAGGAAAGCAGCTCGATTTGTTCTGTCTGATTTCTGACAAAAGAGTAGCGTTACAAAAATGTTGCAAAATTTGGGCTAGAAAGACTTGGGAGAAAGGGGACGAGCTGCTCGACCAAGTGATATGTTCCGAGCTGTCAGTGGAGAGATGGCGTGGAATGACATTAGTAGAGGAAAACGTTTGAGTGGTGTCTTTAAAAGTAGGAATGATCACAAATAAAGGTAAAGTTGGATTTCAAGAGGACAAACTGGTGCAAACATTCGTTTATAGGAAGGGGAGTTTGGGATTGTAATAACCAAGGAAGATGCTCAATAAATTTCCAATTTCTGTGAAATCATTAAAAAAAAGGCTAGTAAAACAACAGATAGATAATCGGCCACCTGGGCAACTGCCCTAAATGCAGATCAGGATTGATTGATTGATTTATTGATTGATTGATTGATTGATTGATTGATTGATTGATTGATTGATTGATTGATTGATTGATTGATTGAGAGGAGTTAGGCAGTGGCGGGTGGTGGTATCCGAAACGGTGTTGCACCAAAGTTTTCAATGTCACATTTTTATATAAGAAGTTTACAGAAATAACAAGAATCTCCATTATCGTTAAGTAATGAACTACATTCCTACTAAAACTGAAATATATCTGGCAATTACAACACAGGAAATAAGAGGCTAATTATACACTGTAACTACAGTTACTCTTAATAGTGTTGTTTTTGGCTTTACGTCCGACTAACTACTTTTTTACGGTTTTCGGAGACGCCGAGGTGCCGGAATGTAGTCCACAGGAGGTCTTTTACATGCCAGTAAATCTACTGACACAAGACTGACGTATTTGAGCACCTTCAAATACCACCGGAAGGCTAGTGCCTCAACCGTCTGAGCCACGCAGCCTGGCACCGTTATTCTTGCCTCACTTGAATTGAAAATTTGCCCTCCTGTTTTTCATTGAAGCAAGATGTTGATAATATTGTGGATGGTCAGATATGACGTGGATAAGAAATTACTGAGCGAGTTGGCCGTGCGGTTAGGGTCGCGAAACTGTGAGCTTGCATTCGGGAGATAGTGGGTTCGAACACCACTGTCGGAGATCCTGAAAATGGTTTCCCGTGGTTTCCCATTTTCACACAAGCAAATGCTGCGGCTGTGCCTTAATTAAAGCCACGGCCGCTTCCTTGTCACTCCTAGCCCTTTCCCATCCCATCGTCGCCCTAAGACCTATCTGCGTCGGTGCAACGTCAATCAAAAATTGTATAAAAAATGGAAATGAAATGATCTTTGCGATAGGAGAGAAAGTAATCTCCGCAGAGTGGCGCAATCTAACGGGGATATATGGTACTGTTTTTCGATAGGAGACTTGCTAGTCTCGAGCAACTCCCCAAGACCGATACTGGCGAGCATGCTACCCGATGCTGTACAGGATTAGGCTCGTCCCTGCTGAAGTATTTTTATTCAACAAATGCTATTTGTTCGGGGCGTCGACCCATGTGGATCTTTTGCTCCTACTGGCATCATATTGTATGTATCTGCGTGTAATTGGAATGGCGGTAGTGTGGCATGTTGTGTGTGAGGAAAGGAAAATTAAGGACGTCACAAACACCCAGTCCCCAGGACTAGGATATTAATCTTTACAATTAAAAACCCCTGACCCGGGCGGGAATCGAACCCGGGGCCGCCGGGTGACAGGCGGACGCGTTGCCCCATACACCGCGGGGCCGGACCTGCTGAAGTATACTGCGCCGCGCTGTCCGCTAGGGAGTTGCAAACCCCCTGAGTTTGATTCGAAGCCGGCAGCTTTTATTGGTCCGTTACGAAGCATTAGTACAGCGAACGACCAAAGATGGTCGAATTTAATATGTTTTAGAATATATGTTAGGTTTATTAAACTAAAACATTAGAAGAAAGTACGACAAAAAGTGTAAAATTATTGGGAGTTGTGCAACATTGCAACAATACCACGCACCGCCCCTGGAGTTAGGGATTGGAATAATTTATCAAGAGAGATGTTTGATAAGTTTCCAACTTCTCTGAAATCATTTAAGAACAGAGAAGGTAAAGAACTGATACGGAATCTGCCACCTGGACGACTGTTCTTAATGCATATCAGTGGTGACTGACTGATAATATTTGAACCTCTTGGTGGCAATCATATCTGTTGCCGTGGCTTTCTCTGTGTTGTGGCTGGCAGGCAAAGTTTTGAAATTGAGCAGTTAGCATCTCTGTTTCTTGTCTTGTCCTATTGGTTGAAAGTAAAGGACTGTATGTATATGATGTCGCATATGCCTTGCTCCAGAGTTCGCTTACCTAATGGCTTGGTAATTCTGTTACCAAATCCCAAAACTGGTAATATACAAGGGCGCATCAAATAAAAACGGAACAGGGGTTCAACAAGGTTTATTTCAAAAGTTACACAAGCACTTGCCCCACTGTTTCACCAAGCGGTGAATACGCAGTTCGTAGAACTCACTTTGGCTGAGATTAGAATCAGTTGCTAACATTATCCATGACTTTATTGTCCGCGTAAAAGCGCCAACCATTCAGTACCCTTCAAATCGCAATTAGCAACGTGGAATTGAAGTAAAGAAAACTCCAAACGAGAAGGAAATTATGGGCAATTCGTCCTGGTATTTATGGATGTCCTAAGAAGGAAAAATTATTTTTTTAAAGAAAGAATTTATTAACAAAAGAAAAATCTCATTCGAAGGACGTGTAATTCCACTAGTACATGTATATTCCTTGCAAGTGCTGGAGTTTCAGAAAAAAATGTTTGCTTCGTTGTTGAATTTTACGGCAAGATATAGATAGTCCTGAGTGTATGGAGAACTATCGATATCGTTTAAATGATAAACACAAGTGGTCCACAGAAAACGGCAATTTTTCAACCTAATTCTGGAAGAGCATTGTGACTTCTCGCTTTTCATCCGCCAATACTCAATTAGCTCTCCGTCATTTCTCTTCGGACAGATCCATTACATTCACAATTTTCGTCCAGAACAATTCTCTATATCATCAACCTTCTGTCTTGATCCCATATTTTTCTATATGTTTATGAATTTCTCCCTGCCGTGAAAAATGTGAATTTCTATTCTTCTGAAACGTAAGGATCTTGTTTGTTAAAACATCCTGGTCCCTAATACCATATTGGTCTATGGAATACCGTACTCCTCTTTTTCAGAATTTCCGTATACCTCTTGGATTGGTCTCATGTGGAGTGCACTGTTGCTTTTTTGAGTCTCAGGACCTTCCTTTGAAACTTCTACTCTTTTATTTCCAAGGAAACCACTCTTGATATCGTCCCTTCTGTGTAGAGCACTCTTCTTTTACTACAGTATTGTAATGTCTGGTTTCGATCTGATAAGTGAGGGATTTAGATGTATATATCTTCAGATATTACCTGAATACTACATCCATCTATCCTTCTCTTCATTTCTTCGGAAATGGCATTTTCATTGATAATCGGAGTCAGAAGTTAATCTGGGAACTTGAAGTTTTGGTTATTTTAATATCACATTGTTTGGTCTTTATTGTCGGGAGTCGATCTTTGGCATCTGTGTTCGTGAACTCTGTCTTTTGAAACGACGTTCGTACTTTCTTATCTGATGTTTCCTCAGGACTTAGATCCATTTGATAGCAATTTTTAAGATCATTCTGAAGACCACTACGCTATCCGCAAATATTAGATGGTCTGATTCTGTTCGAACTGGTGCATTGACTCATTTCTTAGCGGCATTCTCTGAGAGTCTTCTTTAAAACGCAATTGGACAGAACGGGAGACAAGTCATCTCCTTATCTTACGTTGTTTTTTTATTTCAAAGGGTTCTGATAGTCTTCTTAAGAATTTAACTTGTTCGTTAATGTCTGTCGTATTAGAGTTGTCTTTTGAAAGTCCACAAACGTCATGATCACATTCCCATCCGTCGATAGTGTCTGGACTTTGATAACTCTTGATGTATGAAGATCTGTACCGCACATGATCGCCCTTTCCACTTGGTACTCACAAAGCTGTTTATGTAATTCTTTATTCTATGATTGGATGGTATATTTTACGTTACCTGTATAAATGTGTGTCTCTGTAGTTAATGACGTTCGTTTAGTACCCTTTCTTGTGTACAGGATAGATTATTATTATTCAGCGTATGATACTATACAACATAAAAATATTAAAAAGAGCAGATTATCGCCGCCTATCCGTCTGGGATCTCCGTTAACAGAGGCTCTCGAACTATTCCAATAGATATTCTCCTACGTACTTAAGCAGTTATGCAATGATTGAATCTTTACCTTCCGTTTTGTGTTTTTAAGGCTATATATATATTTCCATTTCTTATTATTCTGCTTCATTTCGGCCGGCTGCGGACCATGTTATTTCAACCGTTTGCATCTTTGAACTTTAATTCCACCCCAGCATTCCCGCATTCGCTGTCTGCGAGCCTCCTTTCTGTCATCAGTCCACTTCTTGCCTGTTTTCAACTTTGGCTTTTCTTGGAATCGCTCCACACACTGTACTCCGCTCCAGTGCACTTCATGACAATCCACACACACACACACTCACACACTCACACACAGTACTCCTGTCCGTTGTACTCCATGGCAGTACACACACAGTACTCCTTTCCGTTGTATACTCACAGTACTCAGTACTCTATGGCAGTACACACACAGTACTCCTCTCTGTTGTACACTCACAGTACTCAGTACTCCGTGGCAGTACACTCACTCACACACCTTCCGTATTCCACGGCAGTCTTCTTCACTACGGCATTCATTCTGACTGGCTGCCTAGCAGCCGAGATGGGTCCCGAAAGTGAGACGTGGCCAGAGTTCTCTGGATAGTGAATATTCTGGGCTAGTGATCGAGGTCCTTCTCGTCACGTTAGAGCCAGACCAGCATATCCCACTGCCAACTCCTCCTTCCTGCTGTAAATATGCAGTGGTGGACCAATAGCCCAGCTGTGACGTCGATGGGTCCCGGGTGGTGCCAGAACGTCTCGCTCCTCCCACTCTGCAATCAGCATATCGGCTAACCCACCACATTATTATTATTATTATTATTATTATTATTATTATTATTATTATTATTATTATTATTATTATTATTATTGTACCGGGCGGTACACCTCCACGCCGCTAATTTAAAATTTGCGCCAATTGAAACTCCTCTGCTGGAGGAAGTCTGAACTTTATCTACGGTATTAATTTTCAAGTTTCTCAGAAGATGTCACTACTTGGAAATTTTGGAGTTTTTGAACGGTGTCACTTTTGATGTATTTTTGTTTTACCTGTAGTAAGAAGTGTGAACTTTCTCTTCTAGAGGACACTACTGAAAAACTACAATGGTGCACCCTAGTGCGATGTGAAAGAACTGTTTTTTGGAGAAATTTTTATTTCAAAAGTTTGTTTCTTGTTAAATTTCTTTCTGTTATTGTTTAAGTTGGCTGCATACCCCTCTCTTTCCCCTTGTTTTGTATTTAGCCAATCCCGAATTTCTTTAATTTATTTCTGACCAATCTGATGTATCTTCCCCCAACTTGAATATGCTGCTAATCCCTAACCAATAAAGTTTTGGTGGGAGGGTGTTCTCATTCCAAAAACGCCTCGAACTTTCCGCGAGAGTATATAAACTGCTGATTTTTGGGTCTCTGCGCCACTTCTGTTCCATCTTTTAGTGTGTAAAGTACATAGCAGGGGGCGGGAAGCGCCTCTTTCTTCGGCAGCAGTCAACAACAAGGTAATGGCCGATTAATAACTTCTTTCCTTGCTAGCTCAGCAGTTTAACTCTCGGGGCGGGTCCGAAGTTTTTCCATAATGTAACCTTCCTTAAAATGTAAAGACACTTAGTATCTATTCTATCTTTTAAACTGCATATCGGGATAGAGAGTGCTTAACCCTCTCGAGCTCCCACTCATAGTGTTTTGAGGTGAACTTATTTTTTCTCAACCTATTCTTCTTTAACGTAATGTAAATTGTTCCTTTCTAAAGTCACCTCTTTAGTATGGGATTAGCCCTTGCATTAATGGCCTAGTGCCAAGTAGGTTTTAAACAAATGTATTAGGAGTGCAGGTCGCCTCCTCTCAATTGATTATTTTTGAGGTCATGTAATTAACCTTTTTCTCACTTAATAGGCCTCAGTAGGTTGGGTATTTTGCCCCTGTGTCTATGTCCTTAGAGGACAACTTGAAGGTAGAGTTTGGTGTGGCCTTTGATAGGCTTAAAGTTGAGAGCGGGTGGCTCTTTCCTTGAAAATTGATGGTTGTATGCCTCGTGGAGGCTTTATGGTGTAATTTTGGAGCAAGTGCTCCTGGGCATGAATGGGGTTTTCTGCCCCTCTGTGAAAAACTTATTTTGGAGTAAAGTTGGGCTAATTGCCCTAGAAGTGTGAATTCGGGGCTCGAAGCCCAAATTCTGTAAATACTGTAATCGCACCTTTGTTGCCTTGCTACTCTGTACCTGCCATGCTTGTTATTTCTTAATTTTGAAAAGAAAATATAACCTTGTTAAATTTTAAATTCACTTTAATTTCGTAGCCTGAGACCTGTTCACCCCCCGCACCTTCTTTCACCTCTACCTACCACAAAACACGGTAACAAGTGGTAGCAGAGCGTGGTTGAATGGGTCTCAATTTAGCCCCTTTTGACGGTTAAACATTGCTTTGATTCAAACTCTAACAATTTTCTCAGTTGCTGGAATTTTTGATCTTTCCTGTTTCAAAATTGTTCTGTCATCATGCCCGGCCCTCGCGATGTTCTCCATCTTAACTATTTGCGCAAGGAGGAGTTGATCTATGAGTTAACTATCCGAAATGTGCAATCTGGAGGCACGGTTGCGATAGACACCAACAAGCTTAGTGAGTCCCTTGATTTGCCCATTTCCATCCCCAATTTGGGAGAGAAAGAAATTGACGACTCTCTTTCCACGATCACCGAGAATACTACTGGGCTAGCATCGGTAGTTAGTTTTTTTGACGAAAATGATCCTTCTCCTAATCAAATTAAGCGTGTGCAAGCCAGGCTATATAATTTTTCAAATAGAGTTAACGATCTGTTGTCTCTGAAGTTGAATGACGTTCAGAGGAAGGAAGCTAGTACGTTGCTTGAAAGTATTTCTGAATTATCTAGTAAGGTCACTCAATTGTTAACTGGGGAAGTTCCTCCCAAAATTGATCAACCCACCACGATGAATGTAGGTAGCGAGGAAGAGCCTCCTAAGGGAGAAGTCAATAGGATAACCGTTGCAGCTCAAACTATCTCTGCCCCATTGGACAACGAGTCTGAACGCCGTGCATCGTTGAATAATATACGTTCTGAATTAACTTCCTTGCCACTGAAACCTTTACCTACTATGTCACCCGGGTTTAGCAGCTTGCCTCATCCATTGGCAATGTTGCTCAGAGGTATCTCTAAGTTTTCCGTTAATACCACCAGTGAAGTAATTTCATTTTTAAGATTTTTAGTTGAATTTCAGGATCATGCCCTTGTGTTTTCTCTTTCCCCATGTCAGATTTTGCAAATCATCTATCCCTATGCAATTGGTATTCTCTCAGACAAAATAGTAAGAGCCATTGCCGAGCAATCATCTATTGAGGATTTCCACGCCCACTTGCTAGCTAACTTCATCCCCGCTAGGGCCAGGTCCTCCCTTATTCAGAAGTACTATTATCGTGTACAGCGTTTGGATGAAAACTTGGCAGACTTCATCCAAGATATTAAATTCTATACTAGGGTGTTTGCTCTTCATTTTCCTGAAGATCAGATTGTACAGGCTATTGTAGAAGGAATTTCACCATCCTATAGGTCATATTTGTGTTTCGCGGCGTGCCCGCAAACCTTCTCTGAACTTGAAGCATTGGCCGTCTCAGCGGAAGGAGTTAGATACGCCGATTCTTTGCGTGTCGCGAAAGAACCCCCTCCTTCTTTTGGTAATCCTCGGCCTCCTCCTCGCCGACCAGTCACACCTCGTAAATGCTATGCTTGCGGGTCGCCCGACCATCTTCGGAACAAGTGCCCATTGCTCAAGTCTAGTGGGACAAGGAATGGAGCGGGTTCATCACAAGGCTGTTTTAAATGTGGGGCTTTCTCACATATCGCCAAGAATTGTCCGAATTCGAATAGCACTCCCTCCTGCTCAACTTCAGGTGCAACTTCCAACAACAATCAAAAGTGACTAGTGGCTTCGGCTGAGTCGACTAATCCATCTTCCCGAGGCTCAGCCCCTGGCAAACAGGTCGTAAATTCAGGGAATGTTCAATCTGCAAATCTATCTTTTGAATGCCCCAAAGAGTGTCTTAGGATTGCGGCGGATACCCCCGCACCGGTCCCTTTCCTCAAACTTCAGTTAAATAATGAACCTGTAACTGCTCTTTTAGATTCAGGCAGTGTTTGTTCGATTATTTCGGCTGAATGGTATTCTAAATTGAAATCTGTTTGTAAACTACCTGACTATGACTCATCTCCTGTTCAATATGTTTCGGCTAATTCATCTCCATTGAAAATTCTAGGTTCTGTAAATGTCAAAATTCGTATTTTTAAATTTACATGGAAAATCAAATTGTTTGTGGCTAAGCACCTGTCTTGCCCCACCATATTGGGAGCTGACTTTATTTCTCACACTGGTCTTGTGGTCGATCTTCAGAGTAAGTCGTGCACATTCAAATTTGCGTCCAATTGTAAAATCCCCTTGTTAAAGTGTAATTCTGTATCATGTTCATCTATTTCGCCTACCCAGGATGAGATGTTGTTAGACCTTAGACATCTACCTGAGGAGCAGGCTGATAGTATTCGTAAATTATGTCAGTCATTTCCAGAGGTGTTCTCTGATACTCTTGGTGTTACTGACCTTATCGAATACAAAATTGAGGTCACGGATTCAATTCCTGTCCGTTTTCCACCTTATAGGCTATCTCCACCTAAAATGAAGGCTCTGAAAGAAATCATCGATCAGATGTTGAAGGATGGTATTATTAGGCCCTCTAAATCGGCGTATTCGTCACCTATTTTTCTAGTCCCGAAACCCCAAGGGGGCTTCAGGCCTGTCATTGATTATAGGGCTCTCAATCGGAAGGTGGTGTTACAATCTGTGCCCCTTCCTGACCTTCATTCTTGTTTTTCATGGTTCCGTAAGGCCAAGTTCTTCACCATCTTGGATTTGAATCAAGCCTACAATCAAATTCCCCTTGCGGAAGAGTCTAAACATCTTACAGCTTTTGCCACGGACTGGAATTTATACGAATACAACCGCGTGCCTTTCGGGCTCCCCACGGGAGCAGCTGTACTCACTAGGCTGCTAGATAGGGTCTTATCTGACATCAAATTTGAGTACTTTTATCACTACTTGGATGATGTCGTATTTTCGGAGACTTTTGAAGAACATCTAGATCATCTGCGAGAAGTTCTCAATCGCCTTCGTAAGGCTGGGTTAACTGTTAAGTTGTCCAAGGTTGCCTTTGCTAAGCCCTCTATGTCATTCCTAGGGCATATTGTGTCACCTGATGGTGTTGCAGTCGATCATTCGAGAACACAGGCCATCCGTGATTTTAAACCCCCTAAGGACATCAAAGGTATCGCCAGGTTCATTGGTATGGTGAATTTCTTCAGGAAGTTTATTCCTAACTTCGCTAATAGAGCGGCGCCCTTGAACCTTCTTCGTAGGAAAGGCATCAAATTCGAGTGGGGACCTTCTCAACAAGCCGCTTTTGAAGATCTTAAATTAGCTCTTTGTAATGCCCCTGTACTTGCTATGCCTGATTTCTCGAAGAAATTCATCGTCCAAACTGACGCGTCGTCGTCAGCAGTTGCTGCAGTCCTTCTTCAAGAGACTGAACTAGGGAGGCGACCCGTCGCCTATGCATCTAGGACTCTATCGGCTCAAGAAGCCAAGTATTCTATCTATGAGCTCGAAGGGTTGGCAGTCTTATTTGCCTTAGAAAAATTCCGTCTCTATCTGGAACATGTCAAATTCGACCTGGAGACAGATAATCAAACCTTAAGCTGGGTCTTAGGGAGACCGCGTCGTACTGGTCGTATAGCCCGTTGGGCCATCCGTATTTCTGCCTGCCAATTCGATGTCCGGCATATCAGAGGTACCGAAAATGTTGTTGCTGATGGACTCAGCCGTATGTTTTCCAACGACGTCGAGACCCATGAACCGGTCGACAGTTCATCACCTCCCGAGTCCATACTATCTGGTGTTAATGCCATCTTAACAGATGCTCCCATGCTCTTTAGGGATATCGAGCAATACCAACGTGAAGATCCGACGCTGGCTCCGATAATGGAAACCCTTTCTTCTGGGGAACATGTTGTCCCTTATGTTCTGAGGAATGGTGTTCTATGTTGCCCTTCGAGGCATGATAAGATGATGAAGGTTGTCGTTCCAGCTGTCCTTGTGCCTATGATCTTCAAGTACTATCATGAGACCCCATTAGGCGGGCATCTTGGTATCTTTAAAACTCGTGAAAAGATTCGTGAAAGGTTCATCTGGAAGGGTATGGACGGTGAAATCCGTGAACTAGTAAAATCTTGTAAATCTTGTTTGCTCAGTAAACCCACCATGTCCACCAAGGTAGGCAGGCCTTTTGTCTTCGCATCAAGCGTCGCGCCCCATGGAACGCCTGTATATTGATTATGTAGGACCCTTCCCCCAGTTAAAGGGAAATGCCAACAAGTTCATCTTTGTATGCGTAGATGGTTTTACAAGATTTTCCTGGTTATTCCCGACTAAGCTGGCTACCGCTCAGTCCACCATTACTTGCTTAAATTCTATTTTTGCTTCTTTTGGTCCGTGCCAATACATTGTGTCTGATAATGCTAAGGCGTTTACATCAAATCTTTTTCGTAAATTCTGTTTTGACTTGTCCATCTCTCATGTGACGACGTCGGCTTATTACCCTCAACCATCTCTGGCTGAACGGGTTAATCGTAATCTCAGGTCCGCGCTTATTGCCTATCATCATGAAGATCATTCTAGGTGGGACACGTCCCTGCATTGGTTAGCTTTTGCTTTGAATTCGGCGGTTCATGAATCTCACAAGTTTACTCCAGCTTCTTTGATGTTCAAGTTCGTTCCCAACACGCCGCTCTCTAACCTCTGGTCTCTGAGTGACATTCTACCTGAGACAATAGATCCGGACAACATTAAAGATCTTTGGAAGAAGGCTAAAGCCAATCTTAAAGTGTCTCATGAAAAGGTTAGGGAAAGGTATGATCGTGGACGGAGACCCACCCATTTGAAGGTAGGTGACCAGGTAATGGTCAAGAAATTTGTTCCCGCGGGCAAGCTTGCCCCCAGATTTTATGGGCCGTGTGTCATTCTCGATTTCCTTACGCCGGTTACGTTGTTATTAAGCAATCCAGCCACCGAGAGGATATTTAGGGTTCACCTGTCGCAGGTGAAACCCGTATAATTTCTGTGCTAACTTGCCTCATATTATCTTGAAAGGAATATGAAGGTTATATTTTTTTGAGTTTTCACTTTTGAGGCATTCTGCCCCTTCTATAATATTTTGTTTCATATGTAAGCATTTTTGTAAAACCTTCCCCGAACCGTTAAACTGCCATCCTGTCGTTGCCACGGCCATTACCACGCTCCCGTCTCCTGCTCCACTACACACAGTGGCTCGCATCTGAAATGAATTGCTGCACGCCGCTGGCCCCTCAATCTCCACCATGAATGTACCCTACTATTATTCTGGTCCAACAAAAATTCTGCCGCCTAGCTTTAATGTTTCAGTGCCCCCGCAGCCGCGCGGCGCTGTGCCGCGACTGGGATAGAGGAAGGGCCCCCTCGACACCAGCGAGGACGACATGTGCACGGCGAGCCGGAGCTCTCCTCCCGGCCAAGGCTGATGTGCGGCGCACGACCTGCTACTGGCCCGCAGCCTGTATATGTTCACCGCGGGCGCGGCGTGCTTCAACACCTCTGCTCCCCTCATAGTGCGGGCGAGCGATATCTCAGGGTACTTGAGGGGCCCGGGCGGCCTCCTCTGAACGCAAGCAGTGGCGGCTGGTCTGGCCGTTAAAATCATCAACGTTTGAAGTACATATCCAGCTATATGGACATTCCAGTTCAACCTTACTACCTTTTCTTGGGTATCCTACTGCAATATTTGGTGGACTTAGAAAATTTTCCTCAACTTTAAAAACTAAAGTTTTCCTTCTGAATTCAACTTCTACAAACATAAAGACATTACTTCACCAGTTACTACAAAAATTTTGAAACTAAATCAAACCAAATTAAGAAAATTTTATAAATGCTTCTGCAATTAATCTCCATATCAGCATCATAACTTGGACCTGGTTTTCAAACAAATTTCATGTGTCACCCCTGGAGGAACTTTTGGGGGGGGGGGAGGTCTGTACCGGGCGGTACACCTCCACTCCGCTAATTTAAAATTTGCGCCAATTGAAACTCCTCTGCTGGAGGAAGTCTGAACTTTATCTACGGTATTAATTTTCAAGTTTCTCAGAAGATGTCACTACTTGGAAATTTTGGAGTTTTTGAACTGTGTCACTTTTGATGTATTTTTGTTTTACCTGTAGTAAGAAGTGTGAACTTTCTCTTCTAGAGGACACTACTGAAAAACTACAATGGTGCACCCTAGTGCGATGTGAAAGAACTGTTTTTTGGAGAAATTTTTATTTCAAAAGTTTGTTTCTTGTTAAATTTCTTTCTGTTATTGTTTAAGTTGGCTGTATACCCCTCTCTTTCCCCTTGTTTTGTATTTAGCCAATCCCGAATTTCTTTAATTTATTTCTGACCAATCTGATGTATCTTCCCCCAACTTGAATATGCTGCTAATCCCTAACCAATAAAGTTTTGGTGGGAGGGTGTTCTCATTCCAAAAACGCCTCGAACTTTCCGCGAGAGTATATAAACTGCTGATTTTTGGGTCTCTGTGCCACTTCTGTTCCATCTTTTAGTGTGTAAAGTACATAGCAGGGGGTGGGAAGCGCCTCTTTCTTCGGCAGCAGTCAACAACAAGGTAATGGCCGATTAATAACTTCTTTCCTTGCTAGCTCAGCAGTTTAACTCTCGGGGCGGGTCCGAAGTTTTTCCATAATGTAACCTTCCTTAAAATGTAAAGACACTTAGTATCTATTCTATCTTTTAAACTGCATATCGGGATAGAGAGTGCTTAACCCTCTCGAGCTCCCACTCATAGTGTTTTGAGGTGAACTTATTTTTTCTCAACCTATTCTTCTTTAACGTAATGTAAATTGTTCCTTTCTAAAGTCACCTCTTTAGTATGGGATTAGCCCTTGCATTAATGGCCTAGTGCCAAGTAGGTTTTAAACAAATGTATTAGGAGTGCAGGTCGCCTCCTCTCAATTGGTTATTTTTGAGGTCATGTAATTAACCTTTTTCTCACTTAATAGGCCTCAGTAGGTTGGGTATTTTGCCCCTGTGTCTATGTCCTTAGAGGACAACTTGAAGGTGGAGTTTGGTGTGGCCTTTGATAGGCTTAAAGTTGAGAGCGGGTGGCTCTTTCCTTGAAAATTGATGGTTGTATGCCTCGTGGAGGCTTTATGGTGTAATTTTGGAGCAAGTGCTCCTGGGCATGAATGGGGTTTTCTGCCCCTCTGTGAAAAACTTTTTTGGAGTAAAGTTGGGCTAATTGCCCTAGAAGTGTGAATTCGGGGCTCGAAGCCCAAATTCTGTAAATACTGTAATCGCACCTTTGTTGCCTTGCTACTCTGTACCTGCCATGCTTGTTATTTCTTAATTTTGAAAAGAAAATATAACCTTGTTAAATTTTAAATTCACTTTAATTTCGTAGCCTGAGACCTGTTCACCCCCCGCACCTTCTTTCACCTCTACCTACCACAAAACACGGTAACAATTATTATTATTATTATTATTATTATTATTATTATTATTATTATTATTATTATTATTATTATTATTATTATTATTATTATTATTCGAAGGTCGATTTTCATTTTCGATATAATTCAAGGGTCAGAACATAACGATACTCTTGTTTGTAGCTCTTGGATTACGTGCAGTGCTTCACTGGACCTAATATAATGGCGATGCACTCCATGCTCATCAACAAGCCACCTGACTCCGGCAAAATGACGTCACAGCACCCTCTGCATCAGGTAAGAACAAGTCTCCTTTGATGAGTACCTAATTTTTATGGATTCGCTTCCAAATCTCTCGCCTCTCCTTCTTTACTACCCTTACTGGACGTGAAAAGTAATCACAATTAATACGTTCATTTTTCACTTCTTTGAATAGAATAAGCTTTTCTGAATCAAAAAATGTGTAATATGTGTATGTTCCTGTAACAGAAATGTTTTGTTGGACCATACTATATGGTGTATCAGAACTATGCCGAGAACAAAATCAGGGATGCTCTCCGTGGTATGTTAAGAACGATGGTGCAATCGGATTGACTAAAAATAATAATATTTTCGAGAAAATGAGGTTACTTTGTTACTTCCGGGCGCGTGATTCAAATTAACGAACTCGCCGTATCTGCTATGCCAAGGCACAAGCACTGCCTTCGTGATGAACAGGCGAGCGCGGGAAAGCAATCAGCTGATCGTCAGGGTGGAAGTTTAGCACGTGAGTTAGTTGAGTTACATGTGAATTCTTCGCTGTTTTATCGACATTTTTATCGTTGGCCGCACGTTTACTCTGATATATGTGAGGTGAGTCGTCATCGACTGCATTATTAAGTGAAAAGTCCTTAGTTAGTGAAGAAAATTTAGTGAGCGTGTACTCATGTGAGGCTGTATGTTAATTAAGACCGCTCTTCAGTGTATTAATTTCGTAGTTTATTTGTGTAATATTATATCCGTAGTATAAAATGAATTGTGTTAGTTCATTCAGTGTTTTATTGTCAACCACGATGTGTATATAATTAAAGGTTATCAGTGAGATAAATCATCATGCCTACGAGTTGCTGTGTGCCTGGCTGAAAAGTCAATCATAAACAAGGAGAGTACACTCCAGTATTTGTGTTTCCTTCCGATGAAGAAAGAGTTGAGTTATGGAAGATGGTTGTTCCTAGGGAGAATTTAATAGTTAATCACAACGCAGTTTTGTGGATCAACCACTTTCCTGAAGACCAAATCCTAAGGAAAATAAGAGTGCCTCGTCCTGATGGTGAGCTAAAATGTCTTTTTAAAATTCAGTGTATTTGAAAATTTAAGTCCAATTTATGCATTTTCGAAATGCATTGTGGAATAAGACTGCTGAGATTTGCCCTATCAAACTTCATATCATAGGCAATGGTACAGGGTTATTCAATGAAAATGGAATATGAAAATAATTGTATAGACGTTACTTGCTGTTTAAAATCTGCATTTTTTGACAACTTAATTTCACGACAGTGACAGTAAATGTTCTGTTATTGTCGGAGGTTAGCTTACTCGTAATCTCTCTTATAGGTACTGGATTGGTGGTACAGAAATAATTTACGTTTGTAGTATATTGTATTGGAAATTGGTTGCATGTTTTCTATCTGTGTGTATGATGTGAATGTTCTTGTTGACTAGAAAATGGATGTAAATCGCAAGAATATGTCTTAAAGTGTTAGCCTGTGCCCACGGACACAAACGGATATACCCGATAAATAGAACGTTACGGAGAAGGATATTCATTATATGTCAGAATTAACAAATATTTATGAATAGTTTTTGGTTTTGCAAGGCGTTAACAGTTTCTTAAGTAATTTAAACGGGTCTGTTGTTCAAGCGGAGCGGATGCATGTCGCCTTCAAGTCCCACCCAAAGCGTGACGTCATCAGAGCTCCAGTACGGCCTGTACTTCACGAAGGCAGTAGCAAAAGCCGTTGTCGTGCTTCAGGGAAGAGAAGGGGAAGGAGGGGAAGTGTGGTGTATGATGGAGACAGAGATAATGCTCCGCGCGTATGCACAAGTTTCCTCATTCGACTCGCACAGGATTGTCTCTTACAGTCAATATCCACAGTTTGTTTGTTAAATAGCAGAAACTGTACACACAGTACAAGAACACACTGTAATTAAGACACACTTGTCAGTCAAGGAATGCACCAGATCGTTTCACCTCTCGTCTGTTGGTCACAGTAACGTTTTTTTATTTTTTATTTTTTGCAAGTTGCTTTACATCGCACCAAAACAGGTCTTATGGCGACGATGGGTCAGGAAAGGGCTAGGAGTGGGAAGGAAGCGGCCGTGACCTTAATTAAGGTACAGCCCCAGCATTTGCCTGGTGTGAAAATGGGAAACCACGGAAAACCATCTTCAGGGCTGCCGACAGTGGGGTTCGAACCCACTATCTCCCGAATACTCTTTATTATTTAATATACTCGAAGAGGCAACGCTACTTCCCCACGATTGTGTATTCCTTCACTCACAACATTGTAAACGGAATGAAATACTGAACGAAGGCACAATGGTTTGATTACAGTAGATGTTCAAAATGCCCCCGTCCTACTTCGATGCACATTTCACAACGGTGTAGTAGTGATATGTTCAGGATGTGTGGTGTGTCGCGAACGACCTGCACGCTGCCTGTATTCTTGGTACAAGTTAATCTTCTCTTTCTACGGGGTTTTTATTTGTGCACAACGAACTGTATACTGCCTACTGGAGCTGGGAAGCGACTGCGCAAAACGAACGGGGCATTTGCACCGTGCATTACCTCTGTCTCCCACTTCCCTTCCCTTCCTTTCCCTTCCCTTCCCTTCCCTTCCCTTCCCTTCCCTTCCCTTCCCTTCCCTTCCCTTCCCTTCCCTTCCCTTCCCTCCTCTGAAGCACAGCGACAGGCAGCGGTTGACTCTCTGGAATAGCAAATAAGGCAAGTTCGTCAACGTGAATCGTGTGTCCGGCAGCAACAAAGTTACCTCATTTTCGCGAAAAATAATTCTCCGCCAATTCGATTGCACCATCGTTTTAAGGTGAGATTAAATGCCCTATACCGACAATGTTAAATATTCTACATTGGTGACCCATTATCTTAGGAACTATTCAAGATAGAAAGCTGTAATTTTCATCAGTTTTACATAGAACCTGTGACAGTTTACTGATCTAGATTCAAGCTGATCAGACGATTAGGAAAAAACTGTATTTAAAAAATAGTTATTATTTTTAAGAAAATATTTACATATTTCTCGTCATAAAATGAGTTCTACCGGTGAAATACAGCTGAGTGTACATCTACATATGCAGTACCTTATATTGAATAATATGTGTAAAAATTATATTTCTGTTGTGTCTCATTTCTAAAAGGGACAAATGTGTGGGAAAAACTAAACTGAGAAAAACTGAGTTAAAGTTTCATGATGTCAACATTCCTATTGTTTGTTGATGACTTACTGCTAATAGCATCCTGCTTCATAGTTTGAGCCTTCTTCTTCATCCCTGATACCTAATTTCTTCCTTCTTCTCTTCTTTTTCTCCACCTTAGTCATTTGTTCAGCCGCAATTTCAGCTTTGCGCACTCGTAATTTGTCAAGGTGCAGCAATGCTCTTTCCGTGTTACGTCCTATCTTCACTCCCAGCTTATGGAGGACCTTTATCCTACCCTTATTGCCATCATTGAAGGTGATTACAGCATCTGATACACCCAGCCTCAATGTTTTGATGCCAACAAAGTCATTTTTTGGTATTCGAGACCAGATAATATTGTTGAATGCCTCGTTGACATTCTGTGTCCGCCCATGAAGACACTTTAGGGTGTGCTAAATCTCTGAAAACTGGTTTCACTGCCTCCATTACTGCCTCAGGAATGGAGTGTTTATGCTGGAACTCATTCAGTGTGCCAGCTGGCTGTGCTTTTATGTACTTACACCATGAGTTTGGTGCAGGTGGGCACAGGTGGTGAACTGGGTTCTTATCGGTAGACAACCTATGGAAGTAGGTTGCGCACACAGCCCTTCTCATTGATTCCAAATCATGGGTATTTTATCTGATAGCTTTTCCATAGTACTCCTGGAATTCATCTATGACCTTATCGGTAAGCCTACCAGCAATTTTTATGCTTTTGCAATCAGATAATTTCGTGTCGCGCAGTTTGCTTTTCAGTTGACGAAGTCGTGGTCCCAGACTGAAGATAAACAAAGGACAATCACTAGAACTCCAAGGAATAAATATCAGAACAATCCACAAAGAAATATTCCAAACCACAGCCTTCTAGATCGAATAATATTCTGTAGATGAACAGTTTACCAGTGTGATGCCCAGAGGCCATATTTGCAGTCACGTTGCATAATTTTAAAAACTCCGTATAAAATATTTATAATTAGATTTTTATAATAAATAGTATACCAAAATATTCAGAAAAGTCTAAATAATTATATAATGCAAATTTTTTTCAATATTTTGAAAAATTGGCCTCTGATCTTACCTTAAACATAATATATGAAAAGCATCCCGGAATTTTTTGTCCGTATAGTTCTGATAAACCCTATATATAGAGAAAATATTACGTTTAAGCCCTGAAGATAGTTCTCCGTGGTTTCCCATTTTCATACCAGACAAATGCTGGGGCTGTACCTTAATTAAGGCCACGGCCGCTTCCTTCCCATTCCTAGGCCTTCCCTGTCCCATCGTCGCCGTAAGCAAAAAAAAAAAATATAACTCTATTTTAAGAGTCCGTATTTATCCCTAAATCATATTTTCGAAATGTCTCTTGTATAACGTGATACTTGAGTGGATGTCTCACAGAATTCTCTAAATCGAGACGGTCCAGCTCAACTTCAGTACTGCATTTTGCAAGAAGTGTACAACCGATTTTATGAAGCACAAACGTGACACTTTACTTTATGACCTTTTACTAGCATTTACAATAAATTGAATCCACCATTTGAGGCAGTCTGTGGAGTTTATGTCTTTCGTTGGTTTCAGGATTTGCACTACTTCGCATTCCGTCCTGCAGACAGGATCGTGGCATCATGGACGGCCATAGACCGCGTGACAGTGGACAATGGATGCCTAGAGGTAATACCTGGCAGTCACAAGGGCATCCTTCTTCGTCACGAATACCCGCGATGGGAGGTGAGTGACTTCAACGTCATTATATATTGGAAGGGAAAGGCTGGTATTTTATCCAAGTTCGCAGTCTCGGACACAGGAACATTTTCATGAAAGATACTATGACAGTAAGCATTAGAAGGTTATATTACCCATTTCAAAGAAGTTACGAGAAGAAATTCATGTTATCGTGTTTGATCAATGTCTGATGTTTTCTAAGAATGTTACTATGAAAGGCTTGTGTTCTTTCCTGCAGAATGGAGTAAATAAGGCATTCCATGGAGTTCAAGGATTTGACCACTATCCACGCATTCCCCTGGAGATGGAGCCTGGTGACACAGTGTTCTTCCACCCTTTATTGATCCATGGGTCAGGCGTAAACTCCACAAAGGTACTGAATAGTATATTGAATCCATAATTCTACGTTCAAGGGTTCAATATATGAAGATTTTTTTTGAAGATATAACAGAGCTGTGTATCATAAGATTTATAAAATCAATGAGTATTGAATTTTCATGACCGTATTGTAATCGAAATTGACTTCCGACCAATTAGGTCGTGTTACATACATATGGTACGTGTTGAAGAAATGTTGTGGGAAAGTTGTGAGTTCGGATCCCACTGGTGTCCGGGTGGCCACTTTTGTTCTGTGCTTAACATCTCTTCGTGCTTGTCCCGCGGTATAGGGGTAGCGTGCCTGCCTCTTACCCGGAGACCTCGGTTTCGATTCCCGGCCATGCCTCGGATTTTTACCTCGATCTGAGGGCTGGTTCGAGGTTCACTCATCCTGCGTGATTACCATTGAGCTATTGATGGTGAGATAGCGGTCCTGGTCTAGAAGGCCAAGAATAACGGCCGAGATGATTCGTCGTGCTGACCACACGACACCTCGTAATCTACAATATTTCGGGCTGAGTGGCGGTCGTTTGGTAGGCCAAGGCCTTTCGGGGCTGTTTCACGATGGGGCTTGAGATTAACATCTCTTTAACACGTACTATACGTATGTGACACGACCTAACAGGCTGAGAGTCGATTTCGTTTATAAAATCCTTGCTCCAAAGCACTATCAAAGTTTTATTCATGAACAGAAGAACAAAATAAACACGCGACACACAGTATCTCTGTGAAGCTAAGACTAGTTAACTGGTATCGCGTACGTAAGATGAAAGAAGTCAGTTTTGTACTTCGTCATATTCAACTTTCGAAAATCTCTGTATTGTTTTAGCTGTCCTCCACGAACTCGTTATCCTTCAATTGTGAATTTTTCCCTTCTTCCCTTACTCTGGAAGTCGTATGCTTGACATGCGAACAACATGGCCAGCCCATCGAAGTTGAAGTTTGGTAATCATTTTATCAATGCTCGTGGCATTGGCTTCTACCAAAGATTCTGACTATTTTTCTAAGGTCCTGCCATGTTACTCTTTATTCTAAAACATCGCAGGTATTGTTTCTAGATAGTTCAATTCTCCTTTATAAGTATTCCAAGTCTCGCGCCCGAACGTCAGTGGCATATAACTTGGTCAGGACAATGAGGCCGAGGTTGTCGAAGACCTTTTCAAAGAAACAACGAAACGCTGCACTAGCGCATTTGATGCGGTAATGTGCATACATCTGTAATTGTCGAGGTAAGGCAACCAACGTATGCAAAGTGTTCGTCATTTTGTTAGGTTTTACCGTTGATCGTGATAGAAGAGACTGCCTCGTTCGAATTTGGTGGACATTGGTAAAGAATCTCTGCTTTGTAAATGCTCTGTTCCAATCCGATACTGGTAAATGTTTGGTTATATGAATTCAAAATACTTTGTAGGTCATATACTGGATTGACTAGAACACCTTCTTTCTCAGTTCGATAGCTGCTTTTGGTCTTGGCGCGCAGTTTGCTATGATTAGATAATCCGCCAACAAACCTATACACTATTTCCGCACCAGAAGAAAATCTTCCCTCAACAATCTGCTGTATCTTCTTCATAAATATAGGATTACATATCCTTACCTGACTTTCGTTATGATACAAAAGGGCTCTCCAGGTTCGTTCTTGCCGAGATCAGAAGCACTCATATTGTCGTGGAGCAGTCGAAGCATTTTAAAGTATTTCGGTGGATATTCAAGTGAAGTTCCGATTTCCGATCCTCCAAAGAGCTACTTGGTTTACAGAATCGAAATTTTTGTGAGGTGTATCGAGAAGATTGGTTATTTGTAATTACGAATAAATCCATGTAGAGACTTCTCAAGCCAAAGAATACCACTAAAATATTTAAGAACTGTCATATTATTGTAATCAACTTAAAAATAATGTCATTAAGCGCTCTTTGACTCTAAATATTCCGATATCCTCACAATAAAGAACCAAAGAAGAAGAACGCCGTGTATAGGGGCTGCTTTTTCTTGCATTTGTTAGCCACTGAAGTCCATATCGATTGTAGGCTTACCTCCGTTGGGTATAAAATCACTCTGCATTTTCCGTAAGGACTCTCCTGTGAGTGTTAGCAGACAGTTAAACAGTACCCTCGTTAAAAAAACTAATTCCTGCAACAGAGTGTGATGATTCTCCTCTACAATTCCCTCTATGAGCCTTGTCTCTCTTTTTGAAGATGATTACGTTTAAAGCAATTCGTAAGTAAGCAGGGATGTTTTTCGTGTTCCAATTTTTGGAAATGAGCATATTTATTTATTTAATCCGTTTACCCTCCAAGGTTGGTCCTCCCCCCCCCCCCCCCATCACAGCGAGGAATCTCACCTCTATCGCCTCATTGGTCGTGGAGCGTGAGATATTTGGTCGGGGGGGACAACTAGGCAAGAGTACCAGTACTTCTCCCAGGCGGCCTTACCTGCTCTGCTGAACAGGGGCCTATTGGCGGATGTGAAGTTTGGAAGGGACAGGCAAGGAAGAGGGAAGGAAGCGGCCGTGGCTTTAAGTTAGGTACCATCCCGGCATTTATCTGGAGAAGAAGTGGGGAAACCACGTAAAACCACTTTGAAGATGACTGAGGTGGGAATCGAACCTCCTTTACTCAGCTGACCTTCATCGGCTGAGTCGAACCCGTTCCAGTCTTCGTGCCACTTTCCAAATTTCGTGACAGAGCCTGGAATCGAACCCGATCCTTCGGCGGTTGACAACTAATCACACTGACCACTACACCACAGAGGGAAATGAGCACATAGGTACGCATTATTTAGTACGGCAACAAACACTCCTTCAGATATTCGATTCTTGCGCGGCATGTTTGGATTCTCGCTTCCTGCGCAGTGCTCTTTCATTCAACAGGGCTGCCGGTAAGCTATTTCCTGCCATTGTTGTGGTTCATCATGGGAATGTAGTGAAATGTTCAATGTATCCTAATTTTAACTGACTCTCCACTCTGGCATGCATTGTTATATCGTATATTATCTTTCTGCCCTAAAACCATATCAAATTTCATGGCTGCGTTGAATGGTTTATTTTTTGAAAATCTGTGCCGACTGGGCACTAAAGAGAAATGAAAGGACTATTATACCTACAGTCGAACCTCGATATCTCGAACCTCCATTACTCGAATTTTCAGTATCTCGAAGTAACTTAAGCTTCCCGGCCGTTTGTCCTATTTTTCACGTGTATTTATTTCTCTATTACTCGAAATTCTGTTACACGAATTTCTCGATTTCTCGAAGCAAACGTTTACTGCGTTGAAGCAAAAAAATACTCAGTAACTCGAATTATGTACAACATTAACTGTGCAATACAGCATTTGTTGTTTGTGAGGAACAGTTAACAAGTAAAGAAAGGGTTACAGTCATGCTGGGTGCTAATATGACGCGAACCGAAAAATAGACTTCTACTGATCGAAAATCCGCGAAGCTTCGCAGTTTCTTGGGCGTGAATCATTACCGCTCACGTACGAAAGACGTGGATACAGTAATAAGCATCATTTACGAATCTTGGCTGCGTGGTACTGATGAGAAGTTTCAACGTGAAGGGAGGAAAGTCGTCGACAACTGTCCTGCTTATCACAAGGTGCTCATTCTGGAGTTAAAGACAGTACGCATGGTCATCTTGTAACCAAACTTAACATCCGAACTACAGCCCATTGACCAAGGGGTGATTAATAACTTAAAGCATTCCAATAGGAAGAGTGCTGTTCAGAGAATTCTGAGAGGAACTAAATCCGAAGAGGCATTTACGGACATTAATCACTTACAGTCGATACCAATGCTGAGTAAATCGTGTGCTGATATGAAGCAGGAAACAACTGAACTGCTTCCGGAAAGCAGGATTTTTAAGGTGACTCAGGAGCTTCATAATACGAAGAGGAAGAAGTCAGTCGTATTCCTGAAGAATGAGTTGTGTACCAGCAGCTTGTTAACTGGAAAGCTGATTTTGAGGCTTGCATAAATGTGGACTCAGACGTTATAGTGGCCGAGCCTCCTATGGATACCGTCAACGTCGCTGAAGAAGAAGAAGAAGAAGAAGAAGAAGGTTATGCTTGTTGTTTAAAAGGACCTAACATATATGTCATCGACCCGAAGAAGAAGAAGTTTACAACAAGATGAGTTGGAGCTACCTTCTCCTGTACCGTCAGCAGAACGAGGCGTTAAGTGCAGTGGCTATTCTTCGAACCTACTTACGGAGTCAGTAGAATATGAATCACAGTGTTTTTCACAGCAATAAATGTTGTTGAGATGTATGTGGAAGAAAAGAACGTTAACAGTAAAGCCACAAGAGACTAACGGATGTTTTTTCCAAAGGTGTTACTGTATTCTAGCCGGCCCCGTGGTGTATGGGTAGCGTGCATGCCACTTACCTGGAGGCCCCGGGTTCGATTCCCGGCTAGGACAGGGATTTTTACCTGGACCTGAGGGCTGGTTCGAGGTCCACTCAGCCTACCTGATTAGAATTGAGGAGCTATCTGACGGTGAGATAGCGGCCCCGGTCTAGAAAGCCAAGAATAACGGCCGAGAGGATTCGTCGTGCTGACCACACGACACCTCACAATCTGCAGGCCTTCGGGCTGAGCAGCGGTCACTTTGTAGGCCAAGACCCTTCAAGGGTTGTAGTCCTTTGGGGTTTTGGTTTTGGTTACTGTATTCTGTCTTCTAAAAGTTACCTATAATTAGAGTGATGTTGTAAAATACGAGTTTGTTAGTATATTTTGAAATACTGTTAAAAATACGTACAGTGGAACCTCGGATTGCGAGTAACTTGGTCTACGAGTGTTTTGCAGGACGAGCAAATATTTTAAATAAATTGTGACTTGATAAGCGAGTGAGGTTTCGCAATACGAGCGTCACGATTACGTACGTTTCCACCTCCCCTGTGCCTTTGTTTTCCCCTCCCCCTGTCATTCTCTTTCCTGGTAAAGTGTGTGTAATCATTTCCCGCGCTGGACTTCAGTTGGCGTGCCTCGCTCGCATAGTGAACACCGTTTGAGTGTACATTTTTGTTTCTGTCATCTGTGATATAACTGTTCTGCAACGATGGGCCCTGTGAACGAAAAGAAGGCTAAAAAGGAATTCGGTCAGAAGAAGGAGAAGATTACAGTGGATGAATCTGTTCTATGACAATGCAATGTCACATTTTCGTGAAATCCTCAAAAAGAGGCAAAAGCAACAGTCATTGGACAGGTTCCTCGTTAAAGTTGCACGAAAAGGAAACACTTCCAATGAGCCAACCGATAGCAGTGATTCCGTTAGTGAAATTCGTGCTACACAGTAACTCTTCTCATGTCATCTCTCGTCTCCCTCACACCAACAATGATTATATTGTAAGGTAAAGTGCAGTTTAATTGCTTTACGTTATATTTTGTTTTAGAAAAGTTATGCTAATAAATGTTTCTGTTTTTCGGACGAATCATCCGAGTTTCAATAGTTTCTTATGGGAAAATTTGCTTTGATATACGAGCGATTTGGATTACGAGCATGTTGCCGGAACGAATTATGCTCGCAATCCAAGGTTCCACTGTATTCAGTATAAGCCGGTAGATTCATATGCTTCAATTATGAGCTATACGTGCTCAAAAACGGTATTCTCTATATCTCGAAATTTCGATCATTCGAAATACTCTAAAATGTAGCTCCCGAGGTGATTTGAGATACCGAGGTTCCACTGCATTTGAGAACAAAGTTCTTAATTTTCTGTGTTTTATGTTCAACAGGGCTTCCGGAAAGCTATTTCGTGCCACTATGCTGACTCAGCCTGCGAATACATAGAAGTGCGAGGAACATCCCAGGAGAATATAGCAAATGAAGTGTCAGCCCTTGCCAAGCGAAGAGGATATGATATGGACTTCAGGGTAAGTGAAAGAAGCAAGTAATGAAATAAACAAAAGCCAATATTGCAACCGATAAACCAGACATAAGGCACAACTAGAATCCAATTTAGTAATTCACCGACCGACCGACCAACAACCAACCAACCCACCCATTTAAACATGTTTCATTCTTATCATCGCCAATATGTTCCAAATGATATTGCTGCTTGAACAATTCAGTAGCTTAGCCAGGATCGGCCGATGGGAGAGGTTATAGTTACAAAGTGCTGGTAGAACAGAGTGAAGCTGCGTGCGTGGTGTAGGCCTATGCGTGACTTGTCATTGTAAGGTCACTGATACAAGTGAATTATGGAGTTATTCAGAATGCAGTACACTACAAAATCTACATTAAAATACAGAATAAAAACACTACGATCAAGTTCAACAGTTTTACAGTGAATTGTACACTGACTGACAGAGCAAATGCAACACCAAGAAGGAGTGGTCAGAACTTTATGCCAATTGCAGGGTAAACTGACGTCACTGAGGTATGCTCATGATGTGAAATGCGCCGCTGTGCTGCGCACGTAGCGAACGATAAATGGGACACGGCGTTGGCGAATGGCCCACTTCGTACCGTGATTTCTCAGCCGACAGTCATTGTAGAACGTGTTGTCGTGTGCCACAGGACACGTGTATAGCTAAGAATGCCAGGCCGCCGTCAACGGAGGCATTTCCAGCAGACAGACGACTTTACGAGGGGTATGGTGATCGGGCTGAGAAGGGCAGGTTGGTCGCTTCGTCAAATCGCAGCCGATACCCATAGGGATGTGTCCACGGTGCAGCGCCTGTGGCGAAGATGGTTGGCGCAGGGACATGTGGCACGTGCGAGGGGTCCAGGCGCAGCCCGAGTGACGTCAGCACGCGAGGATCGGCACATCCGCCGCCAAGCGGTGGCAGCCCCGCGCGCCACGTCAACCGCCATTCTTCAGCATGTGCAAGACACCCTGGCTGTTCCAATATCGACCAGAACAATTTCCCGTCGATTGGTTGAAGGAGGCCTGCACTCCCGGCGTCCGCTCAGAAGACTACCATTGACTCCACAGCATAGACGTGCACGCCTGGCATGGTGCCGGGCTAGAGCGACTTGGATGAGGGAATGGCGGAACGTCGTGTTCTCCGATGAGTCACGTTTCTGTTCTGTCAGTGATAGTCACCGCAGACGAATGTGGCGTCGGCGTGGAGAAAGGTCAAATCCGGCAGTAACTGTGGAGCGCCCTACCGCTAGACAACGCAGCATCATGGTTTGGGGCGCTATTGCGTATGATTCCACGTCACCTCTAGGGCGTATTCAAGGCACGTTAAATGCCCACCGCTATGTGCAGCATGTGCTGCGGCCGGTGGCACTCCCGTACCTTCAGGGGCTGCCCAATGCTCTGTTTCAGCAGGATAATGCCCGCCCACACACTACTCGCATCTCCCAACAGGCTCTACGAGGTGTACAGATGCTTCCGTGGCCAGCGTACTCTCCGGATCTCTCACCAATCGAACACGTGTGGGATCTCATTGGACGCCGTTTGCAAACTCTGCCCCAGCCTCGTACGGACGACCAACTGTGGCAAATGGTTGACAGAGAATGGAGAACCATCCCTCAGGTCACCATCCGCACTCTTATTGACTCTGTACCTCGACGTGTTTCTGCGTGCATCGCCGCTCGCGGTGGTCCTACATCCTACTGAGTCGATGCCGTGCGCATTGTGTAACCTGCATATCGGTTTGAAATAAACATCAATTGTTCGTCCGTGCCGTCTCTGTTTCTTCCCCAACTTTCATCCCTTTCGAACCACTCCTTCTTGGTGTTGCATTTGCTCTGTCAGTCAGTGTATGTTCAGTTTACAATCTAAAATACAATTTTCGAACCTCCTTGGAAAATGGATTCAACAGAACTGTTTGCTTTACAATTATGTCTGTGAATGTTTGTTTATTTAGTTTATTGTTTATTGTCACTTTCTGTTTATTTCCTTTTTGTAAAATTTTCATCGGGGTATAACCCCCGGTAACTCCCCTTCCCCCTCTGGCTACGCCCTTGGAACAGTTCATGGAAAGACAGTGAAACTTCTGCTTTGGGGATTACAAAATGCCCATTTGTTAAGAAGTGTCCACTACTCACACAAACTAAAGCAGATTGCATTCTAGACGTATATGTCCTGTTATTAGCTCTACATAGCCATTCAAACGTTAAGTACCTACTGCCAGTCCTGGTGTTTTCGAAAATCTCCTTACGGAGCTCGATAGCTGCAGTCGCTTAAGTGCGGACAGTATCCAGTATTCGGGAGATAGTAGGTTCGAACCCCACTGTCGGCAGGCCTGAAAATGGTTTTCCGTGGTTTCCCATTTTCACACCAGGTAAATGCTGGGGCCGTACCTTAATTTTTTTTTTTTTTTGCTAATTGCTTTACGTCGCACCGACACAGACAGGTCTTATGGCGATGGTGGGACAGGGAAGGGCTGGGAGTGGGAAGGAAGCGGCCGTGGCCTTAATTAAGGTACAGCCCCAGCATTTGCCTGGTGTGAAAATGGGAAACCACGGAAAAACCATCTTCAGGGCTGCCGATAGTGGGGTTCGAACCTACTATCTCCCGAATACTGGATACTGGCCGCACTTAAGCGACTGCAGCTATCGAGCTCTTAAAATCGTTTCTTTATTCTTGACTTCTACACTAAGGCTAGGGCCACACTTGCGTGATTTCTAGTTGTGTTATTGCGTGAAATCTTGCGTCAAAAATGCACAATATATATTTGGACGGTAACGGCCACACACAGCATGATGATTCGCCGAGGGACACAAGATGCGTCTTCAAGGTCGCCCGCTCGAGAATGGGCCGAGGTCCATTTTGTTTGCGTGTTTTCCTGATCAGTGCAGTGGCTGGCTACATACACTTGCGGAAAGAAGCTGGTGCGATATTGTACTCCTGTTTGAATATTGCACATGGTCTATCTGCGTTCGTTTTCTACTTTCAGCTCGCGAAATTGAATTAGACCAGTCATTCCAACGGGTCCGCAATAATAATGTAAGTTGTAAGTATTTACAGAGCGATGTTTTATCATTATTCTTAATTTAGGAACTATGTCTTCACTGTTGTATAACTTACATACAGTATATGGAATTCTTGGTCGATAAATGGTACACGTTCTTGTGAAGACCTTGTATCACAACTCCAAGACTCTGATCGACTTTAGGGTCCATGATATCTCCTATGGCCTACAATTTCTAGAAAGGAAACACTGCGATGAAATGTTGTATGGCTTTTAGTGCCGGGATATCCCAGGACGGGTTTGGCTCGCCAGGTGCAGGTCTTTCTATTTGACACCCGTAGGCGACCTGCGCGTCGTGATGAGGATGAAATGATGACGAAGACAACACATACGCCCAACCCCCGTGCCATTGGAGTTAACCAATTAAGGTTAAAATCCCCGACCCGGCCGGGAATCGAACCCGGGACCCTCTGAACCGAAGGCCAGTACGCTGACCGTTCAGCCAACGAGTCGGACACTGCGATTAATTCCCTTCATGACAACATACCTGTGTGACTGTATATTTTCTGCTCTCACACAAATGAAAACGAAGTGCAGAAGCGGAACTTAGGTAGAGGCTGATCTTCGATTCGGGTGACTACCGTTGGTCTTTGGAAAACAACATTATCTATCCCATTGATCCAGCAACAGTACCAAGCGAATTTTCTCAAGTAAGTGTCCAGATTCAGAGTGCTGTAATTGTTAGCCAAGTGTCACATTGTTTTATAATGTCTATACATATATAGCCTAAAGTGTCTTTATGTAAATGGAGTTACTGTACATTTTAAAGAAAAGTAAATACTAGTGCTAAATTATACGAATACAATCGAACATAGTAACATTATATCTTTTTTTGTTCACTGAATTCTGAATTCTGTGTTTTGGCTAATTGGATATGAATGCGACTTGCAGACGGGGCCTCAGACCCAAAAAGTTTGAAAAACTCTGAATTAGACAGTCAATTAATAATTTTGGAGGTGCAAAAGTACCCGCACTTTTACGATACAGAGGACCAAGAGTTCAAACAAAGATACATCAAGAGAGATACGTGATTATAAAAACCGGGGTCTGAGTTGGGGGAGACGTTGTGTTTATTTTCCTGATAACATTTTTCAACAAATACCAAAAGCATTTCAGTGACGTCACGGACATTCTGTAATACTCAAAAAATTATCTTGGTTGTCTTCTAGTTTATTGTGTAGGAGAACGAATTGTCCATTTGATAACCTGTCACTTATTATAGGATGGATCCAATATTTTCTTTGACGACGACGACGAACAACCAGACCAGTACATAACGCAACAATGGAGTTATTATTTAAGTGAAATCCTTCCATATGCAGAAAAATTGTTATGCTTTGCTGCTTCACAGTATACAACACACTAATAAAATCACGCCGTGCATGCACGCAAGTGTGGTCACGCGCCCTGTCGTTCAGCTCCGTGAAAACCATGCAGAAACGCAGCTTGACATCACGCAAGCGTAGCCCTAGCCTAACATGCTTTTTCTCTACATCCAGCGGCTAACTCGGTGCACACTTAGCTCCTCTTTCTCACTCAGTTTTATCTGTAGATGATAATCTCCTTCTGTTTTTAGATATTTTATAAAACTTTTGTTAAGAACTTAAGTAGAGAAGTCGTTCAAAGAAGACTGATGTCACTTGTAACAAACGCAGGTGAATGTAAAGTAACTGGCAATAACCAAACTACTGTACCTGATACGCCTACACCCTGCAATTGAAAAATATGTCGAGAACTTTTACAGCGGACATCAGAGACATGTCTAGCAACCCGGGTTTTAAACGTGCCTGTGTGGATATACTAGGAAAACATGAATGAATCATCTGTTTTAATATCACTTGCTTAGATTATTTTCTTAATATTATTACTTGTGTTATTTTTACCGTGTATTTTCTATCTCATTAATTTTATCCTTTATACTTATTTGCATTAAGTGCAGTTGTTTTAAGTCACTGGTAAGTTAAGACTGGTTACACATATCTACTATCAGGATATATAAACCATCGTATCTTTAGGGAATTTCTATTGTCTACTCTGTTGTCAGTTCCACCAAACACACAGACTGTAGCTTCAGTCTGAAGAGTTTCCCAACACTGTAAGTCTCACTCTTTTTAAAATTTCTCTTTCCAGGCATTCTGGGAATTCCGATGTCGCTTGGCAAGAGGAGTGCGACTGAATCTATAGTATATTATGCAGTTTATAGCTACAAATATAGACACTTTTTATGTATGATAACCTAATTTTAAAGTCCTGGTCTTTGCTTCAGATGCTCCTAGGTTTGATTCTCGGGGAGGCGGGGGATTATTAGGCACGTTTGATTAATTCCTCCCGCACGTGGACTGGATGTTTGTGATTTTCATTGTGGGTACACATCTCATCATTACGCGCAACACAGCACTTCACACTATTAACCATCGCAGAAACGTTCAATAGTGAACACATATGGTTGGTGACAAAACCGGCCTTCATCAACACCTCCTAGATAAGAAGGCCTAACAACAGCGTGGTGACGTCACGCTACGGAGGCGATGGCGATGCAGAGAAACGCGGAACATAGTTAAACACAGACATGATTTTAATATGTTTTGCCAATGGAATAATTTATTTACTAACAAATAGCGTTTAAATTTTAAAGTATACTGAATTATACTGTCGTTATTACCGTATTTTAGTGACTCTGCCATTAAAGATAAACAGCAAACAGTTGTAAAACACGACAGCATCTTGCAATGTTAACTTACTTCCGAATTGCCAACAGCACAACAGGATGTTACAAATATATTTCAGTTTAAATAGGCATTATATGATCTTAAAAGAAAACTAGCACGTATAATATTAGCATAGGCCTAACATCTAATCTGACGTAGCATCACTGGCAGTATTTGCACATGAGCCTACAATGTTTCCTCCCTTGAAGTTCATGTATGGTTTAATGAGAATTTCACCTACCATCGATGTTACCAATTTGTCATTCTGTTCGAAACCTTGAACTTTATGTTTTATGTATTCCAGAAAGTATGTAAGTTTCTGTCCTAATATTGGACTACCATTCAGACCGGAGCCTACTCTTTTAAAAGTACTGACATGTGGCAACATTAAATTGCTACTCTCATAAATTTGTAAAAATCGCACGGCGCAAGAGCCCTGAAGGGCTTGGCCTTGACCCTGCTCATCCCGAAGGCCTGCAGATTACGAGGTGTTTTGTGTTCGGCAAGACGAATCCTCTCGGCCGTTATTCTTGGCTTTCTAGACCAGGGCCGCTATCTCACCGTACGATAGCTTGAAAATGTAATCACGTAGGCTGAGTCGACCTCGAACCAGCCCTCAGATCTAGGTAACAATCCCTGACTTGGCCGGGAATCGAACTCGGAGCCTCCGGGTAAGAGGCAGGCATTATATCCCTTCACCACGGGGTCGGCCGTAAATTTGTAAACATGAGGAGATATCAGGCAGAAGGTTGAACAAATAACAAGAAAATCATACACATACTCCTTTATGAACTAAGAAATGTTTTAACTGCAACTATTAAATTAACTGTGGGGACATCATCCTCGGTGTTCAATTCACCAACTAGGACTAGAATTAACTTATTCCTTGAATCTTTCTACACATTGTTACACTCATTCCTTGTAATGCAGCTATGATGTTTTGTAACTAAAGAAAATACAGCATTTGTATTAGTCATTTTGTTCACATATATATTAGAAATATTTTATAGTTTAATAAAAACCATTTAGAATAAAGGCCATGTCCTATTAGATGATTACATATGCTATGTAGTATGGTTGCCTTGATGTATCGACGTACAGAAAAATTACTGACGTTCCCTTCATCACAGTACAACAACCATCAGGTAACAACATGTTTATTGTACTTTTCAGCTGTGTAAGATTGTGGATTGAAATTCTGTGTACGGTATGAGATATGTATTATTTTCAACGGCTCTGTTTATTGCTTCTCTTTCTATTCTACTTTTTTGCCTGGTTCTTCTCTTCAGCTGCCAGAATGTGACGATAAATATGATGGGCAGTCATGGTCTTGGAAGAGGAGTAGTTAAAAGTTTTTCCTGACGATCAGTACCAGTTATTTCCCATAAAATATCACCGACTTTGAAATGTCTGTGGCATACCTTAAAATAATGTATCACCTTGAGCGAAATTCATGCGTTTACGGAGTGAATCGCCCTACACCAACAGCTCTTGTAGGTGGTATGTTTTAATGCGTATAATAATAATAATAATAATAATAATAATAATAATAATAATAATAATAATAATATTATACCGTTGAAATAATGTATTCCATGATTGTGAGCTAACATAACCTTATATCATTGAAGAGTAAATATGCCTACATATCACCAGCTGTTGCGTGTAGTTAAATACGTCATAGGCCTATGCTAATTATGATTGTGTGAGAATGTAATAATAATAGTTACTCACCACTGAGTTATTAGTAAATCTGTACAGTAGTCTTGTCTTGAAAAATGAAGTCAGTAGGGCTGCTGAAGAAATGTTAGGAAGGAAGAAAAGATCAACTAAGAATCAGTGGATAACTCAGGAGATACTAGACCTGATTGATGAACGACGAAAATACAAGAATGCTAGAAATGAAGAGGGCAGAAAAGAATACAGGCGATTAAAGAATCAAGTGGATAGAAAGTGCAAGGTAGCTAAGGAAGAATGGCTGAAGGAGAAGTGCAAGGATGTCGAAGGCTGTATGGTCCTGGGAAAGGTAGATGCTGCATACAGGAAAATCAAGGAAACCTTTGGAGAAAGGAAATCTAGGTGCATGAATATTAAGAGCTCAGATGGAAAGCCACTTCTAGGGAAAGAAGACAAAGCAGAAAGATGGCAGGAGCATATCCAACAGTTGTATCAAGGTAACGATGTAGATAATTTCGTTCTGGAACATGAAGAGGCTGTTGATGCTGATGAAATGGGAGACCCAATTTTGAGGTCAGAGTTTGACAGAGCTGTGAGTGACCTAAATAGGAACAAGGCACCTGGAATTGATGATATTCCCTCTGAATTACTAACTGCCTTAGGAGAAACCAGCATGGTAAGGTTATTTCATTTAGTGTGCAAGATGTATGAGACAGGAGAAGGCCCATCCGATTTTCGGCAGAATGTTGTTATACCTATTCCCAAGAAAGCCGGTGCTGACAGGTGTGAAAACTACCGCACTATTAGTTTAGTATCTCATGCCTGCAAAATTTTAACACGTATTATTCACAGAAGAATGGAAAAACAAGTTGAAGCTGAGTTGGGGGAAGATCAATTTGGCTTCAGAAGAAATGTAGGAACACGTGAAGCAATCCTGACTTTACGTCTGATCTTAGAGGATTGAATCAAGAAGGACAAGCCCACGTACATGGCATTCGTAGATCTAGAAAAGGCATTCGATAATGTTGATTGGACCAGGCTATTTATGATTCTGAAGATGATAGGGATCAGATACCGTGAACGAAGAATTATCTACAACCTGTATAAAAATCAGTCTGCAGTGATAAGAATCGAGGCCTTTGAAAAAGAAGCAGCAATCCAGAAAGGAGTGAGGCAAGGCTGCAGTTTGTCTCCTCTCCTTTTCAATGTTTACATAGAACAGGCAGTAAAGGAAATCAAAGAGAAATTTGGAAAGGGAATCACAGTCCAAGGAGAGGAAATCAAAACCTTGAGATTTGCCGATGATATTGTTATTTTATCTGAGACTGCAGAAGATCTTGAGAAGTTGCTGAATGGTATGGATGAAGTCTTAGGTAAGGAGTACAAGATGAAAATAAATAAGTCCAAAACAAAAGTAATGGAGTGCAGTCGAACGAAGGCAGGTGATGTAGGAAATATTAGATTAGGAAACGAAGTCTTAAAGGAAGTAGATGAATACTGTTACTTGGGTAGTAAAATAACCAACGATGGCAGAAGTAAGGAGGACATAAAATGCAGACTAGCACAAGCAAGGAAGAGCTTTCTTAAGAAAAGAAATTTGCTCATTTCAAACATTGATATCGGAATTAGAAAGATGTTTTTGAAGACTTTTGTGTGGAGCGTGGCATTGTATGGAAGTGAAACATGGACGATAACTAGTTCAGAAAGAAAGAGAATAGAAGCTTTTGAAATGTGGTGTTACAGAAGAATGCTGAAGGTGAGATGGATAGATCGAATCACGAATGAAGAGATACTGAATCGAATTGGTGAGAGGAGATCGATTTGGCTAAATTTGACGAGAAGAAGAGATAGAATGATAGGACACATCTTAAGACACCCAGGACTTGTTCAGTTGGTTTTTGAAGGAAGTGTAGGTGGCAAGAACGGTAGTGGTAGACCAAGGTATGAATATGACAAACAGATTAGAGCAGATGTAGGATGCAATAGTTACGTAGAAATGAAAAGGTTAGCACAGGATAGGGTGGCATGGAGGGCTGCATCAAACCAGTCTATGGACTGATGACTCAAACAACAACAGTCTTGTCTTGGAATTGCACGTAAACAAATCTGCCGCATAACCTCGTCTTTCGGAAACTTAATGCATGCACTTCGTTATCACTGTCGCATTTCTCTTTACAGTTGAGTACCCAACACATCAGTACCATTATGTACAACGGTATTAGCAATTGGCACCATTAAACGAATTGAAACTCTTCTAATTTCAGCGTTACATGGCCAAACTCATTGCTGTGTTATTACTTAAAAGGTTCAAGCTTGCCTGCCGATGCTGACGTCACAGTATATTCCCAGAACAGTTGTGAGGCCTTATATCTAGGAAGTGTTGGCTTCATGCATATCAGTGCCCACCATAGATACAGTAATTGAGAAAAGGCCAGTAGAAAAGAGAGGCTGTGACCTACGTATTGACTTTGTACAACGATCCGTCTTCAAATGTTTGTCAGCCAAAATGTATGATGGGAAAACGGTTGTTAAGATAATTTATAGCAGTTTAGTGTTTAAGATACTGCTAAGTTCCTTTGTTTTTAATTCTGCTTATACTGTACTGTATGTATTAATAATGTATACAACTTGCTTCTTATTAGGTAAGTTTATTATTGACTGTACTAGTAAATATCCAAGTATATCTCATTGAATATTTTCCTCTCATGACATCCCCTTCACCTCCCTCAAAGATAGTCATATCTTCAGTTTCACCAACTTACATTTACATTTACAACTGATCTGCATTTAGGTTTCCCACGCAGGTGGCAGATACCATATCAGTTGTTTATCTAGTCATTTATTAAATATCATTGTGATTATTGTGTTAGTTGTTGTTAGATCTTTATGACTTAATTTTTGCACTGCTTTGCTAACTGGCTGATCTATCTATCTATCTATCTATCTATCTATCAAAGTTGGGGAATAAGTCGCTATAATCTAGGTCATAAATAATTGTATTCAATCTGAGTGAAATGGTAGTTTAGAGGAAGGCCTAACAGTTAATTCCCAAATAATTATTTTATTAGTGGTCGTATCGATAAATACTACACAACTAAAGTTAGTATTAAATGTCCGATCATTTGTCCGGCTCCATGGCTAAACGGTTAGCGTGCTGGCCTTTGGTCATAGGGGTCCCGGGTTCGATTCCCGGCAGGGTCGGAAATTTTAACCAGCATTGGTTAATTTCACTGGCACGGGGACTGGGTGTCTCTGTCGTCTTCATCATCATTTCATCCTCATCACGACGTGCAGGTCGCCTACGAGCGTCAAATCAAAAGACCTGCACCTGGCGAGCCGAACATGTCCTCGGACACTCCCGAAACTAAAAGCCATACGCCATTTCATTTCCGATCATTTATGTCTTATAGATTGTTACCATGATCACAGAGATATTCATGAATTTGAATTGTTGTTACTAAGTCCATATCAGCGCCGAGTTACGAGAAAATGGGTAAACAGGATTTAATGAAAATCGTGTAAAGTCGGAGAATGAGGAACTGCAGTCTGCGCTATAAATAGTTTTATAAGACGCCCTAATATCACAGAGTCGAAAGAAAACTAAATGTGAAGGCCTACAATATAGAAAGCTCATAAAATTTATCAATAATAACATTACTTTGACCATTGTTGGTTGTGATGTGCTTTGTGGCTTCTGCGGCCATTCATCTCCGATAGATAGGATTACTGCCAGCGATAGCCTAGCAAAAATTATAGTACCCTATATTGAAGTTCTAAGTGAATTAGGAGTAAGTTATTATGTTTTCCTTGACAATGTAACCACGAACTGAGATATACAGTAGTTAAGGCAGTATAATTAGTTTCAGTACATAACATAAACATTAAGCTTCGATTTAAACAGCGATGCACTTCGTAATTTAGGAAATTGCTCAATTGCTAAAAGTTTGAAGTCCTTGAGATACGCGTCTAGTCTTAGGGCGGCAGTATTATCCTTATCTATGTAGTTGAGTTCAAGTCAATAGGTTCATAATAATAATAATAATAATAATAATAATAATAATAATAATAATAATATTGGCTTTACGTCCCACACTAACCACCCTTTTCCCGGTTTTCGGAGACGTCGGCGTGCCGGAATTTAGTCCCATACGAGTTCATTTACGTGCCAATAAATCTAAGGACACGAGACTAACGTATTTGAGCAACTTCAAATACCATCAGACTGAGCCAGGATCGAACCTGCCAAGTTGGAGTCAGAAGGCGAGCGCCTCAGCCGTCTGAGCCACTCAGCCCGGCAGTTAATAGGTTCGATCCTGGCTCAGACCGGTAATATTTTAAGGTGATCTACCTCGTGTGGGTAGATTTACCGGCACATACAATAAATTCTGCGGGACAAAATTCTGGCCTGTTTGTCTCACCGAAAACCATACAGGTACAAAGGGAAACGTAAAATAAATTACATTATTATTATTATTGGTTTTACGTCCCATTAACTACTTTTAAAGTTTTCAGAGACGCCGAAATGCCGAAATTTTGCCACACAGGTGTTCTTTAACCTTTAAATACCACCGGAGTGAGCCGGGATCGAACCTGCCAACTTGTAGTCTGATGACCAGTGCTCTAACGTCTGAGCTACTCAGCCCGGTTGTAATTATTATATTGTTGTTGTTATTAATATTAGTACCGCAGTAGTAGTAGTAGTAGTAGTAGTAGTAGTAGTACACATTACACTTTCTGGCTCTGGGACCGGGTGTTTGTGTTTGTTCCAACACTTTCCTCTTCATATTCAGACAACACACTGTACTGCCAAGCACCACAGAAACACGCAATAGTAATTACATCCTTCCATACAACGTTGGCGTCAGGAAGGGCATCCGGCCATAAAATAAGGCCAGATCCATATGTGCGACACAGTTCAAATCCCACGTGTGGGAAATGCGGTAGAAGAAGAAGAAGATCGACGAAGTTAAACAATTAAAAATGACGGTGCCTGTGACTTCAAATTCTACCACCATAGACACTGAGAGGGAGGGAGGATTTTTGTCTTTTTTTGCTAATTGCTTTACGTCGTACCGACGCTGAGACGTCTTATGGCGACGATGGGACAGGAAAGGCCTGGGCGTTGGAAGGAAGCAGCCGTGGCCTTAATTAAGGTAAAGCATTTGTCTGGTGTGAAAATGGGAAACCACTGAAAACCATCTTCAGGGCTGCCGACAGTAGGATTCGAACCCACTATCTCCCGGGTGCAAGTTCAAAGCCGCGTTCCCCTGACCACACGACCGACTTACCCAGTGACACCAGGTTTCACTCCCTCCCAATCTCATCATCATTCCAATCCAGATGCGCAAGTCGCACCAGACAAGCCGAACATGTCCTCGGACACTCCCAACACTAAAAGACATACGCTAAATCTATATATATATATATAAAAGTCATTGTATGTATGTGGGTGGGTGGGTGAGTGGGTTTGTACCACATCTCCTCTCAAACCATTGGAGCGATTTCAACCAAATTTGATACACTTATGACTTGGTATCAGGAGACAAACCGCGTGGGTGTAAGACATCCCAAACACCCATGGGGGCGGGGAGACGAGGGGGGTCATATATAAAAATAAATGAAAATAGTGTCGGATCCATACTTTTCGGGGTCGCTGAGATGAATAGTGACACTCCAAGTTCAGCCCCCTTTGGGGTGGGGGCGAGGGGGAGTGATATATAAAAATAATCAAAAATAATGTCGAATACATAGTTTTCGGGGTCGCCAAAGTGAATAGCGACACTCCGGATTTTCAGTATCAGGAGACAAACCACATGGGGGTAAGACACCCCAGGAACCCTTAGGGGCGGGGGGCGAGGGGGGCCATAAATGAAAATAAACGAAAATAGTGTCGAATCCACACTTTTCGGGGTCGCTGAGATGAATAGCGACACTCCGAATTTTTAAAAGTCCAAGTTCAGCCCCCTTTGGGGTGGGGGCGAGGGGGGAGTGATATATACAAATAATCGAAAATAGTGTCAAATACATAGTTTTCGGGGTCGCCAAAGTGAATAGCGACACTCCGGATTTTTAGTATCAGGAGACAAACCACGTGGGGGTAAGACACCCCAGGAACCCTTAGGGGCGGGGGCGAGGGGGTCATATATAAAAATAAACGAAAATAGTGTCGAATCCATACTTTTCGGGGTCGCTGAGATGAATATTGACACTCCAAATTTTTTAAAGTCCAAGTTCAGCCCCCTTTGGGGCGAGGGCGAGGGGGGAGTGATATATATAAATAACCGAAAATAATGTCGAATACATAGTTTTCGGGGTCCCCAAAGTGAATAGCGACACTCCGGATTTTTGGTGTCAGGAGACAAACCACGTGGGGGTAAGACACCCCAGGAACCCTTAGGGGCGGGGGGCGAGGGGGGTCATATATAAAAATAAACGAAAATAGTGTCGAATCCATACTTTTCGGGGTCGCTGAGATGAATACTGACACTCCAATTTTTTTAAAGTCCAAGTTCAGCCCCCTTTGGGGTGGGGGCGAGGTGGGAGTGACATATACAAAAATCGAAAATAATGTCGAATACATAGTTTTCGGGGTCGCCAAAGTGAATAGCGACACTCTGGATTTTCAGTATCAGGAGACAAACCACGTGGGAGTAAGACGCCCCAGAAACCCTTAGGGGCGGGGGGCGAGGGGGTTCATAAATAAAAAGAAACGAAAATAGTGTCGAATCCACACTTTTCAGGGTCGCTGAGATGAATAGTGACACTCCGATTTTTTTAAAAGTCCGAGTTCAGCCCCCTTTGGGGTGGGGGCGAGGGGGGTGAGATATAAAAGTAATCGTATTTAGTGTCAAATATACAGTTTTCGAGGTCGCCGAGGTGAATAGTAACACTCCGGAATTTTAATATCGGGAGACAAACCACGTGGGGATAGGACACCCCAGGAACCCTTAGGGGGGAGGGGGGCTTGAGATATAAAAATCATCAAAGTAGTGTCGAATACATACTTTTCGGGGTTGCTGAGATGAACAGTGACACTCCAATTTTTTAAAAGTCCAAGTTCAGACCCTTTGGGGTGGGGGCGAGGTGGAAGTGATATATACATGTAATTGAAAATAGTGTCGAATACATAGTTTTTGGAGTTGCCAAAGTGAATAGCGACACTCTGGATTTTTAGTATCAGGAGACAAACCACGTGGGGGTAAGACACCCCAGGAACCATTAGGGTCATATATAAAAATAAACGAAAATAGTGTCGAATCCATACTTTTCGGGGTCGCTTAGATGGACAGTGTTATCCCGGGAAATTTTTAATTCCATGTTCATCCCCCTTTGGGGTGGGGGCAAGGGGGAGTGATATATAAAAATAATCGTAATTAGTGTCGAATCCACAGTTTTTGGGGTCGCTGAGATGAATAGCGGCAGTCCGGAATTTTAGTATCATGAGACAAACCACATGAGGGTAAGACACCCCAGGCGCCCTTAGGAGCCGGGGGGGGCGAGGGGGCTGATATATAAAAATCATCGAATGTATTGTCCAATCTATACTTTTCGGGGACACTGAAATGAACAGTGTAACTCCGGAATCTTTTAAACCAAGTTCAGCCCCCATCGGTGAAGGGGGGGGGGAGGTATATAAAATTATCGAAAATAGTGTCGAATCCATTCTTTTCGGGGTCGCTGAGATGAATAGTAACGCCCCAGTTTTTTTACAAGTCCAATTTCTACCTCCTTTCGCATAGCGGTGAGAAAAAGTGAAAAACAAAATTTCGAAAATGACCGAGAGAATGGATGCATATGTGTATACTGGACCTACTGTCTGGGGTAAGAGACTCCTAGCCTCTAAAGTAGGGGCAAAATGTAAAAATTAACCGAAAACGACTGAAATTTGTGTCTAATCCATAGTTTTCGGGGTCGCTGAGATGAACTGTAACACTCTGGATGCCGTTTAAGATAAAGCTCAGTCCTACTCAGCAGGCGGATGAGAACTGGCAAAAAATTGAAAACGTCCAAAGGGACAGAGTTTAAGAATGTATGTGTGTATGTTCTAGCATATCTCTCAATCAAACTTAACTTACTATATAGAAAACATTACTGTGGAGGTCAGATACACCTAGCCCCCGCTGGTGTTGGGGAATGAGAGGGGCTGACGTACAAAAATAAGGAAAATAACCAATATTAATGTCGAAATCCATTGTTTATGTGTCGCTGATACGAACTCTGACGCTGTGGATGGCGTTTAAGTCCATGTTCAGCCTCAATCGAGGCAGGAGCTAAGAAGGGCTTAAAAGTAATTAGTATAAAATGACCGCGATTAGTGTTTACTCGATAATTAAATAATCTAAAACTTGAAGTCAGATACATCTAAATAACTCTAAAACTACATGATAAGTCGAAAAATCAACATCTCAAAAAGAATTCTATAAGCATTCACTTCACACTTAACTTACTGGTAATACAAATATTAAAGGTAAACATTCAAAAACTATCCGGGCAACGCCGGGTACTACAGCTAGTAAATAAATAAAATGTATTTGATTGGGAAAATATACCTGGATATAAGAATATGTTTTGGCTTGACTTTTATTTTATCTGATTATTATAGCAAAAGCTGAGTAGGACAGAGCATCTTATTATGTTTTATTTTTTAATATTATTGGTTTCTATCATACGCATAGCCAACCAAAAATAGAAATTGAATATAACAAGCAGGGCTGGTGACTTACATGTTAAAACTCATAAACTTGCAACATCATCTTCAACGTTAAAATCTTTTTGTTAACCCAGACGCTCTATATAAACATTTAACTCTCCTCCACAAAAGAATGTTTTCCCAGAACCATCCCTCTCCCTTTTTTTAAAGATGTCCTCCAATCCCAAAAAGACTTTTAGGGATGCGGTAATACTTTGCCAGTATATTACAGGATAGTGTTAAAAAGTACTTGTAGTTTTATGTGACTATCGATATCATAACTGTAGCTACGGGACCTCCGAATTTACACAGAACCTGATCCACAGTGACATAGCTTTTTATTTAAAATATCTCGTATGCACTGGCCGGGATTTGAATTATGGTCCAAAATGGTAATTTTTTATTATTCATTTATAGATATGAACAATAGAAAGTCCCACTTGCACAACCATGAAGAACTGTTTGGTCTTCAATGTTTTTCTTTTATTCTCATATGTTGGCAATTCCCATATATTCTTCATTTATCAATCCATGGCAAAAAAAAAAAAAAAAAAAAAAAAAACATTTCCCATCTTCAGACTACTGATTTGAAGTGTATGTTTTCCGCAATAAATTCTTTATTAAACAGAGTATCATATACTGCACTTTTTGTTAAAATTTCAAAAAAAAAAAAAGACTGAAGTTTTTGATCAAATATAGTACATAAACCAGCTAAGTGTAGCAGCAGAGGTATTTACCTTTGCAGAATATGTAAGACAGCTTGAGTAGGTATGCAGTCTGAAACCACAATACAAAATTAGTCAACATTATAAATATTTTGTTAGTATCATTTCTTTTTTGAAAATGTCTTATGTTTATTCTTAATCATGTTGTAAATGTTCCTTTTTCATAGAAAATATTATAGCTCTCCTATTTCAGTGGACTTGGCAGACTGATATGTAATAGCAACTTTTGACTTGGTGAGGAAAGCAACGGGAAACTACCTCGCTCCTCATTTCCCTAGTATGACTCTTCAGTGACACCTGGGCTATCTATGACAGTTGTTGGTGTAGCTGTAGAGGTTCAAACCAGCCTTCGGGCTGAATATGCAACATACATATAGATTAAGTTAATTATACTATCATACTGGATATATTGCGTTGTTGAAGAGAATGAAGCAAAGAAGGAATTCTGGAATATATCCTGAAATTACTTAAGAAATTTTGAAATTACATCAAAGAGTACTTTTATCATAGTAGGGCTAGACAAAACCTAACAGTTTGTATATGAACAGGTAAAGATAGGTTAAAATGAAGAATAGTACCTTATTTTGGCATGACTTAAAAGTTATTGAAGCATTTGTCATGAATGTCTCCATTCTTTGATGATGGAAAGTAGCATCTTGTTTGTTGAACACTTTTAACTGATTCAGCATTATATTTCTGTTTTCCCTTACCAGTCCATCAATGGCATTAACAAATGCGTCTGTTGTTGATAGGTGGCCACTCCACTCCTCGCCTTTCACAGTTATTTGACCCTCTCATGGCACTGTTTTTACACTTACTGAATAGACATCACTTTGTCTCCATTTACAGAAAGAGTCCTCCTGCGAAAGTTTACAGGTTCCATGTTTTTGTCCTCAGAAAACAGATCACCAAGCAGACCTTTTGACCACTCGTTCAGGACTTTCACCTTTGCACATATACACAATCTATTGATGTGACTACAAACTATTGGATACACAAGTTGGAATGAGCTCCATTCCTTTGATTTTTACGGACAACACTTTCCTTCCATGGAAGCAAAAGCACACATAAATATACAACAGCATGCATTATGTGCTGTGCCTTGGTATGTAATTGTGTTGTTCAAATATTTATTTAATAAATGGAACTAACACATTGAGTACCACAGTAGATACTGGTGCCTATTTTAAATGTTCCTGCTAGGCTATGGCAGATTCGGGTGTCTGCTGGCTCAAAAGTGTTTAAGTGATTACCTGTACACTCGTTCGCTTGTATACAGGATTTGACAATATTGAGTACTGTAACTGTCAAGTCCCTTTGGTTATATTTAACATAACATGCTCAAATTATACGGGGTCTTTCATATAAACGCAGACCGTCCAGCGGCATTGTTACTGTCCGAGACTTAAGCAGCAGTACTGGAGGCACGCGCATAGTTCTTGACCTTGCAGGGAGCGTGCACGTGTTCGACCTAGCTGTCGCCAGTCTGAATCTCAGCTGTTAACACGGTGTGACAGTTATTTTCGTATATAAAAGTTATTTCAGGTACAAGTAGGCTCGACGGATACGCAATGCATTTGTACAACAATTTTCTGGTGAAGTCTCACCTTCATGAACTCCATTTCACGTAATTATAAATAAATTGTAAAATAATTGAAGCTACTATTAAAAACATGCGCGTACGCACACAAACAATGTTAATATTGTTTAAAACCTACTGATCCAGCCACAAGAGTGAGATATTGTGAGTGGTATCATGCATAATTGAATGGTCGTGTGAACAGTTATAACTCTTGCTATTAGTGTGCAGAAAATCCTAACAATGTTTATGAAGTTCCTCATTATGATAGGAAGATTGGTGTTTGGTGTGCTGTTCGTGCAAGATGAATAATTGGGCCTGTATTTTTCGAGACAGCAGTAAATGCAGTGTGTGATTGTTACTTGTGGGATAAACTGAAAGAATGTGTATCGAACAAATCCTCACATATTGGAGGAACTGAAAAGAAAACATCGCGAATGAAATCAGAAACATTACAGTGGCAGAACTCAATCGCATCAGCCAGAATGTGGTTAGTGGTTACCAGATATAATATCTGTAGGCCTATAACCCAGGAAGAATGACACTTCCAGCATCTTTTATAAGGTAAGATTTCATATAGGTTATATACATGCTTAAAGCAGGGTAGCCGTGCGCGACGTAAGTTCGGCTGAGGCAGCTGCCTTTGCGCAGTGTACAAGCACCTTGCACTCAGTCTGTGTTTATTTGTGAGATCCTGTATGCCTTGAAATAGAAAATATATTTATTATACATTATATGTACAGTATTATATTATTCATTCAAATACGAGAAAATATAGTTAGCAACTTGTTTGTCATTCACCCTCCTAATCATTCACTGTGCATTGTTCACTCATTATTCAACACTGTATAGCAGTAATTACAATAAATAAACTTGATATTTCCACCTATTCAATACAATTTTAATGCTGTTATTCAATTACAACATATTAAATTTCACAGGACTAGTTTCAACGTGTACTTGCTTCATCTTCAGCTGTTTTTGGAAAATAGGCAACCTTAAAATTCATGACATGTCTTAAAATGTTTGGTATGAAAATCCATTAAATCTATAATTAAAACCTTGACTCATTAAAAATTTTATGACAAGTAAAAGACTTGCAAGTCAGTCGTATAATAAAAGTTCATTGGTTAAATGATATCCTTATGAACAAGCAGTTGTGGAGTCCTTAAATTTGTTGTGCGATTGATAAAATGTTGTGTTCCATTTCACTACAGTTTGTATACTGCAGGACCATCTCGAAAAACGTGAAGGTTAGTCATATGGAATTTTCTGGATAAAATCTTCTATGTCCTAGGCCTATGAGGAGGAAACATTAAAGTGGCTTCTTATGATGTTTGTGAAACCAATGTTTCCTGGTTCAATGCGGAACCTCAAACTGCCGTGAGACGATGCTATTACTAGCCGCGCACTATGAACGACTATTATACGACTGACTTGCAAGTCTTTTACTTGTCATAATAGTTTTTAATGAGTCAAGGTTTTAATTATAGATTTAATGGGTTTTCATACCAAACATTTTAAGATATGTCATGAATTTTAAGGTTGCCTATTTTCCGAAAACAGATGAAGATGACGCAAGTACGCGTTGAAACTAGTCCTGTGAAATTTAATATGTTGTAATTGAATAACAGCGTTAAAATTGTATAGAATAGGTGGAAATATCAATTTTATTTATTGTAATTCTTAGTTCAATACGGAAAAATGACATTTCTTACGTTAACCGTATAGCAGTAACATATTACTGTTTGATACTGGGCTACAGACCCTAGAGAGGAATACAGGAAACAGTTGGCAAGGAAGTGTTAACAACCAAAAGTGAGACAAATGACAGAGTGGTACATTTTTCAGTTTAAAACATTTTATTTTCCTGACTCCAGTGGTTGGATATCAACAAGCAAACTGAAGACAAAGAGAAGTTCAACATTTTTGTGCAACTTGCATGAATTGTAATCTAAAGTTGTCACGTATCACGTTCACGTCATATGTTTCTTTCTGTTCCTCTCTCCCTTCACCTCATCATCCCGCATGCTTACCACACATCTCACTCTGTTCTGTTCTCACCCCCACTTCCTCTTCCTACAAAAGTCACAGGCTGAGGATCTTGTCAGTATTTGGTGCGTGTGATTAGTGGACACCAGTGGCATTGAGTTCTTTATTCTTTTAATTTTCAAGTATGATGGTGATGATGATATGATGACTAGCCCAGTGCAGCCCTTGTAAGGCAGACCCTCCGATGAGGGTGGATGGCGTCTGCAGTTTATAGGAAACTGCATGTTATTGTAGTAGAGGATAGTGCTGTGTGTGATGTATGACTTGCAAGGGTGTTGAGAACAGCATAAGCTCTCACTGAGCCAAGGTAATTAACCATTTAAGATTAAAATCCATGACCTGACCAGGAATTTAAACCCGGGACCCTCTGAACTGAAAGTAATTACGCTGACCATTCAGCCAAAGCAAAAGCATGGTGGAATATTGCTACTGAAATGCATTTTTGGTCCCCAGAGGAAAAATTCAATGTTTTGCTTGACGCTCATCATGTTAAGGACAAATATCATGAAAGCATAAATGTCTGCTTTGCTGATATTCTTTGAGCCTTTTTGTATTTTTTGTTTTGTTTGTGCTGGTCACCATTAGTTCATAATGGGAACGGTTGTGATTGTTGTTTTAAATTGAAAATCGGGAAGGTTTACAGCCTCTTCTAACAGTGAAGAGAGCATGAATATTAGGGAAAAATGAGAAATGAGCATTGCATGTTGGATAGAAACAATGTCAGAAATGTGGCACCAGAGGAAGCAACGCAGAGTCAATTGGGAGTCACACTCATCTCATGAGTTTGAACACATTGAGAGAGGTCAGTAGTGATTCATTCCAAGTTATTAGTATGATATACTTACATTATCATTATAGACTGTTATGCCTTTCAGCGTTCAGTCTGCAAGCCTCTGTGAATTTACTAAACGCCGCCACAATCCTCTATTTGCAACTAGTGCTGTGGCCTCATTTAGTTCTATACCTCTTCTCTTTAAATCGTTAGAAACCGAGTCTAACCATCGTCGTCTTGGTCTCCCTGTACTTCTCTTACCCCCCATAACAGAGTCCAATATTCTCCTAGGTAACTTATCCTCCTCCATTCGCCTCACAAGACCCCACCACCGAAGCCGGTTTATGCATACAGCTTCATCCATCAAGTTCATTCCTAAATTAGCCTTTATCTCCTCATTCTGAGTGCCACCCTGCCATTGTTCCCACCTGTTTGTACCAGCAATCATTCTCGCTACTTTTATGCCTGTTACTTCTAACTTATGAATAAGATATCCTGAGTCTGCCCAGCTTTCGCTCCCATAAAGCAAAGTTGGTCTGAAAACAGACGGATAGTTTTTGTCTGGGAGCTGACTTCCTTCTTACAGAATACTGTTGATTGCAACTGCGAGCTCATTGCATTAGCTTTACTACACTTTAATTCAATCTCACTTACTATATTACCATCCTGGGAGAACACACAACCTAAATACTTGAAATTTTCAACCTGTTCTAGCTTTGTATCACCAATCTGACATTCAGTTCTGTTGAATTTCTTACCTACTGATATCAATTTAGTCACCGAAAGGCTAATTTTCATACCATACTCATTGCACCTATTTTCAACTTCCAGGATATTAGACTGCAGGCTTTCGGCACAATCTGCCATTAAGACCAAGTTGTCAGCATAGGCCAGACTGCATTCTACATATCCCCCTATCTGAATCCCTCCCTGCCATTTTATACCTTTCAGCAGGTGATCTATGTAAACTACGAACAGCAAAGGTGAGAGATTACAGCCTTGTCTAACCCCTGTAAGTGCCCTGAACCAAGAACTCATTCTACCATCAATTCTCACAGAAGCCCAATTGTCAACGTAAATGCCTTTGATTGATTTTTTAAATCTACCTTTAATTCCATAGTCCTCCAGTATGGCAAACATCTTTTCCCTCGGTACCCTGTCATATGCTTTCTCTAGATCTACGAAACATAAACACAACTGCCTATTCCTCTCGTAGCATTTTTCAATTACCTGGCGCATACTGAAAATCTGATCCTGAAAGCCCCTCTGTGGTCTCAAACCACACTGGTTTTCATCCAACTTCCTCTCAATTACTAATCGCACCCTCCCTTCCAAGTTGCCAGTGAATACTTTGCCTGGTATACTAATCAATGAGATACCTCGATAGTTGTTGCAATCCTTCCTGTTCCCTTGCTTATAGATAGGTGCAATTATTGCTTTCATACAATCTGAAGGTACCTTACCAACACTCCATGCTGATCTTACTACTCCAAGAAGTTATTTCATCCCTGCCTTCCCACAATACTTCACCATTTCATGTCTAATTTCATCTATTCCTGATGCTTTATGACGACGGAGTTTATTTACCATCCTTTCCACTTCCTGAAGCGTAATTTCACCAACATCATTTTCCTCCTCCCCATGAGCTTGGTTGTCTGCAACACCACCAGGAAGATTTCCTTTTACGTTGAGAAGATGTTAAAAATATTCCCTCCACCTCTCCAGTGATTCCCTGGGATCTGTTATGAGTTTACCTGAATTACTCAAACCACTGTTCATTTCCTTTTTCCCTCCCCTCCTAAGATTCTTTATTACTGTCCAGAAATGTTTCCCTGCTGCTTGACCTAGCCTTTCCAGGTTATTACCAAAATCTTCCCACGACTTCTTTTTGGATTCAACAACTATTAGTTTCGCTTTGTTTCTTTCATCTACGTACAAATCCCTGTCTGCCTCGGCCCTTGTTTGGAGCCATTTCTGATAAGCCTTCTTTTTACATTTACAAGCTGCTCTCACTTCATCATTCCACCAAGATGTTCACCTTTTCCCATCTTTACACACAGTTGTTCCTAGGCATTCCCTTGCTGTTTCTACTACAGCATCCCTATATGCCACCCATTCTCTTTCTATATCCTGAACCTGCTTACTATCTACTGTTCGAAACTTCTCACTAATCATATCCACTTCTGTCTAATTCCCTCGTCCTGGAGATGTTCTACCCTTATTAGTTTGCAGACAGATTTCACTTTCTGTACCCTAGGCCTAGAGATACTTTGTTCACTACAGATCAGGTAGTGGTCTGTATCATCGAAAAATCCCCAGAAAACTTGTACATTCCTAACAGATTTCCTGAATTCGGAGTCGGTTAAGATATAGTCTATTATGGATCTGGTACCCCTAGCTTCCCCTGTGTAGCGGTGAATACCCTTATGCTTGAAGAATGTATTTGTAACTGCTAACCCATACTAGCACAGAAGTCCAGCAAACGCTTCCTATTCCCATTAGCTTCCATATCTTCCCCAAACTTACCAACCACCCTTTCGTATCCTTCAGTTCTATTTCCAACTCTCGCATTGAAATCGCCCATTAGCACTATTCTATCCTTGCTGTTGACCCTGACCATGATATCACTCAATGCTTCATAAAACTTGTCAACTTCATCCTCATCTGCACCCTCACATGGTGTATACACTGAGATAATTTTCGTCCTAATTCCTCCAACTGACAAATCTATCCACATCATTCGCTCATTTACGTGCCTAACAGAAACTATGTTGCGTGCAGTGGTATTCCTGATAAACTGCCCTAACCCATACTCTGCCCTTCCCTTTCTAACACCCGTCAAGTACACTTTATAATCTCCTATCTCTTCCTCGTTATCTCCCCTTACCTAAATATCACTTACTCCTAGCACATCCAGATGCATGCTCTTTGCTGACTCAGCCAGTTCTACTTTTTTTCTTTCAAAAGCCCCATGGATACTGATAGCTCCCCATCGAATTCCATTTCATTTGCTAAGTTGTCTCCGAGGAATCCCTTGCCTGTCAAATGGGAGTGGGACTCCGTTACTCCTATACTTCCGAGGCTTGCTTAAAATGCTCTGAGCTCGGTAAATGCATGAAGCAGGAAGACTGGAAGCAAGGAGTCATCATCCCATTGTTGAAAAAAGGTGAAAGAAAGAAATGTACCAAGTACAGAGGTATAACTCTGCTGTCACATGGCCTCAAAATCTACGAATCCATCCTTGAGAGCAGGATTAGAAAATACCTTGAACCTACACTTGAGGAAGAACAACGTGGATTTAGACCTCATAGATCAACTATAGACCTCATTTTTGCCACCAGAATGCTCTACGAGAAGTATGGGGAGAAAGGTAAAACACTCATAACTGTTTTTCTCTACATCGAGAAAGCATGTGACCATGAACCTCGCAGGCATATATGTGAATGTTTGAGACATAAGAAAATGGCTGATGACATCATAGCATGAGTACAACGATTATATGATGAAACCAAGTGTTGTGTCCAGGTCCAGGATGGAAGGTCAGGTCGGTTTGAAACGAAGAGTGGAGTTCAGCAAGGAAGTTGTCTTTCACCACTTCTCTTCATAATCATAATGGATGAAATTTTAAAAGCAGTTAAGAGAAAGGATCCAACAAATAATGTCCTGGTTTTTGCTGGTGATGTAATGGTATGGGGTGAAACAGAAGTGGAAGTACAAACTAGACTAGATTTCTGGCATGAAGTTTTTACAACCTTAGGTCTCAAAATCATCAAAACGAAGACAGTTGGCTTGGTGATGTGTAGAAATTCTCCAACTGTTCATCTAAGAAGAGGAGATGAGGAGATGGATATTGTAGACAACTTCCAGTATTTAGGGAGTGTTCTGTCATCAGACATTACCATACATCAAGAGATTAGTAACAGAATACAGAAAGCTTCCCAATTCTCTCACGCTGTACGTCAAATACTTTGGGATGAAACATTTCCGTTAGGTTCCAAGATCAGCTTGCACAAAATATCTAGTACCTATATTTGACGTATGGCCTGGAAGCAGTAACACTTAATGGACCAACAAAGAGTCATCTTCAGGCAACAGAAATTAAGTTCCTCCGTTCTTGTCTGCAAAAAAAAAACAGAAGGATAAAATAAGGAATGTGGATATCCAACAACAGCTTGGATTGGAAAGAAGCTTGCTGGAGACTCTAGAAGTGAAGAGATTGAAATGGTATGGTCACATGAAAAGAATGAACCCTCACAGGACTCCTCGAACATACTTTGACCACAATGTTCCTGGGAAGAGACCAAGAGAAAGACCTCGTGATGTTTGGGAAAAACAGATAATGAAGGACCTTGAAATTAGAGATGTGACCTGGTGTCGCATATATAAACAGCATCTGTGGATGGATAGAACAAACTGGAGGAGGCTCGTACACAACCGCACCCGGCTTGCTGGAGCGAAGAAATGATGATGATGTAGAGGATGTTACCTTACTTACACATAGTCCAAGTGAGGATCTCTCCTCTAACGGGTTATGGACCACTGGTGGATTGTATGGTCCTAGCCGTCTGGGCACAAGGAGGGCCATGACTCGGAATATGTCCGAGATGCCCACTCCCATTCCATAGCAACTGGTATCCCGACTCTCGGGACCACTTACTAGGCCACTCAGCCGTTGCCAATTGTTCAGGAACTAGGGCTTGACTACAGTAACCAACACCATTATTATGAATTAGAGTTTTTTTGAACTTAAAACATACATGTTTTAAATATGTGGGGAAACTCTAGAACAAATAGCATCATAGTATTTTGTCAATATTAGGATCCTCCTGGATGTTGCCCCAGGAGTAAACATCCCAAACCAAGCGAGTTGGTCATGCGGTTAGGAGCGTGCAGCTGTGAGGTTGCATTTGGGAGATAGTGCGTTCGAATCCTACTGACAAGAGCCCTGAAGAGGGTTTTTCATGATTTCTCATTTTTGTACCAGCCAAATGCTGGGGCTGTATCTTAATTAAGGCCACGGCTGTTTCCTTTCCACTCCTATCCTTTTCCTGTCCCATCGTTGCCATAAGACCTATCTATGTCAGGTGTAAAATTAAAAAATTCCAAGAACTCAATATCATATTTACTCACATATATCACACTTTTCCCCTAAAAATTATTTTAAAAAGAATCAAACTTGATTAAAACTAACATATCGTCATTTTCAGGATAAAACCTCCTATGTGATGATATTTTTGGAGATATACTGACCCGCAGCACATACATTATGAAGAGTGAGAATGCCTTGACAATATTCACACAATATTGCACCTTAGATTACAGAACCTTACCGCCCAAAGCTCTAAGCGAAAGTATTTCGCATAGGTTTTGTCCCGGCAACGATGATATGTTTTAACTTCACTTTTTAGCCTCCAGAACTTTTCTCTTGATCTGTAGGTAATTTCAACTCTCTTTGGGGCCATTCTCTCTCTCTCTCTCTCTCTCTCTCTCTCTATTCGTTTAGTCTATTCAGACTCTCCGTGAACCCATGAACTAAAATATGCCAATTTCTTCTGTCCTGCACTGCCCCCCCGAAGATTTTCCAAGCTGGAATTTAGTACTTCTGTGATGCCGTCAATCCATCTCATTCTTTGTCGCCCTCTTCTCCTTGTGCCTTCAATCTTCCCCAGCATTAAAGTCTTTTCTAATGTATTGTGTCTTCTTATGATGTGTCCAAAGTAGCTTAGTTTTTGTTTCAGGATTAGGCCATCCAAGGATCACTGGTTTTATTTGCTCTAAAACTGACCTATTTGTTCTCTTCGCAGTCCATGGGACTCTTAAGGATTTACCTCCAACACCACAATTCAAAGGAGTCTATTCTATGGCGTTCAGCTTTTCTTATGGTCCAGGTCTTGCATCCGTACATCACAACTGGAAAAAACATAGCCCTTAATATACGGATCTTTGTCTCTACTCCTTAAGATATTGTTATGATTGGTCATTGCCTTTCTACCAAGTTGCAATCGTCTTTTGATTTCATGGCTACAGTCACCATCAGCAGAAAACTGTGAGCCAAGATGGTTGAAAACAGAGACTACCTCCATTTTTTTCTCCTCCTACATGCCATGAATTGACAGGTGTAGTTGCCATAATTTTTGTTTTCTTGACATTCAGCATAAGTCCAGCCTTTGAACTTTCTTCTTTCACTTTCACTAAGAGGGTTTTTAAGTCTTCTTCATTTTCTGCCTTATATTTAATCCAGCTATTTTGATTCCTCTTTCTTCTTCATCTAACCCCACATACCTCATAATGTGTTCCGCATACAGATTGAAAAGGTAAGATGACAATATAGAGCCTTGCCATACTCCTTTTTGCCATTAGCATACATTAATCTTGGTCACATTAAATACTCAGCCTGCTCTGCAATTACTATGTTTCTTCACAGGTTAAATCACTCGTTTAAAATATACTGTAAAATTTGAATGCTCCGTCATACTGTACTGACAAACTAAGTCATGCTGGAAAGCAAATTATTAGGAAGAAAATACACTGCACTCAATCTTACACCTAATGTTAACACAGTGGGTTATACTGAAATTGTAATAATCATATTGGTTTTTATGTCCCACTAACTACTTTTACGGTCTTTGGAGGTGCTTGAAATGTTTATTCCATAGGAGTTCTTTCACATGCTGGTAAATCTACTGACACAAGGCTGGCATATTTGAGTACCTCCAAATCAGCCGGGATTAAACCTGAATGTGCTACAGTTCCACTATTTTCATTCATTCAACTTGTATTTGTTTTATCAAAGTTTGTATTGAACAAAAACTGACAATAATTGAGCAGTTAGAAAAAGTGGAACTGTTAAAAAATTAGTACTACAGTATGGAATAGGGGAGCAAACAGTACATGATTTAAAAAATTAAGTTCCTTTGCTTTGTCTTCCAATTCAGGGGAGATGAATAACGGGAAAACAACAAAGAAATTGATGTGTGCACATTTAGATACGCAGTAGTGATTTAGTTTAATTAGCAAGAAGCATCAGGAATAATCTGTGCTAAGCAAGCCAAATATTCCTTTTGAATCTCTTGGTTTACAAGGCATTTTCGATGGGTCTCTATAAAAAGAAACAATATGTGTTAGCTGACTATTTTTGAAAGGTGTAAACATCTTTGAATATTAAAATTAAATTGTTAGTCCCTAGTTCTAATGTTTTATTGTTGTGGTGAAACAGTTTATAACCTCTCATAGTGATTGATGCTAATGCTACAGGGCATTTTCATTAATGTGATTTTTAAACAACCCTCATTTTTATCATGTTTGTGACTAACTTTGTATTAACTGCTGTTTTTTTTCTTTTTCTTTTTTTTTGGTGTGGCTACCACTCATTACTGTAGATGGTTGAGAGTTGGCAGTAGATTCTTTGTATTTGTATATAATATTATCATTGTTTCAAATGCCTGGAAGATGCATTTCACTGTAAAGGCATCACAATATGAAAAGTAAATGTGACTGAACTAGACTTAGAATTTTAGAGTTAATCCCTATTCTGATTATTGAACAGTGTACAAAAATGGTTAAATATGCCTACATTTGATAAAAACTCATAAGGTGTAATAGAGTTCTACAGTAGTTTAAAATGCCTTTTTAAATGTTGATTAATGTTGATTATATCCACAAATGGTGGAATCTGTATTATGTGGAATTGTAGCTGTTATATAGTTAGATGAAGTAGTTAATACTGTTAGGTAATATATGCCAGGGATAATTCATCATCATGTACATAATATTATTGCTGTTATTCTATTAATTTGTCCTGTTTCATGATATTTACTTCTTACGTTTATTACTTTGATGTGTAGATTGAACAGTATTTACTTTTAAAGTTATATATTTTATGTGTAGATTAACCCGTTTCAGAGGTAAGTTTTAACAATTCTTCTTCCTCCATTCTGTGATGTACATTTTTGTTTTTCTGAGTGGAAACAGTGGCATAATTTGTTTTGAGAGTGTAGATTTGTATCATTGTTTAATATGTCAATATTCTGTATCTTGTTGTTTATTTCCTTATGTATTAATTATTTTGGGCATTACTATATGTGTCTATTGTTGATATATCCATTTGTGTGGATTTGTTACATTTTAAAAACTAACCTATGTTATATAAATACAAAATTAGTGTAAAACATAATGTATTTTTGTATTAATATTGCAAATAAAATTTATATTTTGTCAGAACGTGTATTATTTTGGTTTATTTTCCCCAGTATGGAATAATAATAATAATAATAATAATAATAATAATAATAATAATAATAATAATAATAATAATAATAATAATTATACCATACCTTGCTTTTGCAGATGATCTGGCGATGCTAACAGACGATGACGAGACTGATGTTAAACAGCTCGAGATACTTAAAGAAAGTGCAGAAAAGGTGGGACTACAGATATTGTTCGAGAAAACTAAATTCTTATGTTCAAAGACAGCTATCAAGAACCTGAAAACAAAATATGGTACAATTGACAGGGTCCCGTACTTTAAATACCTCCTAGAATGTATCGAACCGCTAGGCCTTGAAAAGATCTCACAACGTACTTGCCTCCAAAAAATTAAACAAGCATTAGGGTTATTCCAAAACATCTACAATAAAAAATCTGTGTCAAGACATACAAAAATTTGCATTACAACAGAGTCATAAAACGAACAGTCCTTTACGCATGTGAAACACTGGCACTCAACAGAAAACAGGAACTTGAAGAAATCAAAAACAGAAGAGATTAAGATCATTAGGAAAATCTTAGGAGCAAGATACACCAAAGACAGTTACAGGTTACTACCAATCAAAACAACGGAAAAGTTCTCAAACATCAAAATTGACATTAGGAAAAGACGAATGAAATTCTTCGGTCATTTCAGTAGATTACCCAAAAAATCAATTGACAGAAAGGATAATATGTTGTGTAACTTCACTCAAGAACTTGCTTAACTTCAAAAGGACCTCAAAAACGCAAACATAAGTTCAAAAGACATTCCAGAAAGAGACACAAGGTAAACAATTGGGAAGCTACATCAGAGCAACCACAACAAAAACAGTACAGACCAAAGAGGTTGGAAGAACGTAAACAAGCCTTCTCAGAAAGAATGAATGCATATTGGAGCAATAAAAAGAACCCACAGTAGAAATGATTGAGTTATTTGCTCAACGTATTCCAATATTGGGAGAATTCGCTAATAATAATAATAATCATCACACGACCTCAGCTACCAAGGTTACAGACCTTGTGAAGTGGTACCATCTAGACAATCTACCTGCCAATTTTGACATTATGATTATGTTGCTGTCTAGCAGTAAAATCAGAATTCTACTAGATGGGTACTATGGTTGAGTTAATTTAATTTTGTCAGATAATGCTGAATGTGCCACCTCCACCAATGACCTACTGAAGCAGCTCCCATTAATGATGGTAATGGGATAAATACAATGTACACTTCTCAGTAGTTATCTGTTTTTAAACTTCCTTTTAAGTTTCATCGCTATTACATACATGTGATTAGAATGATGGAAGAAGAACATGACAGGAAGGGGAGTTAGGGATTGATTCCCAAGGGAGATGTTCAGTTAATTTCCAATGTCTTTGAAATCATTCATAAAAGGCTAGGAAAACAACAAATAGGGAATCTGCCACATGTGCAACTGCCCTAAATGCAAATCAGTATTTTATTTATTATAATTAGGCTATCACTCGTTAATGAGTATGATTGTCTTCCAAAGGTAAGTTTAAATCACATGAGTTCTTTGATGGCTGTATAATCCAATTCTGGAACCACTTCCTCAATGTTGGCATATGGTGTCCTGGGTAGCCACTGGTCCTTGAGGGTTGATACTTCTGCTATTCATACGCTCTTTCCTAGCATTGTTTTTGTCAGCCAAAAGTTTCCTTCGTTGTTGTTCAAAGGATAGATGTCCTTGGTGGACGACGCAACGCCATTCTGGACAAGTGGATCCCATAACCTCCCAATTTTCAGGGTCAGTTTGACATTTCTTTAGATTCACCTTCAGAACGTCTTTATAGGGTTTTTGTAGCCCACCTTGTTTTCTCTGTCTGTCCTTCAACTGACAGTAGATGATTAGTTTTGGGAGACATAACTTAGGCATGAGGATTACATGACCTGTCTATCGAAGCTGGTGTTTGATTGATTGACATTTCTTGAAAGAGTCAAAAATTACACTACCTTCTGTTCGGATTTGTGGTTGATCTAATCTTATTATATAAATTTTCAAAATCTTGGTTGTCGTGATGGCACCGATGCCGGGAATCGAACCAAGGTATATTAAGTCCCATAGCATATATTAAGTTAAGGAGATTAGAATTGAACTAGTGGATCCCCAGTACAGGAGACCACTAGGAATGTATAAACGAAAGGATAAGGAGTTTTCTTACAAGAAGAATTATGGTTATTAATTGTGTAAAATGTGCTACTTTATATTTGAAACATTAAGAATAGGATATGTGAAATTACTTGTTCTTCAAGTCCTGCTACGGAAGGCTTATGAGTAACTTGTTATTGAGTTGTAATCTTATCTATGTAAACTGACCAAGGGTTGAGTAAATGAACAGTGGCTAGCTACAAGCACAAATCCAGTATTCAGAATAATTAGCATTGGGAGAGACAAGGAAAGAATACATGACTCATGGAAGGATGGAGCATCGGAAAATCTCCACTTCATGGCAAAACATTCCACTCAGTGAGAGAGATGAGTTAGGCTGAGTGAGACAGAGAATAAGTGGTTCTGAGATTGACCACTATAGCACCACCTACTGGAGAGGGATCCCAGTTGGGGGTAGACTAGTACTAGGGTGGGAGTTCCCCCTCTCACTAGTTAGCAAGGGGCAGACCAGGATATATATACAAGCTGCAGAGGCTTAAGGGATATCTTTAGTCTTGGACAGGAGAACGCTCTACGTAGGTCAAGAACGTCGGTAATAAGACTGGAGGTGCTTACATTCAGAATGAGAGAGAGGAGTAGGACATAGCCGCGTTAGAAGTGATATTGGAAAGACTTAGTCTCTCAGACAGTAGTGGGAGATGCGGACTTAGGCTTAGAGACAAGCTAGAGGGCAACACTCAGGTTTTCAACATAGACTCTACCCAGGTCGGAAGTCAGTATTCTAAAAGCTTCCGGAGCAGGCACATCACTGAAGTATGCTGTAAATAGACATTGTAAATATGTACGGTAGTTGGGAAGTCAGAGTTGAATTCAAATATATATCATATTAAATGGGACTCAGTACTTCATTTAATGGTTCAGGGCACCCAACCCACAGATTCTCCAAGCCGCTCGGGAGAACAAATCGTCCAGAACATCTCGGGACAAGGTGAGTCACGACAGACTTACGTTTTGGTGTCAGGTATGTGGGGTGCCCTTAGTTCGAACTCCGACGAACAGTAGAACCATATCAGTCCGATGTTCGCGCACTTCGAGAAGAAGATTGTCCGAAAACCGCGCATCGCAGAAGATTGAACCGCGCACCGAAGAAGATTGTCCAAAAACCGCGCAGCGCAGAAGATTGAACCGCGCACCGAAGAAGATTGTTCGAAAACCGCGCATCGCAGAAGATCGAACCGCGCATCGTAGGAGCCACAATCCAGCCCAGCTGCAGGGAGCCAGCAGCCCAGCAGCCTATTAAGCAGCCTACACGGATCGCAGCCAACAAGCCCAGCAGCCTATTAAGCAGCCTACACGGATCGCAGCCAACAAGCCCAGCAGTACAGAAGACATCGTAGGGTGAGTCCACTTTAATTCAGTATGGCAAGTCAGGAGGAGGATGTAGATTTAAATGCAGGAAGGCCAGAATTTCAGATAGTAGAGGCTGATGATGATGATGATGCACGTAGCTTAGAAGGACCGTATGTAACTGTAGTAGAGGGACACAGACTGATTGGTCGAGAATTTGACGGTAGTCAGCCAGACAGACTACGAGAGTTTCTTGCCAACGTAGATGCGGCTGTACGCATGATCAGGGAGAATGATCAGGCACTTTTCTTTAAATATATATTGACAAAAATTACAGGCAAGGCCCGAGAGAAGCTCTTGGTAAGAGCTGATATTACTAACTGGGAGAACGCTAAAGTAGCGCTAAATGAATATTATGGTAGGCAGGGCACGTTAGATCTATATATCTGCCAAATGTTCCAAAGCAGTCAGGAACCGCGAGAGAGTGTAGCATCCTGGGCGCATCGCGTAGACACGATGGCGTCAGCTTTCAGGGATGCTTTATTGGAGGGCGAATGCTTAGAGGATAGGCAGGCACAGTTGAAGTGCGTGAGAAAGATAGGAGTGGCTAGTTTCACACAAGGGTTAAACAACCCAAGAATCCAATGTAGAGTGCAGGATAAGCAACCTTTAAAATTTGAAAGAGCCGTGGCAATAGCTAGGCAGGAAGAAGCAGTCATTATATCCAAACAGGCTAAGGACGGATTGCAACGTAGGCGGAACACACTAGGGTTCACACGGAGAATTGAAACTAACAAGCCTAATGTAGCAAAACCAGAAGGAAGGTGGCATCCTAAGCCTAGAACAGCAATGGTTAGGGTGATTTGCTACAATTGCAATAAAGAGGGCCACCTAGCTAGGCAATGTACAAGTCCAAGAAAGGAAACACAGGGTCAACCTATCGGAGAGTCAGAATTAAAAAGACCACCGACAACGCTAACGTGTCGGTATTGTAAGAAACAAGGACACATAGAGAGAGATTGCCGAAAGAAGCAAAGGGACCAAGTAGGTGTAGAAACGCGAACGGTCCGCACAGTCAAGGCGGGCATGAGGGAGAGTACCAGGGGTACACGAACTTGCTACAATTGCAATAGGAAAGGGCATGAGCAAGATAATTGCAGGCTACCGGTTAACAGACAACATACCGAAATAACGAGATGCTATTCGTGTGGTAGAGATGGTCACTTGGAAAGGGACTGTTGGAGAAATGTACTTGGTAAACAGTCCACTAAACAGTGCTATGCTTGTGGGAAAGCGGGGCACTTACAGAGGTACTGTCGCACGAAAACAATGGGTCAACAGACAGGGAGAACGGACATGAAAGTCTTCCGAAGGTCTGGAGACGAGGGTGACAGGGGGTCGCAACAAACCGAGGAGGGCCCGTTTGGATCAGTGCGTAGCCAAGGACAGGCTATGAAAACCAGGTTAGCAACAAACTAAGCAGGGACCGAAGGCCGGAGACAACCTCGGAATCCCGTAGAAAAATAAGTCTCGAAAGTTCAGATGACGAAGGCACAATGTTACTTAGCATCGTCCAGAGAGGGAAACCGCTTCGATTCTTGTTAGACACAGGGTCAGAAATTAGCCTGGTCAAAGAAGGAAGCGTACCAAAAGTATGCGCAATTATGAGGGGACATGTCATAGAACTGACCGGGGTCAGTGAAGGCAAGCTATATACCAAGGGTACGGTACGGTTTGAGATAAGTGGTTCCAGTCACACCTTCCATGTAGTGGGTAAAGACATTAACTTGACCCAAGATGGCATTATTGGGAAGGACCTCTTGTCAGATGGCGTAATAAATTACAAGGAAGGCTACGTCATAATAAAAGGGACCAGGTACTCAATGGGGGCTCGAGAGACAAAGCTGATCCGTCTCGAACCTAGGACCGAGAAGGTAGTGGCCATTGAGGTAAATAAGAATCTACCTGTTGGCGTAATAGAGCGAGAAGAAGTAGCACCAGGGGTGTATTTAGCCGAATGTTTAACCAGGTCCCAGAGAAATGAGGCTATTGTAAGCATTATTAACACCACCGAGAAAGAAGTAGAGATACAGAGCCCTGTGGTATGCATTCATGAGGTTGATTACACATGCCTGTCACAAGGGAAAAGGGTAAGGCTAACCAAGGAGACCGAAGACAATGGTTTAGGTTTCGGAAAGTTGCGCTCACAGAGAGTGACCGAACAGCTGCGGATAGACCATTTGAACATGGTAGATGCAGAGAAAATATTGGCCATCTGTACAGAGTATGATGATGTATTTCACTTAGGGGGGGACAAGTTGACCCATACGAAGGTAATACAGCATGAGATTCCAATATCTAGGGAACAACCTCCTATTAACGTACGGCCCTATAGGCTCCCAGAAGCACAGAAGGGAGAGATACGAAAACAAATAGATAAGCTGTTGGAGGATGACATAATCAGTCCCAGTGTGTCACCCTGGAATGCGCCGTTACTTTTAATCCCAAAGAAACTAGATGCCTCAGGCATACAGAAATGGAGGGTCGTTATAGACTATAGGAAATTAAATGAGGTTACAATAGGAGTTAGTTATCCCCTACCATTAATTTCCGAATTGTTAGATGCCCTTGGAAAGGCTAAATATTTCTCGACTCTAGATTTAGCGAGTGGGTACTACCAAGTGCTACTGAAGCCTGAAGATAGGCCCAAGACCGCCTTCTCAGCACTAGGGCAGAAGTATGAATATAAGAGAATGCCGATGGGTATCAGAGATGCCCCAGCCACATTCACAAGGCTGATGAATACTGTGCTAACAGGGTTAACTGGCATTAAATGTTTATGTTATCTGGATGACATAATTGTGTATGGTAGCTCAGTAGACGAGCACAATGCCAAGTTACGAGTAATACTCCAGAGGCTGCGAGAGAATAATTTAAAACTCCAGCCTGATAAGTCCGAATTTTTAAGGGCCGAGGTGGCATTTTTAGGCCACGTAATCACGGAAGATGGAGTCCACCCAGATGCTAAAAAAGTCCAGGCAGTCAGGGATTTTCCCAGGCCGACCACTAGCCGCCAGATCAAGCAGTTCTGCGGGCTGAGTGGGTACTATAGGAAGTTCATCCCTAACTATAGTAAAATTGCAAAGCCACTTTATGAATTAGTAAAGAAAGACGTTCCCTTTGTGTGGGGACACAGACAGGAGCAAGCGTTTGAAACACTGAAGCGAAGGCTAATAGAGGAGCCTGTACTGCAATATCCAGATTTTGAAAAACCCTTCGTTGTTACCACTGATGCAAGCAACGAGGCGGTTGGAGCAGTACTGTCACAAGGACCCATTGGGAAAGATCTTCCAGTTGCCTATGCAAGCCGGACGCTTAACAAGGCAGAAGTAAATTACAGTGTAACCGAAAAGGAATTATTGGCAATAGTGTGGGCAGTGAAGTATTTCAGGCCGTACTTATTTGGGCGGCATTTCACTGTAGTGACGGACCACAAGCCATTGAAGTGGGTTTTCAATGTGCAGGACCCGTCTTCACGCCTGCTGAAGTTTAGGTTAAAGCTGGCAGAGTACGATTTTGTCATAGAATACAAGCAGGGTAAGCGGAACTGTAACGCTGATGCCCTGAGTCGTAATCCCATTGTAGAGAAGAGCCAAACTAGAGTGGTCAGTTCAGCTCGGAAAGGACCCCAGACGGCGGTCAGAAGAGACACTCAGTATCCTGGTGACGTTAAGGTTAGAGTAGCGAGTTCAAAACCCGAGGACGCCAAGGCAGAGGGAATCGAAGTCGGCTACACCACGGACGAGGGCTCCGAGGACGCTAAGGCAGAGGAATCCAAGCCCGAAGGTAGTTCACCGGAAGGAGAAATAGAAGGGCTAAGAGAGGAGGAGAAATTAGCCATAATGAAGGAGTGTCATAACTCATTAATAGGAGGCCATCAAGGGATTGCGAGGACATTCGCAAGACTGAGCGAGCGAATACAGTGGAAGGGTATGAAAAAGGACGTAGAAGAGTACATTCGCTCTTGTCCATCATGTCAGCGAAATAAGGGGACTCGGCCAGACATCAGAGCCCCCATGGTAATTACAGATACTCCAAGCACAGTCTTCGAGAAGATGTCGCTTGACGTAGTAGGCCCTATGCCTTTGACGGAAGCTGGTAACAGGTACATTCTCACCTGCCAGGACCAGCTGTCCAAGTATCTAGTGGCAAGTCCAATGCCAAATCAAGAAACAGATACGGTGACACGTACATTAATAAATAATGTCATCAGTATATACGGGATACCCAACCAGATATTGACTGATCAGGGTAGTAACTTCATGAGCGAGGTGTTCAAAACACTCTGTAAGGTGTTGAGGATACAGAAAACTCACACCACAGCGTTCAGGCCACAGTCAAATGGGAGCATTGAAAGATCCCATAAAGTGTTAGTGGAGTACCTTAGGCACTATGTTTGTGCCAATGAACAGAACGATTGGGACCGGTATCTCCCAACGGCAGCTTTTGTCTACAACACGACCAAGAGCACAAGTACGGGGTTCACGCCTTACGAATTGATATTCGGTAAGAAGGCAAACATCCCAGGAGTATTGCAAAAACCACCTGAGTCAGGTTATAATGAGTATCAGACAGTGGTTGAGGAGCTAACCCAGCAGTTAAGGAGAAACCACGAGGCAGCAAGATGAACCTTAATAGAGAGAAAAGAAAGAGAGAAGCAGGACTATGACAAGAAGCAAAACGAAGTAACCCTCCAAGTAGGAGATAAAGTTTTGTTACGTAATGACGCACTGCGACGAGGGAAATCCAGGAAATTGAGCCCACCTTTTGAAGGTCCATACATTATAGTAGGCGTATCAGGTGTAAATTGCACCTTACAAATGAACAAAAAGGGAAAGAGAACAAAGGTTCACAAAAATAGACTAAGGATGTTCCTGTGAGAGCTAAGTGGGATAGCAAAAGAGGTAGACAAATAAAGGAAATTAGCTAGGTTAATAATGCGGGAAGTAAACAGTCAGTTAAGTAATAGAAATTAAGTTTGGGAATAATATAATTGTTAGGTAACGAATTTCCTGTCGTACCTTACAGTTGACAGAAGACGATGGCGGAGATAACGAGTTGGTTCCACATCGTAGTAACCCTGTGGATGATGATGTCGTCTCATCTCGAGGCAGGTGGAGAGGTGACAGACGTCAGAGTGACGCCATATGAGAATACACCTGGTGTATATTTCGATGACCAGGGCGAAGTGCAGTTATATACTACAGAATGGACCCTAGTAACGTATGTAAATTTGAATCAGCTGACAGAAACATTTGCTCTAGCTCAGAGATATGTGAGACGAACGAGGTTGCTATGTTTGCAATTAGAAGTTACTTCAAATTTTACTTGCCAGCAGGACGTAAATATGCTGCAGAGACATTTGGAAAGAATAAAGGGATCAAAAGATGTTATTAATAGGATCACAAAAGGCGTGGCAAGGGAAGAAGGGAATAGACGAAGGAGAGGATTAATTAATGCCGTAGGATCAATAGCGAAAACGTTATTTGGAACACTTAGCGAAGACGATGCAGAACGATACGAGGGAAAGATTTCTGAGCTAGAGAAGGAGCAGCTCTCTATTATGAAAATTGCTAAAGAGCAGATGATTGTTGTTAAGTCCACCCTACAAACCATGAACAGCACCATCTACGAGGTAAATGCAAATGAACTTAGAATCAGTAAGAATTTAGATGAAATTAGATTGTATTTACAGAATGAAACACTCCAAGTAGCTGGAGCGATTAGGCAAGCAGAATTGGAGATAGCTATTAATAGACACTTAATTGAAATTGAAGGTCTTCTAATGCAGTTGCATGATCATTATAGTATAGTATTGGAAGGTATTATGAATGCTCAGTCTGGGATAATACATCCTCAGATAATTACACCAGATGAGATCATTAAGGCCTATAGAAAAGCGCAGGGAGATTTTCCAAGAGGTATTTCCTTGCCATTTGAATTAAAGTCGACTTATGGCTACCTTATATACAGGGTAGCTTCAGCAGAAGTGTTTTTAAGTAAAAATTTCTTAGTGTATGTAATGAAAACACCCTTAACAGATAAGACAACCTATTTATTGTATAAAGTGATACCTTTTCCTACTCAAGTGATAAATAACCCTAATCATTACGTGTATGTGAACGAGGAAAAGAATTATATAATCATGGATAAGGAAAAACAAACATTCGCGCAATTGAGTGAAGAACAATTAAACGAATGCAAACAGGTAACTTCCATGTGGAAATTATGCAAGGTAAGGTTTCCAATTAATACGGTGCACACGCAAAATAATTGTGTTGTTAAATTAATTAGTGGAGTCAATCAAATGCCTGAAAATTGTGCCAAACGCGTGTTGCCCGTTAGAGACTTGATGTGGATTCTCATAGAGAATAATAAATATATATATATGTGTCCCCTGAAGAGAAAAAGGTGACTTGCATGTGCAAAGATACTACTAGTGATATCATGCTTAAGGGTACAGGTACGATAGAAATAAGTCCTATGTGTACACTGTATGGCCCAAATAGTAAAATTCAGGGAGTAGGGAAAATAAATAGTACGCAAGACAAGGATTTAGTGCCAATGATAGCACTACAGTATGATTGCTGTGAGCAGATAGACAGTGAATTAAGGTTAGATCAGGTCCCTGAGTTAAATAAAGTAGCAACAACTAACTTGTTAAATCACATCGATGACTTACGTTGGGCTACCCATAAGACAGAGGAAGTAGAAAACATGGTCAGACAAAAAGAGGAAGAAATAAGGCAAAAAGCCATGTATCAACATGTAAATATATATAGATACATAGTCTGGACCATGGTGAGTATAGTGGGTTTATTCATATGGTGTTATTGTTGTAATTGTTGTTGTTGTAATTCCTGTAGAAAGGTAGGATACTCTTTCAGTAAATGTATGGACGATGCGAAGGAGCATTGTCCAAGTATCTGTATCAAACAAACTGTAATCAATAAGGAAGGTAAGGCGAAAACCTCGGAAGAGAATGTTAATGTGATATTTCAGCACCCCAGGCTTGTTGGGAGACGTCCTGACTCACCTGCGGGGCTTTTGAGACTGGAAAGTCCCAGGCTCACTGAGAGACGTCTCAGTTCACCTGTGGAATCCCGAGAAGCAGTAGTTATCGAGGCAAGATCACACGAGATAAGAGAACGAGGCACGCCACCACCAATAGCCAGGAGACCATTAAGGTCATCAGAAGCGAGGCTGTGAGTTCCTCATAGTCGAAATGGACGCAAATGTGTTGCGCCCATTTCTTCCCGGGTAAGGGAGGTGTCGTGATGGCACCGATGCCGGGAATCGAACCAAGGTATATTAAGTCCCATAGCATATATTAAGTTAAGGAGATTAGAATTGAACTAGTGGATCCCCAGTACAGGAGACCACTAGGAATGTATAAACGAAAGGATAAAGAGTTTTCTTACAAGAAGAATTATGGTTATTAATTGTGTAAAATGTGCTACTTTATATTTGAAACATTAAGAATAGGATATGTGAAATTACTTGTTCTTCAAGTCCTGCTACGGAAGGCTTATGAGTAACTTGTTATTGAGTTGTAATCTTATCTATGTAAACTGACCAAGGGTTGAGTAAATGAACAGTGGCTAGCTACAAGCACAAATCCAGTATTCAGAATAATTAGCATTGGGAGAGACAAGGAAAGAATACATGACTCATGGAAGGATGGAGCATCGGAAAATCTCCACTTCATGGCAAAACATTCCACTCAGTGAGAGAGATGAGTTAGGCTGAGTGAGACAGAGAATAAGTGGTTCTGAGATTGACCACTATAGCACCACCTACTGGAGAGGGATCCCAGTTGGGGGTAGACTAGTACTAGGGTGGGAGTTCCCCCTCTCACTAGTTAGCAAGGGCCAGACCAGGATATATATACAAGCTGCAGAGGCTTAAGGGATATCTTTAGTCTTGGACAGGAGAACGCTCTACGTAGGTCAAGAACGTCGGTAATAAGACTGGAGGTGCTTACATTCAGAATGAGAGAGAGGAGTAGGACATAGCCGCGTTAGAAGTGATATTGGAAAGACTTAGTCTCTCAGACAGTAGTGGGAGATGCGGACTTAGGCTTAGAGACAAGCTAGAGGGCAACACTCAGGTTTTCAACATAGACTCTACCCAGGTCGGAAGTCAGTATTCTAAAAGCTTCCGGAGCAGGCACATCACTGAAGTATGCTGTAAATAGACATTGTAAATATGTACGGTAGTTGGGAAGTCAGAGTTGAATTCAAATATATATCATATTAAATGGGACTCAGTACTTCATTTAATGGTTCAGGGCACCCAACCCACAGATTCTCCAAGCCGCTCGGGAGAACAAATCGTCCAGAACATCTCGGGACAAGGTGAGTCACGACATGGTACTCTGTGCTATGCTGTAAGTACCTCCAGTGCCATAAATTGTGTGAATAGCTAAGGAATGCAGTTCCCTCTCCTCATTTTACACCTATAATTATGCAATCTTTAAATCTCAGAAATTGGAGCAATACATTACTTGTTCATCTTTGTTTTAATCCTGAACAGCTTGTAGCAGTCTATTTTAGGCAGTGAATCAGAAGTAACTGGGAGTGATAATGAAGATAAAATTGGTTAGTGGGACACACACAGCAAATACTGGTAACATTACAGAAATTTGTATTTGTACCTTTTTGCCATATCTTTTTTGAAATACGGATTTTCATTGGCTCCTACTTTGCTGCTTGGTATACTTTATACTTTTGGCAACCCCCTTATAATAATAATAATAATAATAATAATAATAATAATAATAATAATAATAATAATAATAATAATAATAATAATATATTGTGACATTAATTTAGCCATGGCATCATGTCCCATTTCATTGTAAAATAATGAGCTCAAAAATGTCTCTTCATTTTCAAATCTAGTTGCACTAGAAGACAATGTAATTACTCTACTGAAAGGTGCACTTTCTGATTTAGACTGGTAGTGATAATATTCTTCCTAAAGCTAAACTGTGGTGAAAAGTAAGTGTTTCTATATGGTATTATGCACTAGAGCAGAAAAAGACAGTTATTCTGCTCAGTAACGACTGCTACTGACAACCATGGCTCAGGGTTTAAATGATCAACTTTGGATTGAGAACTCAACTATGGAGATGGTAAATTAACAAGTAATGTGCCGAATAGTGCAACATAAATTTTAACTTCATAAAGTTTGAATAATATGCCGGGCTGAGTGGCTCAGACGGTTGATGCACAGGCTTTCTGACTCCAACGTGGCAGATTCGATCCTGGCTCAGTCCGGTGGTATTTGAAGGTGCTCAAATACGCCAGCCTCAAGTTGGTAGATTTACTGGCACATAAAAGAACCGTGGGTCTAAATTCCAGCACCTCGGCGTCTCTAAAGACCGTAAAAGTAGTTAATGGGACGCAAAACAAATGACATTATTATTATTATTATTATTATTATTATTATTATTATTATTATTATTATTATTATTATTATTATTATTATTAGAGCCCGGAAGTTAGGAAAAATGCCTTTTTTATCTGGGTGGATATAATGAAGTGTCAAACGGAGACAAATGTGCTTCTGTGCATTTGGGAACGGCAGGCCCAGTTTTTTTATTTTTTATTTTTTAGCTTCCGTTACTCATCTGAAAGCTTAATGTTTTTTTTTTTTTGATTTGGTACGGATATTTTCCGCTATTATTTACATAAAATATAATTTTAATGTAGGGCCAACTGTGTTAATAATAAAGAGAACAATTTCATTTTAATTTTATAGATGAATGAAATAACATTTCCCCAAACGGTATTTTCGTATATTTATTTATGTAATCCATTTACCCCCAGGGTTGGTTTTCCTCCGGAATCAGCGAGGGATCCAACCTTTACCGCCTCAAGGGCAGTATCCTGGAGAGTAAGACATTTGGTCGGGGAATGAAACTGGGGAGGAGGATCACTATCTCTCCCAGGCTACCTCACCTGCTATGATGACAGGGGCCTTGTGGGGGATGGGAAGTTTCGAAGGGATAATAAAGGAACAGGGAAGGAAGTGGCCGTTGCCTTAATTATGTACCATCCCAACATTTGCCTGGAGGAGAAGTGGAAAACCACTTCTAGGATGGCTGAGGAAGGAATCGAACCCCCTTATACTCAGCTGACCTCCCGAGGCTGAGTGGACCACGTTCCAGCCCCCGTATCACTGTTAAAATTTCGTGTTAGAGCCGGGAATCGAACCCCGGGGCTCACGGGGTGGCACCTAATCACACTAACCACTACATCACAGAGGCTGGCCGATATTTTCGTATTACATAAATCTCTACTGAAAATCTCACTCCACAGACCATTTGGTCGAGAGAGCTACGTCCCTGCTATGTAAGATGAAGTACTAACATGTGATGCAGGTGTGTATTAAGTAGCTTACATTTAACCATTTTTATTATTTTAGTCATTTTTAAATACCTATTTCCATTCTTTTGCTGACTATTTCCTAAATTGGAAGTGCTTATTTGCATGCCTATTTTAACCTAAATAAATGCCTGAAATTCCGGGGTCTAATTATTATTAGTTTTAATAATAATAACCAAGTGCGTTATCCAAACTTGATGGTGGCGACGTAGTCATTGCCCCCCATCCGGGCCAGAAGCCACTAATCAGGCATCGTGAACCTAAGTTTTTTTTTCAATAGGGTGGCTAGTTTCTTTCTCCTATTCCCGTAATCAACAGCATTAGAGTTATCCTACCTAAGTGGGACCATGCCCAACATTGCTTTACTTAGGATATTTTTTTCTTTATTATAGTGGAAGTAATTTATATTCAGATTCAACTCAGTTAATTTATAACTATTAGGTTCTTTAGCCTGTAGAAACTAATTTATGAACAAATACCCAATTTAGAAAATATCTGGAAAAACTTGACAGCTCGATTAGATGTTTCCAAGTTTAAAACGCGCAATATCAACTGGCAGCCACATCAGCTGAATTAATCGCTTACGAATGAAGTTCACTTCGAAAATGCTTGACCTCAGATATGAAATGATCGCACACAAGCACTTACTTTTTGTTTTGTTTTGCTAGTTGCTTTACGTCGCACGGACACAGGGTACATTACTTTTGGGATACGTGTCCATATAATTATGAAACACGAAACAGTCAGGAAAATACAGTCGAACCTCGATATCTCGAACCTCCACTAGGCCCTACTTGAATTTTCAGTATCTCGAAATACCTTAAATTTCCCGGCCGTTTGTCCTATTCTTCACGTTTATTTCTTTATCTATTACTCGAAATTCGGTTACACGAATTTCTCGATTTCTCGAACCAAACATTTCCTCCCTTGAAGCAAAAAAATACTCTATAACTCTAATTTTTTGCAACATTAACTGTGCAATACGGCATTTGTGTCCGACTCCATGGCTAAATGGTTAGCGTGCTGGCCTTTGGTCACAGGGGTCCAGGGTTCGAATCCCGGCAGGGTCGGGAATTTTAACCATAATTGGTTAATTTCGCTGGTACGGGGGCTGGGTGTATGTGTCGTGTCCTACGGGCGTCAAATCAAAAGACCTGCATCTGGCGAGCCGAACTTACACTCCCGGCACTGAAAGCCATACGCCATTCCATTTCATTTTTACGGCAGTTGTGGTTTGTGAGGAACAGTTAACAAGTAAAGAAAGGGTTATAGTGATGCTGGGAGCTAATATGACGAGAACCGAAAAACTAAAACTTCTAATGATCGGAAAATCGGCGAAGCCTCGCTGTGTGAATTAATTACCGGTCACGTACGAAAGCAACCCCCGAAGTCGAGGATTACAAGCTCCATTTACGAATCTCGGCTGCGTGGTACTGATGTGAAGATTCAACGTGAAGGGAAGAAAGGTTGACAGTAACAAACAGAAGAGACTAACGGATTTTTTTCCAAAGGTGTTAACGGAGCTATGTTTCTAGTTTCACTATAGTACTGCTTGTAGGCCTACTGTATTCCGCCTTCTAAAGAGTTAGGTACTTTAATGAAAATCCCCAGCCTGTTTCCAGTCATTTGACCGGGTCAGGAATGGGACGAATGAAGCCCCCTTCTAGCGGCGAGTATGGGAATTGTGCCGGCTGCCGAGGCCTGTCGCACTCCTCTGGGACAGTGATTAATGAAATGGAATGCTATTGGAGAGTGTTGCTGGAATGAAAGATGACAGGGAAAACTGGAGTACCCGGAGAAAATACATGTCCCGCCTCTGCTTTGTCCAGCCAAATCTCACATAGAGTGACCGCGATTTGAACCACGGAACCCAGCGGTGAGAGGCCGGCGCGCTGCCACCTGAGCCACGAAGGCTCATTAAAGTGATGCCGTAAAATAGAGCTTGTCCGTATATTTTTTAAATACTGTTAAAAATAATGTATTCACTATAAGCCCATAGATACATGTGATTCTATCATGTGCTATACATGCTCAAAAGCGGTATTCTCTATGGTATCTCGAAATTTCGATAACTCGAAATAAGATTTAGCTCCCGAGGTGATTCGAGATATCGAGGTTCCACTGCAATAGAACTATCCCGCCCTAAAATGAACGTAAATAAATAATATGTAAGACACTATGAATTGACAACAAATGACTGTGAACGTAATAACCGTTCACAATAATATACCGGGTGGGCAAAATAAAACTGGCCCGGAAAATATTTATAAGTCTGATGCGGAATTGACCCATGTTAATGAACAGGAGTTTTTGTTGTTGTTGGTGATGAGTTGTGGGCTTATACCGAGATAATTTCACCCATTCTAAAATCCATTACTTGCTGAATAACACTAATACAAGCGAAAACTTTAATCCATAACAAGTCTTCATTTTGAAGGGACGCACACCACTATATTCCACTAAATCACTATCACTAAATACTCCAAAAATGTGATGCACCACCCCAAGGGAATCAGTAGTATCTGAATACGATCCACCATACACCACATAGAGACTTATAACGCAATGTTTGCATCATCCAAAAACGTATTTAGAACTTTGATAATCTCAGCAGAAGGATTACATAGCAAACAAGAAACACTGGTTGGAAAAACCTGTTTGAGTCGCATGAAAATACTAATAAGCTTCCTTCGCGGATTGACATATAGAGGACATTGAAAAAGTAGATGATTCGCATCTCCATCACTTGCACCACACGAACAGTTTGGATCCTGCGTTAAATGGAACCGAAATTTATATAGGGGCGTAAAAGCATTATTAAAACGCAACCTAATGATGTTAGTAATATGTCTTCTGGAATATGATCCTCCCATAAACCATGGTTATACCGGTATAGATGTTTGTAGTTGATAATAAAAGGTACCTTTGACTTGTGCAGTCTGTCGCCATTCATTACGCGCAGATTGTCTAATTACAGCTGCATAATCGGACGAAGGAACGATATTATTAGAATTCGGAACAGGGAGGCGAGAAGCTTGTTTTGCAAGGAAATCCGCTTGTTTATTACCCAAAATACCCACATGTCCGGATAACCAAACTAATGTTACATAAATACCGGAATTATCAAGCATATAGAGAAGACTTTTAACATTATATACATACCAGTTATAAGATAGCGCATAGGAGATCAGGGACTGCAACGCGATCAGCGCATCCGTATATATCGTAAATCGCTTATAGTCATGCCGCTGAACAAAGAGTAAAGCTTGTTGGATAGCGAATAATTCCGCAGTAAAGATCGAAAAATCACTAGGCAAACCATATTGTTTCTTGACATTTATTGAAGGTATACAGAAAGCGGCTCCAACTCCAGTGGTAGTCTTGGCGCCATCTGTGTATATTTCTATGCTTGGAGAGATACAGGAAAGTTTCAGTCTTTTAACGGGCAAATGATCTGGCTCCTGTGCACGAATGACAGCAGTTATAGCTACTGCGGGTAGGCCGGATTATCTGTGGCCGATAATGGGGAACAGAATACGGTAAAGTATAGGGAATTAAATTTACACTTTGCAGTACTGTACCTTGGAATGATTTTAACGCATCAAAAGCATGATATAAAGCAGGCAGTCTTCGCAAACCTTGAAGCCGTATGGAATAATACTCATGGAGGAGCTGCAATTTTGGGATTAAAGGGTGCCTCGTAAGAAAATTTTTTAAAAGTAGATATTGCATAGCAAGCATTTTTCTACGAACATGTAAGGGAGATTCGCAGGATTCCACCAAAAGTGCATTTGTAGGTGTTGATTTCAGAACTCCTATACACGTGCGCAGTGCTTGATATTGACATATATTAAGAGTATTCAAATTCGTGCTCGCTGCCAAGTCAAAGATATGTGCACCATAGTCTAGGATCGATCTTATAGTGGACTTGTACAATGATATTGCCACACACGGGTCAGCTCCCCAGTGTCTACGGGTGACAGATTTTATTATCTGTATGTACTGATCACTTTTCGAGCGTAAGTAGAGAAAATGCTGCTTCCATGTAAGCTTATGATCTATAAATAATCCTAGATATTTATGTTGACTAACTATGGGGATTTCATAAGCATCAAAAGAAATCGGTGAGCGATCATAGGTACGATGATGTGTGAAGATCATCGCTCGACATTTAGCGATAGAAAGATGCAGTCCATGAGCATTCAACCATGTCATGGCCTCTCTAAGCGTGTATATGATATGCTGTTTACAAAACTGTAAATTCTCGTGCGTATAATAAACCAAAAAAATCATCTGCGAACGCCTGTATACGAGCATAACGGAGAATGACTGTTTCAAAGTCCTTCATAAATATAGCAAAAAGAATGCGGCTCAGTATATCTCCCTGAGGCAAACCTGTACTCACCTGACGTGGCTGTATTGTGTATTGCGATGTTTTAAAGTACAATATTCGATATGTAAGTAAGTGTCGAAGAATGGTAATAATCCCCACAGGTATTTTAAGATATGCCAGTTTATCCCATAGGATATTCAGTGGTACAGAGTCGTAGGCCCGTTGGATATCTAGAAAAACCGCAATCGTGCTGTGTTTCCTGTGACGAGCTAGTAACAAGTCGATAACGAACATATTAAAAGCATCATATGAACTTCGTCCCTTGAAAAAGGCATATTGATATTGCGGCGTTAGACTATAATACTCCAATGTCCATATAATCCTCCAAAGTAAAGACTTTGCGGATACAAGAACCTAACACTATACCGCGGTACTTGTTCGTTTCAGAGAGTAATTGCCTATTTTTAAGAATAGGAATAAGAAAAAATTCATTCCACGTAGATGGCGTAATAAAATTTCGTAAGATGTCATTATACATCTCTAATAATAGTTTCTTAGCTCTAAGCGGTAATAATTTAAGCATCTGATACGATACATTATCAGGACCGGGAGATGAATTCGAACAAGATTGAAAAACCGCTTCTAATTCCTGGTCGCACGGCTGTAATAGCACGGAAAAACGTGTATCGTGCATGTCTTGTAAGTGGACATAATGAGATACTACATAATCTGGAGTCTCACGGTCAAGAAAATCTGATAACACCTGTCGTGGAATTGTCATGGAAGGGACATGTTGCGTAACTCTTGTTATCACCCGGATAGCATTCCACAAAGTTTTCGAGTGTGTGGTACGAGGTATATGGTGTTTGAGCCGGAAATAATTGTGAGTTGTGGAGTGTTGCCTATATTGGCGGAACAAAAGCTTACGAGTTTCTATCAATAAATGGCATTCCTTGTCCCACCATTTAACTTTCGGAGGGCGCCTATAAGTTGGAGCGGGGTTGCTATTATGGGATGATGCAAATTAATATACTCTTGTAAAATCTGAAGTAACGATTGATAAGAAAAAAAGGTTGTCAGGTATTCGTCGTAAACTATCCTCAAGGTACGCGGTATATAACTTCGGTTTAAATCTCCGTAACGAACGGACAGCGTTTTCGGCAAGCAAATGCGAAGGTGAGGAACTCGGTCGGCCTAAGCCATATGAAATAACAATGGGAAAATGATCACTTGAGTAAGTGTCAGCTAAGGTGTGCCGTATAGTAACAGACAACATACTTCGCTTACATAGTGTTAGATCCACTGCGCTGGGAGGAGCGGAGGGCGCAATAAGACGTGTAGGGGAACCGTCGTTCAGTATTGCAAGAGAATTCTTGTTAACTGCATTGAGGAAATATTTAACTTGAGGTGTGTCCATACTTCCTCCCCACACCGTATGGTGAATATTATAGTCCCAAAAAATAAAAAGATATGGTACTGCGGCAAATTGCTGAAAAAAACTGATCCCATTGCCTTTCAGTGATGAAAACGTCTGGTGGACAATAAATATTCACAAGCAGGATGTGCTTATAATATATTCCTATAACATACGTAAAGTCTAAATATCAGGGAAGAGTGAACCAAAAAGGCAACCCCTCCATATCCTGGTCCGTCATGACGAACAACATTATAATTAGGATACGCTATGCGCTTGGAAGGGTCAAACCAGGTTTCTTGTATTGCTAAAAACTGCGGTACAGTTTCCTGAATCAGATTAAAGAGTTCATGACGTTTATTCCTGATACTCCTAGAATTCCATTGTGTGATTCTGATCATAGAACTGTATAAAATTGTAAACCTTGTCCCTTAACTGATAAATATTATGAGCTATTGTTGGGTTATAACCCAATAATTGCACCAATTGTTTGATGAATTGATAGATTCCATTTTGAACGTGGTCTCTTTGCCTTTGAAGAGAAGATATCGGTTGCGTCATCGAGACGCTACTAGTGGAGGCAGGCACGTCTATTGTAGCCTCGATCCTCTGGCTGGGAATATTAGAAAAAGTTGATACTCGTGAAGTATCCATCTCCATGCTAGGTGTAGCTCGAATCAAATTGTAGTAACCATCCCGACCATATCCCGGGGCAGGCACAGGTCGTGGTGATTGCAAAATTACTTGCGTAAATTTTCTCTTTCGTGGATTCTCCGGTGTAGGAGGAGGCATCTCCCTAGTTAAAGGGGGGGAAATGTTGGGAACTGGCAGCAGTATTGCATTCAACAGGCTGGACTTTCTTGACAGCGTCCTTGAACGGTATGTTATCAGTGCTCATGATCTTTTTAATACGTACTTGCTGCTGGTGTGCCGGGCATTCAGGTGCCCCGGTTAAATGGGTTCACTGGCAATGAACGCATTGAAGAAATGTTTCTGTACAGTTCGTCGTGATGTGTAGAGCGCAACGCCCACACCTTGGACTTGTCGCCCTACAATGTTTTTCCACATGTCCATATCTTTGGCATTTTTTGCAAGTGTTAGGGGCAAAAACATATGGTTCAACTAAATGTACCTGGTACAGTGAAACATACTGAGGAAGTTTCTGTGCCCTAAAGACAACTTTAATAGATCCCATTGGGACATACTTGTTACCCTCTTGGCTAACAATCCTACGATTCAGACGTTCAACTGATTTTATAGTTGCCGTAGACTTTAAATGTTGTAATATAGTAGCATCAGTTAGGGTTTTCTCTACTCCCCTTATAATACCCACGCGCAATACATTGGAGCTGGGTATATACACCCTGAGTTTAAGTTCAGCTAATAAAGAATGCTTAAGGAATGAATTCGCTTGTACGGCATATACAAATTCCAGTTGAACTCTGTTTCTGCCCTTTCGTGCCACAGATTTGATCCCCGGGATTTTATGTTCATAAAAAATTCTACCCAAGGTCATGGGATGCATATGACCAACATTTTGGGATGTGGTAGACTCCACGAAAATAATAAATGTGCCATAATGTGTACTAGGGTAAACTTCTTGTGGCTCAGCCTTCGGAACCTGATCACCAAGGTCTTTATCCTCACACCTATCTTGCCTGTCAGCATTATTCACTTTATCACTATTTTCACTTGAGCTATCTTCTGTATCTTTCTCCATTTGAACTGTTTCTTCACGCTCGATTATTAACTTCGAGGGGTCAGGAGCCTCCTCACCTCCACTGTTCGCTGCCATAGCCCACGTCTTACACTCGTACTATCACACGTCAAGGACGTCCACGGCACCTCGTCACAGCGATTATCCACTCGACCACACGCTATCACTGCTGAGAGGGAACTGATAATAATGAACAGGAGAACTGCCCATCAGAAGAAATGCTCGAAACCGTGATTTCAATTTATTTTACAGAAGTTCGTTCGGGATCTCTGGTGACGAGTCTGAAGGCCGCTGGTGGCGCTGTTATCAACTTGTGCACGTCAAAACAGGGAGAGATGATTCACGTCAGTACCAAAGAGGAGGGTCAGTACTGAGAAGGTGTCTGTACAATTTCGTGACATCAGCTGCAATGATGGCGAAGCGGATTGACCCTTACTGGGAGAGCTACATAACAGCCCTTCTTGGTGCTAAATATAGGTATCCTGCAATCCATGAACGTGCAAGAAGCGGGATCAGTGTTGTATTGAATAAAAAAGGCAAATGCCGACTGGGCTTAATTCCGAAGGGGAAAAAACAGGCAAATCGACGACCAGCCACCAGCCGTACTCCAGAAGTGGTGAGGAAAGTGAAGGCCCTTGTCTCAGTTGGTAACCCTGCCCCACAAAGACCTATCCCACGTAAGTTGGGGCTGTCTGTTTCAACAGTTAACACCATAACCAACAAGAACCTGCAAATAGAAAAGCGGCAAAAGTGCCGAGTTCACAAGCTGTTGCCTCGTCACATTTCGGAACGTGGCACTAACGAAAGAAAGCTGTATGAGGGTTATTTGGCAGGGGACAGATGGAAAAGTGTGGTGACATTAGACGAAGCATATGTGATTTACTACCGCCCTAGAGACAAAAAAAAAGTTGTCAAACATTGTCCAATGCCAGGAACGTTTTCCAGGGGGTTGCATGATCATCGCTGGATACTCCTACATTGGCAAGTTAACCATTCGCCGTGTCACCTAATAATGGGGAGGTGAACTCTACATACTATTTGCAAAATGTGTTAACACCCTTTACAACACACATATCCCAGCACTGAATGGGAGGGCGAAAAATCCGTTATGGCTAAATCAAAATTAAGCATCCAGCCACACGTCTCGTTCGACTCGTCTTTCCTTAGAGAGAATGTAGACGAAAACTGGAATCCTTGCAATTCCTTTTATCGACATTCCGGTGAAGGCACCCGATGTTTCGCCCATGGACTTCTGCGGATTTGAATTCCTAAAAACGGCCTTAAATAGACGTCCACGCACTATCATTGGCCTCTAGGAAGCCTGTCGGAAGGAGTGGGATAAGATAGACATGCTAGCTCTGCGAAAGTTTGCTGCAATGGAAATTACGTTTTCGAGCTATAGCTAGAAATGCTGGCTTTCCAATTGAGCATGATGGTTGGTGGAGACATGGCTTTTCATAAGCTAATTACCCTTCAAACATCGTCTCCAGAGATCCTGAACGAACTTCTGTATTGATTTAGACTGGGTGGCCGTAGCAATAATGTGAGAAAGCTGTATTCTAGTATGGAATATTTAGATTCATATATTTAGGTAAGCAACTGTCAAAATTATAGTGTGGCCCTTCCATTCGTCTTTCCATCAAACCAGGACAGAAATATTGGGAAGATGTCAGTAGTTTTCTGAGATGCATTTATTATTTTATTTTCACCCATTGTGTCAGTTAGGTTTAGAAATAAATAAAACTATGAAATTTATAAATAAAAACTTAACAAAATGTATTTATGAAATAAAATCATTACACGTATAAGTCAACAATAACAAAACAACGGGAAGGCGGTGTGGTTTTAGTGCCCCTTGTGTACAGGGAAGTCAGCGTACCAGCCGAAAGCGCCGTGGTGTCCAGTATGTGCTCCATAGTCGACGTAGTCATGACCGTCTCCACCGCCACCTCCGTGGTGAGCGCCGCGCTCGAAACGTCCTCCGTCACGGTCCTCCAACTCCTTGGCAACTTGCCGCGCGACTCTGACGAGGGGAGCGGAGCCAAAGTCTGCTACCTCCACTAGTTCGATATCCTCCAAGGGGATGGCCAGGAACCGGGGGCGAGCGCTAACTGCTACCACACACACTGCTACAAGGAGGAGCTGCAAAAAAGAAAACGACATTGAAATGAGATTACCGTATGGCTGCCGTAAGTTGGAGGACATATCATAAAAATTAAATAATAGTAAAACTAGCTGGACTACTCGTCCCTGACGGCTGTTGAACAGTTTACAACCGTAGGTTTAGCACAACAACTGTCTCCAATTAACTCGTTACTATGACGGCAGAGAAATATTTTCACATCGGTAATGGTCGCCATTAATGGACTTGGAAAATAAAATATTAGCCTATAGCTCGTCCGGTAAATACTATCATAGAATATAATATTCCCATTCCCTAGTTCCTGTTCGGCTGGAACCGGGGATAGAGTAATAATTTATTGCAATCCAAATTATTTTTGGTACATGCATGATTTACACGTTACATTTAATTTATCTACATATTAGTACATTAAACATTACAATAACGCCTAATCACTATTTAAACCCGTCCAGATCCATAGCTAAGTGGTTAGCGTGGTTGATCACATGGGTCCCGGCTTCGACTCCCGGCAGGATCCGGAATTTTAACCATCATTGGTTAATTCTGCTGGCACGGGGGCTGGTGTATGTGTTGTCTTCATTACCATTTCATCCTCATCACGACGCGCAGGTTGCCTACGGAAGTCAAATCAAAAGACCTGCACCTGGCGAGCCGAACATGTCCTCGGACATTCCCGGCACTAAAAGCCATACGCCGTTTCATTATTTAAACCCAATCTCTAAATTGTACTTTTTAACATTTGATTTATTTTTGTCCTAGACGTTAACAGTGTTATATAATCTAGGACATGATGTATCTCACCCTTATCAATTTATTAGTGTAAGTATTTATTTATGCCAGGGGCTGCCTGGCCGAGGCGGTAAAGGCGTGCTCGGTTCGCCCGGCAGGACGTGGGTTCGAATCCCCGTCAGGAAGTCGCAAAATTTAAGAAACGAGATATCCACTTTCGGAGGTGCATATGGCCCTGAGGTTCACTCAGCCTACACCAAAAATGAGTACCAGGTTAATTCCTGGGGGCAAAGGCAGCCGGGCGTAGAGCGAACCACTCTACCCCATCACGTGCCGAGGTTAACAATGGTGGAAGCCTGTACCTTCCACTTTTCCAAGGGCCTTCATTGCCTGTACGGAGGTGACTTTGCTTTGCTTATTTATTTATGCCCCAATTCTGAACAAATGTATCTTTAACTTACAATAGACATTAGAATTAATGACTGAATGATGAATGAATTGCATGACTAGATTGCGTTCGTGCATGCATGAATAAATAAACACTCGTCTCTCCCAGTCACGGATAGCCGCCAACTGAACAGAAAGCGTTCATTAATGAATGAGAGATTGAATGCTGAATGAATTTACTGCTCTCAGCGTACATCTACAGAACTCCAGCAGATAAGGAGAGAACATTTCAGTGTCAATGAATGATTGAATGAATGAATTAATGAACTGAATTGATGCATGAGAAACTAATAATAATAATAATAATAATAGTAATAATAATAATAATAATAATAATAATAATAATAATAATAAACTGAGTAGACGGGGTTCGATTCCCATTTCAGCCAACCTCGAAGTGTTTCCCACTTCTCCTCCAGGCAAATCCGGGATGGTACCCAACTTGAGGCCATGGCCGCTTCCTTCCCTCTTCCTTGTCTATCCCTTCCAAACTTCCCACCCCCCTACAGCCCCCTGTTCTGCATAGCAGGTGAGGCCGCCTGGGCGAGGTTCTGATCCTCCTCCCCAGTTGTTTCCCCTCGACCCAAAGTCTCACGCTCCAGGACACTGCCCTTGAAGCGGTACATGTGGGATCCCTCGCTGAGTCCGAGGGAAAAACCAACCCTGGAGGGCAAACGGATTAATAAAGGAAGAAATAATAATAATAATAATAATAATAATAATAATAATAATAATAATAATAATAATAATAATAATAATAATAAATTACATCCATCCTAAATGCTAGTTCCTGACAGACACCAGGGTGTCGAAATTTTGTACCGCAGGAGTTTTTTGACGTGCCAGAAGCTAACGACACGGAGGTGTTACCCGTAAGGGAACAGTGACAAAAGTGTACATGTTTCGTTTAAGGGTTGTTGCATTATTCTGTTCTGTGTTGTACGTCTTGGTTATTTGCATTTTACAGGATTTTTCACGTTTATGAAAGTATTTCCGCAGAAATAGGATGACTGGAGTAACAAGCCGAATAAATCATAATTACCTTATTATTCTGAAATGAGTCACCGGAGACCACGGGTCCCTTATACCAATACACTCAGAAGGTACTTATCCCTGAACAACCTCCAATAGTTTGTCGGTGGAGTTCGGCTTCACCCTGTATGTGGAAGTTAGTAAAAAATGTAATAATCACTAACATCTTCGTTTTTATTCCTCGAACGGTAAAAAATCATGGAATGGAATGGATCGAAAATTATATTTTTCACAACTTTTACTGCGTGTAGGTTTTTGAAATAGTTAATATTAACGTAGAAATTTGACATTTTCTGTTTTGATCCCCACGCCACTGCATCATCGATCAAATAATATACAGCCTGGGGCAACCCGGCTATCCCTGACCTTAAATGCCGAGTTTCGACAAATTTCCTCCAGCAGTTTTCCCGTGATATATCCACAAATATACACTGAAAAATCGAGCTGGACCTATTTTAGGCTTTCGTCATAACATCTAACCTGTGTGATATATCATTATGATTTACCCCCCTGAAATTCTTAGGTATAATGTCAACCAAACTGACCAGAATCATGTGCCTAGGGTTGATAATTGTTTGGTTAAAAAGTATCTGTTTGCAAAAATTTGACTAAATATATGTTGTATTGAAGTGACACAAAATTAAAACTATTGATTTAGGAAATATATTTGTGGAAGTGGCCAGTTTTGTGACTGTTGCTTTAATTAAAATATCATTGTGCAAATATATGAATAAATTGTCCAGTTATGAAGTATACGGTGAATATCAATACCTGAACAGCCGCTATTTTGAATAAAAACTAGTGAGTTTGATAATGCCTATGTCAGTACTGAAATTTGTGATTTTATTGTAAACATGTATTTTTTTAATTTAAAAAGTTTCGTTTGCTGTACGTGTAGTAGTGGACTGAGATGACAAATATTTAATATTTAAAATGGCTGATGTTTAAAGGTTGTAACATATTTATAGCAATTCATTTAAACTAGGAATAGTATGGATGTACTATTACGACAATAGATTATAATCTATTACTATACCTTAAGGATGAAGATAAAAAGTAATTCTTCGTATTTTCAGCTTAGAGTGGATATTATGATACACGAATAGCAGATAATTGAGCTGTATTAACACTATGAAGCATTAAATTACAAATAAAATGATGTTTACAGTCATGAAATTCTGATTATCTTGGTGGTTAAGGTATGAATGAAACTTATCCTGAAGAGCGAAAGTCGAGAAAATCGATTTGAAATAAAAGTGAGTTGTACAGTAGAAGAGAAAAGTGCGTAGTTCATTAGGAGCACTTATCGAAAATGACTGGTTAGTTGATTACTCAATTTACTTTTTTCTGATGGATTTCTTTTTTGTTACAATTCATTTACGTCGCACCGACACAGGTAGGTCTTATGGCGACGATGGAATAAGAAAGGTCCAGGAGTGGGAAGAAAGTGGCCGTGACCTTAATTAAGATACAGCCCCAGCATTTGCCTAGTGTGAAAATGAAAAACTAAGGACAACCATCTTGATGGCTGCCGACAGTAGGGTTTGAACCCACTATCTTCTGGACGCAAGCTCACAGCTGCGCGGCCCTAACCGCACGGCCAGCTCGCCCGTTTCTGGGGGATTTAATGAAATATGTAACATCCTATTGAGAAAATTTCTAGGGAAAAACATCCGAAGAAAATAGATATTTGCCGGATGTTTGTCAGTCATTAAGAGAGAGAAATACTTATGATTTATAAAACTGAACTGACATTTCGCCAATTTTTGTCACTGTATTTTGTTCTCTGACCTTATTTATTTATTTATTTATTTATTTATTTGTTTATTATTTATTTATTTATTTATTTATTTATTTATTTATTTATTTATTTATTTATTTATTTATTTATTTATTTATTTATTTATTTATTTATTTATTTATTTATTCCCTTCTGGAAGTCTAGGTGAACTTTTGGAACAGTTGTTTGTAGTCGTGTATCCTCTACTACCTCAAGAACCTTGAAGTTATGGGACCTATAGTTGGAGTAACGATTATGTCTTTCTCAGACTCAGAATCAGCAAAGACATCACCTATGACGTTGCCCTCATAGCGCTGAAGGGAGCCATTCGGATGTTGAGGAACCATTAACATTGATCCTTATATTAACGCACTCAATGGACCTCAAATCACAAATTTATTTATTCTACATTTAAATTTCAGTTTCTTTGATCATAACTGCTGTAGGCTATTCGTTTATAACTCTGCTGTAGGATTTTGGGTTTACCAAGCGAGATGGCCGTGCAGTTAGGGTCGCGCAGCTGTGAGTTTGCATTCCTTGAATCCCACTGTCAGCATCCCTGAAGATGGTTTTCCGTGGTTTCAAATTTTCACACCACGCAAATGCTGGGGTTGTATATTAATTAAAGCTACGGCCGCTTCCTTCCCACTCCTAGCTCTTTCCTATCCCATCGTCGGCGTAAGACCTAGGCCAACCTATGTCGGTGCGAAGTAAAGTAAATTGTAGTAGTAGTATTTTGCATTTCTGCGGTCACCTGTGATTTTACGCATGTTCGTGAATTAAATGCTTTTAAAATTGGCTTCAAGGGAATGGAACATAATACAGTACTGAGAATGTTATTATACGAGGTAAATGTATTGTAATTGTTCCGTCAGTAATAACTTACGTCTGAGAAAGTGAATATTACCACGGCTGCCATTATATTACCCTTGATTTCTTGTGGATTGAGGATCGAATTCATTGCGAACTTTCCATCTCGAATACGGAAATAAGAGTCACTACTTTCAACAGAAAATTATGAACTAATATTAAAAGTCCTTTCACTGTGCCATCGAACGCTTTCGTAAAATTAAACTTTTTCCTCAGTCACACTTTTGTTTACTTTGTATAATTTGAGAGGCTGAGTACATATTTGAATGTCCGGCCCCGCGATGTAGGGGCAACGCGTCCGCCTGTCACCCGGCGGCCCTGGGTTCGATTCGCGGCCGGATAAGGGCTTCTTAATTGTAGATTAATATACCTGGCTCGGGGATTGGGTGTTTGTGACGTCCTTAATCTTCCTTTCCTCACACACAACATTCCACACTACCACCATTCCAATTACACGCAGGTTACAATATGGTGCCAGTAGGGGCAAAAGATCCAAATGGGTCGACGCCCCGAACAAATAGGAAAAAAGCATTTGAATATCGGCCTCGTGAGAACGTGTTTATTAATAGTATATTTTAATAATTCGTATCTAAGCACACCATGGCGTGAACTATGATATTTTCCTGCTGTTTGCCTGGAGAAAGTTTAAAACTCAGGAGTATAGAACCACTTGGGAACAGCCACACTTAAGACAGCCCTTGAAACTCATCGAGGCTTGGCCTTGCCACATAAATGTTGTGGAGCATGTGTTACAGCACCTGCCTCTGAAGAGTCCTGAGTAGAAGCTTTACTTGAATGCATTTCTGCAGATTTTCAATGTTTGGGGGATTTATTCATCCGACATCAACCACTTGCAGAATTCAAACGATTGTTTCTTCTAACTCTAAAACAAAAACGGTCATCTCCGTAGAGGCCACGAAGACCGTTGGAGTAGTGGAAGGTAAAGGCTTCCACTGCCAGTCACCTCTGTACTAAGAGCGAGAGAGTGGTTAGCTCTAAGCCCGTCCGTCTATGCCAGCAGAAATTTACCCGGTGCTCATTTTTGGTGTAGGCTGAGTGAACCTCAGCTCCATAACCTTCCCCAGAAGCAGAAATTTCGTTTCCTAATTTTCGGTTTCCTAACGGTAATCGAATCCACATTCTTCCGAATGAACCGAGAATTCACAGATATTCCAACATTTTAGAGATTCTTGGAAAATGACACACAGATTCCAATTCCTCATTTTTAACATTTATATTATTAGCTTATATTAAACTTCGATCCTCCATTCCACGAATCAGTTGTCGTACTTCCCATTTTGAGGAAATAATACCATGCATTTTTGCCCATTACCATTCCAGTATTCTTGATTTTGAAATGACTGATTCTTGCGAAGAGATGTGTTTCTTATTTACATAGGCTGCACACTGGATTCATTGGCCATTATGGCAATAACACCTCGTTTAAGTCAGCCAAGAAATGATATCCCACAAGGAATCTAAACAGCCTCAGCTGCATTTTGCAGGAGTTTTGATTTGACGTTAATTAGGTTGTCTACATGTGAATTTCGACGTTTTGGTTTACTATACTAGATGGTAGAGAAGTCAGAATTCTATTGAGTTGCTCGTTGCAGCGTTTTTTTTTGTGTGTGTGTGGTAAACAATGAATATGTAACTTTTGTCAACATCGTACCACATGAAGTGCAGAAGGGATCTTTTTTTGCGCCTTCAAATATCTCACTACCTGGAGGCTGACATTCTACCACTGATTCACAAAGGGAGTTTAGATCTGAAAGATTCATGCAAACAGTGACAGAGAAGTAAAATGATGCCAGTTCTTTTTAATGGTTCTATTGTGAAAGTCAAATTACAGGGGAATGAAATCGTCATTGAGTTTTGTCATTGGCATACGTGTTACGAGCGATATGGGTGTAGCATTTACTGGAGTCATTGTCTTCGGCTTTCCAGCGCATTAAGGAACTCACGCGGGACAAAATTCCAATATCTCCGCGTCTCCCAAAAATCTATTTGAAATAAATTTGTGAATATTATTACTTTATTGTTGCTAAGTAACAGCAAATACTTAATAACAGTGACGCAGGGTGGTGCATTTTTTTTGTTAATTCAAACTTTTTAAGGTGGTTATGAAAGTACTCAAACATTAGTGGACACAAAATACTCCCAACTTCGCCCTTGCCCCGTTCATAACTTACGTAACAATTGTTTATTTCATACTGTTGCTCTTTGGTTTCTAACAACTATGTTGTAGATTTGTTTCTGTTTTTCGTAAGAAGGGACGTAAGCTTAGGCAAGAATGAGAACAAATATCGTGATTTTTTTTTCAGCAGATTATTTTAGTCAAGAATAAAATTCGCCCCTAAATGCCAGAAAATATTTCATTGGCATACGATTATTTCAAATAATGTTAGTCATTTAACAATAGCAACTCGGCTATCATTCTGTCCGGCTACATGGCTGAGTGGTCAGTGTCTTGGCCTTCGGTCCTCGGGGTCCCGGGTTCGATTCCCAACCGGGTCGAATGATTTTAATTTTAAACGGTTAATTCCCTTGACTCGTAGACTGGGTGTTTAAAATGTATCCACAATTCCTGTACCATACTTAGACAAGGTTTCCTATACCCAGCAGACGCCTCCTTCCCTGGCCGGAGGGTCTACCTCTTAAGTGCTGCACCAGTCGAACAATATCAACACGAAATATTCTACCGCCAACAGCTAACCTTGTTGGGAATACTCAAAATATAATGCTGTTCGTCTTTAGTGATTGGTTCTTCTGAATGATCCGTAATGTAAACATTATACGAGTTATTAACCTCAGTACAACGGAGCGAAACCTACTTACCACACACTTCATGATGCTGTTGGTTGTTGAGACTCTAGGAGTGTAATACCTCGAAGGCGACAGTCTTCTCCTTTATACGCCTCCCATCTCCCACTTTCTCCAAACATTCGCACACAAGAAACGGAACCAGGCCGATGCGCCTAAAGACGAACAACATTATATTTTGAGTATTCCCAACAAGATTAGCTGTTGGCGGTAGAATATTTCGTGTTGGTATTGTTCGACTGGTGCAGCACTTAAGGGTAGACCCTCCGGCCAGGGAAGGAGGCGTCTGCTGGGTATAGGAAACCTTGTCAAGCAGTGACAGGGCAGGAACAAGCTGTTCTTCTGTTAGAGATGGAATTAGTCGCTTATAAGAAACACTAGTAGGACGCTTTCCTTTTCGTATCGGAGTGATCACTGCTGACAACCAAACGAGATTCCGTACTCCATCTCCAAATTCGTGGGAACTTATTCACCGACGTTAGATTGGACGATTAGTTTATAGCAAGAATACTGCATTAGAATTCAAGTTATTCGCCCATTCAATAATAATAATAATAATAATAATAATAATAATAATAATAATAATAATAATAATAATAATAATAATAATAATAATAATAATAATAATAATTGTACCGGGCGGTACACCTCCACGCCGCTAATTTAAAATTTGCGCCAGTTGAAACTCCTCTGCTGGAGGAAGTCTGAACTTTATCGACGGTATTAATTTTCAAGTTTCTCAGAAGATGTCACTACTTGGAAAGTTTGGAGTTTTTGAACTGTGCCACTTTTGATGTATTTTTGTTTTACCGGTAGTAAGACGTGTGAACTTTCTCTTCTAGAGGACACTACCGAAAAACTGCAATGGTGCACCCTAGTGCGATGTGAAAGAACTGTTTTTTGGAGAAATTTTTATTTCAAAAGTTTGTTTCTTGTTATATTTCTTTCTGTTATTGTTTAAGTTGGCTGTATACCCCTCTCTTTCCCCTTGTTTGTATTTAGCCAATCCCGAATTTCTTTAATTAATTTCTGACCAATCTGATGTATCTTCCCCCAACTTGAATATGCTGCTTATCCCTAACCAATAAAGTTTTGGTGGGAGGGTGTTCTCATTCCAAAAACGCCTCGAACTTTCCGCGAGAGTATATAAACTGCTGATTTTTGGGTCTCTGCGCCACTTCTGTTCCTTCTTTTAGTGTGTAAAGTACATAGCAGGAGGCGGGAAGCGCCTCTTTCTTCGGCAACGGTCAACAACAAGGTAATGACCGATTAATAACTTCTTTCTTTGCTAGCTCAGCAGTTTAACTCTCGGGGCGGGTCCGAAGTTTTTCCATAATGTAACCTTCCTTAAAATGTAAAGACACTTGGTATCTATTCTATCTTTTAAACTGCATATCGGGATAGAGAGTGCTTAACCCTCTCGAGCTCCCACTCCTATTGTTTTGAGGTGAATTTTTTTTCTCAACCTATTCTTCTTTAACGTAATGTAAATTGTTCCTTTCTAAAGTCACCTCTTTAGTATGGGATTAGCCCTTGCATTAGTGGCCTAGAGCCAAATTAGGTTTTAAAACAAATACATTAGGAGTGCAGATCGCCTCCTCTCAAAATGTTATTTTAGAGGTCATGTAATTAATCCTTTTCTCACTTAATAGACCTCAGTAGGTTGGGTATTTTACCCCTGTGTCTATGTCCTGAGAGGACAACTTGAAGGTGGAGTTTGGTATGGCCTTTGAGAGGCTTAAAGTTTGAGAGCGAGTGGCTCTTTCTTGAAAATTGAGTGTTGTATGCCTCGAGGAGGCTTTTCTGTGTAATTTGGAGCAAGTGCTCCTGAGCATGAATGGGGTTTTCTGCCCTTCTGTTAAAACTTATTTTGGAGTAAGGTTGGGCTGATTGCCCAAGAATTGTGAAGTCGGGGCGCGAAGCCCAAATCCGGTAAATATTGTAACTATACTTTTGTTGCCTTGCTACTCTGTACCTGCCATGCTTGTTATTTCTTAATTTTGAAAAGAAAATATAACCTTGTTTAATTTTACATTAACCTTAATTTCGTAGTTTGAGACCCGTTCAAGCCCGCACCTTCTTTCACCTCTACCTACCGCAAAACACGGTAACAATAATAATAATAATAATAATAATAATAATAATAATAATAATAATAATAATAATAATAATAATAATAATAACGTGTAACCTCTGGAGAAGACTGGCGGTTGTCTTTCCAGTTGACGCCTGTATGTGATGATGATGATGCTTGTTGTTTAAAGGGGCCTAACTTCGCAGGTCATCGGCCCAACGCCTATAGGTGATTTGGGTATCTGTGAGGATGGGGCTCTAACTAAGATGAAATATAATGTTGAAGACAGCACAAACACCCAGCCCGCGAGCCACAGGAATTAATTAATGAAAGTTAAAATCCCCCTCCCGGCCGGGAATCGAACCCTGGATCACGTGGGCCAAAGGTCAGCATGCCAACCATTTAGCTGTGGATCCGGGCTTTCATCCAGTTAATCGGTGTGGTGTATAATAATAATAATAATAATAATAATAATAATAATAATAATAATAATAATGTCCGCCTCTGTGGTGTAGTGGTTAGTGTGACGTCAGGAAGGGCATCCGGTCATAAAAACCCGCCACGACAGGTTCATCTCACCTCATACCCGAACCCGTAGAGAACGGTACAAGTGTAGTGTAAGTGAAGTGTGTATTATATAGGTATCAGTGTGTTTAGCTGATCTTGTAAAGAGAAAGGGTATTTCGGCTCGTAGCATTAAGCAGCGAAGATATTGTCAACCATAGTCTTCTGTGTTACAGTGGATTATTTTCAAGCAAGATGATGGCTATGCATGCAGAAGAAGGAAGTGCACTCCCACATGTTAATGCTGTGATTAACATGGAGTAAATCCCTCAATCAGCGGGGATGTAAGCTGCTATCCGGGTATCTCGAGAGTCGTCGGATGGCATTCAGTTAAGATGCATGTGTTATTTATGGCATGATATGTAAATTATGTTAAGGTACTAGGGCAGTGTAGATAGAATTTTTAACTTCATGTAAAGTAAGCCTGACGGCATGTGTTTGTTTTAATTTGTTACTATGATAGATTCGGATACGGGAATAATGCATGTTTATTTTATTTTCATTTTGCTTTATGATTAGATGATTGGGAAAATGAGGGATTGATAGGATTAGTTGTTGTTTATTTACGCATGTTACTTAGTATAGGATATTCCGTTTTTTCCTTATATATATGCTAGAAGGGCTAGATTGACAGGTTCATCTTTATACAATGTTCAATACGTATTAGTTCATTTCATTTCGGTTATTCAGAGAGACAGGTATAGATATTTTGCATGACGCATGATTTTATGGAAGCTGACTGAAGGAGCTGCAGAACGTCGTTGTTAAAATAAGATCTTTGAGTTAAGTTGGATTTTATTTGCCTGATGGTCTGTAAAGGTCATGAACTGAGTCTCATAATGTGCAAGGCCAATGGGATTTATGAGAAATAATGAGATAAAGATTGCATGCTGAATTATAATGTATTGATGCAGGTTGATTGTATGCCTGACAAGAGAAAGAATATTGTGCAGATGTGTGTGCCTGCTAAGTGTCTTCTGAGTGTATATTGTGATCAGAATGGACAGTATTAATACCAGACTGTTGAGTCTGATGATATTCAATGGTAAAAGCATGCTAAGAAGGAATGAATATACGCGAGTTTTCGTGTAGCCGGCGAAAGGCGTTATCTCATGGCAAGCTGATTTCTGGTCTGTGTTTATCTAGGCGTGAATGAGATGATAATTCCTTGTGACAGCCTCGGGAGACAGAATCTAAACTTTAGCATAGTGTTGAGTTCAACATTTCTTTTCAGCTCGTAATCTACCCGGAAGTACATGACGGATGACCGCGCAGTTGAGCGCTCAAATGCAGCAGACGGAGGCAATGTTGCCCATTGCTTTCTTCATGATATCAAGGGTTATTTATATGTCTTTCCCTTACAGGATGATGTTTTACATTGTTATTTGTGATTGTATACCTTGTCTCGTTGTTTTAAAGGGAACAGCCCGAGTGCTGAAGCATTGGTGGTTTATCTAGTTCTGTCTAGATCTTTTGCAGTGAACCGGGATTCACATTAGAATCTGTGTAGCATTTAAGACTTTACTCGATATCCGATGTATATAAATGTGTTTAGTTTGATTATTTAAATTGTTGTAAATATAGTGTAGGATATGCCCCTAGTATTTTACATAACTTACATAGCGTCCCATTGCGTCTTAATTATTTTCCTTTTCGTCGTAACTTTTCTTTATAATGTAACTTTTATTTATCGGTTGTATTTCGGCGACTCTCGTTTTAACTTAATTTGGAAACCGTATCGTTGTGATGCGATAGTGTGTAACTCCATACGGAAATACCACATGTCAGTGTTTGCGTATACTTGTTGCCATACAATATAAACATTGGACTATAAGAAGAAGCTCAGTCTTGATGTATATAAATGTTCTTTGTTGAACTTGATTTTTGATTTCAAATTTTGTATTATCATTCAAGTAACGTTTTAATTTCCATTTATTTTCTATATTTTGAATTCATTTTGACATATTATTTTTCCTTGATCTTATTGTTTTCTCGTAATATGATCGGGGATATTTATCAATAAATCCATCTTACCCCCTATGATTGTTTCTCATTCGTGTTATACCTCCATTTCCTGTCATTGATTGATATTTTAGTGTAGAACTTCGACTTTTTATCCTGGCCCAACCGACAACCAACCCACACTCTGCCCAACCCTGAATTAGTCGGATGTTCATACAGGAATGGAGGCATCGTCCTAGAGGGTATTTACCCTTGGGTACGGTACACGGCCGTCCAGCCACCCTCGATGACCGTGACCGGCGACATCTGAGACGGATTGTCAATAGTGACAGACGGGCAACCGTGCAACAAATCACGGCTCAACACAACACAGGCCGTGCTAGACACGTCTCCCAGTGGACAATCCGTAGGAACATGGGTTCTATGGGGTATGGGAGCCGGCGCCGCACACGGGTGCCACTGTTAAACTAACGTCATCGGGCACAACGACGCGCATTTGTTGGCAGTCACCAGGGATGGACACTGGAACAATGGCGTAACGTGATATGGTCGGACGAATCACGAATTCGACGGCACCATGCCGATGGGAGGCAACGTGTATGGCGCAGACCACATGAAGCGATGGATCCCGCCTGCGTCGAAGGTGTGGTCCAGGGCGCTGCGCTGGTGTCTCTATTATGGTCTGGGGTGCATTTTCCTGGTATGGAATTGGCCCCCTACAGTAGTTGTTCTGGAAGAGACTTTGAATGGTACGCGCTATGTTGAGCTGCTCGGAGACCATCTCTACCCATTTTTGGCCTTCCAGCGCCCAGACGGTTCTGCGGTGTTTCAAGATGATAACGCGCCGCCACATCGCTCCAACGTCGCACGGGAATGGTTCCAGGAACATGCAGCGGAGGTCCATCGACTGCCATGGCCACCCAGGAGCCCCGATATAAACCCTATCGAGCATATCTGGGATGTCCTGGAACGCAGGCTCCGTGCCATGGATCCTGCACCCAAGAACAGACCAGCATTGGCGGCCGCTCTGCAAACGATTTGGTGTCAGCTGCGTCCAGAGGACTACCAGGGACTTGTCGACTCACTTACACGGCGTCTCACTGCAGTTCGCAGGGCCAGAGGAGGCCCCACACGCTATTAGGTGACTATCCCATGACATTTGCTAAGTCAGTGTATATAATCGATTATTACCTGTAAATGTGATATATAAATCCAAGGTAATGTTCTGTAATACAGGGTAATAGTCTAGAACAATGCACATTTGTCATTCGAGTTTTACAGAATGTTCTATCCATTTGTACATAGGTTATTGGAGACTCGAGAAGATATGGGAAAGAATGTTGTGTCATACTTTTCCAAAAGCCTGGTCAGACAAGATATATAAAGGACCGTCTTGAGTTGAGTTGAACTGTTAGCGAAAGTCGTTAGTCGAATTTAATGTGTGAACTCATGTTGTGATTGTGTTGTGTTGGTAGTTGGTTGACATGCAAATGCCACAGTCTTCTTCTTCTTCTTCTTCTTCTTCTTCTGCGATTCAGTTCAAGATGGATGTTCATTAATGTGTGTGTATAATGTGTAGATAATTTGTACACAATTGACAGCATTTAGTGTGTGCGTCTTTGTGACTACGATATGTATAGGTTAATCCATTTTCAACAGATAAATATAGTATATATCGTGAAGTTCGTATTACCTGTATTAATCCAGAACCAGAAGACGACATTTACGATTCTGGTAGCTTAATGGACTGTTCGCTGCCAGGTAACGTTATTTTTTATGTTTTAATGTAATATAACCCCATGTGGGTACATACATCTTATACGTAGTAGAGTCAGAACTGGCCGTCTAATGTAGCTGTGGTGCACTACAGCCGAGAGTCTGTACAACTGGATAGTGCCGTGACAGTTCTCCGCTAGTCCCAGCAAGAAGCAGTTGCGTGCTTACAGTGTAAGCGACCGAGCTCGATAGCTGCAGTCGCTTAAGTGCGACCAGTATCCAGTAATCGGGAGATAGTGGGTTCGAGCCCCACTGTCGGCAGCCCTGAAGATGGTTTTCCGTGGTTTCCCATTTTCACACCAGGCAAATGCCGGGGCTGTACCTTAATTAAGGCCACGGCCGTTTCCTTCCACTTCCTAGGCCTTTCCTCTCCCATCGTCGCCATAAAACATATCTGTGTCGGTGCGACGTAAAGCAAAATAGCAAAACAAAAAAAAAAGTGTAAGCGGAACCATGCTCTCTGTTGTGAAGGGTAGTTGAATGTGAGCGCCGGAAATTAAGAATGTCGTAGTTTGAGCAACATGCAAATTACAAGTTCTGCCAAAAGTTACGCAAATCCGCTAGCGAAAAGTTCGAGGTTATGAAGCCGAAAGCGTCCGTATCACCACGACGGGAAAAAGTTGCGAAAAGGCAGGTCAAAAGACTATGTGATCCTTGAACTGTTAGCGCCTGTCTACCAATATATTGACTGCAGTACATGAGTGTAGCCGTGACGCCTACATTGTAGGCGCCAGTCCACGAACTTATTAACTGTAGTAGTAAGATCTTTCATAGCAAGACACGAGCAACAAAACAAGAACACGTTAATGAATGGATCAAACATGGACGATTTGCGTCGCGACGAATTAAAATTGTTTGTAATTAAATTCATGTAATTTAAAATAACGTAATTCACCATAGTATTTAATAAAATATTGTATACAGCAACCACTAAAGTGATAAGTTTACGTTACTCGTTTCGAAATTCCGTAAACACCTCACTCGTAACGTAAAAGATCACTTTCCGTACCTAATGGGTTAATAATTATTCCCGTCGTGGGTTTAAACTCAATACACCGTCCAGCTCCATGGATAAATGGTTAGTGTGGTCACAGGGGTCCCGGGTTCGATTCTCGTCAGGGTCGGGAATTTTAACCATAATTAGTTCATTCCGCTGGCACGGGGGCTGGATGTATGTGTCATTTTCATCAACATCACGACGCGCAGGTTGCCTACGGGTGTCAGTTCTAAAGACCTTCACCTGGCAAGCCCAACTTGTCTTCGGACGCTCCTGGCACTAAAAGCCATACGCCATTTCATTTCATACTCAATACCCACAAAATTACCTCACTCATTTGGACATAGTTCTGGTTGCAGATTGTGAATGAGTTTCTTCGTATCGTTGATTGTACTGTTAAGTTTATGATACCTACCTTTTTCAACAATATATCTATGTGAAAGTTGGCTTTCATCCATGGTGTACCTAAAATATAAGCACCGCAGTAAGCTAAATTTAGAGCCGGATCTCCAGTCGACAACCACACACCAGAAAAATGTGTAGAGCCATGCAGCCATACCCTTGTCACTGAAAACTTTGATGGTACACAAACTCTCTTATTCGGAGGGCGGGCGAGTGAGGAGGGCGAAGACCCCAACCCCCGCTTTGAGCAGAAAAATTACATTTTTATTCCATTTTAGCCACCTAAAACTACGAATTGTAAAAAATATATACAAAACCTGTTGTCTTATCACCTAATTTTTTTCTTTAAATATTAAAGAGATACTTAGTGGAAATACGTACAAAATATCATTCGACGTAGCTAACCGATTCGTACAGCACCACAAGAAGACGTAGCAGAGACTCGCGCAGCAGCGTGTAGAAGTTCGGTTACTATCTGAAGGCACAATACCTTAGTTGCGCATTAAATGAGTTTTGTATTCGGACGAGTCCATGTGCTGTAGTGTCAGTGAGAGAGGAGGACCGTTCACCTTGCTGGTTCTTTTCTTTTTTTACCGCTTTCTTTTGCTATTTTGCTTTACGTTGCACCGACACAGATAGGTCTTATGGCGACGATGGGGTAGGAAAGGCCTAGGAATAGGAAGGAAGCGGCCGTGGCCTTAATTAAGGTACAGCCCCAGTATTTGTCTGGTGTGAAAACGGAAAACCACGGAAAACCATCTTCAGGGCTGCCGACAGTGGGATTCGAACCCACTATCTCCCGGATGCGAGCTCACAGCTGGGCGCTCCTAACCGCACGGCCAACTCGCCCGGTTTACAGCTTTTTCCACAGCTGTGGGGTGTCGGGTGCGATCTGTATCACACATGTGGATTTGGCCCTGTCTTACGGCCGGATGTCTTTCCTGACGCCAACCCTATATGGAGGGATGTAATCACTATTGCGTATTTCTGCGGTGGTTGGTAGTAAGTGAGTTGTCTGAATATGAAGAGGAAAGTGTTGGGACAAACACAAACACCCAGTCCCCGGGCCAGAAGAATTAATCAAAGGCGATTAAAATCCCCGACCGGGCCGGGAATCGAATGTGGGACCCATTGAACCGAAGGCCTCAACGCTGACCATTCAGCCAAGGAGTCGGACAGTGTATAATATTGAACCTAAGTCTCGAAAAACTATTAATACCACAGTTAAGTGTTAAACTGTCAAAATTTATTTCTCTGTCGATATTAGCTCACAGAGCATCAGAAACTTACCATATTGTAGCTCTTTTTCCAATTTTGTTGTCTAACCACCCTCCGCTCCATATCCCCCAGAACCCCGGTACTGTTTGTTTCTATACATTTTTACTTCCCTTCCCCCCCGCTACTGGTGTTGGTTATTGTTTTGAGAGGAAGAACAGCTGGGCTACCATCCTCTTATTAACACTAATCAGAGGCAAAAGAGGAAGGTGTGTGATACTTCGAAAAATGAAGATATCGGCCAAAGAAAGACAAGGGCTATGAGGGGTTGGAAAATAAAATACCCCTAGGCCTCGCGAAACTAATACCATACGGGTAGGAAAGGAACAAGAGTTGATCAAGGGAAGTCGGATAGGATAGATGAAAAACCTGGCACAAGTAGAAGCAATTTCAGGACTAAGCTGAGGACTTCGTTGTCGCAAACCCACGCTCCCAAGTTAAAAGCTCCAGGGGATATTCGATAATGAGGCTAACGTCTTGCGGATTATGAGCTTTCGCACAAACAGGAAATGTTGTGTTGTTTTATAACTATTGCACAATACTGGATACTGACACAAACTTAAAATTATGGGATGTTTTATAAAATTCACATTTCCTTTCACAATCTCATCTTGTTAATCACAGTGTATTCTTAAAAGAGCCGATTAAATAAACTAAAATTTGCCTTAATATTTCAGGTAGTAATATTTTAAACCTATTATTTAGGGAGATTTTATCGTGGGGGTACATCAGACTTTTAGTTGTGGGTGATGGGTACAGTCTTCAAAATGTTTCAGATATTATTCAAAAACATCCAGATATCTCTGAAAATATTAGTTCTGTATTTAAACATTCTGGGAGATTTGATTATTATTATTATTATTATTATTATTATTATTATTATTATTATTATTATTATTATTATTATTATTATTATTATTATTATTATTATTATTATTATTATTGCAATTTATATGGTTTACGCAAAGAAAACTAAAGCATTCCTCGTCGGGGATAGCTGTACAACAGGAAAATTTCAGAATTACAACAATAGTGCATTATGTAACAAGCCTATAATGGCAATAATTAAGACACGAGTATGTTTACGAAACGAGCGAAACGAGTTTTATAATTTCCATACGAGTGTCTTAATTACTATTATAGGCGAGTTGCATATGACTGTTTATGCTCGACGATAATTATAACTCTATTTTTTAAATATTCATACATTTCTGTCGAGATGTCCCTTGACAGTTGAGTTTACTGAACAGAGCGCATGCGCTGGGTTATTGATTTTTGTGAGTGGATCAGAGACCTTGACAATGTCATATGTTTTCAAAGCTTTGATAGAAGGTTATCATAACCTAGCTTTATTTCAAATACATATTGTTTATTGTACAGTGGTGAAGTGAATTTGCGGGGATGTGCCGTTTGGTTATGGAATATTGGAAGTAGAAGCTGCATTGATGTTAATATGTGTATCCGACATGTTTGATTTTTGAAACAAGTGCGAAGCTAGTGCGTTGAGCGCAGGTCCGATGCTATCCTTACCTAATTGATCAAACAGTTGTATCATAATGAAAATCTAAACTCTGATTGGCGGAGAACCTGTATCATAATGAAAATCTGAACTCTGATTGGTGGCGAATCTGTACCATAATGAAACTTGAAATATAATGAGCCTCATTAAGATTCAGTTCTCTGGCATATAATATTTATATTTCGGTATCGTCGAGTATAAAATATATTAACTAATTTTATCCTATAATTATTGTATGCAAATTTGAATGACATCACAGTACATTACCATCACTTTAATGCTGTTACCTACAGTACACATTGTTTTAGGGCAGCTATGTCTTGTGGATTTTCTCTCTCTCCAAGAATAGTTACAGAAAATCTCATTTCCATGATAATAGTGATTGTTGTGTCCGACTCGTTGGCTGAACGGTCAGCGTACTGGCCTTCGGTTCAGAGGGTCCCGGGTTCGATTCCCGGCCGGGTCGGGGATTTTAACCTTAATTGGTTAATTCCAATGGCACGGGGGCTGGGTGTGTGTGCTGTCTTCATCATCATTTCATCCTAATCACGACGCGCAGGTCACCTACGGGTGTCAAATAGAAAGACCTGCACCTGGCGAGCCGAACCCGTCCTGGGATATCCCGGCACTAAAAGCCATACGACATTTCATTTCAGTGATTGTTGTTAGCTGAAAACCGTGTTGTCCTTAGCCCCTATTGATCAAAATGTAATGAATGGTGACTATCAAAAAATATATTTTTGCTAGTTGTTTTACGGCGCACCGACACAGATAGGTCTTACGGCGACGATGGGACAGGAAAGGGCCAGGAGTGGGAAGGAAGCGGTCGTGGCCTTAATTAAGGTACAGCCTGGTGAGAAAATGGGAAATCACGGAAAACCATTTTCAGGGCTGCCGACAGTGGGGTTCGAATCTACTATCTCCCGAATACTGGATACTGGCCGCACTTAAGCGACTGCAGCTATCGAGCTCGGTGACTATCAAAATGATAATTAAAACTTGAAGGAGCGATCGCTGGGACAATGAGGGGAAAAAGAGGGGGTGGGGGCTTTGAAATCCCTATTATTGTCGATCTGGATGAAAACAAAATGTTATGACCTACAATTTCCCAGCATTATTACAAGAATGATTGAAAATTGTTGCCAGTTCCTTCTACTCCCACTCGTCTTCGTTAGATAGCACTACTGGTGCATTTACAAGAACTAACCCGTCAACGATGGGTATACAAGAGGAAATATAAATAAATAAGTAAATAAATAAATACATAAATACATAAATAAATAAATAAATAAATAAATAAATAAATAAATAAATAAATAAATAAATAAATAAATAAATAAATAAATAAATAAATAAATCGTTCGTCCCTTTAAGGGGACGTAGAATGCTCCATCTCACAGTTGTTAACATTGTTGATTGTCCCTGCAGCTGTGAAATCTCTGAAGATAAAACTTTCACATTTATAGAGCTATCTATTGAAAATTTACTGAAGTAAAATTAAATGCAATGTATAGTGAACCCTTGAGGTCCATATTGAGGGATACCTACCTTCCTTACCTATCAGCAAAGTTCATGAGATCTGTCTCTTTGGTCGTATCGGGTTCTTCGTCACTTGCTGAGGTAAAGGTAGGGTTCAGTAATTCTAATCTATCTACGGGAATGAAAGGTCTATTTAAAAGATTCCTATTTATTCAGGAAAATTCTGAAGCAATCTGATATGTCAACGGTATCATAGAAGTCAACTGTGTCCACTGGACACCACAATCATTTTAACATAATGGTCAGAACACTGGTGTGAGACTTTAACGTAACTGCCTGATGGGCATTCTTACTAGAAACCATTGTCTCAATTATTAATTATTTAAGAAGGGAAAGTCTGGAAATCCTTAAATTCGGCTTCCATGTGAGACCACATGCACCATCATAGTGATTCGTTATGGTCCAGCCCTCGTAACACGAACTCTGGACTCTGGGTATAATTAAGGCAGTCCAATTGGTGTGTGCCACACAGTGGTTCTACGGCATGGACCCTTAATTGAATCGATGTGACCTGCGTCTATGTCATGGACCGACATCTAAACTTCTAAGTTACTTTAAAGTCATTGTGGATGATGACCGCAAGGAAAATGATGCTACAATGGCATATGGACCTAATCTAAGTCACTGAGGTTGATGACCCCCTGACCATCCAAGTTTCTAGGCTGAAGACTAAACACGATTAAGTTACATCGGTTGATGACCCAAGTTTCCACTTTACTATCCCCAGCACATTCACTGCTCAATCAATCAAAGTTCAATAATTACAACAATAGCAATGCTCACAAACTTTGTGGCAGTAAAATCCATTTCCTTCGGATATGTCCCCTTAATCGTTACTTTATATTTTAATATTCCCCCAGAAAAACAAACTAAAATTTCCAGAATGCATCTCCAAGTCATTCGCTTGATTAAAGTTATTTCAAAATGCGGTTTCACTGAATTTAATAATTAAATACATTTAAATGATTTAACGAAATGTTAAAGAACCGTAAATTTTATCTCCGCGGACTCTGGTTTCTTCACAAATTCCTACGCAGCTGTGATGTGAATTCAATCTAGTGATATTTATCTGGCTGGAAAAGAATTGTTACATAATTCATGTCTAGTTTTATATCTTGTCTCATGATTTCACACTTTAAAATCTAATCTAGTCCTAACCGTTATTAACACTTGGATATTCTAAGAATCTACGTACAAACCAAACAACACGCCATATAATTACGATGTCATATATCGTCATACCATTTATGAATTTTGCCCACCCCTCACAGACAAACCAATCATCACGACCATCGCTCTATATTTTGGACAACCCTGAATTTGGTTACTCTGTTCCTTATACTCAAAGTTCGTGATTTCAAATGTTCATTACGTCCACAATTAAACAAATTTTACAGTATTTCACAATGCTCATATCATTACCGGCTATGAATTTCAACTAAATCCAGCATTTTAACGTTTTCCCCGGCCGAGAATACAGTACAATCTCAATTCCACGCCTGTCCCGTTATCACAGCTGAGGCCTCTCGTCCCCAAGTTCGCTTGGCAGTAACCTGAAACACCTGGTTTATTCCAGTTGACTGGCTTCTCAAAACGCTCATCTTTTAAACTCTGCCGACATAAGTAAACAAATACGATATTCTATCCAACAAAATGCACAGATTAAGCTTCAAGATGCCCACACTAATTATACGCGTCGCCAATTAATACCGCTATGGATTTCTATGAATTTCTTTCCATTCCCAACATTATAAAATATACCTCGGGCTATCGTGTCCCGGCTTCAATGACAGGACTCTAACCTGATTCGCACATCTCATCTCAACTCATATAAAACATTCCTCGGGCTTCCGTGTCCCGGCTTCAATGACAGGTCCAACCCGATTCACAAATCTCATATCAACAAAACTAACCTCTGTTTCCCAGCTCCACAATTATCATCGACAAAGAACTGGAATAAAATCCTCACTAGAAATCTCGACGTCTAATATCGCACAATGCATTAATCATGAATAACTTCGCATAAATGATATCGTATTTAATAACTTGATTTTTACGAACAAAATGACTGAAACATGCTACTAGATCTTTTATTGTCAGTCAGACACAGTTTAAAATGGGCCTAGAAAAACGTTTCTCTCAGTGACCAAATTCATCACCCTAGTTTCTCACCCGACAGCGCGCTTCCACTCGATTGAAAATGAGTAACCATGGATTCCTAAATTATTAACGTCAAATTGCAGACAGAAAAATTTTACGTCGAATGAACATCTTAATTTGACATCACAAAATATAGGCAGTACACTCACACGGATGACGTTCTACATTGGACGTGATATCACTTCGAAACCCTATTCAATAACTTTTACAACATTATACGGCACTCGCAAGACTTCAAAAATTTATCCAAGTGGGAAATAAAACAAATGACTCTTTTAGTCGTACTCTCACATTTATAAAACTTTTTAGGGGTGACCACTGCGTCGTATATCCCCATTCAAATACACTTTTAGAGATCATGAGACAAGATATAAGAGGTAGTAAGATGGAAAGTCACCCACCTCATGTAGTCACACCATTGTTCATCATAGGGCTCACCTGCGACCCTGGCATTTTATTTAGCCATTTTTACATTCATTGCTGTACAGATCATTATGTTTCTTCAGGTTTCCTGGAATAAAGCATAAAAAAGAAAATACCCTTCACTTGTTTGCTGAGCGCACACGATGGACTATAATTATTTCCGCACACTTAATCACATTAGAATTTATTCAGTACTTTGACCGTCCTATCTGGTACAATTATTTCACTCAAGAAAACTATCTCCTCATGGAGACAAGACCTAGCCACAATGGCTAAAATCTGCAGTTGAACTCAGTCTACTTTCGTTGGTTTGATTTCGCAGAGCAGCTCAACAATTTTTCGTCCGCTTTGTATCACAAATGCCGGAGAAGGAGACTTCGTCACGGCGTCCCTTCATATTTATAGCAGTTACCCCCTCTCTTCGGATATCTCCCTTTGCCGCCAAGAAAATTTCTATAAATTTTCTGACTTAACTAAACTGTAATTTCAAGAGTTTTGAAAGTGACTACATGCTTGCTACATTTCTGGCGGTAGTGTTCATGGACATTTAAAATTTTTACGGGTTCGATTTGTGAGATGATTGACCCCCTTTGATAGGCACTATATTTTTTGACTTGGCTTGGGTCACGCCATGTACACGCGCTTTGAAATAGTTCACAAAAATGACTTGAGATTCTTCCGCCGTCGACACGTGTGGCTGACGTCACGTACCCCAGAGCGTGGGACCGAAGGTAATCACCCCCTCGTCACGTGTCAAATCCATGCTATCAAGAATCCAACTTTTAGTTTAATTGTTAATTTATGCATAATGTTCTTAGGGCACAAAGGTCATGGGTTCAATAGTTTTAGTTAGATTTGTGTCGTTTTGTTTACTTTACAAGAAGTTGAAGGACAAATACCAGTGGAGTCAAGACGTAACGGAACTTTGGCTGGCTCCGCCTTGCTATATAGCAGGGGTGGCCACTAACCTTAATCTGGGGAGCCGCAAATTTAGGAGCAAATTTAGGAGACAAAACTGGGAGCATGTTTAGAAAATGGTTTATAAAATGAAGAGACGTTTTTCGTTTTATAACAAATGAAGGAACTTTTATTTTCTACACTACACAGAACATTATTGTTCAGGTACACATCAAGGAATGAAAATTTACTTTTGAGAAGTGCTTTTTTGAGTGTTCATTTTTGCTGTTAGTTTTGTTGAAATCTGGCTGATAACTGGTAAGCCCAGTTCGCACAAGTTACTTAAGATCGATATTTAGATTTAATGAATTTAAGCGTTGAGTACACTGATTCGCGCACACATGTAGTCCCAAAGATTGAGATAAGTCTCTTAGCACACTCTTTTGTTAGTGGGTATTTTTCTTCTGGAGCATTCTTCAAAAGTCTATGGTAGAAACGCCACTTCGTTTGAGTCCTTTTAGTCCAGTCCTTCGTCCTCTTGCATTTCTAGTAGCTCCAACTCTACAGCTGCTGTATCCTTTTTTATTGGTGATGAAACAGGACAGCCATCGCCCACAACAGAAAAAGGGTTTTCCAGGAATGAAAATGAAGGTTTATGTGATCTCAAATCATTAAATAACGTTAAGCCGCACATCGCTGCTACTGACTGCCGCCGGCCGCGAGATGATGTTAGTTTTCATTAATTATATAAATTAACTTTACTCTAAGCTTGGTGTCAAGAGCCGCACGAGACTGACTCAAGAGCCGCATGCGGCTCGCGAGCCACGTTGTGGCCAGCACTGCTATATAGCCTAGACAACCGTGTGGAGCAGGACCTCTCAAACGTCCAAAATCTCACGCGTGCAAACTGTGGCGCAGAGGTCCTGTGCACAGTGCATCGGTCCCACTCGGCTCAGCTCGGACCAGCGTGTCGTCTCGAGGCGACTCGGCTAAGCTCGGCTCAACTCGGCTCGGATTTGGAACGCTATGGAGCGAGTGAGGAAGAGGGAGACAGGCGGAGCGAGCGAGACAGGCTTGGGGAAAGAGAGAGACAGCGCTATTGCTCAAAATCGAGGAGTGGGGATCTGCACTCTGGTCAACCAAGCGAAATCGTCTTTTGCACCGTGCATCGCGCAATGCACCGGTGCATGCACCTTGAGAGGCCCTGGTGTGGAGTATTGCCTGTCCCAGGGGAAAGGGAAAGGTCGTGCCTGAAGTGTTTTTCAATATCCAGTGACTGGTATATTTCGAATTCAATCCTGACGGTGGAACTGTCGCTTGGCGTCTTCGTGATGGAGTGCGGGGAGAGTGGCCTTTTTCTGTGGCAAGGACAGAATTTGGTGCTCCGTCACGACAACGCTCCATTACAACAGTCGCTCCAGGCGAGCGAATTCCTAGCAGAGCATGACATGCCTCTCCTTCCTCATCCTCCGTATTCTCTAGCGCAGATATCGTCTGCTAAGAGCGAAATACCTTAGGAGTGAGTCTTCTCGGCGTTCTGCAGAAGCGGGAGCAGTTCAGTGAGGAACGGAGACTAAGTTCATGGCGTCATACGTACCAATGCTCAGTGGTTAGAGATTTAGAGTTGCTTTACGTCGCACCGATACAGATAGGTCTTATGGTGACGATGGGGTAGGAAAGCGGTGGTAAGGAAGCGCTCGTGGCCTTAACACTCCGTTACCCGCAGGGCGGGGATTCCCCGCTGTTTAAACTTTCTCGTGAATTTTGATTTTTAATGAGATACGTGAAGGGTTGTTCTTCAGGACATCATCCGCGCACATCGTCCGCGCACAGTGGAGTCACTGTTAGTCACTGCCGGACCGTGTGACTATTGTAAGTTATATTCTTGATTTTCGTTGGTGTTGCTCTTGTTATACCGTCATCTATTACCCATCGTTCTTTTTTATATTCCTTTTTAGGAATGGTACGCTTTAGAGCATATTATGTATTTTGAAAAGGAAGAACAACGCATCAGGGACATGCTAGCTGGGTTAGATGGCGATGAAGATGGACCGATTGTGTTACATCCAACATTTGGAGCAGAAAATTCTGAAGTCAGTGATGTAGATGAAGAGGAACTGAGAAACAATATAGCACAGGGCAGCGACTCGGAGAAGAGCCTTTGTAGTGATGACGAAAATTCTAACTTGGCTGACGGTCCCACATACTTGGGGAAAGATAATATCAGTCCATGGAGTTATGTACCGATGAAAGGCAAAGATCGAATCAGGCAGTGTAACATTGTTACAAAATTACCAGGGCCAATTCGAGGGGCGCGGAATGTGAAAAGTGTGTTAGAATGTTTAAAATTGTTTTTTTCCAGATAATATGGTGAACAAGATAGTAGAGTATACTAATATCAAAATAAGATCTGTTTAGCGATCCTACGTTCGGGAAAGAGAAGCAAAGGAGACGGATTTCGCTGTAATGGCGGCCTTCCTAGGTCTTCTCTATCTTTCAGGAGATTCACAATCACCCGCCACAACCTACAGGATTTATGGAGGAAAGATGGACTTGAAATTGAATTATTTCGTTTAGTTATGGGAGTAAAGCGATTCAGATTCTTACTGCAAATGATTCGCTTTGATGATACGTCCGATCGTAACAGGCCGCAGAGGAAAGAAGTTGACAAACGATTCTGTGTGAGAGAAGTGTTCGAAGACTTTGTGCATAACTGTAAATCTAACTATAGCGACAGTGCTTTTATGACTGTAGATGAGATGTTACCAAATTTCAGAGGCCGTTGCAGCTTTCGGTTGTTCATGCCAAACAAACCGGGAAAATACGGCATAAAAATTTGGGCTTGCTCTGATGTAAAGATATTTTATACCTCTAACATGGAAATTTTCGTGAGAAACCAGCCTCCAGGTCCATTCCATGTCATCAACTCAACCACAGCTGTGGTGCACCGGATGGTCGAACACTTGGAAAATACTGGACATAACGTGACCTGTGACAACATTTTTTTACATCGGTTCCACTGGCAGAGAGCCTCTTGCAATAAAACCTCACACTGTTAGGGACAATACGTAAAAACAAGGAGATTCCGGAATTTTTTACCGTGAAAAACAAAGACAGGAAATTTCCCAGCCCCATATTCGGGTTTTCTAGTTCAACTACCCTTGTCTCATACAAACCTAAAAGGGACAAAGAAGTTGTACTAATCTCGACTATGCACGATGATGACAGCATAGATGAAACTAGTGGTGATGCTGAAAAACCACAGATGGTCACTTGACATACCAGCACAAAAATTGGAGTAGATACGAGTGACACTTTACAGAAAAATATTTTGTTGCCAGAGTGGCAACCAGATGGCCTCTAACCATTTTTTCTTCATGTTGAATGTAGGAGGTGTAAATGCATTCGTGATTTCCGGGCACAATACATAAGGCAAAGACTCAAGGAAAGACTTTTTATACAGTCTGGGAAAGGCACTGGTGTCTGTCCATTGCAAGCGCAGACTGTATGAATCAAATATTTCAAATACGATGAAGACCAGAATATGTGACATATTTTCTTTCCCAAGGAAACGAGCTCTGAATGAGCCTGAGACAGACCAGCAGACACTGCAGGATGTGAGATGTCACTATTGTCCTTCAAAAAAAGAACCGGAAGACTAAAACTGGATGCCGATCTGCAGGGAACACACCACAACAACAACCTGCAAACAATGCATTGAACCCGGGATGGATGATGATGACTAAATGCAGCTGAGACCATAGCGTGTGTTGCTAGTTTTATAAAGTATGAAACAAACTGTTAGTGGTCTCAACGAATATGAGAATAAATTACAGTGTACATTTTTTTAGTTCTTTTAGCTTTGTGTATTTTACTTTTACTAACTTAGTTTTACTATTTTTTACTATTTTTACTATTTTACTTGTTCTTTATTGATGTGAATTTTACTATAGTGTTTATTACACATTAAAAAACTTGAAAAATAGAAAGGTGTTGTAAAATGAACTCTGCAGGGAATCCCCGCCTATGCTTGTAAGGACGTATAAAATATCAGGAATATGAGTGATAGAATATTATTTCTTATTCTCGTTTATTTTAATTCAGGCCATAACAAAAATTAAATAACTTTAAGGAAGATTTTTAGGCCCTTTCTCCTTCAATAGAACAAAAGAGACACAATTTATTTACTTATGTGTGCATGATAAGGGAATCCCCGCCACGCGTGTAACCGCTATACACTTATTACGCTTGTAACGGAGTGTTAATTAAGGTACATCCCCAGCATTTGCCTGGTGTTAAAATGGGAAACCATGGAAAAACACATTAACGGCTACCGACAGTGGAGCTCGAACGCAAATCTCCCGAGTGCAAACTCACTGCTGCGCGCCCCCTAACCGCACGGCCAACTCGCTCGGTCACCATGGAAGAAGGTTGAAATATATGTTCTTTTGATATTAAATAAACAAATTAAAAATTTGTATTTTCTTGAAATAAATGACAAATGTTCCAAAATCATAGTCTGTAAACGATAGAGAAAATATTATATAATGCTATATTTCTCCTGTATCTGTGAATAATGTTCTTGCCGCGTTATATTCTTTAATCTGTATCATATTCGTCTCGCATAATAATAATAATAATAATAATAATAATAATAATAATAATAATAATAACCTGTACAAACTGATTCATATGATAGCATCACCCCACTCCGTGCATGAAACCTGTCTGCTACTCCATCCTACCGACTGCCGCTAACGGAGCAAATAGTGCCTCCTCCCTACAGCACGAGTTGATAACTTATGCTCCAGTGGATTACTGCCTCTTTACGAAAGTCAATACCCAGCTCGAGGGGCGGAGGTGCTCCTTGGCTGAAGAGGTGATGACGCGAGCCCTGAGGGAAGTCACCAAAGGTGGACTGCAGGACTACTTAGAAAAGCGGCGCGGACGTTGATAGAAGTGTGTCACTGCACAAGGGGCTTACTTTGAAGGTAGTGTTGTGCAAATAAGTTTCATGCCCTCCGTAATAAAAGTTTCTAGACAAGTTCGATTACTTTTTTTGTTACTCTACTGTTATTACGTGTGTTTAACTCGAGAGGTAAGTAAGATTTCTTTGTGATTTTGGTTCAGTGGCTTTTGTTGTCCAATCTGCGAATTTAAATTATCGGTTCAGTAATTCGTGTACAAGTGATAAATAGGGCTCGGAAGTTAAAGACCTAAAAATTGCCTAAAAATAACCTATAAAAATACCCAAATATGTACAAAAATCAGGGCATAAAACTGGCAAAAACGACGTAAAAATGCGATCCAAATTCAAATAATTTTAGGTTTAATTACATATTTAAAGAAGGAATATGTTTGTCCAACTCTTGTACCGTTTCTCTACGGGTTCGGGTATGATGTTAGATGAACCTGTCGTGGCGGGTTTTTATGACCGGATGCCCTTCCTCACGTCAACCTCATTAGAGGAGTTAATGAGATGAAATGTATGACGTGGTTTGTGGTAGTAGGAAGGGAGAGGGTGAAATACGGTGCCGGCATATAGCCTACTCCTGTAGAATAGCACCAAGGGGTCTGCTCAATGCTTAACGTCTCCCTCGGACGGACGAATCACCATCAACAGCGTCATATACCCTCACTCCATATGAGCACTGCGGAGAGGTTTGGAATTTAATCCAGGCTTTTGGCACGCTATCTAGTAATTGGAAATTGTATACCACCACCTCTCCTACCCCGCCGGCCAACATTCTGATGGTGAAATTTTTTTCGACCAACGGGACTCGAACCGGATAACCACTGTGTCAGACCGTTTAGATTTCAACGCCTTAACGATTATGGCCACCACGAGGGAATATAATGTTTAAAAATGCAAAATTCTGGTAGTATGCAACATACAGTGCAAAAATATACGAGTGAAATACTTCTTTCAGGTCCGACTCATTGGCTGAATGGTCAGCGCACTGGCCTTCGGTTCAGAGGGTCCCGGATTCGATTCCCGGCCTGGTCGGGGATTTTTAATCTTAATTGGTTAATTAATTCCAATGGCTCGGGGGCTGGGCGTGTGTGGCGTATTCAGCATTAGGAATCATCCTAGCTAGGGCCCTCATCTTCACAGACATGCAGGTTGCCTACCTGGCCGTCTACGAGAAAAAGACCCGCAGCAGGCCTCTCCGGAGGCCATACGCCATTATTATTACTTCTTTCAGACAGTATATATTTTAAGATTAACATAATTTAAAAAAAAGGAATTCCGTGCTTGTTAAGTAAAGTACTTGCAGAATTTAGAATGAAATAGTTTTTCCACCTAGAATGAGTTCAGCAAACCCTCAATGGATATCATGTACAAAGAAATTGAAATTAGTATAACTGGAATGATATTTGGCTTAACCACAATAGGGTTACAGAAATTGAAATTCCTAAACCTTACATTACTTGGCTTCTCAGTACATCACAATAGTCATCTCCAGGTTCTTAGGTATAAAGGATCGTCAGTTTTCAGACAGCACGTTGCGAAACATCGAGAAACTTCTCTCCACATCAACGGATGTTAAGGGTTCGTATACTGGAAGCAAGTGAGATCTACCTCTTCAAAAACACACCCACACTAAATGTTCTCCTTGCAGTATTTCATTTACCTTGCACATAATTTGATACTCGTGGGTTTTTCAAGCACTAGTTTCATTGTTTCATTTTATTTTATTTCGTTTTTATTTCCTCTCTTTTTTTTTTGCAAGTTGCTTTACGTCGCACCGACACAGATAGGTCTTATGGCGACGATGGGATAGGAAAGGTACAGCCCCAGCATTTGCCTGGTGTGAGAATGGTAAACCACAGAAAACCATCTTCAGGGCTGCCGACAGTGGGGTTCGAACCTACTATCTCCCGAATACTGGATACTGGCCGCACTTAAGCGGCTGCAGCTATCGAGCTCGGTCCTCTCTTTTTAGATATAGTCTAAATACTGTATACGTATTTACTAGAGAGAAGATGTTTAAGAGGTGACAGATGAATTAATGGTGATTCGAATTGAGAAAGGGCAGTAAAAAATGTAGAAGGTGAAGTTGCAAAAAAGGCTACTAAAGGACCAATAATACAAAAACCGCCGAAAGAGGAGAAATGAAACCCACCCACCATTTTCTGTCCTACAATGATCCAGAATGAACATAAATTATTATGGGCCTCATCTTCGGACAATCGAGAAAAAACCTCAACTTCCGAGCCCTAGTGATTATTAATTGCGTATGACTTTCGGTGAAGCCTGGTTCAGGTCCTTCATGCTTGCATCCATGGGCGACCTGCGCGTCTGTGAGAAGAAGGCCCTACCTAGGATGAAATCTAATGTTAAGTACTGGACAAATATACAGTCCCCGAGCCAAAGCTAAATCGAAGTTACAATTCTGACCCGACCGCAAATTAAACCCAGAACCCCTTGGGCCAAAGGATAGCACACTAACCATTTAGCTATGGAGCAGAAGAGTAATCTGTGTGATGTAGGGACACAATACATTAAGGATATCAAATGCTAGACACTGAGATCAGAGTATCTTAAACGTGAAGCTTCTACGGTGTACTGACGACGGCAAACTGTACGGAAGTTAGAGAAAACAACAACACGGTTTAACACGGAAGAAGAACTGAATAAGATCAGAGAAATGTAATACGAAAACACACAATATAAACCACTGAATTGTAGTCCAAATACTGAACTCCAGTCGGTCCTACTTAGTATGACAATATTGATAACTTATGAAATGAACTTCACACTACATATTAGCGGAAAGGTAGCTTTAGAAGTACAGGGTGGGCAAAATAAAACTCGTCCGAAAAATATCTATAATAAGACTGACGCGGAATTGTCTCTTCTTAATGAACATCACAGGAGATGCTAGAAATAGCCTCATCTGATGAAATGAAAAACTGAATATCCAAAAGTCCTAACTCCATTTAACTCAGAAACCACCGGCAGAGCTCAACGCGTGAAGGTTCGTCCGGACGCTTTAACGCATGTACAATAGTACATTTGTAAGGATACAGATGCAGATCTTTTTTGATAATGTCTTGACACAACGATCTCTTCATTCCCACTAGAACATATAAACTGCGTTGAGATTTCGTCGGACTTCGTTCCATGCTTTCCTTTACTCGAGCAATGTTTTCTGGGGTTCGAAATCTTTTAGGATAGTTACAGATTTTATTCGCTACAGAGCCCGTTCCACGCCATTTTTCCACCAAGATTTGCATTGCACACTTTGCTGGAGGTTTTGCAAAAACACTTCCAGTCTTAAACTCTTGCGCAAGAAGTTCCGCGCAGGATTTCCACGAATCGTGTTTCGTATAACACTCGACAATGAACACGCGGTGTTTCATCGTGAGCACCATTTTATGTTATATTCAACTGGTCACTAAACACGTCTAATTCTCTCACTCACACGTTATGACACAGAGACGCACTCGGGAGATGCGGGAGATGCGGGAGACGTGCACGCGCATACATGTGACAGCAACAGATTTGTGCATCGAAATCACGGTTTCCAGCATTTCCTGTGATAGACAGTTCTCCTGTACGTTAACAAGGGCCAATTCTGCGCTAGTCGTATAAATGTTTTCCGGGCCAGGTAGAAATGTTTCAATATATGCATGTCAAATGAGGGGTAAGTTTAACTCAGTAATCTTAAAAACGAATAATTATTTTAAAAGGTTTCTAAACAAGAAATACGGCATCTTAATAAGAAAACGCTCCCCTTTGTTGATTAGTGGTAAATTTTTGGGCCCTGGATCCCAAGATCGCACGTTCAGACCTTTTAGAGTCCGCATATTTGAAGAACTGAAGGAAGTCCATTTTGTACTCCATGCCTTATGGTGTGCACATGTCAATGATTTCTGATGATGATGATGATGATGATGTTATTTGCTTTACGTCCCACTAACTTCTTTTGCGGTTTTTTGACGAATTTCGTCCCGCAGGAGTTCTTTTACGTGCCAGTAAATATACTGACACGAGACTGACGTAATTGAGCACCTTCAAATACCACCGGACTGAGCCAGGATCGAACCTGCCAAGTGGGGGTCAGAAGGCCAGCGCCTCAATGATTTCTAGTGACACTTTCAGGGTTTTTCCCACAAAATTAATTAAAGATCAGCTATAGATCGTCCAACAGAAGCGTTTCTCGGTCATGTAGTAGAGTAACAATAAATATCAAAATTAACACTCAGACAGCTTAAACGGATTGAAATAAAACTGATTGCACACGGTAGTTGAGGTTTGACGGTTATTAGGTCTTACGGCGATGATTGAATAGGGCTAGGAAGAAAGCTACCGTGGCCTTGATTAAGATCATAATTTGAGTGGATGAACATGGGAAAACACGGAAATTCATTTTCAGGCTTCCGATAGTGAGGTTCCAACCCACCATCTTCCGATTGCTAACTTATAGCCATATGACCAGAACTGTTCGGTGCAGCCATCCCGATCGATTTTTTTATTTTTTTATTTTTTACAATTTGCTTTGTCGCACCGACACTAAGGTTATGACTTTTTTATTTTTTGCTCAAAAGTAATGAAAAAGGCCCCAATTTCCTTTAGATTTTTAATAAGTTACCCCAAAACGAAATTTGTAAAACCGTAGTTCAGTCACATGTACAAGATACATCCCTGTTATTTTCCTGAGCCCTGTCAAATTTTCTTCACACACCTCGAACTATTTGGAACTTTACAAGAGTATTCTGGATGTTCGTAAAACTCTCTGAAGCCTCCTAGGACAGTATTGAACATTCTATAATTTAATAGAAATGTCCATAAATTTATAGAATAATCACTAATTTTAAAACTATATAACTATACTAGCAGTTACCCATGGCTTCGCTCGCGGGGATTTCGTAAAATAATAAAAGTAATCGTTCCTCGGTACTGTACTAAGACATTACCTGAAAATCCCTAAAATATAAACATTCATCGACAAACTGAGTTTCATTTACCCCGGAAACTCTTTTTAAACCACGTTTGTGTTATTGCCTTTGGGGCTAAGATGACCATGCAACGTAGAACGGTACATATGAGAAACAGTCTTCTCTCAAATAGAAAAAAAAGTTTATTTTTAAAGCAGATTCCAAATATCTATCTCCACGTCGTAACATTTTCAGTTTTTGAGATAGGCTATAAGATTCCAAATACTAATTTTCGCGTCTGTAACTTCATAAGTGTGTGAGATATAAGTATCCTCATTAAAAAATATTCAGTTCTTTTTTCACTTCTTTTCACCCCCCGTTAAATGCCTTTTCCAAAAACAAAATGTACGTGTTCCTGTATTTTTAAAGGACTTTCCAAATACCAAGTTTCATGTCTGTAACATGTTAAGTTTTTGACATATACTGTAGAAATACAGGTACTCATTTACGAATTTCACCCACTTTTTCAATTCTTTTCAACCCCTTATGTGGATTTTCTGAAAAAAAAAGGACTTGTTTCTTTATTTTTAAAGGAGATTCAAAATACAGTACCAAATTTCACGTCTGTAACATCTTCAGTTTTTGAGATATAAGTATCCTCATAAAATGAATTCAACTTTTTTCCACCCTTTCTCCCTTTAAGTTGACATTCCGAAAACAAAAAGAATGTGTTTCTTTATTTTTAAAGGGAATTCAAAATACCAACATATAAGTATCCTCTTAAACAGAATTCAACTCCTTCTTTACTTATTTCCACCCCTCCTCCCCCCAAGTCGATTTTCCGAAAACAAAAAGTACGTGTTTATTTTTAAAGGAGATTCCGAACACTAATTTTCACGTCTGTAACCATTAGTTTTTGAGATATTAGTATCCACATAAAAATAATTCAATTTTTTCACTTCCTTTCACCCTCCATACTTAAGTGAATTTTTACAAAAAATACGTTTTTATTTATAAAGGAGCTTCTAAATACCCATTATCACGACTGTAACATCTTCAGTTTTCGAGATATGTGTCCTCATAAAAAGAATTTAATTCCTTTTCACCCCCTCGCCATAAAGTTTATTTTCCCCCTAAAACTCACGTTTATTTTAAAGGATATTCCAAATACCAATTTTCACGTCTGTATCAACTTTAGTTTTCATAAGATATAAGTGCCCCATACAAATAATTCAATCAATTTTTCAATTCTTTCACCCCCCTTCATTGGATTTTCCGAAATCAACGGAGTGTGTGTTACTTTACTTTTAAAGGAGATTCCAAACACCAATTTTCATGTCTGCAACATCTATAGTTTTTGAGATATAAGTAGACTCATACAAATAATTTAACTAATTTTTTCAATTTTTTCACCCCCGCCTAAGTGGATTTTCCGAAAACAAAAAATATGCATTTCTTTATGAGATTCCAATCACTAATTTTTACGTCTGTAACGTCTTCAGTTTTTGAGATATCGGTATCCTAATACAAAGAATTCAACCCACTTTTCAGTCCTTTCTACCCGCCCCTCCCCTTCTCCCCAAGTGGTTTTTCCGAAAACAAAAAATACGCGTTTCTTATTTTTGAAGGATTAAGAGTACCAATTTTCACTTCTGTAACATGTTAAGTTTTTGAGATATACTGTAGATATGCTCATTCTAAAAATTCATCCCTTTTTTGTTCCCCTTAAGTGGATTTTCCGAAAAAATTATGTACGTCTCTTTATTTTTACAGGAGATTCCAAGTACCAGTTTTCAAGTCTGTAAGATCTTAAGTGTATGTTATATATTGTAGGCCTAGATATATATTTTTTAATTTCACCCCGTTTGTCAGTCCCGTTTAACCCCTATTCATTGGATCTTTCTAAAACAAAAAATTCGTGTTTCTTTATTTTTAAAGGAGATTCCAAATACCAATTTTCATGTCTGTAACGTCTTTAGTTTTCGAGATATAAGTATCCTCATAAAATTTATTCAACCAATTTTCTCCCCTTTTTCACCCCAGCCCCCCTTAATGGGCTTTTGCGAAATCAAAGAAATACGTATTTCCTCATTTTTAAAGGAGATTCCAAGTACCAAGCTTTACGTCTGTAAACTTTTAAGTTTTGGAGATATAGATACACTCATTTTAAAAATTCAGCCCCCTTTTTACCCCCTTAGCGACGGAATATCCAAAAATCGTCCCTTAGTGAGCATCTGCATTGTAATATGAATGTATTCCGAAAACTTTCATTCCTTTATGTCCAGTAGTTTTGGATCGGCGATGATGAATCTGTCAGTCAGGAGAAGTTATTATATATATATATATATATAAGCTTGTGCTTCTCTGAATAAATGTGCAATGTAGCAAATCCCTTGAATAACTGAAGAAGTCATTTTATTACCTAACTTACGTAATGTGAGATGGAATTTCCGAGATCTTTTGTCTTATATTCTTTTAGCAGAAAGAAGAACCTCACTGTTCAAATTCGGTAGATTTATCTCTTACAGTTTGGCAGATCATTGATTTACTGACTAAATGTACAATGCTGATTATTACCAGAAGCTATGCCGCACCTTGCAGGGCCAAGAAGAAGCATTAAATAGTGTGAAAATATTTGGAATCAAGAACCTTCAAGACTGGAAATTTCCAGATCAAATCAGTGTGCAAAACGGGCAGTCAAGTGTCTTCAAGACCTTTATGACATCTGTAAAAAGGATGATAAGCTAGAGTTTAGATTAATTTTGTCTAAAAATTGATTTTACATTATGCTAGCATTATGCTAAATACTCATTTTTAGCCATTACAGCTGAATACAACTATTGTCACTTGTAGAATCGATATGTAAGATTGTGATTTTGTGATTATGTCTAATTTTGTGTGTTTTTCTAGTGTATAATAATACATTGTTAATTGCTTCAAAACTACGCGTTATACAATCATATAATTTAAATTTAAATATATACCTGCTAAAAATGTTTTGATTTTGTTACCTTATACGCGTGTATAGTAAAACTAAATTTTGGTCTGGGGTGACCTTTTTCAAAATTAATTAAAAATAATATACTTTTCTTTTTTGGGCAAAAGTTCATCCATTTATGGCGTAGGAACATGGGGTCAAAAAAGTAATAACCCTAACCGACACAGGTAGGTGACGATGGGATAAGAGTGGGAAGGAAGCGACCGTGAAATTAAATTATTAAGGTACAGCCCAAGCATTTGCGTGGTGTGAGAATGACAAACCACGGAAAACCATGTTCCGGGCTGCCGACAATGAAGTTCAAACCCTCTATCTCCCGAATGCAAGCTGATAGCTACGTGACTCAAACCGTGCAGCCACCTTTCTCGAACTGATCGGTATTATTATTATTATTATTAGAAATATCTTAAATTATTTTATGAGATCAAACGATAAAAATGGCAATAGTTTTGAATTTTATCATTCCATTTCTCCATACCGACTTGTATAAAATTATTAACTCCCTTCCTGGGAACAAGACTGAACGGAAATGTCAGCAGCATGTTTATTCCATGTGGAGGTGATGTGCTTGGGAACAATTGTTTTCATATATGAAGCAAGTGTATAGCCAGTCAATCAAGGTAGGTCAGCTGACGAGCTGACTTTTGACAAGTACTTGCCACTCTGAGTCATTATTAGAGGTCGATTTTGTAAGTGAAAAGCACGTTCTCTTTTTATATATTTAAAGGTATGCGGTAATGATTTACTTTGTAAATCACACCCTCATAGACATTTTGACCGTTTCAGGTTGCATATACTGTAAATGTATAGCATAAATTTTTAATTCAAATGTTTTCTCTAGAACAGAAAGAATAGTGTCCGCCTCTGTGGTGTAGTGGTTAGTGTGATTAGCTGCCACCCGCGGAGGGCCGGGTTCAATTCCCGGCTCTGCCACGGAATTTGAAAAGTGGTATGAGGACTGGAACGGGGGCCACTCAGCCTCGGGAGATCAACTGAGTAGAAGGGAGTGGTTCGATTCCCATCTCAGCCATCTTCGAAGTGGTTTTCCGCGGTTACCCACTTCTCCTCCAGGCAAATGCCGGGATGGTACCTAACTTAAGCCCACGGCCGCTTCCTTCCCTCTTCCTTGTCTATCCCTTCCGATCTTCCCATACCTCCACAAAGCCCCTGTTCAGCTGCGCAGGAGAGGCCGCCTGGACAAAGTACTGGTCCGCCTTTCCAGTTGTATCCCCCCGACCCAAAGTCTCACGCTCCAGAACACTGCCCTTGAGGCGGTAGAGGTGGGATCCCTCGGTGAGTCCGAGGAAAAAAACAAACCTGGAGGGTAAAAAGATTAAGAAAGAAAGAAAGAATGAAAGAAAAATAGTAATACTGTATAACAATCCACCTAGTCATTACAATTACATCAATTTATAATTTTAAATTGCAAAAACTTTATTAATTAGGAGATGTTTCGTCCTCCATCGGCCATCTACAGCTACACTATATAACATAAAGGGAAGAAATGTACATATTTTCTAAACATTCTGTATATACCGAGCGAGTTAGCCGTGTGGTTAGGGGCGCGCAGCTGTGAGCTTGCATTCGGGAGATAGTGGGTTCGCATCCCTCTGTCGGCAGCCCTGGAAATAGTTTCCGATTTTAACACCAGGCAAATACTGGGGCTGTACCTTAATTAAGGCCACGGTCGCTTCCTTTCCACTCCTAGCTCTTTCCTGTCCCATCGTCGACATAACACCTATCTGTGTCAGTGCGAACTAAAACCAAGAGTAAAAAACACAATAAAACAATGAAAAACCCATAAAAGTATTTTCACAGATCTACAATCGCCATAAGCATGAGCTTACCCTTCTTGATTCGGTCCTCGAACATCAGATGTACAGTCAGTATTGCTGGTGTACAGGTCAATTGAGGGGGTTTCAAAAACCTTAACATGTACAAAATTATCAATTTTGAGATATTGGTGGATCCATATGTTTTAGCTCCAGCTGAATTCATTGGCGTAGTCGAAATTTAGCTAAACTTAACATCTGGTGACATAAAAGGTGGATAAAGTTTTCACAAAACTTAACATTTGCCGGCAACGGTTTTTTTAAAATACAAAAGTGAACTACACTGCACTTACTGAAACTTGATACCTATATATTTAAAACGCAGGGCGGGTTTTATTTCAATTCTTGGTAGAGACTGACAAATATTTGATTTTAAATCTAAATCTCAGGAAATTTTGACGAAGAAGCTTCCATTCAAAATGACTGACATTCGTGTGTGTTACGATATAAGAAGGGACGGGTATCCGTGAAAAAAACATACGCAGGGTCCAGTATTTGAAGTTCTTAAGCCGACAATAAGTAATCCAAAGACCATTGATACAGCTGTGAAACTTCCATTCATAAATCACGTTAGTTAAAAAAAGTGCTGACATAAAGGAGTTACTGTAGTACTTCGATGTGTCTTCACAAGAAACGTTCACATTTATGAAGACGTGTGCCGGGATTGTCAGAAGAATGGTGAGGCGTCTGTGTATTTTGATGAAGAAACTTCACATTAGTTGATAATAGTGTGTTTATTAGTCAAGTGCCCTGTTATTTTTAGGACTTTATCATTGACAAAGATGGCGTAATCGCACACATGGCAAGGTCAAGCAAGTCACTTGGCATAACCAACTAGTCGTAACCCACAGTTAACAGTAAGTTGTACCAATCAAGTCACTGTACTTAAGACATCGAAGTCTCTCGATCTCACAAGCTCGTGCAAGCCAGCTGGCGTAACACAGTGTCTGTCTTTGTTTCGGTGAGTGTGTCTCATTTAGTTGTCACTAAAATTAACTACATAATTCAGCAACAGTAATTTTTTCATACGATCTATAAATATGTAGGGACCTATTGGTATACGATGCCAATTCAGTTTCGCTGTGAGTTACAGGCCAAATGGCGAAAACCACAAAAAGCAAATTTTTCAGGAGAGACGAAAAACAGTTTACAGGAGGGTAATTTATTTAAATAAATCAGGATGTAAAATTTGTGTTTTATGATAGTTTTCTTTTTTTTAATGATCATTCTTTCACATAATATACAACTTACCGTTGTTATTATTATTTGTTCCAATCAGAGTAGTCGAAAATATACATTATTGTAACCAACACTGAAGTTATATCAATCCCAGCCAAATGGCGTAACCCTCAAATTTCACGTTAAAGAATTAATTTCAATAAGCTGTATGATCCCACACCACATATTCCAGTAGACTGCAATCTAAGATGCATTATATAATTCAAATAAACAATAATTAAGATAGATCAATTCCTGTGGTGGGATGCAAACTGTTTTTGTCTCTCCTGAAATATTTGCTTTTTGTGGCTTTCGCCATTTGGCCCGTACACCATAGATAAAGTTCCTACATGTCTTCGTAAGCAAACGTAATCTTTTACAAATTCAATTCGAAATCGTCTATGCATTCTTCTGTAAATAATTCGCAGTAAAATTTTACACGCCTAGAATACAAAACTAGGACATCTACGAGGCAGCATTCATTTTTTGAAATCAAAGTATGAGTACAAAAAGTAAGAAGTCAGCTGCTCGACTAAGCGATGTGTTCCGAGATGTCAATGGAGAGATGGCTTGGAATGACATTTTATTAATGCTATTTGTTCGGGATGGTTCATGTTTGTGGGTTACTGTAGTCACGTCCTAGTTCGTGAACCATGGGCAACGGCTGAGTGGCCTAGTTAAGTGGTCCTGAGAGTTAGGATACCAGTTGCTATGAAATGGGAGTGGGCATCTCGGACATATTCTGAGTCATGGCCCTCCTTGTGCTCAGGCGGCTAGGACTATACAATTCAACGGTGGTCCATAACCCGTTAGAGGAGAGATCCTCACTTGGACTATGTGCAAGTAGGGTAGCATCCTGATTCATGACTTTACCGAGCTCAGAACTTTTTAAGCAAGCCTCGGAGCTATGGGAGTAACGAAGTCCCACTCCCATTTGACAGGCGAGGGACACCTTTAAACAACTTGGCGAACGAAATGGAATTCGATGGGGAGCTATCAATATTAATGGTGCTTATGGAAGAAAGAAAGTAGAACTGGCTGAGTCAGCAAAGAGGATGCATTTGGATGTGCTAGGAGTAAGTGATATTCGGATAAGGGGAGATAACGAGGAAGAGATAGGAGATTATAAAGTGTACTGGACGGGTGTTAGAAAGGAAAGGGCAGAGTCTGGGGTAGGGCTCTTTATTAGGAATACCATTGCACGCAACATAGTTTCTGTTAGGCACGTAAATGAGCGAATGATGTGGGTAGATTTGTCAGTTGGAGGAATCAGGACTAGAATTTTCTCCGTGTATTCACCATGTGAGGGTGCAGATGAGGATGAAGTTGACAAGTTTTATGAAGCATTGAGTGACATCGTGGTCAGGGTCAACAGCAAGGATAGAATAGTGCTAATGGGCGATTTCAAAGCGAGAGTTGGAAATAGAACTGAAGGATACGAAAGGGTGATCGGTAAGTGTGGGGAAGATATGGAAGCTAATGGGAATGGGAAGCGTTTGCTGGACTTCTGTGCTAGTATGGGTTTAGCTGTTACGAATACATTCTTCAAGCATAAGGCTATTCACCGCTACACATGGGAGGCAAGGGGTACCAGATCCATAATAGACTATATCTTAACAGACTTCGAATTCAGGAAATCTGTTAGGAATGTATCTGTTCTGTAGTGAACTAAGTATCTCTAGGCCTAGGGTAGAGAAAGTGAAATCTGTCTGCAAACGAATAAGGGTAGAAAATCTCCCGGACGAGGAAATTAGACAGAAGTACATGGATATGATTAGTGAGAAGTTTCTAACAGTAGGCAGTAAGCAGGTTCAGGATATAGAAAGTGAATGGGTGGCATACAGGGATGCTGTAGTAGAAACAGCAAAGGAATGCCTAGGAACAACTGTGTGTAAAGATGGGAAAAGGTGAACATCTTGGTGGAATGATGAAGTGAGAGCAGCTTGTAAACGTAAAAAGGAGGCTTATCATAAATGGCTCCAAACAAGGGCCGAGGCAGAAAGGGTTGGTACGTAGATGAAAGAAACAGAGCGAAACAAATAGTTGTTGAATCCAAAAAGAAGTCATGGGAAGATTTTGGTAACAACCTGGGAAGGCTAAGTCAAGGAGCAGGGAAACCTTTCTGGGCAGTAATAAAGAATCTTAGGAAGGGAGGGAAAAAGGAAATGAACAGTGTTTTGAGTAATTCAGGTGAACTCATAATAGATCCCAGAGAATCGCTAGAGAGGTGGAGGGAATATTTTGAACATCTTCTCAATGTAAAAGGAAATCATCCTGGTGGTGTTGCGAACAGCCAAGCTCATGGGGAGTAGGGAAATATTGCTGAAATTATGCTGGAGGAAGTGGAAAAGATGGTAAATAATCTCCATTGTCATAAAGCAGCAGGAATAGATGAAATTTGACAAAAGCAGTAATTGCACCTATCTATAAGCAAGGGAACAGGAAGGATTGCAACAACTATCGAGGTATCTCATTGATTAGTATACCAGGCAAAGTATTCACTGGCATCTTGGAAGGGAGGGTGCGATCAGTCGTTGAGAGGAAGTTGGATGAAACCCAGTGTGTTTCAGACCACACAGAGGCTATCAGGATCAGATTTTCAGTATGCGCCAGGTAACTGAAAAATGCTACGAGAGGAATAGGCAGTTATGTTTATGTTTCGTAGATCTAGAGAAAGCATATGACAGGGTACCGAGGAAAAAGATGTTCGCCATGCTGGGGGACTATGGAATTAAAGGTAGATTATTAAAATCAATCAAAGCCATTTATGTTGACAATTGGGCTTCAGTGAGAATTGACGGTAGAATGAGTTCTTAGTTCAGGGTACTTACAGGGGTTAGACAAGGCTGTAATCTTTCACCTTTGCTGTTCGTAGTTTACATAGATCATCTGTTGTAAGGTATAAAATGGCAGGGAGTGATTCAGTTAGGTGGAAATGTAATAAGCAGTCTGGCCTATGCTGACGACTTGGTCTTAATGGCAGATTGTGCCGAAAGCCTGCAGCGTAATATCTTGGAACTTGAAAATAGGTGCAATGAGTATGGTATGAAAATTAGCCTCTCGAAGACTAAATTGATGTCAGTAGGTAGGAAATTCAACAGAACTGAATGTCAGATTGGTGATACAAAGCTAGAACAGGTCGATAATTTCAAGTATTTAGGTTGTGTGTTCTCCCAGGATGGTAATATAGTAAGTGAGATGGAATCAAGGTGTCGTAAACCTAATGCAGTGAGCTCGCAGTTGCGATCAACAGTATTCTGTAAGAAGGAAGTCAGCTCCCAGACGAAACTATCTTTACATCGTTCTGTTTTCAGTTCAACTTTGCTTTACGGTAGCGAAAGCTGGGTGGACTCACGATATCTTATTCAATAGAAGTAACAGACATGAAAGTAGCGAGAATGATTGCTGGCACAAACAGGTGGGAACAATGGCACGATGGTACTCGGAATGAGGAAATAAGGGCTAATTTAGGAATGAACTCGATTGGTGAAGCTGTACGCATAAACCGGCTTCGGTGTTGGGGTCATGTGAGGCGAATCGAGGAGGATAGGTTACCTAGGAGAATAATGGACTCTGCTATAGAGGGTAAGAGAAGTAGAGGTAGACCAAGACGACGATGGTTAGACTCGGTTTCTAACGATTTAAAGATAAGAGGTATAGAACTAAATGAGGCCACACCACTAGTTGCAAATCGAGGATTGTGGCAACGTTTAGTTAATTCACAGAGGCTTGCAGACTGAACGCTGAAAGGCATAACGGTCTATAATGATAATGTATGTATGTTATGTATGTATTTGTTCGGGGCGTCGATCCGTGTGGATCTTTTGCCCCTACTGGCACCATATTGTATGAACCTGCGTGGAATTGGAATGGTGGTAGTGTGGAATGTTGTGTGTGAGGAAATGAATATTAAGGACGTCACAAACACCCAGTCCCCAGGCCAGGGATATTAATCATTACAATTAAAATACCCTGACCCAGCCGGGAATTGAACGCGGGCCGTCGGGTGACAGGTGGACGCGATGTGCCCTACACCACGGGGCCGGACTGGAATGACGTTAGTAGACGAATAAGCTTGAGTGGAGTTTTAAAAGAACATAAGTGGAATTGGGGCAGATACTCCTTTTTAGAAAGAGAAGTTAGGGATAAGAATAATTTACCACGGGGTATGTTCGATATATTTACATTTCTTTGATATTGGTTAAGAAAAGATTTTTTTTTTTTTTTTTACAATTTGATTTATGTTGCACCGACACGGATAGGTTTTATGGCGACGATGGGACAGGAAAGGCCTAGGAAGGGGAAGGGAGCGACCGTGGCCTTAATTAAGGTACAGCTCCGGCATTTGCCTGGTGTGAAAATAGGAAACCACGGAAAACCATCTTCATGGCTGCCGACAGTGGGGTTCGAAACCACTACCTCCCGAATGCAAGCTCACAGCTGTCCGACCCTGAACGCACGACCAACTGGCTTGGTAAAAAACAAAATACTTTGTAAACGAACGATAGGGAATCTTCCATGTGGGCGACAACGCTAAATGCAGATAAGCGGTAACTGATTTTAATTTTGATTGGTTTTGATTTGATAATATGACCACCACCGAAGACATGTTTCAATAAGGAACAATTTTTAACTGACTTTTTATCTTACAGGTTCCTCACCATGGCCAGCGAGAGGCTGAGCGTTATCTTCCGACATCTCCATGGGAACGTGCACAACTGGAATATTGTATCCTTACTCTGAATTATTTGAGTGCATGTCGTACGATTGTACTTTATTTTCTACTTTAGCACAATATACCCCAGATTTTTACTGATACTGAAAGGAAGAAATGCAAAGATTGGTTGTGTGATTCATTAGTGCAGACATCATCCTGACATAACGGTTAACACATATATCCGGATTTATTTTTTTAATTTACTTGTATTTATTTTATTTATTTATTTATTTTGCTATTCGTTTAGCGTCACACAATCAGGTCGAAGGTTTTCAGTGACGCAAGGGTGAGAAAAGGCTAGTATTACAAAGAAAGCGGCCGTGGTCTTTTTTAGGGTATAGCCCCGAAAACGAATAACCACGGAAAACCATCTTCAGGACTGCCGACAGTGGGGTTCGAACCCTCCATCCCCTAAATGCAATTTCAAAGCTACGTGACCCAACGTGCTCGGTGGTAAATTTGCATTTGAGTTCTGATGTTGATCATCTTTCTGTCTTTTTTAAAACCGTTTACCCTCCAGGGTTGTTTCTCCCTCGGCCTCAAGGCCAATGTCCTGGACCGTGAGACTTTGTGTCCAGGGTATAAAACTGGAGAGGAGGACCAGTACCTCACCCAGGGTGCCTCACCTGCTATCCTAAACAGGGGCCTTGTGAGGGTGGGGAGATTGAAGGGGATAGACAAGGAAGAGGGAAGGAAGCGACCGTGGTCTTAAGTTAGCAGGAGTAGTGGGAAACCACGGAAAACCACTTGGAGGATGGCTGAGGTGGGAATCGAAACCTCCTCTACTCACTTGATCTCCCGAGGATGAGTGGACACCATTCCAGTGCTCGTGCCACTTTTCAAATTTCGTAGCGGAGCCGGAAATCGAACCCGGGCCTCCGGCGGCGGCAGCTAATCACACTAACCACTAAACCACAGAGGCGGAATGTTGATCATATTTTCACAATTTATACCTTAAATTATGACCGCTTTCAGACTGTCATCTATTTCTAGTTCTATGATTCGTAAATTTAGCGTGTGATGTTCTAAAAATATACTGGCACAGCAAATTGGCATCGCCGAGTGAAACCAGAATACTTCTTCTTCTTTTATTATTATTACATCCACATAACTATTTTTGACGATTTTCGGAGAGGCCAAGGTGCCGGAATTTTGTCTCGCAGGAGTTCTTACGTGCCAGTAAATCTACCGACACGAGGCTGGAGTATTTGAGCATCTTCAAGTACCACAAGACTGAGCCAGGATCGAACGTGCCAAGTTCGGGTCAGAAGGCCAGTACGTCAACCGTCTGAGCCACTCAGCCCGGCTATTTCTTATTTTAACTTACTGAGTGTTATTCGGTATAGGCCTACTATCTGTTAGGTCATTAAACCGAAGGCCGGTTGGATCTTCAGATAGCACTACCAAAAGTTGCAAGGAAACCTCAAAAACCGATCGCTGTCCCGAAATGTGGTGTATTAGGCAAGATGAGTGAGGCAGTTTGTCATTGTTTTCCTCACTGAGCCAGAAAGTACTATTATACTGTAGCACGGCATATATACGCTACTCGCAGGGTAGGGCCAAGACAATAAGAAATGAAGACATCATAAGCAGTCAGCAGAAAAGCTGCATTGTCACTCGACGTACATACGAAGTGTCGCGCCTGGTGCCAAAATCTGTCATTATCTCGAATAGTGATGTTCTCACTGAATGTCAGGCTAAAAATATTAATGAAAGTAAAACTGAAAGTGTTCAAATGACGAAATAAATGTTGTACCTTTAATGCTGATTTATAAATATATGTACTGTAGATATATTTTATAATCAAGCAGGTCCATATCAATTTACATACTTCTATTCAGTGATTCTCTTGAATTTAAACAGGAAAATGTAGCAGTTGAAAGGTTGATATTTTAACACCCGATTCCCCATTGCAAAATATCACTTCCAAAGCAAAACGTACAAAATGCTAAATGCTAACATTAATAATGCTAGACAGTGCTAATATTTTTGAACGCTAAAACTAGAGGACTCGTGCTGCTCCGCAGTATTCGTTATAAATAGGTCAGATAACTCGTCTTGAAATGCCTGGCGTAGTCATATTGTTTTGCCTGCCCTTTTCAACAGTTTTATGAACATTATTAAGAAGCGCGTTATGGTGTGCCGCAGTTCGTAGTCAGAATTCATCCAGCTTGGCATTGTGTCGCAGAAGGCAGTGGTATTTTAAATCGCAGTTCTTCCATATAGAACGGTTTTCTTGTGAGCTCATAGGTTAGTCTCGAAGAAGCTTTTTTGCCAGGCAGAGAACTTTCTTTTAATATACATGACTTTCATTCTATTGCAGCTAGGTTTTCCTTCGATAGGTGTTCCCTGATAATGTCTAAGGCGTATGTCATGATGGGATCGGTTTGTACGTAGAATTTTTTCTCTTAGCAGCATGTAAGTTATTATAAAGAAAGCTCTGCCATCTGTTGAATATATTTGGATGCTGGGAAAGGTTATAGAATCAAAGAGTATCTAGCAGGGAATAATATTCTTCCGTGATCAAAGGAAGTGTATACTCTCTAGCTTACAGGTAGTAATCAAACATGGCTGCATGCAATGGCATTACTAAGGATGAAAATCAGATATTAGACTATTAGCAACCTGCTAAGTACTGAATGTATTGCGGGTTAGCGTAAGCCTTCGCCTGCAATTATTGGAGTGATCATTTAATGATTTGATTTTATGATTACTCAACGTTGGTTGAACTTGCATTCCTGTATGTGTAGCTTAAGTGTCCCATAATATCATTTTAACCATGTGTACTCGTGCTGATTTCGCTGTTTCATTTTTTTTTCAGCAGCATGTGCCCCTTCCCTCATGCACTAATTTCATTTTTTTCTCCCACAAGCTTTTTATAATTGTGAATAATTTTGATAGTTTCCCTGGCCTTCTCCATTCCCTGTTTATTAATTTGACAAGAGTATAGTACTCAGATTCTCTTTCCATTTTATTTATCTCTTCCGCTTCCAAGTATTTAACCCGTAATGCTCTTGTACTTTCACACTGTCTCAAGAAATGTGCATTTCCTAACTCCTTTTCACACAATAAACATGTATTTGCAACTTCTGTAAATGCCTTATTTTTATAAACTCCCATCAACCACCATATCATTCCCCTGTATTCTCTTTTGGTTAATTTATCATGTATTATTTTCATACCTGGGTATATATTCATGAATTCCTCCAGAGTTCTCCTATTATTACCCTCAGCTCTTAGCCTTTGTATTTCTATATCTGCTACCCTCTGTGCCACTCTCCCACAGACTTTTCTTTCTTCTAAATCGTTGTCCCAATAGTTCCCCATCCCAATTCCTTCTAGTATTTTCTTTAAGTTGCCCGCCCAGTACCCATCCTGATACCTCATTTGGTGTCGGTAAGCTATATCTAGAATTTCTCCCCCTCCTCCCCTTTTTAATCTATACCAATATTTTATTAATCTCTTGATTATATCCACTTTTATATTAATGTCAGTACACATTAATCTTGCTCCACTATTCGCTGTACATATTGGTAAGCCTGTAATTATTTTAATAAATCTACTAGTGACTGAATCGAGCATTACTATTTCCTTTTCTGTGCCCCATACTTCTGAACCATATATCATTTTAGATTTAATCACAGCGTTGTATACATTTCTTTGTACCCTAAAGTCAATATTAGGCATCCTGTTATCTAATATTCTTATACTAGCTAGGGCTGCTGCACCAATCAGTTTTGCTCTCTTGACGTGTTCAGACCAATTTCCATTTCCTGATATGATAATTCCTAAATATTCTAACTTATTAACTACTTCCAGATTTACTCCTTCAAGATACCATTTTTCCTTTTTTGCTAATTTGTTCCCGTTTTTGCACACCATTACTCTAGTTTTCTGTGCGTTAATTTTCATATTCCACTCTTTACAGTACTTCTCGATACCATCAATACTTTTTTGCATTGCAACTGGCGTTAGTGTGAACAGGAGTATGTCGTCAGCAAAGACAAGACCAGGAATATCCTGATTTTCTAAACACGGCAGTGCTAATCTTTCCTCAACTTCAAATTCTAGTATATCGTTAATGAACAATAAAAATAAAATCGGTGACAATTTACATCCCTGTTTCAAACCCATTTTAGAAATAATATCTCCTACTACTACTCCTTCTCTGACTCTCACAGCACACTTTACTTCAGCATATATCTTTTCTATAGCCCTTATCATTTTACATGACACTCCTACTTGTCTCAATCTAGTAACGACTGCCCCCCTGTTCACAGTATCGAATGCTTTTTCTAAATCTATTGATGTAATATAGAGCTTTCCACGTTTTTTCTTTACATATTTGTCAATAAGAGTTCTCACAATAAAAACATTATCTGGTGTTGTTCTCCCTCTTCTGAAGCCACTTTGAAATTTCGAGAGGATTGAATGCCTCTCTGCCCAGTTCCTTAGTCTATTTGCTAGTATACCCGTATATACTTTCCCCAATGTATCTAATAAGGTTATTCCCCTATAGTTTCCTGGATTTAATCTATCCCCTTTATTTTTGTATATAGGGCATATAATCCCCTCTTTCCAAGCTTTTGGAAATATCCCTTTCTCGAATATCTTATTGAATATCTTTGTCAAAATTTCCAACATGCCGCTTCGTTCTCCCACCTCTTTCCAAAATTCATATGTGATACCTGAAATAGCTCCTGATTTTCCCTTTTTGGCTCCTTGTAACAGGTTCCTTATTTCATGAGTCGAAATAGCCTCATCTAATTCAGGCAGAGTGACACTCAAACCCCTCGAAACAGTAATCCCCTCATGCTGAGCTCTCCATTTGTCTTCTTTATTCAATAATTTCTCGAAATACTGGACCCATGTACTATAACTTATATTGGTCCCCCCAGAGCCCGACTTCTTCTTGGTTATTTGATTTATTTTATCCCATACTTTCCTACTGTCATTGTCCTTACACTTTTTATTTATGTCTGCAGCCATCTTTTGTTGCCCTTCCAACTTCGTCTTTCTTAACAATTCTCTGTATTCTTTCCTTTTTTTACAAAATTCGTTTCTAGCTACTTGACCACCATCCACCCTGTATCTCCTAAGTGCCTTCATAACTTGTGACTTTTTCTTTACACATTCTGTATTATACCATCCACCTCTTATCGGCGTTTTACTTAGATTTTGCCTCATACCTTTTCCTGCCATTCCTATTAAATTTTCTATCCTGGTTAGGGCTTCCTCCACTCTATTCTCTTCTATCAATTTTACAATACCTATTTTCCAAATCTCAAAATTTTCTCCATTGAAGTACTCTCTGAATTCATTCCCTAATTCTTCTCTCCAACGATACCTAGCTATTTTCCTCTCCTGTACGCTATCGTAAACGATCTCTTGCGCTCCTATCTCTTGAATAATTAATTTTATAGATACTGGCATATGATTTGCCTCTGCCCAATCCTTAATGCTTATCTCTTTGATAATTTGCAAACTATCCCTACAGCATACAACTATGTCAATTGTACTGCCCCCATTTTCTACTATATAGATTAGTTTTCCACTCTCATCTCCAAACCACCACCCATTCAATATATAAAGCTCCTCTACCGCGCATAACTCTAGTAGTTTTTCTCCATTTCTGTTACATTCTTTATCCTGGCTATTTCTATTAACTAGTAATACCCCGTCCTCAAGTTGACTATAAACTGGTTTCTTGTCCCCTATCCTCGCGTTAAGATCGCCCATAATAATAATGCTTGCCTGATCATACATACTTCTCATTCGCCTAATTTCTGTCGCTAAATTCTCAAAAAAATCATTCTGCGCAAATGGGGAGCTCAAAGGTGGATTATATATAAAAGCTATGCATATTTCATTCCTCCAATTAACCCTATCTAATATTCTTATCCAGATTAATTCTTTAAACTCAGATTCTAACCGCTGTATTCTATCTTTTAAGTTGTTTTTGATAACCACTGAAATTCCGCCCGATATCCTTCCTCTATTGGATCTCCTTGATCCATATTGACTCCATACGATACACCCTTCTATCTTTAAGTCTTTCTTGTAATCAGCCCAAGTTTCTACAAGCCCAAGGATGTCCATTTCTTCCAGTAGCTCTTTAAAGTCTTCGTTACCTATTTTGCTCCATACTCCTTCAATGTTAACACATGATACCTTTAATTCTAGTTATTTTTACCTCTATGTTCTAAACTCCCTGACTTACTTCTAGTTATTCTAGATCTTTCCACTTCCATTATACTTCCCTCCGGAGAGCAAATAACGTCCTTCTCAGATAGTTCTTCTGTGAGTTTTAATCTACTACCTGAACCCATCCCCTTCTTCTGAAAAAAGTCTTTTAGACTCACTGACCTACGTCTGGAAGTATCCTCAGCTCCTCCACGCGGCGCCGCTGTTGACATCCGGCTCGCCTCGTCGTTCCTCCCACTGTTATTTAACTCCGCTGGAAGATCTGACGTAGGCTGTTGAATCACCTGTCCGGGGTTATCAACCCGAGCATCGCACGTATACTCTGGAATCTCTTGTGTCATCACTCCTTCACCATGCACTTCCGCTGATGACCCAAACTGCTTACTTCGTTCCTTAAACATATCACCCAGATCACTGACCGTCCACGTTCTCGCCCAGGTATCTCCCATCACATGCAAGCGGTTTCCTCTTATAAATACCCGTAAATTCGATTTTCTTGCTTGTCGTAAATGGAATTGTAGAACTCTTTGCTCTTGGAGGCTGTTTCTGTCCATATCCCTTTTTATCCAAATTCTGCTGCCCTTCAAGTTCCTCGCACCATTCAAAATTCGGCTTGCCATTAATGAGGAAACAAACTTAATTCTAACAGGTCTTCTTCCTCTATTCTTTCCCATCCTATACACATCATCTATCTCCCTCTCGGTACACTCAATGCCTAATTTCTCTCTCATTAGCTTAAGGACTGAGCTCATCAATTCCATCTTAGATTCTCCTTCCTTTTCAACCAGTCCGTAAATAATAATATTTCTTCTCTTCTCCTCCTCCGTTCTTCTGCTATCTCGCCATTGAAGTACCTGTACTTGTTCTTCTAGCTCCTGTATCCTCTGATTTATTATAGCTCTTTCTTCCTTGTCTTCTCTTATCTTCGCCTTTATTTCTGTTAGATCTTTGGTTATGCTGTCCTTCATATCGTTGATTTGTTGGAACTGTGCTTCGAACATTTCTTTGGTCTGGTCAGCCTGAGAAGCATCGCGGACAACTTCCTTAATTTTCTCAATGTCCTCCCATGTCAATGGGCCTGGGTTCATCTCGACGCCTCCGATGAGTAATAGAGTAGTCACTATAGCTGCCGCCATCAACAATTCTGTCAGTCCTATTACTTTATTAAATCCTGCTTTACACTCCGTCTTGATCCACTTGACCCGGTTGTGCCATCGCCCTATCACACTCCTATACTGCTGCACTGTTACTCCCATATTGCTTTTCCTGCACTTCCGCACCGTTACCACGCACGTCTGCTCCCTAGCTCAGCTCAGCAAAGACTGTTGGTTGAACTTAAAGACCTATCAATGTCACATGATTCATCGGCAGGCAATTCCGAAGAGAATAAAAAATGAAGCATATCGGTCCAGTAGAACGCACGGGCGAATTTGCCAAAGCTGTTTTTAGTAAACTCTTTTAATATATAGATATATCATCTCTACCTATTGCTGGATACCAAATTGTTCAAACTACGATTACTGAGATATACTCTTTAACGGAAGCAGATGCCGGGGGAAGTAGCAGCTACCAACTCCTTCAGATACACTCTCGACGGTCCCATGTTGAGCTGGGACCAGAGACAGTTCTATGAGGACAATGGCTATTTAATCATCACTCAGCTCATCGAGCCTCAGCTGCTACATGAGTGCAGGTAAGTTGCCATTCACTATTAATGTATGCATGCTGTCTAGTAATGAATGCGGTATTCTGCTGGACGATTCTCGGCGGGAGTTCTGATTAGCATTATTGCTTAGCTGATGGCTTTCTAGCCGAACGGTGGAGATTCAAATTCCGGTCGATCCTGGTTTGGAACTTTCACCTGAAAAATCACATACCTTCCACATGGGGTTGGCGTCAGGAAGGGCATCCGGTGGTAGAACTGGGATAAATTAGCCTCAAGTCCCGACCCCAATAAATTGGGGAAAATATCAGGAAGAAGAAGAAGATTTGTCTGACCTCAGCTATCGAGTTAACAGGCCTTCTCAAGTGATGCCATCAAGATGGTCTTCCTATCAATTTTGGCATTCCAATTTTGATGCTGTCTAGCAATGAAGGCGGCATTCTACTGGACGATTATTATGATTGAATTAATTTAATTGTGTCGGATGGCGTTGAGTACGTCTCCAAAGATCCTCAATATGCCAACTATAATGACATGGAATGCCAAGATTTTTGGTCGTCCTTCAAAAATCGACTACCTCAGTGAGGTTTGAAACCCGCGAACTAGGAATCATGAGTCCGACACTCTACCACTGCTATGTATTATTATTATTATGATGATTATTATTATTATTATTGTTATTATTATTATTATTATATTGCTTTTCGTCCTCTAAGGAGCACGTAGAACGATTACTTAGCACTGATTTTCTTGTTCTTCTTATCCTTCTTATCTTCCCAAACCTTCCTCATCCTTTCGCTTTGGGCCTGTCCTCTTTCTTGAGTCCATGCGATTTTGAGTTTAAAATTCCCTCCTGTTGGGTTCTCGGGTATATTATTATTATTATTATTATTATTATTATTATTATTATTATTATTATTATTATTATTATTTCTTTGTTAATATAGATAATGCGGTGAAGGAAATCAAAGAGGAATTTGGAAAAGGAATTACAGTCCAAGGAGAGGAATACAAAACTATGAGATTTGCCGATGATATTGTTATTTTATTTGAGTCTGCAGAAGATCTGGAGAAATTGATGAATGGTACGGGCAGAGTCTTGAAGGAGTACAAGGTAAAAAAAACAAATTCAAGACAAAAGTAATGGAGTGCAGTCGAACGAAATTAGGTGATGCAGGAAATATTAGATTAGGAAACGAAGTCTTAAAGGAAGTAGATGAATATTGTTACTTTGGTAGTAGAATAACTAACAATGGCTGAAGTAAGGAGGAAATAAAATGCAGACTAGCACAAGCAAGGAAGGCCTTTCTTAAGAAAAGAAATTTCCTCGCTTCTAACATTGATATAGAAATTAGAAAGACGTATCTGAAAACTTTCCTCTGGAGTGTGGCATTGTATGGAAGTGAAAGATGAACAATAATTAGTTCAGAAAAAAAAAAGAATAGAAACTTTTGAAATGTGGTGTTACAGAAGAATGCTGAAGTTGAGATGGATAGACTGAATTATGACTGAAGAGGTACTACATCGATTTGGTTAGAGGAGAACGATTTGGCTACATTTGACCAGAATAAGTGATGGAATGATAGGACACATCTTAAGACAGTTCAGTTAGTTTTCTGAGGGAAATGTAGGCGGTAAGAACGGTAGGGGTAGATCAAAGTACGAATATGACAAACAGAGTAGATGTAGGATGTAGTAATTACGTAGAAATTAAAAGGTTAGCACAGGATAGGATGGGAATGAGATCTGCATCAAATCAGTCTATGGACTGATGACCCAAGCAGGAACAACATTATAATTTTTGTTTTTTTAACTGTACATACTCTCTGCATGCTCCACTACATGAGTAGTACTACATTCACTTACAACACAATTTCTTATAAATACACAAACATAAATTACATTTGAATAATTAAATTTCTATATGACTGATAATCTTATCAATATCAATCAATATCAGTCTTCGTTTTTCCTGAGAGCTTGGAAGTGCAGAGCATTAACAAATTTGGAAAATTCCTTTAAATACTCTTTCAAGAGCACAGATTTCTGCATTGGCCAATTATCATCTCTATTAACACTATTTATCAAGAATTTCCTAATATTTTTCACTTCACTGCACACAAAAATTATATGATCAATTGTCTGAGGGCTATTGTTACAGGAACACTCGGAGTTACGTATAATTTTAAGTCTGTATAAGTACGAAGCAATATTTCCATGTCCAGTCAGTATGGTAGTCATATTTGGCGTTAAGTTGATTTTGGAACGTAATCTGCTTGCAACTGTTGGAAAGAATTCATTTGTAAGTGTGCCTTTAAAAGTTTGTTCCCATTCTTGCTGCCATTCATGAATTGATTCTTCTCTGAGATTTTTTTAAATGTTGGGATGGGTATTCTATCGAAACAGATTTCACATAATTTTACAGCCTCCTTTGCAATTTTATCAGCCAGTTCATTGTCTTCAACACCTATATGTGCCTTGACCCATTCAAATTTTATTCTCCAATTATTTCTTTTTAGAGTAGCTGTAGTATTCCTTATATTCTCAATCAGTTGGTTATGATTTCTGAAGTCCGCAATGGAGTCACTTGCTATCTTACTATCTGGGTAAATAATTGTTTTCTTATCTTCGTCATCCTCTGTCCTAGTAGTTACTAAGAATTCCAGAGATTTTAATATGGCTAATTGCTCCGCCTGATTATTCAAACAGTTGTCTTGCAGTTTAAATTTCAATTGATCTATTAATTCATGAGATCTGTATATAGCTATGTCAGCTCTCACTCCTTCTTCACTTTTGCTTCCATCTGTGTAAATTTTCGATGGGATATATTCATGATCTTCGATACCTGGAAACTTGACTGGGTGGAGCCATCTCATAGGTTTTTCTGGGTGATCAATTACATAATTCATAGTTGTTTTGCCTGATTTGATATTTTATAATAGAGTAACAACCTCTCTTGCCTTGATATCTATAGGAATAATTCCTGTAATGATACACAGTGCCTTATGAGATACAGTGCAGTACGATCTTGCTATCCTCGATAGAATAAGTCTTTGAACTCTCACGTATTTAATCAGACTGCATTTCTTTTCTAGGGATTCTATCCAGACTGGGTGTTTTAGACCCCATCCTATTCTTGCCGATTTTGATAATGCGTTCATTAATTTAATACATTTTTCCCTCACTTTATTGATGTGGTCATTGAACTTGAAGCGAGAGTCTATAGTTATTCCTAGATATTCCATTATTCCATCGTGTCTACTTGTTCAAGACGTTTCCGATTCATAAAGATGTCAACTGTCTTCTTTGCTTTTGTTCTTCTTGATATTAACATAACTTTTGACTTACTTTTATTGAAACGGGTTTTGTTGTCTGCTGACCACTTAGTAACTTTCCGTAATTCCATATTCACAATATTTTCTGCTTCAATTTCAGTTTCAGCCCTAACTGCAATTATAAGGTCATCAGCAAATGCTATAGCTTTGGTGTTTTTCCCGTATTCCAAACTGAGCAATGCATTATACTGTACATTCCAGTAACCCGGTCCACAACATGAACCTTGAGGACATCCTTTATTAACTACTGTTTTAACTTGGAATTCATGAACGCCGTTCTATCCTTGAAGTAGCTCTTAGTGAGGTAGTACAAATTTCTCGGGCATTTAAAATCTTTTAGGCCCTTTAGGACACATGGCCACCACGCAGAGTCAAAAGCTCCTTTTACATCAAGACTAACAATAACGGTAGTTTGACCAGTTTTGAACGCCTCAGTTATAAATTCCTTAAGTGCCATAGCTGCATCAGTAGTACACTTTTGAGCTGTGAAGCCATATTGATTTTCGTTCAGTAGTTTACTGGTATAGAGGTAGTGATTAATTCTGTTTATTAGAAGTTTCTCTAATACTTTGCCCGCCACATTTAGCAGGCTTATTGGTCGGAATTTTGATGGATCCTGAAGCTTCTCTTTCGCTGGTTTTGTGATCGGTATGATTCTTGCATTTTTCCATCGCTTAGGGAAACAAGCATTCTTCAAGCAACCATTATATAATGATGTCATAGTTTTAGGGATACTTTCATACGTCCACCATAAAATTTTGCTGGTGATTCCATCTTCACCTGGTGTCTTTTTAAGACCTATATCTTTGATTGCAGATTTTATTTCTTCTTCTGTAAATTCCCAGTCGTCCGGAGTGTCTATTGCTTCCTCTACTTCCTTCCTTCCAGTCCGGCTTGAGCAAGCGAGGAGCGAGGTCGCTTTGTACAGTGCGTGCCATAAATATGATTGGTATCGAGTAGTACCGGGTCGCGATTGAGAGGTGGCAACTGAAGCAGAGCAAGGAGGCCAAGAATGGACTGGCAAACGGAAATGAGGAGGTAAAGTGGGGTGAAGCGTTGCTGGTAGCACCAGTGTTAGCTGTGCTTCTGGTCATGGGGGGTGGGGGGTGGAATTAAACCCAGGCCCAAATACCAGTGGCAAATTCAGCATGGAAGATATGGCAGCACTGAAGGTGGCAGTGAAGGAAATAATTGAAGAAAATTGTCAATGGGATAAGATTCAAGAAATGGAGGACATGATGGAAGAACAGAGAAAGGAGATAGGGAACATGAAGAAATGGTTAGAAACGAAGACTGAGGAATCAAACAAGAGAGCATGCAACAATGAGAAAGAGATAGAGTTATTAAGAGGGAAAGTGAAACATCTGGAAGAGGAGGTGATGATGATGAAGAAGGAATCAGAGGGATACAGGCAGGAGAGAATGAAGAAAGCCATATTTATATATGACGTGGAAGAAGGTGAGAAAGAAGGAAAGATTGATTTAATCTATAAGGTGGTAGAGGTCATACGGGATAGGATGAAGATAAATGTCAATGAAGTGGACATAGACGATGTGGAGAGAGTGGGCAAAGCAAAAGGACGGAGACCAATTAGGGTACAGTTTTCTCTACCCTAATGGCAGAAATTGTGCTAAGAAACGGCAGTAACTTGCAGGGTCAGAAAGTATGGGTGGTGAGGAGGGACATGGGAAAAGAAAGTGTGGAAAACATGATGATTCTGAATTAGTATGAAAAGGGAGAAGTTTGCAGAAAAGGACATGCTGCTATTTGGAGACTGGAACGCGAGAATAGGGGAACAGAGCCCATTATATAGTAGGGAAGACCGGAGTCGCATGTTGAGAAGTAGAAGAAGCGAGGATAAAACTATAAACAGTTATGGGGAGAAGCTCTTAGAGTTGTGGCAGCGGGGAATTTATATATTCTGAATGGATGGAAGGAGGGTGACAGTACGGAGAAATTGACCTATGTTTCAGAGCAGGGGGGTAGTGTGATAGATATAGTTTTAAGCACGGAGGGAGTGTTAGAGGATATTATAAGGATGGAAGTAGGAGACTGTATTCAATCACACCATTTTCCAGTGTGGGTTCTGTTAAAAAGGGGGGAGGAGAGGAATATAAGGAAAGAAGTTAAGATGAAGGACGAACTATGGGGAGGGTATAATAAGTACAAATGGACAGAGAAAGTCAAAAGGGATTGAGACAGGGTAGCAAAAGAAGAAGTACACTTACTGAAATATGGAGGGGAAAGGGCGTTAGAGGAGAATAAGATCGATAAAGCCTTGGAATTGCTGCTACATCCAATAAAGATGATAGCTCAGATAGATAATGGTGTAAGAAGAAAAAAGAAACAGGGAGAGGATTGGTTTAATATAGAGTGTGAAGGTATACGAAAGAGGGTGCTGGGAGCTTTAGGGGAGTATAGAAAAAAGTGGGAGCTCAGAAAGAGACGTTTAATGTAAGTTAAAGTAAGACTACAAAAATAAAATTTGTGAGGTAAAAAAGGCGTGGTTAGAGGAACAGACTGAAGCCATAAATAAAGAATGTAAGTTGAATATACATAGATACATACATACATTATCATTATAGACTATTATGCCTTTCAGCGTTCAGTCTGCAAGCCTCTGAGAATTTACTAAACGTCGCCACAATCCTGGATTTGCAACTAGTGTTGTGGCCTCATTTAGTTCTATACCTCTTATCTTTAAATCGTTAGAAACCGAGTCTAACCATCGTCGTCTTGGTCTACCTCTACTTCTCTTATCCTCCATAGCAGAGTCCATTATTCTCCTAGGTAACATATCCTCCTCGATTCGCCTCACATGACCCCACCACCGAAGCCGGTCTACGCGTACAGCTTCATCCATCGAGTTCATTCCTAAATTAGCCTTTATCTCCTCATTCCGAGTACCATCGTGCCATTGTTCCCACCTGTTTGTACCAGCAATCATTCTTGCTACTTTCATGTCTGTTACTTCTAACTTAGGAATAAGATATCCTGAGTCCACCCAGCTTTCGCTCCCGTAAAGCAAAGTTGGTCTGAAAACAGACCGATGTAAAGATAGTTTCGTCTGGGAGCTGACTTCCTTCTTACAGAATACTGCTGATTGCAACTGCGAGCTCACTGCATTAGCTTTACTACACCTTGATTCAATCTCACTTACTAGATTACCATCCTGGGAGAACACACAACCTAAATACTTGAAATTATCGACCTGTTCTAGCTCTGTATCACCAATCTGACATTCAATTCTGTTGAATTTCTTACCTACTGACATCGATTTAGTCTTTGAGAGGCTAATTTTCATACCATACTCATTGCACCTATTTTCAAGTTCCAAGATATTACACTGCAGGCTTTCGGCACAATCTGCCATTAAGACCAAGTCGTCAGCATAGGCCAAACTGCTTACTACAATCCACCTAACTGAATCCCTCCCTGCCATTTTATACCTTTCAGCAGATGATCCATGTAAACTACGAACAGCAAAAGTGAAAGATTACAGCCTTGTCTAACTCCTGTAAGTACCCTGAATCAAGAACTCATTCTACCATCAATTCTCACTGAAGCCCAATTGTCAACATAAATGCCTTTGATAGATTTTAATAATCTACCTTTAATTCCATAGTCCCCCAGCATGGCGAACATCTTTTCCCTCGGTACCCTGTCATATGCTTTCTCTAGATCTACGAAACATAAACACAACTGCCAATTCCTCTCGTAGCATTTTTCAATTACCTGGCGCATACTGAAAATCTTATCCTGACAGCCTCTCTGTGGTCTGAAACCACACTGGTTTTCATCCAACTTCCTCTCAACGACTAATCGCACCCTCCCTTGCAAGATGCCAATGAATACTTTGCCTGGTATACTAATCAATGAGATACCTCGATAGTTGTTGCAATCCTTCCAATTCCCTTGCTTATAGATAGGTGCAACTACTGCTTTTGTCCAATCTGAAGGTACCTTACCAACACTCCACGCTAATTTTACTACTCTATGAAGCCACTTCATCCCTGCCTTCCCACTATACTTCACCATTTCAGGTCTAATTTCATCTATTCCTGCTGCCTTATGACGATGGATTTTATTTACTATCCTTTCCACTTCCTCAAGCATAATTTCACCAACATCATTTTCCTCCTCCCCATGAGCTTGGCTGTTTGCAACACCACCAGGATGATTTCCTTTTACATTGAGAAGATGTTCAAAATATTCCCTCCATCTCTCCAGTGATTCCATGGGATCTATTATGAGTTCACCTGAATTACTCAAAACACTGTTCATTTCCTTTTTCACTCCCTTCCTAAGATTCTTTATTACTGTCCAGAAAGGTTTCCCTGCTGCTTGACCTAGCCTTTCCAGGTTATTACCAAAATCATCCCATGACTTCTTTTTGGATTCAACAACTATTTGTTTCGCTTTGTTTCTTTCATCTATGTACCAATCCCTGTCTGCCTCGGCCCTTGTTTGGAGCCATTTCTGATACACCTTCTTTTTACGTTTACAAGCTGCTCTCACTTCATCATTCCACCAAGATGTTCACTTTTTCCCATCTTTACACACAGTTGTTCCTAGGCATTCCTTTGCTGTTTCTACTACAGCATCCCTGTATGCCACCCATTCACTTTCTATATCCTGAACCTGCTTACTGTCTACTTCTCACTAATCATATCCATGTACTTCTGTCTAATTTCCTCGTCCTGGAGATTTTCTACACTTATTCGTTTGCAGACAGATTTCACTTTCTCTACCCTAGGCCTAGAGATACTTAGTTCACTACAGATCAGATAGTCGTCTGTATCATCGAAAAATCCTCGAAAAACTCGTACATTCCTAACAGATTTCCTGAATTCAAAGTCTGTTAAGATATAGTCTATTATGGATCTGGTACCCCTTGCCTCCCATGTGTAGCGGTGAATAGCCTTATGCTTGAAGAATGTATTCGTAACAGCTAAACCCATACTAGCACAGAAGTCCAGCAAACGCTTCCCATTCCCATTAGCTTCCATATCTTCCCCACACTTACCAATCACCCTTTCGTATCCTTCAGTTCTATTCCCAACTCTCGCATTGAAATCGCCCATTAGCACTATTCTATCCTTGCTGTTGACCCTGACCACGATGTCACTCAATGCTTCATAAAACTTGTCAACTTCATCCTCATCTGCACCCTCACATGGTGAATACACGGACACAATTCTTGTCCTAATTTCTCCAACTGACAAATCTACCCACATCATTCGCTCATTTACGTGCCTAACAGAAACTATGTTGCGTGCAATGGTATTCCTGATAAAGAGCCCTACCCCAGACTCTGCCCTTCCCTTTCTAACACCCGTAAAGTACACCTTATAATATCCTATCTTTTCCTCGTTATCTCCCCTTACCCGAATATCACTTACTCCTAGCACATCCAGGTGCATCCTCTTTGCTGACTCAGCCAGTTCTACTTTCTTTCTTCCATAAGCACCATTAATATTGATAGCTCCCCATCGAATTCCATTTCGTTCGTCAAGTTGTTTCCAAGGAGTCCCTCACCTGTCAAATGGGAGTGGGACTCCGTTACTCCCATAGGTCCGAGGCTTGCTTAAAGTGTTCTGAGCTCGGTAAATTCATGAAGCAGGATTCTGCCCTACTTGCACATAGTCCAAGTGAGGATCTCTCCTCTAACGGGTTATGGACCACCGGTGAATTGTATAGTCCTAGCCGCCTGAGCACAAGGAGGGCCACGACTCAGAATATGTCCGAAGTGCCCACTCCCATTCCATAGCAACTGGTATCCCGACTCTCAGGACCACTTACTAGGCCACTCAGCCGTTGCCCATGGTTCACGAACTAGGACGTGACTACAGTAACCCACAAACATGAACCACATGTAAGTTCAACACTGAAAAAGTTTGGGGAAGGATAAATAGAATAATTAAGGGTGGAAGGAGACTAGAGAAAACGAGCATTGAGGATGTACAGTGGGTTAGCTATTTTAGGGTATTACTCAGGGGGAAGGGGGAGGTATGGTTGAGTGAGGCCAGGGACGAAAAAATTTGGAGGAATAGAAGAGTGCAATTTACGTACTAGACAAGGAAATCACAAGAGAAGAAACTTTGGGAGTGATAAGAAGAATTAGGGGCAGGGTGGTGGGGGTTGCGATGGTATCAATAATAAATTTTGGAAGGAAATTAGCAAAAATGGGACAATGATAGAGGGCATAGTTAAATAAACTATTCAAAAAGATTTTTGATGAGGGGAAGTACACTTTTGAAAAGAGGAGAGGGCGGAAAATTGTTGCAAGCCGCGTACAATCAACAACTGAAGAGCATGTATAAGGGGCAGTTGAACAGGTACTTATGTGCCATTAAAAAGGAGTGTGAGAGAAAGGTGAGAGAGGAGGAGGCATAGGAAAAATAAGTGGATGTGTAAAGGCTGAAAAGATGGAACTGTGTTCATCTCATTGAAAAAAAGGTGAGTGTAATGTGTTAAGTAGGGAGCTTGTTTGATTTTGTAACTGTATGAGGCCCTATGGATCGTGATATGACAGGTTATTGTGAAACTGTTAACTAACAGTTTATTGGAATTCAGCCATAGTAGGACAGTGGACAAGAATTGCGAACGCAGTAGATAGACAGGCCAGGTCATGTGCTAATAGTTGATGAAACCTAATGTCGGCTGATTTTGTAACAATGACCTGGTATAAATGATACGTGTAGAATATAAGGATAGAGTAGGACCAGACTGGATTTATTTAGGAATGGAATTGTAGGTATTCAATTAGTATTTCATTTGTATGGTAGTTCATTGTGACTATTAATTGTTCATTATTATTTTTCCCCTTATTATTAATTGCAGTACGGTAGCAGGACACTTATTTGTAGCTAAGAAGGCATGTGCGGTTTTCTCACTATTTATGTAGAGGGAGAGGAAGAATTGCTCGTAAGAGGATGGGGTGGCACGGGCCTGCCCCCCAAAAAATGATGAAAATAAATGTGGGATGAGGAGTGAGAGAGGAGAGGAACAGGAGGAGTGCGGTTTCAGCCCTAAGTGGCCGGCCGTAAATGGAATGGTGAGAGAACTGCGCTGTCATCTGGTAAAGATAGAGGGGGTCCTCTTTTTGGCCCCATGGGTAGTGCCTGTCGTGCCATCGCAGGGAGGGTGGCCTTTTTCTCACCAGGGGCGATGGCGCGGCCGGACAGTGGTAGTAGGTTGTTAGCTTATATTATTGATATTATTATATTTTTTATTTTGTTTCTTAATATTAAATGGAGACGATGGACGTGGCATGGGGGACTGAGGATAACTGCCGTGGTGACACTCCCTTGAAGGTGTCACGTTTCCGGAGTATCTGACGGGCCCCATAGCATGCCCAAGGAGTCTCGTGTTTCTTTTCTTTTGGTTGTTAGTTGTCTGTGCATGGAAAGGGGTTGTGTAAATATGTATCGGGGCTAATCGCCTGTTATGTTTAAATAAATACTATACTTTAAATACTATACTTCCTTCTTTATTTGATTTTGCTGAACAGTATTTTCCATTTCATCATCTTTCTGAATGAGATGGTTTAATATACACTGCATCGTTTCCTTTAAATCTCTCGTGTAGTGACCTTCATTGTTCATAAGAGTTGATACAATTTGAGTGTTCTTAATTTTACCTGAAGCTGATTTATAGACTGTGTCCCAGGGATTTGAAGATATATTACTACAGTATTCTTTCCAAGACAGTATCTTTGCATTTCTGATTATTATTATTATTATTATTATTATTATTATTATTATTATTATTATTATTATTATTATTATTATTATTATTATTATTACTATGTATCAAGGAAAAGTTATTTCCTTTCACAGGGAGCGGTTCGTGGATATTTGTGAAGGACGCTTCCCCAAAGGCGAAATGATCCTGATGAAGGATATTTCACTGTTGAAGATGGGTGTGTCGGGAGAGTTCCTGTACAACAAGTTACAGGACATAGTTTGGGACGATGTGCTCTCCAAGTACATCCTTCATGATGGGGTAAGAAAAACTATTTAATAATAATAATTGCCTATATGGTGTCAACTCGAAAGACCTGCACTAGGCCTCTCCAAAGGTCACACGTATTTTAATAATAATAGTAATAATAATAATAATAATAATAATAATAATAATAATAATAATAATAATAATAATAATTCGGCAGACATTATAAATGAGAAATACACTTACTCATTATGATACCCTAGCAACCTCAAAAGGGATAATTAATTTCGTGTGGCTATTTCCAGCCGAGTGTAGTCCTTGTAAGGCAGACCCTCCGATGAGGGTCGGCGGCATCCGCCATGTGTAGATAACTGCGTGTTATTGTGGTGGAGGAGTGTTATGTGTGGTGGATGAGTTGCAGGGATGTTGGGGATAGCACAAACACCCATACCCTGGGCCATTGGAGTTAACCAATAAAGGTTAAAATCCCCGACCCGGCCGGGAATCGAACCCGGGACCCTCTGAACCGAAGGCCAGTATGCTGACCATTCAGCCAACGAGTCGGACACAAAAGGGATGAAAATGAAAGTTAGTGTAATTGTCGTATGTAGCAGGGAAGAAGTGGTGGCTAATGGGAATGTATAAAAGTCAGGGTCAGATAGAGAGAGAAATAATGAAAATCAGTGTCTACTCTATGCAGAACAAATGGAAGAATCGCATCTATTAAGAGTTTGTAGGGCAACCAAAGCATTGAGAGTTAAATATCTGGGAAGTGGATCCTAGCACCATATAGCATTGTTAACATCCTTCACATCACCCCCCCCCCCCCCATGGCACTACAGCCCTGAAAGGCCTTGGACTACAAAGTGACCGCTGCTCAGTCCGAAGGCCGGCAGATTACGAGGTGTCGTGTGGTCAACATGACGAATCCTCTCGGCCATTATTCTTGGCTTTCTAGACTAGGCCGCTATCTCACCGTCATATAGCTCCTCAATTGTAATCACTGTGCCGCAACTCATTACCTTCATATCTTACTTTCTGATATCGCATTCTTTACGATGTCATAGATCAGTCAGTTGTGACTGGTTAGTATTCTCGATACCTAACTTGACGTGTAGTTCTTCCCGATTAGACAGATGGTACCTCATGTAACGGAGGATTGTCACAGCATTTCTTTCTAACTTATGTGATTCGTATGATTTCTGAACGGGGGACAATAATGGCTTTGATAAAAAAAGATGGAGACGTTAGTCTACGAGATCTCATTTAAATGGTACTTTAAAAGATTCATACTTTACCTTGTATGGCTCTCTCAGTTCAGAGTCAATGAACATGATTACTTAGAATCAATGCGATTGATTTCTCCAATCTCCAGGTAATTATCCTATTTATCCTTCCTTGGCTTGCCATAATTACGCTGGTTCTGTTTACTGAGAGATCCCTGTTCTGTGTATTATTCTTTTATTTATTTGCTGCAGACTTATTTCAGTGTCCTTCCTTTTTCTTCATGTCTGCTTATTATGTTATCGTTCTTACATTGGGTGAAAGGTGGCACTGATCCGATTGTTTCATGTGTGTGATGAGTTTGTTTGTGGTTTTTGATTGGAGACCTTTTAATTCTCTTCGGTTTCGACGTTTGGCTTGAGCTCATGTTCTGGTTTAACGCTGATGCTGTACGATTCATGTTCGCCTTGATGTGCGATATGAATGTGTCATGCGGCGTGTAAGTTTGCTTATGGTGTCGACTGGGTAAGCCTGACCTATTTGCGGCGACCCAGATATCTGATCTATCGGCAGCACTGAATATGGTTTTCCGTGGTTTCCCATTTTCACACCAGGCAAATGCTGGGGCTGTACCTTAAATTGGGCCACGGCCGCTTCCTTCCAACTCCTAACCCTTTCCTATCCCATCGTCGCCATAAGACCCGGCAGGGTCAGGATTTTTAACACCATAAGATGGTGTCTTGTTTTATTTGTTCCAGGTGGGCTCGAAAACTACTGGACCGATTGACCTGAATTGTGGTAAAGGATACAGCTTGAAATCTCGAGTCACTTTTGATTTTCATATATATTTCACGCAATCAGACAGTAACATTGCTGCATAATAATATTTATACATGTATTTGTGTTTCACGATTGATGAGATGTCAATCCTTTCTTACTCAAATTCTTCTATACGAGCAAAAAGGGTAATTCTCTCACAAGGAGTGGATTCAAACCCCCCAAAATTGAGGACAGAAAGAGAACTTCGTCTGCCGCGCTGCACAGCCGTTTTAGCCGCCCAAAGTATGGCATTGTAAGAATAATATTGCCGTATTCATAATTTTTCACTGTCTAGACAGCCAAGAATAACAGACGAGAAGATCTGTCGTGCTGACCACACGCCACCTCATAATCTGCAGACCTTCGGGTTGAGCAGCGGTCGCTTGATAGGCCCCGGCCCTTCGGGGCTCTTGCGCCATGGGGTTTTGGTTTGGTTTTTAATTCATAATCTTGCGTCAAACGTACAGTTGTTACAAGGCACACAAGTACTGCCTTGGGAGAAAATACTTCTTTTAATACGCGGTGAATATTATGGATACATGCTTTGTTCTTTTCATTGCATATTATCATAATCTAAGTCTTCTCATTTTATGTTCAATCTTTATTCCCCATAAGATCGTCAATGACTGAATGTAGTAATATGTGAAATCACGCACCTTCGTTATCAATATCATACACACACCTGCGTGAACGGTGCTTCACTTCATATGCTGTTTGCTTATCAAAATCAAAATCAAAATCTCTTTATTTGCAAATGAGGTGTCTACCTCGGTGGCAAATGGTACACTAAAATACATTATTGTCAAGCACTAAATATTAAATTAACAAGAGAATAAAATTTTCCTATAATACAATATTATATAATTTACGCTAACAATTTTTTCTATTAAACACACAGCTCATCCTTAATAAATTTATATTGTTTACTAAATTCTACTTATAATATCTCATGTACTACTTAAAAATATAGTCAACTGATATACAGTATGTGGAATTACTTAAAATGATACTGTACAACTGGTATGAGATTAAAATTTACATTGCATTTATTTACTTTTTCTTTTCTTTATCGGGCCGATGACCTTCGATGTTAGGCCCCTTTAAACAACAAGCACAACAAGCATCTTTTCTTTACCCATTCTGGAACCTAAGTAGTATAACGACCTGCTGCGTCTTAACCAGAGCCCCTTTTACCACCATTTTTCAGAGTTCCTGAAGGGCCTTCACAGCTACCGTAGCGGTCCCAGGGCATGTTCGCGCTTTAGCCCGAGTCAGACTCCGCCTTCGTGGCGTGACTGCTCGAGCTTGCTTCGAACAGGCTCGAACCTCGGGTCGGCTCGATCCCACTCGAACACGAGTATCGTTTGCCCATCACTAGCTTTACCGTCTAGGAGGCCCACCGACCCCTTCAAGGAGAGAATGAAAACTTGTGTAGTAGTGATACGAATATTACGTTAAGACGAACTGACTTTTTTTCATTCTGCTCCGCAGAGAAATTTAAGCTAGCGATGTGCTTGAGCCCGGCTCGAGCTGCTCGAACAGATGACGTCACAGTTCGAACAAGTTCGAGCTTTGCTCGTGCTTTTGGGCGCGCGGCGACCTAGCGGCGTGCTTGTTATCAGCCAGAAACATCAAGAAGGCTGTGTTAGATTACTGAGGTTGGTGATACCGCCTCGTCTTGTGTTTGCTGTGTACTTCTGTGTAGCCTATTCTGAGCGTATAATCCCTTCAAACTGTATCGGCAATTTAGAGACAGCCAAAATCTGTGTATGTGCGACGATTCGTTGCAAATGCTTCCCCAGAATATACAGACTGCCTCCAGAACGTTATTTGAATGTACAGTACAAAGACGACGCGTCACAACAAGTTCATCGTAAAATGTTGCGCCAACATTATTTGCATATACGCGAGTAGTTTGTACAATTGCAGGAACATACATTTGTTACTATCCTCGACACTATTACATCCTGGCCAGAAGTCAGAGGCGCATCAGGGATAGTGGGCGGAGGGAATAATCTATATTATTATTATTATTATTATTATTATTATTATTATTATTGTCTAAACACTTCTAATTTCTATTTCGTATGTTATCTGCTTATGTATATGACCGTACAGCCAGGTGGGTGAGACTGGATGTAGAACACCATATCTCCAAGAACTGCCAAAAGGGCGTTAAATATCTCAATCATACGCACAGTTCGAGTGTGAAGCTGATCTTCCAGGAAGAAAGAAAAGACATAGAAGCAGCCAGGGTAACAGTAAGGTGAAATATAATACAAGAAAATTAGTGAAAATAAGGCAATAATCTTACATATCATTCGTGTGCAAAAAACAATTTTGTCTACCATACTCCCAGACAGTCTATTCCTTTGTTTGTTTAGTATCAGTCCTGTTTATAGAAAATATTCTCTCTGCTGGTACAGACGTAGCCACGCTGAGATACCTTTTCGCCACTAGCGCCAGACTTGGGTACCTTCTTTCATTCTTCTTCCAATAGTCCAGATTGTTAGCGGAACGCGGCAGAAGTACCTCGCCCATATACCTCTGAACCTCTATAATTGCATCGGAAATGGCAGTACCGGTATGTTTGTCGTTGTACTGCTGGACTTCACAATCGAATGGCGTCCAGAGGGACAACGTAGTAGTGGGTGTGGGACTTACACTAGTAGATGGTCGCTGATGATCTTCCAGTGGCCGACATGAGAGATCAGTTTGGGAAATGCGTTCTTCTTTTAAAATCGTTGTGCAAAGTTTTGTGAGAAGCCCTACGTGCTATTTCCCCTTTTCTTTGCTCTTGAACCCTACGTTCTTGAAACGTGGGTCTAATAGCGTTGCAAGTGCCATGTGCTTTACGTCCTCTACTAAAGCAAACCTAGTTTTGCACCGAACCCCTCCTTTTTACATACTATCAGACATATTATGATACGCACAATGGGAGAATCGAGGCGTGGACCCCGACTAGGAAAGGCTAATGACACAGCCCTGAACTGGAAATGTCCCTCATTTCAATGCAGTAAGGGATAAACACTAAGACAACAAACAGTAAAATACAAATTAAATTCAAATGAGGATTTATTGAAAATAATAGAAAAAATCAAATAAAGAACAAATAAGAAATGTAGCCAGCAATCAAAAGGAGATAATACATACTGTGACCGTTCGTGGACGTGAGTGGTTCGGAAAATGATAAATTTCTTCAGTTAGACCTCGGCTAGAATTCAACGGTTCGCATGAAAATCCACTCAAGGGCATGGCCCTTCGGCGAGTACCGGTCACATCTCAACATACATCAGCTGAGAGAAAATGATTCTACGTCCTACCTAATTATATATATATAGGCTCTTAAATTATCACTTAAGAAATGAAAATCATAATAAAAGTTTGGAAGGACATTGTTTAATTAAATAATTCTCAGAAAATATAATAATAATATTCTGAATAGGCAACATGGCGGAGAAATATGATTAATACAAATTATATCACACTCTGTTGGTTTCAAACATTCATCTTCCAAACTTTACTCAACATTAAATTCAAATTTTTGGATAATTCGTGACAGTCTTTAAAATGCTTTTATCATAATGAAATTATTAATCACTCAAGAAAATCTGCCAATCATCAAGTCTTTCACTTTTGTTCATTCATTTGGATCACTTTTGCCCATAGTTTACCTTCCCTGTTCTATCTATTCTGTCATTTAAATGTCTATCTAGCTAAGAAACAACTTGAATTCCCTTGGCGGTTAATTCGCTAACGTAGTATAGAATCATATCTGATAATTGACCAAGACACAAGTAATTCCATAGATAAATAATCACAGGGCCGTTACACTCAACAGGATGTTCAGTATCGTCGCCCCTGGAAATTAACAACTGCTAACTACTGACATATTCAAATAGAACAATATTAGAAGGTCTGCGTCGCATCAGCTTCTTCTCCATATCTGCTGAAAATAATTCTACTGCCCGAATAACTACATCAAGCAATACTTCGAGTGCTAATACACAGTAACAGGTGACATTAATTTCAAATATTTCCTTATCTACTGTTCGGATGTGTTAATTATCGAGGATCCTAACTATTCGTCCGCTAATCTATTTGCTTACTCTACGCTGTACCACAATCTGATATTAGGATGAATCCTATGCGCTCGACATTAATTTCTTAGAAATACCTTCAAATTCCAGCATTACATTACATTGCTTGCCTATCCAACTCTTAAAAAAATGCGGTGAACATCTCATTTAACATCATTTTCCTAAACTCATTAACTTTCTCGAAGATTAATCACATTACCGTATCATGCAATTCAACAAATCTCATTCACAATTATAACCGCACCAATTATCATAACATTCGACGACTGTATACTCGCCATACTTCATCAAAATGTGCACCACATCTGCATTATTATTCGATTATACAAGCAAAGGTATCGAAAATCCTTAACACCACGCATATGAACATCGCACAACTCACAATAAACAAGCACTTCATTAACTCATTCTGCTGAGCGAATTATTTGAGAGGATCACAGCATTAATAACATCACATACGCACACTCATTCACAGACTTACCTGCAAACACTCTATATTACCTTACCATGATTAACTTCCACAATTATTCAAATAGTATAAGAGCAACGGATGAAACATAATCGCGCCTATCCCTATTAAACGCTGACGATAAACCAAAATCCTATCTCGTTAACGGACAGACCAACACTTCACAAAATGAACAACGACCGACACGCTAGGTTATTCAAGTCGTTTTCTTAAAAGTCACCTGCATGTGATGACAAATCTAATAAATCTAATCTACAATAAGCTACTACAAATAGAACAAGGAAAGACAATACTTGGACACTTAACGTTTGGAGACACTGACGTTCATCCCATCCTTCAGGTTGTAATATTTCTGGACATCTGTTTTTATGTTACTTCGGTCATCCCAGCAGAGCTTGGATCCATCAGGATCCCAGTTTAGCTTAAGCGCACATCTCCGTCTTATTGATGTCCTATATCAAAATTATTAACAATCTTGTTGTTCTCCAACCCATAAACTTGTACACATTATATTAGACAGAGTTTAAACAGACTTTACATCCACACTTTCATTTTCTGACACTCGCCTGCATATATCGGCGCCGTATAATCAATTATTATCCTCCTTTAAGCTATATAATATCTTAAAATTCTACTGATTTCCTCAATTCTTCAGAATACGTCAAATCTATTCTCAATATCGACCTTCTATCTGCTTTCCTTCATTCATTGTCAAGGAAAAACAAAATTCCATTTTAATTATCTCACAATAATAATTGGTTCGCATTTCATGATTCATATAAAAACTGTTATCTTATGATCTCCATTACACATGTGTCTGACATTTGAGGAACTTTGATATTACAGTCAATCCCTTCACTCACAGAGCTTCGCAAAGGAAGACATTCTACCATTTATTTATTCTTTCAAACACATGTGCGGCTGAAAGCAACGGGAAATTACAGCCGTAACTAACTCCCGAAGGACATGCAGCTCTCTCTGTGTGAATGATGTACTGATGATAGCTTCCTCCCGGGTAAAATATTCCGGAGGTAAACTAGTCCCCCGTTCGGATCTCCGGGTGGGGACTACACGAGAGTGGGCGATCATCAGGAAGGTGGATACTGACATTCTGCGAGTCGGAGCGTGGAATATTAGAAGTTTGAATCGTTGTGGTAGGTTAGAGAATCTGAAAATGGAGATGGATAGACTAAAGTTAGATGTAGTTGGTATAAGTGAAGTACGTTGGCAGGAAGAACAAGAGTTTTGGTCAGGCGACTACCGAATTATCAACATGAAATTAAACAGGGGAAATGCAGGAGTTGGTTTAATAATGAATAAGAAAATAGGGCAGCGGGTAAGCTACTACGACCAGCATAATGAAAGAATTATTGTCGTCAAGATAGACACCAAACCAATGCCCACCACAATAGTGCAAGTCTATATGCCTACTAGTTCAGCGGATGAAGAGGAAATCGAAAGAATATATGAAGAGATAGAAGATTTAATACAATATGTAAAAGGTGACGAGAATCTAATTGTGATGGGAGATTGGAATGCAGTGGTAGGCCAAGGAAGAGAAGGTCATACAGTAGAAGAATTTGGATTGGGACAAAGGAACGAAAGAGGAACTCGGCTGGTTGAATTCTGCACTGATCATAATTTAGTCCTTGCCAATACTTGGTTCAAACACCACAAACGACGGCTGTATACGTGGAAGAGACCTGGAGACACTGGAAGGTATCAAATAGACTTCATTATGATTAGGCAGAAATTCAGAAACCAGGTGTTGGACTGCAAAACATTCCCAGGAGCAGACGTGGACTATGACCACAACTTGTTGGTCATGAAATGCCATTTGAAGTTGAAGAAATTGAGGAAAGGAAAGAATGGAAAAAGATGGGATCTAGACAAGTTGAAAAAAAAGAGTGTGAGGGATTGTTTCAAGGAACATGTTGCACAAGGGCTAAATGAAAAGGCTAAAGGAAACACAATAGAGGAAGAATGGATAGTCATGAAAAATGAAGTCAGTAGGGCTGCTGAAGAGATGTTAGGAAGGAAGAAAAGATCAAGTAAGAATCAGTGGATAACTCAGGAGATACTAGACCTGATTGATGAACGACAAAAATACAAGAATGCTAGAAATGAAGAGGGGAGAAAAGAATACAGGCGATTAAAGAATCAAGTGGATAGAAAGTGCAAGGTAGCTAAGGAAGAATGGCTGAAGTAGAAGTGCAAGGATGTGGAAGGTTGTATGGTCCTGGGAAAGGTAGATGCTGCATTCAGGAAAATCAAGGGAACCTTTGGAGAAAGGAAATCTAGGTTTATGAATATTAAGAGCTCAGATGGAAATCCCCTTCTAGGGAAAGAAGGCAAGAACATTTCCAACAGTTGTATCAAGATAAAGATGTAGATAATTTGGTTCTGGAACAAGAAGAGGCTGTTGATGCTGATGAAATGGGAGACCCAATTTCGAGGTCAGAGTTTGACAGAGCTCTGAGAGACCTAAATGAGAACGATTCTGAAGGTGATTGGGATCAGATACCGAGAACGAAGAATTATCTACAATCTGTATAAAAATCATTCTGCAGTTATAAGAATTGAGGGCTTTGAAAAAGAAGCAGCAATCCAGAAAGGAGTGAGGCAAGGCTGCAGTTTGTCCCCTCCTTTTCAATGTTTACATAGAACAGGCAGTAAAGGAAATCAAAGAGGAATTTGGAAAAGGAATCACAATCCAAGGAGAGGAAATCAAAACCTTGAGATTTGCCGATGATATTGTTATTTTATCTGCGACTGCAGAAGATCTCGAGAAATTGCTGAATGGTATGGACGAAGTCTTGGGTAAGGAGTACAAGATGAAAATAAATAAGTCCAAAATAAAAGTGATGGAGTGCAGTCGAACGAAGGCAGGTGATGCAGGAAATATTAGATTAGGAAATGAAGTCTTAAAGGAAGTAGATGAATATTGTTACTTGGGTAGTAAAATAACTAACGATGGCGGAAGTAAGGAGGACATAAAATGCAGACTAGCACAAGCAAGGAAGAGCTTTCTTAAGAAAAGAAATTTGCTCACTTCAAACATTGATATAGGAATTAGAAATATGTTTTTGAAGACTTTCGTGTGGAGCGTGGCATTGTATGGAAGTGAAACATGGACGATAACTTTTTTTTTTGCTATTTGCTTTACGTCGCACCGACACAGATATGTCTTACGGCGACGATGGGATAGGGAAGGCCTAGGAATTGGAAGGAAGCGGCCGTGGTCTTAATTAAGGTACAGCCCCGGCATTTGCCTGGTGTGAAAATGGGAAACCACGGAAAACCATCTTCAGGGCTGCCGACAGTGGGGCTCGAACCCACTATCTCCCGATTACTGGATACTGGCCGCACTTAAGCGACTGCAGCTATCGAGCTCGGAAAGAAAGAGAATAGAAGCTTTTGAAATGTGGTGTTACAGAAGAATGCTGAAGGTGAGATGGATAGATCGAATCACGAATGAAGAGATACTGAATCGAATAGGCGAGAGGAGATCAATTTGGCAAAATTTGACAAGAAGAAGAGATAGAATGATAGGACACATCTTCAGACACCCAGGACTTGTGCAGTTGGTTTTTGAAGGAAGTGTAGGTGGTAAGAACGGTAGGGGTAGACCAGGGTATGAATATGACAAGCAGATTAGAGCAGATGTAGGATGCAGTAGTTACGTAGAAATGAAAAGGTTAGCACAGGATAGGATGGCATAGAGGGCTGCATCAAACCAGTCTATGGACTGATGGCTCGAACAACAACAACAACAACAACACATATGATACGTCAGTTCGCACACGCCTTCTTGATGGTTGACCTTGCATTGCTTTAAGTTATTCCATGGCCTCCGCTGTGACGTTTCCCGGACTAAATGTTATGTATGACATTTCCTTTTCACAGCTGTTGACACAATTTCTCCTTACTGGTCTCTATTTGTATTTCAACTATTCTTAACCCAATCCTTAATATACCACGGGGTTCTGAGCTAGATTTTCCTACTTCATTCCATAATATTCTATAGTAATGTGCGAGTTGTCTCGGGTTTTTTTATTTTATACGTGGTTGGACGTATAAACTGGACGTATTTTCCTAGTAAAATCCGGTTGATCTTAGCATAACCTTAAATGGCACAGCAGCTGATTCACATGCCATTGAACGGTTGTAATACATGTTCAACACTCATCCAACTGGAAATCATATCATTGATGTGTGACCACATCTTTTCCTTTTAAATCACCAGGCTGAAATTATTAATATAACGCTCTCAGCTTTTCAACTGCAGTCTCGCTCCATAATGCCGTGATGCAATTACAATCCACACGGATTAATTCAATCATTCTTTCAGCGAGCATAATGAAATTCCAAGCCCACGCGTCTATTATTATTTCACATCGTCTCAACAATTACTACACATCATAATTCCCCCGCAGCGAGGAGCAGATAAAGAATAGTTAACAGTAAACCCAGAGAAACATAAACAAACACGCAAGGTCACATCTTAGCACAGAGAGCAGCATCTCTGAACCATAGAATTAAAATTCAAAAACCAAAGAGAAGCGCAGGCATGCCCATAGCCCGAATGAAAGTAAACAACATGGTGGCCTCCAGGTCAACAAACGAGGAGGACGGACACCAAGGCAAAACAAGAATAGCCGTACCCACGACAAGCATGAGGTGCAGAAAAGATTAAAATATTTAATAAACTGACCGATACGTCATTCTTACTCTCCTTTCACGCGCCCACACACGCAAACAAACACATACACACTGCCAGCATCGGCAAATGACACGAGCAGTTGCACCTGTAATTAAGTTGAACACAAACTCGTATAGTGTGACTCACCTGATCACAAATATGAGGTCTCACGCATGTTACGGATAGCGTGCACGGCTCAGGCAATTAGCAGCAACATACTAGTGACCTAAAGGTCACGCATAAACCCATCACTTATGCACTCCGTACGACCCGAAATGGATTTCCGAGCCGAGACGCAGGGCATTCATTCATACGATGGCAAAGTATTTTACAATGCAGTGCACCAAAATAAATCAATCAGAGACCCAGCCACGAACACATCGCTATCACGTCAACACCGGACACACAACCCATTCTCGCTCTGAGTACAAGGACGCATATCAATCAGCTATGCATGATAGTGAAGAATGTCTTACAAACACCGTAAGGCATGGTTAAAATAAAGATTAACGTACCTGCCATATCAGTAATTTAAATAATGAGAAGCAAGGTAGTATGGGTCATGTTTGAATCTGTTATAAACACATTTATAACATAAGAACGCCGCTCCAATCTGCGATGGCTCCATCTTTATATTCAGCACTCATAACAATGCAAAGATTCACTCCAAAGAGATAAGACAAAAGTCTCGCCGAAAGAACGATCCTACGTGCACACGACCGAGGGAGCTGCCCTCTAGGGTATAATCATGGAAATACATAAGTCAATTGAGGTGGGGCTGACACAAGTTCTTTGCAATATAGAAAACATCAATTTAATGAACATGCCATCTTAGCATGTTTCGGTTTGGATCTGTTGAAGAAGATTATCTTCCAACTTTTCAACAGGGTCACAAGATTCGCTGCTCTGAGGATGGTGGAATGCAGTGTGTAGTGCTTTACTCATCGGAATAACCTTTGAAAGGGAAACTTGTTTTTCCGATGATATTTTGCGTGTGAGAGTTTCAAACGCTGACAGTAATGAAAACACACGTGACACTATTTCCCATTCGTCTGGATTCAAACCTTCCGGTGCGTGTGCAAAACAGGATAAGGTCGCAGCAAGACATTGTTTCTGCTCATAAGGTCGCGAAAACATTGCAAACGTGCTGTTCCATCGCGTCTCCACTTCCTGAATCAGTTTATGGCGTGGTTTATCTAGCTGCTGCTGAACAGCTTCAAGTTTATCTTTCGCCGAACAACTGGATTTGAAAAAGCCAACGATGCGGCGACACTTCTCCCTGATCTTCTCTATTTCGGGAACTGCTGACATTGCTTGCTTTACTATAAGATTCAGAGTATGTGCGAAACAGGGCAAGTGCTGAACGTTCGTAATGCTTCTGACAGCAGCCTTCATGTTCGCAGCATTGTCCGTTACGATATTCGTGACCTTGCAATTTAACTGCCATTCATTCATTGTTTCAACAAATGAGGTTGTAATTAGAGACGAAGTGTGCGCCTCTCTAAACCGTGAAGTTGTAAGTGACAAACTGCGTAAGGTCCATGTACTGTCTATGAAATGGCATGTTATGGCTAAATATGCCTCAGTGTTCGAAGATGTCCACATGTGCGCAGTTAGCGATACGTGGTCGATGGTAGCTATCTCCGTCTCAATTTATTTCCTTCTGCGGTCGTAAGCTTCCTCAGTCATTTGACGCAGCCTCTTCCTCGTTGAAATATTATACAGCGGATCCAATAGAAGAACAAACTCTCAACAACCGGTATCCTCAACTATCGAGAAGGGCTTATGATCTTTCGTTATCATACCAACGAATGCTTTATCCAGTTCCCTTTGCCTCGGAGAAGTTTCTGAAATAAAAGGAACATTATTAAGAAAGGGATAAATAGTGCACTAGAATGTGCTTCGTCTTTTCATTCGACTTCCTTGATATTTCTTAACTAAAGTATTTTGTGGTACACTATAGTCGCAATTCAAATGATCCACAACGACATTCCAGTGGCAGTCGCTCGCCATTAGATGGTGAAAGGCTGAGTATAGCGCTGCGGTTAAATACAACCTCTGTAAGTAAGGGTTAGAATAGACTCACGGTATTGTCTGTCTGCCGTAAAATTTGACTAACAGGGACAACAGGGACTCATGTCTTGTGCGTAGGGGAGTGACATATCCTGGGCCCGAGTGGGTTTGCAGCGTTCTTGCCCTGCTTTGGGGGACAGGTTCATTCCTTCTCTTTCTTGATGTCTTTCTTGGTGCCGGGCTGAGTGGCTCAGACGGTTGAGACGCTGGCCTTTTGACCCCAACTTCGCAGGTTCTATCCTGGCTCAGTCCGGTGGTATTTGAAGGTACTCAAATACGTCAGCCTCGTGTCGGTAGATTTAATGGCATGCAAAATAACTCCTGCGGGACTAACTTCCGGCACCTTGGCGACTCCGAAAACCGTACAAGTTGTTAGTGGGACGTAAAGCCAATCAAATTTATATTCTTTCTTGGCCTTAATGTTTTTCCAGTCCGATATCCCCAGCGCTTTAAAGCGAGGATGTAAGGGGTGTTTATTTCCTGTTTGGGGCTATGGCCGTAGAAGTAAAGAACTCCATTGTTCGTTTCTTTAATAATAATGTTATTGGCTTTACGACCCACTAACTACTTTTTCGGTTTTCGGCATCGTTTTCTTTAATTGCCCATCTTGTTCTTCTTTTTCGTCTTAATCTGTTTACCCTCCAGGGTCTGTTTTTCCCTCGGACTCAGCGAGGGATCGCACCTCCACCGCCTCAAGGGCAGTGTCCTGGAGCTTCAGACTCTGGGTTGGGGATACAACTGGGGAGGATGACCAGTACCTCGCCCAGGCGGCCTCACCTGCTATACTGAACAGGGACCCTGCGTGAGGATGGGAAGATTGGAAGAGATAGACAAGGAAGAGGGAAGGAATCGGCCCGGGCCTTAAGTTAGGTACTATCCCGGCAATAGCCTGGAGGAAAAGTGGGAAACCACGGAAAACCACTTTGAGGATGACTGAGGTGGGAATCGAACCCACCTCTATTTAGTTGACCTCCAGAGGCTCAGTGGACCCCGTTCCAGCCCTCGTACCACTTTTCAAATTTCGTGGCAGAGCCGGGAATCGAACCCGGGCCTCCGGGGGTGGCAGCTAATCACACTAACCACTACACCACAGAGGTGGACTAATTGCCAATCAATGAATAAATTGATGGTTTCATAACATAATGCTTATGCACGTAAAATTGCTATAAACGGTATACCTCAACAGTAGAGTAACTTTGTAGACCCTGTCCAGGCGGACATTCTGAGCCTTTCACCAGTCGAATGCGAGCGCCCGTCCACTGCGCTATTCATGAAAAACAAAACGGACCCTATTAAGGATATTTTACCTGCATATGTCGACGTCGTTTTATGTGGAGGTGTCTCCCCCTCGTTTGGAATCGTGTCATTCGACGGAGGGCAAAGATTATGAATTTTTAAATGTCTTATCATCGTCGATGTATTTTTACTATCGTTTTTTAAATATTTTATCACATCGTGTGCATTTTACTCGTTTGTCTGGAAGCTCTTCAAAGTAGTTCCAAGTCCATGACCTTTTTCTACCGGCCATTGTCTGCTCTGACTGAAGTAATAACAAATTCGTCTATTATAATAATGTATTAGTAATTATTAATGAGAAAATAATAACTCGTAGCATACGAAAAACGTGTTAACTATCCGTACTTGAAAATAATGATTAACAACATTAAGCTTACAAAACACGGCAAAGTTATCCAGAAACGCATTTCTGAAGAGCGGACGAAATGTAAAAGGCAAAGGTACATATTAACGAAATAAATAGTTTACCATAAAATTGCTTTTACCAATCAGTTGTTCGTACTGCCAGAAAGACTTAAACAAATGCTCTTTACGTCCACAGAGAACGTTGTGTTCACCACCCCACACACATAAATATACTGAGTGTACCTAGTAGTAATGCCTTTGCTGGCAGGACCTAGTGTTTACAGTGCACTGTGTCTTCTGGTATGGGCTAGACCAATTTTGTTACTTTCATTGATCTGTCTCTGTCTTATCCTTGGCTTTGACAATATGAAAGTGACTGAGGTATGAGCGATGCTAGTAATGCCAATCCTTATGCAGCCAGTCCCTGCTATGAATGGTGTGAATATGTTGCTCATAGGGTCGGTTGGTGTATGCATTTCAGTGGGCTTGGCAGACTGATATAATAGCAACTCTGGCTCGGTGAGGAAAGCAACGGGAAACTATCTCACTCCTCATTTCCCTAGTACTCCTCCTCAGTGATGCCTAGGCCATCTATGACAGCCGATGGCAGAGCTGTTGAGGATCCCACCAGCGGAATCGCTGACGGACTGAACATACATACCTAGTATAGTAGTCCAATACGACGACTGGTCCGTCCGCGCTCCGCATAGTCGATGTGTGGGGTCGCCTGACAGTTCGAACAGGTTCGATACGGCATCGGGCCTGCGGAGCGTATCGGGCCGACTCGAGCCTGCTCGAACTTCCGTATCATTCGTCCATCATTACCTTTAGTTGTTCAATACCTTACTGAAACTGTGGGAATCCTACAGAAGCTGTTGAAGTTTGATTCAGTGATTGACGAAACATCGAAGACAATTGTAAAGTTTTGTCTAGACACTTTAAGACAACTGCAAATTCCATTAGATAAATTAATAGCTTTTTGTGGAGACAATACCAATACAAACTTCGGACGGCTTCATCGACGCGGCCAGCGGAATGTATTTCACCAAATTAAAGAAGAACTGTAGAATGCCCCGCCCATATTCCACAATACTATATCAAGCGCTGATGGAGTCTTAACTGTCGACATTGAAATAATCGTCATGAAAACATTTCATTATTTTTCAATATACGCGGTAAGGACTGAGAGGCTGAAAGAGTTCTGCCTATACGTTGATGTCAATCGTCAGACTCTTCTATCTCACTCAAAAACAAGATGGCTGTCGTTAATTAACGCAGTTGAGAGAATTCTTAAGCTTTGGATTCCATTAAAACAATTTTTTGACGCCGAAGAGAGAACACCTAAAATAATTTAAGTTTTTTTCAGTAATCCGATCAGTGAAATTTATTTCATTTTTCTGCACTCAAACTTGGCTCAGTTTGAAAAAATATAAATAGCGTGGAGAAAAATAAAGTCTCGATAATTGAAATAATAAATCATCATCATCATCTGTTTACACTCCAGGGTCGGCTTTTCCCTCGGACACAGCGAGGGATCCCACCTCTACCGCCTCAAGGGCAGTGTCCTGGAGCTTCAGACTCTTGGTCGGGGATACAACTGGGGAGAATGACCAGTACCTCGCCCAGGCGGCCTCACCTGCTATGCTGAACAGGGGCCTTGTGGAGGGATGGGAAGATTGGAAGGGATAGGCAAGGAAGAGGGAAGGAAGCGGCCGTGGCCTTATGTTAGGTACCATCCCGGCATTTGCCTGGAGGAGAAGTGGGAAACCACGGAAAACCACTTCCAGGATGGCTGAGGTGGGAATCGAACCCTCCTCTACTCAGTTGACCTCCCGAGGCTGAGTGGACCCCGTTCCAGCCCTCATGCCACTTTTCAAAAATTTCGTGGCAGAGCCGGGAATCGAACCCGGGCCTCCGGGGGTGGCAGCTAATCACACTAACCACTACACCACAGAGGCGGACCGAAATAATAAATACTGTATATTAATCGACACTCAAAAATGTCTGAATGAATGGAAGACTACCAATTTTATTGGCATGCAAACCAAGATGAATGTGAACAAATCAAAGAATGAGAACCCTAACCAAGAAATAATTAATTTGATTTCGAAATATGAGGAAGAGACAATGGTTTTCAATACCATAATATTTGATTACTTAGAGAAAATAGCTATTTCTTTTAATAAATATCCGGTACTTGATTGAATGAGTAAGCCTCCGTGGCTCAGATGGCAGCGCGTCGGCCTCTCACCGCTGGATACCGTGGTTCAAATCCCGGTCATTCCATGTGAGATTTGTGCTGGACAAAGCGGAGGCGGGACAGGTTTTTCTCCGGGTACTCCGGTTTTCCCTGTCATCTTTCATTCAATTTTTTGACGCCGAAGAGAGAACACCTAAAATAATTTAAGTTCTTTTCAGTAATCCGATCAGTGAAATTTATTTCATTTTTCTGCACTCAAACTTGGCTCAGTTTGAAAAAATATAAATAGCGTGGAGAAAAATAAAGTCTCGATAATTGAAATAATAAATTCTCATTTCGTAGCATCTATCATTCATTAATACATCACTTTGGGAGTGGCGACCCCATCGTAATAACAGCCTATATATGATTTATTCATTACATCCCTGACCCGGTCACTGACTGGAAAACAGGTTGTAGGTTTTCATTTTCACTTGAATGATGACGTTATCTGAAACCCCAGATTGGATGATGATTGAAAACACTATTAAATACATGACTGGAAATTGTGTGAAGATTTCAGGTGACAAATGTTTTCAGCAAATATATGCATCTGAAGAGCTTTTCAGAAACTAAGCGTGACTCGGAAGAATGGAAGTCTAAACACTCCGTGGAAGAAATGTGGATTTACTTACTTATGGAAACCGAAATTCATGAACGAAAACTCCAACTGCTAAAATTACGCAAGTATTTGTTTTCTATCCCCGCACACAACGCCACTGTGGAAAGAGTATTTTCGTTGATGTCGGCCCAGTGGACTGATGAAAGAAATCGACTGCTGCCGGGGACTGTGGAGCCAATCTTACAGTGCCAGTTTAACTACAAGCTGACTTGCATGGAGGTTTATCAATACGTAAAAGGGAAAAAAAGACTTGCTGAAAAAAGGTGAAATCTTCCGAAAAATATTGTGTGTCAACTAATTCTGCCGCAACAAGTTCGATGTAATTGTGTTCTAAATAAAAAGTAATGGTATGAACTATTTTTTTAACTTCATTGCTACAACCACATCTCACAGTGTTCCGACGAGGTCCCAGCTAGGTATGGAAATCCTAGGTAAGACCCCAGTTAGAGGATGATTCTAGTGCATGGGAACCTCACCAGGATTACATGATACGAGAACTGGAGAAGATCCAAAGGAAAGCAGCTCGAATTGTTCCGGCTGATTTCTGAGAAAAGAGTAGCGTTACAAAAATGTTGCAAAATTTGGGCTAGGAAGACTTGGGAGAAAGGGGACGAGCTGCTCGACTAAGTGGTATGCTCCAAACTGCCAGTGGACAGATGGCGCGGAATGACATTAGTAGTGGTGTCTTTAAAAGTAGGAATGATCACAATATGAAGATAAAGTTGGATTTCAAGAGGACAAATTGGGGCAAATATTCGTTTATTGGAAGGGAAGTTAGGGATTGGAATAACTTACCAAGGGAGATGTTCAATAAATTTCCAATTTCTTTGAAATTATTCAAGAAAAGGCTAGGAAAACAATAGATAGAGAATCGGCCACCTGAGCGACTGCCCTAAATGCAGATCAGTAATGATTGATTGATTGATTGATTGATTGATTGATTGATTGATTGATTGATTGATTGATTGATTGATTGATTGATTGATTGATTGATTGATTGATTGATTGATTGATTGATTGATTGATTGATTGATTGAGAGGAGTTAGGCAGTGGCGGCTGGTGGTATCTGAAGCTGGGTGTTAAAACAAAGTTTTCAGTGTTTAATTTTTATATAAGGAGCTTACGGAAATAACAAGAAACTCTATTATCGTTAAGTAATGGGCTACATTCCTACTAAAACTGAAATACATCTGGCAGTTACAACACAGGAAATAAGAGGCTAATTATACATTGTAACTACAGTTACTCTTAATAATAATGTTATAGGCTTTACCTCCGGCTAACTACATTTTTACGATTTTCGGAGACGCCGAGGTGCCGGAATTTAGTCCACAGGAGGTCTTTTACATGCCAGTAAGTCTACTGACAAAAGACTGACGTATTTGAGCACATTCAACTACCACCGGAAGGCCAGCGCCTCAACCGTCTGAGCCACGCAGCCTGGCACAGTTATTCTTGCCTCAGTTGAATTGAGAATTCGCCCTCCTGTTTTTCATCGAAGCAAGATGTTGATAATATTGTGGGTGATATTTGTTCGGGGCGTCGACCCATGTGGATCTTTTGCCCCTACTGGCACCATATTGTATGAACCTGCGTGTAATTGGAATGGCGGTAGCGTGGAATGTTGTGTGTGAGGAAAGGAAGATTAAAGACGTCACAAACACCCAGTCCCCAGGCCAGGGATATTAATAACTACAATTTTAAACCCCTGACACGGCCGGGAATCGAACCCGAGGCCGCCGGGTGACAGGCGGACGCGTTATCCCCTACACCGCGGGGCTGGACCTACTGAAGTATACTGCGCCGCGCTGACCGCTAGGGAGTTGCAAACCCCCTGAGTTTGATTCGAAGCCGGCAGATTTTATTGGTCCGTTCTTAATCTGTTTATCGTCCAGGGTTGGCTTTTCCCTCGGACTTAGCGGGGGATCTTACCTCTACCGCCTCAAGGGCAGTGTCCTGGAGCTTCAGACATTGGGTCGGGGGATACAACTGGCGAGAATGACCAGTACCTCGCCCAGGCGGCCTCACCTGCTATGCTGAACAGGGACCTGTCTGTCTGTCTGTCGTATTAGAGTTGTCGTCTATTGAAAGTCCACAAAAGTCATGATCACATTCCTATCCGTCGATAGTGTCTGGACTTTGATAAACTCTTGATGTAGGTATGAAGATCTGTACCGCACATGATTGCCCTTTCTACTTAGTACTCACACAGCTGTTTATCTATGTAATTTATTCTACGATTGGATGGTATATTTTACGTTGCCTGTATAAATGTGTGTTTCTGTAGTTAAGGACGTTCGTTTAGTTCCCTTTCTTGTGTACAAGATAGATTATTATTATTTAGCGTATGATGCTATTTTTTACTTTCTTAATCTGCTTACCCTCCAGGGTTGGCTTTTCCCTCGGACTCAGCGAGGGATCCCACCTCTACCGCCTCAAGAGCAGTGTCCTGGAGCTTCAGACTCTGGGTCGGTGGATACAAGTGGGCAGAATTACCAGTACCTCGCCCAAGCGGCCTCACCTGCTATGCTGAACAGGGGCCTTGCGGGGGGATGGGAAGATTGGAAGGTATAGACAAGGAAGAGTGAAGGGAGCGGCCGTGGCCTTAAGTTAGGTACCATCCCGGCATTTGCCTGGAGGAGAAGTGGGAAACCACGGAAAACCACTTTCAGGATGGCTGAGGTGGGAATCGAACCCATCTCCACTCAGTTGACCTCCCGAGGCTGAGTGGACCCCGTTCCAGCAATCGTACCACTTTTCAAATTTCGTGGCAGAGCCGGGAATCGAACCCGGACCTCCGGGGGTTGCAGCTAATCACACTAACCACTACACCACTGAGGCGGACTATGATGCTATACAACAACAAAATATTAAAAAGGGTAGATTATCGCCACCTGTTCGTCTGGGATCTTTGTTAAAAGAGGCTCTCGAACTATTGCAATAAATATTCTCCTACGCATTTAAGCAGTTATGCAATGATTGAATCTTTACCTTATGTTTTGTGTTTTTAAGGCTATATGTATCTTTTTCCATTTCTTCTTATTATTCTGCTTCGTTTCGGCCGGCTGTGGACCATGTTATTTCAACCGTTTACATCTTTGAACTTTAATTCTACCCCAGCATTCCCGCATTCGCTTTCTGTGAGCCTCCTTTCTGTCATCAGTCCACTTCTTGCCTGTTTTCAACTTTGGCTTTTCTTTGAATCGCTTCACACACAGTACTCCGCACCAATGTACTTCATGGCAACACACACACACACACACACACAGAGAGAGAGAGAGAGAGTACTCTCCTCCGTTGTACACTCACAGTACTCAATACCCTACGGCAGTACACACACAGTACTCCTCTCCGTTGTGCACTCACAGTACTCAGTACTCCACGGCAGTACACTCACTCACTCACTCACTCTCCTTCCGTATTCCACGGCAGTCTTCTTCACTACAGCATTCATTCTGACTGGCTGCCTGTCAGCCTTATATGGGCCGGGCCTAGCAGCCGAGATGGGTCCCGAAAGTGAGAGGTGGCCAGAGTTCTCTGGATAGTGAATATTCTGGGCTAGTGATCAAGGGCCTTCTCGTCAAGTTAGAGCCAGACCAGCATGCCCCACTGCCAGCTCCTCCTTACTGCTGTAAATGTGCAGTGGTGTGACGTTGATGGCTACCGGGTGGTGCCAGAACGTCTCGGTTCTCCCACTCTGCAATCAGCATGTCGGCTAACCCACCACATTATTAATATTATCATTATTATTATTATTATTATTATTATTATTATTATTATTATTATTATTATTATTATTATTATTATTATTGTTACCGTGTTTTGGTGGTAGGTAGAGGTGAAAGAAGGTGCGGGCGTGAACGGGTCTCAAACTACGGAATCAAAGTTAATGTAAAATTTAACAAGGTTATATTTTCTTTTCAAAAACAAAGAAATAACAAGTATTGCAGGTACAAAGTAGCCAGTCAAAGGATAGTCACATTATTTACAGGATTTGGGCATCGAGCCCCGAAAACACAAAGCTTGGGCAATCACCCCAGTTTTACCTCCAAACACAAGTTTCAACAGAGGGGCAGAAAACCCCATTCATACCTCGGAGCCCTTGCTCCAAATTACAACTGAAAAGCCTCCTCGAGGCATACAACACTCTATTTAAAAAGAGCCACCCGCTCTCAAACTTAAGCCACACCAAACTCCACCTTCAAGTTGTCCTTAACGGACATAAACACAGGGGTAAAATACCCAACCTACTGAGGTCTAGTAAATGAAAAGAAGGTTAATAAAATGACCTCTAAGGTAACAATTTGAGAGGAGGCGAACTTGCACTCCTAATACACGTTGTTTTTAAGACCTACTTTGGCTCTTAGGCCACTGATGCAAGGGCTAATCCCATACTACAGAGGTGACTTAGAAAAGAACAATTTGTTTTACATTATCGAAGAATAGGTTGAGAAAAATAAGTTCACCTCAAAACAATATGAGTGGGAGCTCGAGAGGGTTAGCACTCTCTATCCCAGAATGTAGCTTTACAAGAGAATCGAAGAAAAGAGTAGTTACATTTTAGGAAAAGGTTACATGGTAGAACGCTTCGCACCCGCCCCGAGAGTTAAACTGCTGAGCAAGAAAAGAAAGAATTTATTAATCGGCCATTACCTTATTGTTGACCGCTGCCGAAGAAAGAGGCGCTTCCCGCCTCCTGCTATGTACTTAATACACTGAAAGATGGAACAGAAGTGGCCCAGAGACCCTAAAATCAGCAGTTTAAATACTCTCGCGGAAGTTTCTAGGCGTTAGGGGAATGAAAACACTCTCCCACAACTTCTTTATTGGATAGGACCCCGCAACCGATACAAGTTGGGGGAAGATACACCAGATTGGTCAGAAATTAATTAAATAAATTCGGGATTGGCTAGGTTAAACATAAGGGGAAGGAAGGGGTAAATATTGCCAACTTAAACCATGACCGAAAGAAATTTAACAAAGAACAAACTCTTGAAATTAAATTTTCTCTAACAAAATAGTTCTTTGACTCCGCACTAGGTTGCACTATTGTAGATCTTCAGTAGTGTCCTCTAGAAGAGAAAGTTCACACTTCTTACTTCAAGCGAAACAAAAACACATCAAAAGTGACACAGTTCAAAAACTCAAAATTTTCCACGTGGTGACATCTTCTGAGAAAGTAGAGAATTAATAGAGTAGATAAAGTTCAACCTTCCTCCAGAAGAGGAGTTTCAACTGGCGCAACTTTTAAATAAACGGTGTAGAGGTGTACCGCCCGGTACAGACCTCCCCCCCCAAAAGTTCCTCCAGGGGTGACGCAGGAGATCAGTTTGAAACAAAGTCCAAGTAATGATGTTGATATGAAGATAGATAGCAGGAGCATTTACAAGATTTCTTAATTCAGTTTCAAAATGTTGTTGTTGCCGGTGAATGAAAGTCTTTATGTCTGTAGAATTTGAATTTCTGAAGATAAACTTTTAATACTTAAAAGTGAAGAAAATTTTGCAATGTCCACCCAATATTGTTGTTGAATTCCCAAGTGTAATTATTGCTTATGGTGACTGTCCATGTAGTTGATGTAGATTAAGTTGGATGGCCAGACCGGCCGTTGCAGCTTGCGTCCAAAGGAGGCCGCTCGGACCCCTCAAGTACCCTGAGATACCGCTCGCCCGCACTATGAGGGGAGCAGAGGTGTTGAAATACGCCGCGCCCGCGGTGAACATATACAGGCTGCGGGCCAGTAGCAGGTCGTGCGCCGCACATCAGCCTTGGCCGGGAGGAGAGCTCCGGCTCGCCGTGCACATGTCGTCCTCGCTGGAGAGGAGGGGGCCCATCCCCCTCCCCAGTTGCTGCACGGCGCTGCGCGGCTGCGGGGGCACTGAAACATAAAAGCTCGGCGGCAGAATTGTGTTGGACCATCATGTTTCTTTTGAGGGCACAGGCATGTAGATTGAGGGGCCAGCGGCGTGGCGATATCCATGGCATTTCATCTAAGCCAGCCACTGTATTTAGTGGAGCAGGAGACGGGAGCGTGGTAATGGCCGTGACAAGGACAGGATGGCAGCTTAACAATCGGGGGAGGTTTACAAGAAATGCTTACATATAAAATAAAATAGAAGGAGCAGAATGCCTTAAAAGTGAAAACTCAAAAAATATATAACCTTGATATTCCTTTCAAAATAATATGAAGCAAGTTAACATAGAAATTACACCGGTTTCACCTGGGACAGGTGAACCCTAAATATCCTCTCGGTGGCTGGATTACTTAACAATAAGGTAACCGGCGTAAGAAAATCGAGAATGACACAAGGCCCATGAAATCTGGGGGCAAGCTTGCCCGCGGGAACAAAATTTTTGACCATAACTTGGTCACCTACCTTCAAAGGGGTGGGTCTCCGTCCACGATCATACCTTTCCCTAACCTTTTCATGAGATACCTTAAGATTGGCTTTAGCCTTCTTCCAAAGATCTTTAATGTTGTCCGGATCTATTGTCTCCGGCAGAATGTCACTCAGAGACCAGAGGTTCGAGAGCGGCGTGTTGGGAACGAACTTGAACATCAAAGAAGCTGGAGTAAATTTGTGTGATTCATGAACCGCCGAATTCAAAGCAAAAGCTAACCAATGCAGGGACGTGTCCCACCTAGAATGATCTTCATGATGATAGGCAATAAGTGCGGACCTGAGATTGCGGTTAACCCGTTCAGCCAGAGATGGTTGAGGGTAATAAGCAGAAGTGGTTACATGAGAGATGGACAAGTCAAAACAGAATTTACGAAAAAGATTTGATGTGAACGCCTTAGCATTATCAGATACAATGTATTGGCACGGACCAAAAGAAGCAAAAATAGAATTTAGGCAAGTAATGGTTGACTGAGCGGTAGCCAGCTTAGTCGGAAATAACCAAGAAAATCTGGTAAAACCATCTACACACACAAAGATGAACTTGTTGGCATTACCCTTTGACTGGGGGAAGGGTCCTACATATTCAATATACAGGCGTTCCATGGGGCGCGACGCTTGATGCGAAGACAAAAGGCCTACCTTGGTGGACATGGTGGGTTTACTCAGCAAACATGATTTACAAGCCTTTACTAGTTCACGGATTTCACCGTCCATACCTTTCCAGATGAACATTTCACGAATCTTTTCACGAGTTTTAAAGATACCAAGATGCCCTCCTAATGGGGTCTCATGATAATACTTGAAGATCATAGGTACAAGAACCGCTGGAACAACAACCTTCATCATCTTGTCATGCCTCGAAGGGCAACATAAAACGCCATTCCTCAGAACATAAGGGACAACGTGTTCCCCAGAAGAAAGGGTTTCCATTATCGGAGCCAGCGTAGGATCTTCACTTTGGTATTTCTCGATATCTCTAAAGAGCATGGGAGCATCTGTTAAGATGGCACTAACATCAGACAGCCTGGACTCGGGAGGTGATGAACTGTCGACCGGTTCGTGGGTCTCGACCTCGTTTGAAAACATACGGCTGAGTCCATCAGCAACAACATTTTCGGTGCCTCGGATATGCCGGACATCGAATTGGAAGGCAGAGATACGGATGGCCCAACGGGCTATACGACCAGTACGACGCGGCCTACCTAAGACCCAGCTTAAGGCTTGATTATCTGTCTCCAGGTCGAATTTGACATGTTCCAGATAGAGACGGAACTTCTCTAAGGCGAATAAGACTGCCAAACCTTCGAGTTCGTAGATGGAATACTTGGCTTCTTGAGCCGACAATGTCCTAGACGCATAGGCGATGGGTCGCCTCCCTAGTTCAGTCTCTTGAAGAAGGACTGCAGCTACTGCTGACGACGACGCGTCGGTTTGGACGATGAATTTTTTCGAGAAATCAGGCATAGCAAGTACAGGGGCATTACAAAGAGCTAATTTAAGGTCTTCAAAAGCGGCTTGTTGAGAAGGTCCCCACTCGAATTTGATGCCTTTCCTACGAAGAAGGTTTAAGGGCGCCGCTCTATTAGCGAAGTTAGGAATAAACTTCCTGAAGAAATTCACCATACCAATGAACCTGGCGATACCTTTAATGTCCTTGGGAGGTTTGAAATCACGGATGGCCTGTGTTCGAGAATGATCGACTGCTACACCATCAGGAGACACAATATGCCCTAGGAAAGACATAGAGGGCTTAGCAAAGGCAACCTTGGACAACTTAACAGTTAACCCAGCCTTACGAAGGCGATCGAGAACCTCTCGCAGATGATCTAGATGTTCTTCAAAAGTCTCTGAAAATACGACGACATCATCCAAGTAGTGATATAAGTACTCAAATTTGATGTCGGAGAAGACCCTATCTAGTAGCCTAGTGAGCACAGCTGCCCCCGTGGGGAGCCCGAAAGGCACGCGGTTGTATTCGTATAAATTCCAGTCCGTGGCAAACGCTGTAAGGTGTTTAGACTCTTCGGCAAGGGGAATTTGATTATAGGCCTGATTCAAGTCCAAGATGGTGAAGAACTTGGCCTTACGAAACCATGAGAAACAAGAATGAAGGTCAGGAAGGGGCACAGATTGCAACACCACCTTCCGATTGAGAGCCCTGTAATCAATGACAGGCCTGAAGCCTCCTTGGGGTTTCGGGACCAGAAAAATAGGCGATGAATACGCCGACTTAGAGGGCCTAATAATACCATCCTTCAACATCTGATCGATGATTTCTTTCAGAGCCTTCATTTTAGGTGGGGATAGCCTATATGGTGGAAAACGGACAGGAATCGAATCCGTGACCTCAATTTTGTATTCAATAAGATCAGTAACACCAAGAGTATCAGTGAACACCTCTGGAAATGACTGACATAATTTACGAATACTATTCGCCTGCTCCTCAGGTAGATGTCTAAGGTCTAACAACATCTCATCCTGGGTAGGCGAAATAGAAGAACATGATGCAGAATTACACTTTAATAGAGGGATATTACAATTAGAGGCAAATTTGAAAGTGCAAGACCTACTCTGAAGATCGAGCACAAGACCAGTGTGAGAAATAAAGTCCGCTCCCAGTATGATGGGGCAAGACAAGTGCTTAGCCACAAACAGTTTAACTTTCCATGTAAACTTAAAAATACGAATTTTGACCAGTAAGGAACCTAGAATTTCTAATGGAGATGTATTAGCCGAAACATATTTAACAGGAGAAGAGTCATAGACAGGTAGTTTACAGACCGATTTCAATTTCGAGTACCATTCAGCCGAAATAATGGAACAAACACTGCCTGAATCTAATAGAGCTGTTATAGGTTCGTTATTTATCTCAAGCTTAAGAAAAGGAACAGGTGCGGGGGTATCCGCCGCAATCCTAAGACACTCTTTGGGGCATTCAAAGGACGGATTGGCAGGATGAAATTTCCGTGATTTTTCGATCTGCTTACCAGGGGCTGAGCCTCGGGAAGATGGATTAGTTGACTCAGCCAAAGCCACTAGTCACTTCTGATTGTTGTTGGAAGTTACACCAGAAGTTGAGCAGGAGGGGGTGCTATTCGAATTGGGACAATTCTTGGCGATATGTGAGAAAGCCCCACATTTAAAACAGCCTTGTGATGAACCAGCTCCATTATTTGCCCTACTAGATTTGATCAGAGGACACTTATTGCGCAGATGGTCAGGCGACCCACAAGCATAACATTTACGAGGGGTGACTGATCGACGAGGTGGAGGCCGAGTATTACTAAAGGAAGGCGGGGGTTCTTTCGCGACACGCAAAGAATCGGCGTATCTAACTCCTTCCGCTGAGACGGCCAATGCTTCAAGTTCCGAGAAAGTTTGCGGGCATGCCGCGAAACACAAATATGACCTGTAGGGTGGTGAGATCCCTTCAACAATAGCTTGCACGATCTGATCCTCCGGGAAGTGGAGGGCAAACACCCTAGTATAAAATTTAATATCTTGGATGAAGTCTGCCAGGTTTTCATCCAGGCGCTGTACCCGATAATAGTACTTCTGAATCAGAGATGACCTCGCGCGGGCAGGAATAAAATTTGCAAGCAGATGTGCATGGAAATCTTCGATAGATGACTGTTCAGCTATGGCTCTTACTATTTTATCAGAAAGAATACCAATTGCATAAGGATAGATAATTTGCAAAATTTGACATGGCGAAAGAGAAAAAACAAGGGCATGATCCTGAAATTCAACTAAAAACCTTAAGAAAGAAATAACTTCACTGGTGGTGTTGACAGAAAACTTAGAGATACCTCTTAGCAACATTGCCAATGGATGAGGCAAGCTGCTAAACCCGGGCGACATAGTAGGTAAAGGTTTCAATGGCAAGGAAGTTAATTCAGCACGTACATTGTTCAAGGGGTCATGGCGTTCAGACTGGTGGTCTACTGGGGCAGAGATAGTTTGAGCAGCAACGGTTATCCTATTGCCTTCTCCCTTAGGAGGCTCTTCACCACTACTTACGTTCACCGTGGCGGGTTGATCAGTTTTGGGAGGAACTTCGCCAGTTAGCAATTGAGTGACCTTACTAGACAATTCAGAAATAGTTTCAAGGAGCGTATTAGCTTCCTTCTTCTGAACGTCATTCACCTTTAGAGACAACAGATCATTAACTCTATTTGAAAAGTGATATAGTCTGCCTTGCACACGCTTAATTTGATTAGGAGATGGATCATTTTCATCAAAAAAACTAACTACAGATTCTAGCCCAGAAATATTCTCGACGATCGTGGAAAGAGAGTCATCAATTTCTTTCTCTCCCAAATTGGGGATGGAAATGGGCAAATCAAGGGACTCTCTAAGCTTGTTAGTGTCGATAGCAACCGTGCCTCCAGATTGCACGTTTCTAATAGTTAATTCATAGATCAACTCCTCCTTGCGCAAATAGTTAAGAAGGAGAACATCGCGAGGGCCGGGCATGATGACAGAACAATTTTGAAAAGGTCCAAAAAAAAAAATTCCAGCAACTGAGAAAATAGTTAGAGTTCGGATCAAAACAATGTCTAGCCGTCAAAAGGAGCTAAATTGAGACCCATTCAACCACGCTCTGCTACCACTTGTTACCGTGTTTTGGTGGTAGGTAGAGGTGAAAGAAGGTGCGGGCGTGAACGGGTCTCAAACTACGGAATCAAAGTTAATGTAAAATTTAACAAGGTTATATTTTCTTTTCAAAAACAAAGAAATAACAAGTATTGCAGGTACAAAGTAGCCAGTCAAAGGATAGTCACATTATTTACAGGATTTGGGCATCGAGCCCCGAAAACACAAAGCTTGGGCAATCACCCCAGTTTTACCTCCAAACACAAGTTTCAACAGAGGGGCAGAAAACCCCATTCATACCTCGGAGCCCTTGCTCCAAATTACAACTGAAAAGCCTCCTCGAGGCATACAACACTCTATTTAAAAAGAGCCACCCGCTCTCAAACTTAAGCCACACCAAACTCCACCTTCAAGTTGTCCTTAACGGACATAAACACAGGGGTAAAATACCCAACCTACTGAGGTCTAGTAAATGAAAAGTAGGTTAATAAAATGACCTCTAAGGTAACAATTTGAGAGGAGGCGAACTTGCACTCCTAATACACGTTGTTTTTAAGACCTACTTTGGCTCTTAGGCCACTGATGCAAGGGCTAATCCCATACTACAGAGGTGACTTAGAAAAGAACAATTTGTTTTACATTATCGAAGAATAGGTTGAGAAAAATAAGTTCACCTCAAAACAATATGAGTGGGAGCTCGAGAGGGTTAGCACTCTCTATCCCAGAATGTAGCTTTACAAGAGAATCGAAGAAAAGAGTAGTTACATTTTAGGAAAAGGTTACATGGTAGAACGCTTCGCACCCGCCCCGAGAGTTAAACTGCTGAGCAAGAAAAGAAAGAATTTATTAATCGGCCATTACCTTATTGTTGACCGCTGCCGAAGAAAGAGGCGCTTCCCGCCTCCTGCTATGTACTTAATACACTGAAAGATGGAACAGAAGTGGCCCAGAGACCCTAAAATCAGCAGTTTAAATACTCTCGCGGAAGTTTCTAGGCGTTAGGGGAATGAAAACACTCTCCCACAACTTCTTTATTGGATAGGACCCCGCAACCGATACAAGTTGGGGGAAGATACACCAGATTGGTCAGAAATTAATTAAATAAATTCGGGATTGGCTAGGTTAAACATAAGGGGAAGGAAGGGGTAAATATTGCCAACTTAAACCATGACCGAAAGAAATTTAACAAAGAACAAACTCTTGAAATTAAATTTTCTCTAACAAAATAGTTCTTTGACTCCGCACTAGGTTGCACTATTGTAGATCTTCAGTAGTGTCCTCTAGAAGAGAAAGTTCACACTTCTTACTTCAAGCGAAACAAAAACACATCAAAAGTGACACAGTTCAAAAACTCAAAATTTTCCACGTGGTGACATCTTCTGAGAAAGTAGAGAATTAATAGAGTAGATAAAGTTCAACCTTCCTCCAGAAGAGGAGTTTCAACTGGCGCAACTTTTAAATAAACGGTGTAGAGGTGTACCGCCCGGTACAATTATTATTATTCGAAGGTCGATTTTCATTTTCGATATAATTCAAGGGTCAGAACATAATGATGCTCTTGTTTGTAGCTCTTGGATTACGTGCAGTGCTTCACTGGACCTAATATCATGGCGATGAACTCCATGCTCATCAACAAGCCACCTGACTCCGGAAAAATGACGTCACGGCACCCTCTGCACCAGGTAAGAACAAGACTCCTTTGATGAGTACCTAATTTTTATGGACGTGAAAAGTAATCAAATTTCATCTGTTCATTTTTCACTTCTTTGAATAGAATAAGCTTTTCTGAATTTAAAAAAAAAATTTGTAATATGTGTATGTTCCTGTAACAGAAATGTTTGTTAGACCATACCACACGCTGTATCAGAACTATACTGAGAACAAAATCAGGGATGCTCTCCTTGCTATGTTAAGAACGATGGTGCAATCGGATTGACTAAAAATAATAATATTTTCGAGAAAATGAGGTTACTTTGTTACTTCCGGACGCGTAATTCAAATCATTAACGAACTCGCCGTATCTGCTATGCCAAGGCACAAGCACTGCCTTCATGTTGAACAGGCGAGCGCGGGAAAGCAATCAGCTGATCGTTAGGGTGGAAGTTTAGCACGTGAGTTAATTGAGTTACATGTGAATTCTTCGCTGTTTTATCGAAATTTTTATCGTTGGCAGCATGTTTACTCAGATATATATGAAGTGAGTCGTTATCGACTGCATTATTAAGTGAAAATTCCTTAGTTAGTGAAGAAAGTGAGCGTGTACTCATGTGAGGCTATATGTTAATAAGACCGCTCTTCAGTGTATTAATTTCGTATTTTATTTGTGTCATATTATATCCGTAGTATAAAATGAATTGTGTTAGTTCATTCAGTGTTTTATTGTCAACCACGATGTGTATACAATTAAAGGTTATCAGTGAGAAAAATCATCATGCCTAAGAGTTCCTGTGTGCCTGGCTGCAAAGTCAATCATAAACGAGGAGACTACACTCCAGTATTTGTGTTGCCTTCTGATGAAGAAAGAGTTAGGTTATGGAAGAAGGCTATTCCTAGGGAGAATTTAATATTCACAACACAGTTTTGTGCGTCAACCACTTTCCTGAAGACAAAATCCTGAGGAAAATAAGAGTATCTCCTCCTAATGGTGAGTTAAAATGTCTTATTATGTCACAAACATGGGTAACATGACGTATTGTGCCAGGAATGCCTAAGCCTGGAACATAGTTTTTTAATTAGCAGTTTGTGGGTGACTGTAGTCACGTCCTAGTTCGTGAACCATGGGCAACGGCTGAGTGGCCTAGTAAGTGGTCCTGAGAGTCGGAATACCAGTTGATATGGAATGGGAGTGGGCATCTCGGACATATTCTGAGTCATGGCCCTCCTTGTGCTCAGGCGGCTAGGACTATACAGTTCACCGCTGGTCCATAACCCGTTAGAGGAGATATCCTCACTTGGACTACGTGCAAGTAGGGTAGCATCCTGCTTCATGAATTTACCGAGCTCAGAACATTTTAGGCAAGCCTCGGACCTATGGGAGTAACGGATTCCCACTGCAATTTGACAGGCGAGGGACTCCTTGGAAACAACTTGGCGAACGAAATGGAATTCGATGGGGTACTATCAATATTAATGGGGCTTATGGAAGAAAGAAAGTAGAACTGGCTGAGTCAGCAAAGAGGATGCATCTGGATGTGCTAGGAGTAAGTGATATTCGGGTAAAGGCAGATAATGAGGAAGAGATAGGAGATTATAAAGTGTACTTGACGGGTGTTAGAAAGGGAAGGGCAGAGTTTGGGGTAGGGCTCTTTATCAGGAATACCATTGCACGCAACATAGTTTCTGTTAGGCACGTAAATGAGCGAATGATGTGGGTAGATTTGTCAGTTGGAGAAATCAGGACTAGAATTGTCTCCGTGTATCCACCATGTGAGGGTGCAGATGAGGATGAAGTTGACAAGTTTTTTGAAGCATTGAGTGACATCGTGGTCAGGGTCAACAGCAAGGATAGAATAGTGCTAATGGGCGATTTCAATGCGAGAGTTGCAAATAGAACTGAAGGATACGAAAGGGTGATTGGTAAATGTGCGGAAGATATGGAAGCTAATGGGAATGGGAAGCGTTTGCTGGACTTCTGTGCTAGTATGGGTTTAGCTGTTACGAATACATTCTTCAAGCATAAGGCTATTCACCGCTACACATGGGAGGCTAGGGGTACCTGATCCATAATAGACTATATCTTAACAGACTTCGAATTCAGGAAATCTGTTTGGAATGTACGGGTTTTCCGCGGATTTTTCGATGATACAGACCACTATCTGATCTGTAGTGAACTAAGTATCTCTAGGCCTAGGGTAGAGAAAGTGAAATCTGTCTGCAAACGAATAAGGGTAGAAAATCTCCAGGACGAGGAAATTAGACAGAAGTACATGGATATGATTAGTGAGAAGATTCGAACAGTAGATAGTAAGTAGGTTCAGGATATAGAAAGTGAATGGGTGGCATACAGGGATGCTGTAGTAGAAACAGAAAGGGAATGCCTAGTAACAACTGTGTGTAAAGATGGGAAAAGGCGAACATCATGGTGGAATGATGAAGTGAGAGCAGCTTGTAAACGTAAAAAGAAGGCTTATCAGAAATGGCTCCAAACAAGGGCCGAGGCAGACAGGGATTTGTACGTGGATGAAAGAAACAGAGCGAAACAAATAGTTGTTGAATCCAAAAAGAAGTCATGGGAAGATTTTGGTAATAACCTGGAAAGGCTAGGTCAAGCAGCAGGGAAACCTTTCTGGACAGTAATAAAGAATCTTAGGAAGGGAGCGAAAAAGGAAATGAACAGTGTTTTGAGTAATTCAGGTGAACTCATAACAGATCCCAGGGAATCACTGGAGAGGTGGAGGGAATATTTTGAACATCTTCTCAATGTAAAAGGGAATCATCATGGTGGTGTTGCAAACAGTCAAGCTCATGGGGAGGAGGAAAATGATGTTGGTGAAATTATGCTTGAGGAAGTGGAAAGGATGATAAATAAACTCCATTGTCATAAGGCAGCAGTAATAGATGAAATTAGACCTGAAATGGTGAAGTATAGTGGGAAGGCAGGGATGAAATGGCTTCATAGGGTAGTAAAATTAGCATGGAGGGTTGGTAAGGTACCTTCAGATTGGACAAAAGCAGTAATTGCACCTATCTATAAGCAAGGGAACAGGAAGGATTGCAACAACTATCGAGGTATCTCATTGATTAGTATACCAGGCAAAGTATTCACTGGCATCTTGGAAGGGAGGGTGCGGTCAGTCGTTGAGAGGAAGTTGGATGAAAACCAGTGTGGTTTCAGACCACACAGAGGCTGTCAGGATCAGATTTTCAGTATGCGCCAGGTAATTGAAAAATGCTACGAGAGAAATAGGCAGTTGTGTTTATGTTTCGTAGATCTAGAGAAAGCATATGACAGGGTACCGGGGGAAAAGATGTTCGCCATACTGGGTGACTATGGAATTAAAGGTAGAATATTAAAATCAATCAAAGGCATTTATGTTGACACTTTAGCTTCAGTGAGAATCGATGGTAGAATGAGTTCTTGGTTCAGGGTACTTACAGGGGTTAGACAAGGCTGTAGTCTTTCACTTTTGCTGTTCGTAGTTTACATGGATCGTCTGCTGAAAGGTATAAAATGGCAGGGAGGGATTCAGTTAGGTGGAAATATAGTAAGCAGTCTGGCCTATGCTGACGACTTGGTCTTAATGGCAGATTGTGCCGAAAGCCTGCAGTGTAATATCTTGGAACTTGAAAATAGGTGCAATGAGTATGGTATATAAATTAGCCTCTCGAAGACTAAATGGATGTCAGTAGGTAAGAAATTCAACAGAATTGAATGTCAGATTAGTGATACAAAGCTAGAACAGGTAGATAATTTCAAGTATTTAGGTTGTGTGTTCTCCCAGGATGGCAATATGGTAAGTGAGATTGAATCAAGGTGTCGTAAAACTAATGCAATGAGCTCGCAGTTCGATCAACAGTATTCTATAAGAAGGAAGTCAGCTCCCAAGACGAAACTATCTTTACATCGGTCTGTTTTCAGACAAACTTTGCTTTACGGGAGCGAAAGCTGGGTGGACTCAGGATATCTTATTCATACATTAGAAGTAACAGACATGAAAGTAGCAAGAATGATTGATGGTACAAACAGGTGGGAAGAATGGCAGGAGGGTACTCGGAATGAGGAAATAAAGGCTAATTTAGGAATGAACTCGATGGATAAAGCTGTACGCATAAACCGGCTTCGGTGGTGGGGTCATGTGAGGCGAATGGAGGAGGATAGGTTACCTAGGAGGTTAATGGACTCTGCTATGGAGGGTAAGAGAAGTAGAGGTAGACCAAGACGATGATGGTTAGACTCGGTTTCTAACAATTTAAAGATAAGAGGTATAGATCTAAATGAGGCCACAACGCTAGTTGCAAATCGAGGATTGTGGCAACGCTTAGTAAATTCACAGAGGCTTGCAGACTGAACGCTGAAAGGCATAATAGTCTATAATGATATTGTATTGTGACCTTATCGGTCATGTACATATTTATTTATTAATTATTTGGCAGTGAAAAACCTTTGTAAAGCTCCCTCGTACTTGTTACAAAAAATTGCATTAGGTTGCACATGCTTACACAACCTTTGTAACCTGCTAAACACCACTCCGTCTTAACTAAAAGGATACACAGATAGAGAGAGAGGGAAGAAAATCTCAAGCCAGAAAAATCGATAATGATACCGTCACCCGTTGAAAAAATGGCCGAACACGATGTTGCCAGCTCGCGAATCGCATTATTATGATGAGATTTCGAGACATGCATAGTATTTAATATGAGAAACCTCGGGATGTTATATGATTTAATTATAGACATCTGCCAAAATTTTAATTCTTTATAATATATTAACGTGTGGAAGAATACGCAATCGTTGCATTATATAACAAGCTAAGCGTCCCTTGTACGCAGCACCCTCATGGAAGACATTGTAGGGGCATTATTTTGATAATTAATTTTAAATAAATGGCCGAACATTTCAGGTTCCGCACATAACCAGACTACTTAAGAATCTGAGTCACACGTTTGAGTGTATTACCGATGTCATGCGACACGTGGAACTATTAATTTAAAAAAAAGTAGTGGGGACTATCCATTGTCTCTTGCATGGAAGGGGGAAAGTTTATAAAAGGAACCGCGATGATGACAACCCATCCACTTCACGCGAAGGATCCAAAGCAGAACCACGGTTTGATGGTGTTCTGATCTATTTAGTGTTTCAGACTGTAAATGTACAGTTTATACCTTCGAGAATATTGTAATTGTCTACAAACAATAGTATTTAAAAAAAGGTTGAAGTTATGTGATCGCAAGAACGGTATAATTGTAACTTTTTAAGTGATGCAACGAGTATTTTCATTATAGTGAAATAATTGTATGTTTTGTGTTAAAGTGACGCAACAAGTCTTAATCTCATAAAAACTGTTATAAGTGTAGAAGATAACCATTGGATTATGAACGTGCTCAGCGGGAGTAGCAACGGACATGAACCCGTGACCAACGTCAACACCATGGAAGCTTAGAAGATGAAGATGAGGGTCTTACCCGGGACCCGAACCTTGGATTGTTACGACATGATGATAAGTACTAAAATGAAATAATTTTTTAATAAATGCGCGGTTATTCATTATGCAGATCACGTAAATTAGGTTAGACATGTAAATTGCATGTATTTCTTTTTAATTAGAAAGAGAACTTGTGAGTGGTCTTCATATTCATTTATGTTCATTTCATGGAATTTATAGTCTACTCCATGGGCTTAAATATATATATAATTAACGTAATGCATGTATTTGACGTGATGATAAAATATTAGTTAGTCAGAGTGCTTAGATTAGGTAAATGTAATAGATAGTGGATTTGCTTTTGGCACTGAGCCGAGCCGTAATTTTTGTATAATTTATTTACGTGATATCCAAGCTTATTATGATAATGCATGGTGATTATGCTTGTAAAAATGGATTATCGACTGTTAACATTACGATAGCAAGGCACTCTTATTTTCATGTAATTCGCATGATGATATATTTGTAGATGGCTGTATTAATTATATGCGTAACTTGTGACATGCCTAGACATCGAACAGACGCCTTCCTATTGAGATTAGCGTTTTCCTTTAATGTCGAATAATTTCCCTTTCTGAATATGAGAATATCCTTATGGATATGTTTAAAATCCATATTTGACTTTATTGATTTGATTTTAAAATGTAGGAAAAACCTAGGCTGTATTCTGTAATCGGATGGAATCGAAGCTGGTCATTCTGAGTTGATGGATGTGAATATGAGACAATGAACAGTGGATTGATATTGTATTATATAATTGTGGCAGGACAGTGAATTTATAAGCCAGTGGAGCTTTGGAAATATGATATGAGAATATATAATGAAATAAGATTATTTAACAAATATGTGTTCCAAGGGAAACGATTTGCTTTCACCTTGAGATGTTGAAAGGATATTTCTGCCACACCGAGCCATTATTAGCCGGGCTTTGACGTCCAGAGATTTACGATGAGGGGAGAGTGAAAAGGGTTTGGCTCTTGCAGAGGGTTACCGTATGCTGTATTGTTCGAGCTATTCCACTTAGAATGAAAGCTGTACAACACCGATTATTGTTTAAAGGGTTCTTTGACTTTTTCATGTATGATCTTATAAATATATTTAACTAACTGGAACGCCAGTATTATCATTTATTTGTTGACCATATGATTAATTAAGAAAGGCAGTTTTATTAGTCCCGTTTGTCGACGCCATCTTCGATATCATTGGTTCGAGTTTTGAGGCAACCATGGATTATTGTTGTCACATTTTTTTATATATACAGCCAATTGCATGTGTATATTGTTATTGTTTATTTTCATATTGTGTACATATTTTCCTTTTTATACATTCTTTTAGTCGTGTTTCATCTTTATGTGGATGACAAATCGAGTTTTATTTTCGTAATTTTTGTCATTGGATCCATTGGGATGTGGGTTCGATTTCTGGACCCAACATCAGTCATTTTATTTTGATTAGGATTATATCGACTAGCATTCATTTATTCTTTGTTTATTTTTGTAATATAATTAATTTAGCTAGGTGACCACTTCAAGTTATCTTCAATTTATTTTGTTGTATAAATAATTGTTTCTTCTGATAGTGAAGAAAGTTCGTAATGATAACCGTCGCATTTATAAGGATATTTCTGATTTTTTTTTAATTTTGAAAAGTATGTTATACAAATTATGATGTAATATTTATCATCATGTCGGGAAGAAGATAGAAGTAAAGGAGAAATAAATTTTTTTTGACACTTTACAATTTATATTTAGTCCGTTGGACATTGCATATTCAACGTTGATATGCTATAAATATTCAGGATCAACCTTTAATTAATTTGATTTATCAAGGCTCAATAAATAGGTATTTAAATTTTTGTCTGCCTGTCATTTTGCCGAATAACATTGTATCCCAGGTTTCCTTCCGTTCATTTATGCCTTTAAGCTAGTTATGTGTTATTTTCTTTGATCTTCTGCCGCGAACGTACCATGGCCTTGGGAGGTCGGTGGTTTGATTCTTTGGAACGGAAGGGTGCAGTAGACCCTTGCACGGTCGGAAGAGCATTTGCTCACCCATCATTCTGAATTATTTTTGTTCCTTTCTGATGAGGTGGCATTTGACTCTAGACTAAAAAGGTCCCTTTCCATCAGGCGCTTTGGCGTATGGTGCTATATGGCAGTATCCCGATTTTTTTTAGGAATTATCATGCAGTCATTTGGTTCTGTCCGGCAAATGGCGTGGGGTGGAAAGGTAGCATTTGGCGCCCAGCGTTTAGGCATTTTCGGCATTTTAGGCATTTACAATGTTAGATATTTTCGGCATTTTCGGAATTTTTTAATTTTTCGGCATTTTCAGAATTTTTCGATGTTTTCGATAGAGATAATTTCAACTGATAACTTTTGCGAAAATGGGCGTCAGGCATGGTAATGCCATATTTAGGAATATAGGACTGACCAATTATTATATGAAGGAACACGATGGTTGTTCAATTTATGGGATGCTGATAATTGGATCAGTATGCGAAGTGAATGACAGATTAAAATTAATGTGATATTTATGGCAAAATGAAAACATAGTCGTGGTTATAGTCTAAGTGACGATAACCAGGACAGTCATTCATAGTAATTGAGGTACCCAAAATCATGTAGGGATTTAATTAAATCCCGGGAAACAATAAAATGGTTTTCCCAAATCTGAGGAAAAATGAATATCGATACCCTTCAGGTAATCGTATTCATGGGTACTTGTCAGGAGGTACTGGTTGTAACAGGCCTCATTACTCATAGTGAATCATTTATTAAATTTGTGTTAGTGTTTCGCGATAGGTAAAGGTGACCTCAGGCCTTTAGTGTTTGTTGTTAAGTGCCAGTAAGTTAGGATTCATGTGGAAAGTTTTGGGACGATATTACCCAGTGTATTAGGTGTATCTGCCTCAATACTGGAAGGATGGCCTAATTTATTGGCATATACCACCTGTGTTGGTATTTAACTTGCGATATTTTTATTATACGAACTTATTCAAAATTAATAATAATAATAATAATAATAATAATAATAATAATAATAATAATAATAATAATAATAATAATAATAATAATAAATATTATAATGATAGGATACGTATTCAAAATATTGTGATGAAAGGTACCCTTGATAAATTATACTGTTGAATAATTTTGAGATAGCTGTATTCAGGCTATATAATTAATTCAAGTCACATTGTTGTGAAAATTTTATGATTTTGGATTAAGTTGACCTTGAATTGGATTCATTTTCAATTTAATTTCTCCTAATCCGAGGTTCGAGTTAAGGGGGGCCCATTTTATTGAAATATTGTGTAAAATGGATATGGAAGCCATGAGGGCTTTGATAGAGGAAGTTAAGGACATGATTGATCAGAAGATAGATCAGAGTAATAAAAGGTTTGAGGACATGAAAGAGGACATTAATAAAAATATGAAAGTGATTGATCAGAAGATAGGTCAGAATAGTGAAGACATTAAAAATAGTAGTGAAACAGTTAAGGACATGATTGATCAGAAAATAGATCAGGTTAATGAACATATGGAGATAATACAGAAGGAGTGTAAGGAAGGGAGAGATGAAATTAATAAACAGATGGGGAACTTTAACGTACGGTTGGAAGAAACAATTGAACGTTATGATGAACTGGTAGGACAGATAACGGGGTACCAGACACAATGTGAAAAGAACACAGCAGAGTTAGAAAAACGACTGGATAATACGCACGAAAAACAGGAACGGCTAGAAAACTCGTTAGGCACGGTAATTGAGCGCGTCGAACGTGTTGAGGCTCAGACATTAAGTATGGCGGAACAAATCGATGTTCATATTCAAACGGTGACACATCACCAGGAAAGTACAGATAGGATAATAGAAGATGTTAAAAATGAGGTCCATCAAACTCAGGTCGATATGCATGACATTCGGAACCAAACCAGCGCGTTGAAACAGGAAATTGTTACCAACGTTGATAAGCGAATATCTGAGGTCAGAAAACAGGCATTCGATGGAATAGTCACGGTCCAAGAGGAGGTACGGAGGAATGAGGATAGGACGTCAGATATGATCGAGGAATGGTCGCATAAGATGCAAAAGACGAAGATAAAAGTAGATATACATGACGACCTTATACATGAGTTGAGAGAAAAATTGTGAAACTGGAATTACAGGATGACTTTCAGGATTTAGGAATAAAAACAGATCCAATAAAAAAAAGCTACGTTAATCCTTATGATCTTAAGATAGAAGGAGAAGGAATGGGTTTATTCAAGGGTGTGAATAATAGTGCAGATCAGATATCGGCGGCACAGATGCATAATTCTACAACATTGCCGATTGAATCCATACCGTTTTATAATATAATTCGGATGAATGAAGATAAACCGAAGCGATTCAAACCAGGAGGTACTGTAACACCAAAGAAATTTTTGTCTGAGATGGACGGTTACATGGTTGACCATCAGGTAGCTCCGGAACGTAGATTAAGGGTCGTGGAGAAATTCTTAGAGGACCAAGCCTTGGTATGGTTTCAAGCTTTCAAATATTGTTTTGATAGCTACGATACCTTTAAGAGAATGTTTCTCGATAAATACTGGGGAATGGAAACGCAATTAGGATTGCGTTTGGAGCTGTATTCACGTCGTTGTTCCATGACAGGCCCGACACGATTTTGTGAATTTTTCACTGGGCAATTAGTGAAAATGAGGGAGTTGGATAACCCTCCGGCTGAAGTGTAACTTCTATCGGCCATTACCAAACAGTTCCCAGCTGATGTTCAACGAATCTTGATTGCTGCGAATGCAAAGACGGCTGTAGAAGCAGAACAGATCTTACGACACCTCGACCAAACATCGAGTGGACATCAAATTAGGGCTAGACAATCAGAAATGGTGAATACATTGGATTGTCAAGAGAAGCAAAGTACAATAGTAGTCAAAGATCAAGGCACGAATACCATTCAGGGATATGTTGGTAATCGAAATATTAGGGACACCCGATGGAATTTTCGTTCTTGGGGAGAACCTAGACGACAATATGTCGAACAGCAGTACAGGCAAAGGGGCATTAACAGAGATCGTCGGCCCTATTCTAGAAGGCCACGTCGGAACGATCAGAATTTCAGGCACCAGAAAGAGTACTACCAAGGAGATCTCGAAAACAGAAAGAGGGAACCTCAGCAATAAGTTAGAGACGTAAATGGGTCTAGACAAGGGAAAGATATATGGGAACAACCCATACGGCGGCTGACGGAAACGGCGGAATGCCAAGGAGCCGAAAGTCTCGCTTTACAGAATCATAAAGCTAATCAGAACAGGTTAAATCCTCGTGCCCCTGAATATCAGGCTAACGAGGAAATCCATCCAAAAAAAGCGCGATTGCTAAGCGAGGAGATAGTCGGAGTTTCAGAGGTTATCAATCCTCAGACTCATACATGGACTATAGTGACGATCGACACGTGGGTGATACAGCCGGATGAGTTATTAGAAGACAAGATCCAATTCAATTCAAAGGTCGTAAGAGAATTGCCGGTAATCTACTTAAGAGTAAATGGAGTACGGGTTCGATGCTTGGTGGATACAGGCGCAAGTGTCAGCGTCGTATCAAAGGCTTTGTTGGAAGAATTGAAGTTAAAAAACCACATTCCAGTAATTCCAACATCGAATATTAAAGTTCGTGGTGTAATACCCGATCGAACTACGATTTGCAATACTCAAGCATATCTTGATTTGGAACTGGGGGACAATATTATTTCACATCCGTTCATTGTACTAACAAAAATGGAGTACAATGTTATTATTGGGTCAGACTTCCTACGAGAATATAAAGCAAATATCAACATGGACAGTAATGAGATTCGCTTTATATTCGATTCAGTCCAAAAGGAGATGAAATTGAATGACGTTGAAAATTTAGATCAAGAAGAGATGATTTGGCACACTCAATTATGTTCGGAACCAGAAAGGGAAGAAAATTTCTTAGAAATGGAAGGGATAAGTAGGAAGGTCATCGATGAATCTGGAATTATGGTCACGGCGGTGAAAGAAGAAGAAGAAGAAGAATGATTGTTATTTGAATCCTTAGTCCAGAAGAAGATCAGCGAGGCCAAGATCGGAGATGAAGAGAGAATTCGTTTGCAACAAATTATTGAACAACAAAGGGAAGTTTTCGGATCAAGACCTGGGAAGATTCCAAATTTTCAATACACATTAGTGGTAAATAGCTGGGAACCTTTTCGACAGCGTCCTTATCATGTACCAGAGAAATACCATAATCAAGTAAGCCAGATTATTCGTGAAATGGAAGAGAGCGGCCTGATTTCTAAATTCCCCACACCATACCTAAATCCGTTAGTAATTGTAGAGAAAGCGAATGGCTCATTAAGAGTATGTTTAGATGCCCGGGCAATAAACAAGCGCCTAGTCCCCGAGTATGATCAGACTCCTTGTATCAAGGATATTATGAAGAAATTTCATCTTATGAAGTTATTCACAGGGGTTGACTTGACTTCGTCATTTCACCATGTGGAACTTGATCCAAAAACTAAAATATTAACAGGTTTTATGTTTGATCAAACTACGTATGTTTTTAACAGGCTCCCATTTGGGATAGTGAATGCAGGATCTGCCCTCATAAGAGCTTTAGATCGAAATTTGAGTGATGAAGTGAAAGCCTTTACAATAAGATATGTCGATGACATTTTGATTGCATCAGAGACTGTAGAGCAACATCTCGAAAATATCAAGAAATTACTTATAGATTTGGACAGAAACAATTTCAAAATTAATCTCTCAAAATCCCAATTTTGCCAAAGGAGCATTTTATTTTTGGGTCATATTATTGATTCTGAAGGTGTGACCCCAAACCCAGTAAAAATTCAGGCCATTCAGAAGTTTTCGAGACCAATTAGGGTGAAACATGTTAGACAGTTTTTGGGTATTTGTAATTTCTTCGCGGACCACTGTCCAGGGTACACAGAGGTTGTGGCCCCTCTGCAAAATTTGATGAAAAAGAATAATCGATGGAAGTGGGATGATGAATGTGAGGCAGCATTCGTAAAAACGAAGGAACTCCTCACAAACAGCGTAAAGCTCGGGTATCCAGATTATAAAAAGAAGTTCATTGTACAGACGGACGCATCAAATGTAGGAGTAGGCGCCGTCCTGTATCAGGAAGACCCCGAAAAAGAATCGAAGATCTCATTTTTGGCATTCATGAGCCGTAAATTACGAGCACATGAATTGAAATATACCGTAACTGAGCTTGAGATGTTAGCCATTATAACAGCCTTAAGTCATTGGCGGAAATATATTTATGGTTTCCCCATTGTATTGCGAACTGACCATAAGGCTCTTACTTTTATGTTAAAATCAACCATGACTAGCGAAAGAGTTAATCGGTGGTGTTTGTTTGCACAGCAGTATGATTTAACAATAGAACACTGTGAAGGCAAAAATAACGTCATTGCTGATGCACTCAGTCGGAATCCTGATCCTGAGAGTACTTTCGTCCATCAGATCCAGCTTGTGGATGAGGATCGTGAGACATTAGAGAAATTAAAAAGCATCGGTGAGGAACAAGAGAGGTATCAGGAGACGAGTCGGTTGATTGACTTCTTCAAACGAAGAATCCAACCAGGTACGGCAGAATACACAGAGTTGGAGAAGCGAGCGGAGAAGTATAACTATTTCAATGGCATTCTGCATAAGTTCATCGACGAAAATCATACACGATACCGAATTGTGGTACCACCAGTTCTACAGAATGAGTTGGTGTGGTTAGCCCACCGAGCCATAGGTCATGCAGGAATAGATAAAGTGTCAGCAACACTGAAAGAGGCATTCATTTGGCCTAATCTTAGAAAAATAGTCCGCCGAATATTGGTTACTTGTGACACGTGTCAAAGGGTGAAGCCTAATACCTATTTGTTGAAGCAGCTACCACGACCTTTGCTGCCAAGTAACCCTAAGGAGCTCTATGCTTTGGATTTTTACGGCCCGTTACCACGTGCTAGGCGTGGCTTGCAACATATTCTTGTGTGTGTGGACGTATTTTCAAAGTATGTAAAATTATGTCCGGTCCAAAAAGCCAATACCCGAGCGGCCATCAACCAAATTCAAACTAAAATCATTCCTAAAATGGGAAAACCGGAATGCATTTTGACAGACCATGGTTCCCAGTTCACTTCTGGGGTTTTCAAGCGTGACATTGACCAATTAGGGGTGAAACACCATTTAAGCTCTATTCGTCACCCCGAATCTAATCCTGCAGAACGTATCATGAGGGAGATCGGGAAGTTTTGCCGAATCTATTGCCCCCGTCAACATTGGCGTTGGGTAGATGTCCTCCCAATTATTGAAGAGTGCATAAATGGGACTGTACACGAGTCAACCGGCCAGATCCCCAGCGTCATCCACTTTGATGAGATGCCGAAGAGACCATGGCAAAATGCCATACCATGTCCACAAGATCCGCGATTTTCAGCAGAACGTTGTATCCAGGCAACAGCTGAATATCTGAGACAACAAGCAGAGAAAAGACTGCGACGACTTCGAGGTAAGAGATACCATCGACCACTGAGGGTAGGAGAATATGTGTTGGTAAAGAGACCAGCAGTGTCAGATCCCGCCAGCAAAATTTATCACAAATTTGCGGAGTTGTACATTGGACCTTACAGAGTAATTGAAAACCTTGAAAATAATGCCTATAAAGTCCAAAGCATTGATGGTTTAACCGAAACCATATATAATGCAGCCAATTTACGGCCATATTATCCACCAGGAAGCATAAGAGCAAATTTGGACCAGCCAGACCAGAACTCCGAGGAGGAAGGAGAGGATCAAGATGAAGATGATGACAACATTCCACAGGATGAAGAAGATGAGAATCTTGAGGAAGCTGAAGTCCAGATGACAAGGATTGAAAACCAGGAAGACGAGGATATCCCATGGTGTCAAGATTGTGAAAAATTAGAACAACGTCGAGAAATTTTGGGTCAACTTGCTTTTATACTCGAACGGGATAACCAAAGGTTTAGGGTTGAAAACCGAGAGCTCTTGAGAACAATACACTGCCGAAGAGACCACAATTACATATGTAAATGAGAGTTTCTTCAATAAATTGAAATCAGTCAAGAAATTTGTAACCCTTTCCAAATTTCTTGAGTCCGACGGAGAGGCAGATGTGACCTTATCGGTCATGTACATATTTATTTATTAATTATTTGGCAGTGAAAAACCTTTGTAAAGCTCCCTCGTACTTGTTACAAAAAATTGCATTAGGTTGCACATGCTTACACAACCTTTGTAACCTGCTAAACACCACTCCGTCTTAACTAAAAGGATACACAGATAGAGAGAGAGGAAAGAAAATCTCAAGCCAGAAAAATCGATAATGATACCGTCACCCGTTGAAAAAATGGCCGAACACGATGTTGCCAGCTCGCGAATCGCATTATTATGATGAGATTTCGAGACATGCATAGTATTTAATATGAGAAACCTCGGGATGTTATATGATTTAATTATAGACATCTGCCAAAATTTTAATTCTTTATAATATATTAACGTGTGGAAGAATACGCAATCGTTGCATTATATAACAAGCTAAGTGTCCCTTGTACGCAGCACCCTCATGGAAGACATTGTAGGGGCATTATTTTGATAATTAATTTTAAATAAATGGCCGAACATTTCAGGTTCCGCACATAACCAGACTACTTAAGAATCTGAGTCACACGTTTGAGTGTATTACCGATGTCATACGACACGTGGAACTATTAATTAAAAAAAAGTAGTGGGGACTATCCATTGTCTCTTGCATGGAAGGGGGAAAGTTTATAAAAGGAACCGCGATGATGACAACCCATCCACTTCACGCGAAGGATCCAAAGCAGAACCACGGTTTGATGGTGTTCCGATCTATTTAGTGTTTCAGACTGTAAATGTACAGTTTATATCTTCGAGAATATTGTAATTGTCTACAAACAATAGTATTTAAAAAAAGGTTGAAGTTATGTGATCGCAAGAACGGTATAATTGTAACTTTTTAAGTGATGCAACGAGTATTTTCATTATAGTGAAATAATTGTATGTTTTGTGTTAAAGTGACGCAACAAGTCTTAATCTCATAAAAACTGTTATAAGTGTAGAAGATAACCATTGGATTATGAACGTGCTCAGCGGGAGTAGCAACGGACATGAACCCGTGACCAACGTCAACACCATGGAAGCTTAGAAGATGAAGATGAGGGTCTTACCCGGGACCCGAACCTTGGATTGTTACGACATGATGATAAGTACTAAAATGAAATAATTTTTTAATAAATGCGCGGTTATTCATTATGCAGATCACGTAAATTAGGTTAGACATGTAAATTGCATGTATTTCTTTTTAATTAGAAAGAGAACTTGTGAGTGGTCTTCATATTCATTTATGTTCATTTCATGGAATTTATAGTCTACTCCATGGGCTTAAATATATATATAATTAACGTAATGCATGTATTTGACGTGATGATAAAATATTAGTTAGTCAGAGTGCTTAGATTAGGTAAATGTAATAGATAGTGGATTTGTTTTTGGCACTGAGCCGAGCCGTAATTTTTGTATAATTTATTTACGTGATATCCAAGCTTATTATGATAATGCATGGTGATTATGCTTGTAAAAATGGATTATCGACTGTTAACATTACGATAGCAAGGCACTCTTATTTTCATGTAATTCGCATGATGATATATTTGTAGATGGCTGTATTAATTATATGCGTAACTTGTGACATGCCTAGACATCGAACAGACGCCTTCCTATTGAGATTAGCGTTTTCCTTTAATGTCGAATAATTTCCCTTTCTGAATATGAGAATATCCTTATGGATATGTTTAAAATCCATATTTGACTTTATTGATTTGATTTTAAAATGTAGGAAAAACCTAGGCTGTATTCTGTAATCGGATGGAATCGAAGCTGGTCATTCTGAGTTGATGGATGTGAATATGAGACAATGAACAGTGGATTGATATTGTATTATATAATTGTGGCAGGACAGTGAATTTATAAGCCAGTGGAGCTTTGGAAATATGATATGAGAATATATAATGAAATAAGATTATTTAACAAATATGTGTTCCAAGGGAAACGATTTGCTTTCACCTTGAGATGTTGAAAGGATATTTCTGCCACACCGAGCCATTATTAGCCGGGCTTTGACGTCCAGAGATTTACGATGAGGGGAGAGTGAAAAGGGTTTGGCTCTTGCAGAGGGTTACCGTATGCTGTATTGTTCGAGCTATTCCACTTAGAATGAAAGCTGTACAACACCGATTATTGTTTAAAGGGTTCTTTGACTTTTTCATGTATGATCTTATAAATATATTTAACTAACTGGAACGCCAGTATTATCATTTATTTGTTGACCATATGATTAATTAAGAAAGGCAGTTTTATTAGTCCCGTTTGTCGACGCCATCTTCGATATCATTGGTTCGAGTTTTGAGGCAACCATGGATTATTGTTGTCACATTTTTTTATATATACAGCCAATTGCATGTGTATATTGTTATTGTTTATTTTCATATTGTGTACATATTTTCCTTTTTATACATTCTTTTAGTCGTGTTTCACTCTTTATGTGGATGACAAATCGAGTTTTATTTTCGTAATTTTTGTCATTGGATCCATTGGGATGTGGGTTCGATTTCTGGACCCAACATCAGTCATTTTATTTTGATTAGGATTATATCGACTAGCATTCATTTATTCTTTGTTTATTTTTGTAATATAATTAATTTAGCTAGGTGACCACTTCAAGTTATCTTCAATTTATTTTGTTGTATAAATAATTGTTTCTTCTGATAGTGAAGAAAGTTCGTAATGATAACCGTCGCATTTATAAGGATATTTCTGATTTTTTTTAATTTTGAAAAGTATGTTATACAAATTATGATGTAATATTTATCATCATGTCGGGAAGAAGATAGAAGTAAAGGAGAAATAAATTTTTTTTGACACTTTACAATTTATATTTAGTCCGTTGGACATTGCATATTCAACATTGATATGCTATAAATATTCAGGATCAACCTTTAATTAATTTGATTTATCAAGGCTCAATAAATAGGTATTTAAATTTTTGTCTGCCTGTCATTTTGCCGAATAACATTGTATCCCAGGTTTCCTTCCGTTCATTTATGCCTTTAAGCTAGTTATGTGTTATTTTCTTTGATCTTCTGCCGCGAACGTACCATGGCCTTGGGAGGTCGGTGGTTTGATTCTTTGGAACGGAAGGGTGCAGTAGACCCTTGCACGGTCGGAAGAGCATTTGCTCACCCATCATTCTGAATTTTTTTTTGTTCCTTCCTGATGAGGTGGCATTTGACTCTAGACTAAAAAGGTCCCTTTCCATCAGGCGCTTTGGCGTATGGTGCTATATGGCAGTATCCCGTTTTTTTTAGGAATTATCATGCAGTCATTTGGTTCTGTCCGGCAAATGGCGTGGGGTGGAAAGGTAGCAGTATGTATGTATGTATGTATGAATGAATGAATGTATGTATGTGTGTATGTATGTGTGTATGTAAGTATTTGCAACGGGACGGCGCGAACACTTGAGTACAGCGCGCAAGGTTACGGGACGGCACGGAGCTACGGGACCAAGAGTGAGAGTGATAACTACGTCATCGGCTATGACGCAATCATCACTTTTTGCTAGGGGCTTTACGTCGCACCGGCACAGATAGGTCTTATGGCGACGATGGGATAGGAAAGGCCTAGGAGTTGGAAGGAAGCGGCCGTGGCCTTAATTAAGGTACAGCCCCAGCATTTGCCTGGTGTGAAAATGGGAAACCACGGAAAACCATTTTCAGGGCTGCCGATAGTGGGATTCGAACCTACTATCTCCCGGATGCAAGCTCTCAGCAATCATCACGTGAAGCTGACTCGCTCCTCTGGAATGTACTCGAAGCATTTTTATATCTCCTAAACCCTTTGAGATACAGGAAAATGAAGTACGTGTTCGTGACGCCCACTATTTAAAAGTCACCGTGTCAAAATTGCACGCAAATCAACCCACAGATTATGGAGATATTGAGTTGGGAAGAAATCACATTTTCCACGAGCTAAAAGCAGCTGACCTCTAATTTGCGTATAAAAGGAGGGACATTAGAGATTTATAGCCAGTTACAAATTGCAACTCGACCATGACGGATCGTCATACTGTCGCCGCGTACGGGTCGTGAACCTGGAAACTTTGTCGTTCTTTACGTTGTACCAATCGTCGTACTTGTAAAAATTTCAACAATGCATTGGTACTTAGAAAAATCCAGCGTGTTTCAAGACGAACATTTCTCGGTAATAGGTCAGGATTTATAATATTTCAGCGTGTGTTACGGTGAACTTTAACATTTGACACTAATTGCTCGGAACTTATAATATTCTCGATATCTCCGAACTTAGCATTTTCGTAACAGAGTGTGACCAACTTTGTTGTCTTACTTGTGAACAGTGATATTAGATAACCAAGTGAATATTAAGGTTATTTTATAACAAATTATGGAAATAGTAACTCATGTGAAAGGAAATAACACATATTATCTCCTTAATATTTGTGTCATGAACAATTAGGAACATTCAAATTACATCTTCATAACACGACAAACTTTAGTCTTCGTGTTAAATCTTATTTTCAACCAAAGACAATGAGCTTTAGAATGACAGTGGCATTGCTCACCTGTGTAAATAGGATGAATTATTAAGAAACTGTGCTTTGAAGCGTGTTCGAAAAGTAGAATTTTTCGAACTGTGTTTATTTGAACTGTGCTTCGAAACCATGACTATTTCAAAGTGTGCTTTTATTTCAAAGTGTATTCCTAGCTAGTCAAGTTACTTTTTTCAGAACTGTGCTTCTCATTTCAAACTTTACACGATAGACTGTGATTCGAACTGTGATATTACTAGTAAGTGCTGTTTTACTGATTTTCACTTAATCGAATCGTGCTGTTTCGACACTCACAATTTAATCTGTCAATTGAACTTTCTCGTGACACCACAGTTTACTAAGTGATACTAGAAATCTTGACTTAGTGTTTAACTCTCATATCAACCTGACATCTGATACAACGTGGGATTAAACGTGGTACAGCGTGGGAGATAGTACGTGGTACATCGTGGGAGATGGTACGTGGTGCTATTGTGGACATCACGACACCGACGGAGTTCCCAATGCTGTTCGCTGAGCCGCTTTCACCAGTTCCAGTATGAACAATTATTCAGGTGATACGAGTGCATTTCACATCAAACTTTTGAACTGTAAAGACAGTGATTACTTTCAAGTTTGAAGTCATTCAATTTCAAAGTGTTAAATAACACTAGTCAGTTACAAAGTCATACTAGACTTCCTGAAATAGTAACTTTATATCTTCTCTTTTCAAGTGCTAATCTAAAAAGACTTTTAGATATTTCAAGTGATAATTCTATAAAAAATACTTTAGAAATTTCGAGTGATAATACTAGAAAAGACTTTAGGTATTTCAAATAATAATTTTAGAAAGTCTTTAGGAATGTGAAATGCTAATTATAGAAAGACTTTAGGTTTCAAGTGATATTTTTAGAAAGTAGATTTTCAAGTGATATTTCTAGAAAGACTCTAGGAAATTATGAAGCAATATTTATTTTGTGAAATTAAGGAATAAGATTAATTTATTTTCAAATTTCTTTCGTCACAAGCATTTTTCAGGATTCTTAACATTGCTTACAACATGCAATAATAAGTCCCACAGAAGAGAGTAACAATTAATTTCTGATTTCAAATGCGAAATAGTAAATAGGTTATTTATGCATCATATCAGTTAAATAAATTTAATTTTAGAAGAATAACATCTATTATTTCGCACTGCGAACTCCTTTCCGTGTACCGGCTCCTAAGAACTGAACACTCCCTAGGACCATTCTCATACTCCTTTTCCTGTGATTTTTCCTGGTACAGTATATCTGTATGTAATCATACCTAAGGATTTCTTGAATTCAGTATGCAGTGGAACCTTGTATGACGAGCATAATTCGTTCCGGCAACATGCTTGTAATCCAAAGCGCTCGTATATCAAAGCAAGTTTTCCCATAAGAAACAATTGAAACGCGGATGATTCGTCCGCAACACAAAAATATTTATTCGCATACCATTTCTAAAACAAAATATAACGTAAGACAAATTAAACTGCACTTTACCTTACCATAGAATCATTGTTGGTGTGAGGGAGACGAGAGATGACATGAGAAAAGTTACTGTGTAGCACGAATTTCACGAACGGAATCACTGCTATCTGTTGGCTCACTGGAATTATTTCTTTCATGCAACTTTAATGAGGAACCTGTCCAATGACTGTTGCTTTTGCCTCTTTTTGAGGATTTCACGAAAATGTGGCACTGGATTGTCATTGAACTGGTTCATCACTCGCACTACTACAACCTTATTCGGGTGGTGTTTCTCTACAAAATTTTGTACCGTTTCCCACATTTTGCACTTCTCCTGAATCTCAGTTGAAGTGAGAGATTCCATTGACTTTTCCTCTTCCCCGGACGAGATCTCCTCCATAACATCCTCCTGTTGTTCGCGATGCAGATCCATCAGTTCGTTGGTGGTCAGTTCCTGGCTATGTTCTTCCACCTGCTCTTGAATGTCCACGTCATTCACCTCCAGCTCCATAGTCTTCCCTAAGGACACAATTTCATCAACAATCGGCGGTTCACTGTCACCAACAATCCCCTCAAAGTCACGTCTAAAAACACAGTCAGGCCACAGCTTTCCTCAAGCGGAAGTGGAGTTCTCTTGGCTTTATCAATGATCTTCAGGCAGTTCACGATGGGGAAATGATTTCTCCCAAACTCACGGAGGGTAAGGTTTATTCCTTCGGTCACTTCGAAGCATCGCTGAAATAGTGCTTTGGTGTATAGCTTCTTGAATTTCGAAATGACTTGCTGATCCATAGGCTGGAGTAGTGTTGGGAGGAAGGAAGTTACCCTTAACGAGCTTGAATTCCTCCAGTAAGTCGTCCTTAAGGCCTCAAAGCCAGGAAGATGAGCAGGAGCATTGTCCATAACCAGCAAGACTTTGAGCGGCTGATTATTTTCTGAAAGGTATTTCTTCAATACAGAACCAAAGACCACGTTCATCCATTCAACAAAGGCACAGGGGAAGAGAAAAGGTAGGCACACGTGACGCTCGTATTGCGGAACCTCACTCGCTTATCAAGTTACAATTTATTTAAAATGTTTGCTCGTCTTGCAAAACACTCGTACACCAAGTTACCCGCATTCCGAGGTTTCACTGTATTTGAAAATTCAAATCCAATTTATGCATTTTCGAAATGCATTGTGGAATAAGACTGCTGAGATTTGCCCTATCACACTTCATACCATAGGCAATGGTGCAGGGTTATTCAATGAAAACTGAATATGAAAATAATTTTTACACGTTATTTGCTGTTTAAAATCTATATTTTTGACAATAACTTAATTTCACGACAGTGACAGTAAATGTTTTGTTATTGTTGGAGGTTAGCTTGCTCGTAATCTCTCTTGTAGGCACTGGATTGGTGGTAGAGAAATAATTTACATTTGTAGTATATTGTATTGGTAATTGGTTGCATGTTTTCTATCTGTGTGTATGAAATGAATGTTCTAGTTGACTAGAAAATGTCTCGAAGTGTTAGCCTGTGCTCACGGACGCAAACGGATATACGCGATAAATAGAACGTTACAGGGAAGGATATTCATTGTGTATCAGAATTAACAAATATTTATGAATAGTTTTTGGTTTTATAAGGCGTTAACAGTTTCTTAAGTAACTTAAACGAGTGTGTTATACAAGCGGAGCGGATGCATGTCGCCTTCAAGTCCCACCCAAAGCGTGACGTCATCAGAGCTGCAGTACGGCCTGTACTTCACGAAGGCAGTAGCACAAGCCGCTTTCGTGCATCAGGGTAGAGAAGTGAGGGAGGGGAAGTGGGGTGAATGATGGAACAGAGATAATGCTCCGCGCAAATGAACAAGTTTCCTCGTTTGACTCGCACAGGATTGCCCTTGTCTCTTACAGGCAATATCCACAGTTCATTTATTAAATAGCAGAAACTGCACACACAGTACAATAACACACGGTAATTAAGACAAACTTGTCAGTCAAAGAATGCACCAGATCGTTTCACCTCTCGTCTGTTGGTCACAGTAACGTTCTTTATTATTTAACATGCTCGAAGATGCAACGCTGCCGCCCCACGATTGTGTATTCCTTCACTCACAACATTGTAAATGGAATGAAATACTGAACGAATATAACAATAAGCACAATGGTTTGATTACAGTAGATGTTCAAAATGCCCCCGTTCTACTTCAATGCACATTTCACACCGGTGTAGTAGTGATATGTTCAGGATGTGTGGTGTGTCGCGAACGACCTGCACACTGCCTGTATTCTTGGTACAAGTTCATCTTCTCTTTCTACTGGGTTTTCATTTGTGCACAACGAACTGTACACTGCCTACTGGGGCTGGGAAGCGACTATGCAAAACGAACGGGAAACTTGTGCATTTGCGCCGAGCATTACCACTGTCTCCCACTTCCCCTACCTTCCTTTCCCTTCCCTTCCCTTCCCTTCCCTTCCCTTCCCTTCCCTTCCCTTCCGTTCCCTTCCCTTCCCTTCCCTCCTCTGAAGCACTGCGACAGGCAGCGGCTGGCTCTCTGGAATAGCAAATAAGGCAAGTTCGACAATATGAATCGCGTGTTCGGCAGTAACAAAGTAACCTCATTTTTCAGAAAAATAATTCTCCGCCAATTCGATTGCACCATCGTTTTAAACATAATATGAAAAGCATCCCGAATTTTTTGTCCGTATAGTTCTGATAAACCCTATATAGAGAGAAAATATCACGTTTAAGCCCTGAAGACAGTTCTCCGTGGTTTCCCATTTTCACACCAGGCAAATGCTGGGGCTGTACGTTAATTAATTCCACTGCCGCTTCCTTCCCATTCCTAGGCCTTCCCTGTCCCATCGTCGCCGTAAGAGCTATCTGTGTCCACGTAAAGCAAATAGCAAAAGAAAAAACTTCAATATAACTATTTTAAGAGGCCTTATTTATCCACAAATCATATTTTGGAAATGTCTCTTGTATCACGTGGTACTTGAGTGGATGTCTCACAGAATTCTCTAACTCGATACGGTCCAGCTCAACTTCAGTACCGTACTGCATTTTGCAAGAAGTGTACAGCCGATTTTATGAAGCACAAACGTGACACTTGACTATATGACCTTTTACTAGCAGTTACAATGAATTGAATCCACCATTTGAGGCAGTCTGTGGAGTTTATGTCTTTCATTGGTTTCAGGATTTGCACTACTTCTCATTCCGTCCTGCGGACAGGATCGTGGCATCATGGACGGCCATAGACCGCGTGACAGTGGACAATGGATGCCTAGAGGTAATACCTGGCAGTCACAAGGGCATCCTTCTTCGTCACGATTACCCGCGATGGGAGGTGAGTGACTTCAATGTCATTATTAATTGGAAGGGAAAGGCTGGTATTTTATCCAAGTTCGCAGTCTCGGACACAGGAACATTTTCATGAAAGATACTATGACAGTAAGCATTAGAAGGTTATATTACCCATTTCAAAGAAGTTACGAGAAGAAATTCATGTTATCGTGTTTGATCAATGTCTGATGTTTTCTAAGAATGTTACTATGAAAGGCTTGTGTTCTTTCCTGCAGAATGGAGTAAATAAGGCATTCCATGGAGTTCAAGGATTTGACCACTATCCACGCATTCCCCTGGAGATGGAGCCTGGTGACACAGTGTTCTTCCACCCTTTATTGATCCATGGGTCAGGCGTAAACTCCACAAAGGTACTGAATAGTATATTGAATCCATAATTCTACGTTCAAGGATTCAATATTTGAAATTTTTTTGAAGATATAACAGAGCTGTGTATCATAAGATTTATAACATCAATGAGTATTGAATTTTCATGACCGTATTGTAATCTAAATTGACTTTCGACCAATTAGGTCGTGTTACATACATATGGTACGTGTTGAAGAAATGTTGTAGGAAAGTTGTAAGTTCGGATCCCACTGGTGTCCGGGTGGCCACTTTTGTTCTGTGCTTAACATCTCTTCGTGCTTGTCCCGCGGTATAGGGGTAGCGTGCCTGCCTCTTACCCGGAGACCTCGGCTTCGATTCCCGGCCATGTCACGGATTTTTACCTCGATCTGAGGGCGGTTCGAGGTGCACTCATCCTGCGTGATTAGAACTGAGCTATTCATGGTGAGATAGCGGCCCTGATCTAGAAAGCCAAGAATAACGACCGAGATGATTCGTCGTGCTGACCACACGACACCTCGTAATCTACAATCTTTCGGGCTGAGTGGCGGTCGTTTGGTAGGCCAAGGCCTTTCGGGGCTGTTTCACGATGGGGCTTGAGATTAACATCTCTTTAACACGTACTATACGTATGTGACACGACCTAACAGGCTGAGAGTCGATTTCGTTTATAAAATCCTTGCTCCAAAGCACTATCAAAGTTTTATTCATGAACAGAAGAACAAAATAAACCCGCGACACACAGTATCTCTGTGAAGCTAAGACTAGTTAACTGGTATCGCGTACGTAAGATGAAAGAAGTCAGTTTTGCACTTCGTCATATTCAACTTTCGAAAATCTCTGTATTGTTTTAGCTGTCCTCCACGAACGCGTTATCCATCTTTCAATTGTGAATTTTTTACTTCTTCCCTTACTTTGGAAGGCGTATGCCTGACATGCGAACAACATGGCCAGCCCATCGAAGTTGAAGTTTGGTAATCATTTTATCAATGCTCGTGGCATTGGCTTCTACCAAAGATTCTGATTATTTTTCTAAGGTCCTGCCATGTTACTCTTTATTCTAAAACATCGCAGGTATTTTTTCTAGATAGTTCAAGTGTCCTTTATAAGTATTCCAAGTCTCGCGCCCGAACGTCAGTGGCATATAACTTGGTCTGGACTATGAGGCCGAGGTTGTCGAAGACCTTTTCAAAGAAACAACCAAACGCTGCACTAGCGCATTTGATGCGGTAATGTGCATACATCTGCAATTGTCGAGGTAAGGCAACCAAGGTATACGAAGTGTTCGTTATTTTGTTACGTTTTACCGTTGATCGTGATAGAAGAGACTGCCTCGTTCGAATTTGGTGGACATTGGTAAAGAATCTGTGCTTTGTTAATGCTCTGTTCCAATCCGATACTGGTAAATGTTTGGTTATATGAATTCAAAATACTTTGTAGGTTATATACTGGATTGACTAGAACACCTTCTTTCTCAGTTCGATAGCTGATTTTGGTCTTGGCGCGCAGTCTGCTGTGATTAGATAATCCGCCATCAAACCTATACACTATTTCCGCACCAGAAGAAAATCTTCCCTCAACAAGCTGCTGTATCTCATCATCATCATCATCTGTTTACCCTCCAGGTTCGGTTTTTTCCCTCGGACTTAGCGAGGGATTCCACCTCTACCGCCTCAAGGGCAGTGTCCTGGAGCTTCAGACTCTTGGTCGGGGGATACAACTGGGGAGTATGACCAGTACCTCGCTCAGGCGGCCTCACCTGTTATGCTGAACAGGGGCCTATTGGGGGATGTGAAGATTGGAAGGGACAGGCAAGGAAGAGGGAAGGAAGCGGCCGTGGCTTTAAGTTAGGTACCATCCCGGCATTTGTCTGGAGAAGAAGTGGGGAAACCACGTAAAACCACTTTGAAGATGACTGAGGTGGGAATCGAACCTCCTTTACTCAGCTGACCTTCATCGGCTGAGTCGAACCCGTTCCAGTCCTCGTGCCACTTTCCAAATTTCGTGACAGAGTCTGGAATCGAACCCGATCCTTCGGCGGTTGACAACCAATCACACTGACCACTACACCACAGAGGGAAATGAGCACATACGTACGCATTATTTAGTACGGTAACAAACACTCCTTCAGATATTCGATTCTTGCGCGGCATGTTTGGATTCTCGCTTCCTGCGCTGTGCTCTTTCATTCAACAGGGCTGCCGGTAAGCTATTTCCTGCCATTGTTGTGGTTCATCCTGGGAATATAGTGAAATGTTCAATGTATCCTAATTTTAACTGACTCTCCCCTCTAGCATGCATTGTTATATCGTATATTATCTTTCTGCCCTAAATCCATATCAAATTTCATGGCTGCGTTGAATGGTTTATTTTTTGAAATTCTGTGCCGACTGGGCACTAAAGAGAAATGAAAGGACTATTATACCTACAGTCGAACCTCGATATCTCGAACCTCCTTTACTCGAATTTTCAGTATCTCGAAGTAACTTAAGCTTCCCGGCCGTTTGTCCTATTTTTCACGTGTATTTATTTCTCTATTACTCGAAATTCTGTTACACGAATTTCTCGATTTCTCGAAGCAAACGTTTACTGCGTTGAAGCAAAGAAATACTCAGTAACTCGAATTATGTACAACATTAACTGTGCAATACAGCATACGTGGTTTGTGAGGAATAGTGAACAAGTAAAGAAAGGGTTACAGTCATGCTGGGTGCTAATATGACGCGAACCGAAAAATAGACTTCTACTGATCGGAAAATCCGCGAAGCTTCGCAGTTTCTCGGGCGTGAATCATTACCGCTCACGTACGAAAGACGTGGATACAGTAATAAGCACCATTTACGAATCTTGGCTGCGTGGTACTGATGAGAAGTTTCAACGTGAAGGGAGGAAAGTCGTCGACAACTGTCCTGCTTATCACAAGGTGCTCGTTCTGGAGTTAAAGACAGTACGCATGGTCTTCTTGTCACCAAACTAAACATCCGGACTACAGCCCATGGACCAAGGGGTGATTACAAACTTGAAGCATTTCAATAGGAAGAGTGCTGTTCAGAGAATTCTGAGAGGAACTAAATCCGAAGAGTCATTTACGGACATTAATCAGTTACAGTCGATAACAATGCTGAGTAAATCGTGTGCTGATATGAAGCAGGAAACAAGTGAACTGCTTCCGGAAAGCAGGATTTTGAAGGTGACTCAGGAGCTTCATAATACGAAGAGGAAGAAGTCAGTCGTATTCCTGAAGAATGGGTGGTGTACCAGCAGCTTGTTAACTGCGAAGCTGATTTTGAGGCTTGCATAAATGTGGACTCAGACGTTATAGTGGCTGAGCCTCCTATGGATACCGTCAACGTCGCTGAAGAAGAAGAAGAAGAAGGAGGAGAAGGAGAAGAAGAAGAAGAAGAAATTATGCTTGTTGTTTAAAAGGACCTAACATCGAAGAAGAAGAAATTTACAACAAGATGAGTTGGAGCTACCTTCTCCTGTACCGTCAGCAGAACGAGGCGTTAAGTGCAGTGGCTATTCTTCGAACCTACTTACGGAGTCAGTAGAATGTGAATCACAGTGTTTTTCACAGCAATAAATGTTGTTGAGATGTATGTGTAAGAAAAGAACGTTAACAGTAAAGCCAGAAGAGACTAACGGATTTATTTCCAAAGGTGTTACTGTATTCTAGCCGGCCCCGTGGTGTAGGGGTAGCGTGCATGCCTCTTACCTGGAGGCCCCGGGTTCGATTCCCGGCCAGGACAGGGATTTTTACCTGGACCTGAGGGCTGGTTCGAGGTCTACTCAGCCTATGTGATTAGAATTGAGGAGCTATCTGACGGTGAGATAGCGGCCCCGGTCTAGAAAGCCAAGAATAACGGCCGAGAGGATTCGTCGTGCTGACCACACGACACCTCGCAATCTGCAGGCCTCCGGGCTGAGCAGCGGTCACTTGGTAGGCCAAGGCCCTTCAAGGGTTGTAGTGCTTTGGGGTTTTGGTTTTGGTTACTGTATTCTGTCTTCTAAAAGTTACCTATAATTAAAGAGATGTTGTAAAATACGAGTTTGTTAGTGTATTTTGAAATACTGTTAAAAATACGTACAGTGGAACCTCGGATTGCGAATAACTTGGTTTCCGAGTGTTTTGCAAGACGAGCAAATATTTTAAATAAATTGTGACTTGATAAGCGAGTGAGGTTTCGCAATGCGAGCGTCACGATTACGTACGTTTCCACCTCCCCTGTGCCTTTGTTTTCCCCTCCCCCTGTCATTCTCTTTCCTGGGAAAGTGTGTGTAATCATTTCCCGCGCTGGACTTCAGTTGGCGTGCCTCGCTCGCATAGTGAACACCGTACGAGTGTACATGTTTTGTTTCTGTCATTTGTGATATAACTGTTTTGCAGCGATGGGCCCTGTGAACGAAAAGAAGGCTAAAAAGGAATTTGGTCGGAAGAAGGAGAAGATTACAGTGGATGAATCTGTTCAAACCGAACTCGATAGCTGCAGTCGCTTAAGTGCGGTCAGTATCCAGTAATCGGGAGATAGTGGGTTCGAGCCCCACTGTCGGCAGCCCTGAAGATGGTTTTCCGTGGTTTCCCATTTTCACACCAGGCAAATGCCGGGGCTGTACCTTAATTAAGGCCACGGCCGCTTCCTTCCACTTCCTAGGCCTTTCCTGTCCCATCGTCGCCATAAGACATATCTGTGTCAGTGCGACGTAAAGCCAATAGCTAAAAGCTGAATCTGTTCAATGACAATGCAATGTCACATTTTCGTGAAATCCTCAAAAAGAGGCAAAAGCAACAGTCATTGGACAGGTTCCTCGTTAAAGCTGCACGAAAAGGAAACACTTCCAGTGAGCCAACCGATAGCAGTGATTCCGTTAGTGAAATTCGTGCTACACAGTAACTCTTCTCATGTCATCTCTCGTCTCCCTCACACCAACAATGATTCTATTGTAAGGTAAAGTGCAGTTTAATTGTTTTACGTTATATTTTGTTTTAGAAATGTTATTCTAATAAATGTTTCTGTGTTTTGGACGAATCATCCGAGTTTCAATAGTTTCTTATGGGAAAATTTGCTTTGATATACGAGCGATTTGGATTACGAGCATGTTGCCGGAACGAATTATGCTCGCAATCCAAGGTTCCGCTGTATTCAGTATAAGCCGGTAGATTCATATGATTCACTTATGAGCTATACGTGCTCAAAAACGGTATTCTCTATATCTCGAAATTTCGATCATTCGAAATACTGTAAAATGTAGCTCCCGAGGTGATTCGAGACATCGAGGTTCCGCTGCATTTGAGAACAAAGTTCTTAATTTTTTGTGTTTTATGTTCAACAGGGCTGCCGAAAATCTATTTCGTGCCACTATGCTGACTCAGCCTGCGAATACATAGAAGTGCGAGGAACATCCCAGGAGAATGCAGCAAATGAAATTTTAGCCATTTTCAAGCGAAGAGGATTGGATATGGACTACAGGGTAAGTGAAAGAAGCAAGCAACGAAATAAACAAAAGCCAATATTGCAACCGATATACCAGACATAAGGCACAACCAGAATCCAATTTAGTAATTCACCGACCGACCGACCAACAACCAACCAACCCACCCACCCATTTAAACATGTTTCATTCTTATCATCGCCAATATGTTCCAAATGATATTGCTGCTTGAACAATTCAGTAGCTTAGCCAGGATCGGCCGATGGGAGGTGTTATAGTTACAAAATGCTGGTAGAACAGAGTGAAGCTGCGTGCGTGGTGTAGGCCTATGCGTGACTTGTCATTGTAAGGTCACTCATACAAATGAATTATGGAGATATTCAGAATGCAGTACACTACAAAATCTACATTAAAATACAGAATAAAAACACTACGATCAAGTTCAACAGTTTTACAGTGAATTGTATGTTCAGTTTACAATCTAAAATACAATTTTCGAACCTCCTTGGAAAATGGATTCAACAGAACTGTTTGCTTTACAATTATGTCTGTGAATGTTTGTTTATTTAGTTTATTGTTCATTGTCACTTTCTGTTAATTTCCTTTTTGTAAAATTTTCATGGAGGGTATAACCCCCAGTAACTCCCCTTCCCCCTCTGGCTACGCCCTTGGAACAGTTCATGGAAAGACAGTGAAACTTCTGCTTTGGGGATTACAAAATGCCCATTTGTTAAGAAGTGTCCACTGCTCACACAAACTAAAGCAGATTGCATTCTGGACGTATATGTCCTGTTATTAGCTCTACATAGCCATTCAAACGGTAAGTACCTACTGCCAGTCCTGGTGTCCTTACCGACCTCGATAGCTGCAGTCGCTTAAGTGCGGACAGTATCCAGTATACGGGAGATAGTAGGTTCGAACCCCACTGTCGGCAGGCCTGAAAATGGTTTTCCGTGTTTACCCTTTTTCATACCAGGCAAATACTGAGGCCGTACCTTATTTTATTTTATTTTCTTTTTGCTAATTGCTTTACGTCGCACCGACACAGACAGGTCTTATGGCGACGGTGGGTCAGGGAAGGGCTGGGAGTGGGAAGGAAGCGGCCGTGGCCTTAATTAAGGTACAGACCCAGCATTTGCCTGGTGTGAAAATAGGAAACCACGGTAAAACCATCTTCAGGGCTGCCGATAGTGCGGTTCGAACCTACTATCTCCCGAATACTGGATACTGGCCGCACTTAAGCGACTGCAGCTATCGAGCTTGGTGGTACCTTAATTAAGGGCACGGCCGCTTCCTTCACACTCCCAGCCCTTTCCTGTCCCATCGTCGCCGTAAGACATATCTGTGTCGGTGCGACTTAAAAAAAACAACTAGCAAAAACAATCTCCTTTTATTGGCCAGGTTTTCATTGCTATTGTAAGCTCTTAAAATCGTTTCTTTATTCTTGACTTCTACACTAAGGCTAGGGCCACACTTGCGTGATTTCTAGTTGTGTTATTGCGTGAAATCTTGCGTCAAAAATGCACAATATATATTTGGACGGTAACGGCCACACACAGCATGATGTTTCGCCGTGGGACACAAGATAAGGTGCATCTTCAAGGTCGCCCGCTCGAGAATGGGCCGAGGTCCATTTTGTTTGCGTGTTTTCCCGTTCAGTGCAGTGGCTGGCTGTCGTGATGCAATATTGTACTCCTGTTTGAATATTGCGCATGGTCCATCTGCGTTCGTTTTCTACTTTCAGCTCGCAAAATGGAATTAGACCAGTCATTCCCAAGGGGTCCGCAATAATAATGTAAGTTATAAGTATTTACAGAGCGATATTTTATCATTATTCTTAATTTAGGAACTATGTCTTCACTGTTGTATAACTTACATACAGTATATGGAATTCTTGGTCGATAAATGGTACAAGTTCTTGTGAAGACCTTGTATCACAACCCCAAGCCTCTGATCGACTTGTCCATGCTATCTCCTATGGCCTACAATTTCTAGAAAGGAAATACTGCGATGAAATGTCGTATGGCTTTTAGTGCCGAGATATCCCAGGACGGGTTCGGCTCGCCAGGTGCAGGTCTTTCTATTTGACTCCCGTAGGCGACCTGCGCGTCGTGATGAGGATGCAATGATGACGACAACACATACACCCAGCCCCCGTGCCATTGGAGTTAACCAATGAAGGTTAAAATCCCCGACCCGGCCGGGAATCGAACCCTCTGAACCGAAGGTCAGTACGCTGACCGTTCAGCCAACGAGTCGGACACTGCGACTAATTCCCTTCATGACAACATACCTGTGTGACTGTATATTTTCTGCTCTCACACAAATGAAAACGAAGTGCAGAAGCGGAACCTATGTAGAAGCTGATCTTCGATTCGGGTGACTACCGTTGGTCTTTGGAAAACAGCACTATCTATCCCATTGATCCAGCAACAGTACCAAGTGAATTTTCTCAAGTAAGTGTCCAGATTCAGAGTGCTGTAATTGTTAGCCAAGTGTCACATTGTTTTATAATGTCTATACATATATAGCCTAAAGTGTCTTTATGTAAATGAAGTTACTGTACATTTTAATTTAAAGGAAAGTAAATACTAGTGCTAAATTATACGAATACAATCGAACATAGTAACATTATATCTTTTTTTGTTCACTCAATTCTGAATTCTGTGCTTTGGCTAATTGGATATGAATGCGACATGCTGAGGGGGCCTCAGACCCAAAAGTTTGGAAAACTCTGAATTAGACAGTCAATTAATAATTTTGGAGGTACAAAAGTACCCGCACCTTTACGATACAGAGGACCAAGAGTTCAAACAAAGATACATGAAGAGAGATACGTGATTATAAAAAACGGGCTCTGAGTTGAGGGAGACGTCGTGTTTATTTTCCTGATAACATTTTTCAACAAATACCAAAAGCATTTCAGTGACGCCACGGACATTCTGTAATACTCAAAAAATTATCTTGGTTGTCTTCTAGTTTATTGTGTAGGAGAACGAATTGTCCATTTGCTAACCTGTCACTTATTATGGGATGGATCCAATATTTTCTTTGACGACGACGACGAACAACCAGAGCAGTACATAACGCAACAATGGAGTTATTATTTAAGTGAAAACCTTCCATATGCAGAAAAATTGTTCTGCTTTGCTGCTTCACAGTATACAACACACTAATAAAATCACGCCGTGCAAGCACGCAAGTGTGGTCACGCGTCCTGTCGTTCAGCTGCGTGAAAAACGCGCAGAAATCCAGTGTGACAGAACGCAAGTGTGGCCACCCACCTCGCAGGTCACCCGGCTGGGTGAAAACCACGCAGTAACGCAGCTTGACATCACGCAAGTGTAGCCCTAGCCTAACATGCTTTTTCTCTACATCCAAACGAGCGGCTAACTCGGTGCACACTTAGCTCGTCTTTCTCACTCAGTTTTATCTGTAGATGATAATCTCCTTCTGTTTTTAGATATTTTATAAAACTTTTGTTAAGAACTTAAGTACAGAAGTCGTTCAAAGAAGACTGATGTCACTTGAAACAAACGCAGGTGAATGTAAAGTAACTGGCAATAACCAAACTACTGTACCTGATACGCCTACACCCTTCAATTGAAAAATCCGTCGGGAACTTTTACAGCGGACGTCAGAGACATGTCTAGCAACCCGGATTTTAAACGTGCCTGTGTAGATATACTAGGAAAACATGAATCAATCATCTGTTTTAATATCACTTGCGTAGATTATTTTCTTAATATTATTACTTGTGTTATTTTTACCGTGTATTTACTATCTCATTAATTTTATCCTTTGTACTTAATTGCATTAAGTGCAGTTGTTTTAAGTCACTGGTAAGTTAAGACTGGTTACACATATCTACTATCAGGATATATAAACCATCGTATCTTTAGGGAATTTCTATTGTCTACTCTGTTGTCAGTTCCACCAAACACACAGACTGTAGCTTCAGTCTGAAGAGTTTACCAACACTGTAAGTCTCACTCTTTTTAAAATTTCTCTTTGCAGGCATTCTGGGAATTCCGATGTCGCTTGGCAAGAGGAGTACGACTGAATCTATAGTATATTATGCAGTTTATAGCTACAAATATAGACACTTTTTATGTATGATAACCTAATTTTAAAGTCCTGGTCTTTGCTTCAGATGCTCCTAGGTTTGATTCTCGGGCAGGCGGGGGATTATTAGGCACGTTTGATTAATTCCTCCCGTACGTGGACTGGATGTTTGTGATTTTCATTATGGGTACACATCTCATCATTTACGCGCAACACAGCACTTCACACTATTAACCATCGCAGAAACGTTCAACAGTGAACACATATGGTTGGTGATAAAACCGGCCTTCATCAACACCTCCTAGATAAGAAGGCCTAACAACAGCGTGGTGACGTCACGCTACGGAGGCGATGGCAATGCAGAGAAACGCGGAACATAGTTAAACACGGACATGATTTTAATATGTTTTGCCAATGGAATAATTTATTTACTAACAAATAGCGTTTAAATTTTAAAGTATACTGAATACTGTCGTTATTACCGTATTTCAGTGATTCTGCCATTAAAGATAAACAGCAAACAGTTGTAAAACACGACAGCATCTTGCAATGTTAACTTACTTAGGCCGAATTGCCAACAGCACAACAGGATGTTGCAAATATATTTCAATTTAAATAGGCATTACATGATCTTAAAAGAAAACTAGCACGTATAATATTAGCATAGGCCTAACATCTAAGCTGACGTAGCATCACTGGCAGTATTTGCACATGAGCCTACAATGTTTCCTCCCTTGAAGTTCATGTATGGTTTAATGAGAATTTCACCTACCATCGATGTTACCAATTTGTCATTCTGTTCGAAACCTTGAACTTTATGTTTTATGTATTCCAGAAAGTATGTAAGTTTCTGTCCTAATATGGGACTACCATTCAGACCGGAGCCTACTCTTTTAAAAGTACTGACATGTGGCAACATTAAATTGCTACTCTCGTAAATTTGTAAAAGTCGCACGGCGCAAGAGCCCTGAAGGGCTTGGCCTTGGCCCTGCTCATCCCGAAGGCCTGCAGATTACGAGGTGTTTTGTGTTCGGCAAGACGAATCCTCTCGGCCGTTATTCTTGGCTTTCTAGACCAGGGTCGCTATCTCACCGTACGATAGCTTGAAAATGTAATCACGTAGGCTGAGTCGACCTCGAACCAGCCCTCAGATCTAGGTAACAATCCCTGACTTGGCCGGGAATCGAACTCGGAGCCTCCGGGTAAGAGACAGGCATTATATCCCTTCACCACGGGGTCGGCCGTAAATTTGTAAACATGAGGAGATATCAGGCAGAAGGTTGAACAAATAACAAGAAAATCATACACATACTCCTTTATGAACTAAGAAATGTTTTAACTGCGACTATTAAATTAACTGTGGGGATATCATCCTCGGTGTTCAATTCACCAACTAGGACTAGAATTAACTTATTTCTTGAATCTTTCTACACATTGTTACACTCATTCCTTGTAATGTAACTATGATGTTTTGTAACTAAAGAATATACCGCATTTGTATTAGTCATTTTGTTCACATATATATTAGAAATATTTTATAGTTTAATAAAAACCGTTTAGAATAAAGGCCATGTCCTATTAGATGATTACATATGCTATGTAGTATGGTTGCCTTGATGTATCGACGTACAGAAAAATTACTTACGTTCCCTTCATCACAGTACAACAACCATCAGGTAACAACATGTTTATTGTACTTTTAAGCTGTGTAAGATTGTGGATTGAAATTCTGTGTACGGTATGAGATATGTACTATTTTCAACGGCTCTGTTTATTGCTTCTCTTTCTATTCTACTTTTTTGCCTGGTTCTTCTCTTCAGCTGTCAGAATGTGACGATAAATATGATGGGCAGTCATGGTCTTGGAAGAGGAGTAGTTAAAAGTTTTTCCTGACGATCAGTACCAGTTATTTCCCATAAAATATCACCGACTTTGAAATGTCTGTGGCATACCTTAAAATAATGTATCACCGTGAGCGAAATTCATGCATTTACGGAGTGAATCGCCCTACACCAACAGCTCTTGTAGGTGGTATGTTTTAATGCGTATAATAATAATAATAATAATAATAATAATAATAATAATAATAATAATAATAATAATAATAAAAATTATACCGTTGAAATAATGTATTCCATGATTGTGAGCTAACATAACCTTATATCATTGAAGAGTAAATATGCCTACATATCACCAGCTGTTGCGTGTAGTTAAATACGTCATAGGCCTATGCTAATTACGATTGTGTGAGAATGTAATAATAATAGCCTAGTTACTCACCACTGAGTTATTAGTAAATCTGTACAGTAGTCTTGTCTTGGAAGTGCAGTCAGCCAAAATGTATGATGGGAAAACGGTTGTTAAGATAATTTATAGCAGTTTAGTGTTTAAGATACTGCTGCAGTATTTCTCAAGTTCCTTTGTTTTTAATTCTGCTTATACTGTACTGTATGTATTAATAATGTATACAACTTGCTTCTTATTAGGTAAGTTTATTATTGACTGTACTAGTAAATATCCAAGTATATCTCATTGAATATTTTCCTCTCATGACATCCCCTTCACCTCCCTCAAAGATAGCACTACTCTTGAGTTTTAGGAAAAATAACTTTTTTTAATTTACAGTGAATATTCTCCTATAGGCACATTTCCTCATTCACTCAAGTACTGTCGTGCCTCGTGCAAGCCGCATTCCGCTTCCGGACCTACCGAGTGAATTGACTGTGCGGTTAGGGTCGCGTAGCTGTGAACATTCATTCGATAGATAGTGGGTTCGAATCCTACCATCGCTTCGGCAGCACTGAAGATGATGGTTTTCTGTGGTTTCCCATTTTCACACCAGGCAAATGCTGGAGCTGTGCCTTAATTAAGACCACGGCCGCTACCTTCCCAATCCTTCCCTTTCCTATCCTTCCGTCGCCGAAAACCCTCGACGTATTAATGTGACGTTATCCCTCTAGGAAAAGAATGATCGTTTTATGCCTTCATTATAGTTTCAGTCACTGAATTACAGTTGGCTTTAACCATTCCATCCGTTGTATTTTCTAGCGTAAAGCCAGATGTATCAATGCAGCAATCCTGTACAGGAACAGGGACCGATATCTTTAGGTTGTCTATAACCTGCAAGTTAGGTTGTATGAAACTAAAGTATAAAGGGCTGGTGGACCATTCTGTATAAATCAATTCAAAAAGATTAGCAATTAGTTAAACAAAATTGGTTTGTAAACGAAGCAATGAACCCATTGAAAAATTATCACAGATGCAGCACATATACGATGTAGGTCCAATATACGCTTGCATTGCCCGCACGCTTCTTAAGATGGCCATACACGAGCGGTATTTCCTCAAGGTTCGGCCTGAACAGTCCAATCCTTGAGGAATTCCCCAACGTATGTAGCGGCGTCCTTGAGGCCGCGCTGGGTGCCAGAGATCCACAACTCCCGAACAAAATTCAATTCTTTTCCGCCTTGAGGCCAAGCAGGCCGGATTTTCCCAGTCTCTTGCTGCGTATATGTGTTGACGACAGTAGGCCTTGAGGATTTGTGAAGTGAAGTGATTGTCGGGAGCGTCTTATTTCGTCATGTCTCGAAAACTTTTAACAGAATTTATACAAATATACCAGAATAAACCTTGCTTGTGGCAAGTGAGTTCAAAAAATTACCATGATGAAAACTATTTGCAACACCACGTGAACAACCAACCACCACCAGTCAACATAACTGTTGTGTTGACCTGGAGTTGAACCTTGAGAAAATCCCCAAGGCCTTTTCCTTGAGGATTTCCTCTGCGAGTGTTCGGTTGAGGAAATCCCCAAGGAAATCCCGGAGGCTTTTTCCTTGAGAATTTCCTGTACGTGTATGGCTAGCTTAAGGAACATAAACTCACGCCCGCGGCTGACTTCAAGTTAGACAGCCCAAACTTGTATACGCATGCACAGAAATGGTGACCTGACATCAAAAATCAACACTGCCCCACTCCAGTACCTAAAAGGAGGGGAAGGGATGAACAGGTAGTGCTGAAGGCACAGTGTGTGTATTTCTATACATCCAATACTGTGCCCATTTCAATCACAACAGTCTTGTACCGGGCTGTCTTACTGCAGCAATGCGTTAAGCGAGGAGGTGGGGGACCGCCATGCTTTGTTTATATCGGGACACCTTTCAGTGCATGCGTGTGCCATCGAAATCTCATGTCTATACCTTTTTGGCACGTCCTCTTTGAAGTATGAATTTCCATCGATTATTTCTTACTTTTAATAATAATAATAATAATAAAAATAATAATAATAATAATAATAATGATGATGATGATATTTACCTCGCGTCCCACTACCTACTTTTACGGTTTTCGGAGACGCCTAGTTGCCGGAATTTAGTTCCGCAGGAGTTCTTTCGCGTGATAGTAAATTTACCGACATGAAGCTGACGTATTTGAGCATTTTCAAATGCCACCAGACTGAGCCAGGATCGAACCTGTCAAGTTGGAGTCAGAAGGCTAGCGCTTCAACCGTCTGAGCCACTCCGGCCAGACACGAAAAAGAAACGAAGACTGATCAGTGTATTTTAGTGGTATTTACGGTCTAGAGTACGGTAGTATAATCGTGTTAAAATATCCGACTTATCCATTAAACATACATTGAAAGAATGGAAAATAACGTTGATTATCTCCACGCTATTTTTAACATAGAACATTTATAGGTTATGGAGGCTCAAAATATTCTTAAAATAAAACACTCTAAGAGTGACCCATTTCACCTTCTTTTTAAAGTTTTAAAATGAAATATTGATTCACGAAGGAGTATTGTCATTAACTTTCTTCCTTCTTTCTTAATCTGTTTACACTCCAGGGTTGGTGTTTCCCTCGGACTCAGTGAGGGATCCCACCTCTACCGCCTTAAGGGCAGTATCCTGGAGGGTGAGACATAGGGTCGGGGATAAACTGGGGAGGAGGACCAGTGCCCAGGCTGCCTCACCTGCTGTGCTGAACAAGGGTCCTGTGGGGGAGCGGGAAGATCGGAAGGAATGGGCAAGGAACGAGGAAGGAAGCGGCCGTGGCTTTAAGTTAGGTACCATCCCGGCATTTGCCTTTCAGGAGAAGTGGGAAAGCACGGAAAACCACTTCGAGAATGGCTGCGATGGGAATCGAACGCCCCTCTACTCCCGAGGCTGAGTGGACCCCGTTCCAGCCCTCGTACCACTTTTCAAATTTCGTGACAGAGCCGGGAATCGAACCCGGGCCTCCGGGGGTGGCAGCTAATCACACTAACCAGTACACTACAGTGGCGGACATTGTTATTAACACAGTCATAAATGAAGTAATGAAAGATTCAAGAGGTGGCTCTACAACTTGCGAACTTCAAGTTCTGAAACACTAATGATATGGGCGCGGGCTGAGGCGTAAGCAACGGCTCGGGTTAGTAATTATTATCAGTGACATAATTTTTACTAGTGAGATTAATATAATGCTGAATGAATATGTGTATTACTGATCTGTTCTTGTTTATTCGAATATTTTATTCTATTCGTACCGGGCGAGTTGGCCGTGCGCGTAGAGGCGCACGGCTGTGAGCTTGCATCCGGGAGATAGTAGGTTCGAATCCCACTATCGGCAGCCCTGAAAATGGTTTTCCGTGGTTTCCCATTTTCACACCAGGCAAATGCTGGGGCTGTACCTTAATTAAGGCCACGGCCGCTTCCTTCCAACTCCTAAGCCTTTCCTATCCCATCGTCGCCATAAGACCTATCTGTGTCGGCGCGACGTAAAGCCCCTAGCAAAAAAAAAAAATTCTATTCGTGCTACGAACACAATCCATTCATGCAGTCATTCAACTCATTCATTCATTTACGAAATTCTCTCCCAAGTTGGTAGTTATCCGCGAATGCCAGAGAGGATTTTTACTCATTTATTTATGTTATTTTTTCTAGAGGAACTCAGTCCATTTATCCATCCATTCATTCATGCGTTCATTCATTAATACAAAATGGAATGTTCTCTCCTTAACTGCCGGGTTCCACAGCGGTAGGCTGAGCGCATTCATTCATTCATTCATTCATTCATTCATTCATTCATTCATTCATTCATTTACTCATTCATTCTATTACTCATTCAATCACTCATTCATTAACGTATACTCTCTCCCCCCGTTGGTATAGACAAGGAAGAGGGAAGGAAGTGGCCGTGGCCTTAAGTTAGGTACCATTCCGACATTTGCCTGGAGAAGGTGTTGGAAATCACGTAAAACCAATTCGAGGATGGCTGAGTTGGGAATCGAACCCCTCTCTATTCAGTTGACCTCCCGAGGCTGAATGAATCCCGTTCCAGCCCTCGTGCCACTTTTCAAATTTCTTGGCAGAGCCGGCAATCGAACTCGGGCCTCCGGGGGTGGCAGCTAATCACACTAACCACTATACCTCAGAGGCGGACTAAACATGCCATGACGACACGCAGTGCGTTTTCCTTCGTTTTAAGCAGATCAGGAGTGTGTGAGACTCTAATTGAAGCTTATAGCTCGGGTGTTTGCGGCTGCGTACTCTCTACAGCACATGCCTGGGGTGTTTGAACGTGTACGATAGACAACGGCACGTCGGTGCTGAGCATATACCGAAATTGAAGATTCTCTTTTGAACAATTTAAAAAAAAAAATAAGTTGACATGTAAAATTATCTTCTCAGTCCGACTCCATGGCTGAATGGTATGCGTACTGCCTTCGGTTCAAAGGGTCCCGGGTTCGATTCCTGAATGGGTCAGGGATTTTAAGGGGAGTATAAAAGGTGGTATTGGTAAAATTTATTGACTTTATGGATAATTATTATTTGGAGTTTCCTCTTTAACTTGATGTATGTTTCATTGATTTTGGATCACTACAAGTATTTATACATTTTTAAAATATGTGGTACTGCACAAGCCATCTCCCCAGATTTCGTGAGCAGTTGTTCAGTTAGGACAAGATATCTCGGAACTATTTTCTCTAGAAGGCGGTAATTTATGTTGATTTATAGTAAACCTCCTGTTTTGCAAGTTGGCTACATTGGTTGCTGTGATATGACTTCATGTCTGGTGTTTATGTGGTAAGAATCATGGTAGCATCCATGTCTTTTAAGTGGCATTACACTTTCAAGTGTGATTTCTAAAGAACTACTTTTTTGCCAATGTTTCCGATTTTCTCAGAAACTAATTAATTAATGTAGAACTCTGGCATTTGCGCCACTCATTTACAGAGTTTAGTGTGATTAGCTGCCACCCCCCGAGGCCCGGGTTCGATTCCCGGCTCTGCCACGAAATTTGAGAAGTGGTACGAGGACTGGAACGGGGTCCACTCAGCCTCGGGAGGTCAACCGAGTAGAGATGGGTTCGATTCTTACCTCAGCCATCCTGGAAGTGGTTTTCCGTGGTTTCCCACCTCTCCTCCGGGAAAATGCCGGGATGGTACCTAACTTAAGGCCACGGCCGCTTCCTTCCCTCTTCCTTGTCCATCCCTTCCACTCTTCGCATCCCCCCACAAGGCCCCTGTTCAGCATAGCAGGTGAAGCAGACTGGGCGATATACTGGTCCTCCTCCCCAGTTGTATCCTGGACCCAGTGTTTCACGCTCCATGACACTCCCTTTGAGGCGGTAGAGATGGGATCCCTCGCTGAGTCCGAGGGAAACACCAACCCTGGAGGGTAAACAGATTAAGAAAGAAAGATTAACAGAGTTATTGTTTATATATGGATCTACAGTCTGACCACACATAGTTTGATCAAAAATTCTTCTTAAAAATAAATAAATTGAAGAATTAAGAACGTTTTTTAAAAATCCATATCTTGATTTCTAATAAATGCAGAGCCAAGAAATTCCACAGAACCCGGGATGTAAATCTGTTAAATTTATCATTAGCAGGATAGGCCTTTGATGCTCCCCTTAATCGCCTCTGATTAATTCTTCTTGCTCTGGGACTGAGAATTTATGTCTCTCGAACACCCTCCTCCTCATATTCAGACAATACACTCACTACCAATCAGCACAGAAACACGCAATAGTGATTACATACCTTCTATATACAGTTGGCGTCAGGAAGGGCATCCGGCCATAAAACAGGACCAAATCCACACGTGCGACAGAGTTCGCGCCAGCGACCCCGCAGGTGTGGGAAAAGCGGTAGTATATGAAAAAGAAGATTTTATTCTTAACCATTTTACAATGTACGGTAAACAGAGAAGATACAGATAAGTTCGTGATAAACCTTAGAATAAGTATCACGAACTTCCCAATTACAGACTAATCTCTGTCTACTTGCATTGGTCTTCATCGTGCTCTAGCGTACACACGATACTTATTCAAAAATTTAACACGAACTTACCTGTAACACGAACACACCTCCCTTTGCTCTACTTCAACGATTGATTCCCGATATATCGTTACTTAATAAAATATGTCTGTTTTTGTCTCTCCTATCAACCCTAGAAGTTTGGTATGGATTTTCGATACACCTGGCATAAAGAAAGTTTGAAAAATGCAAGTTTTTGGGCGCCTCTTTTCTTAATGGAACTGCTATTTCTTAGAGCATTATTCCATGTGCTCTCTTTTAGTAACATATTTCACTTAAGTTAAGTCAACATTTAGGGGAGGTATGAGTGTCAGGGAAATGAATAAAAACGAAAACATTTTGAACGTATTTTATTTAACATAAGCAGACGAAACCACGAAGTGGAACAGGTACAAAACAGTTCATGGGGAGTACAATGACTTTGTACTAAAATCATTAGTTAACATCAATATAGTGCGTAAATAAATAAACAAATAAATATGTAAATAAACCGATGACTAACCAAACTAACTAATTAACTAATAATAAATCAATAAATAATTCAACTTCGACGTCCATTTGATAATGATCTTAAGAATTAGCAGAGAATGCTAACGAGTTCACTATAGCTTTCATATGGTAAACAAGGTGATGATCAGGACCGGGAGTTTGATGACCTAAAACTGTTTAAAAAGATTTATAAAATGACGACAAAAATCCAGTAAAATGATCCGAAAACTTTTGAAAATGACAAATTTTAAATGAAAATTTACAACCAATTTATTAATCGAGTTGTTAAAGCCTATATTTTTGTTATAGGCATTATAATAAGCTCTTGTGCTTCTACCGTGTCAAGGAAACAAGATTAAATTCTTTACGTTTCGCAGATAACTTTTCTCCGCGCCTTCAGAAGAAAATCTCGTCTGTTCACGAGGAGGACGTCTCCAATAATTGGCGATGTCTCTTCTGGAATGTGGACATTTTCAAGAATTGGCGAACAAAGTTCTTTTAGTCCCAAGATTGACAAAACCTTGTGAATATTCTCAAGTCTACGTATTCAACGTCATTGAAAGTTGCAATAATATCCTATACCACGCGCGTAAATGCTTCAAAATCCTCAAACATGTAAGAGAATGATTCAAACATTAAAAAACAGTCTAATAAATTCCATAAATTAACCAAATAATGAAGTATAATTTTGAATATAAAATTGCAAAAAATTACAAAATATGACCTAATAAATTAGCATTACTACAATGTGAGAACGATGATCAGGATTTCTGTACAAGTTAGTAATGTCTGTTGTGAACCAATTAAAAGATGGCATGTCATCGAAATCCTAGCCCTGGTGATGTTAATTCACAGAGGTTTGCAGACTGAACGCTGAAAAGTATAAAAGTTAACAACTAAGACGTATGAACATATTATAGTTCACATTAGATATCATATAGTAGAGATCTAGAGTGGCAGCTCTTTGTACAAGGTGCATATAGTATAAAAGAGGGAAGGGAAAATGGGTGAGGTACAAGATATGTTCAAGAAGCGGTCACTGTACGTGGTTCTATTTCCAATTATTAATTTGCTAACCGGCAACAAAATGCGTTTCCGAGTTTCGGTGGTTTTCTTCGCGCCACGTTCTTATCTTTCCGAGAATTTCGATACGGCCGACATTAAGCAGCAGAGAATCAGCACTACTTATATGTTGCTCCAGCTTCAATAAAACTTCCCAGCAGGCAACTAAAATGGGCCCCAGGGGCTCTTAACTTGGAGCGAGGATTAACAACCAGGGGGCACTTAGCTGACAAGGGAACTATCGATAAGGTCATACCGAGCCCGATTATGCAATTTCGCTGAGAGGATAAGGAGACCATAAAGTAGCTGTGTACAAACATTTAGCTGCAGTTTCGAACTGGAAGGTGTCGAAATCTTGATTCAAAATCCGTGTGATAAAAACGCTGCTATTGGACAATCCTTGCATCCTGCTGGCGCATCGCACAGTGAAGTGGAGTTGCAGTTGAGCTGGAGAGGGATAGAACGAACTGGCAGGTTACCGCGTGACAAGGTAACTTTAATGTTAGGGAACGAATGTGAAACATAAATGAGGTGTGTTAATCGCATGATAAAAACACACATATTTTTGACACTACGCACAACGAATATGCACTTTAAGGCCACGTTGTTCTTCACAGTTATCCTTACTGTTTACAGGCACTTTGAACGCGAGAAGTTTCTCCGTTGTGTAATTGGATGTATACCATGGAATTTTAATCATGTCCTTGACTCGGAGATAATGCTGGCACCCATGGGATGATTTTCAATTAGTTCGATCACATGTCGACCCATCTGCCTTTCTTCCGAATTTATTTTACGGGAAGAACGGAAACCTTTTCTCGCAAACAACGCAATGTATACTCTAGAAAATTAGCTGGATTCATGATTGCTCTCTCAAACGAACTGCCTGGCACAGAAAGCAAAAGGTAACGTGCTCACCTCAGTGGTCACCAGGGCTGTCCAACCATACGCTAGCGCGTGCCATCTTATTAGACATTTCCGTGTCGATTTCAGGATCTTACAGCTTGAAATGGCACTAAATTTTAGTACATTGCTTCCTTATGGTCCTATCATCCCGTTAGCAAAATGTCATTGTCGGTTTCGATATGGCCATATTGATAGTTCCCTTGTGAGTCCAGGGACTGCTTCCACTTACTTGTGCCAAATTTGTCACTTTCATCTATCCTATCCGACCTCCCTTGGTCAACTCTTGTTCTTTTCCGACTCCGACGGTATTAGGTATCGAGACCTAGGGAGTCTTTCATTTTCACGCCATTCGTGGCCCTTCCTTTGCTTTTACCGATAACTTCAAAGTGTCAGACCTCTCCCACTTTCCCTCCGATCACTGTTAATGGATGTTGGTTACCTAGTTGTACTTCCTCTTGAAATAATCGTCACCGTCGCCTCAGTAAAACTGCTGCTGAAACTCGTCGAATGTAAAAGGGATTTTTTTTTGTGATGAAGCTTTAAGCTTTAAGAACATTTGAGTGATTTAAGCGTTTTAAAGATGGCCAGGAAACTGTGGAAGGTGACAAACATTCGGCTCGTCCATCATCATGTGCAACTCCCCAGATGAACGCAAAAGTGCAAGAAGTTATCAGAGGAAACAGAAGACTAATCATTTATGACACGTTGAGCAACGGGGACTGGTTACTGCATCATGACAATGCGCCAGCGCACACCTCACTCCTTGTGGGGGCGTTCCTAACATAAACATGGCGACCATTCCGCAACCCTCCTACTCGCCCGATTTCGCCCCCTGCAACTTTTGCCTGTTTCCTAAAATGAAACTCCGATTGAAAAGTAGGGGGTGAGGCGTTTTGACTCCACCGAAGATATCCAAGTAGAATCTCAGGAGGTGCCGAGCACACTGAATCCGGAAGACTCCCGTGAGTGCATCGAAAAATGAAAAAAATGCTGAAATAGCCGTATTCAAATCCAAAATAACTATTTTAAAGGTGATGGTGAAAATTAGGTATTAACGTAAGTATTAATTAAAGTTTTTACGAGCGAATTCTCGGAAATTCTGGGTAGCACCTCATACAAAACCATTTCCGACCACTGTAGTAGCTCAAGGGGAACAAGGAGTTTCTCTTACTATCCACGTTATCCACAATAGGGTCTACTTTCCGTCGATCACTCCTTCGTGGTCTTAGTGTATTTGAGATAGCATTTCAGTATAATAATAATAATAATAATAATAATAATAATAATAATAATAATAATAATAATAATAATAATAGCATCATTTTGAGAAAATTTCTAAAACACAAATAAGTTGGTTCATCCAAGTGAAAAAAAAGATTTAAGAGAAATGAAAATTACGAAAGCAGAAATTCTAGATAGACTTACACTTCGCAATAGCATTAGAAAGTTCGCGGAGTTCTTAGGAAGACAGAAAGCGTTCAAGTGTCTGGACGGATGAAAGGAGAAAAGAACACAGCGAATAGTTGAAGAAGTACTTACTGGAATGACCAAAAATCAAGCAAGTATACAAAAATATGAGGAAGTTATTTTATGTGGTGCATAGATGGCCGAAATTGAAGATATAATAATAATAATAATAATAATAATAATAATAATAATAATAATAATAATAATAAAGTGTGAGATACTTTCAATAACTGTTCTTGTCTCGAAAGTCAGTTGCTGAATAAAACCAGATGAAAATACTCGAAGGAGATAAATTATTTACCCTGTAAACTGTAATGAAGTCGTAAGCATCCCTTGTAAAATAAATATTATTTAATGAAAATGATTTATCCTTAGTAATGATAACTTATGCTAGAGGGACGGATACATTTTATAAGCACGCATAAAAACTTGAAAAGGAACGGACACAAACGTTTATGGGAATCGTTTGCAAAACTGGGGCAAAAAAGATCTATGACTCAAATTGTAACTGAATGTAATCTTCTTGCCTGCGATCAGAATTTAACTTGTAAAATAAATGTATGAATGTCTCCTTTGTACCACATTATTATTAATTAATTGATTAATTAATACAATCTATAGTCTCTCCGCTACCATGTGCAGGAATTTTGATTTGGCATCATTTAAGCTACTTGCTTGTCAGGTCAGACGGAAACGCATATTCATACAGAATTTTCTGTTTTTTGTTCCGTCTCCAATCCGCTGGGGACGTGGGTTCCACATATTACGATTCACTCTGTATAGTAAACGAATCTCTTTTAGTTGGGATAATAAACCTCTTGAAATGGCAATGATCATTATAACTCTTACTTTTAGTATGTTATGCGCTATGAGTTTACATTCTGTTTAGAATCCATCCCTCTTTTGACAGTTCATTTGAGCTTAACTTGTAAAATAAATGTATGGAATTAATTCAACTTAGCTAATACACAATGCGTCTTAAATGAATAAGAAAAATCAGATAGCAGGCACATGTTTCGGCCCCATTGCGCTTCTCCAGCCTTAAAATTAAATTTAATAAAACACTCTAAAACATAACACTAGAACTCCTGTTTTAAAGTTCTCCCTCCAACAATTTTCTCTCCCCCACCCCCATACCTCCCTTCCCACAGTTAAAAGCTGACCTACTTGGCAGTATTAGTTCATGTTTTGCTACGATTTCTTTTATTTTACATTTTTTCAATACGCAATATGAAGTGAGTCACATTTATTTCATTTTAAATTTACTCTTCCTCTTTCGTTTTGTTATTCTGCACATTTTCTTTCCTTTTCTTTGTTTTCCTTTCTCATTATATATAATTTTTCTATAGAGAAACTCACCACCGGTTCTTTAAATATCAAGCTTTTTGTTTTCCATGTTGACAGCATATTTCATTTTTCATTTTTTTAAATTGTAACATTTTAAAAGATTTTCTACACGACGTTTTTTAATGTATCTTACAAACCATCTATAACCATTGTTCACACATGTTAAGTCATTTCTTACATCAAGACTTCAATAACGAGTGCCTTCATATGTTCCTCGATGTGGTGTTTTTGGTTGTTTTAAAGATATGACAATATTATTTTTTCATACGACTTTAAGTGTTATGTTTTAGAGCGTTTTATTAACTGTACATTTTATCTTTAAGGATGACAAAGGCCCCATGGGACAAAAACATGTACCTGCTATGTGATTTTTCTTAACGTTTCCTTTAAGCAACCTGTTTTACGTCGCACCTACACAGATAGGTCTTATGGCGACGAAAGGCCTAGGAGTGGGAAAGAAGCGGCCGTGGCCTTAATTAAGCAACAGATCCACCATTTCCCTAGTGTGAAAATGGGAAACCACGGAAAACCATCTTCAGGGCTGACGACACTGGAGTTCGAACTCACTATCGCCCGGATGCAAGCATTCCTTTATGACACACTTGTGTATTGACTAAGGTGGGCTAATTATATACTTGTCTTCTACTATACAGTCAATATGACACAACCGAAATATAAGATTCTTAACTTTAAAGTGTCATGGTTGTTGTTTCGTCCTGCATAGTTGAATTTTCCTCTGTTTCAGCGTCGCCTTCGTCTGGTGGTTTGTTTGTTACCACTTCTTCTTTGTCGATGGTGGACGAAAGGATCATCTCCGCAATACTTTCCGGTTTTAGATTTATGTTGGGTGGAAGGTTCCCTAATCCATACTTGTCTTCCTCCGTGCTTGTCTCTGGAGAATCCTCTGGTTGTTTAGCGACTAGTGTGTTTCCAGCGCCCGTGTCCCCGGTTGTCTTGAAGTCATACTCTTCCTCTGGCAGTAATCCATCTACTGGAGGGAAGTAAGGGATCTCGTTCGGTCTCAGCGGAGGAACATGTGTAGCGAGCCTCACAAAGAACTGATCATTACGTATATTCTCTGGAGAGATCTCATTCAGGATGTACACTCGTAGTGGATCTGGGTGTTCGATCTGGACAGTACTGATAGGAGCAGAACCTGTGGAGAATAATAATAATAATAATAATAATAATAATATCAATCAATCAATCAATCAATCAATCAATCAATCACCACTGATCTTCATTTAAGGCAGTCGTTCAGTGGCAGATTCCCTATCAGTTGTTTACCTACTCCTTTCTAAAAATATTCCAGTGAAGTTGGAAACAAATTGAACATCTCCCTTGGTAAGTTATTTCAATCCTTAACTCCTCTTCCTATAAACGAATATTTTCCCCGATTTGTCCCCTTAAATGACAATTTTATCTTCATATTTTGATCGTTTCTACTTTTAAAAACACCATCAAGCTTAACCGTCTACTAATGTCATTCCACGCCGTCTCTCCACTGACAGTTCGGAGCATACCGCTTAGTCGAGCAGTTCGTCTCCTTTCTCCCAAGTTTTCCCAACCCACAGTTTGCAACATTTTCGTAACGCAACTCTTTTGTCGGAAATCACGCAAAACAAATCGTGCTACATTTTTTAGAGGGTCTCATACACATGAACCATACTCAATTGTGGTCATCCCAGAGATACTCCCTCTTCTTTACATCCTTATAAAATCCCTCAATACCCTCATAATCATATGAAAATGTCTGTAATCTTTATTTACAATCCCCTTTATGTGATTTCCCCAATGAAGATCATTCCTTATATTTACTCCTAGGTTCTTACAGTGATCCCCATCAGGAACATTCATCCCATCAACACTAATTAAAACTGAGAGTACTATACCTCTTGATGAAACTCACAACCTGACTTTTCACCTCGTTTACCATCACATCATAGCCCGCTGTCCATCCCACAATATTGTCGACGTGTCTATGCAGTCGCTCACAATCCTGTAAATTAATTACCATATTACTCTATACAGTGAGACCTCCGTGGCTCAGGCGGCAGCGCGCCCGCCTCGCACCGCTGGATACCGTGGTTCAAATCCCGGTCACTCCATGTGAGATTTGCGCTGGACAAAGCGGAGGTGGAACAGGTTTTTCTCCGAGTACTCCGGTTTTCCCTGTCATCTTTCATTCCAGAAACACTCTCCATTAACATTTAATTTCATCTGTCAGTCATTTATCATCGCCCCAGAGGAGTGTGACAGGTTTCGGCAACCGGCACATTTCCTATCTTCGCTGCTAGATGGGGCCTCCTTCATTCATTCCATTCCTGGCCAGTCAAATGACTGGAAACAGGCTGTGGTGGATTTTCATTTTTCACAGTATAACATCATCCACAAATAACTTTATTCTAATTCCAGTCCTTTACTTATAGACCTCTCATTTATCAATAAGAAAACATAAAGATCCAATATTATAGCCTTGAGGAACTGCCCTCTTAATGGTAACAGAATCAGATAACGCTTCACATACTCTAATCCCCTACGTTTTATTTTCTACGAACGTAGCCAGCCGCTCAGTCACTCTTTTATCTACTTGTTCAATTTTCTTCATTTATGTCAGTAGTCTCCCATGATCTATCCTATCTAAATCCTTGGATAGGTCAATAGCGATAAAGTGCATTTGACTTCCTGAATCTAGTATTCGGGAGATAGTAGGTTCGAACCCCACTGTCGGCAGCCCTGAAAATGTTTTTCCGTGGTTTCCCATTTTCACACCAGGCAAATGCTGGGGCTGTACCTTAATTAAGGCCACGGCCGCTTCCTTCCCACTCCTAGCCTTTCCCTGCCCCATCGTCGGCATAAGACCTATCTGTGTCGGTGCGACGTAAAGCAAAAAGCAACTAGAAAAAAAGAACTTCCTGAATCTAAAATATCAGGGGGTGAAGAAGGACCTGGAAGAAATGGGAATGCAAGGAACGGAAATCAGCAACAGCGATTCTTACAAGTCGAGGATGATGGAAAACCACGGAAAACCATCTTCAGGGCTGCCGATAGTGGGATTCGAACCCACTATCTCCCAGATGCAAGCTCACAGCCGCGCGCCCCTAACCGCACGGCCTACTCGCTACAGAAGAAAGGAGGAGATTGCAGAGTGAAAGGGTGAAGGAGTACTGGACGAGGATTAAAGCCCAGAGACTGATGAAGCAGAATTCGAATTAACGTGCTCCATAGTCAGCCAAAACGAAATAATAATAATAAGAAGAAGAATTAACGTGAAGTGCCTAGCTTTTGCTGATGATCTAGCTAACTTTACCAAGACTAGTGAAGAAACCAGGTATGGCATAGAGAAGTTACATGAGATAGCATCAAAGACAAGCCTCCAAATATCGTATGAGAAGACTCATATCATGGTTAATGGATACCAGAATATCCAAAGATTCCCATTATAGACAAATTATGGAATAATCACACAGGTCCCTTCCTTCAAATATCTAGGAGAAAGCATTGTACCATCCGGATTGGACAGGAAAGCTAATTTAGAAAGAGCCACCAAACTCCTGAAAGCATACCGAATAACGTGGAACTACTAGAATAAAAGAGTTATGTCACGAAATGCAAAACTTTGGCATTACAAAACTGTTGTTCTTCCGGAAGCCTTGTATGCCTCAAAAACCACATCCCTAGGAGGCCACTCTAAAATTGATTACATTGAAAAACAAGAACGAAAAATTCTTAGGAAAATATATGGCCCCGTTCGTGTAAATGGTATATGGATCAAAATGAAAACTGTAGATTTGTACAAAGCAATTGACAAGTTCACCGATACCGTACGCAGGAGACGATTGAAATTCTATGGCCACATCTGTAGAATGGATGACACTAGATATGAAAAAACAAACTGCTTGGTATAATTAATTCAAAGAAGGTCAAAACTATCTGGTTAGAGGAAATAAAGCAGGACTTAAAAGAAATTAACATCACAGAAGATATCATCAGGGATCGCAAGGCTTTTGGGAATCTGGTTGCAAAGCACACGTTCACGGAAAAGGCTAAAAGAACCACAGGGAAACAATGGACGGAAGAACGCAAGAAACAGCATAGCGAGTTCATGAAGAGATTCTGGGAGAAGAAGAAAGGAAAACCATCATCAAGCTAAGAAGTTCCAACGCGCTCTGTAAACGGGCATAACGAAGAAAGAAGAAATAATAATAATAATAATAATAATAATAATAATAATAATAATAATAATAATAATAATAATATCGGTAATAATAATAATGAAATAATGAAAGAATACTGGAAGAAAAGGAAAGAACAACTAGGGAGGAAGAATTGAAATTGTAATGAGGTCCTTAGAAGGCCGGAACGCAAGAATAATAATAATAATAATAATAATAATAATAATAATAATAATAATAATAATAATTACGTAAAGCCTACACAGTCACCTGGAATATCTACAATAAGAAATCCCTTTCCATCCAAGCCAAGCTGCGTCACTACCATACAGTAGCTCTTCCTGAAGCACTCTACGCGATTGAAACATCAACACTGACCATCAATATCAATGGCATCGAGAAAATGGAACGGCAAATACTTAGGAAAATATTTGGACCAAAGTTCCAAGATGGAATATGGATGCGAAAAAGCTCGGAAGAACTCTACTCGCTGACCGAAAAATTCACTTCAATCGCCCGGAAAAGACGTATGCAATTCTACGGACATCTAGCACGAATGGACGACTCGCGACTGACCAAGAAAATCTTCCTCATTATCAGCGGAACCCGACAAAATAAAGTACGGTGGCTTGCTGACACCCAAAAAGATCTCGCAGAAGTCGGCGTTGACCCACTGACAACTACACGGGCTATATTTAGACACAAAACTAACTTGCACAGCTTTGAAGCCAGACAATGTACAAGAAACTTGAAACTCCAGGAGGCATGGACTCAAGAAAGACGACAGACTCACAGTGCGAGGATGAAGAAGTTTTGGGAGGACAAGAGAAACAAGAAGAAGAATGCTAACTAATGGTTCTACGTGCTCCTTAGAGGGCCTAACGCACATATATATATATATATATATATATATATATATATATAATAATAATAATAATAATAATAATAATAATCTCTCGTTTTCTACCGCTTTTCCCACACCTGTGGAGTCGCGGGTGCGAACTGAGTCACACATGTGGATTTGGCCCTGTTTTACGTCCAGATGGCCTCCCTGAGGACAACCCTATATGGAGGAATGTAGTCACTATTGCGTGTTTCTGTGGTGGTTGGTAGTGTGGTGTGTTGCCTGAATATGAAGAGGAAAGTAGGCTATTGGAACATACACAAACACCCAGTCCCAGAGCCTTAAGAATTAATCAGAAGTGATTCAAATCGCCGTCCCGGCCAGGAATCGAACCCGGGACCATCTTAACCGAAGGGTATTACGCTGACCATTCAGCCAACTAGTCGGACAATAATAATAATAATAATAATAAGAAGATGACGAACATAATATCGATAAAACTCTCTCGACATCAAACTACAGATGGTGCAAAAGCCGTGTATTAATTATGTTAGGTCATAATGAGCAGCCCACGTACTTCGTCCGTGGATGCCTCAGACTCTCAGGACTGACAACGAGCACCGAACGAGAGAAAGAGTTGGAAGGAGAGTGAGCTGTATGGAAGGCATATTTTAATAATAATAATGTTATTTGCTTTACGTCCCACTAACTACTTTACGGTCTTCGGAGACACCGAGGTGCCGGAATTTAGTCCCGCAGGAGTTCTTTTACGTGCCAGTAAATTTACCGACACGAGGCTGTCGTATTTGAGCACCTTCAAATACCACCGGACTGAGCCAGGATCGAACCTACCAAGTTGGGGTTAGAAGGCCAGCGCCTTAACCGTCTGAGCCACTCAGCCCGGCGAAGGCTGAAAGAGTTCAAGAATTACAAAATGTCAGCTTTTATAAAGTAATACAGTACAACAAAATGTATTTAGAACGACGTCTGACATATCTTTAATTTCACCAACTTACATTTACATTTACAACTGATCTGCATTTAGGTTTCCCACGCAGGTGGCAGATACCCTATCAGTTGTTTATCTAGTCATTTATTAAATATCATTGTGATCATTGTGTTAGTTGTTTTTAGATCTTTATAACTTAATTTTTGCACTGTTTTGCTAACTGGCTAATGATGACACTTCAAATGTGTTGAAACCGGTCCCAAATGAACAGGTTTTAACTTCTATTTGGTTCAACTTAACATCGGAGTATTGAAAGGTGGATCCTTCCTTCTATTTAATATTGTATATTTCAAAGAAGTTGGAAATTTATCAAACATCTCCCTTGGTAAATTATTGAAATCCCTAATTCGTACAGTTCCTAAGCAACCTGCCTACGATGAACTCGGTTGGCTAAAACTCGAGCAGCGTCGTAATCTTCATGCTGTATGTCTTCTTCATCGAATACTCTCCTCATTCTCACCTCCCTACTTGTGCAGTCAATTTCACCACCTTTCATCCAGTCACGGTTTCAGAACACGTTCAAAATCTGATACATTATCTATTCCACCTCACCGCACCACACGATACACAAACTCATTTGTTATTTCTTCGGCACGACAATGTAATATACTACCCGTCTCTGTCAGAGGATCCTCACCTGATAGTTTTAGGCAACTTTGTCACCAATACCTACTAAGTAATAGATGAAGTCCTAAATTGTTATTCGTATGTTATAGAAATATTGTCGATTTAGCCCTCCTCAAATTATAGACTTTATATAATCACACTGTTGTTATTATTAAGGTTAATAGAAATTAGCTAATCATGTCATAATTGTGTAAATAATCGTCTTCATCATCATTTTCCTTTTTCCCCTATTTTTTATAATATTGTATTGTTTAATAGTTGCAAGATATTTCAATTGTAAGTCTATTTACTTTAATTTTGCACATATAAATACTGCATTTTCTGGTTAGATGGAAGAGAGGGCCTAATAGCCTCAATCTTGCCAGACAAAATAAATTCATTGTATTGTATTGTATTGTATTGTATTGTATTGTATTGTATTGTATTGTAAAGAAAACAGCGGCAGCCTCCATTGGTATTAGCCAAATCTCCTCTCAGTTTTAATATTACTGTGCTGATGGGGTTAATATAAGGAAAGATCTTCTTTGAGGTAATCACATTAACGAGGTTATAAATAAAGGTAACAGATCTGTTCATGAGGGTATTAGGAATTGTAGTAAGGATGTACAAGAGTGAGCGTATAAGTTACTGTAAGAACCCAATTAGAGTATGGTTCTAATGTATAGGACAACGAGCACCGATTACGAAGATTACTTGATACGACAACTGTAAGAGATCCGAAGAAAAGCAGCACGATTTGTTCTGGGTGATTACCGACAAAGGGTCCGGCTCCATGGCTAAATGGTTAACGTGGTGGCCTTTGGTCACAGGGGTCCCGGGTTCGATTCCCGGCAGGGTCGGGAATTTTAACCTTAATTGGTTAATTTCTCTGGCACAGGGACTGGGTGTGTGTGTCGTGTTCATCATCATTTCATCCTCCTCACGACGCGCAGGTCGCCTACCGGCGTCAAATCAAAAGACCTGCACCTGGCGAGCCGAACATGCCCTCGGACACTCCTGGAACTAAAAGCCATACGCAATTTCAATTTCAATTTCCGACAAAGGATGTAGAGTTATGAATGTTGCAATTGTCGGGCTGGGAAGACTTGAAAGTAAGAGACGACCTGCTCGATTAAGATTTTTAAAAACGTAGGGAAAGAGATAAATTGGAATTCAAGCGGACAAATTGGGGCAAATATTCGTTTATGGGAAGAGGTATTAGGGACTGGAATAATTTACCTAGGGAGATGCTCTATATATTCCGATCCTCTTTGAAATCGTTTAAGAAAAGCCTTGGATATTGATAAAGTATCTACGACCTGGGGAACGGTTCTAAATGCAAGTCAGCGGTGACTGATTAACTGACATCACCAAAATAATTCTATGAACTTTTAAGGTTAGTGAAGACATTAAGAGAGCGAGAGAATACTAAATTTTGTCATTCTGAAAAAAGACTTGCAGTATGTCTCAGGTAAACTAGTTCATTTTCAGTATGATAACATTATGGTAAATGTATACGTGACTATCTTTATATATAAAATAAGAGTTTTGACTGTACATTGCTCAGAATTTTAAAAGGATGGTATTTCTGTATCAGTCGTGTCCAGAGAAAAAAGGAAATGCACTTTTTACTTTTCCGTAATGTCTGTCTGTCTGTCTGTCTGTCTGTCTGTCTGTCTGTCTGTCTGTCTGTCTGTCTGTCTGTCTGTCTGTCTGTCTGTCTGTACACGCATCGCGAGAAAACGGCTGAAGAGAATTTAATGAAAATCGGTATGCAAAGTCGGGGAATAAGTCGCTACAATCTAGGCTGTAAATGATTTTATTCCCGCTGACCTAAATGGTAGTTTAGGGAAGGCATAAAATATAATTCTCAAATATTGATGTTATTAATGGTTGTAGCTTAACGAGAATCGGTAAGGGAAGTCGGGAAATAAGTCGCTACAATCTAGGCCATAAATAATTATATTCACGCTGAGAAAAATGATAGTTTAGGGGAAGCCCTAAAATAGGATTCTCAAATATTTATGTTATTAGTGGTCCTATCTTAATGAAAATCGGTATGCAAAGTCGGTTCAACGTTGGTTATTATTATCGGTACCAGTAAAAACCTATATTCCCTCAAGCAACGGGGCATCTCTCCAATAATTTTAAACAATAAAATCATACCCTAGTCTACTTCAGTGACTAACTTATGAATTATTATGACTGAGACCCTAAATTGGACTCAACAGGTGATAAGCACATGTAATAAAGTACACAAATGCTTATATCCTCTGAAGCGATTCTGTAATCCTTTCTCGGTTCGACTTAAAGTGCAACTAATTCACTTTCTTATACTACCTATACTTGACTATTGTGACACTGTGTTGACTGGACCGGAGCCTGAATAGCTGCGTAAGATATATATTTAATCTGCGATATGGTGTTTATATATCACCATATTATAATGAACTGTTGTGGCTTCGAGTGCACCAGCGCCGTGAATTTCACATGTTATCACTACTGCACAAAATACTTTCCACTAATACTCCCAACTATCTTTCTTCACCTTTTTCTTACCTCTCGTCATATCATGACCACAATACGAGATCACCATACCTATAAACCGTACTGCTGCTTACAACCGCTCCTTCATAATCTCTGCGTCCAGGCATGGCCAACTTTACACATGGTCGTCCATGGTCCAGGGCATGGAATTTGCTACCTGCGAACATTAGGGACAATCTCTCTCATCGCAAGTTTAAAGTGGCGTGCCGCGAGTATTTCTTGAGTAGATCCTGCTGACTTGCTGGATAATTGTTGAAAGAATGAATGGGATGAATGAACGGATTATTGCAGTTACATCACTTAAGTGTATTTTACTTTGTGTATTTTAAAACTAAGTATTATTTTATTGTCATTTTTAATATAATTACTCTTGTATTTGCTATTAATATTATTTGTGTTATTTGTATTTGTAAGTACTGTATAAGTTATGTACATGTATATTTTTCTAGTGGTTAAGTGTAAGAGAGGGCCTTGAGCCCTAACTTCGCCACCAATAAAGGCATTATCTATCTATCTATCTATCTATCTATCTATCTATCTATCTATCTATCTATCTATCTATCTATCTATCTATCAAAGTCGGGGAATAAGTCGCTATAATCTAGGTCATAAATAATTGTATTCAATCTGAGTGAAATGGTAGTTTAGGGGAAGGCCTAACAGTTAATTCCCAAATAATTATGTTATTAGTGGTCGTATCGATAAATACTACATAACTAAAGTTATATGGTATTAAATTTTCGATCATTTGTCCGGCTCCACGGCTAAATGGTTAGCGTGCTGTCCTTTGGTCATAGGGGTCCCGGGTTCGATTCCCGGCAGGGTATGGAATTGTAACCAGCATTGGTTAATTTCGCTGGCACGGGGACTGGGTGTCTGTGTCGTCTTCATCATCATTTCATCCTCATCACAACGCACAGGTCGCCTACGAGTGTCAAATCAAAAGACCTGCACCTGGCGAGCCGAACATGTCCTCGGACACTCCCGAAACTAAAAGCCATACGCCTTTTCATTTCCGATCATTTATGTCTTATAGATTGTTGTTTTCGCCACAGTTAGGTCTTATGGTGACGATGGCATAGGAAAGGGCTAGGAGTGTGAAGCAAGCGGCCTTGGCCTTAATTAAGGTATAGCCCCAGCATTTGCTGGTGTGAAGATGGGAAACCACGCAATAACATCTTCAGGGCTGCCGACAGTGGGGTTCGAATCCACTATCTCCCGGATGCAAGCTTACAGCTGCGTGCCCCTAACCACATGGCCAACTCGCCCGATCGTACCGAGTGTAACAGTGTCTGAATATTGGCGGAAAGTAGCTGGGGAGTTAGATAACTTTCTTCTTTAGCATGCCATTCTTCTGGTTCCTAAATTTTCTGATACTACTGGTACGTAACACACTGGTTCATCATAGCCTTCGAGTTATTCAATCCCTACTCTGAGGCACTGATTGGAATGAGCAGTGTGCATATTTAACGGAATAATGGCAGAGGAGTGGTCACGGCTGGCTGCACCTGGTCACTTCAGCTCTGGAACTTTGGACTGTTAGACCGGTACCGTAGTACTATTTGTTAAAAGTGAGAAAATGTGCGGTTTTTCATTGATAGAGTATTTTATATTATAACATTGCTTTTAATCGCTGCATTCCTACTGACGATTTTATAATGACCTATGTTGACTTCAGATAATTAGGAAAGCCACGAAGTCAGTCTTTCTGAAAATCCTGTAGCGAAGCACGGGTACATCAGCTAGTTAAAAATAAACTCGGTACGCAGCAGTAATCCTATATACCGGAGAAGAAGGGCCACAGAAGACACAAAGCACATCACAACAAACAATGGTCAAAGTAATGTTATTATTGATAAATTTTATGAGCTTTCTATATTGTAGGCCTTCACATTTAGTTTTCTTTCGACTCTATGATATTAGGGCGTCTTATAAAACTATTTATAGCGCAGACTGTAGTTCCTTATTCTCGGACTTTACATACCGATTTTCATTAAATCCTGTTTACCCATTTTCTAGTAACTCGGTGCTGATATGGACTTAGTAACAACAATTCAAATTCATGAATAGCTCTGTGATCATAGCTGTTATGGTAACAATCTATAAGACATAAATGATCGGAAATGAAATGGCGTATGGCTTTTAGTGTCGGGAGTGTCCGAGGACAGGTGCAGGTCTTTTGATTTGACACTCATAGGCGACCTGCCCGTCGTGATGAGAATGAAATGATGATGAAGACGACACAGACACCCAGTCCCCGCGCCAGTGAATTTAACCAATGCTGGTTAAAATTCCCGACCCTGCCATTTTGCCATGCAGCCGGACAAATGATCGGAAATTTAATACTATATAACTTTAGTTATGTAGTATTTATCGATACGACCACTAATAACATAATTATTTGGGAATTAACTGTTAGGCCTTCCCCTTAACTACCATTTCACTCAGATTGAATACAATTATTTATGACCTAGATTACAGCGACTTTTCCCCGACTTTGCATAGCGATTTTCATTAAGATAGGACCACTAATAACATAAATATTTGAGAATTCTATTTTAGGCCTTCCCCTAAACTACCGTTTCACTCACCGTGAATAAAATAATTTATAGCCTAGATTATAGCGACTTATTCCCCGACTTTTCATACTGATTTTCATTAAGATACGACCAATAATAACATAAATATTTGAGAATTAAATTTTAGACGTTCCCCTAAACTACCATTTCAGTCAGCGGGAATAAAATTATTTACAGCCTAGATTGTAGCGACTTATTCCCCGACTTTGCGTACCGATTTTCATTAAATTCTCTTCAGCCGTTTTCTCGTGATCCGTGTACATACATGCATACATACATACATACATACATACATACATACAGACAGACAGACAGACAGACAGACAGACAGACAGACAGACAGACAGACAGACAGACATACAGACAGACAGACAGACAGACAGACATTACGGAAAAGTAAAAAGTGCATTTTCTTGTTTCTCTGGACACGACAGATACAGAAATACCATCCATTTTTAAATTCTGAGCAATGTACAGACAAAACTCTTATTTTATATATATTGATAAGCATAACGAGACAAAGAACCGGTCTACTTGCTTGCCTTTCCAAAATGAATCGTAATCAGTGGGTAACTCATTAATACCAGTTTAGGAAAATCAAAGTCATCTCTGTACAGTCCATGAAGGCCCATGGACGAGTAGAGGGGTTCTACTATGCAAAACCTCACTACAAAGTAGGATATAGGATATTGTTAATGGATTTACGTCCCACTAACTACGATTGCGGCTTTCGGAGACGCCGCGGTGTCAGAATTTTGTTCCGTAAGAGTTCTTTTACGTTCCGGTAAATCTATCGAAACGAAGCTGACGTATTTGAGCTTCTTCAAATATCACTGAAGTGAGCCGAGATCGAACCCTGCTACTTAGGCTGAGATTTTCCTACAACCCACAGGGGTCGCATGTGGGAAGTATGTCATACAAATAGTCTTGGCCCAGTTTTACGACCGGATGCCCTTCCTAACCATAAAACTACATGGTGGGATGTATACTACTATTACATGGTACTGTAATGTGCTGTGATTGAATGATTATAAATTATGTGTATTAAAATAATATAATGGTCCTCAAGCCACATAATGTCAGGAATTGAATCCGGAATCCTTGAGAGAATTCAGTTCAGGCTTTCGGCACGCAATCTAGTGATTAGAAATTGTACACCACCAGCTCCCTTACACTGCCGGCCAACATTCTGATGGTGAAACATTTTCGTCCCATGTCTTGTGTACATACTGAGAATTTAAAGTTAAAATATTAATGTTCACTGGGAGGGTACGTGACACAGTGACCTTTTGGGCCGGCCACCTCTGTCGTTCCCTTGGCTGAATAGTCAATGTAAGTGGCCTTTGATTCAGAGGGCCCCGATATATGTGCTGAGCACCCTCGTGTGAGGGTCTGTCTTACAAAGGCGGCGCTAGGCCAGCGATAGCCTAGCAAAATGATAGTAACCTATATTGAAGTCCTAAGTGAATTAGGAGTAAGTTATTATGATTTCTTTGACAATGTAACCACGATACTGAGATATACAGTAGTTAAAGCAGTATAATTAGTTTTAGTACATAACATAAACATTAAGCTTCGATTTAAAGAGTGATGCACTTCGTAATTTGGGAAATTGCTCAATTGCTAAAAGTTTGAAGTCCTTGAGATACGCCGTCTAGTCTTAGGGCGGCAGTATTATCCTTATTTATGCAGCTGAGTTCAAGTTAATAGGTTAATAATAATAATAATAATAATAATAATAATAATAATAATAATAATAATAATAATAATAATAATAATAATAATGTATATTATATTATATTATTATTAATATTATAATTATAATGATATTGGCTTTACGTCCCACTAACCACCCTTTTCCGGTTTTCGGAGACGTCAACGTGCCGGAATTTAGTCCCATACGAGTTCATTTACGTGCCAGTAAATCTAAGGACACGAGACTGATGTATTTGAGCAACTTCAAATACCATCGGACTGAGCCAGGGTCGAACCTGCCAAGCTGGGGTCAGAAGGCAAGCGCCTCAGCCGTCTGAGCCACTCAGCCCGGCAGTTAATAGGTTCGATCCTGGCTCAGACCGGTAATATTTTAATGTGATCTACCTCGTGTTGGTAGATTTACCGCCACGTACAAGAAATCCTGCGGGACAAAATTCTGGCCTGTTTGTCTTACCGAAAACCATACAGGTACAAAGTGGAACGTAAAATAAATTACATTATTATTATTATTATTATTATTATTATTATTATTATTATTATTATTATTATTGGTTTCACGTCCCACTAACTACTTTCAAAGTTTTCGGAGACGCCGAAATGCCGAAATTTTGCCACACAAGTGTTCTTTAACCTTTAAATACCACCGGAGTGCGCCGGGATCAAACCTGCCAAATTGTAGTCTGATGGCCAGTGCTCTACCGTCTGAGCTACTCAGCCCGATTGTAATTATTATTATTATTATTATTATTATTATTATTATTATTATTATTATTATTATTATTATTATTATTATTATTATTATTGTTATTATCAGTAGTAGTACTACACCTTAGACTTTCTGGCTCTGGGACCGGGTGTTTGTGTTTGTTCCAACACTTTCCTCTTCATTTTCAGACAACACACTGTACTGCCAAGCACCACAGAAACACGCAATAGTAATTACATCCTTCCATATAACGTTGGCGTCAGGAAGGGCATCCGGCCGTAAAATAAGTCCAAATCCATATGTGCGACACAGTTCGAACCCCAGATGTGGGAAATGCGGTAGAAGAAGAAGAAAATCGACGAAGTTAAACAATTGAAAATGACGGTGCCTATGATTTCAAATTCTACCACCATAGACACTGAGAGGGAGGGAGGGTTTTTTGTCTTTTTTTGCTAATTGCTTTACGTCGTACCGACGCAGAGAGGTCTTATGGCGGCGATGGGACAGGAAAGGCCTAGGAAAGGGGAGGAATCGCCGTGGCCTTAATTAAGGTACAGCCCCAGCATTTGCCTGGTCTGAAAATGGGAAACCACGTAAGACCATTTTCAGGGCTACCGACAATGGGGTTCGAACCCACTATCTCCCGGATGCGAGCTCGCACTTGCGCGCTCCTAACCGCACGGCCAACTCGCCCGGTAAGGGAGGGAAGGTAAAAAAGGGTTTAAATGAAACTGTCCAAAATGACTGAAATTAGTGTTGACTCCACAGTTTTCGGGTTCTCTAGGCTGATTGGTGACAGTGTCAATGTCAGTTGGAATCGTGTTTATCATATCTATAGGACGACGCGTAAATACACGGTTATTACAATTTTATTATTTGTTTGAAGAGATCAGCTATTTCACAGACACTCTGGGCTGCGGCAAGGACAATGCTGCACGCTAAACAAAATAATCTAAAACTAAAACTAAAGCTACAAAATAGTTCGTAAAGTATAAAATATCTTCTTCTTCTTAATCTGCTTACCCTCCAGGGTTGGTTTTTCCCTCGGACTCAGCGACGGATCCCACATCTACCGCCTCAATGGCAGTGTCCTGGAGCTTGAGGCATTGGGTCGGGGATAGAACTGGGGAGGAGGACCAGTTCCTCGCCCAGGCGGCCTCACCTGCTATGCTGAACAGGGGCCTTGTGGGGGCATGGGAAGATTGGAAGGGATAGACAAGGAGGAGGGAAGGAAGCGGCCGTGGCCTTAAGTTAGGTACCATCCCGGCATTTGCCTGGAGGAGAAGTGGGAAACCACGGAAAACCACTTCCATGATGGCTGAGGTGGGAGTCGAACCCACCTCTACTCAGTTGACCTCCCAAGGCTGAGTGGACCCCGTTCCAGCCCTCGACCCACTTTTCAAATTTAGTGGCAGAGCCGGGAATCAAACCCGGGCCTCCGGGGCTGGCAGCTAATCACACTAACCACTACACCACAGAGGCGGACATCGAATATCAATAAGAAATTCTAAATAAATTTCACTTGGCACATAATTAAGCGGTAATACGAATCCTAAATGTAAACATTCACCGAGTGAGTTGGCCGTTCGGTTAGGGGCGCGCAGCTGTGTGCTTGCATCCGGGAGATAGTGGGTTCGAGCCCCAGTGTAGGCAGCCCTGAAGATGGTTTACCGTGGTTTCTCATTTTCACGCCAGGTAAATGCTAGGGCTGTACCTCATTTAAGGCCATGGCCAATCCCTCCCCACTCCTAGGCGTTTCATATCCCATCATTTCCATAAGCAAGTTATTAAAAAAAGACATTCAAAAAGTACCCGGTAAATGCATGAAGCAATTTCATATCAGGACACGTTATCTGACCTAAGTTATTTATAACGATTGCTGCGGAGCAGCATGGTCCAATTATTATTATTATTATTATTATTATTATTATTATTATTATTATTATTATTATTATTATTATAGTATTTTTTCTTTCTTTATTTCTTTATTTATTTATTTCATCTCCTTGTTTAATCCGTTTACCGTCCAGGGTTGGCTTTTCCCTCGGAATCATAAGGGATCCCACCTTCACCGTCTCAAGGACAGTGTCCTGGAGCGTGAGACTTTGGGTCGGGGATAGAAATGGAGAGGAGGACCAGTACTTCACCTAGACTGCCTCACCTGCTATGCTGAACAGGGGCCTTGTGGGTGAATTGCAATTTTTTGTTTACAATTTGTTTTACGTCTCACTGACACAGACAGGTCTTATAGCGACGATGAAATAGGAAAGGCCTTGGAATGGGAAGGAACTGGCCGTAGCTGTAATTAAGGTACAGCTCCAGCATTTGCCCCGTGTGAAAATGGGAAACCACGGAAAACCATTCACAGGGTGCTTACAGTAGGGCTCGAACCCACGATCTCTCGGATGAAAGCTCACAGCTGCGTGCCCCTAACCACACGGCTAACTCGCACGGTGGGAAGTTTGGAAGGGTTAGACAAGGAAGAGAGAAGCGGCCGTGACCTTAAGTTAGGTACTATCCCGGCATTTGCCTGAAGGAGAAGTGGGAAACCATGGAAAACCACTTCTAGGATGGTTGAGGTGGAAATCGAAACCCCCTCTACTCAGTTGACCTCCCGAGGCTGAGTGGACCCCACTCCAGCCCTCGTACCACATTTCGAATTTCGTGGCAGAGCCGAGATTCTATCCCGGGCCTCCGGGTGTGGCAGCTAATCACACTAACCATTACGCCACAGAGGCTGTTGTAGTATTGCTGATTCTTAATACTAAGTAATGGCTTTACGCCGATTGCACATATTCCCATGCATGTTTGAATTTATTAACGTATATAAAAGTATAAAACGATTATGTCGAAGTTAATTGTGTTATCCATTTTATTTGACCGAGCTCGATAGCTGCAGTCGCTTAATTGCGGTCAGTATCCAGTATTCGGGAGATAGTGGGTTCGAACCCAACTGTCGGCAGCACTGAAGATGGTTTTTCGTGGTTTCCCATTTTCGCACTAACCAAATGCTGGGGCCGTACCTTAATTAAGGCGACGGATGCTCTCTTCCCACTCCTAGGCCTTTCCTGTCCTATCGTCGCCATAAGACCTATCTGTGTCGGTGCGACGTAAAGCAACTTGCTTGAATTTTATTTGAGCTAGTCTCCCTACTTTCAGCTTTCCTATTCTATCTCCCTTGGTCAACTATTGCTGTCTTCCATTACCGATGAAAATGGCAGCCTAGCATATATTTCCTCGTGAAACAACTATCACCACCACCACAGCCGTTCCCGACAGTAGCAGGTTTACGAGGCTGATGGTGTCTTTCATTTTCGCACCCTTCGAGACCCTCCCCTTTCTTTTACTAACGCCCTTATCTTTGAAGGGTTGGGTTGCTCCTCGTTTTTCCTGTGTTTAATAGTAAGAGGAGATGGTTCCGCGGTTGATCGCAACTGCGAGTGGACTTCGAACCAGCCCTGATCTGACCGGGAATAAAACCCGGCGTAAGAGGCAGGCTCGGTTCCCCTGAACTGCGGGGTTGACATCACTTTGGTCTAGGAAATGTTAATTTTCTTTTTAAACACGCTGTTCCTGTTTTCACGCTCCAAGATTTTATATTGCAGGCTAATTTGATAATTAATAAATAAATAAGTAAATAAATAAATAAATAAATACTCACGACTAGAATGCAGTTGCAGCAAGAGAAGGAGAAACAGTCGTCGCCCCATGGCGCTATTCACATCTGTGTTTAGGGTCGCGATCACTCCACTCTGCCTTATATAAGTTGTCCGCCGCCAGCCTCCCAGACTTGATCTGATCCAGATACCGTAACGGTGCTTCCTTAAGAAGCACGGTGTTGCAGAGGTCGTTTAACTCATTACATCTACTCACCGTTATCAAACCGGATTATTGGGTCACATTGCGATTATTCCTTGACCTTGCTCCTTTATACACAGGAACTCGTTTCCATATTGGGGCACATTGTCAACTGTTTACAGAATGAAACATAATACAGGAGATGCCCGATTTAGATCAGGATGATATACTGTAGATTCTGACGGTAAAAATTTAGTAGGCTCATTAAAACAATAATGTGAGCCTCAGGCGGCATCGCGCCGGCCTCTCACCGCTTGGTTCCGTGGTTCAAATCCTGGTCACTCCATCTCAGATTTGTGCTGGACAAAGCGGAGCCGGGATGGATTTTTCTCCGGGTACTCTGATTTTCCCTGTCATCTTTCATTCCAGCAACTTTCTCGAACATAATTTCATTTCATCTGTCAGTCATTAATCATTGCTCCAGAGGAGTGCGACAGGCTTCGGCAGCCGCCACAATTCCCATCCTTGATGGGGGCTTCATTCATTCCATTCCTGACCCAGCCGAGTCTCGAAACAGGCTGTGGATATTTTTTAGTATATTCAAATAATGTTGTTTGGTCCGGCTCCTTCGCTGTATGGTCAGAATTAAGACCTTCAGTCAGCAGGTTCTGGATCGATACCCGCTCAGGTAGGGGAGTAGCGCGCATTCTTAATTCCTGTGGCTCAAGGACTGGGCGTTTGTGTTCGTCTTACTACACGTTCCTTCAATCAAACGTAACCGGACTAAATAGTTCAGACGGTTGAGCGCTGCTGTTTTGAGCTTAAGGTTGGAGGTTCGATTCTACCTCAGTCCAGTAGATGTTTTTTTTTTCTAGTGGTTTAACGTCGCACTAACACATTGAGGGTTTCCGGCAACGGAAGGAAGGGAAAGGGCTAGGATTTGGAAGGCAGCGGCCGTGGCCTTAAATAAGGTACAGCCCTAGCATTTGTCTGGTGCAAAAATGGGAAACCAGGAAAAACAACCTTCAGGGCTGTCATCGGACAGATTCCAAACTCACCATCTCCCGAATGCAAACTCACTGCTACGCGGCTCTAACCACACGCCCAACTCGCTCGACCCGGTAGTATTTGAAAGTCGGTAGATTTACAGGCACGTAAAAAACTCATGTGGGACAAAATTCCGGCTCAAGACCGCAACGTCTCCCAAAATATTAAAAGTAGTTAGTGAGACATTATTATTATTATTATTATTATTATTATTATTATTATTATTATTATTATTATTATCATCATCATCACATGACGCACCACGCTGTCTGTTGGGTCATCAGCCCAGCGGCTAGTTGAATCCTCTCAAATAACACTACTAAAGGTTATGCGGTTAGAGGGGGAAAACCTATGACAGCGCCAAAATGAGGCATACTAGGCAAGATGAGGAGTGAGGTAGTTTACCATTGCATTCCTCATTAGGGCAGAAAGTGCTATTGCAGCACGACTGACCCTGCGAGCAACACCTTTCAAAACAAATGTCATTACTCACCCCAGTAACTTCCATATTGTCACAACCATGAATGAGACAGATACTTCAGTGGAATTTTGATCTGGCATGTGCCAAGAGACAGACGCAAAAGCACTTCATCCATCAAGAGATGGCAGAAGACATTCCTTCACAAGGTGTTGACGTAAAAAAGGACATCAGACCTTAAATCTGGGCCGAATCCATGTGTACGATACTTATCGCACGCTCGACCCCATCAGGGTGTAGGAAACACAATGGAGAAAGAAGATTAAATGATGTTACTTGTTTAACATCGCCGGCCTTCGTAGCTCAGACGGTAAGGTTTCTAAGCCCAAGATGGTGAGTTGAAATCCAACTCAATCTTGTGGTAGCCTATTTGAAGGCCGAGCGAGTTGGCCGTGCGGTTAGGGGCGCGCAGCTGTGAGCTTGGTGTAATACTGAAGTTCAGAAAATCCAACATTAGTAATAAATAATAATAATAATAATAATAATAATAATAATAATAATAATAATAATAATAATAATAATAATAATAATAATAATAGGGGACCCCTACAGTTTGTAAGGCTGGTGGAAATACCCAATACAACCCGCGGACCAACGGGTAGCCCAATTCCTGGGGGCTTTTAAAATACTGGAACACCCTCTCTCCAGGGGTCATAAATATGGAGGGCCCTTAGCCTGGGTTATGGGTGAAGTCCTCAACGGCATCTACGGCGGAGAAGATGACCTTCGGTACGGTGGAGATGGTGGAAGGGACAAACCTTGCCTAGGGTTCCTAGGTGAAAACTGGTCGCAATGGCGGATGAAGGGAAGAATCTCCCAAAGGCATAGAGGGCGGATGAGCTACCTCCAAGAATCGAATCTTGGTTGAAGAACATAAAATTCCCCAGGCGTGTTGCTAGATTGGGCGGCCTTAGGTCAGCGTCTGTACCCCAGGTTAGGGGCGGCTGGAAGAAACCTCCGGGGCTCACAACCTTGGTTGAAATCTGGTGACTCAAGTAGTTACCCCAAACTCATGTTTATCGTTCATGGGAAACCGTAATGTGAAACAAATTACCTCAGGTGCACCGTTGTGCATAAGCAGACATTCGGATTCTGGAGAGTCTGCAGCGTTACACAGAGACGAGTCGGAGCGTCTTGGAACCTCAAACAAAATCAAATGCAAATACCAAAACTTCATAGCCAACTTCAATGCTAATTCTCTTCTTAAAACTGGAAAGTTAAAGCACCTTACAGACACTCTGAGAAATCATCGAATTATCATAATGGCACTTCAGGAGACCAGATATATAGATGAAAACAATTTCGACTCTGAAGGGTTCAGGATATACAAGGGAAAAGTTGGTCAAAGAGTCATGAAAAACATGCCACACCTAGGAACTGGCTTCATAATAAACAAGAACATCCTGGATTCCATAGTCCAGTTTGAGTCCCAATCTGAAAGACGATCAACTTTGGTTTTCAAATCTACCAATTCACTATTGTGAATGCCCATGCACCATAAACGAGGACATCAGGAAGAACAAGGAGAAAGTGGAACTCCTTTGGGATCAGTTGGACAATGTCATCCAAAGGGTTCCTGAAAAACAGAACATCATATTAATGGGAGACTTCAACGCCCAGACAGGGAAGGAGAGAAAGTATCGACATTTAGTCGGGAAATACCCAGCGCATAACAGGACCAATCAAAATGGTGTCAGACTTATAGAGTTGTGCCAAGCCCATGGTATGATACTGAAATCCACAGCTTTCAAAAAGCTTCCTAGAAAACAAAAAACATGGATCTCATCAATCCCTAACTTTGGTGAATTTCAAATGGACCATGTGGCTATTAGACGGATTTTCAGTAGGGAGATACAAAATGTCAAAGTCCTCACGGGAGCTAATTTAGGCTCAGACCATTACATGTCGAAGATAAGGATCAAAATCATCCCCAGAAGGAGAGACTAGGTCTTTTTTTTGCTAGTTGCTTTACGTCGCACCGACACAGATAGGTCTTATGGCGACGATGGGACAGGAAATGGCTAGGAGTGGGAAGGAAGCGGCCGTGGCCTTAATTAAGGTACAGCCTGGTGTGAAAAGGGAAACCACGGAAAACCATCTTCAGGGCTGCCGATAGTGGGGTTCGAACCTACTATCTCCCGAATACTGGATACTGGCCGCACTTAAGCGACTGCAGCTATCGAGCTCGGTAGACTAGGTCTTTAAACACACAAATGAATATGAGCCGGAGAAAATCTTAACATCAAAAGAATACTATGTTGCGACAAAGGATATACACAAACAAGATTGGGATCAAATAAAACGGAACTTATTATCAAAAGCCGAAAAATTATCCCCTATTTTAAAGTAAAAGAAATACGCTTGGTGGTCGGAAGAATGTGACGATCTATTGAAACAAAGGAAGGAAGCATAACACAAATGGCAGTCGCAACGAACGGAAAGCAATAGACAAAATTTCTTGAATATCAGATGATGGTCATTAAAAATATCAAAAAATTATAAAGGCCTACGAAAACCAGATGCTTATTCAAATATATGAGGATTTACTAAAAACAAGACAAGAAGTTTCCACAAAATCTTTAAACAGAGAACAACGAAGTACAAGCTACCGGCTCTACAGTTACGGGACAAGAATGGAAATATAGCACATAACAACACTGATAATTGCAGGACACTAACCGACTACTTTGAAAACCTCCTCAACTGCGAAACGCCAGTCGAGAAAATGACATTTAACGTCCCAACAAATACCAATCCCGACTCGCAGACGCCAACCTTCGAGGAACTAGAAAAGATAATTTCGAGCCTTAAAAACAACAAAGCATCGGGAGAAAACCAGATCACAGCTGAACTTTGGAATAATGCCAACAAGGAAGCAATAGAATCGCGATAAATAGTTTTTGAAGAAATCTGGGTCAAAGAAAGGATTTCAGAAGAATGGAAAATGGCCCTTATCCACCCAATCCACAAGAAGGGGGTTAAAATGAGCCCCAACAACTATAGAGGCATATCACATTTGGATATTACATATATAATAATCTCAAAGGTCTTATTTAATAGAACAAAACTACGGTTAGATCATCAATTGAGAGAATATCAAGCGGGATTCAGAAAGGGGAGATCCTGTCCGGAACAAATCTTGAACCTAAAAAATCTCATAGCATACCAGAAATCTAGGGCAAAAGTATACGTCATCACCTTTATGGAATTCCAAAAGGTGTATGACTCACTAGACCGGGAAGCCTCCTTTCTATATTCAAAGAATTCGGTCTAGATAACAACAACAAACCTCATTAGGAAAACTCTCACTAATGTTTGGCTCCATTTGAGACTAAAACTGGTGACCGACAGGGTGACGGACTGTCCCCCATACTGTTCAATTGTGCCTTGGAGAAGGCAGTCAGAGAATGGGATAAGGCAACGAGTGATGGAATTCGATTAGGATCGGTAAACAAGGGTATCAAGATCAAATGTTTAACTTTCGCAGATGACATGGCCTTCCTAGCTGAGACGTGGGAGGAATCCAAGGAGCAATCCTTCGAACTGCTGAAGCAAGCAAAGAAGATAGGTCTCAAAATCGCCTTTGGAAAGACCAAAATAACAACCAACATTAAGAATCCTCCAAAATATTTGAAAGTGGGGGAACAAAAAATAGAGATCCTGAGGGATTGCAAATACCTTGGTGAATTGATCAGTTGGAATGGTCTTGAGAAGAAAGCAATGGAATCTCGACGAACCAAAACAGAAACAGCCTTCCAGCTTACGAAAGACACCTATAACAAAAAGATACCTCTCCTGGAATTCGAAGGTCAGACATTATAATACAGTAGTCAATCCTGAAGACCTTTATGCAGCAGAAACACTGTCTATATCTACATATGCTCCAATGGAAAAGTTGGAGATGAAGGAAAAGAAAATACTACGAAAAATTCTAGGCCCCAAATTCCATAATACCGAACTTTCACACATCAGCAATGAAACCCTGCATAGGAGTACATAAAGGATTTCCGACACAAAAAGGAACAGGAGAATTGACTTCTACGGCCACGTCTAAAGAGTGGACCCGAAAAGGATAACTAAAAGAATCTTCGACTACTTCCGCAATAAGAAAACCAAGCCGAACTGGTTTAAGGAAACTGAGACGGACCTACCAGAGTTCCAAATTACAGAAGATGTGCTTGTAGATGGATCAGCGAAGAAAATAATCAAAGATAAAATAAAGAGGTTTCAGGACAGGGTGAAGTCCAAACGACTATACAGAATTTCTGAAGAAGAGAGGAAGGCAAGATCTGAAAGGATGAAAAAGTACTGGGAAGATCGATAAACATGACTCACTAACCATTGATTGATCTGTCGTACCGCAAAGGGTGAAACGGACAATAATAATAATAATAATAATAATAATAATAATAATAATAATAATAATAATAATAATAATAATAGTAAAATAAACATACATCATACATCTGCAAGCCTCTGTGAACTTACTACAAACCTCCACAAACCTCTGCTTGTAACCAGTTCTCTGTTCTCGTTTAGTTCCATAGTTATTATATTTAGATCATTAGAAACCGAGTCTTACTAGTGCCACCACGGTCTCCCTCTACTTCTCTTGCCCTCCATGACCAAGTCCGTTATTTCCTAGGTAACTCGTCCTTGTCAGAGAGGATGGTTCTCCAGTTGTAGGCTACTTCCTCTTAAAACAATAATCACCACCACTAACTGTCCTCCTCCTTTCGCCTCGCATGACCCCACAAACGAAGCATGTTTATTCGTACATCTTCATCCGTCGAGTTCATTCCTAACTTAGCATTTATCTCCTCATTCCGAGTACCCTCGTGCCATTGTAACAGCGATCATTCTTGTTACTTCCATGTCTGTTACTTCTAATCTATCAATGAGATATTGCGAGTCCGCACAGCTTTCACTCTCGTACAGAAAAGTCGTTCTAATAATGAAATGAAATGAAATGGCGTATGGCTTTTAGTGCCGGGAGTGTTCGAGGACATGTTCGGCTTGCCAGATGCAGTTGATTTGACTCCCGTAGGCGACCTGCGTATCGTGGTCAGGATGAAGACACATACACCCAGCCCCAGTGCCAGCGAAATTAACCAATGATGGTTAAAATTCCCGACCCTGCCGGGAATCGAACCCGGGACTCCGCTAGCCCGCTAACCATTTAGCCATGGAGCCTGACGTTCTAATAATATTCGAATGCCTTAGATAGCTACTGCAGGCATTTTGATTTGACGCTGTTTAGGCTGCCATCCTCTCAATTTCGACATTCCATTTTTCTCTACTAGATGGCAGAGGATCGTATCTGCTGGGCTGAGTCCAATTAATTTTCTCCGGATAACACCAAATGTGTCACCAGAGATCTTTTAACATGCTGACTCTTACAACATGGAGTGTCGAATGGACTTATTCTTGCGCCCTTTAAAAATCTGCCAAGTTTGAACCCACCAGATTGAGACCTGGAATTTCGTCAATTTACCACCGACCCGCAGAGGGAGCTTTACTAAAAAAGTGGGTTAACTACAGCGACTTGTGTCGTTTCTAACGGTTTATTTTAAACAGAACTTTATATGCAGGCGTTACCACGGTAATGTTACAAGAAGGTGGAGTACTTGAGTGGGGAGAATAGGCCAGCAACTTCGTGCCATACCAGAATGACCCCAACAGTGACGTCCGGCTGCCAAAGAACGGTTACTAGTTTATTTTAGCCCGCTATATTGAGTTCGGTTCCCAGTGTGACAGACGGAGCGCACTCAGCCTCAGCTGAAGAAGAGGAGGAATTTATTTAAGGAGAAGCGCTTTTCCCATGGTTTTACTATTCACCTCCAGCGAAATGCTGGGAAAGAACTGAACATTTAGGCCTCGAACACTTTTTTACTGTCTCCAGCCCAGGTTAGCCCCTAAATGTTTACTTTATTATTTCCCCTCCGCCTCTGTGGTGGAATGGTTAGTGCGATTAGCTGCCACCCCCGGAAGCCCGGGTTCGATTCGCGGCTCTGCCACAAAATGTGAAACGTGGTACTAGGACTGAAACGGGGCCCACTCACACTCAAGAGGTCAACTGAGTAGAGGGGGGGGGGTCGATTCCCACCTCAGTCATCCTGGAAGTGGTTTTCCGTGGTTTACCACTTCTCCTCTAGGCAAATGCCGGGATGATACATAACTTAAAGCCACGGCCACTTACTTCCCTCTTCCTTGTTTATCCCATTCGATCTTCCTATCCCCCCCCCCCACAAAGCCCCTGTTCAGCATAGCAGGTGAGGCCACCTGGGGGAGGTACTGATCCTCCATCCTAGTCGTATCCCCCCCAACCCAAAGTCTCGCGCTCCAGGACACTGCCCTCGAGACGGTAGAGGTGGGATCCCTCGCTGAGTCCGAGGGAAAAACCAACCCTGGAGTTTTGCTTTTGGGGACACGTACAGTCTGTCGTCTATTCGATTGCTCTTGATGATGGACCAACTCTCCTTGTTTGCACTGAGGCAATCCGTCAGTCAGTCCTCTTCGGCACTTAATTCGAAGACGAATGGAGGATTGTATTCAGGTCGGAGGAGATCACTTTGAAAAATTCATGTGATACATGAACAGAGTGTTGCAGCAGGCGTTACAACAGTGTAACAGTGCAACAGTGGCGGTGGTGATTATTGTTTTAGTATGAAGTACAACTGGCTAACCGCCCCCTATTAACACTGATCAGAGGGAAAAATGGAAAGGATCCGACACTTAGGAAAAGGAAGGTATTAGCCAAAGAAAGACAGGAACCACGAAGAGAGTGAAAATGAAAGATTCCCGAAGCCTCGACACCTAACAGCGTCGAGGTCGGAAAAGAAAAAGAGTTAACCAAGGGAGGTCGGATAGAATAGAGGAAAGTGAGGAGCCTGACTGAAGTAAGTGGAATCAATGTCATGACTCAGCTAAGGTCCCCGTGGTCGCAAATGACCTTCCAAGTAAATATCACCTGGTGCCCCTTTTAGTCGCCTCACACGATAGGCAGGAGAAACCGTGGATGTTATTCTACCCCCCTTAGACCCACAGAGGGTGTAACAGTGCTGGGAGTGTGAGATTGCACTGACGTTACCAAAGGATGGATAACTCCGTAATTATGCATTTCTAGACCCAAGTTGCCATACTTTTTTTTCTATACATGTATATATTATGAGGAATCAATTTGTTAAGTTTGATCGTTGAGTTTCGATACTCCCTGTCTAAGTAGAATGATAAAAGGGCATAACCAAAGTTACTTACCACGCTCCAACCCTGTTTGATCTAAATAACGAACATCGGAATATTATGACGTCGAAAATGTTTACAATCTCCATCCTAAAGAAGATGAGGTTGAAAGAGAGCTGTGGTTTTATTAACAGAAGTGGCTTGGGCCTCTTGGCATAGGTTTTATTCTTTGATGTTTTCACAAAATTGATGTATATGATTACATGCAAATGCACGAGAATAGGGAACAATCTGGTGTCACAGTACAGTATGATATATTGGAATGATATACATTTAGAGGTAAGTATGAAAGTTTGTATATTTATCTTTATTTATTATTATTTTCTCAGATCTACAGTAAGAATACCTATTTGATCCGTTAAAGAGAAAATAACAATGTCCAGCCTAGGCCAAAATTCACACTCTATGAACTGTAAAACACACTCTGTGTGCTGTACAGAAAAAGAAAAGAAAATAATGTACGGAATGAACAAAAATGAATAGAACAATATTTCTATTGTTTTCCCAGAATATGCAATTACAGCTGTATTATGTATGTCACAGACCTTCGTGCCCCTGCTGAGTAAACACGGCGAACCTTTGCACATTCCATTCCTCCTACATTTCCTCTACTTGACTCCCTCGGAGATGCTGATTCCTTACTTCCGTTGCACACACATTCTGCTACAACGTACTCTGCACACGTTGCAAATTTATCACTGCACTACTTATCTGTTCCTGCTCGTCTTATACAACCATTCTTAATCTAATTTAAATAATCATATACAACCAACTTTGCTTACCGATCTACCATTAATTAATGAATCACTTATCAATACCATTTAAACTGTGCTGTCTCTCTTATCATCTATCCATCATCACCTTTCATACTTAACACTTCAATTAGAGTCCTCCATCTAAACTTCACTACCTTTCTTATCATCCATCTATCGAACTCCACAAACCATACACATACAGACACCATCACTTGAATAATTACCATCTAAACTTCGTTCCCTCTCCTCATTTCCATCCATCATCTAAACTTCACTACCTCTCTTATCATTCATCTATCGAACTCTACAATTCATCCATCTTATACCTAAAAACACTTGAATAAATACCATACCATTACAATAAACTTGAAAACACCTTATCCCTCGTAACCTCTCTTATCCTTCGTCCATATATACAGACACCATCACTTGGATAAATACCATCTAAACTTCACTACCTCTCTTATCATCTATACCATTTAAACTTTGCTACCTCTCTTATCATCATCCCTCTTGACACTTCCAATCCAGTCGTCGTATCATCACTTGAATAAATACCGTTCAATTAATCCATCCATCTTTTACCTAAAACACCATCACTTCAATAACAATTATACTACACATCATCCATCTATCGAACTCCCCAACCATCCATCATTTTCCAGGCCACATTTACTTCAACACTTAGTTACACATACTGACACCATCACTTGAATAATACCGTCTAAACTTCTTTACCTCTCCTCATTTCCATCCCTCATCTAAACTTCGCTACCTCTCTTATCATCCATCTATCGAACTCCACAATTCATCCATTTTGTACCTAAAGACACTTGAATAAATACCATACAATTACAATACACTTAAAAACACCTTATCACCTCGTTACCTCTCGTATCTTTCATCCATATATACAGGCACCATCATTTGAATAAATACCATCTAGACTACGCTACCTCTCTTATCATCAATACCATTTAAGCTTCGCTACCTCTCTTATCATCCATCCCTCCTCATCACCTTCCATTCTTAACACTTCAAATCCAGTCGTCAAATCATCACTTGAATGAATACCATATAATTAAGCCATCCATCTTTTACCTAAAGACACCATCACTTCAATTACAATTATACTACACATACAGGCACCATTACTTGGATAAGTACACACATACAGACACCACCATAAACTACACTTCCTCTCTTATCATCCATCATAGGCAAACTATGTTACTTACTACTGTTACTTGACTTTTTACTTCTCGTAATTATTCCTTCCATTTTTCCCTTTTTGTCCCATAGCTCCTTTAAACTCAAGCTTCTTCCTTTAATCACGGCACTTCTTACTTCTGCTTCCTCCCTCAAACCATTATTCTCGTTCCGATTCTGACCACTTGTCTTCCCTTGTGATTCTTTTTCTTCCCTCGCGCAGACCTCCGACACTAGTTCGTCCATTAATTTCCTAGCTACTTCCATCCTCCTTGCATTTCCTTTTTCTTCAGCTCTTTTCATGATCTCTTCCCAGGAACCCCATCTACTAAGTGTTCCTTCCTTTACAATATGTACATCAGCCCTGGTAATTTCTTCTTGCCTCGAACTGTCAGCCCTGCTTTTTTCTTCTTGCCTTACATCATTCCTGGTAGTTTCTTCTTGCCTCAATCTCTCAGCCCTGCTTATTTCTTCTTGCCTTAAACTCTTTTGCCTCGAACTCTCAGCCCTGCTAGTTTCTTCTTGCCTCAAACTCTCATCCATTAATTTCAGTTTCAATATTGTCCACTTTCGGGTCCAATTCCTGTCGCTCACCACAAGTATCTGACCACTAATATACGCTTTCAATCCCTGAATTTTTGCTTTCACAAAATGTTTCTTAAGGATTTTAAAATTTCTACTCTCTTCTCTTCCGAAATCTCTCTTAATTCTAATGTTCTCACACTGTAGGTTACCAGCGTTCCTTATCACTATATCTGCCATCAATGAAGATAGCAGCGACACTTTTATGGGCCTGTGCCCTCCCACCTTGCCAACTCTCTCCACATTGTCTATATCTACCTCACTGAAATTTATTTTCATTTTTTTTTGTGTGTGTAACATCTACCACTTTGTAAATAATGTCTACTTTAGATTCTGACTTTTCTTCCTCCACCCCATAAATAAATATGGATTTCTTCTTACGCTCCTGTCTGCAGACTTCAATTTCTTTCTTCAGGTTTACCATCTCTTCTTCCATATTTTTTATTTTCTCTCTTAGTGACACCAGTTCTTTCTCGCTGCCTTCTATCATCGCCTTCGTATTTTTCATATAATCCTGGATCCACTGTCTCGTCTTTTCTTGCTCCTGGACTTGTTCTTGAAGCATCTTCTTTAATTGTTCAAACGGACATACCTCCTGTATTACTTCTTTTACTACTTTCCTCATAGCCTCTACGTCTACCCAATTCATCGTATCTATCTCCTTGCCGACCACTTGACCTTACCGCTTCCCCACTCCTACTCCACTCCACTCAGCAGGCGCACGCCACACGATACGTCCGTCCTCCTCACTGGCTTAAGCTAGACTGTGAAGTTTGTATATATTACAGTAAACTTGCTTAATCTGGGCGTCCGTAATTAATTACGAGGGCTGTACATAAAGTAGTGGGAACATAGTCCAGACACTCGCAGGAGGTCGGGCATGAACATAAAGAATATGGGAGCGGTCAGATGGCGCTGTTGTCAATGTGTAGTGTGCATTTGACGGGCATCCAGTTGGGAGCGTTGTTGATGTGTGGCGTTGAAGTGAAGAGTGTCAATTTCACCATTCAAAAGCATATTTTCAAAAGGTTATCAGCGTTCGTGGATTAAAATCGAGGTTGCCTGCGGCCAAAATGCATCAGAGTGTTATCGAGGATTACCTGAAGCCTGTGACGAGAATGCATTACAATACAGGACAGTTGCACGATGGGTCAAGGCGTTTCCTGCGGGTCGGAATGATACTGCAGATTTGCACCGCACAGGTCGGCCGTCTATTCCTCAAGATTAGATCGACATCGTGAGTGGTCTCGTCTCCGTAGACCATCAATGGACTGTTCGGGAATCATCTGTAAAGCGTGATATCAGTCATCAAACGGTGTGGAAGATAGTGACGAAATGTCTTAACATGAGGAAAATTGCATTCCGTTGGGTTCCACATCACTCACCGACGTACAGAAATGACACCGGTATGCATTGTTTGGCATCCACCTGGTCAGATACCGCAACGAAGGAGACGCATTTCTGCAGCGTAATTTCGCCATTGATGGGACGTGGGCACGAACCTACCCTAAATTAAAACGTCAATCCCATGAATGGCGTCACCCAGGTTCGTCACGTCCACAGCAATTTTGACAGGAACCCAGTCGGGCGAAGCTTATACTAATTGTGGCATACGACTACGAGGGCGTTACTCGTATTGTAACGCATGCTGTGTCTGGGGGGGACAAACTGTCAACAGTGACTACTAATGCCAATTTCTGGAGCGAAATCTGCGTCCGGCTATGTGGCGCAAACGCCCGTGTTTATTGCGAGACGATCGCTCTATCGCTCATGTCGCAAACAATGTCAAGCTCTTAATGCAACCGTGAGATTGGGAGGTCTTGGAACACCCTCCGTACCCACCAGACATAAGTCCTTTTGATTTCGATCTGTTTCCGAAGTTGAAGGAACTCCTCCGAGGCCGCCGATTTCCTGAAGTGCCACCTGTACTCCGCGCAATAGGGCACTCCGGCGCTATCATCAACAAAGAAAGCTTTACCAATGGCCCCCAACGGAATCCCGACATGTGGCAAAAGGTAATAATAAACTTTTCCGGTGACTACATTGAAGGGATGTAATGCATTATTGTACTTGGTAGTTCATTAAATATTGCGTTCTATCAATATTGCCACTACTTCATTACAGCTCTCGTATAATCTAACATTACTTCTTAAATATGAATGAACAGCATACTTCAGTTGCAAAGTCTACATACCATAATCACATAATCTATCTATCATACGTCACGAGTCACACGACACTGTCAGCGGTATTCAGCAAGTAATCTCCGCATGCAATCTTATGTTTCGAGATTGTCTTAAGTTCTTTGCAGCAGCTGGAAGTGAATTCCAAAGTCGTAACCCAGCCACAACGAAGAATCTATTGTACAAAGACGAAGTGTTTGGCGGAATGAGGGTTACAATTATGGAATGAGAAGAAGAAATTAAATTTTGAAGAAACGTATTTGATGAGATTTTCCGGTATATCAACGTAAGTAAGCTCACCGGACAAAAATTAGTCAGCCTGGTGCACACGCACAGATGGATCATTAAGCCTGTACAGATGACGCAGCGAATGAGTCCCGTGTTCTACTGGTTCTACTGCTCGCGCACTGCCTCTACGTGAGCATAATGCAGTAGCAATCAGTGAGACATCGATGTTCTAAGCGGGCAGTGTATGTCAATATGGGTAGATATAAGGATGTGACAGAGGATAAAAGAGGGCAATCGTGTTTGGCCGTGCCCATGGCAATACGGTGCGTGAAATCGCTGGATTTGTTGGTGTTTCGTAGCGGACTGTTGAACATGTCTACAAGCAGTGGTGTACTATACGTAGCCACGAAACACGACGTCAGAATTGTGGTCGGATAAAGACCCTGACTGAGAGGGACCGGAGACGCGTTTCTCGGCTTGTGAATCAAAATCGCTTCCAAACCTGACAGGAATTGTTGCAGTCAGTGAGCGAAGGTCCGTCCCAACCTGTCAGCGAGAGAACATTGCGACGGGAACTGCATGCAATGAACGTTTGGAGTCGGTCATCTCGCAAGAGGCCATTGCTCACACAGGCACATCAAGCTGAGCGTCTCCAATGGGCTAGAAATAATCGAACGTGGACAGTAGCTGACTGGCGGAACAGAATGTGGTCTGACGAATCACGTTTTTGTCTGTATTCCAATGACGCACGTCCTCAAGTGCACCGAAGGCCAAATGAAGCATTTCATCCTGGATGTGCGCAAGGTCAGGTTCAAGCCGGAGGTGGGCCTGTGATGTTTTGGGGGTGTTTTTCATATCATGGATTGGACCTGCTCACTGAGGTGACCAGTAGCATGAACCAGCATATTTGTTTAAACATCTGCATGATGATTATGCTACTGATACCCCGATTTTTTAAGATGACAACAACAAAGTTCATCGGGCTGGACCCGTATGTAACTGGTTTTATGAGCTCTCCCCCACCCTATTACATTTCGATTGGCCTGCATAATCACCTGACTTCAAGCCCATTTATAATCTGTGGGACATGTTGGAACAGCGGGTAAAACGTCGATATCAGCATCCCCGCAATTTGGTGGAAATGCGTGATCACATCCTCAGTGAGTGGCTTAACCTGGATGCGACGTACCTGCACAATCTTGAGGACTCACTTTCTAACCGAATTCAAGAGATTATCAAGTCCAGAAGCGGAGTTATACGGTATTAAATGATTCTTGTAATGATTTTTCCGAGCGTGACTAATTTTTTGTCCGGTGAGCTTATTTGAAATTTCCTTCGCTTGTCGGGTTTCAACCGGAAGAGAGTTGTGCAACTAGGGATTAAGTGAGTATTGTAACTCAAATTAAAAGCAGTGGCGGTGTTATCTCTTTTCATAGTTGCCATTTGTCCACTTCAGTTGTGTCATCACGGTCGTTGATTAAATCTACCCATTATATCCATTGGTAATCAAGTCTGTATTCATTTCTCTTCCCTCTCTCGTATTAGTTCTCTGTAGTTCTCCGTAATGGCAGCGGCATCGTTCCACACATCCTGTGGGACTTTAAGCACACAGCCCGTAAATGAGCTCCTAGGTTTCTTCTCTGAGGGGATGGAGGAGTTGGTTGAAAGTGGTTTCTGGACTGTAGACGGTTGTGGGGGTGAAAGAGAATGTGGGCAGAGCCCGTGAACGTGATGCCAAAGGTACACTAATCTAGTCTGATAAATACAGCTTATTATTATTATTATTCCTGAATTAATTGTTGAGAGACAATAAAAATATATTGTAGAACACCAAATACGTATCCTCATACACTAAATATAGCTAACCATTGTCCTTCTTGCAGATACCATCCCGGTTGGAATATGCGATATATACAGATGAAAGGACGAGGTGGGAACTACATGTGTGGACCATGAAGAACACGCCAACAGTGTGCTTCACATATTTATTCCCTTAGCGTGCAGAACAATACTGGTTTCATTGTGAAAAATAATTACAGTTAAGCACATCTCCTACATTGCAGCACAGCACAGTACACATGTAGTTGACTTGACAAAACTGGGTCTAAATGCCCTCAAAGTAGTCCCCTGCAACGTTCACCACACGCTGTCAACGATGTGAGAGGCACAGAATACCATCTGCCTCACCATTCGTCGCACAGCTTTGGCAATGTCCTCTCGTGTCGCAAACTGCCTACCACATAGTGGTTCCTTTCCCTTTCGTATGAAATGAAGTTCACAGGGCGAAAGGTCAGGAGAGTATGGCGGGTAGCCGGGTGCTCCAATTCTTCCCAACCCCAGCATCGCAGTTGCCACCGTACACACTCTGCTTTATGTGGTTTTGAGTTTTCGTGTGACATTCTCTCGCATCTCCCCGCCCACCCCACCAAAGGAGAACAGCTATTCTGATATATGCGCGCTGCTCAACACGGGTTACTTCCATCTCGCACGGCGCTCGCCACACAAACAACAGATTTCACAGCGCTCTCTGTGCTACTACTAACAATCACAGAGCCATCTGCTGTTGTGAATACACACTATGCCTGCATAGCTTCCACGCGACAAATAGCAGTTTGTATTTGCTTACGTACCTGCAAGGAAAAAGTACTTGCAATGACTTTTTCACCAACCTTATAATAAAATTGTTCCGTTACTGTTTTCGTGTTATTTAACTGCCCACTTTGGACAAATGTGATAGACAGGCTATGATTTAATAGCGTTTACAGCCCCTTCAAATAAGAATCAAGTAGCGATAGTATCAAGGTTTGGAGAATTTTTATCCTTACGCCTTGCGGTAAAATATTTGTATATCATTTCAGAGGGAGTAGCGTCGCGTACATCTTTCTACATGTATTTCTTATATGCAGACCAGCCAAGAGTTTCAGTCAGGGTCACACCTAGGGTCTTCACTTCCTTACTGAACGGAATTATAGTTGTAGTTAATGTCAATGAAGGAGTAGTATAAATTGTATACATGGCATTTAATAATTTTTGACAGCCGGTTATAATTATTTGATGTTTTTAGGGTTGAGGAGGAGAGAGGTTTCGCTGGTGTACGCGCTGAGTTGTTGAAGGTCAGTATTAATATGCCCTGTCGCGTATGATATATATTTGTTATTAACGTGGCTGTAAATTTGGAGGTCATTTGCGTAAAGGTGATATCTATTACATTTTATTACGGAGGAGATATAATTAATATACAGGACAAACAGGAGAGGGACAAGGACAGAACTCTGTGGAGCTCCTGAATAATCGCCGTCTCTAGATGAGACATGCGTAAAAAAGCATGCATACTGTACAACTGCACTAAAGACTGCCTTTTCGGGGCTATACCTTAATTAAGGCCACGATGGCTTCCTCCCCAGTCCTAGCCCTTTCCCATCGTCGCCATAAGACATGCGTATGTCGGTGCGACGTAAAAAACAAATAATAAATACTCTTATGCCTTTAAACGTTCAGTCTTCAAGTCTTTGTGAATTAACTAAGAGCTCTCATAATCCTTTGTATGCAACTAGATCTGTAGGCTCGTTTAGTTTCACATCCCTTATCACTGAAATAATAAAAACTGAGTCTACCATGAGTCCCTCTACTTATCATAACCTCCATGGCCGATTCAGTTTTTCTCCTACGTAAATTATCCTCCCCTATTCGCCTCACATGACCCCACCACCGAAGTAGATTTTTATGTACTGTTACATCGACTTTATTTCCTCATTCCGAGCATCTTCTCATCATTGTTGCAACCTGCAATCAATGTCGTTAATGTCGTGTCTTTTACTTCCACCTTATGAATAAGATATACTGAGTACACTCAGCTTTCACTCCCGTTAACACAGTAGGTCTGAAAACACACCGAAGTAAAGACAGTTTCGTTCGGGAATACCGTTGAACGCAACTACAAGCTAATTTCATTAGCTATGCTGCACCTTTATTCTATCACGGGCGTAACGATTATGACACGGGCTCGCCTGAAGAAATAAAAAATTGGGTCCCCTCAAAGAGATTGTATAAAACCTATCAATAACGCATACAAATTTAACTACAGCAGATAATTATAATTAATTGCAACCTATATTCATTTAATATTGTACAAAGGACGCACTACAAGATTACACTGGTGCTCTCCAAATCCATTCCGTCGTGTTCCACTCAGTCCGAGAACCATCCCTTGAAATATCTTCCAAACAGCAGAAGTCCATGTTTTCATTCCAAAAAGCTGTCGTCGAGATTTCTATCCGGTTTACTTGTACAGGTGTTCTGTAATGTTTTATTCTCAAGTGTGCAAGTTATTAGCCCACAGTACCCAAAACACAGTGAAGGGGCTGCCTCCTATAGTATCTATGCGTACTAATTTTCTTTCAGCGTTTCTTCCCTTAGCCTTTGGAGAATCAATTCCATATACTATTAGGCAGCAGCTTAACCAGAGCCCAATAGTCGCTATTTTCAGGATATCTGTAAGGCTATCGCAGCTACAGTAACACACGAGGCCCCCATTGTACTTCACCCTTAAGCGCACTACACACATGGGAACCTGGTTCGCCGAATCGACTTCGTGAGTATCGCTCTCTACTAACAGTGAAGGGAAATGTCAAAAAACGGTTCATCCAAAAAGTCATCTTTGAATCCGGTCGAGATGAGTTGTTCAACGTTCCTCTTGTTTCTTAATGGAACCTGTCTTCCGTTAGTCTATCTATTTAAGACTTTCTAAGATGTATTAAAAAGTAAACTACAAAACTTGTAAATATAAATATTGTTTAAATTTTCATTTATTTTTTTTTAGTGTTATTGCACAGTTTGGCTGAATTTTATTCATAGGCTTACACTGGAATGTTTTCATCCCTGTTATAATAAAATTTGAGTTATCAATAAACAGTAAAAAACAAAAAAGTAGTCTCAGGAGTTTCTTATCTGACTTTCATGTTGAATTCCTTCGTCCACTGCTCCCTATTCACCGTGAAAAGTTGATGTTGAAGTATTGTACGCCTTGTGATCGGCGATGAACGATAGGATGTCATCATGGTCTATACACGCTCTCCTCAGACATACCAGATTTCATGGAATCTTTTACCTTTCTCAATTATTCTCTTCGGAAACTCTGCTTCCGTGACCCAATTCTGTTTTTGAGAAAGTTAATGTCAGCACCGGGAATGGTCTCACGAATCACGAGCAGAATGTTATTCAAAGCTTCGTCACGCTTGTTCCTGTAGCTGTACTCGTCAGTTTTCACTTTCCACAAACACTGGTACTGACGATAGGCTTTAGTAAGATCGTTCAGAAAATAAGTGTTCCTAAACTTAGCACTATCATACATTTTATCAGCGAGTTAAATAAAAAAGCAATGTAAACATAAACAACTGTAAAGTGAGTCGACCGGGCGAGTTGGCCGTGCGGTTAGAGGCGCGCAGCTCTGAGCTCGCATCCGGGAGATAGTGGGTTCGAACCCCACTGTCGGCAGCCCTGAAGACGGTTTTCCGTGGTTTCCCATTTTCACACCAGGCAAATGCTGGGGCTGTACCTTAATTCAGGCCACGGGCGATTCCTTCCCATTCCTAGGCCTTTCCTGTTCCATCGTCGCCATAAGACCTATCCGTGTCGGTGCGACATAAAGCAAATAGCAAAAAAAAAAATAATAATAAAAAAAAGTGGGTCGTTCCGAGCTGTAGTAGCGAGCGTCTCCACAGACAAAATGGCGAACAAGGTTCGTGGCCTCTACACACAGGCGAATGTCCTGAGCCCAGGCGGCGAACCGAACACATATTTTCCAACCCAATGGAAGACCAAGTTCGTCACGAACGTTCGTTAAACTGTACACACAGGCAAAAAAAAAAAAACGGCGAACTTGGTCCTTTTAATATTGCTACACCACTTGTAATGGTCACTTACCCCAGCCTTACCTCTCATACATTGCTCCAACATCGACATCATCTCCGGTTTTTAACTGAATGGTATAGCTATTCCATCAACTCAGTTCTTCAAAATCCGTCATGATATTAGCTCCGCACTTTATTCCGTGCACCACCAAGCAACCTACCAATTACACTAAGTGTTGGATGATTTTCAAGGCTAGCTCTAAAACCCCGAATTACTTCTACCCCATCGTCTGTTACGTTACATCGTGGCCTTCTTCCATTGGCCCCCAGTGACCCAGGACACTTGCGTACGTTAGTGTTGATGCCCCACCTCATTTTCTTACTATAAAAGCCCATCTAAAATTGGGCAATATTATACCTCATCAGTGATGAGTCATCACCTTATCTGCCTGGCAACATGCTGAGCATGGGGACAGGCCGATATTCCATGAGTATCAATTAATTCAAATCCTCCCTGCTGTCTCTTTCTCTCATTAGAAATAACAGCATGTCTGAGGTGGAAATTGTGTTGACCGCCACGCGTGGGGTGCCGGATTTGGGGGCCCATCCAAAAAAAAAATGGCGTATGTTCATTCACCACCTTACGGCTCTCATCAAGGAGAGATTGGATTTTGCAGCTCGTCTGCATTGTACATCAAAATTCGACTGGGGAAGGAAGGGCCATATAATGACTGTGTATTAAATTATAAACACGGACTCTGATATCAATCTGGCACTTCGCCAGCATGAGCTCTCGCTAGTTCTTCTTTTCTCTTTTTGCATGGTCGGACCTTTTGTTTTGAATTACGTTCGTCGGCTTTTTTATGGACAGTTAATAAATAAATTTATTGAAAAAAAATTAATGTCGGAGGCTGGGACACGTTCGAGTTGGGCCCACGGTCAAAACATTCCCCTGCGGATTATCGTCGATCCTCGAAGAGTCGAGGTCTAGTTGCGCGCTTGTTCGTTGGGGTAGGTTACTCCATTTGTTAATGTTCGGCCGCTTGTTTTTATTTGAATGTCCTTAATGTTAACAACTATCAAAATTACATTTCAATATCAATTACAGTTATTGAAATTATTACAACCCCATTTAATGATTACCGTACCATAATGATATCTCAGTTAAAATTACTTTTTAACATGCCGGGCTGAGTGGCTCAGACGATTGAGGCGCTGGCCTCCTAACCCCAACTTGGCAGGTTCGATCCTGACTCAGTCTGGTGGTATTTGAAGGTGCTCAAATACGTCAGCTTCGTGTCGGTAGATTTACTGGTACAAAAAAGAACTCCTGTGGGACTAAATTCCGGCACCTCGGCGTCTCCAAAAACCATAAAAGTAGTTAGTGGGACGTAAAGTGAATATTATTATTATTATTATTATTATTATTATTATTATTGTTATTACTTTTTAACAAACATAAAGTAAAGTTTTAAAAATCCATTTATGACTACATCATTACTTAGTTTTGAGTACGGACTCTACGCCGTTTTAAAACTTATTTTAACTGATTTCCGAAAGTTGTAACTACTGGGGGCAGTTCCATGGGGGTAATTCCAACCAACTCAATCATCCTTTTTATGGACAACGCTGACCGTGGGCCCAACTCAACATACCCCAGAGGTTGGATGGCGTAATTCTGTGCAGTGTGCATATAAATCCGCGTAATTGTTTGTTTGTGCATCACGCCAATATTTCTTTTTTTTTTCAATTGTTTTGGAAGCAGAGGGAAATGACCTTTCACTGTGACTGAACTTAAGTCAATGGCGTAACACATGTAGTTATTTGTGAAATTTTAAATCTCTCTCGGATAGGAACATGAATCTATAATCTGTGCTTCAAGAAGGGTTGGTTGTACATAGATTACAGCCTGCTCGCACTTTGTATCAGAGGTTCAAGGTTAACCACTGTGTCGCTCAATCTTGCTGTCAAGGTACTGGGCCAAGGCTTTCTTACAAGCATCTGGTTTCTCACTCTACGGGGTTACAAATGTTAATCTCTCTGTGTAGAGCTCACATTTCGTATATGAAACTAATTGTATTGTATTGAGCCCTTCCCACGTCCAGGTACGACACAGCTATCAATTCCAGTCATTCGGATGTACTATCAGGGTATCTCATCAAATAAGAAAAATATTTAATTTTTCTATAGGTTAGGCTTTACGTGAATTCCGAGAAAGACGTGGCGACCGTACATGATAATCACCGATGAACGTCTCCATCCTACCGCATAAAACTATAAATTCATCACCGACCACAATTTCTTAATGAAAATCACATGAAAATCACCTTACAAACTAAGTCAATCTCCTAACTACTACTATAAATTATCACTCACTGAATTATAAAATAATGAAGAAACATATTTATTACACTAAAAAAACTCAAAGAAATGAGAACTAGTATCATTATGAACTTCCACAATTGTTGTTTCAAATAAATAATAATCCGTAAAATTCAACATTTAAGTCAGCGCTGGCTTATTAATAAAATAACATGATATTATGAATTCAATATTTATGAAATGAAATCAAATTATCCATAATCATCTTTGAAAAATTAAATTAGTCATTCACATGCATCAGTGTGACACAATTACATTAGCATTAGGAAAATTTGGAATTCCTCCTCATAATTTATACACCTTTAATTCATGGAATCTGAATTCGTATTATCTTCGGTAATCCCTTGATGTATTTCTGAGATCCATTTTAGTCTGAATACCCCCCCACCCCACCCAACCCTGGTTATAAAATTTCTCTTAAATAACTGAAGATTTCGGAGGTTTGTTAGGATATCTTATTTTATTGCGATATATTTTACGATATTTTAAAATATGATATTGAAACACGTCTCATTTCCCTTTGTGTCTCGTATTACTGCCACTGGTCGACTAAGGTATATACGTTATGTTTTTTTATAATGCTATTTGTTCGGGGCGTCGACCTATAGAGATCTTTTGCCTCTTGTGATATGAACCTGCGTGTAATTGGAATTGCGGAAGTGTAGAGTGTTGAATGTGAGGAAAGGAACATTAAGGACGACACAAACACCCAGTCCCCAGGCCAGGGATATTAATAATTTACAATTTAAAATCCCTGCCCCGGGCGAGAATCGAACCCCGGGCCGCCGGGTGACAGGCGGACGCGGGCCCCCTACTGAACCCTTAATCCTACCGTTCCATCGTTGGTCGTCTGCCACAGCTGCTTCAATAGAGCAATATCGAACTCTTACATCTTGGGGTCGTAGCGGGTTTATTTCTGTCATTACATTGACCAAACGATGGGCTTCAGAAGAGAGCTTAACTACTTTAAATGAGAAGCAAAAATGTGCTTACTATAAAGTTTTACTCAATTAAATCACGACAAAAATATTTATTAAAATCATCCATAAAAAATCACTTAATCATTTATAATGTCTTGAAGCAGTATATGTTATAAAAAATGAAAATGTGTTATAAAATTCGTGGACCGCTAAAACGAGAAAAACGAGAACAAAACCTGAAAATAGGGCACCATTAATCCAAACGATAACTGAGAGTTAATCCACACGATCCGTGGAAAATCTGACCTTCAACAAGTAGAATTCCAGATTTACATTTAAGGTTATCCACCAGTGTGCTATCCTATCGGATATTGGAACATCCCCCAAATGGACCCTTGATCGAACCAAATCGACTATCAGTTGCTTTGGATAGGTTGCGAAATATTAGTAGAAAGCATGGTGTTCATTACAAGTTAACAACAACGGTCACAATCAAAAATAAAATTCATCTCATGACACACTTAAGTTACAGAATAATCCCGGTGCTGAAACATGCATCACCCAAACAGATGTTCAGAAGGAACCAACAACATCTTGATCCGAGAGGATCTTACGTTATGTCGTCCTGAAGGAACAAAACTGAGAAACGCAGGAAACATTAATTCATTATGCATTTAGAAGTAATGCCAAACACTGAAGTTAAAGAAAAGTGATGTCACTTGAAAATGTTCTTACTAAACCGACTTCCAGGTCATAAATAATTATATCGTTAAGTTTATTAATATACAAGTCCACGCCCAAACAAAATAAAGGAAATTTTTCCAATTTGTATAACTACGACTATCATTACATATCTGTCTACCTACACATGTCCCATTAAACCAAACTACAAGTAATCGGTAGACCAACGTCTCACCTAATATAAAGTGAAATAACGAAAATTGAAAATAAAATATATTAACAGCTGACGAATCGAATCCGCATTCATAACATAAGTTCAACATAAACTAACTAAGTGTCAAACAAGGCGCTATCCTAAGATACCAAACCTCTGAACAATAAATTTAAAAGGAAATAAATTAAATAGAAAAACGAAAGTTCATCGAACTTGAACAGGCACGGCTAAGCAGTAATGATTAGTCTCCATTAGCCACGTTTCCATGTTGGACAACCCTCACATTCATGCCACCACTGATGCAACACTATTATAGGAGCACCTTCTGACTATTAAGAATTATGCCGAAACATGGTCTGAATACTACCCGCTAACACTCTTCACATCCGTATTCACTACTGCATACACTAACATCGTTCAAGTCGATTCGCAAAAATGACTAACCTATGGCTTGACTACGTACAGACGACGCCCTAATCCTGTCGTTGAGCCTACGTAGTGTCTGCACATCCTTAAATTTATATAATACACGCAGCATCCTAAATCTATCGTTGAGCCAAACTTGGGATATCTATACATCCTCAATACTGTCAGGAGAAATTAAAACTTGAAACACAATGCCGGATATTAAAATTTAATCCTCGTTGAAACCCTAAAACAATGAAATGAAATTCGCCATAGAGTGAACTCAAACATGGAAATATAACTACAGTATGTCCATTTCTTACAATAAAACGTGAAATCGAAATTAAGCAACATGACCGACTACTTTAATCCATTCCTCAATACAGTCTCAACACATGCAGTGAAGTTTGGTAAATGAAAATAAATTCAACCTTCGTCTAATTTTACGTACAATCACTGAAAACAGTAATCACCACCATCACGAAATCCATAGAATAACTCAAGCGTAAGGCTTCAAACGGCCTTTCGTCTCACCGTTCCAAACATGTATTGCCGTGAACTATGCAGTAAATCAACTTTCCATCAATCTACTCAAGCTAGGCTAACATTCTAATAACATGCAATTTCTCACACGCAATGTTTCTAGTCAACGATAATTTCATCTCGTAAAATACAGAATAGGATTCAGTTTGCAATAATCAAATATTACCTTGACCGTGTGTCAGAATGAATTTTGTTGTGAGGTCGTCTATCACAAAAGTGCACTATGCTGGTTCTACATAGAATCGTCACTTGGACTTAACTGCTAAGATCTACGATCTCATACAAAAAGGGTAACCATAGGAAACATCGACTTGTAATATTAAAATAGTCGTTACAACGCGCTCGCTTGGGTTCTGACCACTATTAAATTAGTCAACTGTTCTGGATTCTTTACAGGACATCGATATCATACACAGCCTGTCTCCGAAATATTACATCATTTTATACTATATACATACATACATACATTATCATTATAGTCTGTCATGCCTTTCAGCGTTCAGTCTGCAAGCCTCTGTGAATTTACTAAACGTCGCCACAATCCTCGATTTGCAACTAGTGTTGTGGCCTCATTAAGTTCTATACCTCTTATCTTTAAATCATTAGAAACTGAGTCTAACCATCGTCGTCTTGGTCTACCTCTACTTCTCTTACCCTCCATAGCAGAGTCCATTATTCTCCTAGGTAACCTATCCTCCTCCATTCGCCTCACATGACCCCACCACCGAAGTCGGTTTATGCGCACAGCTTCATCCATCGAGTTCATTCCTAAATTAGCCTTTATCTCCTCATTCCGAGTACCATCCTGCCATTGTTCCCAGCTGTTTGTACCAGCAATCATTCTTGCTACTTTCATGTCTGTTACTTCTAACTTATGAATAAGATATCCTGAGTCCACCCAGCTTTCGCTCCCGTAAACCAAAGTTGGTCTGAAAACAGACCGATGTAAAGATAGTTTCGTCTGGGAGCTGACTTCCTTCTTACAGAATACTGTTGATCACAACTACGAGCTCACTGCATTAGCTTTACGACACCTCGATTCAATCTCACTTACTATATTACCATCCTGGGAGAACACACAACCTAAATACTTGAAATTATCGACCTGTTCTAGCTTTGTATCACCAATCTCACATTCAATTCTGTTGAATTTCTTACTACTGACATCAATTTAGTCTTCAAGAGGCTAATTTTCATACCATACTCATTGCAGTTATTTTCAAGTTCCAAGATATTACACTGCAGGCTTTCGGCACAATCTGCCATTAAGACCAAGTCGTCAGCATAGGCCAGACTGCTTACTACATTTCCACCTAACTGAATCCCTCCCTGCCATTTTATACCTTTCAGCAGATGATCCATGTAAACTACGAACAGCAAAGGTGAAAGATTACAGCCTTGTCTAACCCCTGTAAGTACCCTGAACCAAGAACTCATTCTACCATCAGTTCTCACTGAAGCCCAATTGTCAACATAAATACCTTCGATTGATTTTAATAATCTACCTTTAATTCCATAGTCCCCCAGTATGGCGAACATCTTTTCCCTCGGTACCCTGTCATATGCTTTCTCTAGATCTACGAAACATAAACACAACTGCCTATTCCTCTCGTAGCATTTTTCATTTACCTGGCGCATACTGAAAATCTGATCCCGACATCCTCTCTGTGGTCTGAAGCCACACTGGTTTTCATCCAACTTCCTCTCAACGACTGATCGCACCCTCCCTTCCAAGATGCCAGTGAATACTTTGCCTGGTATACTAATCAATGAGATACCTCGATAGTTGTTGCAATCCTTCCTGTTCCCTTGCTTATAGATAGGTGCAATTACTGCTTTTGTCCAATCTGAAGGTACCTTACCAACACTCCATGCTAATTTTACTACTCTATGAAGCGATTTAATCCCTGCCTTCCCACTATACTTCACCATTTCAGGTCTAATTTCATCTATTCCTGCTGCCTTATGACAATGGAGTTTATTTACCATCCTTTCCACTTCCTCAAGCATAATTTCACCAAAATCATCTTCCTCCCCCCCATGAGCTTGGCTGTTCGCAACACCACCAGGATGATTTCCTTTTACATTGAGAAGATGTTCAAAATATAAGTTATATATTTATACTCTGTCACACAAATTCCTTTCCGTCGTAAATCAGTGATTCTTAACCTCAGTTTCCTGTTCGTTACAGATCACTCATAAAATACAAGCTTAGTCTGCCTTTAAAATCTTCCTAACTATTCCCATAAAACAGTAGAAGTCCGCCGTAGCGAGTATGTCATATAACGAGAACCGCGTTTTAACGGCAATCTTTTTCTGTCCCTTCAAAATTCCTATATTAAACTGTGTATTTTCCTTCAGTTACAGCGTGAGCCCTCTCACTGACGCATCCGTTATTACGAGTGATTACGCGTGCGCTACTTTTTCGGTTACCGGTGTGTATGCACCCCAGCGATTATGTTGCATGCGATCGATTACCTTCTGTATCGTTCCCTCGCCATTTCCACTAGCGAGTTATCTCATCGACATTCGAAGGCGATATAGGAGTCGATTTTTAATACCCGTCGACTGCTGTTCCGTAATGAAAATTCGAAATGAAAGAGGACATATTTCATGATAAATGCGTTAATAACGTGTCCGATAACAGTTGTTAACTCGTTAAAAATAAAGGCTGACTAAACGATTGCTTAATTTTAATGCAAAATAATCCAATTAAGTAAGAATGGGATACACCTCGAGATATAGCAGAGTGCATATTTGATGTCTGAGGTAAGTTTATATTTTCTCGCGTCTGGTTAAATTACGGAAAGGCTATTATCGTGTTAATTTATAGCGAGAAGATCATAATTTCCCCACTGGCGCTTGAAGCGTGTTTTCATCATGTGTATAGTACGGTTAATTAGGATAGGTGACGCTGTTTGAATAAGAAAACTGGAACGTTTGCCACAAAATGCGATCATTTTCGGTACGGTATAGTTTTCTCACCACGTGCATTTGCGAGCTCTCTCGTAGACATTCGAAGGCGATTTTGGAGTCGATTAGTAATACCCGTCGACTGCTGTTCTCTAAAGAAAATTCGAAATGAAAGAGGATAACACGTTTTCGTAATCAATGCGTAAATAACGTGGCCGACAGCAGTTGTCAACTGGTTAAAAATAAAGGATGAAGTAAACGATCGCTTAATTTTAATGTTATATGCTGAAATTAAGTAAGAATGTGATACACGTCAAGATAGGACAGAGTACATCACTGATTTCAGAGGATAGTTCATATTTTCTAGTGTCTAGTTAAATTTCGGAAAGGCTGTTCACATGAAAATGTTTAGCGAGGAAGTTATCATTTCTCCACATGGGTTTCAAATATGTTTTCAAGGTACAGATACGGTTAGGTTAGGTGACGCCATTCAAAGAAGGAAACGGCAATGATTCTCACTATGAACACGATGTAGCTCGCGGAGTTTCTATGAACTGCTGGTTAATCTCATTTTTAAAGTCAACCTGTGCTTTAGAGTTTTGTTCCATCTTATCTTTCCTAATATTCTCACTAGCTTCCTTACAATTTTCCTGGGTGTCCTGTACGTTAATGTCCACTGTTTCTAACTTATTGTCCACTGTTTCTAACTTATTGTCCACCCTTTCTAACTTATTGTCCATTGTTCCTAACTTATCGTTGATAGATTTAATACTCTCACTTAAGCCCTTCCTATCTGCCTCCATACTATCCTTTAAGTCCTTCCTATCGGCTTCTACACTCTCCTTTAAGTCCTTAAGCATTTGGATAAATTCCCCTTGGGCAACTGCTGCCTCGCTCATAGAAATACTTAATTGATAGACCATTAGTCCCCGGTGAGCCTGCGACTTCCGCGACGTACTTCACGAATGCAGACGATAAACAATGTAACATTCTTTCAATAATTATTTAATAAAAAGGTGAAATTCAACGTTCACGTGATCAAAGTGATCAGTTAAGGCACTCAAACCAGTATATCAAATTTTGGGAAATTATTCTAACATATACTTAAATTATACCTTTCATTCAGTAGATAAATTACTCTCATAGTGGTATCTCCTAGCCTTACTCATCGAGCGTTTATCTATTTTCTTCGAGTTCACTCTCAACTCTGGTGCACAATTTTACCATCCATAATGCGGCATAGCCTCAACATTAATTTCCATTTCCTCTGGTACACGATTTTCCGAAATATCCTCACCGTTATCGTGACTCAGGTTTCCTCATCGTTATCGTAACTCAAGCCTCACTGTTAGTTGACTTAAGCCCGACGCTGGTCGCGCCAATTTACTGTCGACCAACGTGTAACATATCCTACAATTGGTCATCATTTTACTTATGTCAACCAACCTGACTTGTAGTTCTTCCCTTAATGTACTTAGGCCCTTTCTTAAGTGACTTAGGCCCCACGTTGGGCGCCATTTTACTGAACCCTTTGGTCCACTCTGAAGGATACCTACCTTCCTTACCTATCAGCAAAATTTCATGAGATCTGTCCGTGGCTCGTTTCGGGTTCTTCGTCACTTGCTGAGGTAAAAGGTAGGGTTCAGTAATCCTAATATATCTATTCAAATGAAAGGTTTATTCATAAAATATTTGTATTTTATTTTGGAAAAATTTACTGAAGAAACTAATAATTCGTAATCCATGTATAATTCGGAATCTATCTTGTCCACTTAACACCATAATCATTTTTACACAGAGGGGCCGAACGCTGGTTTGAGCCGTTGACTTAACTGCCTGATGGGCATCCTTACTAGAAACCATTTGTCTCAATCTATATATATAAAAGCAAGTCGGGCTGGAGCGATGTATATATAAATATTTAAAAATTTAAAAAAAACGTGAATTAATGAGGCACTTTCAGAAATCTCAGAAATTTGAAACTTGGTACGAGAGAAGCTGATGACCCCGGGATCCCTAGAAAAATCGGAAATTCACAAAATTCCCTCAAGGGGGCACGCTGGGGGGGGCCTCAAATTTTGAATTCAGCGTAAGAACGCAGTCGTATAATTTATCCAAAACGACAACCTATAGGTTACGGGTGGTTAAAAATTTTCGGGAATTTCCTCTTTTTTATCCCCCGTCCCCCCAAATCAAGATGGCGGCACAACCTGCCAGACGAGGTAGAAAATTGAAATTTGTTTAAATTATAGCTTTTGGTCCCTAACCGACGGAAAAATCCCAAAATGTTCAAATTTTTCACTTTTGACCCCCAAAGATATCGAAATATGGAGGCATTTTAGTGACTGTGCAGACATTCCTTTTGAGCTATTTGTTGGCTAAACGGTAAGTCGTATCACAAAACGGCTGGCACAGTCTCACTTCAATTCGGTGTGATCTACAACTTTGGTCCTATGACATTTTGTCGTATCTCTCTCCCTTATACGTTAGATTTTGCCGTATTTCTGGATTGTTGGTAAATTTGGTGATTTTTACAAGTTTATTTCATTGTTTACACAATTATATGAATGATAGGATCATCAAGTTGGGTTCGCACATTGGCACGATCAAGGGCCATATGTGGACCAAATTTCATGATTCTAGCTTATACATAAGTAGGCAAAAAGTAATGTAAAACGTTACAAATGTACCCAAATATCATCCTATTAAAATTTTGAACTCAATTTACCCACTAACTATTGGCAATACGAGGAAATGGTTTAGAAACAAACATGTAGAGCGATAAATGAGGCGTCTGATGGCACAAACCGTTTGTTAATATCATGCACCGTTTATGAGTTATGAATCTCGAAGTGGAAGTCTGCACTTTTCAACGTGCTCATGCTTATCCGTCATCTATATATATAAAAGCAAGTCGGGCTGGAGCGATGTATATATAAATATTTAAAAATGAAAAAGGACGTGAATTAATGAGGCACTTCCAGAAATCTCAGATATTTGAAACTTGGTACTGGAGAAGCTGATGACCCCAGGATCCGTAGAAAAATCGGAAATTCTCAAAATTCCCTGAAGGGGCCACGCTGGGGGGCTCAAATTTTGGGCTCAGCATAAGAACCCAATCGTATAATATTTCCGAAACGACAACCTATAGGTTTCGTGGGCTTAAAAACTTTCGGGAATTTCCTAATTTTTATCCCCCGTCCCCCAAATCAAGATGGCGGCACAACCTGCCAGACGAGGTAGAATATTGAAATTTGGTGAAATTATAGCTTTTGGTCCCTAACCGACGAGAAAATTCCAAGATGTTCAAATTTTTCACTTTTTACCCCCAAAGATATCGAAATATGGAGGCAATTTTAATGACTGTGCAGACATTCCTTTTGAGCTATTTTGTTGGCTAAACGGTAAGTCGTATCCAAAACGGATGGCACAATGTCCCTTCAATTCGGAGTGATCTACAACTTTGGTCCTGTGACATTTTGTCGTATCTCTCTTCCTTATACGTTAAATTTGGCCATATTTGTGGATTGTTCGTAAATTTGGTGATTTTTACCAGTATATTTCATTGTTTGACACACTTATAAGTATGATAGGATCATCACGTTGGGTGCGCACATTGCACGATTAAGGGCCATATGTGGACTAAATTTCATGATTCTAGCTTATACACATGTAGCAAAAAGGTAATGTAAAATGTTCAAAATGTACCCAAATTTCACCCTATTCAAAACTTGAACTCAATTTACCCCCTCAATATGGGAGATACGAGGAAATGGTTCAGAAACAAACATGTAGAGCGATAAATGAGGCGTCTGATGGCGCAAACCGATTCTTAATATCATGCACCGTTTAGGAGATATGAATCTCGAAGTGGAAGTCTGCACTTTTCAACGTGCTCATGCTTATTCGTCATCTATATATATAAAAGCAAGTCGGTCTGGAGCGATGTGTTTGTCCAACCCTTGTCCCGTTTCCCTATGGGGTCGGGTATGAGGTGAGATGAATCTGTCGTGGCGGGTTTTTATGACCGGATGCCCTTCCTGACGTCAACTTCATCAGAGGAGTTAATGAGAGATGAAATGAATGACGTGATATATGATAGTAGGGAGAGGGTGAAACCCGGTGCCGGCACATAGCCTACTCCTGTCGAATAGCACCAAGGGGTCTGCTCAAGGCTTAACGTCCCCATCCGACGGACGAATCACCATCAACAGCGTCATATGCCCTCACTCCATATGAGCACTGCGGAGAGGTTTGGAATTTAATCCAGGCTTTTGGCACGCAATCTAGTGATTAGAAATTGTATACCACCACCTCCCCTACCCTGCCGGCCAACATTCTGATGGTGAAATTTTTTTCGATCAACGGGACTCGAACCGGCTAACGTCGGTGTTAGACCGTTTTAGACTTCAGCGCCTTAAAGATCATGGCCACCAGGCGGGCAGGTGTTATATAAATATTTAAAAATGAAAAAAGACGTGAATTAATGAGGCACTTCCACAAATCTCAGACATTTGAAACTTGGTACGGGAGAAGCTGATGACCCCAGGATCCCTAGAAAGATCGAAAATTCTCAAAATTCCCATCAAGGGGGCACGCTGGGGGGCCTCAAATTTTGAATTCAGCGTAAGAACGCAGTCGTATAATTTATCCAAAACGACAACCTATAAGTTACGGGTTCTTAAAAATAATTTTCGGGAATTTCCTATTTTTTATCCCCCGTCCCCCCAAATCAAGATGGCGGCACAACCTGCCAGACGAGGTAGAAAATTGAAATTTGGTGAAATTATAGCTTTTGGTCCCTAACCGACGGAAAAATCCCAACATGTTCAAATTTTTCACTTTTGACCCCCAAAGATATCGAAATATGGAGGCATATTTAATGTCTGTGCAGACATTCCTTTTGAGCTATTCGTTGGTTAAACGGTAAGTCCTATCACAAAACGGATGGCACAATCTCGCTTCAATTCGGTGTGATCTACAACTTTGGTCCTATGACATTTTGTCGTATCTCTCTCCCTTATACGTTAGATTTTGCCGTATTTCTGGATTGTTGGTAAATTTGGTGATTTTTACAAGTTTATTTCATTGTTTACACAATTATATGAATGATAGGATCATCAAGTTGGGTTCGCACATTGGCACGATCAAGGGCCATATGTGGACCAAATTTCATGATTCTAGCTTATACATAAGTAGGCAAAAAGTAATGTAAAACGTTACAAATGTACCCAAATATCATCCTATTAAAATTTTGAACTCAATTTACCCACTAACTATTGGCAATACGAGGAAATGGTTTAGAAACAAACATGTAGAGCGATAAATGAGGCGTCTGATGGCACAAACCGTTTGTTAATATCATGCACCGTTTATGAGTTATGAATCTCGAAGTGGAAGTCTGCACTTTTCAACGTGCTCATGCTTATCCGTCATCTATATATATAAAAGCAAGTCGGTCTGGAGCGATGTATATATAAATATTTAAAAATGAAAAGACGTGAATTAATGAGGCACTTCCACAAATCTCAGACATTTGAAACTTGGTACGGGAGAAGCTGATGACCCCAGGATCCCTAGTAAAATCGAAAATTCTCAAAATTCCCTGAAGGGGGCACGCCGGGGACCTCAAATTTTGAATTCAGCGTAAGAACGCAGTCGTATAATTTATCCAAAACGACAACCTATAGGTTACGTGTGCTTAAAAATTTTCGGGAATTTCCTATTTTTTATCCCCCGTCCCCCCAAATCAAGATGGCGGTACAACCTGCCAGACGAGGTAGAAAATTGAAATTTGGTCCCTAACCGACGGAAAAATCCCAACATGTTCAAATTTTTCACTTTTGACCCCCAAAGATATCGAAATATGGAGGCATATTTAATGACTGTGCAGACATTCCTTTTGAGCTATTTGTTGGCTAAACGGTAAGTCGTATCACAAAACGGATGGCACAATCTCTCTTCAATTCGGTGTGATCTACAACTTTGGTCCTATGAGATTTTGTCGTATCTCTCTCCCTTAAATATGGAGGCAATTTTAATGATGGTGTAGATCTTCGCGAAGTCCCATCACATAAGGGAATGCACAATCTCCATTCAATTTGGAGTGATCTACAACCTTGGCCTTATGACTTTTTATTGTATCTGTATCCCTTTTACATTTGATTTTTGTCTATTTCTCGACGTTAAGTAAATTTGGACTTTTCACATGCATAATTCATACTTTCAATAAGAATGATAGAATCATCAAACCCTACACGAAAATTGGCCCACCCAGTAGCCATATGTGAGGCAAATGCTATGTATGTAGCTGTCACCTAATTATCTGAAAAGTAATGCAATGTGAGATAATCTTACAAAAAATTTACCCTATACAACGTTTCTAACTCAATCGGACCCATGAATAGATCAGATATCATACGACCAGCCATTTAGGCCGCTAAATTTGACGTCTTATGGTACAATTCTTTGTCGATATGACGTCCGTTTTGCAGCAGTCAATCTGTAAGTTAAGGTCTGCAATATTTTAAGCATGCATATACTTTCGTATGTCGATCTATAAATATTCACTGATGTCGTCTTGTAGCGATCGAGAAGGGGTTTGTCTGCTATTGTAATCAGTACTCCCCACATCGACTTTGGCAGTAGGAATGGGGTCCTTCTCCAATTCCTGTGTAACTGGCATTAATAAGGCAGGCCTACCATTGTAATGAATAATTCACTTCTCGATTTGACTTGCAGAAGGTAAGGGAGCATGTGGTTTTGTTCAAAACTCCCCTTACCCGATTGTGTTTGGCTGTAGGCAAGCGTTCCCGCAGTTATAAACAGATGTACCCATCTAAAATGTGACTGGCACTAGGCATACTGGCCTGCTATTTTGATGGAAACTCACCAACTTGGTGTGACTGGCAGTAAGCTGGCTGGCAGTTGGAAAAGGGGCCTCTCATTATAATGATAACTGCACAACTCAATTTTGACTGGTTGTAGGGAAGTTTCCTGCCATTATAATAAAATCTCCTCAATTTTTAATATGTCTGGAAGTAGGAAAGGGGGACTGCCATTGTAACGGAAAATCCCCAAATCGATTGTGACCGCGCAGTAGGCAATGGGGCCTGCAATTATAATGCAAACTTCCCAACTCGATTGTGAATGGCAATAGGCAAGTGAGCCTGTCGTTATCATCACAAATCCGTAACAAGCACTTTACATTGGAAACAACGTATGGGGACCTCTCCATGCTGTTTCTCGGATAACGCTAAGAGACATGCTATTTTAAAACAATTTTATTTACCGCATGTACAGTATTTACTTCAATATTCGTATACAATGCAGAATACCGTGGCGAAGCACGGGTACATTTGCTACTTATTGAATAAAGAAAGGAAAGTCTAGAAATCCTTAAATTCGGCTTCCATGTGAGACTACATGTACCATCATAATGATTCTTGATGGTCCAGCCCCGTGCGCGTAGAGGCGCGCGGCTGTGAGCTTGCATCCGGGAGATAGTAGGTTCGAATCCCACTATCGGCAGCCCTGAAAATGGTTTTCCGTGGTTTTCCATTTTCACACCAGGCAAATGCTGGGGCTGTACCTCAATTAAGGCCACGGCCGCTTCCTTCCAACTCCTAGGCCTTTCCTATCCCATCGTCGCCATAAGACCTATCTGTGTCGGTGCGACGTAAAGCCCCAAGCAAACAAAAGATGGTCCAGCCCTCGTAACACGAACTCTGGACTCTGGGTATAATTAAGGCAATCCAATTGGTGTGTGCCACACAGTGGTTGTACGGCATGGACCCTTAATTGAATCGATGTGACGTGCGACTATGTCATGTACCGACCTCTAAACTTCTAAGTTACTTTAAAGTCATTGTGGATGATGACCGCAAGAAAAATGATGCTACAGTGGCATATGGCCCTAATGTAAGTCACGGAGGTTGATGACCCCATGACCATCCAAGTTCCTGAGTTGAAGGTTAAACACAATTAAATTACATCGGTTGATGACCAAAGTTTCCACTTTACTAACCCCAGCACATTTACTGCTCGATCAGTTAAAGTCAAATAATGCAACAACAACAACGCTCACAATACTTTGTGCAGTAAAGTCCATTACCTTCGGAAATGTCCCCTTAATCGTTACGTTAACATTTAAATATTCCCAGAAAAATAAACTAAGATTTCCAGAATGTATCTCCAAGTTATTCGCTTGCTTTAAAGTTATTTCACAAATACGGTTCCATTGAATTTAATAATTAAATAAATTAAAAATGATTTAATGAAATCTTAATGAACAACAAATTCTATCTCCACGGACGAAGGGTTTCTTTCACAAGTCCCTACTCAACGTTTGACACAGTTATATTCAGCTCATGTTTAATGTGTATCATCTATCGTTATTTTGCAGTTGGAAAAAATTTGCATCATTCATTTCCAGTATTTATCTTGTTTCATGACATCACACTTTAAATCTAATCTAACCCTAGCCATTATTAATACTTGGATAACCCTAATAATTACATACAAACCAAAAGTAACTTGCCGTATAATGTAAGCCGATTACGAGGTCATATCTTGTCATAACATTTCATAAAGTTTTGTGCATCCCTCACAAACAAAACGATCATCACTACCACCACTCTATATTTTGGACAACCCTGAAATTGGCTAACCTCGCTCATTATACTCTAACTCTAGGGTTTCAAATATACATTACGATCTCAATTAAACAAATTCACAGTATCTAATAACCTACACGTTATTTCCGGATGATATTTTCAACTAGTTACCGCAGTTAATGATCTCCGTTGCCAAGAATGCAGTTTCATTTTTAACACGTAGCAAGCACACAACCACGTTATCTTTGAGCGGCGAACTCCGATCAGCTGTCGGCATCGAGCACAAATGACCCTCACCCTGTCTGTCAGTTTTAATATGAAACACATGTCTATCACCACGCTTGACTGGCTTCTAAGAATGAACCCCTCTGACTTTGCAAAATAGAACAAAATACGATATTCTGACCAAACAAATATGCACATAGATTTACTTTTAAATGTCCTACAATAATTGTACACGTCGCAAATTAATACCGGCGCGGATTCTCGCACTCTACTTTCCATCCCAAACATTATAAAAATCTTCCTCGGGCTCACACCAAAGTCCCGGGTTCACTACAGGCTTCCAATCTCCTGATTCACAAATCCTATCTCAACTCATACTACTCTAACTCTTGCCCCAACTCGACGACTCTCACTGACAAATGAACTGGAATAGAAATCCTTACTAGAATCCACGCCGCCAAATAACGCACAATACTTTCATAATGAACAACTTCGCATAAAATGATCTCGTATTTTAAAACTGGATTTTCACAAAAATGACTGACAAATTTTACTGCTATTATTGTCACTCAGACACTGTTTAAACGGACATAGAATACGTTACACTTCGCGACAAATTCACCTATCTGCATTACTCAACACTACATACAGCGCTTCCATACGATTGAAAATGGGTAACCACGGATCCCTTTTGCACCAATTCCATCAAAATTCCAACTGAAAATGTTACGTCGAATAAACATCTTAATTTGACATCACAAAATATAGGCAATAAATTCACGGAAATGACGATCCACTTTGGACGTGATATCACTTCGAAACCCTCATTAGTAACTTTTTTACAACATTACACGGCGCTCGCACTACTTTAAAAATTTATCCAAGCAGAAAATAAAACAAATGACCCTTTTATCATATTCTGACATTCACAAAGAAACATATGGGTGACCAACTGCGTCATAAATACCCATTTCAAATACATATAAGTTTGACATCATAAAACAAGATATAGTAGGCGGTATGATGGCATGTCACCCACCTTAGGTTACGTCAGCGTTCCTCTTCGGACTCACCTGTGACCCTCTGTCATTTATTTAGCCATTTTTACATTTTGGCTGTACATAACATTTCCCTTCCTGTTTCCTGAAAATAAAGCATAAAAAAGAAATGCCCTTCCTTGTCGTTTTTATTGATCGCACTCGACTGATTATATTTATTACCCGCACACGAATTACTTTGTTTACCACACCAAAAAATTTATAAATACTTCTTCGGTACCTTGACCGTCCTTTTTATACAATTACTTCTGCTCAAAAACTATCTTCGCATAGAGTCAAGACCCCAGCCACATCGGCTAAAATCTGTTGGTTGGACTTAGTCTACTTCTTGCCGACTGATTTACAGAACAGTTCAAACCTCTGTCTTCAGCCTCAACGATCCAAATGCAGGGGTTTCGATTTGGCGTCCCTATTTATTTATAGACAGTACCCCTCTCTCCAGGCATTTTCCCTTTGCCGCCAAGAAAATTTGCGTAACTTTTCGACTTAAATGAACTGTCTTTAAAAGAGTTTTGGATGTAACCACATACTTGCTACTTTACTAGCAGTAGTGTTCCTGAACCTTTAAAATTTATTCTTATTAAATTAACTGGTTAAATGACCTCATTTGATAGGCACTATTTTTTGTCGACTTAGCGTGGGTAAACTATACACGCGCGTCCTTCTGAAGTAATTCCCAGAAATGGCTTAGCAGTCTCAAATCCGTCTTACCAAAGACCAAGTGTCTTACAGATAAATGCAGGACCCTCATTATATTGCGTTCACCACTAATTCTTTCATTTAAATATATTTATTCAACATAAACTTTCTTCTGTATCCTTCCACATTCGACACGTGTGGATGACGTCACATCTCATAGCGTGGGACAGAAGGTAGCCACCCCCTTGCCACGTGTCACTCCCGTGATATCAAGAAATGTTCAAGCTCCTCATCACAATTGACATAGGGCCTTACGTAGTAACTTTCATACTTAAAATTCTAAGGGCATAAAGGTCATGGGTTCAGTATGTATCGATGTATGTATGTATGTATGTATGTATGTATGTATGTATGTATGTATGTACACGCATCTCGTGAAAACGGATGAAGGGAATTTAATTAAAATCGGTATGCAAAGTCGGGTAATAAGTCGCTACAATCTAGGCCATAAATAATGTTATTCACCCTGAGTGAAATGGTAATTTAGGGAAGGCCTAAACTTTAATTCTGAAATATTTATGTTATTAGTGGTCGTATTTTAATGAAAATCGGTAGGCAAAGTCAAAAATAAGTCGTTACAATCTAAGCTATGAAAAATTGCATTCAAGCTGAGAAAAAAGGTAATTTAGGGGAAGGCCTAAAATTTAATTCTTCAATATTTATGTTATAAGTGGTCCTATCTTAATGAAAATTGGTATTCAAAGTCGGGAAATAAGTCGCTATAATCTAGACTATAAACAATTTTATTCACGCCGAGTGAAATGGTAGTTTAGGGCAAGGCCAAAAATTTAATTCTCAAATATTCATGTTATTAGTCGTCGTATCGACAAATACTACATAACTGAAGTTATATAGTATTAAATTTCCGATCATTTATGTCTTATACATCCAGCATTTGCCTGGTGTGAAAATGGGAAACCACAGAATACCATCTCCAGGGCTGCCGACAGTAGGGTTCGAATCCACTATCTCCCGGATGCAAGCTCACAGCTGCGCACCCCTAACCACACGGCCAACCTTCCCGATCGTACCGAGTGTAACAGCCTGCCTGAATATTGTCGAGAAGTAGCTTGGGAGTTAGATAACTTTCTTCTTTAGCATGCCATTCCTCTGGTTCATAAATGTTCTGATACTAGGGTACGTAACACGCTGGTTCATCATAGCATTCGAGCTATCCAAACCCCATTCTGAGGGACTGATTAGAATGAGCAGTGTGCATATATTAACGGAATAATGGCAGAGGGGTGTTCACGGCTGTCTGCGGCCTGGTCATTCCAGCTCTGGGACATTGACTGTTTGATCGGCACCGTAGTACTATTCATTAAAAGTGAGAAAATGTGCGGTTTTTCACTTGATCCAGTATTTTATATAACGTTGCTTTTAACCGCTACATTCCTACTGACGTTTCTGTAATGAAATGAAATGGCGTATGGCTTTTAGTGCCGGGAGTGTCCGAGGACATGTTCGGCTCGCCAGGTACAGGTCGATCGCTTTGACTCCCGTAGGCGACCTGCGTGTCGTGATGAGGGTGAAATGATGATGGAGACGACACATACACCCAGCCCCCGTACCAGCGAAATTAACCAACGATGGTTAAAATTCCCGACCCTACCGGGAATCGAACCCGGGTCCTCTGTGACCAAAGGTCAGCACGCTGACCATTTAGCCGTGGAGCCGGACGTTTTTGTAATGACCTATGCTGACTTCAGTTAGGAAAACCACAAAGTCAGTCTTTCTGAGAATCCCGTGACGAAGCACGGGTACATCAGCTAGTTTATTTATATAGATAAATTGTACTTTTCAATTTAAAAGCTTCGAGGGAGGGGTTTGCCCAAGTCATGAGAATCGGGATATTCTGGGTCTCAATTTTGCGGATGACATCCTTCTGCTCACACCGACTCCCGCTAGCATGCAGGGAATTATAAATGAAGGGGTAAATTACTGTAAAGAGTTGAATTAAAAATTAATGTACAGAAAACCAAAACATTATATACATTGTCAAAGAAATAAGTCGCTATAATCTAGGCTATAAATAATTTTATTCACGCTGTGTAAAATGGTAGTTTAGGGCAAGGCCTAACATTTAATTCTCATATATTTATGTTATTAGTGGTCGTATCGACAAATACTACATAACTGAAGTTATACGAGTATAGTATTACATTTCCGATCATTTATGGCGTCTCATGCCAAAACTCGTCTTATCCACTTTTTTCCGAAATTGAGATAGCTGGATTCCTTGGGTTAATCCCTATTTGTTGGTGATACACATATCGTGCTAAAACTGATCATTTCCTGTTAAAATGGACGTGTGAGAAGAGATTAGAAGTTGTCAAGAAAGTAGATTATTTGGGTATGATATTAAGTGGAAATGGAAAATGGTAACAACAAATAAAACGAGCTGAACTAAAGGCATGAGTTCACTGACAGCTATTAACATTTCGGATAAAAAGGTGCCCAACACTGACTACAGAGTGTATAAAAATGTTTTAATGCATTAGTTATAACTAAGGTCTTGTACGGAGCAGAGATCTGATGAGTTGAAGGGAAAGTTTATACACTTGATGCAATTACAAGTAGATTTCCTTTACTTCTTTCTTTCTTAATCTGTTTACCGTCTGGGGTTATTTTTTCCCTCGGACTCAGCGAGGGATCCCACCTCTACCGCCTCAAGGGCAGAGTCCTGGAGCGTGAGACTGGGTCGGGGGAAATGACTGGGGAGGAGGACCAGTACCTTGCCTAGGTGGCCTCACCTGTTATGCTGAACAGGGGCCTTGTGAGGGATGGGAGGAAGAGGGAAGTGGCCGTGGCCTTAAGTTAGATACCATCCGGCATTTGCCTGGGGGGAGAAATGGGAAACCACGGAAAACCACTTCGAGGATGGCTGAGGTGGTAATCGAACCCCTCTCTACTCAGTTGACCTCCCGAGGTTAGTGGACCCCGTTCGAGCCCTCGTACCACTTTTCAAATTTCGTGGCAGATCCGGGAATGGATCAAGGGGCCGACAGGGCGAAACAAGCTAACTCATTATATCCTGGATGGAGGGAGTCAATCGAGCTTCATCCACAATTCTCTGATTGATTCGCTGCAGCTTAATGTTACTGATCGCAAGACTCTTGAGATAAGCACGTTTGAATCACCTTCCACTATGTATGATATTAGACGGAAGGTTTGTTTCGACATTATGGGCTACTCAACCAGAGCTCAAGTATCGATTCCCGCCTTTGAAAGTCACAGCTCCTACACCTTTCAATCAACTGCACCCCAAGACATAACCACGCTAGCATCGCTAAGGAAGATGAAGCTGGCTGATCCGAGTGACGACCTTGACAAGATCTTCCAATCTAGGTACTTATAGGTGCGGATTCATGCTGGAAGATAGTAATAATGAAAGAACCTATCAGAGTATCAACATCACTGGTTCTTCTACCTACTATCTTCGGATACATTCTCAGCGGAAGTAGATCTGGTACTACGATCAACCAAATAATGGTCCATCATGTCTCACTCACAACGGATCAGATAACTGATGAAAGCGTGCGACGGTTCTGGGACTTGGAAACTATTGGAATTATGGATAACCAGGTGCGAAAATTATTCATTAAAGAAAATACTATTTGTCAAGAGTTTCGAGACTCTTACCGCATCGAACATGGAGAGTTGTATCATTACCTCGAAAGGTGGGAATTCCTTAGCTGACAATTGCACCACCGCTGAAAAACGATTCTCCCTGTTAGAGGCGAAACTGCAGAGAAACAATGACTTGAAACACATCCATTACAACCATATGTGGGACTACATCAGACAAGAGCACGAGGAAGTTGCACCCGAGGACGTCACTCCTAATAATGTTTACTATATGCCACACCACATTGTAAAGAAACAAAGGGGAGACATCACAAATTACAGAATTGTCTTCGACGCGTCCACATGAACCAGACTTGCCTGCACTGAACGACACACTGAAAATAGGTCCTAACTTGCTCCCCGAAATATTGGGAACCCTGCTACGTTTCAGGAGCCACCCGAAAGCTATCGCGTGTGATGGTCACCAAGCCTTTTTGCAGTTAGCGTTAGACGAAAACGACAGAGGCCTCACGCGGTTCTTGTGGTATCGCACCGAGAATACAGGAGATGATGCGTACAATTTCACTGACGAGGTCATAGCCTACCGTTTCAAACGTTTGCTTTTTGGACTTACTTCGAGCCCATTTCTTCTGTCCGCTAGTCTTAGGGAACTGGCAACACTGCGTCAAGATAATCATCCATTTGCGTCGAGACTTCTCGATAAATCAACATTTATGGATGACTTTATAACAAGTGTTGCAGATGACATCCTCACGATGAGGTTATATCACTTTCTCACCGACCTTTTGATGGAGATCAAACTCCCACTCTGTAAGTGGGCTACCAATTCACTGACCTTGAAGGAAGCCTTGCGCAACGAGGGGGTGGAAATTAGATCCGTAACGAGTGTGCTGGGTATCGATTGCGATACCTCTGAAGACATCATTTCGACCGACCAGGGAGAAATAGCAAGAGACCTGGTGGACACACCAGGGACGAAGAGGAACATTCTACGTGCCACTGCCAGATTCTATGACCCTCTCGGACTTTTCGTACCTGCGGGGATCGTAGCAAAACTTATATTCCAAGACACGTGGCTCCGAGGCCTATCATGGGAGGAAGTTCTTCCATCAGATCTTGCACGTAACTGGTATTTGTGGACTTCTAAACATCAGCACCTATCAACCATATACGTTCCCAGGTGGATGGGCATTGCAGGACCAGGACATGAACCAGAGCTGCACGTCTTCTGCGATGCTTCGGAGAGAACATACGGAGCTGTCAGCTAACCGAAGTCAACGCTTAACGACACTCCGATCACAAAACTCGTCTGCAGCAAAACCAGACTATCGCCCGTGAAGAAGCTAACTCTACCAAGAATAGAGCTGTTAGCCGCACTTGCTGGTACACGCCTTCTTCACTACTTCTGTCAAGAGACTGGCTGTGGCATCAAGAAGGCTCAGCTGTGGAGCGATTCTACTGTTGCACTTGGGTGGATTCGTAACGATCCGAATAAGTGGAAGAGCTTTGTCTGCAACCGCGTGACAGAAATACATAATCACGTAAACCGCAGTCAATGGAGACACTGTCCTGGAGATCAGAACCCTGCAGATCATCTCACTCGAGGAGTATACGCAGATCAGCTAGCCTCCTTAGAAACATGGTGACGTGGTCCTCGCTGGCTCATCAAAGACAGAGGCGCATGGCCATGTGACCCAACGCCCACCAGCACGCAGTTGCCAGAAGCCAGGAAGACGCAACAAGTTCTCACGATCACTACAGCGGAACCCCTACTGGATATGTCGAGGTATATCTCACATTGGCCTTAAGTTAGGTACCATCCGTCATTTGCCTGGGGGGAGAAATGAGAAACCACGGAAAACCACTTCGAGGATGGCTGAGGTGGAAATCGAACACCTCTCTACTCAGTTGACCTCCCGAGGCTGAGTGGATCCCGTTCGAGCCCTCGTGCCACTTTTCAAATTTCGTGGCAAAACCGGGCCTCCGGGGGTGGCAGCTAATCACACTAACCGCTACACCACAGAGGTGGACTCATCCTAATTGTATGTTTAGTCCTCAGCCCGAAGGCTGGTTGGATCCTCAACAGTTCCACCATCAGCTGTCATAGATGGCCTAGGCATCACTGAAGAGGCGTACTAGGGAAATGAGGAGTGAGGTAGTTTCCCGTTGCTTTCCTCACCGAGCCAGAAGTTATTGCATATCAGTCTGCCAAGCCCACTGAAATGCATGCACCAACTGACCCTATGAGCAATATTTTGACACCATTCATAGCAGGGACTGGCTGCAGAAGGAATGGCATTACTAACATCACTCATACCTCAGTCACTTTCATTTTGTCAAAGCCAAGAATAAAGCTGAGACAGATCAATGAAAGTAACAAAATTGCTCTAGCCCATACCAGAAGACATAGTGCACTGTAAACACTAGGTCCCGCCATCAAAGGCATTCATCCTAATTATATTCTTGATAATGTTCGACCAACGAGCGGGAACTCATCCACTATCGTATTTTACATTTATAAGTATGACCAGTTTTCCATCGATCAAATCAATCAGTCAACGCTGATCTGCATTTAGGACTATCGCCCAGGCGGCATATCCCCTGTCAATTGTTTTTCTTAACCCGCCAGTGGTCGCTATATGAGCAAAATGCTCACGGTCATTGAAAGTCATCTGCTCTTTTGTACAGCATATAGTTTCGAACTTGAGCCCTGATGCACCTTCGCACTGCAGTTTTGAGAGAAGGACGGATGCATTGAAATGCACATCTGTGATTTTGAGAAGGGACAGGAAGGGAGGAATTATCAACGACCGTCAACGGTGAGCATTTTGCTTCACGCGCGACCAGACACGTTGGTGCTAATTTCCGTGCGTATTATAGTTTCGCTGTCCGCCTCTGTGGTGTAGTGGTTAGCGTGATTAGCTGCCACCCCCGGAGGCCCGGGTTCGATTCCCGGCTCTGTCACGAAATTTGAAAAGTGGTACGACGGCTGGAACGGGGTCCACTCAGCCTCGGGAGGTCAACTGAGTAGAGGTGGGTTCGATTCCCACCTCAGCCATCCCCGAAGTGGTTTTCCGTGGTTTCCCACTTCTCCTCCAGGCGAATGCCGGGATGGTACCTAACTTAAGGCCACGGCCGCTTCCTTCCCTCTTCCTTGCCTATCCCTTCCAATCTTCCCATCCCTCCACAAGGCCCCTGTTCAGCATAGCAGGTGAGGCCGCCTGGGCGAGGTACTGGTCATACTCCCCAGTTGTATCCCCCGACCATGAGTCTGAAGCTCCAGGACACTGCCCATGAGGCGGTAGAGGTGGGATCCCTCGCCAAGTCCGAGGGAAAAACCGAACCTGGAGGGTAAACAGATGATGATGATGATGATTATAGTTTCGCTATTGTTGCATGTTGTTTCATAGTTGAAACAGTTCTTTGCGACTTACTGTATTAATGTGTTGTGTAATTAGTGAGTGACAATGGTTTCAAGTCGTGATATTTTAGCTTGGTTTGATGAAATTCCTAGTGATCAACTCGAAGGCGAGAACAGTGACTTGGACTGTGAACAAGTGAACATAAAACGGATACTGAACAGTCCGAGACAGAAGAACGTGCTGATACAAAAGTACCTAGAGAGCAATTTGTAGCTGCTGGCGAACAACATATGTTGGAGGTAAATGAGAATTTCATGTTTAGTGACAATGTTTATATAGGGAAAGATAAGGTGACAAAGTAGGGCAGACAACCACCAACAAGAAATCCACGCTCACGTACTTGTGGTGCAAATATAGTGACTCTTCCTCCTTGTATAAAGTGCACTGCGAAAAACGCACACACTATTTTAGAAAGTTAGGAATAGTTTCTTCCAGATACAGTTATAACCATTTGAGATGAATTATTATTAGTAATTTTATTTGTTATTTGTAGTGTTCTTTATAACCATTTGAGATTTATTCCTATGTTTATTTAATGTTCTAATATATTTATGCCTGAAATCGGTTGGTATTTATCATGTAAACATCATATCATACCTTGAGCATTTTGCTCAACGCGCGACCACTCGCATTACTTTCATCCTAGCGACCACTGGCGGGTTAAATAATCTCAAGGAAGTTGGAAATTAAACATCTCCCTTAGTAATTTATGAAATCCTAATGTCTCTTCCTGTAAACGAATAACTGCCCACAGTATCTCTTCCTGAATTCCAACTTTATCTTCCTATTTTGACCCTTCCTGTTTTCAAAACCTCAATTCTAGCCATAGTTGAAAATGAAAACCTACAACCTGTTTTCCATTCATTGACCGGGTCAGGGATGGAATGAATGAAGCAGATATAGGCTATTAGTACGATGGGGTCGCCACTCCCAAGGTGATTTATTAATGACTGATAGATGCTATGAAATGAGAATGGAGAGTGTTGCTGGAATGAAAGATGACAGGGAAAACCGGAGTACCCGGAGAAAAACCTGTCTCGCCTCCGCTTTGTCCAGCACAAATCTCACATGGAGTGACCGGGATTTGAACCACGGTATCCAGTGGTGAGAGGCCGACGCGCTGCCGTCTGAGCCACGGTGTCTAGCCATTGTTATTTTTTATTATTGTTCCTGGAAGCAGTTGTTACTTTCAATGTGAAAAACTAATGAAGAAATTCAATTCAATTAATAATATATACACCGGGCGAGTTGGCCGTGCGGTTAGGAACGCGCAGGTGTGAGCTCGCATCCGGGAGATAGTGGGTTCGAATCCCATTGTCAGTGGTGTTACTACACAAATGAGATCCTAAGCAACGGAAAGTATCGGTATTCGGTAGGTTTTCACCTTTGACTTCAATATTACCGATACTCTCGTTTCTAAGCTATTCTGCCTTGTTGATGTTGAAACGAAGACCAAATCTGCTGAGAGCGTTATGCTAGGCTAGGACCTGGTGTTGCAGATCATGTTTGGTGGTACTGGCAATCGTGACTTCATCCGCATAAATTCCATGAAACTTCATGTGATCGTGCCCGTTACGCAAATAAAGAGTAGAGGTGACGAGGCTGAACCTTGATGAACACCAACTTTGATAGGAAAGCTGTCAGATATACCAGCGGCGCATCGTACTCTACTACTAGAGCATTTGAACTGATTTAATGAGTTGTTGTGGAACTCCATGATCTCGCAATACATACCAAATTAGACGGTGTAGTATGCGGTGTGGTAAACACATTAATGTAATGTGAATGGACTTTCTTTTTCACAATGCTTCTCAATGAGCTGTCGAGCTGCAAATAAGTTATTGCATCAGTGGATCCAGATCATTTAACGAAGCACACTGATTTAGGCTGAAATGGACAATGTCACGCAGTCGTTTATCATGGCTATATTTTCACTATCCTAACAAAAAACAACCATTAATAACAAGAATTTGTAGAAACGTTTAAATCTTGAACTACGTTACTTTGCCTTTCTTTAGTTCACATGAAATAAAAACCGCAACGATATGTCCGACTCGTTGGCTGAAAGGTCAGCGTACTGGCCTTCAGTTCAGAGGGACCCGAGTTCGATTCCCGGCCGGATCGGGGATTTTAATAACTTCTGATTAATTCTTCTGGTTCGGGGACTGGGTGTTTGTGTCCGTCCCAACACACTCCTCTTCATATTCACACAGCACACTACACTACCAACCACCACAGAAACACGCAATAGTGATTACGTCCCTGCAGATAGTGTTGACATCAGGAAGGACATCCGGCCGTAAAACAAGGCCAAATCCACATGTGCGACACAGTTCGCAGCCGCGACCCCACAAGTGTGGGAAAAGCGGTAGGAAAAGAAGAAGAAACACCGCAACGATATGTCTCCGTCCTGTTCTTGTCACCGCCCTAACAGTACAACACGACCACGAAGATGATGAGTAAACCACGACCTTGAGAAAATCAGTCAACAATAGGTAGGCCATTCATGTATTGGAGTAGGTCTTGATGTATCAAAGTCAGTCTAGGAAGGTCTGGACTCGATAACACAATCCTTTGCGGTGTCGGCTATATTGAGTCTTAAGCATCGTTGTGACGTGGGCGAGCCCGATGTGATAATGCGAAATACACTGACTGACAGAGCAAATGCAACACCAAGAAGGAGTGGTCAGAACTTTATGCCAATTGCAGGGTAGACTGACGTCACTGAGGTATGCTCATGATGTGAAATGCGCCGCTGTGCTGCGCACGTAGCGAACGATAAATGGGACACGGCGTTGGCGAATGGCCCACTTCGTACCGTGATTTCTCAGCCGACAGTCATTGTAGAACGTGTTGTCGTGTGCCACAGGACACGTGTATAGCTAAGAATGCCAGGCCGCCGTCAACGGAGGCATTTCCAGCAGACAGACGACTTTACGAGGGGTATGGTGATCGGGCTGAGAAGGGCAGGTTGGTCGCTTCGTCAAATCGCAGCCGATACCCATAGGGATGTGTCCACGGTGCAGCGCCTGTGGCGAAGATGGTTGGCGCAGGGACATGTGGCACGTGCGAGGGGTCCAGGCGCAGCCCGAGTGACGTCAGCACGCGAGGATCGGCGCATCCGCCGCCAAGCGGTGGCAGCCCCGCACGTCACGTCAACCGCCATTCTTCAGCATGTGCAAGACACCCTGGCTGTTCCAATATCGACCAGAACAATTTCCCGTCGATTGGTTGAAGGAGGCCTGCACTCCCGGCGTCCGCTCAGAAGACTACCATTGACTCCACAGCATAGACGTGCACGCCTGGCATGGTGCCGGGCTAGAGCGACTTGGATGAGGGAATGGCGGAACGTCGTGTTCTCCGATGAGTCACGCTTCTGTTCTGTCAGTGATAGTCACCGCAGACGCGTGTGGCGTCGGCGTGGAGAAAGGTCAAATCCGGCCGTAACTGTGGAGCGCCCTACCGCTAGACAACGCGGCATCATGGTTTGGGGCGCTATTGCGTATGATTCCACGTCACCTCTAGTGCGTATTCAAGACACGTTAAATGCCCACCGCTACGTGCAGCATGTGCTGCGGCCGGTGGCACTCCCGTACCTTCAGGGGCTGCCCATTGCTCTGTTTCAGCAGGATAATGCCCGCCCACACACTGCTCGCATCTCCCAACAGGCTCTACGAGGTGTACAGATGCTTCCGTGGCCAGCGTACTCTCCGGATCTCTCACCAATCGAACACGTGTGGGATCTCATTGGACGCCGTTTGCAAACTCTGCCCCAGCCTCGTACGGACGACCAACTGTGGCAAATGGTTGACAGAGAATGGAGAACCATCCCTCAGGACACCATCCGCACTCTTATTGACTCTGTACCTCGACGTGTTTCTGCGTGCATCGCCGCTCGCGGTGGTCCTACATCCTACTGAGTCGATGCCGTGCGCATTGTGTAACCTGCATATCGGTTTGAAATAAACATCAATTATTCGTCCGTGCCGTCTCTGTTTTTTCCCCAACTTTCATCCCTTTCGAATCACTCCTCCTTGGTGTTGCATTTGCTCTGTCAGTCAGTGTAGATTTGCATTTTTAAGGGAAAAGGGATACTGAGCTACACCAAATTGTCAGATAAGTCGAATGGCGGGATTAGAGTGTTTCACTTTCCAGTGATAGGCAGTGGTGAGTTCAATGGGTATCGTTCAAAATTTCAGACGTGATAAATGACAACCCACATATAAATCTGTCTTGTGCGAGGTTAGTAAGTTATCATATTGAAATTATTCCTGAAGAATCATGTGATATATGAACGAATTTTTAATTTATGGATTTTCTTCTGGGATCATTTTAATAAATCGCAGTTGAACATAAGGGGGTAGATGGACGAAAACACTCAAGTGGATTTCCATTCCAAAAATGTTCCTAACCGGGCGAGTTGGCCGTGCACGTAGAGGCGCGCGGCTGTGGACTAGCATCCGGGAGATCGTGGGTTCGAATCCCACTGTCGGCAGTCCTGAAGATGGTTTTCCGTTGTTTCCCTTTTTCACACCAGGCAAATGCTGGGGCTGTACCTTAATTATGCCACGGCCGCTTCCTTCAAACTCCTAGGCTTTTCCTATCCCATCGTCGACATAAGACCTATCTGTGTCGGTGCGACGTAAAGCCCGTAGCAAAAAAAAAAAAATATTCCTGATCCAGCCAAATCTTTAAAACGTTTCAGGAAACCTCCCAAACAAAATTATCCTTTTAAAAAAAGCAATGAAGGTGATAGGAACTGCATAATAATAATTACTGACGTTTTCTTTCTCGAGTTAACCACACAAGAAATGCCAGGACTCAGCTAAGGCCCCCGTTTGCCAACACGTGCTTCCAAGTTAAAAGTCCCTGGGGCCCTTTTAGTCACCCTTTACGATAGGCAGGGGATACCGTGGGTGTTATTCTACCACCTCTACCCACAGGGGATAAAGATTACATGAAAAGTGTTGATGGCAGCTACAAAGGGTTTTTTTTTTTTTGCTAGTTGCTTTATGTCGCACTGACACAGATAGGTCTTATGGCGACGAGGGGATAGGAAAGGCTTAAGAGTTGGATGAAAATGGGAAACCACGGAAAACCATCTTCAGGGCTGCCGACTGTGGGATTCGAACCCACTATCTCCCGGATGCAAGCTCACAGCCGCGTGCTCCTGGCCGCACGGCCAACTCGCCCGGTACGGTAGCTACAAAGGTAGGCTAGTGTAAAATATAGAATATTGTCTATAAATGATTAGTATACCGTAACCATATTATTCCTATTAAAACCAAACCAAACCAAACCAAACCAAACCCCATGGCACTACAGCCCTTGAAGGGCCTTGGCATACCAAGCGACCGCTGCTCAGCCCGAAGGCCTGCAGATTACGAGGTGTTGTGTGGTCAGCACAACGAATCCTCTCGGCGTTATTCTTGGCTTTCTTGACCGGGGCCGCTATCTCACCGTCAGATAGCTCCTCAATTCTAATCACGTAGGCTGAGTGGACCTCGAACCAGCCCTCAGATCCAGGTAAAAATCCCTGACCTGGCCGGGAATCGAACCCGGGGCCTCCGGGTAAGAGGCAAGCATGCTACCCCTACACCACGGGGCCGGCATATTATTCCTATTACTCAGTAAAAATCGTATCAATCAATATTTTGAAACCCATGAGGAACTTCTTATAGGACAAATATATAGGTAAGAGAGACTACCTGTGAACGTATTCATGTCACTTAAGTGTTATAGAATTATATATGCATGAAAAATAGACGCCCAGTTAAACTGTACATGAAAAATAATTGTTTGTTTGGTACCTAAATCCTAAAAAATCGAATACTCTTGCCTTTCGTTATGCTCACTTAAAAAATCAACACGGCGGCTCCATAAGTAACATTCGCGTCTTGTCCTCCATATACTGATCTTGTGATGTATACGTACCTGGTGGTGCCATCTGAGCGGAGCTTCGTCATGATGACTACAGGTAGGCTATGGGTAGTCATAATAACTGTGCCGTTTCGATCTGAAAGTAAACAGCAAAAAGCAAATCACAAGTTTCCCGAAAACGAGGAAATTAAAGGGAATGGGTTGCGAGTGTAAATGCAAAGACAGCACACACGTTGAAAGCGCACGAGTATCATTCATTTTCTTCCTGAGGATTAGGCCTATGAGAGATTTAAAGTATGGACTTTTAGAGTTTCCATTGAAAAAGATGTTGAAACTGGGTGTCATTCCTTCGCAACAGATACCTAAATGGCATCTTATCTTATCTTATCTTATCCTATCTTATCTTACCTTATCTTATCTTATCTTATCTTATCTTATCTTATCTTATCTTAATCTGTTTACCCTCCAGAGTCGGTTTGTCACTCGGACTCAGCCAGGGATCCCACCTCTACCGCTTCAAGGGCAGTGTCCCGGACCTTCGGGGATACAACTGGGGAGGATGACCAGTACCTCGCCCAGGCGGCCTCACCTGCTATGCTGAACAGGGGCCTTGTGGGGGATAGGAAGATGGGAAGGGATAGACAAGGAAGATGAAAGGAAGCGGCCTTGGCCTTAAGTTAGGTACCATCGCAGCATTTGCCTGGAGGAGAAGTGGGAAACCACGGAAACCACTTCAAGGACGGCTGAGGTGGGAGTCGAACCCACCTCTACTCAGTTGACCTCACGAGGCTGAGTGGACCCCGTTCCAGCCCTCGTACTACTTTTCAAATTTCGTGACAGAGCCGGGAATCGAACCTGAACCTGGACCTCCGGGGGTGGCAGCTAATCACACTAACCACTACACCACAGAGGCGGACACCTAAATGGCATGGAGAAAAATTATCTACAAAAAAAAGGTCAGTCTTAATAATAATAATCTGAAGAAAATCAGGTACGGTACAGGATAACCGGGAGGTTTGAATAATATGTGATCGACCGGGCGAGTTGGCCGTGCGCGTAGAGGCGCGCGGCTGTGAGCTTGCATCCGGGAGATAGTAGGTTCGAATCCCACTATCGGCAGCCCTGAAGATGGTTTTCCGTGGTTTCCCATTTTCACACCAGGCAAATGCTGGGGCTGTACCTTAATTAAGGCCACGGCCGCTTCCTTCCAACTCCTCGGCCTTCCCTGTCCCATCGTCGCCATAAGACCTATCTGTGTCGGTGCGACGTAAAGCCCATAGCAAAAAAAAATTTGTTCACGGTGACAAACACACAAAAAAGCATTAGTATGTTGTCTGAAACACTTCTAAATGATTTGTAGTACACACACAATCACGAACACCAAGTATCTTCCACTCCACAGCTAAAACATTATTATATCACTCTTCTGAATAATAACACCCCTATTCAAAACTCACCATTTAGCTTTAACAATTATTAACAACAACGATAAACACTCCTCTGCTTCAATGCCCAGAAACGTGGGAATCGGAGACATTACTAGTGATGTGCGCGAATGACGCCTGGAAACGCGAGAATCGGTTCGTACGACTCCGAGGTCGCATGCGAGGACGGTTCCCCAATGACGTCACCAAAGTGTGCTGGGCCGTTGCCTACGAGATATACAGCTAGGCGCACTCACTGGAGTAGAGTGAGTCGTCCGTATATAAGTGGGGCAAATTCGAACGTGCAATATTTACTATTTCTTTCGTATGCAGTGAAATGTCTTATTGGTTGTCTTGAATGAATTATGCCACGTAATAATGAAATAACAATTTATCCTGGCAGTCTGGAACTCACATTACACATTACGACACTGAGTGTAGCAATCGACATTGTTATTTATCAGGGGCGATTTCTCCGAGCATGCTACGCTTGCTGCGCAAGCGCAATATTTTTCTAAAGCAGGCGAGTTAAAAACATTACAATATGTACCGTATCTGTAATAGATCTGCATTATACAAATCGCATGTTGCATATATCTTGGCGAGTCCAGCGAGGCTTGCTTGTGTCTTAGGAGCTTCAGCGAGCTGTCGACACAGCAAGAAATGTATGCGCGCGCAGGTTTCTTCTCTCCAAGGCCGGTTGCAAGCTGTCACGTTTGTAATGTGTAGTTGGAACAAATAGCATAATATTAAGCTATTTGGTTGGAAGCTCTGGTCTGAGAGCTACAGATCTAGTGTGTTGTGTCAGTGAGTAGTGTACTGTAAGTTCCTGATCATCTATTCTGAATGATTTGACGTGCTGCAATGGGTTCCGAACCGTGCATTATTGACAGCTTGTTATCAAATCCATTTTCTCGGAGGACTATCCAAGAGAAAACAGACATTATTAAGAATGGCAGGCGCTGCCAGATTTAGAGAGACAGCACAGGGAGAAAAATAGAGAATATGTACGTTCGTTCTCCGTATCTCAATATAATAATACGCACTGGCTGACAGGGTTCAAGAAACTGAATAGACTATTTTGCTGGCCGTGTTTACTATTTTCTGCTGATAACGGTGTATGGTGTAAAAGTGACTTTGACAATTTGAACACCTTGACACAGTCCATTACAAGACATGAGAAATCGGCAAACCATATGAAGTGTTTCTTGCAGTTAAATAGCTTTGGGCGTACAAGGATCGACCACCAGCTGGATGAACAGAAACGCATCAGTGACCAACTTCATAATGAAAAGGTAAAGAAAAATCGTGACATACTTAAACGACTGATCGATGCAGTGTGTTCTTTAGCAAAACAGGAACTACCATTTCGCGGACATGACGAGTCTGCAACTTCCGTAAACAGAGGTAATTACATCGAAATTCTGCAAATTATAAGTGAATATGATCCTCTTCTGGCAGCTCATCTGAAAGACTCCACCATTTTTAGAGGGACGTCGTCTGCAATCCAAAATTATTTAATAGCAGAAATAAGTTCAGTAATTGTGAGAAGAATAAAGGAGGAGCTTAAACAAGCAACGTTTGTGGCAATAATGTTGGACGAAACGTCCGATATTATTAAGTCACAACTCTCTACTTTACTCCGTTTTGTAGATGAAAGTGGTGAAATTCAAGAGAGGTTTCTTGGTTTTGCTGATGTTAAAGATCGCACTGCTGGAGCCCTCTTAAATCATGTTCGTGCTATTTTAAAAGAGTTCAGTTGTGAGGAAAAGATTGTGGCTCAAACGGCGGTGCTGCTGTCTTAGCCGGTCATGAGAATGGGCTTAATAAACTACTTCAAGACCAGTATCCATATGCGACATTTGTGTCTTGTTATGGCCACCTATTCAATTTAACACTACAGCAGTCTGCTTCAAAAATCAATGAATGTACAATTTTCTTCCAAACAATGTCAGGACTTGCTGTTTTTTTTTTTTTTTTTTTTTTTTTTTTTTCCAAGTCTACAAAGAGAACAGCTGCTCTTCGAGATTTTGTTTAGAAGAAGTTGCCAACAGTAGCACCAACGAGATGGAATTTTGCTTCACGTCTTATTAATACTGTGAAGGAATATTATGATACGCTGGTAAAATTCCTTCAACATGTACAGGATACTTCAGACGACTGGGATGAAGACACTACATTGAAAGCACAAGGATTTTTGTTTTTCTTACATAAGTTCAACACTAGATTTCTGCTGGCAGTGTTTTCCAAGATTTTTTCATTCTCCGATACTGTGTTCAATAATTTACAAACAAAAAATCTGGATATTCAGTACTGTGGCAAGAAGGTTGAAGAGCTCCTTTTAAATATCCAGTCTATGAGAGATGAAGATTTTGGTAGTTTGTATGGACATGTTGATACTGAAACTGATGTTTATGGAGGACAGCCGTGCTCTAAAAATCGAAGAATTAGTGATGAACCAGAAAAATCAAAATACAAACGTCTATTCAATGAAATTATTGACAGTGTACTTATCCAAATAGGAGAGCGTTTTAAATGCATGAAGAAATTTGTGTTCTTCTCGCTGTTGGATTGTGATTTGTTTGAGAAGCACAGAAATAGGTTTCCAAACAGTGATGTTACTGCCCTGGAAAAGACCTATGGGTCATCTTTCGACATTGTTCGCTTAAAAACCGAATTAAGTGTGATGTATTCATCTTCTGATTGTAAAGAGAAAGGTGTTTCAGACTTAATGCAGTTTATGCATACTAATAAATTGTACATGGGTATGCCAGAAATTTTCAAGCTCATCAAACTTGTAGCAACAATTCCTGCTAGTACATCCCCTGCAGAATGTTCTTTTTCAACACTGAGACGCATTAATACATATTGCAGATCGACTCAAGGTCAGGAGAGGCTATCATCATTAGCTATGTTGTCGATTGAAAAAGGAATGCTTGCAAAAATTAGATTACAGTCCTCTTTCTATGATGAAGTTATTGATGGTTTTGTAAAGAGAAGCCGCAGAGTAGAGTTTGTTTTCAAGTAGGAAGATCTAATAAATAATTGCAATTTTTCTGTGTACATTGTTTGACGTTTACTTGTTTAAATTATATAATCACTGGCTTGTCATGATTTGTTAATAAATATAAAATGTATCTGATTGTTATTCTTTTGGCCATTCTTGAAGGTGTGACGTAACCAGTTTGAATGTAACCGATAATTAAAATGTTCATGTGATTTAGCGATTGTTGGGTTTATAAATTTTAATCATTTAGAACTATGCATACCCCACCCCACCAACTTTCACGAATGGAAGAACAAGTCTGACTTTCATGACCAGCATTCGCCCCTGTTATTTATGCTTTTACCGTAGTTTTCTAATGTGGTTTTCAAATATCGCTAGTATAAACGTATAAAGTCTGTGGAATTAAGTCACATTTTTAATAAGAACAAAACTTGTTTCGAAGCATACCTGTCTTCCGTTACACTTAATTTGCAATGAACGATTCCTGCGACTGTTTGACTCATTGGCTGAATGGTCGGCGTTGAGGCTTTCGGTTCAGAGGGTCACGGGTTCGATTCCCGGCCGGGTGGTGTATTTTGATCGCCTCTGATTAGTCATTTTGGCCCGGGAACTGGGTGTTTGTGTTTGCCCCAACACTTTCCTCTTCATATTCAGATAACCCACTACACTACCAACCACCACAGGAACATCCCTCCATATAGGGTTGGCGTGAGGAAGGGCACCCGGTCGTGAAACAGGGCCAAATCCACATGTGCGATACAGATAGCACCCGCAACCCCACAGGTGTGGGAAAAGTGGTAGAAAAGAAGACGAACATTTCTTACTACTTGCTTGCTTGTTGTTTAAAGGGGCCTAACATCTAAAGTCATCGACCTCCTTTCTTAACATTACTTTAGTACAACTGTATTTTTTGAAATAGTAGCAGGCCTATTATATTATGTCATAATCCCCGTACAAGTTTTGATTGTTTACAATCCATACAATTTGATTAGTTTCAAACAGAGAACCATACTTTCTGATCAAATTCAGTCGCATTAGAGTATATAACTCCAGGGCACTATAATGAGAACAGGCCTGGCTTGTAAAGTGACCTGGTTATAAACCAATACGAACTCACATTACAGAACATATTCGTACTGCACGTGTTTACGTATCTGCATCATAGATGGTGCTACTAGTTTCTCGGAAAAGATTCCGGGATCGGGTACCCGATTCACCAGGCATACGGAATCGACTCTTCGCGATTCCAGTCGCAACCCATCACTAGACATTACTTATTCGTCGTGTTTACAAGTTGGCCAAAGAGTGAATGTGACATCATGTGACATAACATCACGCAATAGAGCGATCTGTCAGGAAATGGTGTAAATAGTCGAAATTAGAGATGGGGAATCTGACTCATTTAGAAGAACCGATTAATTTGAAACGATTCACAAAAATGATTCGTTCATTCGATTACCACGTGACGGAGAGCCGAAAGCGAACCCATGGACTCAGATTGTCTTGCTGAGATGAACCATTCCGTTATGTTCTTTATAACAGCTACTGCTTTACAAGCTTACAAGTTAGAATAAGTGAAATGTTTAAGGTAATTGCTAGCATTTCAACAAGAGTAATACCCTTTTCAGAGGTTACAGTCGAAATATGCTACACAGCCGTCCGACTAATCCTTTCCAAACTTAAGTAGCTACCATTCGAAACTATACGACAATCTAATTTGAAATTTATAGTAGATATGAACATTTTTCTTGCAGCGTCCCAAGCGTTGCTTCACAGTAGTTCACGAGAACGAGAACAGGAACGAAGTAAACTTAACCTAACATTTCGCAACGAATTGGAAGTTGAGTGTTCCGTTAACTGTGTGACTTGAAACAACGTGATAATTTCTTATTTTTTTAAAAAAAAATATTTTTTCCCTCTAAGATTAGGATAGGAGTATTTGAGTTGTGAACCGGACTATAAGTTCAGGTTAAATAAAAAATTACGGAGTCGTTCTTCACAAGTTGTCATTGATTCAAAAATACTGGATATCCGATTTGGCGATATGAATCAGAACGAACGAGGAACCAAGGAACGAGTTGCGGCCGCCATCTCTCGATTCAGCTTTCGATTTACAAACGAGTCGATTCATTTCGTTTACTGGATTATGATTTAATCGTTCAGGGCAATGATTCGTTCATTATGAATCGCTCGTTCAGAATCTCCCCATCTTTAGTCTAAAATTTCGATGGGTCCAGTTAGTTAATTTGTGTGAACTAGTTCATTAGATACCGTTCATAACATTGAGTTGTTCAAATGAACTAGTTACAACTAGTTACTAGAACTAGTTACTAGATACAAAAGTTGAAAACTAGAAAAGCGGTTGGAATTGATCAGATTTCTGGGGATATACTAAAGACAATGGGTTGGGATATAGTACCATATCTGAAGTACTTATTTGATTATTGTTTGGTCGAAGGAGCTATACCAGATGAATGGAGAGTTGCTATAGTAGCCCCTGTGTATAAAGGAAAGGGTGATAGACATAAAGCTGAAAATTACAGGCCAGTAAGTTTGACGTGCATTGTATGTAAGCTTTGGGAAGGCATTCTTTCTGATTATATTAGACATGTTTGTGAAATTAATAACTAGTTCGATAGAAGGCAATTCGGTTTTAGGAAAGGTTATTCCACTGAAGCTCAACTTGTAGGATTCCAGCAAGATATAGCAGATATCTTGGATTCTGGAGGTCAAATGGACTGTATCGCGATTGACCTGTCTAAAGCATTTGATAGGGTGGATCATGGGAGACTACTGGCAAAAATGAGTGCAATTGGACTAGACAAAAGAGTGACTGAATGGGTTGCTATATTTCTAGAAAATAGATCTCAGAGAGTTAGAGTAGGTGAAGCTTTGTCTGGCCCTGTAATAGTTGAAAGGGGAATTCCTCAGGGCAGTGTTATAGGACCTTTATGTTTTCTTATATATATAAATGATATGAGTAAAGGAGTGGAATCGGAGGTAAGGCTTTTTACGGATGATGTTATTCTCTATAGAGTGATAAATAAGTTACAAGATTGTGAGCAACTGCAACGTGACCTCGAAAATGTTGTGAGACGGACAGCAGGCAAGGGTATGTTGATAAACGGGGCTAAAAGTCAGGTTGTGAGTTTCACAAATAGGAAAAGTCCTCTCAGTTTTAATTACTGCGTTGATGGGGTGAAATTTCCTTTTGGGGATCATTGTAAGTATCTAGGTGTTAATATAAGGAAAGATCTTCACTGGGGTAATCACATAAATGGGATTGTAAATAAAGGGTACAGATCTCTGCACATGGTTATGAGGGTGTTTAGGGGTTGTAGTAAGGATGTAAAGGAGAGTGCATATAAGTCTCTGGTAAGACCCCAACTAGAGTATGGTTCCAGTGTATGGGACCCTCACCAGGATTACCTGATTCAAGAACTGGAAAAAATCCAAAGAAAAGCAGCTCGATTTGTTCTGAGTGATTTCCGACAAAAGAGTAGCGTTACAAAAATGTTGCAATGTTTGGGTTGGGAAGAATTGAGAGAAAGAAGAAGAGCTGCTCGATTAAGTGGTATGTTCCGAGCTGTCAGCGGAGAGATGGCGTGGAATGACATTAGTAGACGAATAAGTTTGAATGGCGTTTATAAAAGTAGGAAAGATCACAATATGAAGATAAAGTTGGAATTCAAGAGGACAAACTGGGGCAAATATTCATTTATAGGAAGGGGATCTAGGGATTGGAATAACTTACCAAGGGAGATGTTCAATAAATTTCCAATTTCTTTGAAATCATTTCGGAAAAGGCTAGGAAAGCAACAGATAGGGTATCTGCCACCTGGGCGACTGCCCTAAATGCAGATCAGTATTGATTGATTGATTGATTGAAATGAACGAGGTAGTTCATGAGGTGATGTCCAAGCCCAACTCCAATCCTCAGACCGTAATATAAAAAAAAACCATGGCAGCTGAAGTAGCCGGATCGCTGGTATTAGCTAACACGAAAATATCACGTACATATTATATAAACAGCGGTAATTTAACATGATAAATGTAACATCGTAGGGAAAATAACTTTTACACGTATGAAAACACTTCGCCAACAAGTACGCACTACATATAATAAACTAGAATCACATATATTCTACTAGAAAAGAGACCAACAAGCTGATTATTTGGTAATTTCAATTCGTCAAATAACGTTTTCTCTTATATTTCACTTCGCTGGATAGATGAAGATACATGATAAAACTGTTAAAATGATATTTCTAACATCATTTTAAATGTTTCAAAATAAATTAAGGTGCGAAATTCCTCGATTTATTGACTCTCATGAGAACTATGAAACATAATTTGTTGCCTTAGTTCTGAAGTGGTGGACAATTTTTTTTGTTGCTAGTGGCTTTACGTCGCACCGACACAGATAGGTCTTATGGCGACGATGGGATAGGAAAAGTCTAGGAATTGGAAGAAAGCGGTCGTGGATTTAATTAAGGTACAGCCCCAGCATTTGCCTGGTGTGAAAATGGGAAACCAAGAAAAAACATCTTCAGGGCTCGCGACAGTGGGGCTCGAACCCACTATCTCCCAGATGCAAGCTCACAGCCGCGCGCCCCTAACCGAACGGCCAACTCGCCCGGTAATAATTTCTTAAATTCAGCACCCAATGAATGGGAATTACACCCGAAATAATAATGTTATTGGCTTTACGTCCCACTAACTACATTTATTACGGTTTTCGGAGACGTCGAAGTGCAGAAATTTAGTCCTGCAGTAGTTCTTTTACGTGCCAGTAAATCTACCTACACGAGACTAATGTTTTTGATCACCTTCAAATACCACCGGACTAAGCCAAGATCGAATCTGCCAACTTGGGGTCAGAAGGCCAGCGCCTTAACCGTCTGAGTCACTCAGCTCAAGTACACCCGAAATGATTATGTTAACCCAATGAACGGCCCTGGTAATGTTAACATAATGTTGACATATGGCATAACAGCACTTCACACAATGATAGTAACCTTAGTAATGAAACGTTCGGACACTAAAGATATAACATATTTTTACCCATTAAAGAACATGAGTGCAAAAACTCTTTTGACTAAATATTGATATTTAACCACATGGACGAGCTTCAGTTCGGCGCAGTCTGGTTGATAACAGATAACCACAGCATGAATGGGAAGGTGCTGGTAGTGTAAAAACCCTACGTTACAAACCCAGCTAATCCTTCTAAGTCACTTTTGCTTCTGTGTAACAGTGTACAGATTGCTCTATCTGTCACACTTATAAGTTTTGTTATACTCCGAGATTCAGCCAAACATTTCCGCAGGCAAAGCACAGATTATTGTAAAATACACTTGCATCTAAATCACTCGACACTCTGAAGCGCATAGACACTGACGGAATATCACAATATCAATTATATTCAATCTAAATTCATATTTTTCGAGGAACACGAATAGTTTGGAAGTAGAGAAATGGCTTCCCTAACCTCAGATTATTCTCAAAATGATGTATGCACGCTGCAATTTGGTCATGGACTTCAAAATAATCACGATGTATATTCCTAATCCATTTCTCTCTTAATGTTCTATTCCGTAGGAAACTTAAGAATAGTTGTATGAGAGGCATTGCCATAGTTGGACTAAAACCTGGTCAACCTACAGCACTCATGTTCTTTAATGGGTAAAAACACGAATAAAACAAGCACATTCTCACATTACTGCGTATAATTAAAGATCCTATGTGTCCACTGACTCATATAAATTCACTCGCACACTTATATTCTACAAATAAACTAACATTTATCGTTAACTTTCATAAAATTACACCGACTTCATACGATACGAACAAACCAAAACAAACCCACATTTTCAACAATTCCGGCTACTCGATTCGCCATCTTTGAACGATCGAGAGTAGCATTAAGGTCTGAGGATTGGAGTTGGTCTTGTGATGTCATAGAAACAGCCCTCGCGCCACTTCGTTCAAATGAACGAGTTAGTTTATTATGAGCACGAACAGCTACACAATGCCACCGCGCAGTCTGCCTAAGTGAAGAAATGGTACCTACGGGAGACGGAGGGACAGATAAACATTTTAATTTTGTATAACTCCTTCTCCCCCAGTTGAGAAGTGTGAGATGTGCTGTCACGTGACCATTAACACGGCACGGCATTGGCCATTCGTGATGCAAGCTTGTTTGTCGTTCAAATGAACGAGGTAGTCCATTTGTGCTGTATTCATGGAAACAGCTTTCGCGGCACTTCTTTCAATGAACGAAATCGTTCAAATGAACAAGGTAGTTTATTATGAACATCTTAACAACAGCATAGCGGCGCGAGCTAGTACGTATATTTTACGATAGATGGTGCTTGCTCAGGTCTTCGTCCTCCCTTAATATGAACGACAAAGTATATAGCTTTCGACTGCCCCATGACCTCTTACGCTATTCAAAGCTCGGCGATTCGAGGGGCGTATGAATCAGCTGTTTGAGAAAGAAGAAGCTTTTTACCGGTTTTATCCACGGAAAAACATTTCTCTGAGATGATAATTGTCCTTTTTAGCCGTTAAACAGGTGGGGAAGACGCATCCTGTGGAAACGTCCTGTTAATAAGGAATGTTCCTGAATAATAAACTAATATTACAATGTTAGATATAAGCCTATGAAGTGTTTAACCTATAAAACCAGTGTTTTTCCTTATGCCTGACACTACACTCATCAGAGTGGGATGTGTCAGGCCCTACCCACTGACGGTAGGATGTATGCAGGTGAATTTATCAGAAGCCCGTTAAATTTTGATGTGCTCTATTGGTGTGTAAAATCTAATTCCCTTAATATTTCCATTAATATTACATTGTAATAAGGGGAGTGATGACTGAAATTATGAACTTCTTTAGTTTTCTGTCGATCACCACCTAATTTTTACCACTACTACTATGATAGTACATATATCACACCCTCGCACTGTATTTAGAAATGAGAGATATTATTGTCAGTATTTGATTTATTATTATTATTATTATTATTATTATTATTATTATTATTATTTCATTTGTATATTTTGTCATTAATATTTGTAAGCTGGGAGGTCTCCATATGTGGTATGAGTAATTTGTTTTGTACAACGGCTGGGAAAATCATTGCTATTATAACTCAGGAAATTCGTATGACTCATGCGGGCATCCCAGCCTGATGAGATGGACTTGTTGATGTAGTTGGAAACTTCCGTTGAGTCATGTAAAACACTCCAGAGTTTGTTGATCTTGTGATTGACTTGTGACACAGGAAGAAGTTCAGGGCGTGGTCTTGACTAGAGGATCTACTCATGATTGGCTGGCCAGGATGAATCCAGACGGATCATGTGAGAGGAAGGGGAAGGCTGAGATCTATATATGCAGACGATACGGCGAGGGAGACACGCTGTACGGGAATGAAGTAGTGCTGACACACGATACGGGAGTGAAACTTCACAATACGGTACTGAAGTGACACTGCTGCACTATACTGGTCTGGACTACAAACGTTCGCGGAACGTAGTCTTTTTATGTTTGTGGAACGTGGCTGACCTACAACTGCGGAGTGCTTAGGCACTGGGTATTGTATGTTGGTGAAAGCTATCTCTGACTTTCCATCATTTATGTTCAGGAACGACAAGCGTGCGTTGCTCACATGAATATATCTTTAAAACAAGTGTTAGAGTCAGTGAACACATTATTATGAGCTACAGCATCTGTGTGATATAATAAGTGCCGATTATGATTGTTCAACATTGTTCAACGGACTAACTACAAATGGTGGCTTAGTTCTCGCTTTCGTTTTCCCACTGTTTTCATCGTTGTTGTTGTAAATATGGAGACTTCCAGCAATCTTTTGTGTGTGTATTATATGAATAGTTTGGTGTGTTGATGAGGTGCTCATGCACGGATTTAAAGAATGTCCTTAGTTATTTTAGAATCAGTAGAGTTATTGATGAAACTAGGTGCAGTCCCTACCTATTTAGTCGTTTTCAGAAGGTTAGGTAAGGCCTGAAGTAGATGTACCCAAAACGCAGCTTTATGTACACGCCCTGGAAGAGAAAGAATTATCATGCTCTATTAAAATTCGAGGGATCCATTCTGGTGAACCCTGGCGCCCATACTACGGACATTTCAATTAATTATTTTATTAATGTATTTCAATTATTTTATTAAGTTTTGAGTAATTTTATTTATTCAGTTATTTATGATTACTAATATTAACAGTAAAGTTACTAATGGCGCCCAGCGTGGGGCAATGACTATAGTTAATTATTATTATTATTATTTATTGGTATTACAAACAGTTACACTACGTACTCATTTTAGACATCATTAAACATGGGACAGGACAGATAGTGACCGAGAATAGGAATCGTCTCACAGGAAAAAAGGGTTGAGCAGGTATTATTTCTGAAGAGTAATATCTGAACTGTTTAACGGCCCCCCAATTATTGTTACGGTTCCCATGGACGTCGAGGTGCGGAAATTCTACCCCGCAGGAGTTATTTTACATGCCAGTAAATCTTCTGACAAGGGGCTGTCGTATTTGGGCACCTTGAAATTTATGAGCGTTTTCTGTGTGGTACCAATATGAAAAATTTTAACATATGTTGTTATTTTAGTTGATTATTCTTCTACGCCGATACACTGAGCCAGTCCCACGATCTCCCCAAATCGTCCAGACTGGTCAGCAAATAAATAAAACAAATGTTGAAGCACATATCACCATAACAGCACAAAAACAAGGAAAAATAAAATAAATGAGAACTTACCATAAACAGTGCAGGTGATGACAAACCGTGGAACGTGGTTGCTGTATTAAAACGTGTTTAACTACTCCAAGAACAACACAATACCACTTAAATAAATAACGAAATTTTATTTATGAAAATAATTAAGTAGAATTTAAAACTGAACATCCTCAGGACAAACTATAAAAAAACACAGTTAACAAGCGTGCGCAGGAATCGGCCGATACCCCTACAAAATACAAGAAGAAAATTGTACAGTAAAGCTTACAACCCTTTTTAACAATTTGTTCAAATTCACAGACCTTTGAAGGTCCCTCCTAATCTTGGTATACCAGTTTAACATTTTACAATTAATTAAAATTTACTAGATTCGAGACTTATCTCTCGAGGAGTTTTCACAAGGAAACTCATCCCAAATAACCACAAAGGTAGATTAAAATAAAAGGGTGATACTACAGAAATATCGAAAAGGCACAGGAAGGAGATGACGAGATCCAAGGTATCGAACTGAAAAATAAAAGGACTCCTACCAGGGTATCCCGTCAAAACGAAGCAAAACGCAACACCGAAACAATAATCATCACCAAGGCGCCAGGTCAACACCATAACTAGGCCTACTAGGATAACCCAATCATAAGACACGAGCACGACAATGCAAATAATGTAAAACAAAAGAAAAACGAATGAGAGAGGAACGGAAAATGAACCAAAATAAGGAAATAAATACTTTAAAAGCCCGAAAGGAACAAGGAAAAGTGCAATTACTTAGTCCTTGTGAAAACTTCCTAGTTATTTTACCTCACAGCAAAATAATAATAATAATAATAATAATAATAATAATAATAATAATAATAATAATAATAATAATAATAATAATAATATTTGAATTTCAAATGCCCAAAATAATCATCATGTAGTTAAGATACACCCGAAGTATAACATAAAATTCTTTAACTTTTAGGAAACCATTCACAGGTTGGAAACATGTAGACGTAGCTTCTAGAACGCCGTAAACATTAGTAATAAATCGAAAGTCATTTCTCCCAAAAATCAAAAACACTGTTTTCGAACTTCTTGAACACCAAACGTAAATCAATCTTTTTAAAACGGGATCAATTGCAGTTGAAGAGGCGAGGTTCCCAGCTCAAAGCAACTTCCAGAGTAACAAATAATGCAGAACTTACAGTCTTGAAGTTTCCGATGAGATATCCAATGCAGGAGACCACGAGGCTATGTGATAATCACACTTTCTAAAGTATAATAAAATGAATTTTGGAGGATGTATCAGTTACCAAGATATTCCAGAAGAAAAAAACAAACTCTCCGGGAAAATATTTTGTGTGTAGACAAACTATTTATTTACCAATGCCCGTGTATAATTCCCACAACTGTCGAGTATTACATAACGCTTACAGTACGTAAGTGCCAGACTGTAAAAACGCTTTTATTTTTTTCGTAATATTTTAAGAGGTAAACCAGCGACATTATCACCCCATTGTGTGTATTGAGGACCGTATCTTGCATAAGACCGGACTCGAACAAACATTAGCTCAGTTATGGTTAGCAGGCAAGTACGACATTCTGCGAACTTGGAATTTGATTGTTGTCTTTCGGAGCTCCTAGCACGAACAGAAAACAAGTACCCATGCACTGCGCCGCCGCTAGTTGAGAAGTGTGAGAGATGTGCTGTCACATGATCATTAACACGGCACGCCATTGGCCATTTATGTGCGAGCTTATTTTGTCGTTCAAATGAACGAGGTAGTTCATTTGTGCTGTCTTCATGGAAAAGAGCTCTCGCGGCACTTCGTTCAATGAACGAAGTCGTTTAACCGCCGTCTCGATCCTCCTATACTGCCTGCTCTATGCGAGCCTTTTTGTGACTGCGCTGCGACAAAATTTCTCCGCTAGATGGCAGACATTGATGCACAATGTTCTAAACTTATTCTAATGACGACAGCCTACAAAACACTATGCAGTATGGTCATATGTTCACTGAAGCTGGTAAATTACAGCAGTAATATTAAATATCGGCAATATTACCTGTATGAAGTCGCAGTTGGCCTCTTCATACACAATTTAAAGATTTTCCTGGACGAAAGCTTGGAGTGGTAGGCCTACCGTACTTTTTGTGTTCTTGCCAACGCAATATTAAATACCGTAATACAGGCCTTACGAACTTGGTTAGGATAATATCACTAACAGTTTGCTGATGTTCTTTGACCGCACACTGTAACAAAACACATTCGGAAGTTTTTTTTGCTATTTGTTTTAGTTCGCATAGACACAGATAGGTCTTATGGCGACGATGGGATAGGAAAGGCCTATGAATGGGAAGGAAGCGGCCGTGGCCTTAATTAAGGTACAACCCCAGCATTTGCCTGGTGTGAAAATGGAAAACCATCTTCAGGGCTGCCGACATTGGGGTTCGGACCCACTATCTCCCGGATGCAAGCTCACAGCTGCGCGCTCCTAACCGCACGGGCAACTTGCCCGGTATTCTGAAAGGGAAGACGTCGCAAGTCCTCGTATTACGCTCGTACGTTTGAAGGACTTGGACAATAGGGCACAGCAGCTTAAACGAACTGCTGCAGATGCTTCACCAGAGCAACAAAACAAGGTTTTGGGTATCTAACTCCTCTGTCCTGATGAATAATCAGTTCCATTTAGCGGTGTGTAGGCAGTGAGATGTTGCTGACACAAATGTCACACTCCATCCTCTCTTCAACAACACGAACCTAGTACCCGCAAATTAGGATTTGCTTTCCTGTTTCTAGTTTGATTGGAATATTATCGTTTGGATATCTGAGGTTGTCCAAAATGCCTAAACATGAAGACGTTTGTTTTTGTTTTGTGATTGTCCGTAACAATTCTTATCACAAGGAATCCACTATCCTCCACGGCTTTAATCACCTTCTGGAAAAATATCCGCAGCCTGTTTCCAGTCATTCGACCGGGTCAGGAATGGAATGAATGAAGCCCCCATCTAGCAGCGAGGATAGGAATTGTGCCAGCTGCCGAAGCCTGTCGCACTCCTCCGGGGCAATGATTAATGAATGACAGATGAAATGAAATTATATTCGAGTGTGTTGCTGGAATGAAATATGACAGGAAAAACTGGAGTATTCGAAGAAAAACCTGCCCCGCCTCTGCTATATCCAGCACAAATCTCACATGGAGTGACCGGGATTTGAACCACAGAACCCAGCGGTGAGAGGCCGGCGCGCTGCCGCCTGAGCCGTGGAGGCTCCATCGCCTTCTGAAATAAGGTCAAAAGGCACAGGTGCGGGAGTAATCTGAGGATATCCAATTACTTCCTTTATTAGGTCCTTGCCTTTTCTCTTAATTCCCTTCTAGACGGTATTTTACGGAGTCCTATCTTTTCTGGCTGCGAACCACCTTGCCGAGATTGGCAAAATGGTACACAACAGTTTAATATTTCGGGGAAGGAATCTGAAGTTTAAGTTCTATGAAAAATATACATTGCACGAACGGAAAGAAACAAGTACCAACACCTTAAAATCACTTTTGGAATATCTATAAGCATAACATGATTAATTCATTTCACAGTTCTATGCAAAATATCTCTTGTACGAACGGAAGTGACCAGACACGTTTACTCATTATACGAAATAATTCAGGTTTTCACACACATTCATGCACCAATAACACAGTGCTACACCCACACTGACAGCGAAGATTGTGCGTCTACTGTTGCACTCTTACGGCGACTTGGAGAAACATTGGTAGTCGCGCCTTCCTGTGTTAAACTCGTTGCCTACGCTATAATACAAGGCCTTGAAATGCACTCGTGGAAACGGGTTGCTTCCTAGTTCACCATTCAGCCGCTAGGATCGCGTTCTTGCCCCCTTGTATTCGCATGGCCGTATATGTCAATAAGTAAATTATAGCCTAAATAACAAGAACTGAATGTTTTTGCGAGTATTGACAGTACTTTATTTATAGAGCGGTGCTGCATTGGCTTGGATATGTCATTGAGGTTTCAAAACTTTCCTTTTGAGGGGCTTCTTATCAAGTTTCAAAACTTTCTCTCTTCTACTTGAGTGGCTCAAAGCAATGTTGTCTAACAGAGGTCTCAGAAATTTTCATAGTAGAAAAAGAGGTGGTTTGTCGCCTTTACACTTTCCACACTTAATTTCACTGTTGAACATATCTTTCGAAAAAATATACGTACGGTACACCTTTAAGTAACTCTCTTCGGGGCAAGTACTGCGTAGCGGAGGTGACAAATTCCGTCGTTCAGTGCAGAAGTGCCACAGACGATGATTTTCGGTATCTGAGGGCTCCTTGATCTTGAAAACGAATAAGACACAATGTTGGACTTTGAGTAGATGGAGAAGAGATGTGTTCTAAACAGCCTTTTACAGTCTGTTTTTTCTTTTGCCACACGAACCATAATTCAATTCTGCTTGGCGTCTTAGTTGAAAAGAGCTCGATGTCATAGCTCGTTAGGTTTCTCGTCAATGCATAATGCAAATGTATACTTATGAGGTATTTTACGCAGGCCACAGTGGATTGGGTAGTCAAGATCTATGCCTGATACATTTCTCTCATGAATTTTTTACTTTCTCTGAATGCATTTGAAGTTTCTTAATATATGACAGGAAATCATTAATTAATCAACTGAGGCGTTCATCGTCAGTACGGTACTAAAAGATGCTTTTTTTTTGCTGGTGGCTTTACGTCGCACCGACACTGATAGGTATTATGGCGATGATGGGGTAGGAAAGGCCTAGGAGTTGGAAGGAAACGGCCGTGGCCTTAAGGTACAGCCCCAGCATTTGCCTGGTGTCAAAATGGGAAACGACGGAAAACCATCTTCAGTGCTGCCGACAATGGGATTCGAACCCACTATCTCCCGGATGCAAGCTCACAGCCGCGCGCCCCTAACTGTCCGACCAACTCATCCGGTTAAAAGATGCTCGTTTGTTCTCGTTCCTGGAATATGTCCCATGTGAGGTGATGCAGACGTCATGCGCATCGAACAATTTCATAAAATGCTCCATAAAACAAATGGCTTATTTTTAACTGTATTTAATGCTCTCGGGACAAACCACCTCCATACTTTTCAAAGCAGAGATTGTTTCAGGGGAAAATACAACATTTTAAGCTCTTGCTACATTCATTTTCGCCAAATTTATTGGGCAAATTATTTTCCTCGTTGGTTTCCTAATTTAAGATTTCTGAGTCTGAAGATGCCTCTCAAATGATCGCCGGTGACGGTAGCATTGTTTACAAAAACGTCCAGTGACAAATTTTGGGATCGCCCGATTCTTATGACGTAACTCGGATCAAAACTTAGGAACAGAGGCCTACTTCGATCAGCTTGAATTCGTATCTCATGCGTACTTCCTCTGTATAATGATTCGAACATTCACTGGAAACTTGTGAAACGAAATTCCACTACCTTTAATTTCTCGTGAATAAACCATGACTGGAACTGCGAATACTTAACATCAGACGAATACATAATACATTCACAACCAACACAGTTCATGAACACATTTAAAGGTGCGAACCTAGTAAACAGGGGGCAAGAAAGCGATCCTAGCGGCCCGGCATTGAACTTGAGTGTAACCACTTCTTCTTCTTCTTCCCCTTCGTGATGCTTATGGGCTTTGTCGTAGACATTTCACCCAGTGAATACTCTCTGAATTGTGAAAGAAAGGAATGAGAGTTTAAAACCTCAGACTAGGAACTACTATCTCGGATTTCATTCAAATGGGTGACTTAACACTATAATTCACTAGAACAATCCGTAATCGTGGCTTGCGCAACATCATTGATACAGAAAACGAAAAACTTTTGCCACTTCGTCGTAAAGGACACACATGCTAATACTCCAGAAAATCACTCTCAGTGAACAGTCTTAGTGATTTGGCATCGAGTTCGAACTTGAACACTCTTAACACCTGTCAATATAATACACTACGTTACAGTAGAGGAGCTCTGAAGACAACACCTACAAATGCTCTTTTAGTAAAATCTTGCGGAACTCCTTTACATGTGCGGTCTCTCCAATATCAGTCAGACATTCCTAAAAAGCGATACTGAAGAATACGGCATAAATCCTTTACTAGATAGGGAAAAACTGATGTCTGATAATTTCACAGATATAACTATGCTCAGTAGAGATCGACGAAAACGGAATATTCCAGCCTGTTCTAGAAAAATCAGAAAGCACGATAGTTACACCCAGTCACTGTACTCAAATGGAAACTACTAATATCACTTTCGTAGAAAACATACTAGTATCGAAACGATAGAACTTTCCAGAATGTGCACTGAAGATAGAGTCGTAAATAAAGTCTCGAATATTTGTAATAGTAAAAGTAACATGGAAGCTAGGTGGAGTGGCTCCAATCCAGGCCGCGTACTAGGCCCGAATACGTAACCACTTCTATAGCGTTTTACGGGCTCTATTTCCAGGCCTTGTGTTATAACGTAGGCAACGGTTAAACTAGTGGCATAGAGCAGGCAGTATAAGAGGATCGAGACGGCGGTGATTTGAACGAACTCGTATCAGTTCAAATAAAAGAGTCGTTCAAATGAACTAGTCAGAAACTAGTTAGTTCATGAAAGACCAAACTCTAGCCCGAAATCGTAATCCCGTTTTGAAGCCGAAACTTCCTGGGGCTTCCTGGCCTTTTATATCAAGGATCATGTAAGAGATTTTATATCTCGTAGGCAACGCCAGTACTCACACAATTTTGCATGTGTTACACGATGTATGTTAACATTTTCTGATAAAGGAACAACATTAAAACGACGTAACCAAGCTAAGAACCGGTAGGGTGTTTCAGAATGTTCGGTAGCGGCTCAAGTTGCAATTATCTTCGTCCTTTGAGACTGTTTACAACGCAGGTACGATGTAGGCACAAAAAGGAACGAATGGTATGTATTCTGGTTATTTCAGTGTTTTCAATAAGACATTTTAGTATCACTTACAAGATGTTTGTTTGTACCAGTAAAGCTTTTAAATATTGTCGGTTGATTAACTTGATGTCTTAATCTAACCATTATACGTCTTGACACCAGTGGCGCAGCCAAGGGGGAGGGGTTTACTGGAGGGGGGGGGGGTCCCATGGAAATTTTTTACAAAATAAAATAAGAGGAACTGACAATAAACAAGTGAAAGTTGACTCTGTGGGTTGGCTGTTTTGTACATTTGCAGAGACATAATTGTAAAACCATTAAACCAACAAATCTCTTGAATTTATTTTCTAAGGAGCCTCGAAAGTTGGATTTTAGATTGTAATCTTAACATACCATTCGCCGTAAAACTATTCACCTCGATCATATTTTTCTTTTTCTGTATTTTAAGGTAAGATTTTGTAGTGTACCAGTACTGCAATCTGAATATCAACATAATTTACCTGTATGAGTGTCCTTATAACACACACACCTTCGTCCTGTCTACGCTACTGCTTCAAGCCGTAATATTATACACTGCCAAGGGAAAAAAAAAAAATCCAGCACCATATAACATTCCTCTATGACAAGGTCAATTTATTCATGAGCGATAGGACAGGTAGTCCTAGTTATTCATTGCAGGTGTATATGATCACAAATTCAGATGAAATGAAACACACTTATCACAGTAAAGTGTGCCCAAACAGTCGCAACAGTATAGAGTGTACGCCCCTCTAGTGGCAACACAGGCGTGTATTTGCACGTGCAAACGATCACAAAGGTGTCGATTGGTATCCTGTGATAGATTGTCCCAAGCATCTTTATCATGTTCCATACGTGTTCAGTTTGCGAGAGACCCAATAATCTTGCTGGCCAGGCCAGTTGTTGTACACCACATAGAGCATATTGCCTTAGCTGTATGTGGACCTGCATTATCCTGCTGCAAAAGCAAATCACCTTCCTGTCGAAGAAATGACAGTAGCATGGGGACAACAACCTGTGCAATGCAGCGGGCACTGGTTACATTACTCTGATGCAGAAACACCAACACAGTTACTGTGATCGCGAGTTGTAACTGATTGCCCCCCACACCATGAAACCTGGGCTGAGAGCCTGGATGTCGTGGGCGAATACACTCTGGAATAGGCCGCTCATTAGGTCTACGCCGTACATGTGTACGTCCATCACTTGCATACAGACAGAACCTACTCTCACCACTTAAGACAACAGAGAGCCATTTCCCTCTCAAGTCGACTCTTTCACGACACCAGAGTAGCCATACGTGGGGGTGTTGTGGTTTCAGTGGTAGCCTGGCCAGAGGCACACATGATAGTAATCCTGCTGCAAGCAGACGGTTCCCAATAGTCCTTGGTGACACAGGAGGTGCAGCATGTGGCTGGATTTCGTTCCTGGATGATGTTCGGTTGGCCACCGCTGCTTGCACAATGTGATGATCTTGACGTGCGTCTGCACTACGCGGATGTCTGGAGCCTGGTCTACGGGTGTGGGAATGTTCCACAGACCACCGCTGATGCATTGTGCCCAACATGTGCAGCAATCCGTTGATGCATCCATTCAGCTTCCCACAGGCCTACAATGCGACCCCATTCAACTGGCTGCATTTGTTCAACAGGAGCAGATCCTTGTCGGTGGGGCATGGTTGTACCCCAGAATGAATGTTGCAAATACTGTTCACCTCTAACCTCACTTTTTTTTTTTTTTTTTTTTTTTTTGGTTCTGTATAACATTCCGTCATATAGTGTTATAGTGAAATAAAGCATTATTTTGCCTGTAATAGCTTACTACTGTATATTATTTAACTATTAGGGAATGCTACTATAGGCCTGGATATGTTTGTCAATCCTCTTTCTTCTACCCTTCTGTGGACATTATTTGCTACTGATGACTAGTGCCGAACCTTACCTTTTCTTCTTTGCTTGCAGGCTGACTTAGCTAAGAAGAAGTTCCCAAAAGATAAAGCATTGGAACATTTTGACGACTTCTACAAAAATGTGTATGGGCCTAAATGGCCATCTATTCGATTGGCTTTACTCTCACCTCATAAATATTGTGCCATTGTTAATAATTTTGGAGATTCAGAGCAAACTGTAATGGATTTACAGGTAATTTTTCACATTCTTCTTGTAAAATTCAATTTTAATGTGTCTATATGCATATAGCTATTGGTTTAAAGTCATGACGAACAACAGGCATCTGAAATGTCTATTTTATGTAAGTATGGGTAGTAGGGGTTTCGGGTGGGGAAGGTAGGCCTCCCTCAAAAAATGTACAGGTTACAGCAGATGTAAAAGAGGGATGGGAAGGAAAGGGGGGAACTGCAGAAGACAGGTGGTCTAATGTTCTAAGGGGAAGGAGATTGCAAGCTAAGGGCTCTATTCAGGATCAAAATTCAGGACAGGTGTCTATGAGAATTAAGTACGAGCCACTCCAGGTAGAGCAACAGAGGGAAAATGAGGAACAGGGAATTGTTGCTGAGATGTGTGGAAGTAGGAGGAAGGGAAAAGGTAGGAAAGGGAAATGTAGAGTAGAGGATAGGAAAGACAGGTGGAACAGGGTCATGGGAGGGAGAATAGGGAGGACGAAGTAGCTTCTGCAGCTATCAGGAAAGATAGGGCTGACCAGCAAGGGAGGGGATCAAAGGAGGTGGGTAGGGTTGAGGCTCTGGTCATGGGGGATTCCATCGTTAGATATATGGGGAAAGTGAGAGGGGGAAAGGGAACCAGGGTAGAGTGTTATCCAGGAATTAGGTTGAGGCAGATGCTGAGAAAAGTAGAAGAGAAGGAGGGGGGGAAGGAGAAGGTGGTAGTGTTTCACGTTGGTACCAATAACGTAAGACAAGCTAATATAAGTACCAACATAGTTGGGGATGTGTGGGATCTGGTAAATGCAGCATGGGTGAAGTTTAAGAAAGCGGAGATTGTTATCAGTGGAATACTGTGTAGGAGGGATACTGACTGGAGAGTGATTGGAGATTTAAATGAGACTATGGAGTGGGTATGTGGGAAACTAGGAGTGAAATTTCTAGACCCTAATAGGTGGGCAGGAGAGGGATCTGTGCTCAGATGGCCTTCACTTAAACCGCAGTGGTATAACATATAAGTCAGGAAATTTGTTCAGAAGGGTAATAGGGAGGTACATTCAGGGAAATGGGGTTGTCTAGGGAGCGGTGATGAGGGTACAGAGATCTGGAAGTCAAGTGGGGATGACATAAAAATGTTATTGAACTGTAGAAGTATTGTAAAGAAAGGAATAGAATTAAGTAATTTAATAGATATATATTTACCAGATATTGTAATAGGAGTTGAATCATGGCTGAGAAATGATATAATGGATGCAGAAATGTTCTCACGGAACTGGAGTGTGTATCATAGAGATAGGATAGGAATGGTGGGAGGGGGAGTATTCATTCTGGTGAAAGAATAATTTGTAAGCTACGAAAAAGTTAAAGATGAGAATCATAAAATTCTAGGTGTTAGGCTAATTTCTAAAGATAATAGGCAACTTGATATCTTTGGAATGTACAGACCGGTAGTGCTGACACGGATTCAGAATTATTTGATAAGGTAATCAGCTATGTGGTAAACGACATGGAAAGGAATCTCATTGTAGCGGGAGATCTTAATTTACCAAATGTCAATTGGGAAGGAAATGCAAATGACAGGAAGCATGACCAGCAAATGGCAAATAAGCTAATACGGGAAGGACAAGTGATTCAGAAAGTGACGGAACCAACTAGAGGGGAAAATATCCTGGACGTGGTGCTGATAAAACCAGATGAGCTCTATAGAGAAACCGAAGTAATAGATGGTATTAGTGATCACGAAGCTGTTTTTGTGGTAGTTAAAAATAAATGTGATAGAAAGGAAGGTTTTAAAAGTAGGACTATTAGGCAGTACCATATGGCTGATAAAGCAGGCATGAGGCAGTTTTAAAAAAGTAATTATGATCGGTGGAAAACTGTAAGCTTTGGGAAGGCATACTTTCTGATTATATTAGACATGTTTGCAAAATTAATAACTGGTTCGATAGAAGGCAATTCGGTTTTAGGAAAGGTTATTCCACTGCAGATACAGTGAAACTCTGTTAAGAAGTTTTTCAAGGGACCACAAAAAAACAAAAAAAAGCCTCTTAAGCAGGAAACTTCTTAAAAGAGGTAATGCCCGAAAAATTCTCTACTTTGACATACATGTGAAACACACAGCCAACAGATTTCCTTGTTTGTGAACAATACCAAAATAGGCTGATATCTAAGAGCTGCTAAAAGAAAGCCACAATATAAATACAGTATTAGATTATCATGACATGTATTTTTAGAGATAAAGTAAGATACTATAATTGAACATACTGTATTATAAAAATTCTTGATAGAAAAATAAGGAGTGAACGAATGAAGAAGTTCTGGGAAGAGAAAAGAAGAAGACTGGCCAGAAAGCATTAAGTTTCACGTGGTCCACAGTTGGCCATATTCGGAAGCAAGAAGAAAAATTCTTGATAAGAGAAGGGAACATATTATATAAAACCTTGCACAAGAGATAAAAGAAATACTAAGAACATTAAAACGGTAGATGGTGACTGTACATTATGTAAATTCCATACTGCATTAGACATTAAATACATTTCCAAACACAAAAGTCTAGGCTCCTACTTGGAAAAGAAATTGTCCAGGGTTGACTGTTTTTAGATTTTTACTGCTTTCTTGAACTATAAACCACCGAGCTGGATAGCTGCAGTCGCTTAAGTGCGGCCAGTATTCAGTAGTCGGGAGATAGTGGGTTCGAACCCCACTGTCGACAGCCCTGAAGATGGTTTTCCATGGTTTCCCATTTTCACACAAGGCAAATGCTGGGGCTGTACCTTAATTAAGGCCACGGCCGCTTCCTTCCCATTCCTATCCCTTTCCTGTCCCATCGTCGCGATGTAAAGCAACTTGCAAAAAAAAAAAAAAATATGTATAAACCTCTCCATTTCCCACATTGCCTTCCGTGCGTTCTGAGGCACACTGACTGAACCGTTCCATAAACCACCTCAGTTTTTCTTGTGATTTCTTGTGAAAGGAGGAATAAAGAATACCCTTGTGTATAGAGCAGTAAGATAACTTGTGGTGAAAACGGTGGTTTAATGGATGGTAAGTTAGTGGTTTTTTCCCTGCTATTTGTTTTATGTCAGCAGGGCTGAGTGGTTCAGACGGTTGAGGCGCTGGCCTTTGGACCCCAACTGGCATTTTCAATCCTGGCTAAGTCCGGTGGTTATGAAGGTGCTCTAATACAGTACATCAGCCTCATGTCGGTAGATTATTTACTGGCACGTAAAAGAACTCCTGTGGGACTAAATTCTAGCATCTCCGAAAACCCTAAAAAAAAAAGTTAGTGAACCGTAAAGCAAAGAACACTATTATCGTTTTACATTGCACCAGCACAGACAGATCTTATGACAATGATGGGATAGGATTGGGAGGGGAGTGATGATAGCCTTAATTAATGTTCAGCCCCAGCATTTGCCTGGTATGAAAATGAGAAACTATGGAAAACCATCTTCAGGGTTGCCAACAGTGGGGTTCGAACCCACTATCTCTCGAATGCAAGCTGAGAGTTACATGATGTCCTGCTCGATAGACTTAGTCTTTTCATAACTTAGTTACATGATTTGTTGATTAGTCGTTCTACTTAGAAATTTTTTGAGCTTTTGGTGGGGTGCCAGGCGGAAAACTGTTCGTCTTACCATTACTGTGGCTTCAAGGGTACAACTCCTGGGCCCCTGCAGGCTCTAGTAAATGAATTCAAGGATCCTAAAACCTTCCACCTTATTTCCTAAACGTGTCTGTTCCGCTTCAGATTGTTGCAAATGGTTAATACGGGTTTTCCAGTGCTCAGTAGACAAAGTTATGTCGATCTACTGTTCCATTAAGTTTAAACTGGGCCTCATCAGACCTACCTTAGTCAGAAAGTGTTCATCTTGACTTGCCCTTTGTTGATACCATTTGTAAAATTGCAGTCAACTATCAGGATCATCATCATCATTAAGTGTATGCAGTAATCGTGGGATGTACACTTTCCACTTAGCAGCTTTCAAAATTCATTGTACACTTAGGGCCATTTTCTCCAAATCGAGTGAAACCTGGTATAAATTAAACCTGTTTAACTTTAGTACTTAGTTTAAACTTGCGTCCATTTTCTCCACCAATTTCTGACACTCGTTTAGTTTAAACGGGCGAGCTGTCGTTGGCGCTAACGTTGGCTGCACTGAAGGAATAGTCGAAGGCATGGTCGATTGGAATTGGCCAATCAGAGCCAAGTAATTCAATGACCGACATTTTTGTAATAATATCAGCTGTTTGTGGCGAATTAATGCTATCGTACGTAGTGAATAAAGAACAAATTCGGAGGGATATTAGCTTTACTGATAAATAAATTGTTTACATTTGTGCGAAGTGTTATGTCATATAATTTTACCTATTGCTGTCTACAATTTCTTGGAACGCACTTTTATTTCTTATTTTTCTCTGTCATGCTTTACCATGAACAAGTACCATGGGCCTAATACGTGTCTTTTGATGTCTGTATTGTCTTACGGAACACACGGGAACGTTGAAATATTAAAATCCTGGTCTTTCAGCAATAGGCAAACGGTATTCCTTTCCTCAGAAAATAAACATTTATGTGAATTTCACGTAAACAAATTCCAAGCATGTTCGGGATCTATCTCCTATTAAAATCCATCGCCCTCGGCCTTGGATCCAGCAGACAGACCACAGAGGATGTATTATTTGGAAATGTATTACTTGATTCCATATTCGTTTATAACATAACCAAATTCGCGGTATGTCGTGCTGTATGCATAATACTCTTCTCCCTATAGCATTAATATTTCTATTGCTGGTATGCTGGCAATAGTTATGATGAAACATTCTTAACTATAATTTATTCTATTACAAGTTTACTAGCAAGCATGAAACACTTTGTTTTTCTGATCCTATAAATATATAATCTAGCGATTAGAAATTGTATACCACCGCCTCTCCTACCGTGCCGGTCAACATTCTGATGGTAAAAATATTTTCGACAAACTGGATTCGAACCATCTAGTTACGGATTCGTACGATGCTGACCTAACGCTTTAGCGACCACAGCCACCAAGCATTGGCTGAAGGCCGGATGTATTACACGACTTATGTAGGAATATTTGTATGCTTCACATTACAGTATTCATAGTACCAACAGTATTTCACAGTATATAATATTATAAGGAGGCTGCAATTTAAGGTCTGTGGTCCGTGTTGTTAATAAGAAAAATGCCTGCTGCAACCAGAATCATTGCTTCTAGCGAAATAGCATTATTTCGTGCAGTTGACGTTTTAAATAAATCCTTCTTCGATACTAGACAATCCTTGCTGTTCGCTTATGAATTATAAATCCATCAAAAAAAAAAACTCCGTTACATCCGATTTTCCAAGATTGTAAACTTTTGTTGGAATGCGGCTTCTTAACCTCACTTGCACATCAAAATGATTTCCTATTTAACAAAAGACTTCAATAAATTCTCCCATTTTTCTAATGCTAATACTAGGTTATAATTTTAGTACGTTTTCTAGTAAAGTGTTACAGTACTGGTAGTCAAAACTAACCCTTCTACTAGGAAAATCACAGATACGTTAATAAAATGTCAAGAAAGTTGAATATAAACAACAGTTGAAACTAACAATATAGAAGGTTTAACTTTGAACCAAGTTTAAACTTAATACAAAGTTTAAACCAATATGGGGAAAATGAATGTTAGTTTAAACTCAGACTTAAACCAGATTAACATAAACCTAGTTTAAACTAATTTGGGGAAAACGGCCCTTATACTGCTAATCCCCACTTCCTGTGCACATTGTGTAGCAGACTTCTGTGGAGAAGCAGCAAACATTTCCAACACGAGAGCCGACGAAGTAGGACTAGCAGCTGTACGCATTCTTCCCATCTTCCTTTGTGAATATCACTAATTGTTCCATGTGTCCTAAACTTATCAGCAATAGGTTTAATTATTAGGTGTGTTGGAGATTCTGTTTCAAACTCCCTCCTACCAAGCTTGATAGCTGCAGTCGCTTAAGTGCGACCAGTATCCAGTATTCGGGAGATAGTGAGTTCGAACCCCGCTGTCGGCAGCCCTGAAGATGGTTTCCGTAGTTTCCCATTTTCACACCAGGCAAATGCTGGGGCTGTACCTTAATTAAGGCCATGGATGCTTCCTACCCACTCCTAGCCCTGTCCTGTCATATCGTCGCCATAAGACCTATTTGTGTAGTGTTGGTGCGACGTAAAACAACTTGTAAATAAAACCTCCCTCCTCCACTGCTTCAGAATGCCTTTTTGTTGCTCGAACGTCAAGTGTGCTCCAGCCATTTTGTTTTCCTGCTATCGTGATGACCCCCAGGGGTGGGGATGCAGACAAAGAATACACCCGTGGTATCCCCTGCATGTTGTAAGAGCCAACTAAAAGGGACAATCAAGGGATGATGAAATTAGAACCATGAGACAGCTTGTGATTTGTACCATTACGTGAGGAACAACATGGGTTGACGTTACTTGCAATTAGCACCACCATGTGAGGATCACCAGGGATCTACGTTACCTTGTAGTAGTACCCTTATGCGAGGAACATCACAGGTCCGGGCGTTGCCTGTGGTTAGTACCATCGTGTATATCCAACTGAGGCGGAGGGGGCGGCACTCGGCTGCACGGGTGTTATCAGTTTGGTTTCAGTATTGATAGTTCAACAGTTCACAATTGTGAATATTTGTATAGTGTTAATTACTGTATATATATTCACAAGAACCCCCAAACCTACAATTATGAACCGACTAATGTCCATGCGAGAAAAGGTGCCGTACGCTGTGCTGGAATGTGTCGGTTCCCCTGTGTTCACCTATGAGTAGTAGCACTGTATGAAGATCACCACAGGTCTGCGTTGCCTCTGATTAGTACCATTATGTGAGAAACATCACAGGTTTGGCTGTTACCTGTGATAAGTACCACTGTGTGAGGAACACTGCGAGTGATGCCATTGTGTGTGACATACCATGGGTCTGTATTACTTGGGATTAGTACCACTGTAGGATGGTTCTGCTTTACCAGTGATTATATGAGGGGGTCGGTGACCTGGATTTTGGACCCCTTTTTATAACAAGCATTACCGAGCTTTGTAGCCGCAGGCGCTTATGTGCGGCCAGTATTCAGGAGATAGTGTGGGTTCGACCCCACTTTTGGCAGTCCTGAAGATGGTTTTCCATGGTTTCCCCTTTTTCACACCAGGCAAATGCTGAGGCTGTATCTTAATTAAGGCCACGACTGCTTCCTTTTAACTCCTAGCCCTTTCCTGTCCCATCATTGCCATAAGACCTATCTGTGTCGGAGCAACGTAAAGAAACTTAATTGTTTAAAGAAACTATTTAAAATAGTTTGTTGGGTCCACCTTGTCAATACATTTTCAATGATTGAAAAATATTTTTTCTATCATACATGTTTCAGGAACATGTTTCTATCTTTTTTGTCACATCCAAGTGTTTGCCTTTACCTGCTATTCTTGCTCCCTACACTTCCACCTAAAACCAACTGAACAAGTGATTCATCTCTTCGTAATTGATAGTTTTCAGGCTTCTCGCTCTTAAAAACTAGCCAGATGTTCGCCCCAATGTGGCAGTAGGCTCATCATTTGAAATGTCGCACCTCTCCAAGGTGCTGGCTAGTGCTCTGTTGAGACATGTTTCAGGAACACGTATGATAGAAAAAATAATTTTCAATCATTAAAAGTGTTTTGAGAAGGTGGACCCAACATAAACTACTTTAAATAGCTTAATAGATTTAGACTAGTCAATACAGGATTAAATATAATACCTGTTATGGTTAAGTTTATCAACAGTAAAGAAACTTGTAAATATAACAAGCATCATCTCAGAAAAGACGGCATTGTGATTTGTATCCACTGATCGTTTTGGATTCATGATCATTTTTTCATCATTAATTATTCGTTTTATATTTTAGTCAGTGGATACATTTTGAAGTTTCAATTATAGTTTCATTTCGTTGCACCTCATACCATTAGGAGCCAATGACCTACCTGTTAGCCCCTTTAAACAACAATCATCATCATCATCATCATCATCATCATCATCATCATCAACAACACTCGTGATGCTAGTACCAACATCTGTTGGGGGAAAGACATACTACAACATACAAATACCTCAAAACAATTGACAATGTTAATATCCTGATACAGTCTGCAAGAAATGTATTCATTTTTCTGGCGGGCTCTGTATTTTCTAAGAAGCCTTGAAAGTTGAATTTTAGATTGTAAACTGAGCATACCATTCGCTTGATTGTATTGTTCTGTATTTTAATGTAAGACTTTTTAGTTTACTGCAGTTTGAATATCAACATAATTCACTTGTATCAGTGTCCTTATAATAACTGGTCATGGACGTGCATGCATCCATTCCCCTCCACCCACACACACACAAAAGCACCTTCATTGTGTTTTATCATCATTTTGTAACTATAACACACACACCCCAACTGGCCGATCTTGGATACACTAGTAAACTTGATGTAGTTCTCCACATCATCCTCTCCTGTGCCAATTTCATTTCTACGTAAGTCTTTTTGTTTCTATCTTTTTGTCACATCCAAGTGTTTGCCTTTACCTGTCATTCATGCTCCCTACACTTCCACCTAAAACCAACTGAACAAGTGATTCATCTCTTCGTAATTGATAGTGTTCAGGCTTCTCAGTCTTAAAAACTAGCCAGATTTTCACCCCACTGTGGCAGTAGGCTCATCAGTTGAAATGTCGCACCCGTCCAAGGCACTGGCTAGTACTCTGTTGAGACATCACTGCAGCCTCCTTTGTAGCATTATCATAAGCAGTAAACTAGTAGTTTGTAAGAACTTAAAATGTTTTACATATCTTACACTTTATGGTTAAAATGTGCCTGAAGCTCATAGGCCTATTAAAAATTTATTTCTTCGAATACAATTTTTTTTTTTGTCGCCATAAGACCTATCTGTGTCGGTGCGATGTAAAGCAAAAAAAAAAAAGAAACTGATCTACTGTATTTATACTATTTTGTGCCTATTTTTGTTTCTTCTCCCTGTAATTGGCAGTTTTTGTTGTAAGTATGAACACTTATTAAAACAACGTGTGTGTTCTGACAGCTCGCAGCACGTGGCGCCGAGCAAAGGATCACATGATCTGGCTGGAGTTACTACAACTACAATGAAGGCCTCGCGCTCTGTGCTAGGCGCTGAGGGAAATAATATCCATGTACGGGATCATTAAAACGATGAAATAACATTAAATATTGTTGCTATTATTCCAAGGTGGCTCAGCAATAATTTTATCAGCTCAAATATCGTAAGACATACTCAATTCCCCTCCCTCACAGGCTTTTATCAGTCTATCTCCAGATGATGGTTTTCATTTTTAGGTACATTTCAGCAGTAGAATGGCACTTTGACTGGTCTGCTGAACATTCTGGGTTCAAATCCGGGTGGGGATGGGAGAAATATCTAAGAAATGTTTGTATACATAAAGAAGGAAAATCGCTCGGACCCTGCCATGGGCGTTGGCACAATTTAAGATGCCAGCTATAACTGAAACGTGAGTTGTGATAGGTAATCTTTCACCTTGTCATTTCAAGCGCCTTTAAACTTGCGATCATTAGGTACGGGACGTGTTTTTATTGAAATCCAAAGCAACCTTAGGTATTCTAACCACAGATCGTGATTCTTAATTTCTAAAATCTCACATGCTTTGTCCAAAATTCCAAAAATCGAAGCCCATCCGCCTTAATGAGAAGAAAGCAAAGAAGAAGAAGAGTGTATAATTAATATTTTAGGAAACCAAAAATAATAAACATTATAATTTTGAAGGGTGCTGGTAACACCTGTTATACTTCAATTCAACTATTAACTTTTCAAGGCATTTTCCAATTTTGCTGACTTAATGTTAGAACTGGGAAAATTGTATTACTAATTTTCGATAAAATTCTGTAATTACATTTTATTAATATTATACTATGAAAAATGTACACTGCACTAAAATGCCAGTCTTGATAATGATACACGTATTATTAGTACTTAGTACTTATTAACATGAACACAATAGCACTATAAATATTTAGCTGATTTGAAATACACGCTATACAGATAAGGATATCACTTAAAGCAGATATTGTTATATAGCCCGGCCACATTGGTTATGGTATAACAAGTAGCAACGTGGAACTTGGACCGGCCTCCTCTCAGAGCTTTAAGACAGAGAGGGTAGGAAAAGGAGGAGCGCTTATCTACAGTAGCTGGAATTGGCTTAAACTGGAGGCATGTACTGTTCGCCATAGTACCTTACTACCATGCTGGGAGCTGTCAGAACACGCATGTTGTTTTAATAGCACTATAGGTTCATTTAGTTTAATTGTTATGGCCTCAACTTTGGAAGTTATTTTTTTTCAATATGGCCCATAATTATAACTTATATTTTGTTGTGTGTTCTAGAATCAAGGTGCATTAAATCTAAGGACATTGTATGAACTGGAGGAAAGCAGTTTGAAAGAAAAAGAAGATTCTGAAAACAGGAGTGAGGATTTGGAAAAGATTTTTAAATTGGACCAGAAAATGGAAATGATTAAGCACTCAAAACAAATCCACGAATATGAGTCTTTATATCCTGCAGATGAAAACAATTTTAGGTCTCTAGATCCTGACAGCAGTGAAGAAAGAGCTCATAGTAAGGAAGCAAATGTTGGTAGTAGTGTTCCTGTTGATCAGACATCCCTCAAGCACAGTATAGATAATGCTGAGATTGATGAAAGTCGTATTATAAATCCAGATATTGGTCTTTCGTCAGCTTCTCTGTATGAATTTGTACCAGCCACTAAACTGAAAGGTATGGAAGACTGGGTGCTAGAATCTCAACATTATGGTTTTTACAAAAGGAGCAGCGATTTTCCAGTCAATATCAAGAAAGAAGACTTTCTCCATTTTCCTAAAAATTTAGAAATGTTTATATTTGAGAGGGGAAATGTGTCGACCTTTCCATCACCCAAGCGTGGATCAACAGGGGTACTAAGTAAGTATGATTTTTTTTTTTTTCCACTCTTGAGTTTCAGTTGAACAGATGAATTAATGCTATTATAGCATAGTGTGGCTGATTTTAAATAAACATTCTTAAAATTTGCTAAGCATAAACATATCAATTTTACTAAAGCCTCAGTTGGGTCAATTAGTTTCTCTAATTTGAAGTTGCAGGAATTTACATATATTTACTGTTTTTCCACAATTTCAAATATGCTACAATCCTAGGACGGGGATTCAAGAGAGTAGAGATTTAGGCTTGGCGCAGGGTGATGCTCTTTTGGGCCATTCTATGGTAACGGGTGTGACATATGGACTACAAACTTTGAAACTACAAAAAAAACATTTCTCAAATATACTTCCACATTTAATTCCTATGGTTAAATGTATAATAGTCACCCTAATTTCTTGTGTAAATATTGACAAAAACATATTTTTTAAGTATGGAGAAAATAATTATTGAATCTATGTAATGGGCTGTGAAGTGAGCAAACATGAATCTTTCACTCGTACAATAATACTGTAGCATTAAAATTCTGTGATATCAGTGATTTTATATTTGTATTTTTTATCTATCATGAACATAAAACATTGTAGCACACTCGAACCTTGTTTCAAAATAATTAAATTTAAAATGTAAATAATATAACTTTTAAACATTTGTAATGGGTGTGACTTGAGATTCTTCATGTTTGGCTGGGAAATGTACAGTGCTAGTTTTCCTATGAAAACTGAAGTAATTCATTCAAAAACACATGCGAATCATCCACAGCTGGCCTTCTAACATGTAATTTTTAACTCTCATGCTATTGCTTTAAACAGAAACATTTCACATGTGATATAACTGTATCTTTTCAGTTATATATTTGCATATACTGTTTTTGATTTCTGGGAACTTCGCTTTTTGTCCATGAAATTGTTGGTGGTTACTGTTTGTCTGTTGAACATACAGTTGGTGTCAGGAAGGGCATCTGGCCTAAAACTGCCGCATCAATATGTGCAACACAGTTAGCACCCACGACCTCACCAGGATGTGGAAAAGGTGGCAGAGGAAGAACTTTGTGTGTTCAAGACAAGTGTTATTTTTCCTCCAGTCACACCGCAACTCTCGTCTTTATCGTACTTTCTTCTCGCAATGCCATTATAATTTGTCCTGACTCTTCAATAATTTAGAGCTTCTCTGTAGCCATGAATGACATATAACAAGAAGTCATATCAGCCATCCTGAACATAAAACATATGCTACTACTTAACCGCTCAACGTGGAGTGCCATACACTGCACGCCAACTCCCTAACGCTCTCTGTCGCGGAGTGACGTACATTGCACGCGCGTAGCAGCTTCTGTGTTGTGCTTCTGTCTAGCGAACAGTTCTTGAACTATTTCAGATGTAATGAGATATATATATATAGACAAAGCATCGATCTTTCATTTGATGTGTATATAGAGTTATTATCGATTACGTATGATATTTAAAGATAAAAATTTCATTGTTCCGTATTGAAAGTATTAACGTTAAAATTGAATAATTGAAAAAGAGGTTCAACCTATTCAATACATAAGAGAAAGAAATGTAGTGATTACATTCTTATTTAATAGTAATTAGAATTGGGACCGGTTTCGACCATAGTCCAGGTCATCGTCAGCCGATCAAAACATAACAAACATGAAAAACAATGCATATGAAAAAGAAAAAGATTAAGTGAACTCTGGATCGGTATAAGAGGCAATATAAAATGATGATGGAGGTAGAAACTGTGAGTCACTTAAAAGAAAACAGTGCGTAATTTTATGAATGGTGGTACGGCACACGCAATGATAGGTAAAGTCTCACAATGTTTATGAACAGCGGAGAACAGTCAAATGGGTCAGTTTTTACACACCGTCAGGCACAAAGTCACAACACTATCGAACAACATATGAAGATCTATCAATATGTTGAAGTCAAAGACGAATAGATTTATAGAAGCAAACTGCCAGTTCCCGGTGATCAGCGCGGCACACTCAAGGTCATGCGCTGTAGTCTCGAACGCCAAAGTAGAATGGAGAATATCCTGAAGATCCAGTATTTGCCTCGGTTGTGGGAAATACTGGATCTTCAGGATATTTTCCATTCTACTTTGGCGTTCGAGACTACAGCGCATGACCTTGAGTGTGCCGCGCTGATCACCGGGAACTGGCAGTTTCCTTCTATAAATCTATTCGTCTTCGACTTCAACATATTGATAGATCTTCATATGTTGTTCGATAATGTTGTGACTTTGTGCCTGACGGTGTGTAAAAACTGACCCATTTGACCGTTCTCCGCTGTTCATAAACATTGTGAGACTTTACCTATCATTGCGTGTGCCGTACCACCATTCATAAAATTACGCACTGTTTTCTTTTAAGTGACTCACAGTTTCTACCCCCATCATCATTTTATATTGCCTCTTATACCGATCCAGAGTTCACTTAATCATTTTCATATGCATTGTTTTTCATGTTTGTTATGTTTTGATCGGCTGACGATGACCTGGACTATGGTCGAAACCGGTCCCAATCCTAATTACTATTAAATAAGAATGTAATCACTACATTTCTTTCTCTTATGTATTGAATAGGTTGAACCTCTTTTTCAATTATTCAATTTTACGTATGATATATCGCGTCTGAAAAAGCAACAAGTTCTGTTGTTCACACCATAGCACCTAAACACTTTCTCACGATCGTGGATGCAAAAATTAACGATGTTATAGCAAATGATGATGCAGGAAGTTTTGTTTTGTTGAACTAGGACTAGGATATAGAATCAGAGAGTAAAAGTAGCGATCATGACAGCGATGTTGCTTGTGATACACGGGAATATATCTTCCATAATGTTATCAATGGCAGGTTTGTTTGGGAAGACATGGGTAATTTAAGGGGGAAAATCACAACAGATTATGGATCTCAGAATACTGCAAAGAATTGCTTATATCCTATGAACATTTTTCAGTTGTTTTTTTACTGTCGAGTTCGTAAAGATGGTAGTAGAACAGGCAGATATTTATGCTCAACATCACTTGCGGTCACACCATATGTTATTTCTGTTCCGATAGAGGGTAAACTAATAGGTACCAGGTACTGTTTAGGAAATGTATGTTGTTTTTGTACTTTATATGTTAATAAGAAAAGTACAGAAACCTAGACTGTCTTATTACTCGGAAAACTGGGTACTAGATACTCCTATGTTTGGTTCAGCCATATCCCCTGTTTTATGTGAAAGCATTACAAGATTCCTCCAGTGCACTGACCTTAGGTCATTCTGGTAACATATGCTGTATGTGTGTTTATGCACACGCATCACGAGAAAACGGCTGAAGAGAATTTAATGAAAATTGGTATGCAAAGTAGGGGAATAAGTTGCTATAATGTAGGCAATAAATAATTCTATTCACGTTGAGTGAAATGGTAGTTTAGGGGAAGGTCTAAAATTTAGTTCTCAAATATTTGTATTATTAGTGGTCGTGTCGATAAATACTACATAGCTAAAGTTATATAGTATTAAATTTCCGTCTTGCACATTGTTACCGTACCGGCTATGATCACAGAGACATTAATGAAATTGCATTTTTGTTAAGTCCATATCGGCGCCGAGTCATGAGAAAATGGGTAAACAGAGTCTAATGAAAATCGGTTAAAGTCGGAGAATGAGGAACTACAGTCTACGCTATAAATAATTTTACATGACGTCCTAATATCACAGAGTCGAAAGAAAACTAAATGTGAAGGCCTACAGTATAGAAAGCTCATAAAATTGATCATAATAACATTACATTGACCACTGTTTGTTGTGATGTGCTTTGTGTCTTCTGTTGCCACTCATCTCCTATCGATAGGATTATTGCTGCATACTGAGTATTTTTTTAAAATTTGCTTTACGTCGCACTGAAACAGATAGGTCTTATGACGACAGTGGGATAGGAAAGGACTAGGAGTGTGAAGGAAGCGACCTTGGCCTTAATTAAGGCACTGTGTAGAGATGAGAAGAATGCAAGAATGAGGAATGTGGCTGCAAGCACCAACTTCCTGTTCAGGCCAGACAGATCGGCCCTTATCTGCTCGTAACTGCTACACGAAAACATTGACTCACACCTGGCAGTGTTCAGCATCTCAGAAGAATCGGTCTGATTTTTTACTTAGTTGATCCACATATTGCTTTGCCACAACTAGTGTTGCTCGCACATATCAAATCACAGAATTAATGAGAAGAAAATCTGCAATATTATTGGCTAAATCTTTTGCAAGCGTTATTTCAACATGTTATGAAAATCAGGATTATTGCCTCAAAAACTTCCAGTTGGAGATGAAGGTTTAAAGTTTATAAATTTGATATAATCAAATATATTATATTAATCAATATAATTTCATAAAATATATTATATAATTAATTATATAATATATTATATCTAATCTCAAGTTGATAGTGCTATTAGTTCATGGGTAAACCGAGCTCGAAAGCTGCAGTCGCTTAATTGCGGTTAGTATCCAGTATTCAGGAGATAGTGGGTTCGAGCCCCACTGTCGGCAGCCCTGAAGTTGGTTTTCCATGGTTTCCCATTTTCGCACCAGGCAAATGTTGGGGCTGTACCTTAATTAAGGCCATGGCCGCTTCCTTCCCATTCCTAGGCCTTTCCTATCCCATCGTCACCATAAAGCAGATCCTACACGGTCAATAAAATTGTCAGTACCTAAAAATATTGACAGTAATACTGATCGTGTGTGTACTGGAATGATGGAATGAAGGCCAGTACTAAAGCAGATCCGGATTTCCTGATCTGCGAGCGTCAGTACTGTGGGGATACTGACAGTTATACTGACCGTGTGAGTGTGTTTGTCATTATTTCTGTCAGTATTAACGGAGCAGCGATGGATGACAAATGCGTTTCTCACCAAGGCCAAGTAGAGGTGCTTGTGGAACCACCAAGTAGGCCTATCGCAAAAGTTTATCGAGCTATATGAATCGCTGCCAGAATAAACGTAACACAATACTTCACATGTTTCCTTGCAAGATACCTCAATGTCACCGCTAATCTTTCTCTGCCACCGATAAACAGGTCCGCATGTTTGTATTTTGCCTCATTAGAAAAGGCTCTACCATTCGTAGTAATTTTGCAAAAGTAGGCCAACCTCGCTCATTCGGAGATAGTTGTGATGATAATCTCCTTCTTCGATATGTTGTATTTCCCTCAACAACTTCATATGAGTCTGCCTCTGTGGTGTTAGTGGTTAGTGTGATTATCTGCCACCGCCAGCGGCCCAGGTTCGATTCCCGGCTCTGCCATCCTGGAAGTGGTTTTGCGTGGTTTCCCACTTCTCCTCCAGGCAAATGCCAGGGTGGTACAAAACTTAAGGCCATGGCCACTTCCTTCCCTCTTCCTTGTCTATCCCTTCCAATATTCCCATCACCCATCAAGGCCCCTGTTCAGCACAGCAGGCGAGGCCGCTGGGCGAGGTACTGGTCATTCTTCTCAGTTGTATCCCCTGACCCAATGTCTCACACTCTAGGACACTGCCCTTGAGGCGGTAGAAGAGGGATCCCTCGCTGAGTCCGAGGGAAAAACCAACCCTGGAGGGTAAGCAGATTATGAAGAGGAAGAAGAACTTCATATGAGAATACTCTTCTCATTTAGGTTTAACACTGCGTTTCGTGCAGAGTGGATAGCTACACGTGCCTGTCTTTTACAATATCGCAATTTCAAGTTATATTTTCGGTTATTGACTTTTTATTTGTAAAGTGAGAATACCGCAATGGTAAGCAAGTGCACTAGTACTGACCAAAATATTGACAGTAATAATGATCATGTAAGGTCGCTACAATATTGATGCCTACTGTCAGTATTATTGACTCAGTATTACTGATCAATATTACTGATAGGTATTACTGATCATGTAGGGTCTGCTTAAGACCTATCTGTGTCGGTGTGATGTAAAGCCAATTCTAAAAATAAAAAAAAATCCAGCATTTGCCTGGATTAGAAGTGGGAAAACACAGAAAACCACTTCGAGGATGGCTGGAGTGAGAATCGAAACCCTCTCTACTCAGTTGACCTCCCGAGGCTGAGTGGACCCCATTCCAGCCCTCGTACCAATTTTCAAATTTCGTGGTGGAGCCGGCAATCGGACTCGGGCCTCTGGGGGTGGCAGCTAATCACACTAACCACTACACCACAGAGGCGGACATATTATACTTTATGGAAGTAAGTTAAATATACATTGTACTTATTTTTCATTTATTTCAGTCACATTGTTTAATGATATGAAAAGGTATGAAATGCATCATATAATTATTTTCTCTTTTTTGATTTAACATAAGCAATGAAATACTGTAGACATTGTGGCTATACCTAATTTGAAACTTCTCTTGAGATGTGAATAATAATAATAATAATAATAATAATAATAATAATAATAATAATAATAATAATAATAATAATAATAATAATAATAATAATGTACATACTTCATCATCATAGACCGTTATGCCTTTCAGCGTTCAGTCTCCGAGCCTCTGTGAATTTGCTATACACCGCCACAATCTTCGTATTTGAAAATAATACTTTTATTTGTTTTGTTTACAATTTGTTTTACGTCGCACCGACACAGATAGGTGTTATGGCGACGATGGGATAAGAAAGCTCTAGGAGTGGGAAGGAAGCGGTCGTGGCCTTAATTAAGGTACAGCCCCAGCATTTGCCTGGTGTGAAAATGGGAAAGCACGGAAAACCATCTCCAGGCCTGCCGACAGTGGGGCACGAACCCACTATCTCCCAGATGCAAGCTCACAGCTGCGCGCCCCTAACCGCATGGCCAACTTGCCCGGTGTAAATAATAATAATAATAATAAACATCCATAAATTTCAATCTACAATCTAAGCTATAAATCACTTTATTCATGCTGAGTGAAATGGTAATTTAGGGGAAGGCCTAAATTTTAATTCTCAAATATTTATACGAAGCATGTTTTTTAAGTCAGGTCCGTTTTGTTGTAGACACTAGTAGTTCGCACGCATATTGCAACGAGCGCGTGTGTCGTGTACCTGCATGCCTCGGGAACAACTGTGCTCAGTTTCAGCTCTGTAGCTAACCTGTATGGTTCTGTTCTGTGCTTTCAAAATGTTTGACTGTCAACTCGCCCACCGCGTGTGAGGTTCAGTCAGTGATATGGTTTTTGTCAGCAAGGAACCTGTCTGCTGCAGAAATTCATTGGCAGATTTGCGAAGTGTATGGTGATACTGTTGTGAGTGAAAGCAAGGTGCGTAAGTGGGTACGACAATTCAAAGATGGCCGTGACAACGTCCATGATGAAGACCGCTCCGGTCGCCCTTCTTTGATTAGACGATTTGGTGGCTTCATTTGAAGCGAAGATTAGTGAGAACAGGCGCTTCACAATAACAGGTATCTCAAACGAATTTCCTGACGTGTTGAGATCAGTGCTTTACAACATTGTTTCTGAACACCTAAAGTTTAGGGAACTGTGCTCCCGTTGGGTCCCGAAACTCCTAACAGAGGACCACATAAACCAAAGATTTGAGTGTGCGATGAAGTTCTTGACTCGTTATGATGAAGAAGGTGACGGCTTCTCGAGTCAGATCGTAACTGGAGACGAAACATGGGTTTCGCGTATCACGTCCGAATCGAAGCAACAGAGCATGGAATGGAGACACACACACTCGCCTGTAAAGGTGAAGGCCAAACAGACTGTCCCAGCGCAAAATCATGGCATCGGTGTTTTGCGATAGGCACGGTGTTTTGTTGGTCGACTTCAACGAGGAACCACAATCAATGCAGAAGCATACTGCCAAACCCTGAGAAAGCTACGCAGAGCGATTCAAAACAAAAGATGCGGCATGCTGACAAAGGAAATTGTCCTTCTTCATGACAATGCAAGACCTCACACTGCAGGTCAGACCTGTGATTTATTGGACAGTTTTGGCTGGGAAGTTTTAGACTACCCACCCTACAGTCCTGATCTTGTGCCGAGCGATTACCATCTGTTCCTCCACCTCAAACATCACCTCAGTGGCAACCATTACAATGATGACGACGATGTGAAAACAGCAGTGAACTCTCGGTTATCGGAGCAGGTGGCAAGTTTCTATGAAGAGGGTATTTAAAAATTGGTTATGAGGTATGACAAGTGTTTGAACAAACTTGGCAACTATGTCGAAAAATAGAGTGAAAAGTATGTACTTTCTGAAAATAAATTTACTTTTTTGAAATAACCTTTTGTTGTGTACTTATTTTCAAACAGACCTTTCTTAAAAAACACGTCTCGTATTATCAGTGGTCATACTGATAAATACTACATAATTAAAGCTATATAGAATTATCATTTATATCTTATACATTTTTACCGTACCGGCTATGATAACACAGCTATTCATGGAATTGGATTTTTGTTGCTAAGTCCATATCAACGCCGAGCTCTGATGAAATGGGTAAACAGAATTTAATGAAAATCGGCATATAGAGTCAGGGAATAAGAAACTACAGTCTAAACTACAAACAATTTTATTCACCCAGGATAAAATTTTAGTTTAGGGGAAGTCGCCTAAAATTTAATTTAGAAATACCTACGTTATTGGTCCCATCGAAAAGTGCTACATAACAAATATTGTAGAGAATAAGATTGCTGATCATTTATGTTTTATTCAGTTTTACTGTACCGACTATGATAAGAGTGGTATTTCAGAGTCGGAAGAAAACTAAATGTGAAGGCCTACAATATCGAAAGCGCTTAACATTGATCAACAATAACATTACATTGACTGTTGTTTGTTGTGATATTCTTTGTCTCATGCTGACACTCGACTCCAATACATGGAATTACTGCTGCGTGCCGAGTATAACAACCTGATTGAATATTGGCGGGAAATAGCTGGGGAGTTAGATAACTTTCTTCTTTAGGATGCCATTTCTCTGGTTCGTACATTTTCTGATACTGCTGGTACGTAACACACTGGTTCATCGTAGTATTCCAGCTATTCGATACCTACTCTGACGCGCTGTTTTGAATGAGCAGTGTGCACACTTAAGACAGAGGCTCAGGTAGTAGTAGTAGTAGTAGTAGTAGTAGTAGTAGTAGTATGAACTGGTCTAGAATTACAATGTAGGCCTATTCCAAATTATAGTACCACAATTCAGAATTCACTAAATAACTCAAAATTCAACCCTAGAAAAGAGCCGATTCTTAAGAAAAGCTTCTTCCTCTTCACTTTTATTAAATCTACGTTCATTTTATTCCAAATTAGCAGTGAAGATGTGGTTTCTTCTCGGACTTGGCAGAAAAATTGCCTCCACGGCAGATAGTTTTTTCCACGCCAGTGTAGTGAATTGAGTTTTTCCGACTCATCGGGTACTCGCAGGAAACAGATAAATAAATGGGCATAGCTTTTGCCCTGGGACAATCCACTATTCGACACACAACACAAGAGTGTTCACGGAGCATGGATGTCTGCATCTTGGTCATTCCAGTTCTGGAACTTTGAACTGTTAGTTGGGCAGCGTAGTACTGTTCGTTAAAAGTGAGAAAATGTGTGGTTTTTCATTTGATCGAGTATTTCATATGAAAGCATTGCTTTTAATCACACCATTCCTACTGATGTCATTGTAATGACCCATGTTCATTTCAGTTGGGAAAACCACTAAGAGGGTCATTCTGAGAATCTATAAAAGCAGTTGGAGGGTAAGTGTCTGCCATTATAATAAAAACTTACCTGATTGTTACTGATGGGAGGCAAGCAGGCCTACCATTACAATGAAAATTCCCTAACCCAGTCTTCATATGAGAAAAGACGTTTGGTGACTTCCCCATCGTGTTTCTAAGGCAACGTTACGAGCTATGCAATTTAATACAATCTTACTCACAATGTTTACACTACCCAACCTAGAATTCTGTATACAATGTAGAATTCCGTAGCAAAGCACGGGTACATCAGCTAGTATCAAATAAATTAAATCTGAATTACACGTAATAATGTATGTCTCAGGGTTTGTGATATGTCTCAGTGCAATAACATAGTTCGTAAGTATCACTTTACAATGCATTAAGTCTATGACATACACACTTCGAGACCGTGCGAGTTGGCCGTGTGGTCAGGGGCACGCGACTGTGAGCTTGCATCCGGGAGATAGTGGGTTTGTATCCCACTGTTGGGAGTCCTGAAGATGGTTTTCCGTGGTTTCCTATTTTCACACCAGGCAAATGCTGGGGCTGTACTTTAATTAAGGCCATGGCCGCTTCCTTCCACCTCCTAGGCCTTTCCCATCCCATCGTCGCCATAACCTATCTTTGTCGGTGCGACGTAAAGCAACTAGCAAAAAAAAAAAAAAAAAACACGCACACTTCGAGAATAATAAAGTTTGCACTTTCTATCACTAATCTTCAAATAAATAAGTGCAAATTATTGTAGTAGGTTAGTATAAAGGTTAGCAATATGATGCTCATAAAAATGCTTTTTTGAACACTGTGCGAAAATATGAACGGTGAAGTTAATTGAATGAACAGTTTGAGACTGAATAAATGGCATTAAGTACAGTACTGAGGAAAAAATTAAAATGTAGTCTGCATGGGGACACGGTAATCTTAAGGATTTTGAACAGCTATGAAAGAATGAAGAGCAACAACAATAGCAATGGGTACATGACAACTGAGAAAGGAACATGAATGAACACAGAACAATGCAACAGCAATGAACGCAGACACAGCTGGATTACAACTGACACGAGCAAAGAGCTGCCAGTAGAAGATATTGTAAAGTCGTCTGGGTAGTAGCGGGGTTGCTATGGTAACCTTTACGTCACTGGCTGTGCTGGCGAAAACCCCTTTGCCCCGTGCCTCACCGGGAGCTATTCAATCCCTACTCTGAGGCACTGATTGGAATAAGCAGTGTGCATATTTAACAGAATAATGGTAGAGGAGTGTTCACGGCAGTCTGCGGCCTGGTCATTCCAGTTCTGGAACTTTGGACAGTTAGGTCGGCACCATAGTACTGTTCGTTAAAAGTGAGAAAATGTGCAGTTTTTCATTTGATCTACTATTTTATATGATAACATTGCTTTTAATCGCTTCATTCCTACTGACGTTTTTGTAATGACTTTAGGAAAACCAAAAAGTCAGTCTTTCTGAGAACCCTGTAGCAAAACACGGGTACATAAGCTAGTTACATGTAAGTATCTGGGATTGTTTGTTGAGGGTTCTTGTAAAGTTTGATGATGCGATATTGTCATAGTGCTCAGTAAATTTTTCTCTTGCATAATACTAGCATTATCTTCGTGCACTGGATTGTTAGAAGTGGGAACAGGTTGCCGCCCTTCCTTTAGGTCTCCACATGCTCACTACAAGTCTAACTATATGCAAGGTAAACTAGCTGAATAAATGATTAACTGTTTTAACTCTCTGACTAATAATAAATAAATATACAGTATATGCATATCACCTTCACATACATCGCAAATACATAAGTATTGTAGTACTCCATCTCTTATGCGGTATTCATCTAGAGGAGAAGCTACACACTAGAAACATTTTCTAAATGACAGAAATATAGTAACAGCTTACCACACTAATAAACCGCTTACTTGTTAGAGGGATTTGAGAGTGGGTACAGGGTGGGGAAGCGTTAATAATTTTACCAAAGGACCCAGGCACAAAGCAGCTTTGTTAGTAATTGGAAAGGTTATGGCTGAGGCTGTTATGTAGTATAAGGAATATTACTTTGATTAATGTTTTAGCATTTCTCTTCTCTTTCTGTTTTTAATAGATTATTATCTTATGGATGGAGGTTCAGTTTTACCAGTATTAGCCCTGGGTCTTGAACCTGGAGATGCAGTTTTAGACATGTGTGCTGCTCCCGGTGGCAAGTCTCTTGCTATGCTCCAGACTCTTTATCCAGGTAAATTAACCTCATTTCTCTTTCTTTTGGAATCAACGGTGACACACATTATTGATAAAATTGTATTGGAATTTCTGATGAAACAAGGGCATTCTGACCTATCTACTTCTTACTTCTGACACACAGCATGTAGAGATGTTTCATGACTACAGGAGTTTGAGATGAGTCTCACATTGCTACCAGTGTGATTTGTTACTCAGTCATGTTTGCAGGAAGCTCTGAACTGTGCATAAAAAAATAAGTGGAGAAGTGCAAAGTAAAGGCTTCCACTATCTGCAACCTCGGCACTAATTGGGATAGAGTGGTTAGCTCTATACCTAGCCACTTTTGCCCCAAGGAATTAACTTGGTATTCATTTTGGTGTAGGTTGAGTGAATCTTGGGGCCATGTCCCTCTCTGGGAGTGGAAATATTGTTTCTTAAATTTTTTGACTTCTAGGTAGGGAATAAAACCCATGACCGTGGACTTCTTTACTGCCTCAGCTGGGCAGCCTTTTTGACTGTGCATCCTTTAACAAATTACCTCACTCTTGCTACTGTTCTTAACACTTTAAACACTACCATATTTTAACATGGGCCCTGGCAGTGAACTGGGTCTTTTTCCTGAATTTTAATACATTATAACACAACAGCAAAAGATAGTACATACCTGATTTTTGTATCATATAAAGGTATCAGCCATCCAGATTGAAGATGTTAATCAGGAAGTGCATATCTAAAGTAATTTAATTATACTAGTCTTATGAAAAACATTAAAAATGTACAGGAAAAATCTTTTACATTCAAGGTATACCACAATAAGCCTGCTCAAAAAATAAAAATGAATCATTTAAATGAATCCTTTAATGTGGCTACTTAAGTCACCAATGAACATAGTTACATTTTAAATACAAAATTGACCTATTTAGGAGTCGTTTGTTATAGTAGCTCTGAGAACATTGGGCTATGCACAGTCCAACCTTGCACCACCTTCTACTTTGTTTTTGTGGTACAGGTGAATCGTCAATCTGTGTTTTTGTAATGACTTCAGGAAAACCAAAAAGTCGGTCTTTCTGAGAACAAAAAACAAAAAAAATAGGCCCAAATTTCTGGAGACGTGAAGTATTTCTGTCGTTTGTATTCGGAGTAAAATAATGCAGCTAAAAACTTGCATTTGAAAGTGACATAACAAATAAAAATCTTGCGCGAACTATCACTTGATATGATATCTGGTTCGTAAGCAGGGTCTTCATCACTGCCATTTATTTATGAACCTACTCCTGATAAAATATACAAGATATCACTATCATTGACCGGGCATGAGGACATGTTTGCACAGCAACACAGCTGACAGTGCGAAATATTTGGCGCACTCTGCACCCAGAACATAGAGTGCTTCGATGGAGGTCACGGCATGGAGAAACTACCCTTTTTATCATTTCAGTTTGAACTTGCCAATAACTGCTGCATTCTAGTGGACAATAAATAAACTACAACCTCCAAGCAAGAGACTGGAACCGTATGGGATACGTGCACCTGCCTTATAAACACGGGTGAATATCACGGCCATATAGTATACGGACGCCATCCACAACCTGTACGGGCATAGTATTGAAAGTGTTAAAAAGCAGGTAAATTTATAAACAAAAATTTAATTCCTGAAATATGGTAAGCAGAAATTAATTTCTTATAGATTCAGTATTGTTGATCAGTGGTAATGTCAGCCTCTGGATCCCAAGACTGCAGGTTCAAACCCTGCAGTGTTAGATTTTTGAAGTTTGGAAAAAAAACTCAATATTTTACAGAGTTGGCATGTAAAAGATGTCTGGTGGCAAACTTAGCTATAGATCACTCGTCGGGTAGAGTACAATGTAATGTCAAAATTGACGCCAACCAGTGTCAAATTAAAATGCCTGTGCACACTAGCTGAGGTCATATGTTTGCTGTTTTTCACATTGTAGTATTTTCTTCTGTGGTCTTTTAAACTTCTTTAAAAAATAGTTTTACTTCCTGTTTTAGGTCAGCTTGTTTGCAATGACATCCAGGAGTCTAGAACAAACAGAATATATTCAGTGTTTAAGCAGTACCTTTATGATGTGGATAAATGGAGAGAACAGTTATTTATCACACAGAATGATGGGAGGACAATTCAAGATCAGAATTTATATCATAAGGTATAACAGAGTTTCAGTATTCTTTTTTTTTTCCCTAAAGTTCTGTATTAATCCCTATTTATTAATGCCCAAAACAACTTCCTAACTTGCGTGGATTAGAGTTGCTATTTCCCCTCCTGTTTTAAATGATAATTCCTGTTTATTCAAGAATCAATACTTGGAAATCTTCAGAGCTCCCAGTTTTGATTTTGTGATCTTGGTGGTATAAAGATTCAGGATCTGACTAGAAATGGGCAGTTCTGAAGTAAGTAATTTTTTTATCTGCCAAATGGTTTCTGACCAAAGCATCTAGCAGAATGAATAGAATGCAAGATATCAGTTTACACAGTTTTATTATAGAGATTAGAGATAAAATAATTGTGTCCTCATTTTTCCTTGAAAGTTTTGCAGCTTCTTTCAATGGAGGTGAGCTGCAGGTATCTTTGTAACTAGGCCTACATACCGGCCCACCTGCCAAACTAAACCTCTGACAGCATCGGAAATTGAACCCGGGCAGCTAACTGTTACACTATGGAAGTAGAGTAAAATGGAAATAAAAGTTTATGCACCAGTAACATAAATGACTCCGAGTCAAAATACCTGTCTGTAATAGCTGAGGCCATACAATTAGGGTGATCAGACATTTTAACCTTCTCTCCGGGTCCTGGAGAAATTTTCACTAATTAAAAAATGTTCTAAATTTTGAAAAACTAGATTAATTTACTGTCATCTTGTCATATTTTGGTCTTATTGGCTTCAGGTTTTCGTAAAGTAAAATTGCATTTTCAAATTTTCCATGAGATGAAATAACTTTCTATTTTTATTGAAAAACATGGTGTTATTTACAGGATTTTGAAAAAAGATCGAATCAGTGAGTCCTGTGATAAAATTAATTCATTTTTATTCACACAAATTGGAGTCATTCCTTTTTGCTTTGCTTGAGGTGCAATAAATTCATCTGCAAACTTTGAAAAATGCTGAAATGTAGGTGCCAATTTAGAGAAACTTGGGCAGATAAACACAGTTCATTCAGATTTGGAAGAAATCTAAGAGGAGTCTAGTGCTTTCTTTGTCCAGTGGGAACAAAGATTTCTGTAGCCAGTAAATGTAAGTTCTTGAAAAATGTGTTTGTTTTTGTGAGCACATAGTCCCAACTAAAAAAATATGCCTACCGGTATTGCTGTAAGTTTTCTCGTAAAATCCAATATCAGACTTTAATTTTGGCTTCCATGATCTGGAAGAGTTTGTCAGAACAATATTGCAGTATAATATGTCGTAGTTTTAAATTAAGTGTATGAAACCATTATAATTGTGTTTTTCAGCTTATTTTTAAGTGCCCTATGTTTTTCTTGAATGTCCTACATTTTGAACCACCCATCCTCTCTCAAAATGCCATCTGGTCACACTGCATTTGATTATTTAAAAAAAAAAATTCATTTGGACCACCTGTGGACCACAGTGCTTGTGCTTTAGCTGTGTTGTCAATATTTGCTGCATCTGTTTTTTTATGGTGGGTTTGGTTGCTGCTTTCTTGTTTGTACCTTGAGCTTTTCTGTTGGCCCAGTAAATACTTCATTTTCTTCCTGAACTCTGTCTTGCATTCCTTGGACCATCTGCTGGTCTCATTGTGGTTAGCTTCTGTGAGGGATGTTAGGATGGGCCTGATTTTGATAATTGAACAGTAGTCTTGTCTGTTAGTTATTATGGCTTAATATATATTAAGTTCTGCAAAATACTTTTCTACCTGTTTGATCCACAGTGCACAGTGATCCAGAGACTTACCATTGCTGGATACTTTGAAGATCTTATAGGACAGCCATGGGAGTCTATTCTGTATAGATGTCTGTAGAAAGCCAGCTGTATTCTCCTGATGGCATCTGTGAGGTTTTCTTGGTGTTAGTAGAGTTCATGGTTTGGTTTGCACCGTCGCTTTCCATCTCGGGAACTTCCTTTCTTGCACTTTAAGGGCTCTTGGTGAGTCATCTTAGTTAGAGATAGGCACTCTGCTCTGTAGAGGGTTGGTGGTCTGGCTACTGCATTATAGTGTCTTAGTTTCACATTCATTGATAGATGTTTTGAGGCATACAGTTTTCTGCAGGCATAGTATGTTTTGCCTAGTTTGATTCTCCTCTGTTCAAGAGCTACCATTTCACTAATGTCTTCTGAAATCTATTCTCCAAGGTACTTTACAGTTTTGGCTCTCGTTGGTTTACTGACTCTCATCATTCTAGGGGCGTCTTTGATATTGGCAATGAACTTGATCATTCTGATGTTGAGCAGGAAACCTGTTTTAGCCACTATCGAGTATAGTGTTTGGAGTTGCTTAGTAGCCTCTTGCATGATGTTTGCTAGTTAAGTGCAGGTTATCAGCAAAGGCCAGGTATGGGATTCTTAGGTTGTCTTCTTTGATCTCATAATGCTGCTGCTGCTGCTACTACTACTACTACTACACACATGAAATCCTAGAGATACCATCAGCTAGTGGAGATTTGAAGCATAGACCGTATTTACTCACGTATTAGACCCCTTTTTTCCCACTTTCAAAGCCAAAAATAGTAAAGGGGGGTCAAGTATGTGATAACCTCAAAATTTTGTGCAGTGAACACATGACTTCTAGGCTATAAAGAGCTATAAATTGTGAGGCTGACGTCAGGAAGGGCATACGGCTGTAAAAACTCGCCACGAAGATTCGTCTCACTTCATACTCGACCCCGTAGAAAAAAGGGATAAGCGTATCGTGTTATCATATAATTAAACATTGATACAAAAGAACTTAATGGCCAGTCATTTGTCTCTGTCAGTTCAGCAGTAGGCCTACCGCACAGTAAACCTGATCACTGCTTTCATTTGAATATTATTGCCTTGCGCCGTCAACTTCCCAGCCCTGATACCTGTGTGTCAGCATTTCAAATGACGTCATCTTCACTGCCATCTCGTCAGTCGCGTCAGCCATGCTTCATTCTCTTTGAGCCATCCACTGTAATCGAGAGTATACGAGGTCCCGTCTTTTTGAACTTTTAAAAAATAATTTCGTTCCCGACTGTAGAGTCTAAACAGTGTGAATCTATTCCCAAATGGTTTCTGGAGATGGTCTCTTATATTCCCAGTTGGTGTATATGTAGCAGAAGCCACTCCTTCCAAATAAATCCATGCTGTAGAAGGCTTGCCAAACCATCAGCTGATAACTAGCGTGTGTTACGAGTTATACTTCCGAATGTAATACAGAGTAACTGAAAACATTCTTTTGGTAACTGCGGCTGTTGAACACAGACCCTTAATTTTAAGTACATTTCATGCTTGTTCTCTACATTTATCACATCAGGATTTACGTAAACAGCTGCCCATGTGATAAGACAGACCACATTGTTTAGGTTAGGTATATTATCACCCTGATAGTGCCAAAAGTTCCTTGATGGAAAGAATAAAAGTAAATAACAGGAAAATATACCGCATTTATGGATATCTACAGGTGTTGTGGTAATGCGTTTTATTATCATAATGTTTAATTTTGTACGTTTGTTGTCTTTTTTTTATTAACGCATACCGGTACCCTGGTATGTTTTGTTTGGCATCTCCGAAAATCGTTTAAAGTAGGCCTACGTTATCTTTTATCACATTTTAAACTTACATCTCGCCAAATATAGGTATACCTATATTGACCCGAGTTACGAGATATTAAACGGCCACTTTGTTAATGGTCTCGCCTGGTCTATAAATAGCAACAACTGCGAATAATTCTCAACTAAAGTAAACTCATTTCCTCATCCCGAGGTGTTACAGCTCTTTTTAGGCACACCCCCAGTGGAGGGGAGTTACATGTACCGCTTTTACCACATATCAACCTTCCTGCCATTCGTAAATGTCTGCCAGTACAGTACCGGGAATCAAAGTCAGACTCCCGAGAACAGCAACTAATTGTCCTAATCATTACGCTGGCGGATTATTATTAACTACAAAACACAGACATATAGCATGACTGATGCATGCTTACAATGCGCGGGTCGGACACGAAGCTAGGCCTTTTCACCTACAGTATTTGTGCGACGTCATCAGAGCTGCAGTAGACCTACGCTACGGATGCGGACCTTTCTTAACTACGAAACACAGATGTAGGTACTGCATGGATTCGACACGTTTTCATTATGTAGGTCGTACGGACGAAACTATTCACAAATTTGTGCGATATCATCAGAGCTGCAATAAGACTTGTGCCCGCTTCGAAGCGGAATCATTGTTCTTCTCTGACGAATTACATTGGGGGGTCTTATATGCAAGATTTATTTTTTCATTTTTTTCGTCTCGAAAAGCCAGTGGGGGGGAGGGGTCTAATACACTAGTAAATACGATATACTGTACCAGTTAACTCATTGGTACCTGCCCATGGAACAGTTCTGTACGAGTTTTTAAATTTATCTAGTTGACACACCCCCTATCGCTTGTGAGAACAAAATGGCGTCCGGCTAGTAACGCCATGGGGTGACGTATCACAACAATGAAACAAACAAAATAAAATGCCACAGTAACACAGAAATAACTAACTCAAAACAAATGTGGAAGAATGAAAATTGAGCAGAAAATACCCATTTTTCCCAGAAACCAAAAGAGGTGGGATCAACAAGGATACCAGAGCAAGCATCTAAAGGAAAGAAAAAGTAACATCCTATTCTTTAAAAAAAAAACAAAAAAAAAAAAAACTACTATAATTGACTCAATGAACTATACATAACTTTACATCTTTAGTAAGAAATTAATTACATTACATTACACACATTATCATTATAGACTGTTATGCCTTTCAGCGTTCAGTCTGCAAGCCTCTGTGAATTTACTAAACACTGCCACAATCCTCGATTTGCAACTAGTGTTGTGGCCTCATTTAGTTCTATACCTCTTATCTATAAATCGTTAGAAACCGAGTCTAACCATCGTCGTCTTGGTCTACCTCTACTTCTCTTACCCTCCATAGCAGAGTCCATTATTCTTCTAGGTGAACTATCCTCCTCCATTCGCCTCACATGACCCCACCACCGAAGCCGGTTTATGCGTACAGCTTCATACATCGAGTTCATTCCTAAATTAGCCTTTATCTCCTCATTCCAAATATCATCCTGCCATTGTTCCCACCTGTTTTTACCAGCAATCATTCTTGCTACTTTCATGTCAGTTACTTCTAACTTATGAATAAGATATCCTGAGTCCACCCAGCTTTTGCTCCCGTAAAGCAAAGTTGGTTTCGTCTGGGAGCTGACTTCCTTCTTACAGAATAGTGTTGATCGCAACTGCGAGCTCACTGCATTAGCTTTACGACACCTTGATTCAATCTCACTTACTATATTACCATCCTGGGAGAACTCAACTGCACCATATCATTTTATGGTACGTTTGCCTTTTCTGAAGTCTTTACGTTCCTAGCGAACTCTTGTATCTATTCACTATTACTCTTTCCCATCATGTGTTGTTACCACTATGTAATCTTTCCTTATTCTGGTAGATGGCATCTCATACGATAGCATAGGTCAAAGCATTTCTTTTCTGCCCCGTCTTATTGGGTTATCTTTCTGGTTGGTGGGGTGTGGAGATTTTTGACTTGAGAAGATGGAAGGATTGGATTTCCAAGTCGCCTTTGTGGCATATAAAAGATATTTCAACAGAGTCAAGATGTCTGTACATATCTCGGCCTTTCGAGAATGTTAATTGCTTATGTAATTGAGGTATTTATTTTTCTTTAATCTTCTCGTGGTTTTATTATTGCTTCGTTCTGTGCTCACCATGGTTTGGCTAGAAAGGCTTCCTTCATTACATGTGTTTCTAATTTATTTGTGTGTTAACTTTACTTTTACACGCTTCTTTCGGTATTTTCATTTACCAATCCTCTATGTTTATTTTGAGAACAGAAGGTGACACAGATTCAAGTGTGTGTGTATGAGATGGTTTGCTGTGTGTGGCCGAGACCTTTTACTCATGTCACTTCATTATCATTCCACTTGAGGTCATGTTGTATTATTTTATCGCTTGTTCTGTATAATTCATGTCCACTTCATAGACCTGGTATGAATTCAAGCTAACTACACGATTTGCCTGTTTCTGTGTGTTTTGGTGTTGGAGACACTCCGTCTCTTTAAGATGGACCACTTTGTGGTTCATACTGTCTGACCTCGAGAGCGGTTGTTTATTTTGTTATGTGCTGTGCGTTGACATTCTTATACGTCCCTCTATTCGGCGACCTAACCTCTCAGTCTATGTGTGAGCGTGGGTGGTTCTGACGTTTGAGTCCGTGAAACCTTTTATGTCTAATTGTATATTGTTCGTTTCACATTGCCATCATTGGCTTTCTTTACCTGTTTTCTACTTTAATTTGTTTTATTCTTTGCTGGGCGCCTTCTGTGTTATTTTAGTTGTTTTGTGTGAAACCATGATAACCGCCCCTTTTCCCTTTTTCTCTCTCTGCTTGAATTTTATGAGCTCGGTGCACCCTTCCCTCTTCTCCAATTTTAAGCTCTTTTACTTAATGGTATTGTATTCTCGGGGGACGTGATTTTTTATTGTTGAGAGTTCTATGTCTTATCTGGGGAATTGAAAGGGAGGATGTTATGATTAGATGCTGTTACTCCCTAAACTTATGACTGTTTAGACCCGATGTGCTACAAAGAAATGTTTTGTACCCACATGAATTCATATTCTTCAATTAATTAATATAGATGCCAAGTCCTTATTCCAAACTTTTCGTCACGTCTTTTATGAAGGTAAGCGTGTGCGAAGGTGCCGTAATCAATGAGTCTGGTGTATTTTGATTATGGGCCACATATTATTAATATTAGCTATTTAATTTTGGCCCCCTTGTTTTACCTATGCAACCTTTTATTTTTATTTTTATTTTTATTTTCTTTCCATAATAAATTTCAGTTCTTGCCCTTATTACTGTTATATTTTTATTTCTTTGCGTCTCTTATATGTTTGTTGTGTGTAAGAGGCCCGGGTCCAGTTCCTGGCAGTCTTTTTGCTAGTTTTGACCAAATCCACCGCATTGGGTCTTCGTCATGTTCCTAGTGTCATTTCAGAACACACAACCTAAATACTTAAAATTATCAACCTGTTCTAGCTTGGTATCACCAATCTGACATTCAATTCTGTTGAATTTCTTACCTACAGACATCAATTTAGTCTTCGGGAAGCTAATTTTCACACCATACTCATTGCACCTATTTTCAAGTTCCAAGATATTACACTGCAGGCTTTCGGCACAATCTGCCATGAAGACCAAGTCGTCAGCATAGGCCAGACTGCTTATTACATTTCCACCTAACTGAATCCCTCCCTGTCATTTTATACCTTTCAACAGATGATCCATGTAACCTACGAACAGCAAAGGTGAAAGATTACAGCCTTGTCTAACCCCTGTAAGTACCCTGAACCAAGAACTCATTCTACCATCAATTCTCACTGAAGCCCAATTGTCAACTAAATACCTTTGATTGATTTTAATAATCTACCTTTAATTCCATTAGCCCCCAGTATGGCAAACATCTTTTCCCTCGGTACTCTGTCATACGCTTTCTCTAGATCTACGAAACATAAACACAACTGCCTATTCCTCTTGTAGCATTTTTCAGTTACCTGGCGCATACTGAAAATCTGATCCTGACAGCCTCTCTGTGGTCTGAAACCACACTGGATTTCATCCAACTTCCTCTCAATGACTGATCGCACCCTCCCTTCCAAGATGCCAGTGAATACTGTGCCTGGTATACTAATCAATGAGATAACTCGATAGTTGTTGCAATCCTTCCTGTTCCCTTGCTTGTAGATAGGTGCAATTACTGCTTTTGTCCAATCTGAAGGTACCTTACCAACACTCCATGCTAATTTTACTACTCTATGAAGCCATTTCATCCCTGCCTTCCCACTATACTTCACCATTTCAGGTCTAATTTCATCTATTCCTGCTGCTTTATGACAATGGAGTTTATTTACCATCCTTTCCACTTCCTCAAGCATAATTTCACCAACATCATTTTCCTCCTCCCCATGAGCTTGGCTGTTCGCAACACCACCAGGATGATTTCCTTTTACATTGAGAAGATGTTCAAAATATTCCCTCTACCTCTCCAGTGATTCCCTGAGATCTATTATGAGTTCACCTGAATTACTCAAAACACTGTTCATTTCCTTTTTCCCTCCCATTACATAAAATAAACTTCATTATTCCCTCCCTTCCTAAGATTCTTTATTACTGTCCAGAAAGGTTTCCCTGCTGCTTGACCTAGCCTTTCCAGGTTGTTACCAAAATCTTCCCATGGCTTCTTTTTGGATTCAACAACTATTTGTTTCGCTCTGTTTCTTTCATCTATGTACAAATCCCTGTCTGCCTCAGCCCTTGTTTGGAGCCATTTTTGATAAGCCTTCTTTTTACGTTTACAAGCTGCTCTCACTTCATCATTCCACCAAGGTGTTCGCTTTTTCCCATCTTTACACACAGTTGTTCCTAGGCATTCCCTTGCTGTTTCTACTACAGCATCCCTGCATGCCACCCATTCACTTTCTATATCCTGAACCTGCTTACTGTCTACTGTTTGAAACTTCTCACTAATCATATCCATGTACTTCTGTCTAATTTCCTCGTACTGGAGATTTTCTACCCTTATTCGTTTGCAGACAGATTTCACTTTCTCTACCCTAGGCCTAGAGATACTTAGTTCACTACAGATCAGATAGTGGTCTGTATCATCGAAAAATCCACGGATAATCTGTACATTCCTAACAGATTTCCTGAATTCGAAGACTGTTAAGATATAGTTAAGATATAGCCTTATGCTTGAAGAATGTATTCGTAACAGCTAAACCCACACTAGCACAAAAGTCCAGCAAACGCTTCCTATTCCCATTAGCTTCCATATCTTTCCCACATTTACCAGTCACCCTTTCGTATCCTTCAGTTCTATTCCCAACTCTCGCATTGAAATCGCCCATTAGCACTATTCTATCCTTGCTGTTGACCCTGACCACAATGTCACTCAATGCTTCATAAAACTTGTCAACTTCATCCTCATCTGCACCCTCACATGGTGAATACACGGACACAATTCTAGTCCTAATTCCTCCAACTGACAAATCTACCCACGTCATTCGCTCATTTACGTGCCTAACAGAAACTATGTTGCGTGCAATGGTATTCCTGATAAAGAGCCCTACCCCATACTCTGCCCTTCCCTTTCGAACACCCGTCAAGTACACTTTATAATCTCCTATCTCTTCCTCGTTATCTCCCCTTACCCGAGTATCACTTACTCCTGGCACATCCAAATGCATCCTCTTTGCTGACTCAGCCAGTTCTACTTTCTTTCTTCCATAAGCCCCATTAATATTGATAGCTCCACATCGAATTCCATTTCGTTTGCCAAGTTGTTTCCAAGGAGTCCCTCGCCTGTCAAATGGGAGTGGGACTTCGTTACTCCCATAGGTCCGAGGCTTGCTTAAAGTGTTCTGAGCTCAGTAAATTCATGAAGCAGGATGCTACCCTACTTGCACATAGTCCAAGTGAGGATCTCTCCTCTAACGGGTTATGGACCACCGGTGAATCGTATAGTCCTAGCCGCCTGAGCACAAGGAGGGCCATGACTCAGAATATGTCCGAGATGCCCACTCCCATTCCATAGCAACTGGTATCCCGACTCTCAGGACCACTTACTAGGCCACTAGCCGTTGCCCATGGTTCACGAACTAGGACGTGACTACAGTAACCCACAAACATGAACTTAATTTGTAAAATAAATTCATTTTGTCTAGATAGCAGAAAAATTAGAAATGTAATTAAATAAATCAATCTTCATTCACATTAATAAATTCATTTTTAAAAAATTGTGAAATTTGGTTAAATATAGTGCCTTTCAATTAAAATAAATAATTTTATAAATCATAAGGTGAGGTTTTTCCGAAAAATATAATATCTCTTAAATAAAATAAATAAATAATTAATCTTGAAGTAATTAATTCAAAGTTTAAGTAAATATAACCTTTTAAATGGAAATATTAACCTAGCGACCTAACTAAGTAAATTAACTTAAAATATTCCATGCTTACAGCCTATTTACACTTAAAAATAAATAGAATTTCTCAGGACCATTCTCGATGGAGGTATTTACACCAAATGCATAGCAGAAGATAAATGCCATAACACGTCGCACCAAAACAATTTACCAAGAGATATCTCGACGCAAAAATATCATTCACCTTAGCAAGTCCCAAAATATAGAACAATCTTACCATAGCAAAATTAAACTCAACCCAAATTTAAACACTAACAGAAAAAAATGAGAAATCATAATTCACATGCCATACACTTCAAGACAGAACCGAGCAGATAATACAAAATGCCTTAATAATCACATATTCTCAAATACACTCTCATAAGGAGCAACAATCATGATCCGTTCACAACGGCATTCAGAGACAGACTCCACGTGAGATAAAATAATAATAATAATAATAATAATAATAATAATAATAATAATAATAATAATAATAATAAAGCAACAGTTATGTAACGACCAGGAAAAGGTAGGAAGAGATAATCAACAATAGCGGATACAGCAAGGCCCGAGGTAAGATAAGATGACCCAATAATGCAAAAATGACGACACAAACGTTAGCAAATCCTCCATCAAGAATCCCTTACATTCTACTCAAGCATTATTTGTTAAATAGGTAATATGAGAAAGGATTCCTACCACCAAGTGGACCAAAATATAGCTATCAAATTTTTAATTAATTTGAATAATAATTGCTCGGCACACAATTCAAAATGTACCGTCAGAAGGGAGAAAACAACCCGCATGAAAAATTAAATAAATAGAACAAGATGGCAAAATAAAATTTACAACGGTCTGCAATAATTAAATGTTAACACCTGCATAAGGGAAAAAGTATCATGCAGTACACACAAAAATAGCAGAATAAAATAAATTAAAATAAAATGAGAAATGATCAAAGCACACCAAAAGGTCACCAGACAACCATCACAATGCCCATTAACGGCAACGACCTGAATGTCAACTTGACGATAATGAAAGAACACAAATCACGCCCCGCAATAATATGTATGGCAAAATACAAAGGCACACACAAAATAAACTTATCAACAAATAATTAAATGCAGTACTTACAGAAATAAAGAGAACAACATTACCATCTAATCCATAATGAATTACGCAACCGAGCAACCACTATCATTCACTAAAATTAACGCTACATATAAACTAATACTCTATTCAGATTAACACTACACCATTTCATACAACCATAATACATGTTTTATAACTGCAACTCATCCCTGAAAGGGTTTCATCCTATGATTTTACCCAATACCAGTTATAACAAGTTTCATCTTGCAAGATGATATCTGAGACATTACAAAGCGTCTTTCTCCAGTAAGTTTAATGGCAGACAGCCTTTTGCGAAGTGCCCAGCGCAGAATGCAGTCAGTCTAGTCAACCGTGCGTGCTCTGTCTATCAGCGTTCAAACACACTACAAGTTCCACTGCACGGAGGTAGATGGCGTTAAGGTACACTTTTCAGTCTGTTGAATACACACGTTAACAACATCAAAATATTAAATGCGCCGTGCATTTAGTCCAATGAGTAGTCCAGTGATATAATGCACATATACGAAGACGTATACAGTCAGATTCCAAATGTTTATTCAATAATTATAATGCCACATAGCGAAACAGGCAGGAAATTGGTTATGCTTTTCTCCTAATTTACTCTAAACAATTTAAGTACTTTGCTGAGTGGAGCACGCTTTTTTGAATTTAAAAAAAAAAACCTAAAGGAAAATGTAAATATTTTACATCCATTAGTTGGTAAACAGATCTTACAACTTGTGAGAAGTATGTTTCACAGTGATGTGAAAGTGATAATGAATGCATGGTATGAGAAAGCAATGTTTAAAACTGTAATTATGGTGATGGGATATTTTACCTAAAAATAACTTTAGTGATGTAAATAACGCAAATTACAACCATGCTGAAAGTAATGATATACAAGCAGAAGCTGTGATGTGGAAATGGTCCAACTTTTCCAATGGTTGTACAAATAAATTGCTCTGTGATTATGCTGTGCCATATTTTATTACAAATATATTATGTTAACTTCATTTTCCATTAAATTACTCATAATTTATTAAGGTTGCATTGGATTGGTGAGATATTTGTAATATTGCAGTCTCTGATAGAACAAAGTGATTGATTAATGAGGACATACCTGCCAACTTGCCCGATTTAGGCGGGAGATTCCCGATTCTCGACTTTTTCCCGCCTAATACCAATATAGTTGGTCTGTTCCCTATGGGAATCAACATCTTTATCATATTTTCCGCCTCCCGATTATTCTGTTATTTCTCCCGATTTTAGCTTATTTTTTGGTGAACTTCAAATATTTGTTTTTCAAATCCCGCCATTTCAGCTTTGTATGTTTGTGGCCAGAAGTCCTTCGCTCATTAGCTGCTTTCAAATGAAATATCGACGTTTATTAATACAAGAAATGTGTGCAGTGTTTATTGAAACCTGTATATTGCGATGTGTATATTGAAACCTGTATATTGCGATGTGTATATTGATTATTAATCTCTCATTCTCGCATGCTATGTTTGTTCATATCAGTCTAGTCGATTCTAGAGACTAGTCACTAGATTTGGAGTCTTTTTTTACAAATTTAGTGACAAAATTTCAAAGATAGCAACTAGTGACTTTTCTAGAGATTTTAGGAGCCATTTGGAGAAAATTCTGGCAAATTTTTAATTTATTACTGGATAAAAATAGCATTATGCTTCGCATAAATATCCGGGCACATGATGTAATATATTAATCTATGCATTTGCTAAGTAATGGCATCTAAGTGCATGACTGATTCATACGTGTGGAACATGAGTTGATACTATTTTCGGAAGGCTTGTTAGAGACTGATCATCTCATCCACATACTTCCTCTGAGGGAATTTTAATTTTAAGCCTTGTAGCTCTGTATAACAACAGTCAGGTTTTGAGACAATAAGTGTTGTAATATACAGTATACCATAGTACTGTATTGTGCGTGACATGTAGAATAAGCAGTTTTGACCAATATGTCTCCTGATTTCTCTCTCCAGATTTCACTGGATTTTTCCTGATTTCCTTTTTCAAACAGATAAAGCTAAAACTCCGCAGTTGTAAGACTTACTATTGACTCTTTGTTGTTTTCATTAGATTACTCTTTCTCACTTGTATTTCAAGGTATTGTATGAATATAAGAGAACAAAAGTTTTCTGATGTTTTGACACTATTTCCTTTCTAGATTCTTGTGGATGTACCCTGTACAACAGATAGACATTCTGTACATGAAAATGATAATAATATCTTCAAACAAACGAGAACTAAAGAAAGGCTGATGATACCAGAACTTCAGGCAGGCTTGTTAAGGTGAGTATACCACCACAATCACAAGTTCATGGACTGGGACCTAGAGTTTAGGCAGCCATGCAATATTCTTTACTCTTACACAGCCCTACATTGTCTCTCAAAGTAGTTGCTGTCAGCCGCTATGCACGTCTGCCAACATTGGTATAGCTGTTGGAAATACTGTTGAAAGTTGTTAGCATGTAGACCCTTTACGGTTGCTCTTGTGGCAGTGATGATCTCCTTGGCAGAATTAAATCAACACCCACATAGCTTTGCTTTTATGTGGGGAAAGAGAAATAAATTGCATTGTGCAGAATCGGGTAAGTATGGAGGACGTGGCACTGCCAGTTCCTCTGGGATAAGCACAGAGTGATATGCAAGGAATTGTCTTGCATCAATAGTCAGTACTTTCCCACACCATAGCTCAGGACACTTACGAGAAATTAAATCACATAGACGGCGAAGGATCTCTGTGTAGCTGTTCTTGCTTATAGTTGCTCATTATAGGAAATGAACTCCATGTGCTCATTTACCTGTCTTGTTATAGTTTTTCTACTGTGGCAATGCGGGTGATTTCAGCTTCATCATCTGAAACATTCCGTTAGTGGATTTGCTTATTTTTAGTAGACTTTGACATTTGCCCATTGTTTAAACTGTGATATTGTGTGAAGATAATGACTACCCTGTCTAAAGTCTACCACATGTCCAATTTAGCAGAGAAAACCACATTAACGTTCAAAACATCATGAACAACAATCCAGTCTTTCATTCATTGACATCTCAAACGATTACACTACTCCCATCACAATGATGTAGCACTCAAGACTGTTTTGTCCATAAAGTTCACAACATAGTAACTGTTACGCTGTTCATACTTTTGACAACCTCCTACCTTGTGTTACACCAATAGGAGTAAACTCCTAAACAACAGCAACATCATTACAGTTTCACACTGAAGACCTCAATCACTGAACTGCATTCAGTAGAAGAAAGTCCTCTCAGTAGTTACACTAGAAAATTGCTTGGCAGTTTTTCCCTCCCACCATTTGGTATAGTGATAGGAACTAGTTGAATGTCGGAACATCTTTGCACTACAGGAACTATGGGAAGGGAATTCACCCACCTATTTCTTACTTGACACCTCCAGGGGATAAATACACTGGACAGGTTTCAAGAGTTCTCCTGATGATGTCCTAAGATGTACCGGGCGTACTACCTCTCCATCTACACCAAGGATTAGTTTCACAATCCTTGCTAAGGGCCAGTCTTTTGACATTATTGCTTCCATATAGAATTTACTTCACCAACTTCTATCTTCCTTCAGACCCCCTAGTTCTTTCTCTGTATCAGTTGTCCCAGGTATCCAACTATAAATCGCTGACACAGTTCATTTCTTAGTTTCTGGTTCTAATTAATATATTCTCATGTTGAAACTATTACAGTCAGGAATCCCTCACACTGCAAAATTGCCTCAGAAACATTGCTGGAATCAAGTCCTCTGAATCCTTGGACATTTAGGTTAATGGCCGTTCATTAATAACAACTTCAGTATCATACAACACTGTAAACGTTTCTTCTAGTGACAATGAAGCACATTCCATTATTCTCCGCAACAAATGTTTGATTGTTCACACCATTCCCTCCCATCATCCACCCCAGTAGGCTGCCGGATAATCCTTTCTAACATGCTGCCACGTTGGCCCCTTCAGTAATTTCGATTCAAGCAGCTGTTGCCTTGCACAACATCTGGATGAAAAATCTGCTTTATTCATGCTACCAGGCACATGCTGCCACTGCTCATCTTCTGTCATTTTTCTAATTTCAGTCACTTTATTGTAGACGACAACTTTCCACTCTGCATTTCTGCTGATCCAAGGCAGGAGAGCAGATGAATTGCTCCAGTAATACACAGGTATGTCTGGAATGGATATGTTACTACCAAAGCACACAACCTAGTCCCTATTATAGCAGCCAGCAGTTCGAGCCACTTGTGCCTTTGCTTGCAATAGCTTCACAGACACTTCAGAGTTTGATTCCATTTGAAGAAACACTGTTGCAGAATAAACTGACTGACTGGCATCACAAAACATGTGGAAATTCCAATAATTTATCCCATCAAGGCATTCTAACACACTATACAAATTTCAATTCCTGTACCTAGTCTTGAAGTTTTTGCTCGATATTGTCATAAATAGAGCCCGGATTTCCATACAAATGCATGTTTTTAAATAAGCTGGTTACAATTCTCAAACTTTGCAAATATTCGTTTTATAGCTTAACGGTTCCAAATAACCGTTCTTTTTTCCTGCATGTTTGCATGTTTTAGCCTTTTTAGAAGAAAATTCATGCATAATGCATATTTTGAAGATTTTGGATTTACTACCGAATATTTGGACGTTTGTATTGCAAAATATGACTGTTCTTGCCTTTTATGAATGTTGGTTTGCAGAATTTGGGACTCTTATTCCACATTATACAGTAGGTCTATTTCTGAGCGACGGCGAGAATGTATTCCTGGCATTCTATGTGACAACTTCATTTAGTACCACATAAGGTTAACGACATATAATCCAATTAACCAAACACTTTCTTATCTGTTGCTTGAGTAAACATTGACGTAAGGCAGAAGGCCCCACGCGAATCTCTGTAATTCTTAGGAATAAGCTGTCCCAGTCATACATTGTTATAAATTGAACCGTAAATTGTGCATTACTCATTAACGGCTCATTTTTTCGCGTATGTTAGACGAACAAAACAAAACTTGTATCGCACTTCTGTGACGCCGCGTTACTGAGCTAGCAACTTACACTGAACCTTCTTCTGTTGTTATCCTGGATTTTCCTACCCGTATCTCTCGCTCGTCACTTTGTTATCGTAGCAGGCAATCATTACCAGTTATTAAGGACATTCAAATGTGTCTGCCATCATCGCACGGAGAAGTAGCTGCGGTTAGGGCTCTCTAAAGAGCCTTAGCTGCGGCAGCTATGTAGATATAAATTGAACAGAGTGATCCGTTCAAATCCTGATTTTGAATTCGTGAAGCTTATATAAGACGTATTGTGGTGAAAATGCAAAAGACTTACAATTTAACCTCACTTCGTCCCAAATGTCTTCGTTTAAGTATGCACCTGTCACTTCTTGTGACGTAGAAAGGTAATTTTCTGATCTTAAGGTGCTGACAGATAAACGGCTGAGCTTAAATCAAGGCAATTTAGGGAATTTAGTTGTTGTACAATGTTTCATGAGAAACTGATTTTTGATCGTGCATATTTTCCAGTTTATTGTGCATGTTTCGCCATATGACAGTGCATGAATGCATGCATATTTTGAGATTTGATAGTGCATGGAAATCCGGGCTCTAGACGTATGGTATCCCAGGCTACTCTGGATTACCACATTTGTTAAGTCAACACTTTTGGACACTACACAAGCAAACCTGATTGGATCAAAAACAAGCTCTTCTACGGAGAACATCACTCTCTTAGTTACAACATCCAAATTAATATTCTTAAAACATTATATTACTAATTCCACCTTAAGTCCCAGTACGTGTTTCTTTTCAACCGAGTTCAATCCTGCAATTTTTCTAGGCATGGAATATTCCCTACCCGTGATATCAGATTTCCTAATGGCCATCAACTCACGAGCCTCTTGAATGAACGTACACATGTCCATTGTTGACATTGTCGCACAGTTGCCCCCTTAAACACTCTAACAACATGTGAATTATCATTTTGACTTTCACGGCCTGTGTAACTACTATTCATGAAGTATATTTTTGGGTTTATGCCGTGTAATTAAATATAAAAAACTCTACACGTTTCAAAAGGAACCTTGCCTTTCTTCATCAGGAGAAAACAACAAGGAACCTAAAATGGTGCCCTAAGATGTAAAAGGGACACCATTTTAGCCCCATGCTCATTCTCTAATGGTTCTGATAATAGGTATCCATGATTCACTGAGGTTGTAGCCTGTATCGTGGTTGAAATTATCTGGTGTGAAATTTAATGAAGCAGTTAGAGTCCATATTTAAACACAATTAGACATTGCACTTCTGGCACCTCACTCTTGATTGACTTGAACAACCCTTGAGCCTGCAGCACAGTGGGGCTTTCAACTTGCCGACTACAGGCCAATGGTTGTACCAGTCTTGTTTTGACAGTGGGTATTGCTGATGGTCGATTCACTCTTTGTGATGGTGAGAATTTTGGATCAGGTTACTCATGGATTTAGCAGATATATGCATTTTGGCTATATAGATTATTAAAATGATCATTTTAGTCATAGGGTATAAACATCATGGTTTTGATCCATATTGAATTTTGATCACAAACGTGAGTGCCAGGTCTGTAAGTCTGTATGCCTCAATCGTCTACAGCACCTGGTATAGGTATGATGCGGCCTGTTATGCATCATACTACTGAATCTGGATAGATATACCTAATTACAACTGACATGTGTATTTCTTAATTTACTTGATTAATAAGGGCTAATGTGAACTTGAATTCCTTATATTCCATCATTCAATTGCCCAGAATAATCAAATAATGTTATACATACAGCCACACTGTTTTCAGGAGTGTGTGAACCATGCTCGATGGCTTGCACAAATGTGCCTGTGAGGAACTTATATAATATTCTTTTTTTAACAACTATACGTACATTGGCTATGTGTGATACACCAGTTATTAAATAACATGTCATTAAAATCTGGGCATATTAATGGAATTTTTATTTTCATAAAATCTCTCAACTTATGTGGCATGCGGGGGGAGAAATGTATTATATTTGACTAAATTTGGTATTAAATGGTAGAAGCTTGTTTGCTTTCTTGCGGAATTAACATGAATATTGTTATGGTGATTAATCATAATCATCATTATTTCCCATTATCCAGCTGTAGCCGGGTAGGGGCAAATATGGTTCCTCTCCACTTTCTTTGGTCTTTCCACCACTCTTCCTCCAACACTGTGTCCCAGTCCAGGTTTCTTTCTCTAATACTGCGTTGGTTTGTGTCCTTCCATCTCAGTCGTGGTCGTCCACGGTCTTTCCTTCTTCAATTTGCATTTCCATAACTTTTTTGGCATTCTTTCACCATCTTAATCGGCTCTTCTCTATTCTATAATTTTTTCCACTCCAATTTCTTCCTGGATTTTCTCGTTCCTTATTTTGTCTCTTCTACTCTTCTGTATCATACTCCTCAAGAACTTCATTTCAGCTGCCTGTATTCAACTCTCATCCTTCTTTGTCATTGTCCAAGTTTCTGCTCCGTAAGTTGTTATGGATACGGAATACATCTTGTACATAGTATCCTTTGCTTCCATTGGCACATCTTTGTCCTATAACATGTTTCTTACACTATGATAGAAACAGCTTCCAGCTTGAATCCTTTTACTAATTTCAGTATCCAGTCGAGCATTCTCCATTAATTCACTCCCCAGGTATTTGAACGTCTCCACTACTTCCAGGGGCTTGTCTGCAAGTCTAATCTGACCTTTCCCTTCCTTCTCCCCTCTAATCATAACAAGAATTTTACTTTTATGTACACATATTTTCAATCCACATTCTTCAATTTTCCCATTCACCACATCCAATTGTTCGTGAACTTTCATGTCGTCTTCTCCCCAAATCACAATATCATCTGCAAATAACAACATGTTCATCTCCCTTCCTCCATATGCTGCTTTTGCTGTTTTCAGGATGTCATCCATTACTTCTGTAAACAGGATTGGTGATAGAACACTTCCCTGTCTCAGCCCACTAGTGATTTTGAACCAACTTGTCCTGCCAACTTTGTTTGCACGCAACTACAACATTCCTTGTACATTGCCATGATCATTTTTATTAATCCCTGTCCATTTCCTTTTTGCACCAGACTGTCCCAAACTTTAATTCTGGGGACACTGTCGTATGCCTTTTCTCTGTCATTGAATGTCATCACCAAATCATTCCCATACTCTCACTGCGATTCCATTGGTTGTCTTATAATGAAAATGGGCTCTATTGTTGACCTTCCACTTCTGCACCAAACTGATTTTCCTGTATCTGATTTTCAACCCTCAACCTTATCCTACTTTCAAGTATCCTCTCCGTTATCTTAGCAACGTGGGATATCAGAGTAATTTCTGTGTAGTTCTTCAATACTTCTTATCTCCTTTCTTGAAAATTGGGATGATTATTTGTGATAGTACATATATCACACCCCCGAATTATATGTAGAAGGTAGAGATATTATTGTCAGTATTTGATTTATTATTATTATTATTATTATTATTATTATTATTATTATTATTATTATTATTATTATTATTATTATCGGTATTTCATTTGTATGTTTTGTCATTTATATTTATAAGCTGGAAGATATCCACATATGTAGGTATGAGTAATTTGTTTTGCACGAGTGGGAAAACATTGCTTTAATAACTCTGGTAATTTGAATGAGTAATATGGCTGCCCCAGTGCTTGTTGTGATGTACTTGTGTCGGGAAATTCATGAGTCATGTATATATCCCAGCCTGATGAGATGAGCTTGTTGTTGTAGAAGGAAAGTTTGGTGATTCATGTAAAACTCCCGAGTGTTTGTTTATCTCTTGGGAGAAAGGAGAAGTTCAGGGCATGTCTTGACAAGAGGTTCACTCATGATTGGCTGGCAAGCACCAATCCAGACGTATCATCTGAGAGGAGGGGGATGTTGATGTCTATAAAGGTTGATGATACGGCGGCAACCTAGAAATTAGGACATTGTAAGGAACATTGTAAGGGTGATTGTAGAGGTGATTGTAAAGGAACGAGAAGGAAGATAACTACAACTACAACTGACGCACTGTACGGGAAGGAAGTGGTGCTGATACACGGTACTGGAGTGACACGGCTGCAATGGACTGGACTTCAAACGTTCGTGGAGCGTAGTCTTGTTATGTTTGTGGAAAGTGGCTGATTGTGGAGAGTGCTTGCACATTAAGTAGTGTAGCACTTGTGGCGGCCTAGCATTATATGTTGGTGAAAGCTATCTCAGACTTTGCATAAATTTATATGTTGAGGATCGACAGACGTGTGTATATATCTTTACAACAAGTGTTAAAATATGTGAACACAGTAGTACAAGGTACAGTATCTGTGTGATGTGATAACTGCCGATTATGAGAATCGGTAAGTCGAATTGATATAGAGACAGTGAAGGGTATTTATCTTCATACATGTACATTGTTCATCGGACTATTTACAAATGGTAACTTAGTTCTCGCTTTCGTTTTCCCACGATTTTCATCATTATTGTTGTTGTTGTTGTAAATATGGAGTCTTCCAGCAATATTTTATGTGTGTATTATATGTATAATGTTGTATGTTGATGAGGTGCTCATGCACGGAATTTGTTAAGAATATAGTTAGCTATTTTAGAATCAGTGTTATTGATGAACCTAGGTGCAGTTCCTACCTAATTAGTCATTTTCAGGAGGTTAGGTAAGGCCTGCAGCAGATGTACCAGTACGCAGCATTATGTACACGCCCTGGGATATAAAGTTTATCATGCTCTTATCTAAATTCGAGGGATCCATTCTGGTGAACTCTAGCGCCCATACTACGGACATTTCGGTTAATTATGCTTATTAATTTTATTAAGTTTTTGAGTAATTTTATTTATATATTTTATTTATTTATTTATTATTATTATCATCAAAAAGTTACATATTATTTTTGCCTATCCTCAGGGACCTCCTTATTCTCCCAGATAATCCTGAGAACTCGATATGTCCACTGCAGGCCTACAGCTCCAGCTGCCTTTATCATCTCCACTGAAATTTCATCTATTGTGACAGTTTTTCCATTCTTCATCTTTCTTACTGCCATTTCAATTTCATTCCTTGTAATTTCTTTATCCATTTCTTCATCAACTAATTGCCTTTCCTAGTGGTCCATTGAATGACTGTCATTATTTCTCATGTTCAGCAACTTCTGAATATACTCTCTCCATCTATTTCTTATTTCTTCTGGCTTTGTTAATATTATGCCGTCTTCATCCTTCACACATCTGGTGTTTACTTGATCTTTTTCTTATGATACCATACAATAATTTCTTGCTGCCCTGCATATCATCTCCCAATTTCTGTGTGAATAAGGCCCAACTTTTCCTCTTGTCTTCCTCCACTACTTTTGTAGCCAAATTCTTTGCCTCCACATATTTTCTTCTACTTTCTTCAGTCTTACATGTTCTCCATGCCATTTTCTTTTCCTTCACTTTACTCTTTACCCTATCATTCCACCAGTGTGTCTCTTTGTCTTTTACATTTTCTGATATTCTACCACATACCGTTTTTGCACATCCAACTATTGCTTCCTTAAATCTTTTCCATTCATCTTCAACATTCCCCATCTCCATCCTGGGTACCAAGGGTATTCTTGTATGCTTTTCTCTTTCAACTTTTTCTCTCTTCTTAAGGGGGTTTTTCAATCTTTCCCATTTTCAGTTTTCCTATCTCAACTCTATGATCTCCACCAAAGGCTTCTTCAGGCATGTCTGTAACATCTAAAAGGTTCTTCTGGTGCTCTTTCTCGATGATTATATAATCAATCATGGTCTTTGTTCGTCTGTCTCCCCAATCATACCTTGTAATCTTCTGACTGTTCTTCCTAAACCAGGCGTTTCCAACAATCATTTGGTTCCTCATGCAAAAATCCACCAATAACTTGCCTTCTGGATTTACATTTCTATATCCAAAGGGCCCTACAATATCTTCCTTTCCTTGTCTTTCCATTTCAACTTGTGCATTTAGATCTCCCATCAATTGCACTTCCTTATATTATATCTGTCTCTCCACTTCCTCTAGAGTGTCCTCTAGATGTTCATCTATGCAACCTATTTGTGGGGCATACAACTGGAATAAATCTTTCATGCCATTTTCAAACTGGAGTCTTATCACCATTATCCTATCGCTGACGGATTTTGTAGACTCCACATATTCTTGCATTTCTTTTCTAAGTATGATGGCCACTCCACTTTTTGCTTCAGATCCTCCGCTGTAATACAGCCTGTATCCTTCTTTCAGGGGAATCTCTCCCGTACCTCTCTTCTGAAACCAAACTGATTTTCCTGTATTTGATTTTCAACCCTCAACCTTATCCTACTTTCAAGTATCCTCTCCGTTATCTTAGCAACGTGGGATATCAGAGTAGTATCTTTTTTCTTATGGATAAAGCAGAAGATGGTGGTTAATATTGTCTTTTATTACTAAAATGTTTTATTTTCTTAGTTCTGCCTTGAAGCTGGTGCAGCCGGGAGGAACAGTTGTATATTCCACATGCTCACTTTCACCAGTACAGAATGATGGTGTAGTGCATATGGCACTGCAAAACATATGGGAAGACTCCAATATCCAGCTAGAAGTGAGGTAAGATTATTATGCTTGATTACTTCTGATGTGTGAGGATTATATTACCCTTTGTTTTCAAGAGTCCCATAAATAATATTCACTCATTCGTTTTTTTTTTTTTAAACAACTATACATAAGTTGGCTATGTCTGTGACGCACCAGTTAAATGAACGGACAAAGCTGGAGGGTGCTCATACACCACACCCGGGCAACTGGTTAGAATCTTTTATTGCTTTCAAGTGTAAAAAGAGCTTCAGATCAAAGTTATTATGAGAGGACAAGATTGGGAGAAGGTTATGAGAGAACAGTGGGAGTAGCAAGAGAGCAAACAGTTGAATGATCAAGAAGGCCAAAACCCTACATACCGTATTTCATTGCATAATCGTCGCCACTGCGTAATTGTCACATCCTTCATTTTCAATACAAAAATTGGGTTTTAAAATGTCATTGCACAATCGCTGCATGTCCAAATTTTGTTCATCAATCTGTTTAAAAGGTAAATGGAACTGCAGTGTAAGTTGCATATGAATAAGCAATTTAAATACAAATGTGGCTTACGGACACTTTCACAACACATTCACATTTGCAAGACGTCGCACTATGAATAAATAAAAAAGGAAATAAATAATGCTGGTATCTGTATGATGGATGGCTTATTGGTAGTTTGACAGCGTGGTTGCAAGACAGTGTATAATTTATTCACTAGTGACATTACAGTGAAAACTCTTTAATTCAAAGTCAGTTAATTCGAATGCCATTCGCCGAATTCAGATATAGGCCTTCATGTGTTATTTCGATCGGTTAATTAGAAATATGGTTAATATGTAATTCGAAATTCTCATCAGGCCCCCAAACTACGTAATTCGAAATCGTACTGTAATCTGGTTCTTGTAGAGCAGCTAACAAATAAAGACATTGTAGATGACAATTAACTACAATGAGTGACTGTCTCGTATCCCTTATTGTCACATATGCACCAGAATAGTAGGTTGGCCCTACTTCAGTTTTTGAGGAATTAAAGCTTTTATTGCTTCTTCTTTGAAACTTTTCAATTACATTGTCACCGAGCCTTATTATTTTCATGAGTACACGTACGGTACGGTCACAGAGTTATTTTTGTTCATGTTTCATAGAGTCTAAATTTGTTTATAATGGAATCGCAAGCAGACGAAACATCGGAAGCGGAGTCTTCTCACACACCCGCCGGATAAAGATTCTGGACAGTGTCATCTCTACCAGCAATGCCCCAGAAAATGTTGTAAATGCAATGGATGTAATAGAAAATTTTATTTTGACAACTTACAGAAATGCACTTAAGCAGAGCACCATTGACTCGTATTTCAAAAAGAATGACATTGTTTTCCTGTGTTTGCCTAACTAGGAAGATGTTGAAATGCTTTGTTGTTGGGACTTAATTTCTATGTTGGCTACCATGTTAGAATAATTTTTTATTGGCCACCCTGTCATATATAGTTTTTTCACGTTTTTATTTGTTTTCATGTGATTTCAACATCGAGGTATTGATGGTTTCAAACAAAGTTAAATAGAATATCGTGTGTGCATTGTATCAGGCCACAGTGGTGACGCGTGACGTTTTTGAAAAGTGTTACCACACTCCTTCTGAGAGTATATTGTCGCTTGCACCGCAGCATTTTTATGAGCAGTACAGAGGTAATTTCATAAAAGTGAAAGACACTATAATTGATACAACCGTATTTAGTCGTGTATTAGACCCTCTCGCGTATTAGACCCCCCCCCCCCTAGCTTTTCAAGACGAAGAAAATTTTAAAAAAAGAAATCTCGCATATAAGACCCCCCAACATAATTCTTGAGAGAACAACAACTATTCCGCTTCGAAGCGGGTACAAGTCTTATTGCAGCTCTGATGACATCGCACAGATTTGTGAATAGTTCTGTCTGTATGACCTACGCAATGAAAACGCGTCGAATCCATGTGGTACATCTGTGTTTCATAGTTAAGAAATGTTCGCCTCTGTAGTGTAGGTCTACTGCAGCTCTGATGACGTTGCACAAATAGGTGAATAGGCCTAGCTTTGTCTCTGACCCGCGCATTGCAAGCATGCATCAGTCATGCTATATGTCTGTGTTTTGTAGTTAATAACGTCCGCCAGCGTAATGGTTAGCACAATTAGTTGCTGTGCTCGGGAGTCTGACTTCGATTCCCGAGACTGTACTACCAGAGATTTACGAATGGCAGGAAGGTTGATATGCGGTAAAAGCAGTACATGTAACTCCCCTCCACTGGGGGTGTGTCTAAAAAGAGCTGTATCACCTTGGGATGAGGAAATGAGTTTACTTTAGTTGAGAAATATTTGCGGCATTTGCTATTTATACAGCAGGCGAGATAATTAACAAAGTGGTTGTTTAATATCTGGAAACTTGGGCCAATATAGGTATAGTCTATATTTGGAGAGAAGTCAGTTTAAAACGTGATGAAAGCTATCCAATTAAAACGATTGTTTTACTCGCCAACGTACCTAACAAATAATAATAATAATAATAATAATAATAATACTGTTATGTCCCCACGTACTTTAAACGATTTTCGGAGACGCCAAACGAAACATACTAGAGTATGCGTTAATAAAAAATGAGACGACGAACGTACAAAATTAAACATTATAATAATAAAACGCATTACCACCACACCTGTTGATATCCATAAATGCAGTATATTTTCCTGTTATTTATTTTTATTCTTTCCGTCGAGGCACTCTTTGCACTATCAGGGCGATAATATACCCAACCTAAACAATGTGGTCTATCTTATCTCATGGACAGCTGTTTACGTAAATCCTGATGTGATAAATGTAGAGAACAAGCATGAAATGTACTTAAAAATAAGGTCTGTGTTTCAACAGCCGCAGTTATCAAAAGAATGTTTCCAGTCACGTACCTAACAAATAATAATAATAATAATAATAATAATAATAATAATAATAATAATAATAATAATATCTGTGTTTCATAGTTAAGAAATGTCTGCCTCTGTAGTGTAGGTCTACTGCAGCTCTGATGACGTTGCACAAATAGGTGAATAGGTGAATGGGCCTAGCTTTGTCTCTGACCCGCGCATTGCAAGCATGCATGTCATGCTATATGCTATATATAATAAGGCGATAATTCAAATGAAAGCAGTGATCAGGTTTACTGTGTGGTAGGCCTAGAAGCTTCTTTCAGCGGAAGCGCTAGTTGCCAGGATGGTGAGAATGAGGTCAATCAATTTCGCTGCTTCCGGATATGCTTTTTTAAGACCACTGGTGTGCAAATATTGGTAGTCATATGCATTATTTTTCACAAGGTCTGGCTTCGTGTAGAGTACAAACAGTTCACTTTTAAGTTTCATGGAGTCAAAATATCATTCGGAAGTACAACTCGTAACATACGCTAGTTATCAGCTGATAGTTTGGCATGCCTTCTACAGCACAGTTATATTTGGAAGGAGTGGCTTCTGCTACATATACACCAACTGGGAATATCAGAGACCATCTCCAGAAACCATTTGGGAATAGATTCACACTGTTTAGACTCTATAGTCGGGAACAAAATTATTTTTAAAACGTTCAAAAAGATGGGACCTTGTGTATGCTCTCGATTGCAATGCATGGCTGATGTGACTGACGAGATGGCAGTGAAAATGACGTCACTTAGAATGCCAACAGCAGGGCAGGGAAGTTGGCGGCACAAGGCGATAATTCAAATGAAAGCAGTGATCAGGTTTACTGTGTGGTAGGCCTATTGCTGAACTGACAGAGACAAATGATTGGCCATTAAATTCTTTTGTATCAATATTTAATTATATGATAACACAATACTCTTATCCCTTTTTTCTGCGGGGTTGAGTATGAAGCGAGACGAATCTTAGTAGCGAATTTTTACGGCCGTATGCCCTTCCTGACATCAATCTCACCAGAGGAATTAATGAGATGTAACAAATGGCGTGATATGAGTAACTGAAACAAACTTTCATATGTTCCGTAGGCCTAAAAGTTGTGTTCACCTTTTTTTTTTTTTTACGTTTAGAAATACTGCCTTCCGACGAAAATAGCCAGTATAACTTAAATACATTCTAAGTTTGTTAATTAATAGTTGGAATGTTTTCACGTACAATTTATAGCTCTTTATAGCCTAGAAGTCATGTGTTCGCTGCACTGAATTTTGAGGTTAATGCATATTGGACCCCCCTTTACTATTTTTGGCTGTAAAAGTGGGGGGGAAAGGATCTAATAGCAAGTAAGTACGGTACTTTTGTATAAGATAACATCATTTGAAAATGATGAAATGGCACATAATATATTGAACACCTAAAGTTTAAAATTAATTTCTAACAGAGCTTCAGGGCTTACTTCAGTATTTCCTATTTGTACTTCAGCTCGTTACGATTGCATGTTATGGCATCAAAAATATCTATCACAGCATCGTAGAAATTAGGCCTCTTCATTATGTCACTCAGAAATTTCTTCTCAATTGCAATCAAAGAAAGTGCAGAGAGCCTGTCCTGTACTTGTGAATTTCTTTGGAAGGTGTGTATCCTTTTTAAGGCCTAGAAGCTTCTTTCAGCGGAAGCGCTAGTTGCCAGGATGGTGAGAATGAGGTCAATCAATTTCGCTGCTTCTGGATATGCTTTTTTAAGACCACTGGTGTGCAAATATTGGTAGTCATATGCATTATTTTTCACAAGGTCTGGCTTCGTGTAGAGTACAAACAGTTCACTTTTAAGTTTCATGCAGTCAAAATTTCGTCCATAGGTCTTCTTTAACGACTGATAGGCACTGTTTGGGAACTCCTTCGCGAAATTGTTAAACTGGTCAATATCAATTAACTGAAGGAACTCCAGCTTGTTAATATCAGAAAATCTATCTGATAGTTGCACGGATATGATGTCAATTATTTTCAAATACAATCAGAGATACAATATTTTCTTAGTTCCTATAAAATCAATTTTCTGGCGCTTTTAAGGGTAAACTTGCCTCTCTTCATTTTCTTGCAACTTTGACCACATAGTTTCAAAATTATTTCTTGTTGTCTGCAGAAACGCTTAAAATTGCTGGATCTCTTTGGAGCAGAAGGCAATATCATATATTTTCTTTTGAAGGATCTGATACGGAACATCAGATTCAGGAAGCACTTCAGCAAATAAATTTAATAGGAAATAGAAATCAAAGTCTTGCAGGGTGACATAGTAACTCTTAGCTTGAATTCTCATTCCACTGTCCCATTTGTCTGCGTTTTCTTTAATTTCTCTGAAGAGTTCAAGGAGATCTGCATGGAGAGAGGACACAACTTCAATGAGCCTACCGGCATGTATCCATCAGGTAACTGTTGGTAATCTTCTCTGTATTACTTTGTTAAGAGCAGCGGCCTTTTTAGGGGATGATGAAAAAAAACCTGTTAACCCGGACAAGGTCAGAAAAAATATTTTGCATTCTTTGATGTGGTTGACAGATTGGTGTAATACCAAGTTGAGCCTATGACCGTAGTAGTGAACAAATATAGTATGGTTGTATTTATCCCTGACTAACTTCTGCAACACACTGTGCTGTCCTGCCATCACTGCTGCACCATCAAATGTTTCTGCTACTAACGTTTCACCATTTTCACCACACTGAAATTCTTGTAACACTCCAAAGAGATGTTTAGAGAGAGAAACAGCAGAACGGTCACCGCTTACATCACTTAATCTCAAAAATCTCTCTTGAATTTCGCCTTCGGGACAAACATATCTGAATACAGTCGAGAGTTGTTCTCTGTTATAAACGTTTGTACTTTCATCCAAAATAACGGAAATAAAATTTGCTTTCTTAACCTCGTCTTAATTTTGCTGGTCATAAAAGTAGCTATGGCTTCAATAATATTATTTCGTATATCAGATGACAGTTCTGAGGAAACTGTAGATGTTTCTCAGTGGTGCCGAAATACATCACCTTTCTTAGTAATTAATGCTAGTAACTCCCTATAATTACCTCTGTTATCGGATTCTTCAGTTTCTTGTTGACCCCTGGAAGCTAATCCTTGCTTTGAAAGAAAACACACAGTATCTATTAAAGTGCTGACAATATATCTGTTATTTTTTATTAGCTTATTATGCTTGTCAATTCTGTAAGCTGTACTTAAACAGAGTTCTATTCTGGACCTTCCGAACTGAATCATATCGGCAACAGCGTTTATGTGTGCTTAAGACACCTCATGGCGTCTCTTTAAAACACTGAAACTATCTAAATTGTCCACACCATCTTTATTCCAAGATATATTTTCTGAGCACAATAGAATACATGGCCAACAGTACAGTTTATACATTTTTGCACAACCGCATAACTAGTCCAGATTTATGTACCACGAGTCATGTAAATATCGTACTGTTCTTTTCGAATCCTTCAGTAAATTTTTACCGGGTGAGTTGGCCGTGCGGTTAGAGGCGCACAGCTGCGGGCTTGCATCCGGAAGATAGTAGGTTCGAACCCCATTGTCGGCAGCCCTGGTTTTCCGTGGTTTCCTATTTTCACACCAGGCAAATGCTGGAGCTATACCTTAATTAAGGCCACGGCCGCTTCCTTCCCTTTCCTAGGCCTTTCCTATCCCATCGTCACCATAAGACCTATGTGTCGGTGCGACGTAAAGCAAATAGCAAAAAACAAAAAAAAAAAAGGAAAAAAAAGAAAATTTTTTTTAAGAGAAGGCATGGATGGGTCTACCTTTTTCAAGTATGTTTCTCTTTTCTTCAAAAGTTCTTAATGAAAATGGCGTGTTCATTAAGCTTTCTATTATATATGAACATTCTGGGTCCGCCAACTCACTTATTTTTGAGGTGGAAGCGACAGTACTCATTTTAATGTTTAATACGTTGTGCTGTCCTATAGGCTATCCTTACCTAACATAAAACAAATATAAATTCACACTATAACAATTAACTATTATAATAGAAAATAACACAATATAACAGTGCACTGTTGAGCGCAGTAGAATGAACGGACGGAACAGCTCAGCACCCACGTTATAAGCTTTCCTTTCCATTTTCCACTGTGGTAACACGAGCAGAGAACATTGTAGGATACATCCCAGTGTCGAGGGGAAAGGGGCCTTGCTTGGCGCAGGCGCAGTAATACTCGCCTACCTGTAAGAAGAGATTCAACGTGTAACCACTGCATGGAGTGGTAACAGCTTCTTGCTCAGCTTTGACGGTGGCAGACTGCTACAATAGAGTTCTCGCGGCACGTCCAGACGAAGAAACAAAAATATTAATATTAAAGAATATTCAATTTTTATATTTTTATATTTATATTTTATATTTTCAAACTCTTACTTCGCCACTGTCAGGACGTAAATTGATTGCATCCTGTATTATAATCAACTTACAATAGTTATGCAAGTACTTCATACCGTAGATAACTGCAGGATTTACTTTTCTTTCGTAATTATCGGATATAAAGCACCACAGATCAGAAACGATTTGGTGGCGCACTTAACCCAATTTCTGGCCTGTCAACCGTGCATAACTCGACAATTTCAAAGTTGTGGTTGCGTCCCCTTTTTATTACTGTATTGTTTTTGTGATTGTAGACAGGCCTATGAATGTTTCCAATTGTCTAATGGAATTTGCTACAATTGCACACTCTTTCTGCCGATAGCAGAAGATCAACAATAGTTTTGTTGCTTCAGTTTATTGTTCCGTATTTACAAAAAAGTAATCAAAATAATGGATAGGTGTGTTCTAAACATTCAGGAAGAGCGGGCCAGTCTGTTTAGGTATGTAAATTTTAAAACTGGTGAACCCCGGACTTCTTTATTATTATGTAAGTCTCTGTACAGTATACCCAATTTTTGCAGCTACCTTTATTCTTGTATTGAAGACTAAACAAAAAAGGTAATTATTATCTTCCTTACAGTTTCTGCTCTATTCTTCTTAAGGATCGGATGTATCTGGTTTCAAGTCGCAAATACAACACTTAACATATTTTCAGTAATTTTTTTGTTACACAGAATTTGTTTAATTTGAAGCTACATAATTCGAAGTCCGATTTTTTTCCCCTATCACTTCGAATTATCGAGGTTTTACTGTAATTTGAAATATACAAGGCTGTAAGTTATCGCTTATCGGCAATGTCGCCAGGAAATACTGGCACTGCACACAGTTGTTTTCTAGTATGGCTTTCAAAGCCTTGCACTGGTATCATGAAGAAAAAAAGAAGTTAATAATTGTTCTTATCAATGGTAAACACCAGAATGAATGCGTTCTTTTCTCGTAACGTTGTCGTGTTCTTGTGGCCTGTTATAATACACAATTGAACGCAGATGTACTGGGAAATTTACGAGTAGGTACATTCCTGCTTGTAACCCTCGTACTTCACCACAAGTGGGCCTCTCCATGTCGTGGGGGTATGTAGGTTTTCCCATTTCTTGTTTATTAGGTACTCTAGCGGAGGTATCAACTGCTCTGGAATGTACAGATGCATGCGTTTGTTTGTGAGTGACTTGATTACTGTAGACGTGTGCTTGAGAGAATTTAAGTTTTATTTTGTTTTGGAGTGTTTGTAGAAATATTTTGTTTTGGAATACAATAATACGGAACAGTTACGGGTAGTCATTTATATAGCAACACATTAACATTTGAAGCATATATTTGTAATTATGGATAATTACAGAAACATTTCTGCGGACTTCAAGCTGAAGTATGAAGTATGTTCTCGCAGAACAGCACAGTAACAGAGCTGTGAAAATAAAATTTTCGGTCAGTGGAAACTTGGTGCACGACTGGCAGAATTAAAAGACAAGGTAAAAAACACAAACTATTTTAGACATGCATTTAGATGTCTGGAAACAGGGGAGTGTCCGAAAATTGACGAAGAAGTGTTTGTGTACGTCAATCAAATACTTGACAATAGCTACAGTGTATCAAATGAAATGTTGTAAATGAAGCACAGGAAGTAGTGCGCGAACACAACATTCCCATAACTCAGTTTAAGGCAAGTCGTGGGTTGGTTATAAGGTTCATGCGATAACACAATCTGTCGATACAAAGGAGAACAACACTATGTCAAAGATTGCCCGGTCATTACATGGATAAGATAGTGAATTTTCACCAATTTGTCTTACGTTTGTGCCAGGAAACTTCATACTTAACTGTCTGAAATCGTTAATGCTGATCAGGTTCCAGCCTTTTTCAATATGCCTCGCAACAATACTATTGTGCTAAAAGGATCACAGAGAAAATCGGTGGTAGTGAGAAATTTCAATGCACTGCTGATAGAAGTTTTTTTCCAAGTTGCTTTACATCACACTGACACAGAAAGGTCTCATGGCGACAATGGGATGGGGAAAGGCTAGGAGTAGGAAGGAAGCTCCCGTGGTCTTAATTGCATTTGCCTAGTGTGAAAATTGGAAATCACGGAAAGCCATCTTCATGGTTGCTGACAGAGGGGTTCGAACCCACTATCTCCTGAATGCAAGCTCACAGCTGCGCGCCCGGAAGAAAGTTGCCATCTTATGTAATTTTCAAGAGGAAAACAGTGCCTAAGCAAACACAGTTTCCCCATGGAATTCATGTACGAGTGAAACTAAAGGGGTGGATGGATGTAGAACTGACACTGTACTGGGTTAAAACCGTATACAGCCGGCTCCTCTTGTTTTAGATAATTTCCGAGGTCACCTCATGAACAAAGTGAAGCAGCTTCTCAATGAAAATAAGACACGACAAGTAGTCATCCCTGGTGGCCTCACATCTACTTTTCATATTAGGCTATTAAAAAACCTTTAAAGACCACTTAACGTAGATTTTATAGCGAGTGAATGATGTGTGGCAATTAGCAATTGACGCCCCTTGGAAATATTAGGCATCCATTCTTCAATTTATTGCGTTTGTGGGCATTGAAAAGTTTGGACCTTATATCACCTGAACTAGTCTCCAAGAGCTCTAAAACGATTGGGATTTCGAACGCGCTGTACAGATCCGAAGATGACTCGGTGTGGCAGAGTGACGAATAATCTTGATACCGTTATGAGCAGCGGCGACCGATACCGACAGAAGATTTTGAGTATATTGTTTACCGGGAAGTCCGTATTTCACAACAATGCCGTGTTTTCTTTGCTAGTGTAATATTTTAACTTTAATACTTCAATAATGACAGTTGACTTAATAATTTTATTTTCAGACTGGAGAAATGTTCGCCGAACTGTTGTGAATAAATTATGAATTTTGATTTCGACTATTTTAATTATTTTGATGTATATATGATATGCAAGTATGATGTGCACCTTAAACTTGTATAAAATGCAGTTTACTTATAAATTACTTTCTTCAGTAAGACAAATACTGGTGTTAAAACATTCACACAATGGTTGCACTACTACTTTTTTCAGAAATTTTGGTATAAAAAGTGCAACGATTATGCGGTGAAATATGGTATGTCTGTCATCTAGTGCTTTTCTCATTGCATTTAAAACCCTGTGATATGCAAAAATCTCATATTAGGTCCATGTTATATGTCTTATTCAATGCTCCTCCCTTTGAAACTTCCCTTTAAGAATGCAAGCAAATTTCCCTTTCTAGAGTTCATGTGAGTTTGAACAGATGGAAGCGGGAAATGTTGCGGTTGCCTCTCAAACTGTTGTTTTATGTCAAACATGCTGAATTGAAGACCAATGATGGAAAAAGTGTGAAAGTGCCAAAATATGAAGGAAAAAAAAGGTGTTTTTTTTTTCAAAACTCTTCATTGCCCATGAACACAATAAATTGAAGAATGGATGCGTAATATTTCCAAGGGTTGTCAGTTGCTAATTGCCAATCATCATTCACTCATCATAAAAGGTACGTAAGTGGTCTTTAAAGGTTTTTAAATAAATGTGTCCAGTGGCTGAAAAGTAGATGTGAGCCATGCCGCATACAGTGGTAAACGGTGCACGTGCCCAAGGTCATTATTTTAGTTGGTAGTAAATTCAGCCGGTAGAGAGCTGCAGTCCAATTTCTGAGGCTCTTAATTAAAAAAATGAAAGTGTTAAAAGCTGAATATTGTTTGATGTAGTATACTTGCACTTACATACATACATACATACATACATACATACATACATACATTATCATTATAGACTGTTATGCCTTTCAGCGTTCAGTCTGCAAGCCTCTGTGAATTTACTAAACGTCGCCACAATCCTCAGTTTGCAGCTAGTGTTGTGGCCTCATTTGGTTCTATACCTATTGTCTTTAAATCGTTAGAAACCAAGTCTAACCATCGTCGTCTTGGTCTACCTCTACTTCTCTTACCCTCCATAGCAGAGTCCATTATTCTCCTAGGTAACCTATCCTCCTCCATTCGCCTTACATGACCCCACCACCGAAGCCAGTTTATTCGTACAGCTTCATCCATCGAGTTCATTCCTAAATTAGCCTTTATCTCCTCATTCCGAATACCATCCTGCCATTGTTCGCACCTGTTTGTATCAGCAATCATTCTTGCTACTTTCAAGTCTGTTACTTCCAACTTATGAATAAGATATCCTGAGTCCACCCAGCTTTCACTCCCGTAAAGCAAAGTTGGTCTGAAAACAGACCGATGTAAAGATACAGTAGTTTCGTCTGGGAGCTGACTTCCTTCTTACAGAATACTGTTGATCACAACTGCGAGCTCACTGCATTAGCTTTACGACATCTTGATTCAATCTCACTTACTATATTACCATCCTGGGAGAACACATAACCTAAATACTTGAAATTATTGACCTGTTCTAGCTTTGTATCACCAATCTGACATTCAATTCTATTGAATCTTACCTACTCACATCAATTTAGTCTTCGAGAGGCTAATTTTCATACCATACTCATTGCACCTATTTTCAAGTTCCAAGATATTACACGGCAGGCTTTCGGCACAATCTGCCATTAAGACCAAGTTTTCAGCATAGGCCAGACTGCTTATTACATTTCCACCTAAATTAATTCTTCCCTGCCATTTTATACCTTTCAGCAGATGATCCATGTAAACTACCCCTGTAAGTACCCTGAACCAAGAACTCATTCTACCATCAATTCTTACTGAAGCCCAATTGTCAACATAAATACCTTTGATTTTAATCTACCTTTAATTCCATAGTCCCCCAGTATGGCGAACATCTTTTCCCTCGGTACCCTGTCATATGCTTTCTCTAGATCTACGAAACATAAACACAATTGCCTATTCCTCTCATAGCATTTTTCAATTACCTGGCTCATACTGAAAATCTGATCCTGACAGCCTCTCTGTGGTCTGAAACCACACTGGATTTCATCCAACTTCCTCTCAACGACTGATCGCACCCTCCCTTCCAAGATGCCAGTGAATACTTTGCCTGGTATACTAATCAATGAGATACCTGGATAGTTGTTGCAATCCTTCCTGTTCCCTTGCTTATAGATAGGTGCAATTACTGCTTTTGTCCAATCTGAAGGTACCTTACCAACACTCCATGCTAATCTTACTACTCTGTGAAGCCATTTCATCCCTGCCTTCCCACTATACTTCACCATTTCAGGTCTAATTTCATCTATTCCTGCTGCTTTAGGACAATGGAGTTTATTTACCATCCTTTCCACTTCCTCAAGCATAATTTCACGAACATAATTTTCCTCCTCCCCACAAGCTTGCACTTCAAAGACCTTAGGTGATTATTATTCTTGGTCTCCTTTGGCAGAAAAGGGGGAAAGTGCCAGTTTGCAAGGAATCTCTGTTATTGGCTTTTATTAGAAAAAATGTTTTTGACACTTTCACCCTTTTCCATATTAGGTCCTCAATTACCAAAGTTAATAAATCCTCATAAGTAACTTTCACCCTTTTCCATATTAGGTCCTCAATTACCAAAGTTAATAAATCCTCATAAGTAACTGTAATTGAGTAAAAATGTTTTCTGCAGTAGTAGTAGTGTTTTTTCTACTGATACTGCTATCTTATCGGGCATAAAAGAATAATAATATTCATCACATGACCTCAGCTACCATGTGCAGGTATTTTTGGTTTGTCACCGTCTAGGCTGCGCATGCATGAATTTTGTTTGGTAAACACCGAATGTGTCACTAAAAACCTTTTACATGTCAACATCGCATGTCATGGAGTGCCGAGCCTTCTTTTTTACACATTTCGAAAATCCGATTACCTCTGCCAAGTTTGAACCTGCAATCTCGGAATCTGGAGGCCTACACTCTACCACTAATCCGCAGAGGAAGCTGGGCATGCAATATCATCATCATCGTTGACCATCTTCAGTTGCCTGGATGTGGTGTATGAGCCCCCTCCAGCTTTTTCTGTCTATGAACCACTGTTCTCTCATAACCTTCTCTCGGTCTTGTCTGCTCATAATAACTTTGATGTAAAGCACTTTTTGAGTTTGAAAGCTTGCTAGTCCTATCATAGATTGCCGCAGTAAGTGTTTTGTTTTCCACTAGATGGTCAGTATCTGACAAGTATTTCCTCATGTCAGTTTGATCTATGGTTTGGGCCGATGACCTTCGATGTTAGGCCCCTTAAAACAACAAGCAACAAGATGTATGGTTTAGGTGCCAATACTCGATAGGCTGATTGCAGTGGTTGCCCACTGGGCAATGGGGCCGCCACATCCCTACACCTAAGGGTATATAATATTTGACCACTATTTTCTCAAAAAATGTAGAGGCTTCGTAATTAAACGAAAATAGACCTTTAATATTTTTACAAAATGTGATTGATATTTAAAAGTTTTCTAATATATAAAAATTGAGAAAAGTTTCCTTCTCACTTTGAAATGAAAATGCATGCATGAGAGGATTCATGATTAAACAGTTCTATGCAACATTGTAGAATCTTGGTGAAATTTTTTTCCTTCTGTTAAATTTTGGAGAAACAGCCTCAAAATTGAATGTTTCATTGAAACATATAGATCCTATTATTTTCTTAGCGCTAATTGTACACCAAACACCAATTTTTAATTATAATTGATTTGTTGCTATACGTAGGTTGTAAAAGCAAGTACATTATCTACTGTTGTGACTTTCCACCCTTCCATTTCATTTCATCCACAACTCATCCAAAAGAAAATAAGTTAAAGTTTCTACACAAAATCTGTGCAATATGGTCACACATAACATCATTCTGGGAGAGGGTGAAACCTGACACCGGATGCTCCCTTTACTTTCTCCCAGCTAGTCACTGGAAGGAAGCAAGCGAGTTATGCCCCCCCTCACACACACACACACACACACACACACACACACACACACACACACACACACACACCTCTCTCTCTCACTAAGGGAAAAATAACAGAAATACATTTGAACTTATAATATTGAACATCATCTTATTAATAACTCTAAAAATCAGAAACTAATAACACATTATATAGTCCATAGCATTAACACGTTGAGTGCCAAGCGACCCCATTTGGGTCCGTGAGACCCCATATGGGGTTGTACGTTCGTTCGAAATAGAGAACTGTGTGAACCCATTTGGGTGTGCAGTAAGTGCGTGTTTCAAAGCTGTATAAAGTCTCTTTCTGCCATCTGTTGGTCGTCTATTTATGTACGTACACGGTCCACCTTTCATTTGTCAATTCCTGTTTTGATATCTATGCCTAATTCCTGTTTTGGCGCGACCCCATATGGGTATGTCAAAAGTGCTTTGTGGGTGACAAAGTCTTATCTCGCGCACAGATTGTTTATGTAAGTGTGCAGTGCTGCGAGTTTCCCTTTTCTTTAAGTCACTATGAGTAAATCGAGCAGTAAAAGAGCAGATGGTCTGGACGATATATTGAACAGTCGGACAATGATGATGTAGACGAAGTATATAGTTACAGTGATTTCGAAACCAGAATAGAGCAAAAAGTGATCTCGCACGTCCATCCACATTGATAAATTACAGTCTTCAGCATACACTTCCCCACTGTACTCCGAGTTTCCAAAGCCACCTGTTACAACACTTTTGACCGACTTCAACCAGCTTCAACGATATAGTCACTGGTTTCCCATCTTGCACAATCATCACTGCTAGGTTCTCTTACTCAAATTAAAAGTTATACAAACATAATTATATACATATTCAATATTCCCTAACTACAAATTTGTCTAATAATATTATGCTCTTACATCCTAATTTACCAAAGTCTCATGATTCTCACTACTTTATATAACAAAATTTTATACGAAAATTTTCCAACCTTGAATCAGGAGATAGTTTTTTACAAACATTTCCTAATCTAAAATCGGGGATAGTACTTTTGTACGGCTCCAGTACGAACAAGCGAACACGTCTCTCATAATCAACGACATATAACGCATCCCTGCAAAGGAAAAGGTAAGTATGGCCGAGCGTTGGGACATTAACTACTGTATAAGTCTGACCCCATATGGGGGCGTGTGTACATATACAATGCGTAATGACCAATACGACCCCTTATGGGGTCACAATATTTGATCTAATATATATATAATAACTTAATGTATCATAAATAAATCCTCATTTCAGCCATCACTTGCTTGGTTAAGCCTGTGAACGTTTTGGCACCAGGGAGTAACTCGATGTTATTAGCCCACAGCACTAGATGGAAATCCCATGAATTTCGGTCTGGCACTCAACATGTTATAAACATTTGGAAATACAAAAAATATTATAGAATAGTACATTTGGTATTAGGACATTAACGGGAACTATTGAGAATATAGATATAATTTTAAAATAGACAATGACCCCCATAAAGTGGCGACTACTAAAAGACGGATTCTGGACTTTTGTAAGCCAAATCTGTTCTTTAAATTCATAAAAGAACCTACTTATAAAACCACATGCCCCTACCACTAAACCCATTACTTCCAGCTCTTTTAAATAGTACTTTCCCCTCTAAAATTTGATTTCAACGTTAACCACCTCAGACTGGCTGGTGTGATGTTCCATTCTGACTGTGGGATCGATTATATAATCTTTCTTGCTGTTATGTTTAAAGGCAGGCAAGACCATTTGGGAATAGATCCACACTGTTTGGACTCTACAGTCGGTAGATGTTGATTCTTCTGGTGTTCCTGTTGACACTCCATGAATGTCTTCATAAACGGTATAACACTTTCCATGAAGTTCTTCAGCAATGAATGATCTTCCTTTATGATGGCGGGCGTTTCTCAATGTGTCACCATAAGGGCAGTTTCCCAAGATGTGACCCTGTGTTCCATTCTCTCTGCCAAAAGTGCAACTTAAGCTGCCGCCTTGAGATCTCCTGGAGATACTTCTAAATGAGGAAACATTAGTTGTCATTTTCATTGCCTCCTGCCATTACTACATGTGAGACCGCGATGGCACTTCACCCAGGAGTTAGCAGGGGTATTCCATATTTACTCGTGTATTAGACCCCTTCGTGTATTAGAGCCCCGCTGGCTTTCCGAGACGAAGAAAATGAGAACATAAATCTCGCATACACGACCCCCCAACGTAATTTGTCAGAGAAGAACGATTCCGCTTCGAAGTGGGTGCTAGTCTTATTGCAGCTCTGATGACATCGCAAAAATTTGTGAATAGTTTCGTCTGTGCGACCCACGCAATGAAAACGCATTGAAGCCATGCGGTATATCTGTGTTTCGTAGTTAAGAAATGTCCGCCTCCATGGCGTAGGCCTACTGCAGCTCTGATGACGTCGCACGCCAAACAGTTTCATCATGCTCTATATCTGTGTTTTGTGGTTAAGAATGTTCACCGACATAATGGTTTGATTCTCGATACTGTACTGCCAGAGATTTACGAATGGCAGGAAGGTTGATGTGCGGTAAAAATGGTACATGTAACTCCCCTCCACTGGGGATGTGTCTAAAAGAGCTGCACCACCTCGGGGTGAGGAAACTAGTTTACTTTAGTTGAGAAATATTCACGGTTGTTTAATATCTCGTAACTCGGGCCATTATATGTAATTTTTTGGAGAGAAGTAGGTTTAAAACTTGATTTAAAAAATACCCAAATAACGATTGTTTTACTCACCAATGTACCTAACAAATAATAATAATAATAATAATAATAATAATAATAATAATAATGTGCACAAACAAGACTTTTTCAGAAAAAGCCTTGTGACTTTTGGAACTTTCCGGGATGTGAAGTGGACAACGGGTGCAAAGTGGTCGGATGAACGCTGTGCTCAACACAGTGAGCTTAAGAAAACCTACTGGATCAATCGAAAACTGAGTAAACGCCAGAATGTATAATGAAACTTGACCATAGTCCCTAGTAGACCTATTAGCGAATAATTAAGAAATAAATAAATAAATAAATAATAACTTTATGTTTACGCTTACTTTTAACGATTTTCGGAGATGCCAAACAAAACATACTAGTGTATGCGTTAATAAAAAGTGGAGACAACGTACGAAATTAAACATCATGATGATAAAATGCCTTACCGCTATGCCTGTAGATATCCATAAATGCGGCAAACTTTCGTGTTACTGGTATTTATTTTTATTCTTTTCGTCGAGGAACTTTTGGCACTCTCTGGGCGATAGCATACCTAACAAGTACAACTCGTAACATACGCTAGTTATCAGCTGGTGGTTGGGCACGCTTTCTATACGGCTTTATTCGAAAGGAGTGGCTTCTGCTACACATACACCAACTGAGAATATCAAAGACCATCTCCAGAAACCATGTGGGAATAGATCCACACTGTTTGGACTCTACAGTCGGGAACAAAACTATTTTTAAAAGGTTTAAAAACACGGGACCTCGAATGCTCTTGATTGCAGTGCTTAGCTGACGAGATGGCAGTGAAGATGGCGTCACTTGGAATAAAGAGACACCGGTAGCAGGGAAGTTGGCGGCGCAAGATGATAATTCAAATGAAAGCAGTGATTGGGTTTACTCAGGTTTACTGTGTGGTAGGCCTACTGCTCAACCCACAGAGACAAATGACTGCCTATTTAGTTATTTTGTATCAATATTGCATAATATGATACCCTTATCCCCTTTCTCTATGGGATCTAGTATGAAGCCAACGAATCTTCGTACCGAGTTTTTACGACCATATAGCCTTCCTGCCGTCAACCTCATCAGAGGAATTAATGAGATGTAACGAATGACATGATATAAGAGTAATTAAAACTGACTATATTTTTATATGTAGGCCTAGCCTTAAAAGTCATGTTATCCATTTATTGTCTTTTTACATTTAGAAATACCGCCTTCCATCGAAAAAGCCAGTATAACTCAAATACATTTGTTTTTTAAAGAATAGTGTAGAATGTTTACATGTACAATTTATAGATCTTTATAGCCTAGAAGTCATGTGTTCACTGCACAAAATTTGAGGTTATGAACACATGACTTCTACGCTTTTTTTTTACTGTAAAAGTGGAGGAAAAAAGGGGTCTAATATGCGAGTAAGTATGGTATTCTTTATACCGCTCTACTCCTAATCCCTTTTGAGGTAATGTCCACCACTTAACAAAGTGTCCTTTATGGAGTTCACTTTTTATTTTACTTGTATCCGTTTCTTTCAGATTACCTGGTATACAAGTATGCTAATAGGATTTACTATAATAAACATCTAGCATTTTTACAGAGGAGAGAGACGTCTGTCAAGCTATTTTTGTTGGAGCTGATATTACAAATGACAAAATGAATTCAATGATCAAAATCTTGTATTTTACATATGAATATACCACTCCACACATAATGAAACTAAACCCTTACAATAGGCACATACAGTAAGATAATGAACTGTTAATATTAAACCCATTTCAATTTATTTTCAGAAATTTCTAGTGATTTAACTTACAGAGTATTGTATTTAATACTGTGTCCGAAGAATCATATTCATTGACTAGATTATGTTGCACATCTTGAAGGTAGTCCAGTATTATTTAACAAATTATTTACACGTACAAGGAAACTTATAGTTAAAAAATAACTTTTGCTGATAAGCACACACTGTTCTAATGACAAGTGATGCACTAAAACATACAGCTCACACACGCCTAGGATTCAAACTTCAGCTGCTTTAGTGAGAAGCAGGTTACATTTTTCCTTGGCTGCCACACCACTCCTACCTCTCACTCCCTGTCCCAACCAATGCTTGTAGAACTCTTGAAATGAGAAGTCAGTGTTTGTGAGTTTTGGATACTATGTAAAACTGGAGATCTCTCAACTACGATCATGGTATCAATAGTCCTATACAGCTACATGCTTCCTTTTTCTTTTTAGCTACAGTTTGTATTTAAAATAACTTTACAGTTAGAAGGACATTCTCCTAATCACAAGTTACACAGCACAATATTGATCTCTCACATACAGCTAATAGTTTCAACTACTACTTCTTCTTTTCCCACAACTATGGGGTCGCGGTTGCGAACTGTGTCGCTCATGTGGACTTGGTCCTGTTTTACAGTAGGATGCCCTTCCTGACGCCAACCCTATATGGAGGGATGCAATTACTATTGCTTGTTTCTGTGGTTGTTTGTAGTGTAGTGTGTTGTCTGAATATGATAATGAAAGTGTTGGGACAAACACAAACATCCAGTTCCCGAGCCAGAAGAATGAGTCAGGCGCGATTAAATTCCCTGACCCGGCCGGGAATCGAAGGTCTCAACGCTAACCATTCAGCCAATGAGTCGGACAGCTAATAGTTTCAACTGATAAACAATATTCACAGGACCACTGGATATAACTGCAGTAGTTCAGATGTTCAAAGGGAAGGTAGTAACTGGCCGGGTTGCCTAATAATAATAATAATAATAATACAAATGATGTTCCAGTGTCAGGTCTTTTCCCCCATTATTCATATACTGGAAGGCAGATAATGCATTATATAATGATCCTGTAAATGGTATAGTAGACATACAGTGTATTGCTAAACTGTCTCCACAAATTTGTACAGAAGATAGAGAAAATCAAGACCATCATTATTTTGTATAGGAATGTATGTTGCCTGACATTAGCTTTTGGCACTGGGAGACTTTTACAAAGTTGTTGACTGGAGTGGAGTTAAAATCTGTTAAAAATAGCTGTTTATTTGCTTATAGTGCTTGACAGTGTGACCACCAGGATAAATGCATGCTTTTTATCATCATATCATTGATTGCCATACATATTCTCTATCTTCTGCATAAATTTGTACAGATAGTTCTGCAACACTCTGTATAATCATTTTCTTGTTATGATGTTCACATGATATTTTGAATGTCTACAGAGATCTGTCTCCTGCTTTGGCACCTCTTGGGAACATCTTCAAATTTGGTCAAAATATTGGACTTCGATATGGACATCTAGTGTTGCCTTTCTTGCCATGCAATTTTGGTCCTATGTATTTTTGTAAAATAGTGAGAATCAGTTAGTATTATATCTGTAATAATAATGAAAAATGTTACAAGTTGTAAATAATACTTATAAATATTGTGTTCCTAAAATAATTTTTTTTTAGATGTTTAAATCTTGTTTTGTTCACGGAGGAGCAGCTCATTATTAACATCACATTCAGTGTCTTCCCATGACTTTTGGCCACTCATTGTACATTATATGCAGAAAGAATGTAATGGATTGAACATATACTTTATCTAGCTTGAGGAAGTTCAACACCGTTGTTCTTTGACCTGTTTTATCAGTGTGATAAGTTGAGAAGATGGGGTAAACTGCATGGTTATAGCCTGCAACAGAAAATTACAGCTGCAAGCCTCTGTGCTTGATTTGAAGAATGGGAATTTCCTCATTTGAAATTATAAAGTTATGAGATGTAAAGAGAAAATAAATCTGCACGAAGTATGTGAGGAAGAACATGGACTTATGCTCAAGCGATCCTGTAAGTAGGTAGATATGATAGCCATGGTAGTTATCCTTGTACAAGCGTAATCCCAAAAATAAGGCCTCCTATTTTTTATAAATGCAGAACTCTGTTCATGTGGCTGTTGGTCACAATATTGTGAAGAGTGTTTCCCGCGCTTGCATATAAACATGCGCACACCACACTGAGGCACTCAGTCATGGCTTGGCAGCCATTGAGAATGGAGCTCCTGTTGGATGTTACCGCCAAGTGGGAAGTGCGTGCAGTTATTCGGTTTTTGAACGCAAAAGGTACTGAACCGATTGAAATCCATCACCAATTGACGGAAATGTATGGTGAGTCGTGCATGGATGTCAAAAATGTTCGTAAGTGGTGTAGAGAGTTTGCAGCCAGTCGGACTGAAATTTACGACGAACAAAGGAGCGGGAGACCATCAATTTCCATCGAGACAGTTGTGAAGTTTGAGAAAATCATGCTTGAAGATCAGCGGATCACCCTAAATGATCTGTGCACTTCGGTTCCTGAGGTTTCCCGAAGCACCGCTCACAGAATTTTAATGGAAAAGTTGAAATACCGGAAGGTATGCGCAAGATGGGTGCCACGCATGCTGACTGAAGACCACATGCGGCAACGAGTTGATTCTTCCCGCGCATTTCTTCAACGGTTTGCAGCCGAACAAGACAACTTTTTGGACTCAATTGTCACAGGTGACGAAACCTGGGCGTTCCACTTGACACTTGAGACCAAGCAACAATCACGCCAGCAGTGGCATCCCTCTTCGCCAAAGCCGCCGAATTTCAAGCAAACACTGTCTGCTGATAAAGTCATGACAACTGTATTTTGGGATCGAAAGGGTCGACTTTATGCCCGCTGGGACCACAATTAACACTGACAGGTACTGTGAGACCCTGAAAAAACTCAGACGGGAAATTCAGAACTGGAGAAGAAGAATGTTGAGCAAGGGCGTAAACATTCTCCATGACAACGCTCGCCCGCACATTGCCCGACAAACCGTTGCTCTCCTGCAACAGTTTCAGTAGAACATCATCACCCACACACCCTATAGTCCCAACTTGGCAACCAGTGACTATCACTAGTTGAAAGAACATTTGGCTGAAAAGCGATTCAGCACCGACAACGAGGTGAATGATGAGGTTCACAACTTCCTGAATGGCATGGCGGAGACTGGTGAGACATGGGCATACAAAAACTGTCACAGCGTCTACAAAAATGCATCGACTGAAGTGGTGATTATGTAGAAAAATGGCTAAATGTTCAAGCTGTAAAATTATGTAAACCATTGTAGAAATAAACAGGTCTGTGTATTTATAAAAGAACAGGAGACCTTATTTTTGGGATTACCTTCGTAACATCATCACACCATCTTCCCTCTCACTCTTTCCTCAATCAGCTGTTCACCACCCGGCATGCTTATATTTGATAGATTTGCATAGCTGCCACTGTAACAAATATATTGTGCAGTGTGGATGAATGTTACTGTGGCTTGATGCCTCCAGGGGGACAAGTCCCCCACCCATTACTCCTGCTGGTTACTATTAGTGACTGGTTAGGTTCTGGTTTGCCAGAATGTACTGTTAACAACAAGGTTAGATTTAGAGTTTGGTTAGGTCACACACACATACCTTCATACTACTGTAAAATAGCAGTATAATAAAATTTTGCGGATCTCAGAATTTACTTGCTTATAGTGAAATTTTGTTGCACTGAAATAAATCACTTCTTAAGAACTCGCCCCTTGCTAAACCTGTTGAAGAATCTACGTTATTTCAATATGAATTTACACATAATAAACCGTAATACTGTATTAAATGAGAGGAAAATTAGGATACATACACAATATATATACATGAAGTAATGATATAAAGTACAGGTACAGTACTTGCAATAAGTTTTCAGACCAAGCTCGATAGCTGCAGTCGCTTAAGTGCAGCCAGTATCCAGTATTCGGGAGATTGTGGGTTCGAACCCCACTGTCGGCAGCCCTGAAGATGGTTTTCCGTGGTTTCCCATTTTTACACCAGACAAATGCTGGGGCTGTACCTTATTTAAGGCCACGGACGTTTCCTTCCCACTCCTAGCCCTTTCCTGTCCAATCGTTGCCATAAGACATCTGTGTCGGTGCGACGTAAAGCATCTTGCAAAAAAAAAAGTTTTCATCTCAAATTTTACCCTGTACCGGTACATTATGCCCTCGACTTCATATTTTGAAAAAATCTGTGATTTTCTTCTGAACACTCCCAGACACAAACGAATATTCAAGGCAGTCAGCAACCACTGCACTTGAATTTAACACAGATTCTGGCACATCACTTCGTGACAGAAGAAAATCCTGAAGACTATGTCCCATGTTTGTTGAACACTTGAGGCACATCTTCCTCTTCCTCCTCATCATTACACAGATTCCTGTTACTTTGTGTTACTTTCCTGTAATTCAAAATCTTTGGTTCTTTTGCAAAATTAAATTATGTTGTTGAGTACTGCTGTCGAAGTAAACTTAAAATGTTTCTTTAAAAAAAAATCTGTATAAACTTTGCCATCATATAGGTTAGGCTATTTCTAAAATTTACTATTGAACTTACAGATGTATTTATTTTATGAATTGTGAATAGTGTAGTTTTAGTATTCTTTTTTGACATTTATGATATACAGTAAAACCTTGTTAAGACTTTTCTACAGAGGACAACATGTTAAACAAGAAAACGTACTATTGAACATATGAATAAAAACTATCCAAAAGAGATATAGAAACACTAAGCACAACTTTTTCCGACATGAAGGCATTTTACGATGTAGATGTTGATTCCCATAGGGAATCTGAAATATTTGTCCTGAATGAGTAAATTTATAATACCAATATAAATGGTCCATTATTGGACATTATAAATTTTCCTGCTAACTCATTCTTGGTTGCCAGCGTTTCGCCCTCGTGTGCTAGGGTGGGCTCATCAGTTGGTACCTAGCACACCTACCAATACGCTGGCTAGTGCATACCGTGGAGGCCACTGCGTAGGCTAACTGGAGCCACCGGCAGTGCCAATGCACTAAGAGACTTTGTCTCATCAGCAAAAATTGATGCCTGCTTGGCCATCAAATGATATAGATGTTGATTCCCATAGGGAATCTGAAATATTTGTCCTGAATGAGTAAATTTATAATACCAATATAAATGGTCCGTTATTGGACATTATAAATTTTCCTGCTAACTCATTCTTGGTTGCCAGCGTTTCGCCCTCGTGTGCTAGGGTGGGCTCATCAGTTGGTTCCTAGCACACCTACCAATACGCTGGCTAGTGCATACCGTGGAGGCCACGTATCCGCGTCATGTATCCACGGGTACAATGTAAACTATGTCTACCATATCTAAAGACGAGGGGAAAGTAATATTAAAAGGTGTAGAGAACACGAGAGAACATATATGAAAACCTTTTTTGCTGGGGTTCATAAAATAACAAGTGCACTGGAAGTTGTGAAAAACACTAAACAACAAATATGAAAACATGTGCACGCAGGCCAATAAAAATATCAGAGTATTATTGCAGATCACACTCTTTCTAAAACAAATGTTAGTAGAAGCCTTTTATTTCGGAGCAGGGGGTTATTAAACATTATTCTCGTCACACTCTCTGACCGTGAATTGGAGGTTACACTCGACCGTGTGCGACTGGAAGGAATGACTTTGGCCATCATTTTGAATGGAACAAAACTTCGACCCACTTAAGTGATCGAGTCGATACTTGAAGATGCGACCTCTGCGTGCTTCAAGATGCTGGCACCCAGTCCACTTTCTGACAGATTTTAATTTTGTCTTCATTAGTAAGGAATTTCACGACTTTGAAGGGCTGATGTCATGCACGACTGTCCTTCCTGTCTTGTCGATTGAAGTGGCATTCAACTCTCTCCACTCTTGTGTTAGAAGTTTCGTATCGTGCTAATTGATTCTGACAACAGACTGCTCTACTGGAGTTTCTGTTGCCATTTCTTGTTTTGAGTCGGCGACAGCCTATCCAATTGGGACTTCTGTCTCCATTTTTTCATCTTGGGCTTGCTCTTGCATCTGTTCTAATGGAGCTTACTTGGCTTCCCTTGATGTCGAAATTTTTTAAAATGGTTCTTTATAAGCATCCATATTTCAATCAAACATAGGGTTTTTGCCCCTTCTACGGTCCTGAGCGTCGTTCTCACCATCCTTGGTGGGGCATACAGCCAGACATTGTCCTCCCGAAACTCAGGCTCTCCGCCTCTCAGTCGTCCATCCAGCAGTCCGCCCCTGGCCCGAACCTAGCCAGGTTTGTTCCCTCTTCAGTAGGCCTACTCACGTGGTTTCCACCTGGCATTATCATGACTGAATTCACAGCCATAACTTCCCCCCTAGGTTGGGATCACCCTTTTCCCAACCCGCGGCTCATCAGGCTACGTAGAGCAAAGTGATGTGTTGGTTCTAGCACTCCGCAGTGAGCCTTCACCTCAATCACCAACCCCACTTCACCTGAACCACCGTATCTCACCCATGTGGAGGAACCATGGATGCCTCTAGCATGTGTGGGCAAGGCCTCCTCTTCCAAACCTTGACTTGGGCTAGTAACAAGTGTTTGATCATGAAAGTGAAGAAACTGCCAATTCTTCATAAATCAACTAGTTTACCTTGGTGTTTCAATTTTACACTTATCAACAACAACAAAAAATGAATGTCATTCTGGCAGATGCAGAATCAAAACCACAACCATTAAGCACAGACACTGATAATTAAACGATTTTTTTTTTCATTATTTATGAGTTTATGACAGAAAAGTCAGTTTTGACATTGGAAACTATGATGAAAACAATTCTTTCCATATTGAAAGGAAAAATGTAGGTGAAATGGGTTTTGTAGGACAAAGACCAAAGATGTACGCAATTAAATTGCGTGACAAAAAAGAAACCTAGTTTTAATGCCAAAGGTTTAATACCTAATGTCAGCAAATATATTTAAATTGAAAAATATAGAAATTGTCACACTATAAGTGTGCGTAACTTCCGCCTCTGATTCTGTGTTTACAGTTCATCAAAATAAACTTGCACTGTCTTGTAATGATGATAGGACACATCTCAAGTAACAGAATTAATACTTTAACATTCTGTCATTATAGTTTTACAGAGAATCAATAGGTGAATGAAGAAAAAGGCTTATAACTATTGTACATTCCCCATTTTATTGTAAATAAGGACAATTTTTTTGCATATAATAGAATTGTAATCACATTTATAAGAATGTATAAATAATTATGTAAATTACAATTAAGTTTTTAGTTTATTTAGCACACCTTTGATTTTTTGTGTAAAAGATATGTTTTTGTTGTTGTATTAACAAATATATATCTTTTATCGTTTTAAAGATTTTTCACAAATAAACATGATAAAAACATAATTTATTGTTTTTTACTCTACAGAATCAAATCGTCTTTGTGCACACCTGTATACTATATTGCAAGATCAAAAAAGGAAAGCATGCATATAAAAATGTACATGTTTTTTACCTTAGCTTTTTTCTTTTTTCTTTTTTTGAAAAATGAAGTAAATTAAGCCTCTACCCAAGTCTGCTTTAAAAAAAATAAAACCTCAATCTCTAGACGCTGCCACTGAATGTTGATGGGGTTGGTCTTTCTTTTAAGATAGTCTGTCAGATACTTCCAGAGGGCATCTAACTGATGTTGTTCATAACATAGTCAATATGTTTTCAGGAAAGAATGTCTGGTCAGAATTATTGAAACTGCTCAATCCTTCTTTCTTGAATTTCTTAATCACTGAACACACAATTCTCATTATACCATCTGATGATTTTATCCAATTATGAACTGCGTTAACGTTGAACATAGCACAGCTCTCTGAATTTCTTGCAACCTGAGGTAAATGATGTGGGCAGTTGATAGGGTAACACCTCTTACACATTGTCTTTGAATCTCGAGTGTGGAAACTCTCACAGTGCCAACAGAGATAATTTATTTATTTATTTGGCGTATGATGAATAATGACAACCTATAAACTATTTACACAACCAGTGAAAGATGAGTACAAAGTGAATACAAATTATCATATCTATACAGTCAAAGAAAGCAATTTACAAAGTTTGAAAGTACAAGAAGAAAACAATATATTTACATCGCTATCCACCTATCAACTCTGACAGTTCATATATACACACTGAGTGCGAGTGATGTACATGTCACTAAATGTGAATGTCCAAACCCGCCACCCACTTCACTGCTTCGGTTGTTGCTGAGTTGAGGTCTTCCATGGTGCCAGTGAAAGCACGGAGAGGACATTCCTGCACTACATGTTTCATTGTTTGTCGAACCTCCCCACAATCACAGTATGGAGAAACTGACCAGCCCCAGGTGTGTAAAGTCGATGCTGTTCTACCTACTCCACATCTCATGCGGTTTAGTCTACTCCAGGTGCAACGTGGCAGATCAAAGCCTGCCAGCTTTGTGGATGGGTTATTAATATCCACTATTGCCCGAGGTGGAGATAAAGACCACTCTGTTAACCATTTAGAGGTGGGGTTGAATTCGCTAGATGTTATCTTCACGGCTGTCTTCCAAGCAGGCTGGCGAGTCTTCAGGCGTGTGCATTTCTGTCTGATATCCTCATGAACAGGTAGACGTTCATCCTTTAGCATTCTGGTCCATAGCTGAAAAAGGGCCTTCTGTCTCCTGATATGTGGAGGTAGTATATTGCTGAGAACCGGTAACCATTGGGTCGGTGTAGCACGAAGTGTACCAGTTATGATTCGCATGGTTTGACGAAGTTGTGAATCTACTAGCTGTGTGTGAGCACTGTTAAGCCAGACACCAGAGCAGTATTCTGCTGCAGAATAGACTAAGGACAGAGATGTTGTCCTTAATGTGTTTCCATCCGCTCCCCAGGAAGTTCCAGCCAATCGTTGGAGAATGTTATTACGACTTTTTAGTTTGTTGGCGGTTTTCTGCAGGTGATTTTTGTACGTAAGAGACCTGTCCAATGTTACTCCTAAGTAACTGGGCTTGGCACAGTATTGTAGTTCATGGCCCTTGAAGAATACCCTTGGGTGGTGGTTTGCTTCTGCGTTGTTCAGATGGAATGTAGATGTCACTGTTTTCTGTGGATTGGGATGAAGGTACCATCTTTGAAAGTAGTCATCCAACAGTTCAAGGTCTCGGTTAAGAACTATTTCAGCTTCTGCGAAGTTGGGTCGTTGAATTGTAAGGCAAATATCGTCCGCATATATGAACTTTCGGGACACTGTTTCAGGCAGGTCGTGGATGTATAAGTTGAAGAGAGTAGGAGATAGAACCAACCCTTGAGGCAGACCATTGTTGACTTTGTGGAATTTGCTTCTTTTGTGTTCTGAGTGAACTTGAAATAGTCGGTTGCTTAACATTCTGTCAATTAGTGTAGTAATTTTTAAGCAAGGAACAGCTTTAATCAGTTTAAGCATAAAACCTTCCCTCCAGACTGTGTCATATGCAGCTGTAAGATCTAAGAAGACAGAGACGCTTTTCAATTTCTTCTCAAAACCAACCTCCAGATATGTGGTCAAGGACAGTACTTGGTCACTGCAGTCACGGCTGGGTCGAAATCCTGCTTGTTCAACTGGAAGGAATGCTTCAATGACTGGTGCTATTCGGTTTAGTATCAGTCTTTCTAATAACTTGTAGGTGACGCAGAGTAGAGCTATAGGTCGATAGCTTTGTGATAATGGTATTGTTGATCACTGAGAAGATTGGAAAACTACGTAAGCATGAATAAATTAGGTCCACTCATACTGTAGATAAAACATTGGTAGACTTATCTATATTACCAAAGGCTATCTCGTAACCTCCAGTAGGCAATCTTGGAACGTCCGTTATCAGACATGCTTGTTTCGGATATCGAAAATTTCGAAGGAATGAAGCCGAGAACGTCATCTCTCAAATATGTATATGTTTTATTATTATTATTATTATTATGGTAATGGTCATTTACAGTAGTGTGATAAGAAGTTAAAACATAATTACCCAACAACAACAAAACTACAATAACAAAAGTATAAAAAGCAATTCCACGGAAAGAAAATATTACAAAAAAAAATACCACTAGTTTAACATTCTAAATTCAGCATCATCGTCATACAAATTCACACACTAGTGCTTAACATTACAGCTTACAGTACTATAGGTTGAGCTTACTACTAGCTTAACCTTACAAGTGATAATAAAGTGAACTTAAACCTAACTAACCAACAATACCACTTCAACAACAAGAGTAGAACAAGCAATGATATGGAAAAAAAATATTACAAGAAATACTACTATTCTACATCCAGCATCATCACGCACACTAGTGTCCAAAAGTTAAGCATAAGTTACGAGTAAGCAGGGCAACAAGAAATAGACCGCAAATCACACGACATATGCACCTACCAACCTTACGTGTTCGCTCTGTATAGGAAATGAGTGTTCCCTGCTTTGACTAGCGGCGTAACTTTAAGGTAAACACAGCCAGTGCCTGCGCCCCATATTCCCTCAGTCGTGTTTGCCCTGTTATAGTGTGCGGAGTGTAGCCTCGTGGTGAACGTGACAACATAATGGCACAACAACGCCATTTGGACCCCGTTTTGCAGGGTAGAATACTCGGCCGCCTGGAAGCAGGCCAGACACAGACTGAAGTCGCCGTATCCTTGAATGTGCCACAAAGTGTAAATTCCAGGCTTTGGAGACAATTTCAAGACACAGGAGATGTAAGTCGTAGGCCAGTACCAGGTTGACCAAGGATAACCACCCCACAGCAGAACCAATATATGGCCTTAACCGCCCGACAAAATCTGAGTGCACCTGCAAGACAATTGTCGGCGGAGCTTGCAGCCGTTTCCCGGCAAATTGCATACCGGAGACTCAGAACAGCAGGACTCCGTCAACATGAATGAATGGAGGCATGTGCTCTTCACAGACGTATCCCGCTTCAGTTTGCAGAACGATTCCCGTCGCACATTAATCTGGAGAGAACAAGGTAGCCGATACAGCCACAGGAACATCGTGGAACGGGACCAGTATGGTGGTGGTGGTGGTGGTGGCGTCATGGTGTGGTGCGGCATCATGTTGAATGTCCGTACATGCCTGCACATCTTCATGGGTGGCCCGAGGAACACTTTTAACGCTCGTAGATACAGGGACGAGGATCTGAGACCACATGTTAGACTCTTCAGAGGTGCGGTTGGTCGAGACTTCCTCTTAATGGACGATAATTCCCGACCGCACCGCGCTGCTCTGGTGGATGAATTTCTGGTTGGGGAAGACATTCATCGCATGGACTGGCCAGCGAGGTCTGCGGATCTGAATGCTATAGAACATGCCTAGGATGCTTTGGGGAGGCGAATTGCATCCCGTCAGCCTCCACCAAGGACCCTCCAAGATCGTCGCATTACCCTTTCGGAGGAATAGGATTGTCTGCCACAAGAGCTCTTGGACCATCTGTTAGAGAGCATGTCACGTTGCTGCGAAGCATGTGTGGCAGTTAGGGGTAACCATACACCATATTAACAGCATATTTTGTTGTGGAAGACATCGCCAAGTTTTGTTAGTTGTCAAAGGTGTACCTTAGCTATCAGAACCTTTCTGATAGTGGTTTTTTGGACAAGTTGTGTGACATATGGTGTGCGAGTCAGCTTCCGTTTGTTCAGCAGTCCGTCTGACATTCCTTTCAGGCGGTATAGCCTCATTTGGTAATTATGCTCAATTTTTGGACACTAGTGTACAATTTCATACACAACTGAAGTATTTCCAGTGCTTAACACCACTGCTTACAATACTATAGGTTGAGCTTACTACTAGCTTAACATTACAAGTTATGATAAAATAAAAAACAGAATTACCCAACAACAAGGGTACAACAAGCAATTCCATGGAAAGAAAATATTACAAGAAATACTATTTGTATAACGTTCTAAATCGAGCATTATCATATACAAATTAAGAAGGAAGGAAAGAAGCTGATTTTTTAGTTTCTAGAACAGAGAACACATGAATGATCATTGAAAAAAGAAACAAACTTCATTAGTTGGAGGTTTATAATTTACTAGCTCTAGTGTCTTGTCATTGACGGCACACTAATATAGCATGTGCAAAGTTATAAAGTTATCTAACTCCTCAGCTACTTTCCACCAATATTCAGGCATACTGTTTTACACAGGACACAGCAGCAATCCCATCTATCGGAGATGAGTGGCAGTGGAAGAGACAAATCACATCACAACAATGGTCATTGTTGTTCAGTTTTATGAGCCTTCGAGATTGCAGCCATTCACATTTAGATTTCTTCCAATTCTGTGATGTTAGGGCATCTAATGTTAACGGAGTAGAGGGACGCCGGTTGTAATCCACTTTGGAGTGGTGGTGAGGGAGGGCATGGTCTCTCCTCTGATTGGTGGGGGCGTGGTCTGTGCTTTGATTGGTGTGGGGGTGGAATGGGCGGGAAGGTGTTCGGATTGGCTAGAGCTAAAATGGCGGGTGGGGAGGTGCAAGCGCGTGTGCACGCGGAGGGGAGGTGGGGTGGGGTGAATGACACGTTCTGCTCTCCCGCTGGTAGTGTTGACCTTCGCAGGTGTGCTCGTGGCAGGTGAACTCCTTGTGCATGTGTACTCTGCGTGAGACTTTGCAGGGGCACTCTACCGCTGAGTAGACATCATTCACCTTATTATTTTTAAACAAATGCAGGTGAGCTTGAGAAGCCGGAGTTGTCCCAAAATTCGAAGCATTGTTGGCTTACACGTGCGCTCTCTCACCAAGCCAACCACTCTCAGTTTAATCACGTGCGCTCTCCTGCTGGTGAAAAATACATGCTTAGGAGTAGGGGTAAGATATTGAGTATATCTACTGGAGAGTGTTGTAGAATACATTATAGAATCATCTCTGACTTTCAACAGAAATATGGTATGAGTGAAGCGGACCTTTCCTCAATTTCAAGAACAACCGTTGGACTTGAGTTTTAGAGTCCAATCTCAGCAGCAGGAGGAGATGGACCTCAGCCTTTTAGCAGCAGGAGGAGGTACAGACTACACCACCTTGCTTTCAGCAACACCCGTTGGACTCGCGTTTTAGAGTCCAACCTCAGCAGCAGGAGGAGGAGATGGAATATTTCCATAGCTTTCAGTGGCAAGGTGGTCAGGAAGAGGAAGATGTGGAGGACTATAGCCTTTATGAACAGCAGAGGAGGAGATGGAATATGCCTATAGCCTTCAGCTGCAGGGTGAGGAGGAGGAGATAGGACAGAGTAGCCTTCACTATGAGGAAAAGATAGACTGCAGCCGTGACCACAGCCTTCAACACGAGAAGGAAGAGGAGGAGGAGCATGGTCGCTGGACTAAAAAATGGATAGAGGAAGTTCTGATGTTCATAAGGAAAGAAAAGGAACAACAGAGAAGAAATAATTTCCTCTGTAAGGAAGAGGAACAATAGAAAAGAAATATTTTCCTCTTTAAGGAGGAGGAAGTAGAAAATGGTGATGGAGAAGACATTTTTGAAAGAAATGAAAATACTGTGTAACTTTCAAAATATTATGGTGTCATTTATTTGAAGGAGGGAGGAGGAACAAAGGGATGAGCTGTGTAGGTGTTGCAATTCACTAAAATGAATTTAAAAAAAAGATAGATCTGGTTTTTATATTTGCAACAATTGTGAGTGTGTGTGCATTATTTATGTTCCGGGGTATCTGTGGAACGCAGAGGTGAAAGAAGGTGCCGGGATGAATGGGTCTAACTACAAGGTCAAAGTTAATTTAAAAATTTTAACAAAAGTTATATTTTCAGAAGAAACAACAAAATTATAACGTTTCACTGAGTGAAATAACAATTTGGAAACAAGACTTAGAAGGATCCAAGATTTCAGAATTTTAACACTCTTGGGCTACAAGCCCCTAGTTTTACAATTTTGAGCTCCTAGGTCGACATTACAAATCACTAATTTGTTCAAAGGGCAGAAATCCCCTAAATCATGGAGCACTTGCTCCTAATTACAATATTGAGCCTCCCAGAGGCACTTTTACAACACTAGAAAAGAGCTGACCTGCTCTCCGTTTTTCAAGCTTATTCAAGGCATTATCAGAACCTTACAATTACTTGCCATCAAGGCATAACTTACAGAAATGAAACAGGGGTATCTTGTACCCAACCTACTGGGCCTTAGCAGAAAAAGAACAGGTTAAGTAATAGGCCTGAAACACCAAATTGAATGGAGGTGAGTACTTGCACTCCTAGATATGCATTCTAAAACCTAAAAGGCACTAGGCCGATGAAACAGGGCGTATTCTCAGACTATGGAGGTGACTCGTATCAGAATAATTTAAGACATTACCGAAAGGAAGAAAACCAGTTACAAAACGTAGTCACCTCAAACCAATATGAAGGGGAGCTAAAGAGGGTAAATCACTCTCTATCCCCGAATTACAATTGCAGATTTATGGAAATTTTCACATTAGACGGCAGAAACTTACATTTTAGAGAAGTAGGTTACATATTAAAGTTTCGGACCTATCCCTCGGGTTAAACTGCGGAGCGAGCAAGAAATAAAGATGTTAAACGGCCATTACCTTGCTGAAGGACTGCTGCCCGATAAAAGAGGCACCTCCTGCTTCACATACACACAGATGTTGATCAAGTGGCCAAGAGCCGTGAAAATCCACAGTTTATAAACCCTCGGGAAAAGTTCGAGATCTTTCATGAATAATCAATCCACACCCTCTTACTTTTATTGGCTAGCGTAAAGTTACACACCAAATCGAAGAAGAAGCCTGTGATAGGCCGAAAATTAATTACAGAAATTAGGGATTGTCTGAATTCAAAACTAGCGGAAAGAAAAGATCAATATTGCCAACGCAAAAATGAATGAACCTAATTTAGTAAAGAACAAACTTATGAATACAAAATTTCTTCAAATAAAGTTCCTTCACTTCGCACCAGGGTGCATGATCATAGTTTTTGTAGTGACATCTGTTGCAGAAAGTCCAAACTTCTTGATAAATGGTAAACAAAACACGTAGAATTTCATACAGTACTGGAAACTTCACAATCACAAAATTAAGGTGGTGACATCTTCTGAGTAAAAGTTTAAGTAGGTCTAGTTTCAAGTTCAGTGCTTCTCCTGTAGAGGAGATTTTATTGGCGCAAGATTTAAATGTGCGGCGTAGAGGTGTACCTCCCGGTACAATTTAAATATTGTGTGTTGTAAATAATTTGTAAATATATAATTATTTTTATATATGTGTTATTTTTTGAACCTTTATCTATATCCTTTTCTTATTACTAAGAGTAGGAAGAAGGAAGAGGGGAAACATAAAACATTATTTTTTTATAATTGTTTATTACAATCTATTCTTCACTAAACGTTGGTTTTGTTAATCCAAGAATTATGAGAATTATCATACCCTAACCATTTCACAAACACTTTTCCTTTCCTTCAAAGTATACATTCTACTAGGTAGATGTCTGGATGTTTATTCTTTTGCAGTTTTTTTGTGTAGAAAGCACCAGCCATTAGTTGTTGTTAATCTTTTAAAAGGTAAGTTACAGGATGGTTGTACCTTGTAAATAGTGAAGAGATCAGTAGTTTAGTTAGGTGTATACCCTTTTTCAAATTGATGTTTTTGCTTGTTGATGCGAACAATATCACCTACTTTAAATTTTCTCTTTCTTGTATCTACTGTTTTAATATTGTGTTATACACTGTTGCGAACAGTCAATTGTCTTTTTCATCACAAGGTTTCATATTAATAGTACGGTGATAAGGTGTGATTATAATCATGGAAAAGCTTTTGTAACGTATGTATTCATGAATGAGTTCCTTGTTTAGTAAACATTCTCCACATACATTCACGAAATGCTCGGTTGAAACGTTCTACAGAAGCTTACAAATTGCTACACGTTGAGTAATGATTGATATTGTGTGATGTAGTCCATTGTTTAAACTCAGCATTGTATAATTCTCTTCCTCTGTCTGTTTCAATATGTTTAGGAAATCGCACAACTGACAACAATTTATTTTCCGCTCTTAGTTTTTAAAGGTTGAGCCCATGCATATTTAGAATAAACATCTATCATGGTTAGCATGTACTTAAAACCATTTTTCTCTCACGAATAGAGAATCATTTCTACCTACCAAATCCATTTGGTGTAGATCATCTAACCCCTTAGTAATAACTCTCTGCCGCATGTAACATCTGCGAGCGGACCGATGTAACTCTAGCAATATTACCTCTGAGGTCAACTCATTCTCATTCTGATGTAGTGTAGAACGAAGACTGGTTATTTATGCAATGATTCTACCTTCTCGCAGTTCTTTAATTAGAGATATAATTTTCTTTTCGTGTGCAGTATGGCCTGCTGATTTCGAAGCCATTAACAGCTGCAGACATTGTACAAGTTTGTTAGGATCATCCCAGTGTACAGAGTCTATAATAGGTTTTTGATGATTATATTTCCACTTCAGATCCATACCTGTTCGTTTTCTTTTTCTACACAGTGAACATTCTGAAGAGAGGAGTTCTTTAATGTTTGTATATTTATACTCTCGATTAGACATAAACTGTTTATCCGATCGATGCTAAACTCTGTGCGTTTGTAGATTTTAATATTTCTGCGTAATTTAAAAGATCTTTGTGTACATGCTTTTATCAGGATAGGCTTTGAAAATTAATTCATAAAGACTTCGTGTGCCTTTATAGCTTTTGTTATTTGAATTCACCCGAACAACGTATCCAACAAAAATTAAATTTTACAGGAGGACAAGAAACGTTTTATTGCTTAACTACTATTATTTTTTAACATAAACTGGATACGTAAGGTAACATCATTATCGAACAATGCAATGTAAAGTCATCAACATAGTATAGTAAATATACAGCATGATTATTGCCAACATTAAAATTTTCTAGCAGGAATAACGTATGATATGTATGTTTCTAGTTCCTGTTGTCTTCTTTGCCAAGCATTGATATACCCAAAGTTGTAAAATATTATGACTTTTCTTCCTCTAAGTGTAGTGGGATCATCGGACGATATTTGATGACATGCATATTGTGTTATTTTGAATGACCCCTTACTTAAGCTGGTATCCAGTATGGTGAGGTCCTTGAAATCTTCACTTTCCATCATGCAAACCACACTTTTTGGCATTTGCAATGACGGGCACCCAGTCAAATGCTTCATACACAGGGAAGAAATTTTTGTTCCTCTCTATCATGGTGAAGTTCCTGTCACAGGGCAAGAAAGTATGCCCTGTGACAAGGAATTTTTGATCCACAGCAGTATAATTTTTCCAGACTATCAGATTCTGGTACAGAGCAATTATTTGCCAGTTGTTATTCTGACCAATACAACGGTCAGACCAGACTATCAAAGTACGAATTTCACCAGTTCTAAGTGGCTTGAAGTGCGTAGTAACACATTTCAGTATGCAAGAAGATATTTCTGCTGACCCCCTTCTGGCAATACTTTCATGCCAGAAATACATGAAAGCAGTATTGTTACCCATATTATTGATTGCTAGGTTGTAACATGAGTACTGACGTTGGTAGAACACACAAGAATGGTGTAATTGTGGACAGAATAGCACTTGCTGAAGATCCACAAACAAGGTCACTACAGTTTTGTTGGTTTTGCTATTGCCAGAATCAGTTGCAAGTGTTTGGTATGCTACTTCACCCTAGTGTGGTGAATTGTGCTTTCAGTTTCAGTTTGTTTACATTCTTCTTCAGATGAGGCTACAGTCATCTGAATGGACAATCTGTCACAGTATGAACAGGAATCGAACATAGGAATTCCAAGTTTCAATTGAAAATCACTTCTAAAGGTGTCTCTATATGTGCTTTCAGTGACATTAACATTAGGATATTTCTCCCGGAAAAGTTCATACATTTTCCGCACATGCAGTTGTGGACTTAAGAAACAGTTTACACTCTTATGCCTGGAGTAGTGATTTTTCTGTTTTGGAAATGATTCAATATGTCTTTTTACTAATTTTTTTCACAATCAGGATTTCTGTTTGGCCTGTTGGAATGCCTTCCGCCTTTGTCCTGAAGAGGCAAGTTGGCTTTCGTTTTTTCAAACAAGATTTGTACTGTACGAGGTGTATTACTATATACATTGCACAAAGTCTTCTGACAAACCTGTACACTACCATTTTCCAGAGGTAAGTCGTAATGAACTGAACACTGGCGACGAGATACTTCTTCTGGTGTAGTCTGTCTCTTTACTTCCCATAATCAATGCATCGGTGAGCCAAAAATGTTTGGTTGTCATAACTCATAATTAAGCCCGTAGAACGTCTGGAACAACTTAGTTTTACTATTCGCAGGTACATTTTCTTACGAAAAGTTGCAGCGGCAATTATTTTCCTAAAAATAAAAAACAAACTCCATTAAAACGGAATAAATCAGGCCTAGATGTAGCACATAAAAGCTCATTTGTTTTTTGTGTACTTGCCAATTTTTTAAATCATGAATATGAAATCATAGACCTCGTGGACATGATGGGTGCTACGCTCTGACGGCAATTCACTTAAACAGTCCGGGGGAGTTGCAGTCGAGTGCCTGTGCCTGTGCCTGTTTGAATGATCTTGTTCATGCTTTATTCAACTTGCAAAAAAGTTCTCGAAACAGTAGAAAACAATGTTCTGTGTTTGGTTGCAACTTCACGTATATAAACTATCCTCCTGGAACTAAGTTTTTAAGTTTCAGAATTAAAAGTAGCATGAAATTAGAAGAAATGCTTGGATTGCGGCACTGAAACGAGTGATGGTAAACCATGGGAACCCACGAATAACTCGCGTGTTTGTAGTCGGCATTTTGTGAATGAAATGCCTTCGAGATATCATAACAGTCCTGGTTATGTACCGAGATTGCTTTTAAAAGCACTTGTTTCGATCGAACGTCAGCAAGAAGAGGACAACTGAGTGACGACTAGAATCAAGAGGCGAAAACGGAGACATGAAAATGAAAACGATTAAACTAGTACCATGGAAGATTTTTCGAAATCATACAGTGATTCAGGCACGCAGACTGAAGTAATGACCACCGATAGTGACAAAACCGGTGTGAATGTGTTATTTTCTGCTCTGAAAAATAATTGTGAAGCGGAAGTTCAAACAAATTTGTCAATGCCTCGAATGAATTAACAGACGACGACTTAACTTACTTTAAGAGAAATTATGGTGTTCACGTGGACTTCGTGGACACCAAACATATATTTCGTGCATAGGCTACAAGTCAGTGAAAGACAACGAACAGCATCTTCTTGAAATAGCAGATGTTACGTTTGCAGTGTTCGTATCTTGTTACCCTTGTTACTCTGTTCATCAGAACTGTATATTTACCAAAGAAAACATGCTGCTTCTACTATTAATAAAATGTAATGTCGGACTTAGTTTCGCCGCTCTAAGCGTAATTTTTAACTGTCATAGGACTACAGTATCTTCTACTTTTAAATTTGCTCTCATATTTTTGAGAAAACAAGTGAATTTTCTGGCCACAACGATTCACTATGAAAAGCACAATGCCTACATGCTTTTAAAAACACTATGAAAATTGCACGTGCATTATGGGTTGTAGTGAAAAACATAACAGTGTTCGTCAAAGAATTTTAATGTTTTCTCAATAAAACAATTCATTTACAGTCACATTTCTAGTTGCCATTACTCCGTCAGGTTACATTTCTTTAATATACAAATGCTATGGTGGAAGGGCGACTAACAGCTACATCACAGTTAATTCCGGTATATTCATCTTTATTCAGCCTGGGGATATAGTTATGTGTGACAAAGGATCCCTACAGATAAGAACTTGTATTGAGAACAGAAACGCTGTAATGGTAATGCCACCTTTTGCGTACCGTACAATCCTCAGTTTTCAGCTGAAGAAGTTGAAACAACATACGTAAGAATCAGTAAGAATTCATGTTGAAAGAGCTGTTCAGAGAATGAACATTTACAAAATATTAAGCAACAAACTCACTATTGATTTATTCCCTCATATAGACAAAATTGTTCACATCATATGTGTCTTGGCAAACTTCAGTCCTCCAATAATTAAATCACAAGATTAACTATTTTTAATTAAGCTTACTAAAGAGTTTTGCAAATAATTGTCATAAAATTCGATACCGTAATGGAATTTGTAACAGCAAAATAATTTGTGTTTGAATTATACTATCAACATAATAAATTAAAATTTTCAAGTTGATTTCTCAGTATTGAGAAATATAATTCGTACATCAGCCATTATCCGATTAGTGATAATTCACACTTGAATATAGTTACAGTGCATTCACTGTCGCATGTTTAATATTACTGGAAGGTAATGTTCAAAATAAAATGTCTCTACTTGAGGAGTGGCACTGGAAAGGAAGTCATCATTTCTGGAAATGTTCACTTTAACACTTCCCTTTGGAGAATATATAAACAAGTCACAGATGCGAAGGTTCAGAATGTTCGTTTAGTGATGGGCAACGCTCTCGCTCGAGACTCTCGAGACTGACGTCACAGATCTCGATACTCTCGCGAGAATCTCGAGACCGATCCTCCTGTATTGCGAGCTGTGCGTCGTCACAGTAACTACGAGTGTAAGCTTGATAGTATATCATCAGCAGTTCTCATATGGAAATGTGTGTGCTGATAAATGTTACTAAGAGCCTGGGAGAGTACAGCGTTTTGAACTGTGAGCCCCTTAATACCATTAACGAAAGTGAAAATTGAATGTCAGTACCTTAAATTGTTCACAACTTATTTGAGGTCGGCATCTTAGCTGAATAACCCTGTATAATTTGTGAATAACTGTAGATAGGATGTACACCTACTTGGATACTAGCGGCGTGCATTATTCGAACTGATGACCGGGAAAGATGCACTTTGCTACATATGCAACCACCATTACACATGATTGGAACGTGTAATCTAAAATGCCTGAGTATGCTCCAATTCTTTCGAGAGGGATGATGGGCATCGCTCTCGAGACCGATTCTCCTATGCTGCAAGCTTTGTGACGTCCCAGTAACTACGAGTGTAAGCTTGATAGTACACTGACTGACGGAGCAAATGCAGCACCAAGAAGGAGTGGTCAGAACTTTATGCCAATTCCAGGGTAGACTGACGTCACTGAGGTATGCTCATGATGTGAAATGCGCCGCTGTGCTGCGCACGTAGCGAACGATAAATGGGACACGGCGTTGGCGAATGGCCCACTTCGTACCGTGATTTCTCAGCCGACAGTCATTGTAGAACGTGTTGTCGTGTGCCACAGGACACGTGTATAGCTAAGAATGCCAGGCCGCCGTCAAAGGAGGCATTTCCAGCAGACAGACGACTTTACGAGGGGTATGGTGATCGGGCTGAGAAGGGCAGGTTGGTCGCTTCGTCAAATCGCAGCCGATACCCATAGGGATGTGTCCACGGTGCAGCGCCTGTGGCGAAGATGGTTGGCGCAGGGACATGTGGGACGTGCGAGGGGTCCAGGCGCAGCCCGAGTGACGTCAGCACGCGAGGATCGGCGCAAACGCCGCCAAGCGGTGGCAGCCCCGCACGTCACGTCAACCGCCATTCTTCAGCATGTGCAAGACACCCTGGCTGTTCCAATATCGACCAGAACAATTTCCCGTCGATTGGTTGAAGGAGGCCTGCACTCCCGGCGTCCGCTCAGAAGACTACCATTGACTCCATAGCATAGACGTGCACGCCTGGCATGGTGCCGGGCTAGAGCGACTTGGATGAGGGAATGGCGGAACGTTGTGTTCTCCGATGAGTTACGCTTCTGTTCTGTCAGTGATAAGTCACCGCAGACGAGTGTGGCGTCGGCGTGGAGAAAGGTCAAATCCGGCAGTAACTGTGGAGCGCCCTACCGCTAGACAACGCGGCATCGTGGTTTGGGGCGCTATTGCGTATGATTCCACGTCACCTCTAGTGCGTATTCAAGGCACGTTAAATGCCCACCGCTACGTGCAGCATGTCCTGCGGCCGGTGGCACTCCCGTACCTTCAGGGGCTGCCCAATGCTCTGTTTCAGCAGGATAATGCCCGCCCACACACTGCTCGCATCTCCCAACAGGCTCTACGATGTGTACAGATGCTTCCGTGGCTAGCGTACTCTCCGGATCTCTCACCAATCGAACACGTGTGGGATCTCATTGGACGCCGTTTGCAAACTCTGCCCCAGCCTCGTACGGACGACCAACTGTGGCAAATGGTTGACAGAGAATGGAGAACCATCCCTCAGGACACCATCCGCACTCTTATTGACTCTGTACCTCGACGTGTTTCTGCGTGCATCGCCGCTCGCGGTGGTCCTACATCCTACTGAGTCGATGCCGTGCGCATTGTGTAACCTGCATATCGGTTTGAAATAAACATAAATTATTCGTCCGTGCCGTCTCTGTTTTTTCCCCAACTTTCATCCCTTTCGAACCACTCCTTCTTGGTGTTGCATTTGCTCTGTCAGTCAGTGTATATCACCAGTTTGCATATGGAAAATACATTTTGTCAAAAGCCTAGGAAAGCACTGCATGTTTAACTATGAGCTCCTTAATACCATTAACGAAAGTGAAAACAGAATGTCAGTATCTTAAACTGTTCACTACCGATTTCAGGTGGACTTCTTAGCTGAATAACCCGTGTAATTTGTTAATAACTGTATATAGGATGTACACATATCTGGATACCTCGCAGTTGTTGTCGTCGACTGGGTAGCTTCTTGTGATGTAGACCGGCCCGGAGGTGTTTTGTGACGATTCCTCTTCAGCGATGGTATGTGTTTGTATGGTCGGGCGCACATTGTCACTCAGGGTCTCGTCGGTTTTCAGAAAGAACATGTTTTTCTTAGACTCTGTGATATTAGGGCATCCAGTATAAAGAGGCTTTTTTTTTCTTTTCTTCAAGCATTTGCGTTTTTTTCTCATTTTGATAGTCACCTTCACAATTTCCCTTGTGCTAATGGCAACGCGGTTATTCACCTTAAGACAATCGCAATAAAAACAACCACCTTCGCCAGTTTAAAAGACTGGACAATATTCCTAAGTTAGCGATGTTCGGCGTTCATATGGACTAAGCAAAACAATCTAAATTCATGATTACTTTTTATATTTTTTACGTCGCACCGACACAGATAGGTCGTATGGCAACGATGGAATAGGAAAGGGCTAGGACTGCGAAGGAAGCGACCGTGGCCTTAATTAAGGTACAGCTCCCCCAGCGTTTGCCTGGTATGAAAATGGGAAACCACGGAAAGCCATCTTCAGGGTTGCCGACAGTGGGGTTCGAACCCACCATCTCCCGAATGCAAGCTCATAGCAAGGCGATCCTAACCGCACGACCAACTTGCATGGTAAATTCATTAATAGGATCAGAGTGGGGGAGAGGGAGAAAATACGTATTTACAAATGTACTGCTAGATTTTCATCTAGTTGCCACAAGTCACAAGATACTAAAATCAATCAACACTGACAATCTGTTGTGAAAGCGTTTGCATTTATATTTCACAAGACATGTTAAATTATTTTCCGCACTTATCTCTTCACATAAATGTGATGATGGATAACGGCATGATGATGATGCTCTCCATAATCAGCATTAGATCTTCGTCTTAAATGCACTATGTTGCGATAACTTGGGTCACGGATTGTTTCATAGATATTTGGGGATTACATTATTATTATGATGATTATTATTATTATTATTATTATTATTATTATTATTATTATTATTATTATTATTATTATTATTATTATTATTATTATTATTATTATTATTATTGCTGTTTGTTTAACGTCGCACTAACACATCGAAGGTTTTCGGCGACGGAAGGGTGGGAGATTGGGAAGGTAGCGACCGTGGCCTTCATTAAGATACAGCCCCAGCATTTGCCTAGTGTGAAAATGGGAAACCACGGAAAACCATCTTCAGGGCTGCCGACAGTGGGGTTCGAATCCACTATCTCCCGAATGCAAGCTCACAGCTGGGCGACCCTAACCGCACGGCCACTTGCTCCATGGATTACATTTTAGGCCTTCCTCTAAACTACCTTATTACGCAGCGTGAATAAAATGATGTATAGCCTAGACTGTAGTGCCTTATTCCCCGAATTTACAAACCGATTTTCATTAAATTCTGTTCAGCCATTTTCTCACGATGCATGTACATATATACATACATACTGCTTTGCAGTCCCATGATGCACATAGTACCTACAAAACATGGTGGGACCGAACGGCTGTGGTAAATTTCTCCTCCATTTCTTAACTAACTACGCGACACGTGCGCAGGAAACTGTGTTTCGAAGACTGCGCGTGGTAGGCGGAAGTAGGTGCAGAACCGGCCTGCTCTGCTCTGTCCTGTCCTGTCTGTCAACTTGCGATGGTGCAATGATTTGTGTGGATTACAAAAATCTGCTCTGCGCTACGCTGCTTTAGCTGCTTCGCCTGCGTCTCAGTGTGCGCCCGGCCTAAGTGCCGGATCATCGTGGAAGTATTTCTGCCGACGTATTTTACTTCTTTTGAACAAACAACACAGCGGGCTGTGTTATGTGACATCCCTTCAAAATAACCGATATCCACGACTTACGTTGCGTTTCGGACATAGGCTTCAAGTTGTCACGTACAACTGGACACAATTACACATTGCACCGCCATATACCGAATTACCTAATTATGACGCGAATACTATATAACATTGTAAGGAATTATTTCTTTTGTCACCAAAATATCGGTAAACACAGGCAGTGGTCATATGATATTGAATGTGGGGTCTGATAACGATGTACACCTACCTGTCGAAAGAATTGGAGCATGCTCAAGCATTTTAGATTACACTCGTGCGTAATGGTGGTTGCATATGCAGCAAGGCGCATCTTGCCTCGTCTCGAGTTCGAATATGCACACCTCTAGTATCCAGGCACCGGGCGAGTTGGCCGTGCGCGTGGAGGCGTGCGGCTGTGAGCTTGCACCCGGGAGATAGTAGGTTCGAATCCCACTATCGGCAGCCCTGAAAATGGTTTTCCGTGTTTTCCCATTTTCACACCAGGCAAATGGTGGGGCTGTACCTTAATTAAGGCCACGGCCGCTTCCTTCCAACTCCTAGGCCTTTCCTATCCCATCGTCGCCATAAGACCTATCTGTGTCGGTGCGTTTGTCCCGCTCACTTCGCCCCACGACTTCTCCTCACTATTTGCGCCGCTCACTTCGCTCCACGACTTCTCCTCACTATTCCATATCCTAGCACTCCACATTACTCCGCACACCTTTCCCAGATTTTAAACATCTTATATTTTATAGCACCATTGTAATCACATCTGTAAACTTAAATTCATTTAAACCCCACTCCTAGCGCACATCCCCTACAATTCCTATCTACATAACCGAGATAACTCGTAATCACTCCTCCCTAAATTCTGCACATCGTTCTTTCCATCTCCTTCATCCAACACTCCTCAGAGTTCCCATCAAATCTCTGGCCTGCGAGACAGCGTTACTGTCTAGGGGCCCGCCCCGCTCTTTGAGCGGGGAATGAAACACATTCTAAAAAAAAAAAAAAAATGATCACGCACACGCGAAAAACTCTCAACACCTCGCTGTACGTGGACGTATCTTCGTAGCAGCACTTCCAGTGTCTTTTGATCGGCCGGGTGGCTTCTTCGCATCTCTAATAACAGCTCCCGCCGACCTGAATCAGCATAACGGCCGACTCCTAGTTGGATGTCAGCCTCCCTATTACGCTCAATGACGACCACCACCACTACCACCACAACGACTTCCGCCCTCACCTCTTCCTCCCACCCTATGACGACTATTACGTCTTCCCATCCTACACCACTTACGTCATCATCTTTCTCCGTGCCACAAACTTTTCCTCAGATCAGTGTACCACCTCCTCGCTTTCTGCGCCGCCGTTCACCACCTGTCTCTTCGTCTGCACAGACACCATCTACGACACCGTCAACTCCAGCAGCATCAGCATTGGCCGCCCGTCAACCAACATCACCGCCATCAACATCAGATACCAACACAGTGTTCAGTTGCGTCGTTCGCGGCATCGACCCACTCATCTCCGTAACAGAAGTCCAACGCCAGCTACGCCTTCACGCCATACCAGTCCGGAGGGCGTTTCGGATCTTCAACTCCACGGGCCCAACATACTTAGTGCGCCTGCAGCTACCCACTGCAACAGCCGTCCACCATCTCATCGCCACCGGTGCCCCCATCTACGGTCGTCTCCATAACGTCGAACCCTCTCGTTCCCCTCCACAATCTAGACATCCCCTCACCACACCACATCGCCGCACCCGGCCTGATCATCCTCCTTTTCAACACCCCACAACGTCCGTCCACCATCTCCGCCATTTAATATCTCCTTCCCACCGCCGCCAACACTCGAACATCTCCGACAACTCACAACTATACTGTATCATATCGCCTCCCCACTTTACCACGTCACCCTTCCCCGCAGCTTCCCTTTAAGCACTCCCGTATAAACGTCCATTTCTTCCCGTTTCCATAACCAAGAGACCCCATCTTCTCTTCGCAATAAATATTCACATCTCTTTACCCATCCTCTTCATTCAGCCACATCGCACTGCTCTCTTTACATCTCCCGGCCCGAGCGAGAGCGTTACTCTCTAGGGGGCCAACCCCGCCCTTCGGGGGGGGGGGATGAAAAAAATGATCAGGAATGTTCTTGAATATTTTCAAAAGGAAGCAGAAAATAATGGCCCTTTAGTGAGTGTGTATAAAGTGCAGCAGAGAGTGTCGGAAGCTTGTCAAGTTAGTACGCGAACCGTTCAGCGTATAGTAAAGGAAGGTAAAGACAGTACCCAGTCATCTGGTTTCATCTCATTTCAATCACCGCGCAAACGAATCAAAAGGAACCGTATAACAAAGGCAATCGACAGATTCCATAAACATGTAATTAGAAGAACTCTCCTCAGTTATTAGGTAAAGGGTGAATACCCGACACTGAACAAATTACGTGGTGATTTAGAAAGAGATATACAATTTAAATGGGGAGTTACTTCACTGTGGAGGATACTAAAGTCTATGGGGTTCAAGTATAAAAAAACAACGACGGGAGAAGATTTTTAATGGAGAGAGCTGATATAGTAACAGCCAGAGTAACGTTTTTGAGAAAAATGCATCTCCTGAGGAATAAGGACCCATCGCCCCATATATTTTATTTAGATGGGACTTACATTCATCAGAATTACGCTCCAACGAAAATCTGGCAAGATAAAGAGGGTACAGGAGGTTTAAAAGTTCCTGTGGGGAAAGGTGGACGAATTATTGTTTGTCACGTTGGTTCCAGTCAGACTGGTTTTCTACAGGAATGTAAATTGGTTTTCAGGCCAAAGGTGAAATCGACCAGTGATGACTACCACACTGATATGAACGCTGTGGTTTTTAAAGAGTGATTTTTGAAGTTTTTAGACGCTCTTGACGAAAGGAACATCAAAGACGCAGTGATTGTAATGGACATTGCCAGCTACCATTCAGTACAGCTACAACGAACACACGAAAAGCTGATATTATATCGTGGTTATCTGCTAGGAATATTCCTCATGACAGCAATCACACCAGACTCGAACTGTTGTCTCTTGTGGAACAATTCAAGCCAAAGGCAAAAATGTACGAAATTGATACACTTGCTGACAGAAAGGGTCATACCCTATCACTGTCAATATAACCCCATAGAGCGGGTTTGGGGAAACGTAAAAACTGCAGTAGGGAAAAGGAACACAACGTTCAAACTAACTGACGTCCAATATTTAATGAAAGAGGAGCTGGATAAAGTAACCGAACAGGAGTGGAAGGCTTGTGTGTCACATGCTGAAAAAATTCAAGAGGACGATTACAAAAGGGACGTGGTATTGGACACAGTCATGGACGATATCATCATAAATCTGCGAGACGATAGCCACAGTGAGGAGTCGAGTGACGAGGATATTTCCGGTGACAGCTCTAGTGACGATGGCGAGTGTCGGAGTGCTGTAACACGGATCCTTCAGCTGGAATAAGGTAAGATGAAGTAAGAAAATGTGTTGTGTAACTCTGTACTTTTGAACGAATTGTGTTTCGGTATGTTGTCAATGCACTTGCTGTATGCGTTATTAATTAACTCGTATCATACTACTCGAAGATATAAGAAAATAATAGAAATAAATAAATAAATAATCCATTATATTACACCCGTAACACGGTTCTAAGTCCCCGATGTGTGTGGAGTTATGTTACCCGACGAGCACGTTTCTCCTGCAAGCATGTCAGCTGAGAGCAGCGGGGAAGTGTGACGTCACAAACTGGGGAACTTGGTCAAGACTATATTACGTCAGCCGATGGAATGCTCGATTCCTTTCTATCATTAGTTTATTCTGAGTGAATTAAGATATGAAGAAATGAACTACATCACCGAGTAGCCTAATTTTTTATAATTATGACTCCCAAGTTTCAAAGAGATCTGTTGAAAATTACGGATGATAATAGCAGTTACAATTTTTTGGGGATACCGAATAAGAAGGCTGGCATTTCGCTTGTCAAGGTATTTCATCGACATCGCTGTTATTGGGCATCTCCAATCTACGCAAATCCTTCAATTTTTGCTCGGCCGGGTGGCTCTTCATCTTTAATCGCAGCTCGCGCCGATCCCAAAAAAAGCAAATAGGCTGACTCCGCACTGGCAGTTGGCCTCCCCATCTACGATCTTTTCCTTCCTCCCACAATGATCACCACCACTACCACCCTCACTACAACCTCTAGTCGCATCCATTTTTCTGCTCCTCTCACCACGACTACGTGTTCTCATCCGACTCCTAACATGTCCTCCCTTTTACTTCTGTCTCCGGACCGTCCCCCTCATCTGCAACGTCAGCCACTTCAAGACGCACCAGCCACACCACCAGCTCAGATCGCCGACGCACGACTATCATCGCCACCAGCACCACCTCAGTCTTCTCCAGAAATGTATAGCTGCGTCATCCGAGGTGTCGACCCTTCCATCTCTGTTTCCACCATACTGCGAGAACTCCATGCTGCACGCATTCCGGCACACACAGCTTTTCGAATCAGGAATCCCACTGGCCCTACATTCTTGGCCCGGCTACAACTACTTACGGAAGCAGACGTCCGCCATCTTCTTCTCAACGGAGTCTACATCTTCAGCCATCGCCATAAAGTTGAACCTTCCCGCTTCCCTCCTCGAACATCTCCTACACCCACACGACGTCGCACCCGGCCAGCCCCTTCTCCACAATATGGATATTCTGTTCGCCCACCTCCTCTCTCCATTTGCTCCTTCTTCCCACTGCAATTGCAAGCTGTCCTCAGACTTTTCACCACTTCGCTAAACCAGATCGCCGCAACACTCCTCTCCAATCAACTACACCCAGGCACTCTTGTATAACCCCACTCCTTTTCTACGCATCCTGACTCACAACTCCCCTATTCCTCACATCGTCGCCCCATTACCCATCTTACTCGTCTATCACACCGACATTCTCTTCACTTCTCCCGGCCCGAGAGATCGCGACACGATCTAGGGGGCCCGCCCCGCCTTCGGACGGGAAATGAAATCCTCAAGCAAGCAAGCTTGACAAGCCAGTTCACTTTGTACCACAGCCGAGATCGGACGGCCGGCTGTTGGGTATTCCGCTGTCGTAATGTAAGTCATCAGTTCAACCCTCTGCGAAGTTTAAGTCCGCGTACTACGACGCATTAGAAGACTTAGAGTATTTTCAGTGTCGTGCGTGTGGCGATAGAAACTGCGCCTGAGTTGAAATGTGAACAGTTGAGGATTTTTGCCATTTACGAGAACAGTGTGATTGAAATTTACATTTCTCACTAATACGATATTACGCTAATATAATTTGATGCTCGTATTTGAACGGTAGTAATTAAGTTTACAGAGTTATTTAACATTGAATACTGAAAGTGTTGAAACGTGATCGTTAGTGAAACGTCAAAACTGTCCATTATTGTATATTTAATCTTGGTAAATGATAAACTGTGCTAGTAGTGAAACATAATCCAATATTTTCAGACTGTTCAGGTTATTGAATTTACGGTAATGAAGCATCACTGTGCATAATTATTCTACCAAAGGTGTTAGAACATTTTCTCAAACTGTACGTCTATGTTACGAACGACTGATACAATTAATCGTATTATAATCATTATAAAATATCAAAGCCATTTTGACAGTGCTGATATAATTATTTTATTATTATTATTGATATATACAGTCGTATCAGCACACACGTTTTTAAACCATAACCGGTTTTCGGGCACTAAGGTCCATCATCAGTGTTAATATTTAAATTTAATTTCACATAAGTGTGTCGTCAAAATGAGTTAAAAATGAGTTTAAATTTGTAGCCCTGTTGACATCAACTGTAAAATGAGAAAAAAAAAACCAAGTGTTAAAATTATGAAATCAATACATGTAAACTTACAATGTTGTTGTAAAAATTATGGACATACCATGTTAAGGCTGGTTTTCCTTCGTGCTCAGGCTGTTGGTCGAGTACTAACGAGCGTTCAGCTTTAACTACGGAACCGCACTGCAAGCACATGATGTTACGTCACCTCAAGGTTACGTAGTGAGCACCTGATGTTTACGTCAACTCAAGATTGTAAACAAGATGTTGCTTGCGGCTGTTTCATTTAAAATTTTATCTGGTTCCCTAGTCTGCGCTAAAAATATCTCAATGTTTTCACGTGTATTTAATTCAAATCCATAATTACCTTTAAAAATTAGCTTCATGTCCTTTTCGATCCCTAAAAAGCTATGGTTATTGTTATAAATGTGTTCCGCAAAAGCTGAATACTTGTTGTACTTTATTGCCTTAAAATGTTCTTGATATCTTTGATTTAAGGTTCGCCCGGTTCTACCTATATAAAACTTTTTACAGTCGTTACAAGTGAGCCTGTATACTCCCGAATTAGTATATATATCTTTTTTATTGACACTGTGTGCATTATATATATGTTCTGATATTTTATTTCTGGTTCGGAAAGCTGTTTTTAGTTGAAATTTCTTAAATATATTCGCGATTTTAAAAACTTGGCTTCCAAAATATGTAAATGTCACAAATTTATTATGTTCATGGATTTTCTTTCTTTTCTCATGGTTTTTCTTTTTTTCTCCATTTTCTTTCTTACGTATAATATTGTCTATCATTTCTGGGTTGTAGCCATTTGCTTTAGCAATTTGTTTTATTATTCTAATTTCTTTCAGTTTGTTTTCATTACTCAAGGGAAGTTTTAGTAATCTACTAATGTAGCTGTTGTAAGCTGATTGTTTGTGGGTTCCTGGGTGGTTGGAATCTTTATTGATGGTAGTGATGGCCTGTGTGGGTTTCCTAAAAATATCGAAATCTATCCTATTGTTGGTTTTTGTTAATGTGAGGTCCAAGAAATTTTTCTTGGACCTCACATTAACAAAAACCAACAATAGGATAGATTTCGATATTTTTAGGAAACCCACACAGGCCATCACTACCATCAATAAAGATTCCAACCACCCAGGAACCCACAAACAATCAGCTTACAACAGCTACATTAGTAGATTACTAAAACTTCCCTTGAGTAATGAAAACAAACTGAAAGAAATTAGAATAATAAAACAAATTGCTAAAGCAAATGGCTACAACCCAGAAATGATAGACAATATTATACGTAAGAAAGAAAATGGAGAAAAAAAGAAAAACCATGAGAAAAGAAAGAAAATCCATGAACATAATAAATTTGTGACATTTACATATTTTGGAAGCCAAGTTTTTAAAATCGCGAATATATTTAAGAAATTTCAACTAAAAACAGCTTTCCGAACCAGAAATAAAATATCAGAACATATATATAATGCACACAGTGTCAATAAAAAAGATATATATACTAATTCGGGAGTATACAGGCTCACTTGTAACGACTGTAAAAAGTTTTATATAGGTAGAACCGGGCGAACCTTAAATCAAAGATATCAAGAACATTTTAAGGCAATAAAGTACAACAAGTATTCAGCTTTTGCGGAACACATTTATAACAATAACCATAGCTTTTTAGGGATCGAAAAGGACATGAAGCTAATTTTTAAAGGTAATTATGGATTTGAATTAAATACACGTGAAAACATTGAGATATTTTTAGCGCAGACTAGGGAACCAGATAAAATTTTAAATGAAACAGCCGCAAGCAACATCTTGTTTACAATCTTGAGTTGACGTAAACATCAGGTGCCCACTACGTAACCTTGAGGTGACGTAACATCATGTGCTTGCAGTGCGGTTCCGTAGTTAAAGCTGAACGCTCGTTAGTACTCGACCAACAGCCTGAGCACGAAGGAAAACCAGCCTTAACATGGTATGTCCATAATTTTTACAACAACATTGTAAGTTTACATGTATTGATTTCATAATTTTAACACTTGGTTTCTTTTTTTCTCATTTTACAGTTGATGTCAACAGGGCTACAAATTTAAACTCATTTTTAACTCATTTTGACGACACACTTATGTGAAATTAAATTTAAATATTAACACTGATGATGGACCTTAGTGTCCGAAAACCGGTTATGGTTTAAAAACGTGTGTGCTGATACGACTGTATATATCAATAATAATAATAAAACAATTAATCGTATTTAACAGTGTCGTCGAACTTAGATTTTATTTTACAAGTGGCCAGATTATTAAGTGAGCATAAACTCGGTACTGTATTTAAACGATCTGATGCATTTAACATTCCTTAATTATCCCGATAAGACTTGTGTCGAACCCAGGACGGTTCCAGGAAGGAGTGTGTTTTCTTTTGCCATTTTCAATAGTGAACGGGACTAAATTCATGGAACTTGTTCTTTTTCCTTTGATGCTGTGTGAAGTGTTAAAACGGGATACCTTGTTTACTACGTCGTTATTCGGACAATGTTCTCAAACTTAATTTTAATATGGTGACATTTATTTTACGTGATTGATACATCACAGGTTTAATTTTCAGTTCAATATAATCCATCAGTAATGACTGTGTTCTTCTAATTAATTAGTGAAATCCCACTGTGAAAACAATTGATTGCCGCTTGTGACTCGTTAAAGGTCGCTACTAACAATAATATCACTTGCGCAGATCAATTACTTTGAATCCATTTCGTACCCAAGTGCATCGTTACAACCAAGACCACGAGTGCTCCTAGATCATCCAGACCTCCTAGATATTCTAGACCTTCTAGATATTCGAGACCGGCACGGAAGATGGTGGCACCATGAGCAAACATTGCGATCCCGCAATGTACCAGGACCAGTTCAATCCCAGGAGAAGTACTCATTGTAACTGATGTGCTGAGGTGATGTTAAAATCTGACTTTATTATTTATGAATAAACTTTTAAAAAAATTAGCATTCCATTATACTTATTTTACTTCCCTCTCCTCTGTAACAAGTCAGATAAAGATCGGACACCCCTGTGTCGAGTCTCGTGTTCAGCTAGCCATCAAAATAAAGTTTTACGGTTACGATATAAAATACGAGTTTTATCTGTACATTACTCAGAATTTAAAAAGGATGGTATTTCTGTATCGGTCATGTCCATAGTAGCAGGGAAATGCACTTTTCATTTTCCGTAATGTCTGTCTGTCTGTCTGTCTGTCTGTCTGTCTGTAAATGCATCGCGCGAGAAAACGGCTGAAGAGAACTTAATGAAAATCGGTATGTAAAGTCGGGAAATAAATCGCTACAATCTAGGCCATAAATAATCTTATTCACGCTGAGAGAAATGATAATTTAGGGTAAGACCTAAAAATAATTCTCAAATATTTATGTTATTAGTGATCCTATCTTAATGAAAATCGGTATGTAAAGTCGGGAAATAAGTCGCTACAATCTGGGTCATAAATAATCTTATTCACGCTGAGAGAAATGGTAGTTGAAGGGAAGGACTAAAATTTAGTTCTCAAATATTTATGTATCGTATCGATAAATACTACATAACTAAAGTTATAAAGTATTAAATTTTCGACCATTTATGTCTTATACGTTGTTACCGTACCGGCCATGATCACAGAGATATTCATGAATTAGGATTTTTTTTTGCTAAGTCCATATCAACGCCAAGTCACGAGGAAATGGGTAGACATAATTTAATGAAAATCATTATGTAAAGTCGGGGAATAAGGAACTACAGTCTACGCTGTAAATAATTTCGTAAGACGCCCTAATATCACAGAGTCGAAAGAAAACTAAATGTGAAGGCCTACAATATAGAAAGCTCATAACATTGAACAACAATAACATTACATTGATCATTGTTTGTTGTGATGTGCTTTGTGCCTTCTGTTGCCAGTCATGTCCGATAGATGGGATTACTGCGTATACCGGGTATTCTTTTTAAATTTGCTTTACGTCGCACCGACACAGATGGGTATTATGGCAACGATGGGATAGGAAAGGGCTAGGAGTGGAAAGGAAGCGGCTCTTATTAATTAAGGTACAGCCCCAGCGTTTGCCTGGTATAAGAATGGGAGACCACGAAAAACCGTCTTCAAGGCTGTCGACAGTGGTTTTCGAACCCACTATCTCCCGAATTCAAACTCACAGTTGCGCACCCCTAACTGCACGGCCAACTCGCCCGGTCGTACCGAGCATAACAGCCTGGTTGAATATTGGCGGGAAGTAGCTGGGGAGTTAGATAACTTTCTTCTTAAGCACGCCATTCCTCTGGCTCATAAATTTTCTGATACAACTGGTACGTAACGCACTGGTTCATCATAGCATTCGAGCTATTCAATCCCTACCCTGAGGCACTGACTGGAATGAGCAGTGTAAATATTTAACGGAACGATGGCAGAAGAGTGTTCACGGGTGTCTGCGGCGTGGTCATTGCAGCATTGGAACTTTGGACTGTTAGATTGGCTTCGTAGTACTGTTCGTTAAAAGTGAGAAAATGTGCGGTTTTTCATTTGAGCGAGTATTTTATAATATTGCTTTTAAACCCTCATCACAATTGTAGATGTTTGGAGGCTGATAATCGCTTACGATATCCGGTAGAACCTCTCCTTTCCAGTGTTGCACCGCGACGTCGTCAACAGCTTTTGAGTCACCGCAAATTGTTCTCCCTGTGATTCCATGACGATCTTTAAATCCTTGCAACCATCTTGATGAAGCCTTGAAATCAGCAGTGATACTCATCTTTTTAGCTAAATCTATCGCCTTTGCCTTCATCATGTCGCCACTAATTGGTAGAGCTGCAGCCCACTTTTGCTGGAACCATGTGAAAAGTGCTTTCTCCAAATCTACGTACCTTCCTTCTTGCTGACGGCTGCGCTTTGCTGATTTTGAACCCAGTTTTAAGAACTCACCCAATATAGCGTTTCTTTTACTGATGTCTGTACACACCGTTGTATAAGCAATCCCTAAGTCTGAAGCAATTTCACTTTTTATCTTGTGCGGATTAGCGTACACTTCTCGTATAAATTTTACTTTTTCATCTAGGGTATAACTTTTCTGTTCTCCATGGCTAATGAAAAGCAACTGAATGACAAAACTACTGTTCAACAGTAAACACCACATACCGGTACCGTGGACATTTTACTTCTCTGTTGTTCCCACGAAAGAAATTCTCATATTCAAACAAATTTACTGTTTTTTCTTTTGTTTCCGCACCGAAACCGCCCACTTTGCTTGTAATGTAACTTAATCTTTCGCGGCATTGTGAATGTCAAAAACGACGGAGGTAGAGGAGGAGCGAGATAGAGAGCGAAGGGGATTCAATCGGTTGGTCTTTCTTAAGCCGCCAATAAGAAAGTGTCGATCATGTCACTTGGCGAAACTCTTAGTGTTCTGTTTCAGTACCGAAACCAGACCGCTCTACTTCCGCCTACGCCGACAAAGTGGTAACTTAGTAAATATAGTTTCTTTTAAAAAAGCACGTGCTCATTACAATTACGCAAAACTCAGTTATATTTCACTGACAGCGAATTACGTATAAACGGATTACGTATAAATAAGGTTTAATTACACGCCTTTAAATTACATTTTGCCGTGACCTAAAGGAAATTACGTACAAGTACGAATTACGCAGAATAGAGTTACGTATAAAGCAGGTTCAACTGTATATGTCAGTTTCCTGACGCGGGGTCGTGGATGAATAAACATGACACAGTAGTATAATTGGACAGTTCGGCGGCCTCCGCCTCCGCACGGGGGGCCCCTCCTCCCGGGAGCCTTCCCAGGGGCCTGCTCCTCCTCCCGCGGGAAATTTGAATTGGTAAACAAGGCCACGTGCTTTTTGACAGCTATCATCGACAACAACGCATCACTAACATCAGTACTGCCATCTTGACGGGCCTAAACTTTAGTGGTACCAACTTAACCTAACTAGCGCGAGAATTTAATCGGTAAACAAATCCACGTGCTTCTTGACAGACAACAACGTATCGCAAACCTCAGTGCTGCCATCTTGACGGGCTTAAGTCTTAGTGCTGCCAACTTAACCTTACTAGCGCGAGATTTGAATCGGTAAACAAAGCCACGTGCAGCTGTCATCCGCCATCTTTAATCAAGAGAGCACCGTGCTGCCCTCTTGCAAGTAATTTCGTCAGCTGTCATCCGCCATCTTTAATCTACAGAGCACCGTGCCGCTCTCTTTATGGCTATTACCTTAAGCACGTAGTAGCGGGCAATTTGAAAAGTTCCGTCAGCTGTCATCAACCATTTTAAATCAAGAGAGCACAGTACTGCACTCTTCAGCTACTTACCTTTGAAATTTGGTGGCGGTAAATTCCACGTGCTCTTGTTTGGAAACAAACCCACGTGCTTTTTTGTCATCCACCATCTTTAATCAAGAGAGCACCGTGCTGCACTCTACAGCTACTTACCTTTGAAATGTGGTGGCGGCAAATTTCACGTGCTCTTGTTTGGAAACAAACCGACATGCTTTTTTGACAGCTGTCATCCGCCATCTTTAATCAACAGAGCACCGTGCTACTATCATGCGAGCAATTTCGTCACCTGTCATCCGCCATCTTTAAACTACAGAACACCGTGCTGCCCTCATGCGGGAAATTTCTTCAGCTGTCACCCGCCATCTTTAATCTGCAGAGCACCGTGCTGCTATCATGCGGGCAATTTCGTCAGCTGTTATCCGCCATCTTTAAATTACAGAACACCGTGCTGCCTTCATGCAGACAATTTTTACGTCACAGCTGACATCCGCCATCTTTAATCAACAGAGCGCCGTGCTGCTATCATGCGGATAATTTCGTTAGCTGTCATCCGCCATCTTTAATCGACAGAGCACCGTACCGCACTCTTTGTGGTGGCGGCAAATTCCACATCCACAATCTTTAATCTACAGAGCACCGTGACGCACTCTTTGTGGTGGCGGACAATTCGACAAGCTGCCATCTTTAATCAAGAGAGCATCGTGCAGCCATCTTTATTCTTTGACATGTGGTGCTACGTAATGTGCTTAGCAGCCATCTTTAATCAAGAGAGCACCGTGCTGCGCTCTTTATCGCAGTAGCGGACAATATAAAAAACATATCAAGGAATACCTTTGTTCTAAGAGAAAAAAATAATACTTCAGTTCTGGATAGCTTGCGTAAGATAGCGATTCTTATAACCTCCTTTTCCCTGCTCTGTCAAGGCATGGCTTTATCGAACATACAACGCGATCTTATGCATAAGACAGCACACATATCGCGTACCTGCAGTGATGCATGTTTAGACTTGAACACATACTGCTGTTAGAAAACCTATAGTTCGATGTTGTTGAACACTGCATTGCATGACTAGAATCAAACACTGCTTAGAAAGAAAAAAATCTCTTCTCAGCATACTTACTAAGCTGCTCTTCTTCCTCTGTCAAGGCACATCTGTATCGAACATGCATTTCAAAAGCAAGAGTGTACAAGTTTAGCCTTGAACACATACTACCATTCAAAAACATATATACATACTAGAGTTCGATGTTGTTGAACACTGCCTTGCAAGACTAGAATCAGACGCTGTTCAGAAAAAGTAAAATTCTCTTCTCAACATACTTACTAAGCTAGACGATAACATACTTACGAATCTGCTCAACACCTTTTTTCTTGAAATACTTACTCTTCTTCCTTGAGTGACATAGTATTGAACAAAACTCTATCTTGCAAATAAGGAGCGGGAGGAAGGTACCGGTAATACCTAATCGAAAATAAAAGAATATGCCAATTCTACATTATTTATTTACATCTTGTATGTACAAGTTTTATCTCGAATCATTTTACCGTAGTGATGTTTACGTACTTCCCCTATTCTCGACGCAATTCTTGTATGTACAAGTTTAAACTTGAATCATTTGCTGTACTTCGCTCTCAGCGTATCTCTTACTATCTTTATACAATATGTACAGTGAATTGTGATGTAAGACAACTTAACGTATATATTACAAAGTACACACCTCTAGCATAATGTTCACACACACACACACCTGCCTTATGTAAAGTAGTACCTATCAATACTACTATGCCCCCAGGCTAGAGTGTTGGTAGAATTTGGAATGACAAACCGTTTGCAATCATCATTATTAAGGGCTACCTTACTAATTAAATGAGTGTACAACTGGTGCTTCTTGCTTCTAATGACAAACATTTGCTTATGTAAAATAGGTAGATTACTTTTAATACAATTGTTATAGTTTTCAAAACTTAGCTGATTCTGAACTACATTCTTTTTAATCCCCTTCAATCTCTTTATTTGTAGTTCATTTAAGAGTTTTATGCAATATGACTTGGATTTAGTACCTACAAATGAATCGATAATATTTCCAGCACATTCATCTTTTATTTTACCTAGAGCCTTTTTGTTCACTAGCGGTAGATGATATTGATTATTTGCAGGATAGTTACTTGTATCAAACCTACCCAAGTCTGGCTTTATATCATTGTAATAGTCATCAGTTTTGATTTGATAAATAAACGAATCGGTATCTGTGTAGAGAAAGTGCGCATTATGAGCGTACTTCTTCATCATATAATCGTAATGGAATTCATACATGAGTGTTTTAGCCAATTCAAGTACTGCAAAGCCGACGTAGGTAGGTTTGTCATACTTAACATTAACACGATTCATCTGTACAATAACTAAATTCTCGTGTATGATGGTACAGCTGTGGAAATTTGGTTTACTTATTGAATAGTTAGCACCATACCTTTTCTTAATATTTTCCCAGTTTGTAATCAATTTTACATCAACGCGTTTGTCAACATTTTCCATAGTCTTACCAAACACACTGTTATTCATGAGCTTGTAGAAATCTTTCTCAAACTCGTTAAGTGCATTTTTCCTTAAATTATTATTGAGGTCGATATACGGCTTTAGCCATGGTGACTGATTAAATTCTAGTACGCGATGAATTTTGGATAACTTCAAACCATGCTGCAAACACTGTTTTAAATTTCGGTAATGAATGATATACTTAGATTTATCACACAAATTAGCAATTAGTTTTTTTGTCATTGGTGTGATGTACAGGGACTTCATATTTTCAGGGCAGAACGGTAAGTCATTATGAGAAGTGTGTAACTCTTTAGGATACTGTAAGTCAACTTCGAGGAAATAGCCTTTATTAGCTTCATCGTCTAGGGCGTGCAGCTGTAAATCATCAATTTCGCACTGCGTTAGCCAGCGGAAACCACTCACCGGTAGATGCTGACTCATAGCCCACCCATACTGATTGTTAGCATCGAGATACACAATACACTGAGATTCCTGACTAGAATCGAAACTCGGCATGTACTTATTACTTGCCTTAGAATACCGCCCGCTACACTGACTTAGACCGCCTCGAATAGACGATTTTATAAAGTGCACCATATCAATATCGGTTAGCAGTTCCAAATTCACCTGCGTGTATTTTAACATGGCATCCCAACTTAACCCAGGTGCTGTAAAATACTGACATGGATCAAGGCTGTAGGTTTTCTTGCAAACAAAGCGAAAATTTTCGAAAACATCAGCTAACAAAAGTACATCCGTCTTTAAATATAAGTCGGAGTATTCACCTAGCATTTGAATGTGGAACTGCTCCCAGATATGTTGCGCATGTAAATAGTCATCATCACTAATATCCGCTGAATTTAGCGAGCTGTAAAATGATTGTTTTGATGGTAAAGCACGTTCTTCGAGGCGTTCTAAGCAGTCAAGATATTCATAACAAAAAACACCCTTCGGCCGAAGTAAATTAAACTGCGCTTCTTCGGGAAAAACGCGTCGAATTTCTGTAAATTGTCCTGACTGCAAATTACTTGAAAGTTTATCGAGGCTGCTCGCCATAAAGCGAAACGAGTCAAGAAATCTCAATTTTATAGTGTGCTCCTCATCTACTTTTACAGACTTTGTAAATGCAATGTACCGCTCTTTGTTCTGAGGGATTATATCTACTTTTTCATCTGAAGCTCCAAATTGTGAAATGATGAAATGTGAGTCGTTACCAGATAAGTTATGAAAAACTACAGGGATAAATTTTGGAACTCTATACTTAACATTACAGCTATTATGAGCGGGACATCTATACAAGCCAGTTAAATGATCATGATCGAAAACTTTAGGTCAATTTCGGAAAATTCCCCATCACAAATATTACATTTTGTAGCACGTTCATGTTCATGTAACTGAATTTCGGTGAGCGGTTTCATAGGAGCATTACTATTTAGAATACTACCAAGACGTACTGCATCATTTTCAAGTCTTTCTAAAAATACTTTAGCAGCATCAGGTCCTCGATACAGCTCTAACTTGTTAAGCGTACTACCATAACTGCACTTGATGTAATATGCGAAGCATGTGCTGCATGGCTTGAGGATGGCTTCAAAGTCTGCGTAAATCACGAAAGGTACCCACATCTGCTTGTTATAATTTGTAAATTTTAAAACATTATTGCCTGTAGTAGGTATCTCTGTACCTACATGATTGCAGTCATTCTTGGAATGAGTAGGTATCTCTGTACCTACATGATTGCAGTCATTCTTGGAATGGTTCGTTAACTGATCTTCAGTTCTAAAATACTGCAAGCATCCATCACATAGCCACTTTTTACCATCATGTTTTGACAACTGACTACCAACAAGTCTACTCAAATTTTTAATCCAACAAAAGTGGCTATTCTCACTGTTTTCATTATAGAGTAAGTTAACAGGAGTACTCTTCTTATGATATGTATAATACAGAGGACCTACTACTGACTTTTTATCTACACCATACACATTAATGCTAATATTATTTAGTTCTTCAAAGCGCTTAACGTCCTTTAACTGCATAGGAAATTCTATACTATCTAAATTTGCGTTGCGTTGAATAGTGTGGATACGATGATGTTCTTTTAGTTACGTCTGATTTCGCAGGATTTAAAGCCGACATCACAGCCTATGCAAAACACGCCTCGTCATCGTTTTGGATGTTTACAAATGCTTCTTTTCGCTGAATCCGTGTCGGCAGCTCGATGTATGAAGATCCTCGCATGGGATTGTACTTATTGATGTTAACTTCTAGGTACAAAATTTCAACTAAAGCCCACCCTGATTCCTTTTCCTGAAATTCCTCGCTCTTAGTTGAAATAATGTTCGAGACATCCCTAAGTACATCACTAAAATTAGTCGACTCACTTACTACAAAATTCTTCGTATTAAATGATTTAATGTCAGTTATTTCGGATTCATCTGTGTTCTTAATATACAACGCAAAAAGTTCGAAATTCACTTTAAATAAATTATGATTAGACAAAGTTTTGTCAAGAAGCTGTTGTACATCCGGTTGAACACAATTTAAAAAGTTTTCAGTACTTTGAAACTTCTGACTAGCACGAATTCTGCAACTAGAAATCCTACTTTTAAATGCAGTATTAATTTCATCGATGTTTGTATTACTACCACTTCTACAGGCATTATTTTTATGCGCAATACTCCATAAGTGTCCCTGAAAATGTGAAGATGGTACATCAGTGTTACAGTGCTCGCAGTGAATAGTTTGAAGTTCTTGATTTTTCCTTGGTTTTTAACTACTACTTTCTACAGCTACATCCGTCTTTACACGCTTTTTTCCTACTACCTGAGGGTTATAGTTGTAAGTAGATACCTGATGTACCTCTACTAAGTGAGCCTGATATTGCTCTGCATTAGCGAAATACACCCCACAAACTTCACATAAAGCAGATGTTATGCTAGGGTGTTTTGATTTTAAATGTCGTTTAAGGGTATCTCGCCTTGTAAACGTAACGTTGTACTGCCCGCAGTGTAACGTATCGAATACCTGCTGATGATTCGATTTTATATAACGCGCCAGGTTATCACGTCTTCCGAATGTTACGTGACACTGCGAGCAGGGGAACATCTGAAAAGAGAACAACCAATAGAGATTAGACGAGAGTTGCGATGTTCGGAAGAAACCAAGTTTTAACCTATAGAGGTCAGACATTGTCGTAAATTTAAAAAGCAGACAGAGAAAGATGAATGTTCTATACCTAACAAAGTAGAAGCACTCTTGTTGTTAAAACTATAGTAACTCAATGTCCTCCCCTCGAGTCGCAAAGAAAAAACGAAAATTCAATTAATAACGGTCAACCAGCATGAGGATTGAAGAGAAAAACTATTTATCAATAGAGATTAGACTAAAGTTGCAATGTTCGGAAGAAACCAAGTTTCAACCTATAGAGGTCAGACATTGTCGTAAATTTAAAAAGCAGACAGTGAGAGATGAATGTTATATACCTAACAAAGTAGAAGCACTCTTGTTGTTAAAAATACAGTAACTCAATATCCTTCCCTCGAGTCGCAAAGAAAAAACGAAAATTCAATTAATAACCGTCAACCAGCATGAGGATTGAAGAGAACAACTATTTATCAACAGAGATTAGCCTAAAGTTGCAATGTTCGGAAGAAACCATTTTTCAACCTTGCGCCGTCCCTGCGTCCAGGAGAGGACACACAAGATCCAGGCTAGCTTAACTCGTGATCATAAAGATTGCTATAGATATATATATTGGCTATGAGTTCCGAATGAAAAGAAAGAAATGTCAAATTATGTTTAGGGAGTCTCTAATCTACGTCGAAGGACGTCTCCTACACGCTACTGACTAGAATTCCCTATGGTTTACCAAGTTGTTATGAAACAAGTACTTAAGACTAAGTCGCTATTCTAAAAAAAAATATTAAAAGAAGGATTGATGCTTTAGCGTACAACATTTTATTATGTATTCAACTTATTTCATAAAATAGATATCATAGCTTTCTCTTTTTGAATGATAATAGAAAACTTGTAGGCTCTGCCTAAGTACAAGGTTCATTCTTGACGGAATTCGGCTTAAATTCTCAAAATACCACATGTCCTGTCAGAATACCTGATGAATTACCTATTTGCCATCTTAAAAACTCTCTATCACAAGTAACCGGTCTATAATGTCTTTTCTTCTCGTAGGGAAGACATTTAATAATGTCGGTATCGGGCAAAAATGTTAGGTAATGATCATCACAAGTGCTTAAATGATTAGTATGTCCGACATTGGAAATGTCCAACGATAAAATTGTTGCTCAAATTAAAATACTAGTTAATGAGAATATTGAACAGGTAGGGCATTAAATAATCAAACATTCAATGATTGAAAACTTGACTGGGTAAAAATTAAATTGAGTAAAGGATTCTTAGAGTAATTAAAAAAAATAAAATTGGTAAATGGAGATTATTAAATTAGGATCATTAAATTAGAATTATTAGATGCATCTAACGAAGAAAGACATTTACAGTATATTACAATATATACAAAGTTGTATTTGAGGGTAGTTTTGAAAATATGCAGGACGTATTTCTGGTATCGGGAATTAAATCTTGTGAACTGGAATCAAAGTTTTCCTATATGACATTGCAAAACCTTTGAATCGACTGTTCTGTTTCTCTGCTCATACTTATGTTGACCTGCAGAAATGAGATAATTCTCTTTCCTTCTAGTTCACTGTGTTAAAAATACACAATTAAATTAACTTGGAAAAATGTCTTCGTGGTGTTATAACTGGTGATAGACATTACATGGCATGTAATATTTATGCTTCTTGACATTCCCCTGCATGAATATCGATAAGTCCCCTTTAAATTAACGCATGCTTTCAAACAAATGGTTCAACATTGTATTCATAATATTAAGTATATTACTCTTAACTTGAGCTTATTCATGACTCTAAGTGCGTACTCGTGTGATTATATTATATTACCCAGTGGATACTATCATAATTTCATCAAAAATATACTTGGCTTGCGTGTCTACCTTATATGAAGATTCTACCGCAAAATCTTAACTCACATGCCTGCAGTCAGCCATCAGTGATATTAGATATCGCCTAAGAAGTAACCCTAAGGTCCATTTCACATGAGAATAATCTTATAATTGGAAAATATCTATGAAGTTATGAGCACATTCCAACTTATCCTCCTAGTTAGGAATCCATTGGTGATTTCAGGCATAATTGTCAACAAACGGGTGTCATTTTGATCATATTCCAACCTAATCTGTGCCTACTCGTAGGGGAATAATTAAAGGAAACACAAGAAATTCACTAAACACTCCGTAAAGCTCAACTTGAAAAATTACGTCCACAACAACATGATCATACTCACAAAGAACAACAACTACTACCATCGTTAATTACCAATCTCATATCATCATTTTCTTTAAGTAACTATCATTTCACACTTTGAATGAATATCACATTTCAATTACCTTATAAATCTTATCCTATTCTCACTCGACGTATCTCTCACCTTTATCATGGCTTGTGGACTTATTCATTGCATTACAGCTTTGATTCTGTCATAACTCCAAATTAACATGATCACATGTATTTATCTGGCAAGCACTTCCTACGGATGGTCTCTATCTTACCATTCTTTGATAATAACCATCACACACATACCTAAGTTCAATTCTGACGTTGTGTACAATTCACCAACACCTTAAAGAAACCAACCTTTTCTCACACTATATTGACAGTATTTCGAATGTAGGCTTTCTATCACTGGCTGACTTCCTACATATGGATCTGACGTTTAGGATGTGAAGATTACCTGACCACCTTTAACCTAACTCGTAATCCATCTTTTCATTACTTTCATACATAATAACTCCGTACTTTAATAACAAAAAAAAATTACTTATTTAAACATTAATTTAAAAACGGACTTATCTCATTCGGCAGCTCCTGTAGTTGGCTTATGTCCGGGTGATTGGACATGCAGACACGCCTCCTCTCATTTCCCTATGTATTTGGGAAGGCTCGGGTACGTCTCATCTGGGCTTTAGTCATCTTATGGCTGGCGACGTCATCCTACGGCGCTCATCTGGGTAGTTTCGCCTCCCATCTTCTTAGAACATCTTGATCATAGCTTTAGTAGTTGGAACAAAATAATATGCGGTTTTAATTAGCATCGTCATCTTAGGATTATGTTTTGTTATTGTGCTTATGTAGAAAAGTCGTCCTTGGAAGAGTTGATGTTATAGACAACTGGCAATCTGGGATAAACAAAATTGATTGTAATGCTCGAAGTGAACAAATTGTGTTTATATATCCCTTCTAAATATTATGGTCGAAGTTCTACACCTTCGGTTATTTAAGACTGTCAGTATCGGGTAATACGTCGGCAGAGGACTGTTGTGACGTATCCCTGTTTCAATTTCTATATTTGGGTTTTGGTGTATTTAAATTTCGCGGAGCGAAATAATATCTCTTGCCAATAATCTAAAATGTAGCCGTCACAATGTCTTCTTCTTGTTTGCAGTAGAGAAGTCTAATACTCTGATATCTTCTTTTATGCGGTTGACTATGTTGCTTCTCGTATGCGATTGAAAAATGTAGTTCTCTTCCAATTTGTTTTTTTAATAATTGCTCGTAACAATCTTCTCACTTCGTTCCTTTTCACTGTCTTCTACTCCTCGGTCCTTTCACAAGCGCCTGATGAAGATATTGCCATCTTAGTTCATGGTATTGTCTGACGTTTAAATATTCGTTGTTCTCGGAGGTTCAGACTCCATTTTTGTTCCGTCCGTAACTTTATGTAACAGTGAAATGGCACAACCTATAGAGGTCAGACATTGTCGTGAGTTTTGAAAAGCAGACAGAGAGAGATGAATGTTCTATACCTAACAAAGTAGAAGCATTCTTGTTGTTAAAACTATAGTAACTCAATATCCTTCATTCGAGTTGCAATGAAAAAACGAAAATTCAATTAATAACGTTCAACCAGCATGAAGGATTGAAGAGAACAACTATTTATCAATAGAGATTAGCTTAAAGTTGCAATGTTCGGAAGAAACCAAGTTTCAACCTATAGAGGTCAGACATTGTTGTGAGTTTTAAAATTATAAGATTAACCTCTTCTATAGCATGAGGATTGAACAGAGCAACTATTTATCAATAGAGATTAGTCTAAAGTTGTAATGTTCGGGAGAAACCAAGTTTTAACCTATAGAGGTCAGACATTATCGTCAGTTTTGAAAAGAAGACAAAGGGAGATGAATGTTCTATACCTAACAAAGTAGAAGCACTCTTGTTGTTAAAAATGTTCGGAAGAAACCAAGTTTTAACCTATAGAGGTCAGACATTATCGTGAGTTTTGGAAAGCAGACAGAGAGAGATGAATGTTATATACCTAACAAAGTAGAAGCACTCTTGCTGTTAAAAATGTTCGGAAGAAACCAAGTTTCAACCTATTGAGGTCAGACATTGTCGTGAGTTTTAAAAAGCAGACAGAGAGAGATGAACGTTCTATACCTAACAATGTAGGAGCACTCTTGTTGTTAAAAATGTTCGGAAGAAACCAAGTTTCAACCTATTGAGGTCAGACATTGTCGTGAGTTTTGAAAAGCAGACAGAGAGAGATGAATGTTCTATACCTGACAAAGTAGAAGCACTCTTGTTAAAAATGTTCGGAAGAAACCGAGTTTCAACCTATTGAGGTCAGACATTGTCGTGAGTTTTGAAAAGCAGACAGAGAGAGGTGAATGTTCTACACCTAACAAAGTAGAAGCACTCTTGTTAAAAATGTTCGGAAGAAACCAAGTTTTAACCTATAGAGGTCAGACATTGTTGTGAGTTTGAAATTATAAGATTAACCTCTTCTATGTCTATGCCTTCTAATTCTCGTATCTTATAATGCTAAAAACAATGTAAACATATAAGATCTATAAAAAAGTTCGAAACATACCTTAAAATGTACGCGCTGCAAACAGCAAACTGTTACTCGGATGAATAAAATGTGCACGTTCAGGCATGTAACTCGAACGATAATATTCTAGTTGTACCTAAAAAAGAACAAAAATATATGAATGTAGTGTAGAAGCACTTGTGATGATAGGATATGAAAGGGCAAGTCAGCTAGCCTAGAGTTGTGATGTTCGGAAGAAACCAAGTTTTAACCTAGAGAGGTCAGATATTGTTGTAAGTTTGAAATTACAAGATTAACCTCTTCTATGTCTATGCCTTCTAATTCTCCTATCCTAGAATGCTAAAAACAATGTAAACATACAAGATCGATAAAAAAGTTCGAAATATACCTTAAAATGTACGCGCTGCAAACTGCAAACTGTTACTCGGATGGATAAAATGTGTACGTTCAAGCCTGTAACTCGAACGATAATATTCTAGTTGTACCTAAAAAAGAACAAAAATAAGATCTATAACATGAATGTTGTGTAGGGTAAGTCAGTTAGCCTAGCTATCTTTAACTCAAAGATGTTTATTACCTAGCGTAGAAGTTGCTTTGCAAACACTAACTAACAGTTTAGGCTTACCTTAAGTTGAAGGCAGTAAACTGAAGAATAATATTCACAGCAGACAGTAATTAGACGGTTAATAAGAACGTAGAGAATGTGCACACAATAAACGCACACAGAAAACTGCGAGGAGCGCTTGACACAGGCTGCACCGAGTAAATATGCAGCTTGTTACTAAGCGGATATCGGGAATTGCAGACATCAGCAGTACAGTTAGAACGAAATGTTTATGCAACAAGAGTTCTGCAGGCTGACGTATTTAAGCACTAAGCCGGGATCGAACCTGCTGTTGATGCCGAGGTGTCAGAATTTAAGAGTTCTGCAGCGGATCGAACCTAGGAAAGTTAGCGCGCGATCCTTGACCTCTGAACTTAAACGGGAGGGTACTAAGCTAAGCAAAAAGCCGACATCCGCGGTATTCCTTGCCTGTAGGTACTTAAAGGTATTGAGCTAAGACCGCATCCAGCTAGATCATGTAATTACACGTTGTGACGATCGCGCAGGTCCCCGCCTAGGATTTGCTATTTTACGGCTTCCGACAGTAGGGGTTCGAACCCGCTATCTCCCGAAGTAGCGAGAATGATTGCGGGTACAAGGGTGTTGAGGGTGATTCATCTGTCTGATGGAGGCGATCCTACTGTTGCATATTACATTCTTAGGCCGTTTCGAATAACCAGAGGGTGTGCAAAAATCCAGCATTAAGTACGGGCATATAACGCTGTTGATGGGGACGTTAAACCTTATGCAGGCTCCTTCGAAAATGATTGTGAGTACAAGATGTTGATGGTGATTCATCTGTCGGATGGAGGTGATAAGCTATGTGCAGGCTTCTTCAGTAGGAGTAGGCTATGTGCCGGCACCGGGTTTTACCCTCTCCCTACTATTGTATATTACATTCTTAGGCAGTTTCGAATAACCAGAGGGTGTCTAAGAAGCCTGCATTAAGTAAGAGCATATAACGCTGTTGATGGGGACGTTAAACCTTGTGCAGGCTCCTTCGAAAATGATTGTGAGTAAAAGATGTTGATGGTAATTCATCTGTCGGATGGAGGTGATAAGCTATATGCAGGCTTCCTCGGTAGGAGTAGGCTATGTGCCGGCACCGGGTTTTACCCTCTCCCTACTGTGGTATATTGCATTCTTAGGCAGTTTCGAATAACCAGAGGGTATGCAAAAAGCCAGCATTAAGTAAGGGCATATAACGCTGTTGATGGGGACGTTAAACCTTGTGCAGGCTCCTTCGAAAATGATTGTGAGTACAAGATGTTGATGGTGATTCATCTGTCGGATGGAGGCGATAAGCTATGTGCAGGCTTCATCGGTAGGAGTAGGCTATGTACCGGCACCGGGTTTTACCCTCTCCCTACTGTTGTATATTACATTCTTACACAGTTTCGAATAACCAGAGGGTGTGCAAAAAGCCAGCATTAAGTAAGGGTATATAACGCTGTTGATGGGGACATTAAACCTTGTACAGGCTCCTTCAACAGGAGTAGCCTGTGTGCCAGCACCGTGCAGCCTCTTTCCATAGGAGTAGGCTATGTGCTGGCACTAGGTTATACCCTCTCTGTACAATCATAATATTTTATCTTAGGAACTTACACCAGAAGGAATTACTAACACGACTAAGAAAATGCTCTTTGAGTTACAAGTAGCTTATCATGCACGCAGTGTTCTCGCTGAAGGATACTACAGCCGGAAGACTAGCGTACAATTTCAGTCAACGCATGCATTCCTCACCTCACTCTGACTGTCTGCACTGATATAACTTCAAAGACAGTGTTCTAAGCAGCGGAACAAAAATCGAACAACAAATGATGTAACCCGGTGTGAGCACATAGCCTGTTCCTAAAGCTTAACACTGTAAAAGTTAGGAGCTCCTGTTTTACAGCTAGATGCGGTTCCTAACGTAACAGGGCCGGGATTAAAAATATGTTTTACAGCCGAGTGCCCCCTCCTGACACAAGGTTTAAATCGCAAGAATCTGTTTTACGGCTAGATGCCCTTCCTGACGCTGAAAGACTAGGATTTAGCCAGTTACCCTTCCTGATGTGATAAGACTAGAATTTACCTTTTTACAAAAGCATGTTAGGTGCATGTTATGCTAAGCAAATAATCAATATCTTATGCAAGCTGTTCAGTACTGTGGTCTTTTTTCTCTTAGAACGAAGGTGCACCCCAAACACATCAGTCAATGTTCTGATCATATGTTGTATCGAGTACAGTGTTCGATTATATTCTTAATCACTTCTTTTGTAATGTAATCTTCAAGTATTCGATAAAGCTATGCCTTGACAGAGCAGGAAAAAAGGTTCTTTTAGAACAAAGGTATTCCTTGACATGTTCTTTTAAATTGTCCGCCACCACAAAGAGTGCGTCACAGTGCTCTGTAGATTAAAGATGGCGGATGCAGAATTTGCCACCACTACATTTCAACTAAAGAGTGCGTCACGGTGCTCTCTCGATTAAAGATGGCGGATGTGGAATTTACCGCCACCACAAAGAGTGCGTCACGGTGCTCTGGAGATTAAAGATGGCGGATGTGGAATTTGCCGCCACCACAAAGAGTGCGACACGGTGCTCTGTCGATTCAAGATGGCGGATGACAGCTAACGAAATTACCCGCATGATAGCAGCACGGTGCTCTCTTGATTAAAGATGGCGGATCTCAGCTGTGACGTAGAAATTGCCTGCATGAGGGCAGCACGGTGTTCTGTAGTTTAAAGATGGCGGATGACAGCTGACGAAATTGCCCGCATGAGGGCAGCACGGTGTTCTGTAGTTTAAAGATGGCGGATGACAGATGACGAAATTGCTCGCATGATAGCAGCACAGTGCTCTGTTGATTAAAGATGGCGGATGACAGCTGTCAAAAAAGCATGTCGGTTTGTTTCCAAACAAGAGCACGTGGAATTTGCCGCCAGCACATTTCAAATGTAAGTAGCTGTAGAGTGCAGCACGGTGCTCTCTTGATTAAAGATGGCGGATGACAGAAAAGCACGTGGGTTTGTTTCCAAACAAGAGCACGTGGAATTTACCGCCACCAAATTTTAAAGGTAAGTAGCTGAAGAGTGCAGCACTGTGTTCTCTTCATTAAAGATGGTTGATGACAGCTGACGGAACTTTTCAAATTGCCAGCTACTACGTCCTTAAGGTATTAGCCATAAAGAGAGCGGCACGGTGCTCTGTAGATTAAAGATGGCGGATGATAGCTGACGAAATTACTTGCAAGAGGGCAGCACGGTGCTCTCTTGATTAAAGATGGCGGATGACAGCTGCACGTGGCATTGTTTACAGATTCAAATCTCGCGCTAGTAAGGTTAAGTTGGCAGCACTAAGACTTAAGCCCGTCAGGATGGCAGCACTGAGGTTTGCGATACGTTGTTGTCTGTCAAAAAGCACGTGGATTTGTTTACCGATTAAAATCTCGCGCTAGTTATGTTAAGTTGGTACCACTAAGGTTTAGGCCTGTTAAGATGGCAGTACTGAGGTTAGCGATGCGTTGTTGTCGATGATAGCTGTCAAAAAGCATGTGGCTTTGTTTACCAATTCAAATTTCCCGCGGGAGGAGGAACAGGCCCCTGGGAAGGCTCCCGGGAGGAGGAGGAGGAGTGGGCCCCTGGGAAGGCCCCTGTGCGGAGGCGGAGAAGGAGGCCCCTGGGAGCCCGGTGGAGGCGGAGGCCGCTGAACTGTCCAATTATACTACTTGACGCCAACCTCAGTTAGAGAGCTAACGGAAATGATTTGATTATATGTGATTGAAACTGGGTAAGGAAATGGAAGGATTCGGTTGTGACCTATGAATAGGAACTGTCCCGCCATTTGCCTGGAAGTGATAAAGGGGAAACCACAGGAAAACATTCTAAGGACCGCCGGTGGTGAGGTCGGACCCACGCTCCTCCCGAATACAGAGCTTGGCTCCACGGCCGTAGAGCGCAAAGACTCGTGACCACTCCTCTCAGTGGATGTTGATAATGGTAAGTAGTCTTATTAAATGGTTATTTATAATATATTTATAACTTTGGTAAGATCCTGTAATTGACTGACACCAGCGTAGCTCTTCTGCTGAAAAAACGAAATTGGGCATCCAACAACTAACACAAAACGGCATAAGTGAAGGAAAACGAACGATAATAAAAACTGATGACGACGGGATGTTCCTTGAAAAAAGACAGCAAACTTACAATTACTAGTCGAAAGTGCCGTTAAGGACGACAGCGATTACCAATTTTTGGTAAGCCTCCTTCCATACCCGAATAATGTTCCTGAAATTCAAACTAGATGTGAGAAGTAAGCTCCAGAACATTGTAAAGAAGATTAATTACTCCAAATTTCTCTGCACATGCCACCTCCGTACAAATACACACGATCCCCATCATCCTGAACCATCAAACCAAATCCAGAAACAAGCCCACCCAACGACACTCTTCAAGTGGAATCCTTCCCTATGGATGTGAGCTTACGACAACTGTTTGGTAACTTGTCAGGTGCGTCGTAAAAATCATAATGTTAAAGTGATATGTATTGTGGAGTTACAAGCAACGTTTCTTGAGGATTATAAAAAAAAAGGAAATTGGTTGAAAACAACATGACCTTTTTCAAATTTTACAATTTGCTTTGCATCGCACCGCACGGATAGGTCTTACGGCGACCATGCGATAGGAAAGGGATAGGAGTGGGAAGGAAGTAGCCGTGGTCTTAAGTACAGCCTGGTGTGAACATGGAAAACCATGAAAAACCATCTTCAGGGCTGCCAAGAGTGGAGTTCGAACAAAACACAAGGAGTAGACTATTGAAATTAGAAGTACAGGTTTTATATTTTGTTTAACTCTTCTTACGTGAATCTTACTGATGGATGTGTGCCTTCCTTATTTCTTATGTTGCACTAATACCTTAAATTGCATAGTTAATTCGAGCTTTGGTTCTTTTAAACATTCAAAGCTTTTAAAAAGGTACCATGCATATCGCTTACTATTGATTCTCAGTTAAACGTTTCAAAGGCGTTATTGTCTCCCTGAAATGTGGCATTTTACCTATTCTTGGTATATTGCATTCATAATGTAGTTTCTGGATTTTTTTGGACGCATCCGATAAATATCAAACAACTTCTAGTGGTCTTTGTTGAAATCATCGAACGTATGTTCGGTTCCATGGCTAAATGGTTAGCGTGCTGGCCTTTGGTCGCAGGGGTCCCGGGAATTTTAACCGTCATTGGTTAATTTCGCTGGCACGGGGGTTGGGTGTATGTGTCGTCTTCATCATCATTTCATCCTCATAACGACGCGCAGGTCGCCTACGGGAGTCAAATCAAAAGACCTGCACCTGGAGAGCCGAACTTGTCCTCGGACACTCCCGGCACTAAAAGCCATACGCCATTTCATTTATCGAACATATAATGAAATCTCCGGTTGGCTTATTTTAGCAAATGTCAGGGAAGTAGTCAACGGGAGGTTACTGGAGGTTAGACAGCCCTTCCGCCCACCGATGTTTAAAGGAAAATAAACAGAAACTGGCAATAAACAAGTAAAAGTCGACTCAATGTGTTGGCTCTTTTGAACATTCACAGAGTCATAAATGTAAAACTAACAGATCTCTTGAATCTATTTTCTAAGAAGTCTCGAAAGTTGTATTTTAGATTTTAATCTGAATATACCGTACCATTCGCTGCGAACTGTTGACCTTGATCTTATTGTTCTTACTCTGTATTTTATTGTAAAATCTGAATATCAACATTATTCACTTGTACCAGTGTCCTTGTCAAGACAATCATGCATGTGCACAGCACAAACACACACACACACACACACACCTTCATTATGTTATAACATCATTTTGTGACTATAAACACCCCCCCCACTCAGTCGATCTTGGCTACGCTACTGGCTAGTGTTAACAGCGATGTTTTCTTTTGCGATTTTCTTCAGACGCCTTATCAGGTAGTAAATCTCAAAAAAGGAAACTAAAACCTTATCATTCATCCGAGAGAATCTTTGTTATCTTTTTATCTTTGCCGCCATCTTGTACAATCGCCCATGGCCGCCATCTTTCTCCATAAGAACCCGTGTACAGCCGCCATCTTGTGCAATCGCCCATGGCGACATCTTTCTCTATAAGGGTCTATGTATAGCCACCATCTTGTACAATCGCCCATACCCGGCATCCTTCTCCATAAGAGCTCGTGTGTAGCCGCCATCTTGTGCAATCGTCCACAGCCGTCATCTTTCTCTATAAGAGTCTATGTATAGCCGCCATCTTGTACAATCGCCCTGGCCGGCATCTTTCTCCATAAGAGTCAATGTATATCCGCCACCTCACGTAAGCGCCCCTAGGCCGCCTCATAAGAGCAGGTGCTATCTTTTGCAAGCGCCCTTAGGCCGTCTCATAGCCGCAATATTACGCAAGCGCCCCTGGGCCGTCTCATAAGAGCGTATGTATAGCCACCATCTTGCGCAAGTGCCCCTAAGCTGTCTTTGTATAGCCGCCATCTTGCGCAAGCGTCCCTCGGCCCGTCTCATAAGAGCAACGGCCATCTTGCGTAAGCGCCCGTGGGCCGTCTCATAAGAGCAGCCTCCATTTTACGCAAACGCTCCTGGGCTGTCTCATAAGAGCAGACGCTATCTTGCGAAAGCGCCCTTAGGCCGTCTTTGTATAGTCGCCATCTTGCGCAAGCGCCCCTAGGCCATCTCATAAGAGCCTATGCATAGCCGCCATCTTGCGCAAGCGCCCTTCGGCCGTCTCATAGGGAGCTGTGTATAGCCGTCATCTTGTGCGATTAGCTTCGGGAAAGGCATCTTGCCGCAAAACTAAGGATAGGCCCTTCAAGATGGCGGCTGTAAGGTTAGGCTCGCTCCCTTACGCGTCGGGAAGGGCATCTAGCCGTTAAAGTAAGGTTGGTTCCCTCAAGATGGCGACTGTGAGGTTAGACTTGCTCTCTTATGCAAATCCGCCATGAGAGATATGGAGAGAATTCTTTATATTATGAATTAATGAACCAGCACATATAAATAAAATAGCTTTAAATAATGATGTACATTCTGAAGCTTTGTTTAAATTACCTATGTTAGAATTGAAAAGAAGTAATGATATTACTACCTGTTCTGTATGCATTCAGGGGAAACTAAGTAACAAGGGAGTATCGTCTTGTGAGCGTAAGGGAGAAAAACCACTTGATGGTGTGCACACTGATGTAGTTGGAAAAATTAGTCCACCATCACTTGTGAAATCTCAATATGTTGTAACTATGATTGATGAATACCATTTCTGGATATTAGTACATCGCGATAGTGTTGAACGTGTAAACAGCTAACGATGCTTGAACGTACGCCGTTTGCTTTTTGAACAGATTGTGAATTTTGAGTGTCATAGGCATACATTTTTGGTGCTGTGCCATTTTCACTGTTAGCAGTGAATATTCTGGAGCAAATATTGACGCTATGCCGCGAGAATGTTAAAATAACACGCTAATAAAACCGTAGATGTCAAGAAGATCATACTTCTACCAGGTACAAGCAGAGAAATAAAACATAGAAGGCGGTGAAAAAGAAAGAAAGATGGAATGTTGTTAAAAATGTATTATTGGAAAAGTTTGCATTCGAGACGGAATCTACGTAAGCGCTACGGCAAATCGACAAGAAAATAAGACTATAAGAAGAAAAGAAGGTTCTAATTGAAAAAATAAATACGGATAGTCAGCGGAGAAATCCTGCGAGACGGCTAGAATACCGCATTGCTATAAGTTGATAAATTAAAATAGAACAGCTGGACTGGGTCGTTACGTAGTCACTTACGTCACGAGACACCAAGGGAAGAAGTACCCAGCACCATAGTTCGTTCTCAAGAAAATATTTTATAGATGAATATCAACGATAAGAAACGAGCTATAGGAAATTAAATTTCATTTTAATGGAAGCTTTGATAACTATATTACTAATCTGTGAAGCTTTGACACTATTCAATTATAAGAAGGATTAGTAGCAATACATTCTTAAATCATAGAAGGGTTTGCACTTTAAGATGACGAAACTGACCATCTTAATGTATATTTCTGTTTCAACTGTGCAAGATATGGCCTACGTCATGTGCTAAGAAGACTGAAGCGTAAGCTGCCTGGAGATGGGGACTTGAGCCGACAAACCTATTCCCTGTTGACCATGATGGAGCAGAAAGCCTTCCCAGATGTTTCCAGAGGCTGATACGATGTCGCAATCGCATTGTCAGCATGTCCTAACCGTTTGGACATACACAGAGTCGAGGGAAACAGTTAGAAAAGGTAAGTTCATAACACTATAGATTATGTAAGTAATTTAAATATCATGTTTTTAAGAAGTGCCATTTTCTATTCTTGTAAAGTATATATGTGTGGAGTGTTATGGTGAATTATATTCAAAGAAAGTGATGTTATGCGGTAAGGCAATCGATTTGATTACATAAAGGCGGCCACACACGCTACGTTTTGCTTGACGATTTGCATGCGCAAGCCAAAGTCGCAGAGTAAAACCATGACGAATAGAAGAACCAAGTGTGATGACTCATCGAGTTCAGGCGCGACCCGCCAGGCAGCGCTAGGGTGTGGTAGGTCCACAATACCGATCAGCTGGTCTTAGGAATGGTGACACAGAAAATGTATTATTCCATAACTGATAAGTATATACACTGTCTTTTATAAAAAAAATGAGAGATTACTATTAAAATACCACGGCAGAGAACAATGGAAAAATATCATACACGGAAATAAGAGCTACGACCTTCATCACATGTTGCGAAAAGCACAAGTTACACATAACTCCCAGCATATTAAAATAAACACCAACTCAATTTGTCGATTACTGGACTTTCCAAAGCTTGCGTGAAGATTTGGCGGATGTTCGAGATTGTAAATCTCGCCGGATTTCTTTCATTCTGAAGAAAAATCGGCACTTCAGATAATGACAAACAAGTCTGGGGACTATATCCATAACATTTTGAGGACAACAGCCAGGTCCTGAAGGATCAACTGAAATTTTGTCTATAGAATCGATACAATCAAAAAATATTTCTCCACACATCGATTTTGAGTTCAGTTTTTCACGAATTACTTTATCGGCCTGGAAATGAATGCCACATATACTTTTCGAAGGGCGTGTTAAAAACACCTCATTATTGCTTGAACCGTAGTCTGTTATTTAGGAGAGAACTGAGAATGTACTTTAATTATTGTCACGTAGAGAATGGGCACAGAGCGAACACTTAATGAACTTAGAAGGAAGTAGATGAATATTGTTACTTGGGTAGTAAAATAATAACTAATGATGACAGAAGTAAGGACAAAATAACATGCGGACTAGCACGAGCAAGGAAGAGCTTTCTTACGAAAAGAAATTTACTCACTTCGAATACTGGTATAGGTATTAGAAAGAAGATGATTGTTGTTTAAAGGGGCCTAACACCTAGGTCGTCGATCCCTAATGATACGAGGTGCAAAGAAATGCAAATTAAAGTTAAAACTTCAAAATGTATCGACTAGAATCAAAACGAATGGTGATTAAAAGGTATTTTCGGCATCAGAAAGCACACTAAAATAATAACCCAAGTTTTGATCAACATTAGACTGGCCTTTTAGTTCTCCATTCGCTGATGTACTCCCGTCTTCAATCTTGTTTCTTCTTTTACTAGTGGTGTCTAGATTATTTTTCCTGTTTGGAGTTTCACGGGACTTAATCTCACTTGAAAGGTATTTCGACAAATTAGGGAAAATGTGAGACACTGCTCCTGGACATAATTTCCATCTCACACGAGACATAACCACTTTTTCACCAATCACTATAAAATTATCTGCATTTACTATTAAATCATCAGAGAAATGAACTTGACAAATTCTATTACTACGCGTTAACAAAGTATCCTTTCGTGGAATAGCTCTGGCCCATTTTCAAATTTATTTATTTCCTTCGGTGGTGAAAAGAATCTTAATACCATTAACTACTCTACCATAGCCTGACTTACAGCCAGGCACAAAACAGTACGGCATGTTGAACTATTAATTTAATCAAGCCACATAACATATGTGCTTTAAGTGCACAACACACAATGAACTGAGTTTAGGAACTGAAAGCAAAGAAAATTAAGCTTATTGACTTGAAATATCTCGCACAATAACATCTCCCGCCGGTCTGCTGAAGCACGTGTTGGACACCGTCGTTTGCAGTGCTCCCAGTGGCGGGTCCACAAATCACCACGCTATAACGGTTGAGTCATCACACTTGTTATTCTATTCGTCATGGTAAAACTGAACGTGTGTGTTAGTAAGTCGTGCGATTTAGTAGGCTTGCGCAGTCTTGGGCATGGCATGACAGAAGTCTGGAGCTGCTTGAAATTTTCCCGCGTGTACAAGCAAGACGCCGTGCAAGTTGTAGCGTGTGTGGTGACCGATTGCGTTCAGTTCCAACTTGAGTTAAAACTGCGTACGGAAATGTGTCATTTACGTGTGTTACCGCGTACATTCTTATCTGAGTTCATTGATATCTACAGACAGAATACTTGTCTGTGGAAAATTTAATTGAAGGAATATTCAGATCGGAATAAGAAAAATGTTGCTTACGATTTGTTAATAGAAAAACTGAAAGAGGTTGATCCTGAAGCAAATAAAGATAGAGTTATTAAAAAAATTAACTCGCTTCGAACCTGCTTTCGGAAGGAGCTAAAGAAAGTGAGAGATTCAAAGAAATCAGGAACTGGCACTGATGAAGTTTATCATCCTACGCTGTGGATTTTGATGAACTGTTATTTTTGGCAGATCAAGAAACTCCAAGGTCAAGTGTCTGTACAATGCAGGAATCAATGCAAGAGGATGACATAATAAATCAGGTAAGGTAAAAATATATTTAGAGATATTGTTGTGATATTATTATTATCTAATTAGTTCAAAACATATGGAAGCCTTTCTTTTACATGCAAGTTAAATTATTGTTTCCAGAACGATGACGACAATATTGATGAAGTTGAAATAGAAGAAGTAACATCACCGTCAGCTCCATCTTCTGCGTCCTCTTCTTCCAAGGCGTCCAAAGAAAAGTACAAATCCCGACCCATCTGATGAGGTACTGCAGATTGTTGCAAAAAAACTCAAGTCCCAGGAGGAGGGAAAGTATGTGACATTTGGCAGGCACATTGCAGAAGAATTGGCTGCACTTGATGACAACATGGCAACATTCTGCAAGAAAGTCATCAACGATGCAATTTTTGAGGCTCAGATGGGGACACTTAACCGAACATCAACAGTAGTGACGCGGGAAGTGTCATCCCATCCACAGTCAGTTGTGTACATCCAGACAGAGGACGACATACACTACAGAAACTCACAGACTTACTCAAGCAGTGTCACTGGAGAATACCTGTCAAGTTTTCAAGTAAGTAATAGCATAACGTTATTTAAGCCTACATTGAAAATCACTGTTACACTTAATCGATCATTCGGTCCTGCCTTTCTACCCTGCCTTCATTATTAAAGAATTGCATGAACATATCTCTTACTTCCTTCGCCTCTTGACCATAATTCCTATTGAATCCTCTTTGTAGTGGAATGAACACATTATCGGCTACCTCTGTATCCACCGCGTTGATTTCTTCATGACTGAAAGATTGTGGAGACCAGTACGACATAGATCGACGACTTAAATAGTTATGCAAACAGCAACAAGCCAAAACAATAGTTTCTATACGATCTAATTTTAAATTGATTTCTGTGTGAAAAATTCTAAATTGTGAGGCCATTATTCCGAAAACATTTTCCACTATCCTTCTTGCTCGTGAAAGCCGGTAGTTAAACACTTTTCGTTCTGGAGTGAGATCCTTTTGACCGAAGGGCTTTAAAAAGTCTCTGCGCAAGGCGAATGCTTCATCTCCCACAAATACAAACGGAAGTTCGATTGTGCTATTTTGTGGACGTCTTGGTTTCGGCAACTGGAGATGACCACCCGCTAATTTTTGGTAGAACCTTGTGTTTTCCAATATTCCCCCATCTGAAATTCGTCCATTAGTTCCAATGTCACAGTAAATATATTCATAATTTGCATTCACAATAGCCATTAACACCAAACTGTTTGATCCCTTGTAATTCCAAAATAACGATCCACTTCCACCAGGAGGGATTATTTTTATGTGTTTCCCGTCAACAGCCCCCAAGCAATGCGGGAATTGCCATTTCTCTTTAAATTCTGCTGCAATTTGTAACCACTCTTTCTCGCTTGACGGGAACTGAAAAATAAAAGTAATACAAATATTAGAACTTTCTCTCTTTTTTATTTCAGGTAGCAGAAAATGATCTGTGAAGAGCTGCGCACGTGCACGAGTTCCAAATAACGACGGCATTTATTTCCTACCGATGCTTATATTTTTATAATTATATATTTGTATTATTCATCAATTTAAATAAATAATTAAATAAGTCATACCTTGCAGTATTCTTCCTTTAGTTCCGCATAAACTGCTCTGCATGTTTCTGGAATAATTACTCCAAGGGCCTGACTAGAAATAGCTGCAGAGAACTTCAGATCTTCATAATTCCTTCCAGTGGCCAAGAAACGGAGTGTTACAGTGAGCCTTTCGTGAGGAGTAATTGCTTGTCTCATGACTGTGTCGGATTTTCTAAATTCGAGGAGTTATCTTATTAAGAAGAGTCAAATACGTATCTTCATCCATGCGCAAGTAATTATACCAGTCCCCTGGTTCTAATCTCAATTCACTCAGTAAGTTCGTGTGCGAAAAATCATTTCGTTTCAGTAGCCAGTTCTTCGTCCATCTCTTTCTAGAAAGTGTCTTTCTTCCTTTCTTCTTTTTGCAAATTATGGCAAGAGCTAGGTATATACTATCGTCCGACATGTTTCAACATAAGCTTGCGAACATAACTTCTGAGAAAGACTGAATGGTGTGCGCCAGTCTCTGCGTTCCGTCTTGCTAGCGACTTAGGTTTGCGCATGCAAATCGTCAAGCAAAACGTAGCGTGTGTGGCCGCCTTAAGAGGTTATTAGGTAGTCATATGACCAGAATGACAAGTTCTTTGAGTTAGGATATGTTTAGCCAGTGATAACCAAACCATGCGTTCGTAATGCAATCAATATTCAATGAAGAGTTTAACTTACTTCAGCTGTTGATATGATATGACATTGTGGTTAATGTTAGGATTATATTAGGACATTATACTACGAAATGGAGTAAATGTGATACCATATGCAGGTTATATCGAGACCATAGGAAGACATATGAAGGAAATACGAGGAAGCTGAAGAGAATTGAGAACTAAATGGAATATTTAAATGGATGAATAGTAATTATGTAGTCATATGCGTCAAATTAAAGTGAATTATTGTGATTATTGTAATGAAGAGTGAAATACGAGATGTGAAATATGAAGTAGATAATATATATGTGAAGAATAGTCGAGTATTAAAAAGAGAAATGATGGTGATGATTATTGTTTCGTCGAGATTGTAGAGATGGCTATTTTATTGACGATGTTTAGTTAGTTGACGCACTTTAAGGTTGAGAATAGTTATAGTTATATTAATCCTTCAGTATTCCATATATAACACGAAATACGATCTATATTACGTACATATGTTAGTTAAATACCTGTAGATCATCAAAAACAAATCCGCATAGGAATATGATGCGAACTTAGCTGATATTATGTCCGACTCGTTGGCTGAATGGTCAGCGTACTGACCTTCGGTTCAGAGGGTCCCGGGTTCGATTCCCGGCAGGGTCGGGGATTTTAACCTTCATTGGTTAATTCCAATGGCCCGGGGGCTGGGTATTTGTGCTGTCCCCAACATCCCTGCAACTGACACACCACACATAACACCATCCTCCACCACAACAACACGCAGTTACCTACACATGGCAGATGCCGCCCACACTCATCGGAGGGTCTGCCTTACAAGGGCTGCACTCGGCTAGAAATAGCCATACGAAATTATATACCTGATATTATCCTGAATTTCTAACCACAAATATATCTACTCAAATAAGTGGAGTTAGGAGGCTTGGTTGATTACATTAAATGGTATCGCTGGAAAGGTCATCTGTAATTGAATGTTGTTAACATTGATTAGCGGAGTCTTCATAAATATCTGACTGCTGAATATCCAAAAGAATAACATTAAATAGATGTCAGATGTAACTGATAGTAATTAGCAGTAATGGTAACATTGGTTGTTTTTAGAGCAACATGATGATTTAATGAATTATCTTTTCTTCCTGAAGCGTGATTGGTTTGAACGTGAATTTTGAAATACTCGAACTTTACTCGAGCATTTTACATGAATGAGGAGATTGATTTAGATGCATGAGAAGATCAATGTTTTTCTTTTATGATAGTTAACAAGCATGATGATTGTCTTAATGGCATATACAGATAGGTGCAAGCAAATTTAACTTAAATCCTGTGAATTGATTAAAAAATACAATAATATATACACATTAAGTGGAAAGTCTAAGAAACTAGGTTCGGAAAAGACATAGGCCTAAGCAAGAATGTGAAGCATAATTTTATATTTGGTTATGAATATCGAATAATGTGCATGTGAAACATTTCATATATCCCAAGGAAAACATGTATATAACATGAATATTTTTTTAAATTAAAACAAAAGACCTTTTCAAATGAATTGAAATGAAATGAAATGAAATGTCGTATGGCTTTTAGTGCCATATTAGTAATATTCGGCTCGCCAGGTGCAGGTCTTTCTATTTGACTCCCGTAGGCGACCTGCGAGTCGTGATGAAGATGAAATGATGAAGACAACACATACACCCAGCTCCCGTGCCAATGGAATTAACCAATTAAGGTTAAAATCCCCGACCCAGCCGGGAATCGAACCCGGGACCCTCTGAACTGAAGGCCAGTACGCTGACCGTTCAGCCAACGAGTCGGACAACTTTTCAAATGTTTTAGTGGATAATAAGTGGATTCAGTCAGCTGATGAAGTAATTAGATTTTCTTTTCATGATGTTCATTTTCCTCAAATCATTTTTCAACATCTTTTAATTTAATAAAGTAATGTTAGATAAAATTTATCCATTCATTTTATGACTTCTTAGGTTAAGCATGTAGTTTTAGGTGAACCTAGATTAAGGATTGTAGGAATTCTTAAGAAAATAAACCGAATCATGAGATTGAGACGTCCAACGCGTATAGGTAGGCCTAATATAAATTCAGTCGTTTGTCTCGTTTGGCTACTCTCAATCAGGATTCACGACCCCGATTCGACATTGACTGTAGATTTACGATGATTTCGAGCTAGTCTGGATCTTATTGCGACTCGACCTGGACGTGGGAACGGCGAAGTGCTAAACCAATCAACTCAGTCATGATATTCATGGCACATTCATTTTTCATATGCCCTATGACTTTCTTATTCTGTGGCTGAATGTTAAATAGATTACTAGGTGAAAAGCAAGAAGATTCAAAGTATTGAGAAGGGTTTCGCATCACATCGTAGACGTCTGTCTTCCGAGTATGATAAATAAAACTATCTGTATCCATATGCAAAAGTGTAAGATCAGATAACTCTTGCTTTGCAAATCCATAATGAAAATCATTAATTTTTAATTTTGAAAAACCAAGAATAGCCATTCCCAAATAAATTGGCTTGGCATAGATGATCTCAGTTTTTCATTTCATTTCATTTAAGGCCACAATCAATAACATGATAGGCTTTGAAATTTGGTTTTGATATGTACTTGCGTGCCCCATAGCGGCCATCCCATTGATTAATTAAATGAATATCGCGATGTTTGCGTACATTTTGCATGCTTTTTCCATAGATAGATTTATTCATCATTTTGAAAAACGTACTCTCGAATGTTGTTGTAGCACGTTGACGATGTTAAGTATTCAAATCCATGTACGGTTTAAGCCATGCTTCTTGATTAAACGCAACGATACGATGAATACATTCTAACTGCAAGCCGTATTCGAGACATTGAACAAGACATTGTATGTGGATAACATAGCGCTTTTTCGGAAAAAGATTCGCTAGCAGTTTACTATGCTTTGATGTATGATTAGGTGGAATCATATTTCAACAAAAAAAGGAAGATTGGAATGTGAATCATGCAGATGAGAAGGGTATGCGAAAAAAGCCTCTATCACGTAGCCGCGATTAGGATCTTTAGCAGCTTTAAAAACATCAAAAATGATGAATTTCAGTTTCTGTTAGTCATACAAAATCTTTACATGGTAATGGCTGTGACATGGCCCACCCATACAGATTGACATCGAAATACATGAGATAAGAATCTTCTTTCTCCGAATTATAATTGTCGTGGTATGGATTATTTGCGATCGCATGCCAGTTAACAAGCGAAACTAGTCCACCGCGAATGTCGCGTTCAAGAAAAAAAAAAGCATGTCGACATCTGTAAGAAGATCAAGTTGAACACCGTTACACTTTAGCATGGCATCCCATGAAAGACCGGGTGTTGAGTAGTAATAGCAAGGGTCTAATCCGTAAATAGTTAAACATATTTTACGAAACTTTTCAAACACATCACAGAGTAAAAGTGTATCCACCTTCAAATACAAGTCTGCATATTCACCTAATGTTTGTAGATGAAAAGTTGACCACACCTGGCAGGCATGAAAATATTCTTCATCTGATATCGATACCGTATGCTTATCGCATAACGATGAGCTTAGTGACGGTGTACTTGTTTCTTCTAATGTTTGGAAGCTCTGAATATAGTCATACCTTTCCTTATACAAAGTTTAAATTGTTCAGGATCTGGAAAATACTCTCGAATGAATTTCAAGCCGTCGCTTGAGAGTCCATTTACAAGTGTATCAAGTGAAAAGTTCATAAATTTATAGGAATTTAGAAAGCGAATGCTAATATCGCCTACACGATAACTGAATGAAATAAAGCGTTCATTATTTTGCGCAATCACAGTGAACTTTGTACAATTTAATTGTGCAAACTCACGAACAATAAAGTGGCTGCCATAGCGTGACAAGTTATGGAAAAAGCATGGAATAAATTTAGGAACACGATATAAAAGATTGAACGAATCATGTGCAGGTCCACGATATTTCCCAGTAAGGTGGCAGTGATCTCTAACCTTAATCTCTGGGAAAATAATTGGCTGTTTACAGATGTGACATTCATCAGTTTCATCATGCAAAATCATCTCATCCAATGTCATTTGAATTGGCACTGGTTGCGAAATAAGAGTATGAACGCATTGTGCTAACTCTTGTAACTCTTTTAACAGCCATGCAGTACAGTTTTCTCCTCGATACATATTAAAAAAGGATAGAGATGCATCGTATGAACAAACAACTTTGTAAGCTACTGAAAACGGAGTGTGCTTTTGCACATAATCAGTGCAGGGTTCGCTCAAATCTGGTTGGCAACGATGAAAATGTACTGTAAAATACTCAAAATCTGCATAAACAGTAAAGGGAACAGGTTCCTGACGATAATAATGCTCAAACTTCATTTCCGCATTTTCTCTGTTTGGCAGAACAAGTTTTACTGCTGGGTATGTGGCACAATTATTTACGTGTGTAGCTAACATGCTTTCTGTTGTAAAGTACTGCAAACATCTGTCGCATGTTAACTTCTTTTGTTTGTGCGATGAAAGTTGAGAGTTTAACAAACGTGAAAGATTAGTTATAAGACAGTAGTGGCTTGTGTTTTCATTGCAAACATACAAAAGATGAAGATGGCGTTGTTTCGGAGATGAAGCTGTGTAAAGTGGTCCTACAATACTCTATCCGTCGACACTATACACAGAAAAGGAAAAATTAGGGTTCTTTTTCTCAAACGTAGAAATGTTTGTTAAGTCCATAGAAAAAGTAACACCTTCAAAATTTAATGACTGTTGTAACTGAATAAACATATCTTTATACTGAAAAGTTTTTGAATGATTACGTGCTGCTGGTTTTAACGCCATTGCGATAAACCATAGAAAGCAATAGTCGTCGTTATTCCGAATATTGAAAACTGATTTCTTATTTACAATGTCTTGGGGAAGTTTAATATTTTGCCTACCTGAATTTAAGGGATCGAATTTCCATACATTAATCTGAAGATGCGAAATAATTTCAAGTGCTTTATTGCTCGCACCCCCTTAAAACTTTGGAAATTTAGCGAGCAATTCGTCGACAATATGTTTGTAGAACCATTCTGAAATATTGTCTGAACATAACAGATTTGTCATTTTAGAAGAAATGTAAAATGTTTAATGAATTTCCTGATTATCTTTGAAAAGAATGTACAAACAAGCAAGGCTGGCGTTTAGTTTAAGCGCCGTATGCATAGTCAGCAAAGAAGTGACTTTTCTTTAAAAACGTTATAGCAAGAGAGTAAGAAAGAATTTGGATCTAAAACATTCAATGAATTTCGTATAATACCGCTTAGTATACGCGATGAAACACATGTATGTATAGTTTCCCAATTCGTTGCCATAATTACACATCAACGAAACTAATGATACAAGATTTGTTCTCTATTCCACGGTATATAATACAAATAGATCGTTGATTTAGTTGTTCTAATTATAAATCTGTTAACACACTAAATCTATTGGGTAGAAATACTTGCAAGTCCTCACAGACGTACAAAATTCTTTCACCAAATTTTGTTTTTAGTTTCCGAAGCGAAATTACCTTAAATGGCTCATTTAGTGGAAGATCGCTTAGCCGCCTCGTTGTAGGAGCTGAAATGTGACCTAGCTGGTTAATCCTCTCCATTTTTTCTACAAAAAGCGAAATACTATTTTTAGAATAAAACAATTTATATTTATTTCTTTAATAAAAAGATAGAAACATATCTTTAGAAAAAGATGTGCGCGTTCAATGTAGATATACCTTCCTGTGTGTGCGTAGAGAGCAAACTGCGACTTGGATGAAGTAAACGGCAAATATCTATCACGATGATAATTCTCGTTACAAGCAGTTGTTGCTCTTCTGTTAAGAAAACAAAAATAAAATATTAATGTATGACTGTTTAGTGATCAGCTCGAAGGTTGGTTGAATCCTCAACAGCTCCGCCATCAGTTGTTATAGATGGCGCAGAACTCACTGAAGAGGCGTACTAAGTAAATGAGGAGTAAGGTAGTTTTTGTTGCTTTCTTCACGGAGCTAGAAGTTGTAGTCTGCTAAGCCTACCATAATGCATGCACCAATCAACCCTATAAGCATCAGTTGTACACTATTTACAGCAGGCACTGGCTGCATATTAATGCATGTAGTCAACTCTTGTTCTTTTCAAGCTTACGATTATACGGCTTTGGTAGTTGAGACAGCAGCGCACCGGCCTCTAACCGCTAAATACCGTAGTTCACGCGGCAGCGCGCTGGGCTGTAACCGCTTGTTCAAATCCCGCCTACTTGATGAGCTAGACAAAGAATTTTTAGTGTCCTATTGTAGCAATCTAACACAGCCACCTCTTTAACATAAATTTATTAAGGAAGTGACCGTAGCCTTAAGTTAGGTACTATCCCAGCATTTGCCTGGACGAAAAAACAGGAAAACTTCTTCGAGGATAGCTGAGGTAGGAATTGAACTCACCTCTACTTATTTAACCTTCCGAGCTTGAGTGGACCCCGTTCTACTCCTTTTCATAGTAAATACCGTAGTTGAAATCGCGGTCACTTGATGTGAGATTTGTGCACGAGAAGTAAGAAATTAATTCCAGGATAGCTGAGGTGGGAATCGAACTTAGTTCACCTTCCGAGGCTATAACTTATAAACTTGGGTTAGCGACTACGAGGCTCGTGACCTGAGTCTAGTCCACCTAGGGTTGTCGTATGCATTGACACAGTTTACAAAGGACAGTACAAGGTGCTGACTCTGTGTGTGTGTGTGTGTGTGTGTGTGTGTGTGTGTGTGTGTGTGTGTGTGTGTGTGTGTGTGTGTGTGTGTGTAAATGTGTTGTACAGTTTTACAAGCAATATCCTTGCTGAAGGTGAACGGAAGTGATGACACTATACCTTCCAGCTCTCGTGCTGGATGGAACGTTACATGCAGCTCAGCTCTGAACAAGTACCTCTTACAATACGTCTTGAAGTGGTCCTACAAAAGCGACCTCTGTTTAGCCTGCAAGCAGGTCCAGAATTCTACATCTACCGAAATCCGTTAAAAAGCAAAAATAATTCGGACGAAAGCCCTGTCTAACTGCAAAGATAAGAACTGTGCTGTTCTATCGACAATTACAACCCGCAGCATTTACCTAGTGTTAAACTATAGGATTCGAACACACTATTTTTCTAGAACTCTGACCAGCGCTTAGGTAAAAATCCCTGTTCTTATCGGGAATCGAACGCGGATTTCTGTCTACCGCTGCTTAGCCTAAAGACTTGCTCGAAGCAATTCTTAGGTAAAAATCTCTGTCCTTACCGGGAATCTAACCGAGGGTCTACCAAGCAACCGCAGCAGAAACACCGAGGTGCCGGAATTTAGTCCCGCAAGTGTTCTTTTACATGCTAGTAAGTCTGCTAACACGAGACTGACGTATTTGAGCATCTTGAAATACTACCGGATTCGAACACACTATCTTCTTCTTCTAGAACGCTGACTAACGCTTAGGTAAATATCCCTGTCCTTACTGGGAATCGAACGCGGGTTTCTGTCCGCTGCTTACCCTGAAGGTTTGCACGAAGCAGCTCTAACGTAGAAATCTTTGTCCTTACCGGGAATCTAAGCGACCACTGCAGAGACGACCAAGTGCCGGAATTTAGTCCTGCAAGTGTTCTTTTACATGCTATTAACACGAGGCTGACGTATTTGAGCACCTTGAAATACTGCCGGACTGAGTTAGGATCGAACTTGCCAAGTTGGGTTTAAAGGCCAATACCTCAACCGATTGAGCTACTCAGTCCAGCAAGTAGAGAATAATCTAATCTGTGTCGTAATATGGGTTCGCATTAACAGCAGACTCTTCTATAGCTGAAGCAGAAGCGCGCGGGCCTCTTAACGCTGGTTCAAATCCTAGTTACTTCATGTGCTAGACAAAGCAGAGGCGGGACAGGTTTTTTTTTCTCCGGTACACTTCTAACAAAAGTTTTAAGACAAATTTCTAATTCCTATATGAATGTTCGATTATTTAAGTTGATTTCTTGTCTGTAAAGAGTACGTCTTATAAGAGCTTAGTGCACTGTCGCCTGAGCTAGACAGACTCATTTAATAATAGGCAGCATGAGCTAGTATCAACTTCCGATAATCTGCGAAATCGACCACACAACCTATTCTATTCCAGTAATTTCTATCCTTAACCTCTGCGAATGTATTCTATCCCCCAAACCGGTCAAACAGGCTATGGATTTTTTTTAACGACAAAGAAGAATACTGCGCGCGCGTGTGTGTGTGTGTGTGTGTGTGTGTGTGTGTGTGTGTGTGTGTGTCTTTTGTACAGTTCGACGAGCATGTACTTTGCACCTCGTCTCCAAGGTTCGCGAAAAACGCTGACACTTGGCTTTCCATGTGCGAAGATACGCCGCTGTGCTCTGAACAAAGTAAGAATAGAACGCGACAGCGCACTAAAACCCTAGTCAATAGCAGCTTATTATTATACGTCTGTTCATGCATGCCTAGAAGCTCCGAGATCGATTCGTAACAGCTCGCTTTGTAGAAAAAAATATTCTGTTTATGCCTCCCGTAGTCCACAATCTGTTTATGCCGCCTTCTTTTTTAACACTCCAAGTTCGATTCCCAGCGAAGTTAGGGATTTTTATGTAGTATACTCTTCCGGCCCCCGTAGCGTGCCTGCCTCTTAGCCGGAGTTCGATTCCCGGCCAGGTCATGGATTTTTCTCTCAACCTGAGGCCTGGTTCGAGGTCTACTCAGCTTACGTGATTAGAAATCAAACCCGGGGTCTACCAAGCAACCGCTGCTCAAACAGTATGCCCGATTTACACTGACTGACAGAGCAAATGCAACACCAAGAAGGAGTGGTCAGAACTTTATGCCAATTGCAGGGTAGACTGACGTCACTGAGGTATGTTCATGATGTGAAATGCGCCGCTGTGCTGCGCACGTAGCGAACGATAAATGGGACACGGCGTTGGCGAATGGCCCACTTCGTACCGTGATTTCTCAGCCGACAGTCATTGTAGAATGTGTTGTCGTGTGCCACAGGACACGTGTATAGCTAAGAATGCCAGGCCGCCGTCAACGGAGTCATTTCCAGCAGACAGACGACTTTACGAGAGGTATGGTGATCGGGCTTAGAAGGGCAGGTTGGTCGCTTCGTCAAATCGCAGCCGATACCCATAGGGATGTGTCCACGGTGCAGCGCCTGTGGCGAAAATGGTTGGCGCAGGGACATGTGGGACGTGCGAGGGGTCCAGGCGCAGCCCGAGTGACGTCAGCACGCGAGGATCAGCGCATCCGCCGCCAAGCGGTGGCAGCCCCGCACGCCACGTCAACCGCCATTCTTCAGCATGTGCAAGACACCCTGGCTGTTCCAATATCGACCAGAACAATTTCCCGTCGATTGGTTGAAGGAGGCCTGCACTCCCGGCGTCCGCTCAGAAGACTACCATTGACTCCACAGCATACACGTGCACGCCTGGCATGGTGCCGGGCTAGAGTGACTTGGATGAGGGAATGGCGGAACGTCGTGTTCTCCGATGAGTCACGCTTCTGTTCTGTCAGTGATAGTCACCGCAGACGAGTGTGGCGTCGGCGTGGAGAAAGGTCAAATCCGGCAGTAACTGTGGAGTGCCCTACCGCTAGACAACGCGGCATCATGGTTTGGGGCGCTATTGCGTATGATTCCACGTCACCTCTAGTGCGTATTCAAGGCACGTTAAATGCCCACCGCTACGTGCAGCATGTCCTGCGGCCGGTGGCACTCCCGTACCTTCAGGGGCTGCCCAATGCTCTGTTTCAGCAGGATAATGCCCGCCCACACACTGCTCGCATCTCCCAACAGGCTCTACGAGGTGTACAGATGCTTCCGTGGCCAGCGTACTCTCCGGATCTCTCACCAATCGAACACGTGTGGGATCTCATTGGACGCCGTTTGCAAACTCTGCCCCAGCCTCATACGGACGATCAACTGTGGCAAATGGTTGACAGAGAATGGAGAACCATCCCTCAGGACACCATCCGCACTCTTATTGACTCTGTACCTCGACGTGTTTCTGCGTGCATCGCCGCTCGCGGTGGTCCTACATCCTACTGAGTCGATGCCGTGCGCATTGTGTAACCTGCATATCGGTTTGAAATAAACATCAATTATTCGTCCGTGCCGTCTCTGTTTTTCCCCAACTTTCATCCCTTTCGAACCACCCCTCCTTGGTGTTGCATTTGCTCTGTCAGTCAGTGTACCTCGTACGACCGGCAGGGATACTGTGCCCATAGATAATCAGATAATCCTTTTCTTAGCTAACTTCCAGAGCCCATTCAGGGCGTTAAGTAGCGTCGGGTTTGGTAGTCCACTTTACCTCATAGATTTTTACGTAGACTTTAGAGTTAGTACAAATCTATAATCTATAATCTACACGTTTTTTCAGCAGTCGCCAAGGAGCTGTCGCAGCACCTTGCTATAAGATGGTGGTATGTCGACAAGGGCAGCTTGCTTTATAACTAAGATGGTAGTATGTTGAGAAGGACAGCTTGCTTGTACGCGGTGCAGTTAAGTCCCGTTAAGATCAATTGAAATTCCACGCCATAAGGTAGTTGCAATAAAGTTTACTTCCGTCAAGATAGCAGCACTCAAGTAAGCCATGTTCAAAACAAGTGCACGTAGTTAAAGATGGCGGCTGTTATCTTGACATATGTCAAAAAAGCACGAGGAATTTTAAATTACCCCGCAGCAGCAGTCAAGGTTTAGGTTTGTTAACGTAGCAGCACTGAAGTTAGCCATGTTCAAAGTCCATGCCCGCGTGGTTAAAACACGACAGCTGTCAAAAAAGCACGTGGAAGTTCAAATTGCCCACCACTACATGCATAAGGTAGCAGCTATGAAGTTTTAGCCCTGTCAAGATGCCAGCACGATGCTCTCTTGTTTACAGATGGCAGCTGTCACCTTGACAGCTGTCATAAAAGCACGTGGAATTTCAAATTTCGCGCGCCCATGTGCATAAGGTGGCAGCCATGAAGGTTTAGCCCCGTCAAGATACCAGCACGATGCTCTCTTGTTTAAAGATGGCAGGGTGACAGCTGTCATAAAAGCACGTGGAATTTCAAATTTCGCGCGCCCATGTGCATAAGGTGGCAGCCATGAAGTTTTAGCCTCGTCAGGATGCCAGCACGATGCTGTCTTGTTTAAAGATGGCAGCTGTCACCTTGACAGCTATCAAGAAAGCACGTGGAATTTCAAATTTCGCGCGCCCACGTGCATAAAGTGGCAGCCATGAAGGTTTAGTCCCGTCAAGATACCAGCAGGATGCTTTCTTGTTTAAAGATGGCAGGGTGACAGCTGTCAAAAAAGCACGTGGAATTTCTAACTGCCGGCCACCACGTGCATAAGGTAGCAGCCGTGAGGTTTAGCGCTGTAAAGATAGCAGCACTGAGATTAGCGATGCTCTCTTGTTTAGAGAGCCAAGCACGTGGCTTTGTTTACAAACAAGAGCACATGGCCGTGACGTCACGGTCACGTGGTCATGACGTCACTGGGTCAATGATCTCGGGTGCTGACGCTGCAGAAAAAGTACTGACTCTGCGGATTCAGGAGCCCCACAGCCCTACCACTTCTGTCTGAGGCAATTGACAATCTGGCGTATCCTCATACCCTGTAACTGATTCCCACACATCTTTCAAAAACAGTTCTTATTTCACCTTCAATGCCCACGACAAATAGTTCTCCACTGTAAACTTAGCCACATTCCTATTCAGTGTTTCTTCCCCGGTCCACGAGGTCGCAATTTTTCCCCTTAATAATGTCACAACTCGCTTCGTCTGTTAATTCCCGTTACTCCATTTCATCTTATATTGTCCGGAATGTACTGCGGCGCTCTGGCGCTCTGGGCCCATAACATGTTGATATCTCTTCATTTTTAGCTCATAACACCAGCTCAGGCAAACAAATTTTACGACAAAAACACCAGCTTCATCACACACATCTTTTATTGCGAACTGTTGTCCACTGCTCAACTCACCCAGCTAGCAGTTCAAAGAATAAAAAGCAAGGTAGACAATTCTTCAAGGAATAATACACCTGAGTTACCAACATAATAAGTTCTCCTTAATGTAGATTTTTATGGGAAAATCACAGCATTCCAACAATTACACTAATAAGGCGTGCTGGCCTGAGTGGTTCAGACGATTGTCCTTCTGATTCCAACTTGGCAGGTTCGATCCTGCCTCAGTCCGGTGGTACGGTATTTGAAGGTGCTCAGATACGTAAGCCTTGTGTCGGTAGATTTATTGGCACATAAAAGATCTACTGCAGGACTAAATTCTGGCACCTCATTCATTCATTTCATTCATTAATTTATTTCAATTAATTCCAACGAGCCTGCAGGCCCATACATAGGAATTGTACAGGACATTACATACTGGCGGGCACTTACACATCAAAATATAGTTTGCGTATATAAGATATTAGTAAACGGTTGAACATATAAACACATACAATATATAAAACATGTACATCATCAATATGAGGATTACAGAGAATTATTTCTGACTGTATTTACATTTACATAACATGAAAGTTGCAAAGGTACAAGAATGGATTATGGAGTATTTTCATTTACATAACATAAGAGTTGCTGAAGTACAAGAATAGATTTAAGATTATTTACAATTACATAACATAAAAGTTGCAGACGTATAGGAATTGATTACAGAGTATTTACAGTATATATACATAACACAGAGTTACAGAGGTACAAGAACAGATTACAGAGTATTTACATTTACATAACATAAAAGTTGTAGAGGTAGAAGAATAGTTCCGGACAGTTTGCAAGATTGTTTGGGAGAATGCCTTAAATGACAACTGATATTTTGATTTAAACAGCACTGTACCTTTCCCAAAAATAATGCTTGACTCTTTGTTTGAATTTTGCCAAAGTTGGTGCTGTTTTTATCTCCACAGGGATGTTATTAAATAACTGGATCGCAGAGAACGTCAAGCTGTTTATACCATATTTATAAGAGCCAACATTGTATAAGGCAAAGTCATTTGCATGCCTAGTACTATATGGATGGTTGTCAGAATTCAGAGTATATGTAGTGTTGTGTTGTATAAATTTATGTTTTATTTTATACATGAGTACAGCTGTATTGAATTCTGCACTCATGCTTAGGGGGTCTCCGGAAACGGTAAAAGTAGTTAGTGGGACGTAACGCCAATAACATTATGATTAGTGCCTATTATTATTATTATTATTATTATTATTATTATTATTATTATTATTATTATTATTATTATTATTATTATTGTCCGACTCATTGGCTGAATGGTCAACGTTGAGGCCTTCGGTTCAGAGGGTCCCGGATTCGATTCCCGGCCAGGTCGGGGATTTTAATCATCTCTAATTAATTCTTCTGGCTCGGGGACTGGGTGTTTGTCCCAACACTTTCCTCTTCATATTAACACACTACCAACCACCACAGAAACACGCAATAGGGATTACATCCCTCCATATAGGGTTGGCATCAGGAAGGGCATCCGGCCGTAAAACAGAGCCAAGTACACATTTGCGACACAGTTCGCACCCGCGACCCCACGGATGTGGGAAAAGCTGTGGAAAAAGAAGAATGTTATTATTGTTAGGTACTAATAAAGCGATAAATATACAGTACGTTTCCATTGGGTTTAGATCTAAAGCATGTGAGCTTAGCCTTCAAAACAAATTTGTTTCATACAACTGAGCTGTGACTTCATTCGGTATGTTCCGCTTCAAGACTGAGGTTAAACCATAACATGTATTCGATCTGAAATACATCTCAGGAAGTTTGCACACGTGAACAATATCTTTCGTAGAACATAGGCCTACAGATTACCCCTATTCTTAAAGGAAATGAATGGATAAGAATGTTATTTTTGCACAACTACTTCCTTACAAGTATCACATTGTAGATAATTAAAACAATCTCTATCACAAATTCTGAGATATACGGTTTTCAAATAATATTCTGTTATAATAAACCCAACACCTGTTTCGATTTATGCAAGATTGCTAATCCTTTCACTCTAATTTTAACAGTATTTTTGACATCTTTGCAACATATCTTTAAAGATGTGTGTTAGTGATGTATTTAGTTTCAGTAAGTAGAGGCTATTAGTGCCGTACCGGTGTATTATTTGCTAGTGCTTCATTGAGTTTGGTCAGATTTTACCACATGGGATTGTAAATAAAGGGTAGCCTACAGATCTTTGCACATTATTATGAGGGTATTTAGGGTTTGTAGTAAGTATGCAATGGAGAGGGCATATAACTCTCTGGTAAGACCCTAACTAGAGTATGGTTCCAGTGTATGGGACGCTCGCCAGGATTACTTGATTCAAAAACTGGAAGAAATCCTAAGAAAAGCAGCTCGATTTGTTCTGGGTGATTTTCAACAAAAGAGCAGCGTTACAAAAATTTTGCAAAGTTTGGGCTGGGAAGACCTGTGAAATAGAAGACGAGCTGTTCGACTAAGTGGTATGTTTTGAGCGGTCAGTGGAGAGATGGCGTGGCATGACATTAGTAGACGAATAAGTTTGAGTGGTGTCTTCAAAAGTAGGAAAGATCACAATATGAAGAAAAGCTGGAATTCAAGAGGACAAATTGGGGAAAATATTTGTTTATAAGAAGGGGAGTTAGGGACTGGAATAACTTACAATGGGAGATGTTCAACAAATTTCCAATTTCTTTGTAATCATTTAAGAAAAGGGTAGGGAAAAAACAGATAAGGAATCTGCCACCTGAGTAAGGTAAGGGTGTATTCTGCCCGAAGGCAGGTCCGAACCTCCACAGAGGTGTGCCTGAGCCGGAGTTTACGTACGGTAGGGTGGCCAGTTCCTTTCCGCTTCTCCATTCCCTTACACCCCACCAACAGCGCGTGGCAACCCACCCAAATCTCGACCACACCCAATGTTGCTTAACTTCGGAGATCTCACGGGATCCACTGTTTCAACACGGCTACGGCTGTTGGCTGCCACCTGGGCGACTGCCCTAAATAAAGATCAGTAGTGATTGATTGACTGAGACTACTATTATTTAATTACTAACATAACCAAAACAAAATCTTAACCTATAACCAGTGTTGTACCAACATTTCTATGACTGTTATTATTATTATTATTATTATTATTATTATTATTATTATTATTATTATTATTATTATTATTATTATTATTATTATTATTATTATTATTATTATTATTATTATTATTATTACGCACTCCATCACAAGGGGGCTAACGCCAGCAAATTTACCGGTAGGCTACATCGGAAGGAAGTGATCTCTGTCTCCACATATAGTTGATAGTTGATTTAATTAATAACTAGATAACCAACGAGCTAGAATAACATAGAGGGGCTGAATGCCTGACATCAGCGCTCCCTGCGGAAGCAAGTTGATGACGGGTAGCCATGTTAACGGTTGTCAAAATAAAGCGGGTTGGCGCGAGAACATATTTTGAGGTACAGGGAGATTGTGCATGGCAATTTAATTTCGTACGTTTTCGTAAGTTTTAACAAGTGAAAAGATAGATTCTCGCTTTCAGGAATGCCAGCTCAGTGTACGGTTGCCACCTATTAATCGGAGTAGGCTTATAAAACCAAGGATATATAGTATTTTAAGTAAGCATTACTGAATGATAGCCGAGATCACTTTTGTGTTGTATGTTTGTCATTAAACCCATTTTAATGCTTACACAGAGAAAGTACTCATAACCACGATAATTATTTGTCGGATTATGTTCCAAATTTCCTTCAAAGAACAAGGAATTATTGGAACAATGGGGTGTGAGGACGAAAATAGATAAATGGTATCCCACCCAATACAGTCGCTTATGCTCTGTACATTTCGAAGATAAGTACATGTATGAAACAAATGACCAACGGCGACTACTGTCAAATGCCGTTCCAATTCTATTTAATTTTCCTTCACATTTACAAAAATAAAATAAATAAAAAAATAAAAAATAAATGGAGCGCCTACCGCCAAGGAAATGTACCGTAACCACGAAAAGTCACCTATTTCGGTCAAACGTACACAAAGCATGGTGAATAAACTATTTTACTATTTGTGAAATTTATGCAGCCTTTATTGTAGATGTCAGTTGCGTTGGTATTTAAAAGTAGGTTACACTTCATAATGGACAACTTTCAAGGTTACCACCTTTCAGCTAGTAATCCCAGTATGATATGGTAATGGGAGGGTCCCGGGTTCGATTCCCGGCCGGGTCGGAGATTTTAACCTTAATTGGTTAATTCTAATGGCCCGGGGGCTGGGTGTTTGTGCTGTCCCCAACATCCCTGCAACTCACACACCACACATAACACTATCCTCCACCACAATAACACGCAGTTACCTACAAACGGCAGATGCCGCCCACCCTCATCGGAGGGTCTGCCTTACAAGGGCTGCACTCGGCTAGAAATAGCCACACGAAATTATTATTATTATTATTATGGTAATGGGAAAAAAAATATGTCCCCCTATATTACGTTTATAATAAACAATTACATTAAACAATTATAGTGTACAGTACTCATGGGCCGCCTCTATGGTGTAGTGGTTAGCGTGAATAACTGCCACTCCCGGAGGTCCGGGTTCGATTCCCGGCTCTGCCAAGAAATTTGAAAAGTGGTATGAGGGCTTGGGAAGTCAGTTTAGGAGATATGGGTTCGACTCCCACCTCAGCCATCCTTCAAGTGGTTTTCCGTGGTTTCCCACTTCTTCTCCAGGCAAATGCCAGAATGGTACCTTCCTTACCCCTTCCAATCTTCACCCCCCCCCCCCCCCAAAGGCGCCTGTGCAGCATAGCAGGTGCAGCCGCCTGGGCGAGGTATTTGTCTTCCTCCACAGTTGTCTCCCCCGGCCCAAAGTCTCACGCTCCAGGACATTGCCCTTGGGATCCCTCACTGAGTCAGAGGGAAAAACCAACCATGGAGGGTAAAAAAATTAAGAAAGAAAGAAAGAAAGTCAGTACTCAGGGGATGCAATACTTTTAAAATTATGAACAGAATGAGGTTGTAAACTATTATAGATCCCTATCCCTTTAAGGATTTCTGTCATAAAAATTTATGTTCATTTTATTTTTTAAAATTTTTATTTACGCTTAACCAGAACAGCCAAGCAGGATAACGCTCTTGTTCCGATTTCGAAGTCTATTCATACGTCACTGTGCGACGATTTCGAACTACCCTACAATCAGCTGATCGTGTTGTTGGCCTCGTGCCACAACACGATGAAGTAGTAGTGTTCGCAGTCCATGATTTTTAAAGCTTTAAGCTTTTCGTCATTCAATGATCACTTCCCCTTGCATGTGTGACCACAGGAAGCATGGCGGACGTTCGTTCTATTAGCTTCACTAAGGCAGCGCTTCCGCCTCTGTATGTTATTCCAGCTTCTCGTAGACAACAAGTATACATGAGAACATGTAAGCCACTTTCAGGTGTATTGAAATTCCAATTCCTTCCTTCTTCCTACTTCGTGAATACGAAAAACCACACCAAACACTACCGAATAATTAATGCAAAATATACATAAAAACAGCATAAACCAAAACTGCACATAACGCGGTAACACACATATTTACAGTAGGTGTATAGTGACATAAGATGGCGGCGGCTGCAAGTTTCCGGCTTCACTAACACTAACACCAGTGCTACGAGATGTAGCGCTGCCATTTGCTATATGTCTGTGAAGAGAATAAATCAGAATACAGAAATCATCTTCGACTTTTACATTCACCAATTACATTAACTCTTATTTTCTTCAAACAAAAGTCTCTTCGTTCTTGCTGACACAGTGGTGATAATAAATGCTTGAGAAAATTCTTCGTTTACGCAACAGGAAACGTGCTTCCCGAACTGCGCGTGCAGTATAGGATGTTTCACAAATTTAGACAAGAACGAAAATATTAAAGTTCACAAATGAATTATAATTTTGATACAACACATAAGAGTTTCTAAAACGGATTTTAAAATGATCCAGATAGATCCAAGAGGACGAGATCGAAACAATTCTTCCAAGTCCAAATGTCCCAACAGAACAAAATCTCATACAACAACAAAAATATAAATTTTAAAACAACAAATTAAGTAATTTCAATCCATTCCCACTGCTGTCTGTATACTGCCACACCATTGTTAGTTAACAGCTAAAAACATTGTTATTTAACCCTTCTTTAGTCACGCGAAATTTATTACGTTACTAGTCGCGCACGGAGGTAACCTCCGGGGCTAAAAATGCGGGTTCTTACATTTTCTGATACTGCTGGTACGTAACACACTGGCTCATCATAGTATTCCAGCCATTCGATCCCTACTCTGACGCGCTATTTTGAATGAGCAGTGTGCACATTTAAGGCAAAAGCTTACTTAGTAGTAGTAGTAGTAGTAGTAGTAGTAGTATGACCTGGTCTAGAATTACAATTTAGGCCTATTCCAAATTATAGCACCACAATTCACTAAATAACTTAAAATCCAACCCTGAAAAGACCTGTTTCTTAAGAAAAGCTTCTTCCTCTTCACTTTTATTAAATTCTACATTAATTTTATTCCAAATTAGCAGTGAAGAGGGGGTTTCTCCTCTGACTTGGTGGGAGAATTTGCTTCCAAGTCAGACAGTTCTTTCCGCCATCAGTGTAGTGAATTGAGATTTTCCGATTCATTGGGTACTCTTACGAAACAGATTAGCAAAAGAGCATAGTTTTTTGGCCTGGGACTCTCCGCTATTCGACCCTGCCACAGAAGAAAGATGAAGAGTTTTCATGGATCACAGCTGTCTGCTGCTTGGTCATTCCAGCTCTGGAAATTTGGACTGGTAGATCAGCAGTGTAGTACTTTTCGTTCAAAGGGAGAAAATGTGTGGTTTTTCATTTGATCGAGTATTTCATATGAAAGTATTCCTTTTAATCGTGCCATTCCTACTGACGTCATTGTAATGACGTAATGACCTATGTTCATTTCAGTTGGGAAAACTACTAGGAAAGTCTTTATGAGGATGCAAAAAGGCAGGTGGAGGTTGAATGCCTACAAATTATAATGAAAGCTCCCCAACTTGATTGTGATTGATAGTAGGCAAGCGGGCCTACAGCTGCAATGAAAATTTCCTAACCCAGTCTTCATATGAGAAGAGACGTTTGGTGACTTTCCTGTCGCGTTTCTAGGGTAACGTTAAGAGCTATGCAATTTAATACAATCTTGCTCACAACGTGTACTCTACCTAACCTAGAATTCTGTATACAATGTAGAATTCCGTAGCGAAGCACGGGTACATCGGCTAGTATGCACTAAAATATAAGGTTTTTTGCTTATTTGCACACGGAGGAAACGTCCAGGTGATGTCACTTGTCACAACAATGAACCCACACTCGCTCACAGGATGCACGATCGCGCCAAAATGATGACAGAATGAGTCCAAATGAACAAGGAGAAAGGTAATAGGGGTGGGGAGACCAACAGTTCAACTGAGAAGTTCAGTACCGTGCAAAATGTAATCGGCGCGGAGGAAATCTCCGTGAGCGACTAAAGGAGAGTTAACCTAACAATATAGCCGACCGGGTCCTCTATGTTCAAATTATTGTGTTTTCTGGAAAAACTGTAGAAGTAAGACAGACACTGTGCATTACATATATTGTGTGAATTCTTCTTTTATACTTCGTAATGGCTGATTGCACACGACATACAAGATTCTTGATGAAACAAAAGTGATACTTTCCACTATCCCCTATCTAGAACTTAATAAATTCTTTTCATGAACAAGGGTAAATGGTTTATTATGTTCTTTTTTTTTTCTTATGCAAACTCAGTTGTTTTCATCGTACTGACCTCCATATACATTTACTGAAATGTTGTTTTGATCTTCAAATTTCTTAATAAATTGCATTTCCATCAGGATAGGTACACTATGTATTGTGAATTAAAAATTAAATTATAATGTGAACGAGAAGAAACGAGATAGGCAGCAGCAGAGAGCAAGCAGCGAGGTGAGTGTGAGCTTGGAGCTGCTGCTGTTGGCACTCCTTCATTTGGGCTATTTCTGGCTGATGTTGGAAGTATTGATGGAAATTAGCAGCCCTGATGGTACACCTTGCTACAGGCTGCCTGGGTGGAGGAATGAAGAAGGACATAACATCATTGTCATTTCTGCGCCGGTTACTATAGCCCTTCCAACTGGCGCAACTCATGGATTTATAATCAATTTGCCCTTCTGGTAAAACTGAAGCTTTTGAAACTCAACCAGTGGATGTTCACAAAGAAAAGTTGATTACTACTGTACTTTATGAACATCATGAATCAGAATATTCTGCTCATTGCAATGTTTGAATATTTTTGACCCATTTTTTTCAAGTAGCCCCTAAACCTGGCTTTGAGTTAACATCTTTCTGTTTAATAAATCTCTTAATCCAAGATACTGTACCTCATCAAACAAGTAGTCATTTTTTATTCTACACTCTGATAATCCCACTTTAGTATTAATTATTTCTGCTGTTTTCTCAACACCAGACCGTTAATTTCAATTTGGTTTATCCAGCAGAAAAATTACACTTTGTGAAAATTTCTTTTCCACAATACAGTATACTCAGTGCATCTTGAATGAAATGCAGACATGTTTTCTTAGAAAACATCTTTTATAGTTCCATTTTCTTCCTTCAAGTTCTCTAAAAAGAGCTTTAGCTCTTTCTTGTATGAAATTGTTCTTTCCTGTCTGCTAGGCTTTGCTTCAGGGTTTTGAGTTTACAGGCCACTTCTGTTGCAGTGTTAGTCTTCTCCATTCTGAGAATTGCCTGAATAAATAAATGTAGCTGTCCACAAACAAACTGCAGGCATATTTCTGCATATTTATTCTCAAAGAAATTATTAATTACTGTTGAGCATCGATCTTGTGAGCAGAAGTAGGATTTAAGTCCTTGGAACATATGGATGATCCTTACTAAGGCAGGAAGAAGAGAAAGAAACCTTGTATTTCAATGTTGTAAGAAGAGCTTATTGTATTCTACATCCAAAAAATCATAAAAAGACTTCAACCCTGTGACATACACTATAATCTATATATGTATAAAATAACTTGTCCTGACTGACTGACTGACTCATCATCACAGAGCCAAAACTACTGGACGTAAAGGAATGAAATTTTGGGGATATATTCATATTAAGATGTAGGTGCTCGCTAAGAGAGGATTTTTGGATATTCCTTCGCTAAGGGGGTGAAAAGAGGGGTGAAATTTTAAAATGAGTGTGTCTATATCTCGAAAGTTTAAAAGTTTACAGATGTAAAAATTGGTATTTAGAATCTTCTTTAAAAATAAGGAAACACGTATTTTTTTGTTTTCAGAAAATCCCAATAGGAGGGGTGAAAAGGGGTGAAAATGGGGAAAATGGGTTGAATGCCCTTAATCAGGATACCAGTACTTATATCTCAGAAACTGAAGATATTACAGACCTGAAAATTGGTACTTTTGATCTCTTTTAAAAATAAAGAAACACGTATTTTTTTTGTTTTTGGAAAATCCAATTAATGGGAGGGTGAAAAGGGGGTGAATTTTTAAAATGAATGAATCTATATCTCCAAACTTTTAAAGTTTGCAGATGAAAAAATTGGTATTTAGAATCTTCATTAAACATAAAGAAACAAGTATTTTTTTGTTTTCGGAAAATCGCAATAGGAGGGGTGAAAAGGGGTGAAAAAGGGGTTGTATGCCTTTGATGAGGCTACTTATATTTCAGAAACTGAAGATATTACAGACCTGAAAATTGGTGTTTGGGATCTCCTTTAAAAATAAAGAAATACGTACTTTTTTGTTTTTGGAAAATCCAGTTAATGGGGGGGTGAAAAGGGGGTGATTTTTTAAAATGAGTGTATCTATATCTCAAAACTGTTTATAGATGTAAAAATTGGTATTTAGAATCTCCTTTAAAAATAAAGAAACACGTATTCTTTTGTTTTCGGAAAATCCCAATAGGAAGGGTGTAAAAGGGTGAATAATGGGTTGATGCCTTTAATGAGGCTACTTATATTTCAGAACCTGAAGATATTACAGACCTGAAAATTGGTATTTGGGATCTACTTTAAATATAAAGAAACACGTATTTTTTCGTTCTTGGAAAATCCAAATATTGAGGGGTGAAAAGGGGGGTGAATTTTTTAAAATGAATGTGTCTACATCTTAATACTTTAAAATTTACAGATGTAAAAATTGGTAGTTAGAATCTCTTCTAAAAATAAAGGAACACGTATTTTTTTGTTTCCTGTAAATCCCAATAGGAGGGGTATAAAAGGGTGAAAAATGGGTTGAATGCCTTTATTGAGGATACATATATCTCAGAAACGGAAAATATTACAGAACTGAAAATTTGTATATGGGATCTCCTTTAAAAATAAAGAAACACGTATTTTTTTAGTTTTTGGAAAATCCTATTAATGGCGGTTAAACAGAAGTGACAAATTGGGGTGAATTTTTGAAAGATTATCTTGGAAACGTAAAATGTTACAGACGTAAAAAGTGGGTGTTTGGAATCTCCTGTAAATGTAAGGAAACATAGGTGATTTGTTTTTGGAAACTCCATTTAAGGGGAACCCAAAAAGGGTGAAATTTTAAAATGAGAATTTTTACAGTATATCTAAAAAACTTAACATGTTACAGAAGTGAAAAATGGTATTTTTATCTCTATTAAACCTAAAGAAACGTGTATTTTTAATTTTCGGAAATACCACTTGGGTGGAGGGGGGGTGAAAGTGACTGAACATGGTGTTGAATTCTTTTAATTAGGCTACTGATATCTTAAAAATGAAGATGTTACAGACGTGAAATTTGATATTTGCAATCTGCTTTAAAAGTAAAGAAACACGTATTCTCGGAAAATCCAATGAAGCGGGGGGAGGGGGGTGAAAGAATTGAAAAATTAATTGACTTTAATTGTATGAGAATATATACATCTAATAAAAACTAAAGTTGTTACAGACGTGAAAATTCGTATTTGGATCTCCTTTAAAAACGAAGAAAAACGCGTTTTGGGGGGGAAACCATCTTGGGGGGGCGGGAGTGTAAAGGAGTTGAATTCCTTTCATGAGGACACATAAATCAAAAAGTGAAGAAGTTAGAGTCGTGATAATTGGTATTCAGAAGATCCTTCACTATTAAAGAAACAAGTATTTTTTGCGGAAAAATTCATTTAGGGGGGGGGGGGGGAGTAGTTTGAAATGAAGTGACAAAAGTAAATTATATTTATGGGGATACTTATATCTCAAAACTGAAGGTAATAGACGTGAACATTGGTGTTTGGAATCTCCCTTAAACATAAAGAAACACGCGTTCTTTTAATTTGGGGGTGGGGGTTGGCAGTAAAAACTAACGGCGGTGGGGTGTAAAAGGAGGTGAGACCAATTGATTTTACTGTTCTTAATGTACTTATAAGGATCCTCCGTTGCTCAGGCGGCAGCGCGCCGGCCTCTCACAGCTGGGTTCCGTGGTTCAAATCCCGGTCACTCCATGTGACATTCGTGCTGGACAAAACAGAGGCGGGACAGGTTTTTCTCCGGATACTCCGGTTTTCCCTGTCATCGTTCATCCCAGCAACACATAATAGTAATAATAATAAGAAGAAGAATAACAATAATAATAATAATAATAATAATCATCATAATATGCCGGACCGTCGTCAAATGTGCGGACCGCGCTGGAAACGGCTCCTGGACGGGTAATGACTAAGAATGCAGTCCGGCCGCGGGTTCAGTGCCGCCAAGGCATCCAATATGACACCACGCCGGATCTCCTGAAGGATTTTATCCAGATTAAAAATGATTATAGGAAAATACGGTCTGGCAAAGATTTACGGACCCAACTGATCGGGAAGAATACCTGAGCCTAGCCTGGGAAGTACGAAATCGATTGCTGGAAAGGAAGATTGAAAAATGGGAGGAAACGTGGCGTAATCTAATAGAAAACGAGTCAGATCGGGAATATTGGTGGATTCTCGCTGAAAACGTGTCAGATCGCGAATTTCGGCGGATTATATATCTAAAACAATTAGCATTCAATTACAAATTTCAGTATAATACCGTAGCGAAGCACGGGTACCTTGCTAGTTATATATATATATAGTTATATATTGTACCAGGAAAAGTTGTGGGCAAAGGGCATGAGTAGGACCTCAGGGAGTGGAACTGGGTTTTGGAGCCGATACAGAGAAGGATAGTCTCGCAGAGCGAATAATAGATGGTAAATAATTTTTTTTCAAAACAATTTATTAATTTCTCACCCTGCGGTATGATTGTTGACTCAAAATTTATATTGAAATTAAATGTTGAAAATAATCTTCTTGAGAAAAAAAATGGCATAAATATCATTGGTTTCAAAGTCTTTCATATGTGTGAATTTCCACCTAAAGTCTTTTTAAACCTAAGCACACTTTTATAATGGTAAATGGATATGAGAAATTATTAAAAGTTTTCAGTTCTCAGTTCGTCAATCTCGTTATACAGCACACTTGAAATCCTACAGTCTTTCTACGAGAAATGAAATTGAAATTAAATTTATCACTTTTGAGAAATTATGGAAATTGTTCACACGCGACACTGAAGTTTCACTGTTCAAAATAAATGAAAAAGTTTAGTCAGTTTGTTACTCACTTATGACAAGAACTGTTGTTACCAAATGTCGAAAGATGGACATCTGGAATGTTCCATGTAGAATCAGGATCGGCGATGTTGACGTTCCCGATGAGGTGATGACAACTGGAACTGTTGAGTTTCGCACACGAAAATTCATTTAGTGCGACTGGTTATCACTTACACTGTTGAACACTATTTATGGCGTATGAAGAATCACAGTCCTTTCTGTACTAAATACTATTTACAGTCGTTATTGAAACGTTCTTAATCACACAGTTCACACTTGAAGAAAAAAAAGAAAGAAAGCAAGTCGATAAGCACAGTCTGTGAACACAGTCATTAAGTTAGATTTTCTGCTAATCCTGTTATATTAACTCAGAAAAGTTCTTACTTTTTCATTCAAAATATTGATGTGACGTGAATAAAGAAATATAATGCAATACTCGAGAGAAAAAAAAAAGAAAAAAAATAAGTTCTGGTGATTCTTAAGTATTAGGCTCTGTAGAAGTTTAATGTTACTTGACGTTGCCTAAGTCCACACGTAATGAAATAGTTAATATTTGTACTCCAATAAGTTCACTCGTGTTACAGTCTTAAATGTCTTTTTAGGGTTATATTGTAATCGCGACGCGACATACTAACTGCAGTGCGACGTCCTTTATCGGCGATAGAATTTCGCGTTCTGGAGATACGACGACAGTACTTCTACCGTGACGGCGCGAACATACTGTACGCGGGCCGGTCTCTTCACTATCTCACTCACACAGTTGTCTGTTTGTCCTTGTACGGTACTGTACTGTACTGCACTGTACTGGTTTGCGGGCTATCTGGCCTTGACATATATAGATACCAGCGCAGGGAGGGGTGGCAGCTCTCTCTCGGCCATGTGACCGTAATTACGTAATTTCGTTGAGACTTTAAATTGTTATAACTCAACAACCGTTTGATGAATTAATTTGAAATTTACAGGGATTAACTTTTATGATGTTTGCTATAATTCAGCGTTTGTCCCGTTGAAATTGGTTAAGGTGTTAAAAAGCTGTTTAAAGAAAAATTCTTTCGAGAAGTATCTCTAGGGGAGGTGAGCTTCGAGCGACAGGTGACGTCACTTGACTCCGCCTAGCGTACTCGTAGGGTCTGGCACATACTGGAACATTCTTTACATGGATGTTCGTACGTCGGTCGGATCTTTAATGCTGGAAATAACATTTCTTTCAATTAATATGGACCAGGACCTAGGCCTTCCTGGTACATCTTCCCCTTGGTTGGACGAAAAGAAAATACGCAGGATTTTCTTTTCCAGGCTTTACTCTTCCTGTGGTACATATTGTCATTTTATGAATTAAGTTACGAACTTCTTCTCGATACTTCTCGGGTACGGGATATGGTTTCTTCTGATAAGGAGACAAGTCATTTACATCAAGATGATATTCGTAGTCAGCTATCTCTCCAGGCTTATCATCGAATACACATGCAAATTTCTGTAGAACGTCATTTTTAGCCTCCTCCAATTTTAATTTAATTTCCGGGTCTTCAACCACACTGGCTATTGACATTATATAATCCGGACCTATAATGGAGTTCTCATTGAATATGGACTCTGCATCGTCCTCACTTTGGTCACCCTTTCTACTTTCTGCTACGGCTGGCGCAACCTCGCTCACAGCGGGCTCAATAATGTCACCACCGGCTGCTTCAAAACGGGCTCCCTTCTCTTGAACTTCCAGGTCACCTCGTCCTACCAGCTGTAGTTCTACGGAATTATTCTGTAATCTTACGAGGTTGGCATCATAGTCAATGGTTCCTTTGTATTTGATCATAAAATCTGATCCAAGTATTAAGTTGAAGTTAAGACGTGATACTACCAAAAATATGTGTTCGAACATCTGACTGTTAATTTCAAACTCTAAAAATGCCTGGGATTTACATTTAACAATCTTATCAGGAACTATCCCTCTTACTTTAATTTGAGCTGCAGGTAATAACAAAACATTGTTCTGATCTTTAAGCGAGTCTACAAGCTTATCAGAAATTAAAGAAGCTTGCGCTCCAGAATCGATGAGCGTAATCACCTGTAGGTTGCCTGTGCGTACTGTTATGACAGGTAATGAACGTGTAATAATTGGCCTTAGTGTTTGTGCGTCTTCGAATAGTAATTCGGAATCGTCAATATGCCAGTAATTGATAACAGCAGTACAATAATTTGACGTTTCGACCTCACCGTGTTCGGTAGTCAATCTCCCTATTGCGAGATCGGCGTTTTTTTTATAGCGCCTGTTGGGTCAGGATCAGGTGATCTTTGTTCTCTTGGTCCGAATTGACGTTGATATTCCAGGGATGTAGCTCCAGGCTCATCAGGATTACGGTTTCTCTCCCTGATGTATTCCCGTGTGTCCTTCCATCTACTTTCGAGTTCTCGTCGTCTGGCCTCACGGTTTCCTTCAGGAGTGCTTTCGCGCTGTCTCCATGTATTCCTAGGTTGGTAAGGGTGTCTATCCTGATTCCTCTGACGTCTAAAATTCCGGAATCTGGTTGGGTTAGTAGGGCTTAATCTGCCTTCTTCACGTGTCCTGGGTTCCTCTCTCTCCGGCGGTTTTATTTCCGCAGAATTCGTATTTACTTCTCGACTCCTGTTAGTTTTCGGACTAGATTGGGTATTAGCCGTATCTAACCTACGCAAAGTAGCGTCAAAATGCTCCAATGTTTTAATGTTGGCAGCGACTAGTATTTCTTGTACATGAGGCGGATATTGAAGTGTCAGGATCTGAATAAGTTCAATATCTGGCAAAGGTGGATCTAAAAACTGGAGCTTCTTTAATTGCATTAGGCAGTAGTCTGAATATCGGGAAGTATTGACTGAAGTATTGTATTTGCTAGAGTAGAGTTGCATCTTTACAAGGTGCTGTCTTTCTGAATCCCAAAAGCGTTTAAGAAGTGCCTGTTTAAAGTCGTCATAGTTTTTAAAGTTGCTCTTAAAAGCTATGAACCATGATAAGGCTCGTCCTTCTAGAAGTTTGGATACTACTCGAAGTTTCCTATCGTCCTCTACCCTATTTTCCTCCAGGTAATCGTCGACATTTAACAAAAATTCTCGAGCAGTGTATTCATCACGTCCTGAAAATTTGACTGGTTTGTCATCTGGTACTTTAATAAGGGTTGTTGTATTGTGTATTTCCCTCGACGAACCAGGAATTGTGACGTCAGTTGTATGTTCTTTAAGTTTAATTTGATTCATTTCTTCGGACAAATTTTTAATTTTAGAATTAATTGAGGTGTCTAAACTTTTTATTTCATTTCTCAAGTCAGTTTTAATGACTTGTACGTCTTTACAGAAAGCAGCTATCTGGGTATGCGTGCTATCTAGCTGTCCTGTAATACGCTTGTCGAGTTCTCCTTGCGTGCTCTTAATTAATCCTATCTCGCTTCGTAATTTACCCACGTCGCTCTTTAATGCATCTCGCAAGGTTTCCTGCACCTGAGCTAACTTTGCTTGAGTTTGTGAGATGTTACCATGGGATTCTTGAAATTCAGTTCGTAAATCTTTGAGTTCAGTAGAAAATGCTTGAACGGAAGGAAGAACATTTCTAAGATCTTTGTCTAAAGACTTCACGACCTCTGTCTTTATTTCTTCCTTAATAGACTCTAAGTTTTCAACAAACTGATCCCGCATGTTTTTCAATGTAGCTTCGACTTGTGCACTAGAATCAGTAAGTTTCTTTTCGAGGCGAGTTCCAGCTTCACGGAATCGTTGCTCGATAAGGGCACTAGATTCAGTGAGTCTTTTGTTAATGACTTTATCCGCTTCAGCAAACTTAGTATCCAACGTCCTGTCAATTTTAGAAGTTAAGTCTTCAACCTTACTATTTGACTCAGTTAACTGCGCTTGAAGTTGAGTATTTTGTGCCTGTAATTGGGAATTAGATTCTACCATTTGAGCCTGCAATTGGTTATTAGACTCTACCATTTGAGCCTGCAATTGGTTATTAGACTCTACCATTTGCGCCTGTATTTGAGCTATCTGGTTATTAGACCTATCAATCTTAGCATTCTGATCATTAATGCTAAGCCTGAGAGCTTCGATTGCTGCAAGTAAGTTATCCATGTTTCCGGAATCTTCGAATAAGTCAAATACAACAAATTCTTTGCAGTCAAATCCTGTGCTCAAGATATAATGACTTGAATCGAACCCTGAATGTTGCGATTATTACAAGTGCATCATTTATTATTATAGCACGGCTTCAAAATCGAGTCCTTGAAATTGCGATGTCATCTATTATTATAGTATGGCTCCAAAATCGTGCCCTTGAAGTTGGGACGCCATCTATTATTATACTATCCTCTCTGTACCAGGAAAAGTTGTGGGCAAAGGGCATGAGTAGGACCTCAGGGAGTGGAACTGGGTTTTGGAGCCGATACAGAGAAGGATAGTCTCGCAGAGCGAATAATAGATGGTAAATAATTTTTTTTCAAAACAATTTATTAATTTCTCACCCTGCGGTATGATTGTTGACTCAAAATTTATATTGAAATTAAATGTTGAAAATAATCTTCTTGAGAAAAAAATGGCATAAATATCATTGGTTTCAAAGTCTTTCATATGTGTGAATTTCCACCTAAAGTCTTTTTAAACCTAAGCACACTTTTATAATGGTAAATGGATATGAGAAATTATTAAAAGTTTTCAGTTCTCAGTTCGTCAATCTCGTTATACAGCACACTTGAAATCCTACAGTCTTTCTACGAGAAATGAAATTGAAATTAAATTTATCACTTTTGAGAAATTATGGAAATTGTTCACACACGACACTGAAGTTTCACTGTTCAAAATAAATGAAAAAGTTTAGTCAGTTTGTTACTCACTTATGACAAGAACTGTTGTTACCAAATGTTGAAAGATGGACATCTGGAATGTTCCATGTAGAATCAGGATCGGCGATGTTGACGTTCCCGATGAGGTGATGACAACTGGAACTGTTGAGTTTCGCACACGAAAATTCATTTAGTGCGACTGGTTATCACTTACACTGTTGAACACTATTTATGGCGTATGAAGAATCACAGTCCTTTCTGTACTAAATACTATTTACAGTCGTTATTGAAACGTTCTTAATCACACAGTTCACACTTGAAGAAAAAAAGAAAGAAAGCAAGTCGATAAGCACAGTCTGTGAACACAGTCATTAAGTTAGATTTTCTGCTAATCCTGTTATATTAACTCAGAAAAGTTCTTACTTTTTCATTCAAAATATTGATGTGACGTGAATAAAGAAATATAATGCAATACTCGAGAGAAAAAAAAAAGAAAAAAAAATAAGTTCTGGTGATTCTTAAGTATTAGGCTCTGTAGAAGTTTAATGTTACTTGACGTTGCCTAAGTCCACACGTAATGAAATAGTTAATATTTGTACTCCAATAAGTTCACTCGTGTTACAGTCTTAAATGTCTTTTTAGGGTTATATTGTAATCGCGACGCGACATACTAACTGCAGTGCGACGTCCTTTATCGGCGATAGAATTTCGCGTTCTGGAGATACGACGACAGTACTTCTACCGTGACGGCGCGAACATACTGTACGCGGGCCGGTCTCTTCACTATCTCACTCACACAGTTGTCTGTTTGTCCTTGTACGGTACTGTACTGTACTGCACTGTACTGGTTTGCGGGCTATCTGGCCTTGACATATATAGATACCAGCGCAGGGAGGGGTGGCAGCTCTCTCTCGGCCATGTGACCGTAATTACGTAATTTCGTTGAGACTTTAAATTGTTATAACTCAACAACCGTTTGATGAATTAATTTGAAATTTACAGGGATTAACTTTTATGATGTTTGCTATAATTCAGCGTTTGTCCCGTTGAAATTGGTTAAGGTGTTAAAAAGCTGTTTAAAGAAAAATTCTTTCGAGAAGTATCTCTAGGGGAGGTGAGCTTCGAGCGACAGGTGACGTCACTTGACTCCGCCTAGCGTACTCGTAGGGTCTGGCACATACTGGAACATTCTTTACATGGATGTTCGTACGTCGGTCGGATCTTTAATGCTGGAAATAACATTTCTTTCAATTAATATGGACCAGGACCTAGGCCTTCCTGGTACAATATATATATGATAGCACTTGAATATTTTCACTGCAAGGGCTTCAACATCTATAGGAAGAACATCCACTGCTATTTGAAGACAATTATATGCTGTATGTGCAGCAAAGCCAATACCCAAGAGTTCTCCATACAGGTGGCAGAATACATTTTTTCCACCTCCTCTTTTCACTCCCCCAGAGTTTGTGTTGCAGTTATCTGCACAAAAACCTATAACTTTCTGCTCAAGTTCATACCGGTAGGTACTTACTGAAAACAAATATTAAGAAGTTATGTAATATCTCCAACATTTTTCCTGGAATTGACAAAAGGTTTAAAAGTTTTACTTTCACTCAATCAATTACAATTTCTTAACTCCTCCATGAGGTAAGAAATATCTCACTAATACTGGTAACATTTTTGTCTCCCACATATTAAAGGTACGGTATCAATGGACACAGTTACAAAAGTGGCTTCTTTTAAATTTTTCTTGACTTCGTCAATTGAAAAAGGAGTTAAAACTCTGCATATCACTTCTTCACAAACAGCTGTGAAGTTAGTTTTGAACTATAGACAGTTGATTTGAAACTGAAATCATGAGAAGCTGTGTGGCAAGCAAAATTTGCTTTTTTAGTAGCCATTGCACATTCCTTGTTCTGAGGGTCTGTATGCTCTTAAAATATGAGGAGATATTCAAACTATATGCTTCTGTTACAGCAGATTTGCACTTTGCATTCTGCACATGGTCTATTTTTTTTTTGCTAGGGGCTTTACGTTGCACCGACACAGATAGGTCTTATGGCGACGATGGGATAGGAAAGGCCTAGGAGTTGGAAGGAAGCGGCCATGGCTTTAATTAAGGTACAGCCCCAGCATTTGCCTGGTGTGAAAATGGGAAACCACGGAAAATCATTTTCAGGGCTGCCGATAGTGGGATTCAAACCTACTATCTCCCGGATGCAAGCTCACAGCCGCGCGCCTCTACGCTCATGGCCAACTCGCCCAGTGCACATGGTCTATAATTTTAGATCAACCTTCATATGCCACAGAGGAAACACTGCCACAGTGTTCTTCTTTCCGAAGCTCATCAGTAAACTTACAACTCCATTTCATTGCTTTTAGAAAGAAAGTAGAAACACTAACACAAGAGAGAGACAGTGGCAGGATACTTGCATCATTACATTGAGTACAGTACGTTTTCCCATAGCTGTATGATGTATATGGCATTGATCATTAGTAGTGCACATAGAACAATACAGAATCTTATAGATTTTTACCTATACTCTACTATAAGGTCCACAAAAATGGGAGTCTGACATTTAGGACTAGCAGTGAGAGAAACTTGACTAACTCTGTTCAGAAATGGTCCGTTTCCATGGTACCGATCCCAATGATGCCACATTTTACGGGTGCTATTGCATGTGGCTTGACTTGGCTTGTTCTCAGTCGCTTCTGTTACATAATTTGGATTGGTATTGTTAGTTTTATTTCTTTATGTGCTTGTTTTCTGAATACCAATAATGTTGTTGTTAGTTAATCATTGGCTAATTTATAATTTTTTCTAGTTTCATTCTTGAAGTGTGCTGTTAACAATCGGCATTATTATTTATTTAGCGCATGATGAATACAATATTATATACGATATATACAACAACCATCTCAAGTTCATAACTAAAGTTCCATATCAAAAGCTGAGAACCAGAAAAGAGCTTCACTTGGGACATCTACAATCGGGATTAAGTAATCTATATATATATATATAAAGTAACTTGTCCTGACTGACTGACTGATTCATCATCGCCGAGCCAAAACTACTTGACATAAAGAAATGAAATTTTGAGGATACATTCATAATAAGATGTAGGTGCTCGCTAAGAGAGGATTTTTGGATATTCCGTCTCTAAGGGGGTGAAAAAGGGGGTGAAATTTTAAAATGAGTGTATCTATATCTCAACACTTTAAAGGTTTACAGATGTAAGAATTGGTATTTAGAATCTTCTTTAAAAATAAGGAAACACGTATTTTTTTGTTTTCGGAAAATTCCAATGGGAGGGGTGAAAAAGGGTGAAATATTGGTTGAATGCCTTTAATGAGGATACCGGTACTTATATCTCAGAAACTGAACATATTACAGACCTGAAAATTGGTACTTTTGATCTCTTTTAAAAATAAAGAAACACGTATTTTTTATTTTTGGAAAATCCAATTAATGGGAGGGTGAAATGGGGGGGTGAATTTTAAAATTAGTGTATCTATATCTCAAAACTTTGAAAGTTTACAGATGTAAAAATTGGTATTTAGAATCTTCATTGAAAATAAGGAAACACGTATTTTTTTTGTTTTCCGAAAATCGCAATAGGCAGGGTGAAAAGGGCTGCAAAATTGTTTGAGTGAATTTAATGAGGATACTTATATCTCAGAAAATGAAGATATTACAGACCTAAAAATTGGTGTCTGGGAGCTCCTTTAAAAATAAAGAAACGTGTATATTTTTGTTTTCGGAAAATCTAATTAATGGGGGTGAAAAGGGGGGTGAATTTTTAAAATGAGTGTATCTATATCTCAAAACTTTTAAAGTTTATAGATGTAAAAATTGGTCTTTAGCATATCCTTTAAAAATAAGGAAACACGTATTATTTTGTTTTCGGAAAATCCCAATAGGAAGGGTGGAAAAGGGTGAAAAAGGGGTTGAATGCCTTAAATGAGGCTACTTATATTTCAGAACATGAAGATATTACAGACCTGAGAATTGGCGTTTGAGATCTCCTTTAAAAATAAAGAAACACGTATTTTTTGGTTTTTGGAATATCCAATTAATAGGGGGTGAAAAGGGGGTGAATTTTTAAAATGAGTATATCTATATATCAAAACTTCTAAAGTTTATAGATGTAATAATTTGTACTTAGAATCTCCTTTAAAAATAAAGAAACATGCATTTTTTGTTTTCGGAAATGCCACTTGGGTGGAGGGGGTAGTTAATAATGACTGAAAATGGTGTTGAATTCTTTTAATTAGGCTACTGATATCTCAAAAATGAAGATGTTACAGACGTGAAATGTGATATTTGGAATCTGCTTTAAAAGTAAAGAAACACGTATTCTCGGAAAATCCAATGAGGGGGGGGGGGGGGTTAAAGAATAGAAAAATTAATTGACTTATTTTTATGAGAATACATAAGCTAATAAAAACTAAAATTGTTACAGACGTGAAAATTGGTATTTGGATCTCCTTTTAAAACAAAGGAAAACGCGTTTTTGGGGGGAAACCATCTTGGGGGTGTGTGGGGGGGGGGAGTGAAGTGGAATTGAATTCCTTTCGTGAGGACACATAAATCTAAAACTGAAGAAGTTAGAGTCGTGATATTTGGTATTTAGAAAACCCTTTACTATTAAAGAAACAAGTATTTTTTGCCGGAAAATTCACTTAGGGGGGAGGGGGAGGAGTTTAAAAGGAAGTGAAAAAAGTTAATTATTTGTATGGGTATACTTATATCTCAAAACTGAAGGTAATAGACGTGACCACATTGGTGTTTGGAATCTCCTTTAAACATAAAGAAGCACGCCATCTTTTCATTCTTTTTTTGGGGGGGGGGGCTAAATAAACTTAACGGCGGTGGGGTGTAAAAGGAGGGGAGACCAATTGATTTTACTGTTCGCAATGTACTTACAAGGAGCCTCCGTTGCTCAGGCAGCAGCGCGCCGGCCTCTCACAGCTGGGTTCCGTGGTTTAAATCCCGGTCACTCCATGTGACATTCGTGCTGGACAAAAAGGAGGCGGGACAGGTTTTTCTCCGAATACTCCGGTTTTCCCTGTCATCATTCACTCCAGCAACACTGTCCAATATCAGTTCATTTCATTTGTCATTTATTAATCATTGCCCCACAGAAGTGCGACAGGCTTCGGCAGCCGGAACAATTCCTATTGTCGCCGCTAGACGGGGGGCTTTATTCATTCCATTCCTGACCCTGTCGAATGACTGGAAACAGGCTGTAGATTTTCGATGAACTTATTCTGATCATAAACCGATCATTTCTAACCTTTCCTGGGTTCATTTTCAAGAACCACCTTTTCCTTCGGAGAACGTTCTTAGATTACAGTAGATTCTGCTGGCATATAAATAAAAATTTAAACTAATTTGAAATAAACGATAGGAAAGAGATTGACCGTCCGTTCACCTCTATAATAAGGTCAATAATGCACGGAAGTATGTCATTCGTATCGCCAGAAATCCCGCACATTTGCCTACGCGCGACGATGGTGCTGGTCACATTGTCAACAATGACAATGGCAGCGGGTGTAAGTTACCGCCAAGTAGCGGTCTTGCATCTTGCTGTGGGGTCCAGAACATCTATAATAATAATAATAATAATAATAATAATAATAACAATAATAATAATAATAATAATAATAATAATAATAATAATAATAATAATAATAATAATAATGTTGTGGACCGTCGTCAAATGTGCGGACCGCGCTGGAAACGGGTCCTGGACTGCTAATGACTAAGAATGCAGTCCGGCCGCGGGTTCAGTACCGCCAAGGCATCCAGGACGACACCACGCCGGATCTCCTGAACGATTTGATCCATATTTAAAATGCTTATAGGAAAAGATGGCAAAGATTTAGGGACCCAACTGACCGGGTAGAATATCTGGACCTAGCCCGGGGAAGTACGAAACCGATTGCTGGAAAGAAGGATTGAAAAATGGGAGGAAACTTGCCGTAATCTATTAGAAAACGAGTCAGATCTCGAATTTTGGTGGATTCTCGCAGAAAACGAGTCAGATCGCGAATTTCGGCATTCAACAATAAGCATTCAATTACAAATTTCGGTATAACACCGTAGCGAAGCACGGGTATATTGCTAGTAAGTAATAATTGGATTGCATCCAATGCACTGGATTTACACAGATTACAATGTTCTGTATTATAAGTTCCTGATGGATATAAGTTATACACACTGACTGCAATTTTTATGTTACTGTATGCATTTGTTGATGTTAATTATAAGCAATTGATGATTTTGTTATTGATTATGAGATCTCATATATATCAGCAAAGATGTGCTCTGTCTTAAATGTTGAAATTATCAGCACGAGCTAGGAAACAGGTCACTGTTTATTGAATTCCATTAAGTCTAAAAGTTTCATTAAACACTCGGCCTGTATTAAAGGATGATATTATCGTGGGGGGGTGGGGTAACTATGGCAGTGCAGCACACCTCGTAGTTAATGCTTTCACCGCTCAAATATCAGATCCCAACTCTCTTGAACCCAACTGTAGTTAATGTTAAAGGTGAAGGTGTTATGGAAATATGATGATGATGATGCTTGTTATTTTAAGGGGCCTAACATCAAAGGTCATTGGCCCCTGTTATGGAAATAAGCCAACTCTACTTACAAAGAATAAAACAGTGAATTACTTTTGAGCAGCATTTTTTTGTAAAAACCAGGACAAAACTGTGAATTAAGAGGGGTGGGGGACACACATATGCTGGGACATATGGTAACCCTAAGCATTGTTAAAGATATTTCCACCGGGCGAGTTGGCCGTGCGCGTAGAGGCGCGCGGCTGTGAGCTTGCATCCGGGAGATAGTAGGTTCGAATCTCACTATCGGCAGCCCTGAAAATGGTTTTCCGTGGTTTCCCATTTTCACACCAGGCAAATGCTGGGGCTGTACCTTAATTAAGGCCATGGCCGCTTCCTTCCAACTCCTAGGCCTTTCCTATCCCATCGTCGCCATAAGACCTATCTGTGTCGGTGCGACGTAAAGCCCTTAGCAAAAAAAAAAAAAAAAAAAGATATTTCCTTACCTTATTGATCACAAAGCAGTGATGAGAAGAAATGTACCGTAGACATAGTTCAAGCTTGAAGGTATGAGGTGTAACAGAAACAAACATACTGTCAAGTAGTTCTTTATTTAGTAAATATTTATTAACATTTAATATCTATTATAACATAAATAACTCTGGAAATAAATAAAATACACAAATATAAGAATAAATAAATATATGTACATCTCTCTATAATATATTCCTCTGTAACTTCATTAAATGTACTCTTTCAAGTATGTTGTGTACAGTAAAAGGTGAAAAATAGTGAATAATTTGCAGGCATATATATCATTCTCTTTCTTCAACTCCATTAAAACAGAAGTGAAAGCAGATTTAAGTAATATTCTGTATCAAAATCAAACTTAGCATTTCTTATTAAAGCTGTCAAAATACAGTAGATTTTCATAGAGATGTTTGACTTTTCATTTCTGTTAATCTCATACAAAGCTTAACATTGTTCTTAAATGATTTCTATAATTTCTATATTAAGTCAACACCATTTGCACATTTTAATCAACTTTGAGAGCTTATAACTTAGAGAACAGAAAACGTATGGCACAGGAACGAGAGACTGCACGGCTAACAATTGTGTAAAGAATGACAATGCATTGCTTCCTCAAGGTTAATTTAGAATATGCTTGTATTTATTTTTCCCTATTCTCTTCCTCATAAAAAATAATAGATCCGTTTGAACTGTTTCTGACACTTGAAATATATGGGTGATTATGATGTGGTGGAAAATTTATTTACCTGAGCTCCATTGTAACAAAGTCCTGTAATTATGAGAATGAAATCCAAAGAAGTGCAATAATCAGAACAGCCATAGTGAAACTGATGAACATCTAGAATGCTCATCACATATCCAGGTCTGCTAAAATCGAGAGTAATCGACTCTGTCATTTTTCCAGTTGTCACATGTGTTGCTGAGACATGGACAGTAAATAAGAGTGACTAGCAAAGAATTGATTCACTTGATACGTGGTGGTACAGAAGAATGCTATGCATACCATGACAGCCATTGTATTAATGCCTCTTATCATGAAAGATCTCAGAATTTCAGTCTGACTGTCCATTAGAATTCAGCAACAAGCACTGGGAATCTTCAGCCACATGGAAAAATCCAACTCTTTAGGAAAATAAGTTATTGTGAGCACTTTCGAAGGATCACACACAAGGTATTGGCATCCAATGCACTGGATTTACACAGATTACAAATCGTACTGCATTAAGTTTCCAATCAACGATCCGCATGGCTAACCATAGAGGCACTTGGAGAAGTCATTACACAATTTTTGAGGACAAAGGTAATGAGGTTCCTTGGTTGAGGTTCAAAAATATTACCTACGAAATGATTGCTCTTTATGAGAACAGAATAACTCAGATAAAGTAGGCAGAACACATATTAAGTAAGGCAACTTTTGTCTTGTGTAGGAATGCTCTGTTGGTTGCCAGTCAACAGGAGAATGTTGCCCACTACCCTATAGCACCATGAGGAGAACTTTTGGCATGACCATTTTCTGGTAAAGTAATATCCTTGATATAATTAATTTATTACTACCTATATTTTAGTTGAATTAAACTTAAATCATGGAGGAATAAGAGGTATGATGAGTTATAGCGCAACTGAGGTTTCTTCGTGACTAAAACTGTTATTGTCACCTCCTGTGCCCAAGGTTGTGTATTTGAATATCAATGTTGTCAGTCACATTAAGAGTAATTTTTTTTTGCTATTTGCTTTACGTCGCACCAACACAGATAGGTCTTACGGCGATGATGGGACAGGAATGGCCTAGGAATGGGAAGGAAGCGGCCGTGGCCTTAATTAAGGTACAGCCCCAGCATTTGCCTGGTGTGAAAATGGGAAACCATGGAAAACCATCTTCAGGGCCACCGACAGTGGGATTCGAATCCACTATCTCCCGGATGCGAGCTCACAGCTGTGCTCCCCTAACAGCACGGCCAACTCGCCCGGTAGTAAAAACTAAAATAATAGCATCCCATACCAATAGATTGCATGACACATTGATGGCTGTCCTTTGGTAAATTTCTGATGTTATGGCACTTTGAAAGATTGTAAACAATTAAATGAATAGTAATGCATATAGTATTCTAATTTTGGACTGATATCTCAAATGTGATTCACTCAGCTTTATGAGGTCAAATGCAAAACTCTCTGTTGTGATAGTTGGTACACTTGGTCAGAAAAGTCATGCAGAATGGCTGAGGGAGTCATCACACTTTAATATCTGCTGGCTATCTGACCTTCTTTGTTCTCATCCCATCATTCCTGTTACAGTTTGCTCTAGTTTTGATAGATATATCACCATTCTTATGCTATGATGACATCAATAATTGGCCATCAGTTGTCTGAAATGACCAACATGATAAAAATGAACTCCTCAGAATGCTCTGTTGGCCAGGATAGTGATGATTGGATTTATTCATCACACCTACCTTGCACACAACAAAGATATATCTACAAAATATGTCAGATAAGAATTTGAAATATGTTATGGGTACTACCAGAAGAAGCTGCATATGGAAATAGCCAGGAAATGGTTTCTGCATATGGAAATAGCCAGGAAATGGTTTAAATATTGAAATATATGTACAGTACTCTGTTATCAAGATCTTTAGTAAGAATTTTTATCAGACTTTTCGTGGCAGCTTCAGTAACTTGTCTTGACAAAGATTTTCTGTTAGTAGAATCACAAAATTATCTTACTGTGTATATGTGGGCTGAGCCTCTCGATGGTAGAGATATGCTCTATTTATCAGGAAAGGCATAGGTTTGATTCCTCATCAGGCAGTCAAAATATTTAGAAACGATTTCTATTATAGACATGAGACGACAAAAGCCCAAAAGTTTATTATCATGTCTATAATTAAGGGCTGTGAAAGTATCAATCTAAATACAATTGCTATTTCTGAAGAGTGACATAGCCCTGAGGTTCGCTCAACCTACACCAAAAAAGGAGTAACCTTTTAATTCCTTGGAGGCAAAGGCAGTTGACCATAGATTGAACCACTCTGCCTCACTTAGTGCCAAGGATACAGATACTGGAAGCAGTAGCGGTGCTAAGAAGCTTGCCCTCCTCCCCACAATAATTGAAAATGGGCCCCTCGTTTCCTGATAAGGAATATTACAAGTTTATTTCGTAGTAAAAGGTTGTATATTATTACAATGAACAACAACAACAACAACAACAACAACAACAATGCAACAATGATGATGATAATAATAATAATAAAATAATATTAGTAATAATAAATTTGTATGATGATTTTTAAGATACCGATTCTCTTATTCATAGTTTTTCTTTTAGTTCAGATTTTGTTAAGAATTTGGAAAGAAGACATCTGCAGCTCTCATAAGAGTACCATTCCCATTTCAATACTTTTCTGGTAATGAAAATGAGAAAGACATTTGCAGGACAGCCAATGTGGGATGTGAACCCGCATTCTCCTGAATGCATTGATAGACCCACACAGCACACAAACACTCTGACGTAAGTGGGCTGAAGCTGATAATGTCCTTTTTACCACTTAGCCCAGTTTCAGATATGGACTCGGGAGTTGAGTGTTGAGATGATATTCACAAAGGAGGCTGCAAGTTTAAGGCCATTATGCCTTTCATTAGAGAGCAGTGGTGAACGGGGTGAAACTAGCCAGTAGTGGAGTGTGTGGGCAGAATGAAATAGGGAAACATGCATCGCCTACGCTTTAAAAAAAGCTGATACAGCACAGTCATGGGCCCCTCACAAGCCATGGCGCCCCCCACCCCCCACCCCACGGGTTCTGCGGGGTCCTTATCACTGACACTGAGTGGAAGACTGTACCTGCTGCTCCTCCAAGGACCTTCATGGTTCATACAGAGATGGCTTTGCTTGCTTTGTGAAAGTTCTAATTTTCAAGGTCTTGACTAGACAGAGGAAAGAATTGTCTACAATCATTCTGAAGAATTGCGATTTAAAATAATGGTATGGAGAATGAGTTACTTGAGGTATGAATTTAAAAACTGCTTTTTCTTGTTTTTATTCTGTCTGGAAAGAGAATATTTACATGAGTGTATGAGTTCTCTTTCCTCCTCTCTTTTTCTTTACTGAATAGGAAATAATATAGGATTATAGTTTATCATATTTATTATTGCCATGGGCTGGGAAGGTAGTGGCCATGGCCTTAAGGTTCCAGCATTGGTTAGTACGGAAATGGGAAACCACAGAATACCTTCCTTGAGGCTGCAATTCACACTCACCATTTCTCAAATGGAAGCTTATGGTCCTCAAGAGACTTTTCCCTGTTGTTTTCTTTTCTCTTTTTTTTTTTTCAAGAATAAAGTGACTGTTCATAGGGGTGAAATGCATCTTATTTAACCCAATTACAAATGTTTTGCCAGTAAAAATTAAACCTTTTATCCAAGATACCTTCCTTTAGCTGTTTGCCCATCATAATTTTTGTTTGGAGTGACCAGAAAGGACAGGCTGACGAATGACTATGTATGGGAGTGTAGTGAAGGTTACTGATATAGGAGGTAGGATGAAGGAGGTTTGGACATATAATACAGATGGATGTTCAGGAGAAGCCAAGCCAAGCAAAGAAAAGGTGTATTAGGTTAGTGGAGGAAGATGTGACGGAAAATAAATTAGAGGCTGAAGATATCCAAAATAAGGCAGCTGCAGAGAAGACTTGTTAGGAACAGTGACCATGTAAGTTTATAGAGTGGTAAAAGCTGTAGTACATTTTTTGTTCTTATATCGGAAATGATTTCTTGTACCACATTATGGTATGGGAGCAGCATGATGCCTGTTATTGCTACAACAACAGCGGAATAATGGCTCATATTCAAAGTAGAAATCTCATATCAATGTCATTCTTTTAGTAATCATAGCTAAAAGTGAACATGTTTGTGCTGTACCATTTTCAGTCATTGTAAAGGGCTTTATAGTCAGTTATGTTTCCTTAGCTGTTTTGAATTTTACTTTACTTCCTAATGAGGAAACCTTACCAAACAGTTTCTTTCCAGTAAACTGATAGGTATGATTATTCTTTTAAAATTAAGCTATTTTCAGTCTTTCTACGGCTGTCATCTTCTGTCTTGATTTATTCATAATATGTTTGATCCTTTCTACTTGTATTGTGCAATTTGAAATTAGAAGATATTCTGGTACTTTCATATCCAGTTAAACAATAACAGTAAAAGTATTAGCTGGTAACCATCTATACAATATCGTCCAGCCTCAGCCTTCAATTCAGGTACATTCAAAGTCTGGAATTTATCTCAAATATTTATCACCAACATTTTCATATTATTCCCCTTTACATTCTGAATCATTCAGAAAAATGGAAAGAAATATTCAGTAAAATATATTTTAAATATGTATTTGTACCAATACTTCATCCAATGATGATTCGCTGAAATTTAACTGGCCTAAATAGTTAAGCAAAAACAAATGCCTTTTAAAATACCTATATACCCATACATTTAAAGAAATTTACTAATTATTATGAAAATATTCCTTTTCCATCAATGAGAAGCCCAAAAGAGTACGGTATTACTACAAAATTTTGAATATAAGTCATTGATTATTGGTTCATATGACATTTTTTCCTCCCCTTCCTATGCCAGTATATCCTGGCTGATTAAAGATTCAAGTGAGGAGAACATGAGGCAGGCCTTGCCTAATATGTAATGCAGAGTTATCAGAGTTCTAACATTTTTGGACACTATACTCTACAATTATGGATGAGGATTACCACCAGCTTGCTTGTTTGATTGCAAGGAAAAATATTCTCTGCTTACTGGAACAGAGAACTTATTTTACTGCTCTATGCTAAAAAAAATCAGGATTGAATCTGGATTTCTTGTGCAGTTATTGAAAATATATAACATTCCTTTTTATTATTATTATTATTATTATTATTATTATTATTATTATTATTATTATTATTATTATTATTATTATTATTATTATTATTACTACAAATGTTAGCTAAAATTATCAGTTTACACAACATAGAATCCCATATTTTCAAACTGAAAAACTGGGATACTTTGTTGCATGTACATAAAATGTTTCATGACCTCATTGGTATCATATAAGCTGGGCTTATATTTAAATGTTTGAGATTTACAAGGTGTATTGTATTGGCTAGGCTTATTATTAGAATTAGATAATGTCAATGGAATGGTGTAATATAATTTTTTTTTTTTTTTGAAAATTTTTCCAAGTTAATTGTAAGTAGTTTCATCGTTAGCTCAAAATTTAAAGAAACTCTCTCTTATCATTCCCTCAATTCTGAGGATTGTGATTCCCAAGGAGACTATAATGCAATCTCCATTCTTCTCGATGTTGTACCAGTCACATTGCCTGTAAGAGCGATGTTCCAGTTAGACGTCTAGCATATGGGAGCTCATCCATGATCTCTCTTTCCAGGGACATTTCCTGCGACAAGGAGTCTTTATAGGCTCTCTTCTGCACATCGTGCCATATGGTAAACCTGGGAACGCAAAGTGTCCTTCTCTAGCACCACACTTCAAAGGCATTGATTTTCCATAGCTCCGAACAATGAAGAGTCCACGTTAGCACCATTGAGGAAGATGGAAAATGCTATAAAATGCAAATCAGTCTTTACATTAATGTGAAAGAGATAGTATGATCTTTCCATAAATGTGACAGCCATGGGATGATACTGGTGATGATACACAACCTTGGCTAACACCTTTTTTGTGTTCTGAAATCTGCAGAAATTTAAGTCTCACAGCAGCTATGTTGACTTCATAGAGGTTTTTTTAAATCACTATGTGAGGTGTCTGGGAACATCAATTTCCAAAACCACTTGCCACTGTTTCTCCCACTGAACACAATCAAAGGCCTTGGTGCAGTCAAGGAAACAGATGATAAGTAGGTGCTGGAATTCCCTGCATTTTTCTATTAAGGTTCTGTAGAAACTTTGACTCTCTGAAGAAAGGAAAGCTAGGAGTCTACCTTTCAGGATGTATAATATGATCTTGCTGGCATGTAAAATGGGTGTAAAGTCCTGTAGTTGTGGAGGTTTTCTTATGCAGTGGGACAAATACGGATCTAATTCAGACATTTGACCAAATGCCAGATCTCCACATTTTGTTACAGATATCATTCAAGATCTCCAAACCAATATTACTCATTGCTTTGGGTGATTCAGCTGTGGTGTTATCACTGCCTGCTGCCTTGTGAGGTTTTAACTGCACTACAGCTCTTAAGGTAATATATCAGGTTCTGTTTCATTATCTTGCCATTCAGCTGATATTGACTTCATTTGATCTTCTCTGTACAGGTCTTCCCTGTATGGTACTCGTTCCTTCTACCCAATTGTTCCAAAATTGTGTATGTTGTGGCCATTGGTATCCTTTATGGACCTCACTTTTGAGTTTAATTAGTTTGACAAGTACCTAGCTTTGTGTGGTATGTAGATCACGTACTGCAAAATTTTGAATATGTCATTGATTTTTGGTTCATATGGCGTTAGCTCAAAATTGAAACAAACGAAGGTTTCTTATACACTGAATATTCTAACTTGTATGGTGAATATTATATCTGACAAGAAACTGTATGAGCTTCAATTTCTGTGCAGACGTCCATCAGGTATTTGTGTTTGTTCTGATAATAATTACGCTGTATTTGACATGAGATCAGCATAGCCATTTTGACCATACAACCCTGCCACTTGGAGTTGCTTCTGCTGCTGTATGAGCTATCATGTGTACTTACTGATCCACCACTTACAATGGAATAAAGTTGGAGAAGAGTGCTTTGATTCCGTAGTTGTCATGTTATATTTAAGATCTTCCCACATGAACTGTGCATCAGAGGAAGTTTATCTTTTGATGTTCTGAAGGGCACATTAGATTTCCTCACCAATCCTCCTGAGATTTTAATCTAATATGATGCACTCTCTGAAATCTCTGTCAAAAAATCATGGAGAGGAGTTGATTGTCTGATCCACAATTGGCTTACTTTTAATTGTGATATTACAGGCTACCTTTGTGAAGTAAACCCAGTGTTATCATTGTCCTCAACATTTGCTATTCATGGACCAGTTGTAGTCCTCAACCTCAGAAGAGTGAATAACTTTCAGGAGTTTGATATCAGAAGATATCATTTCAATAAAATTTAGACAAATAAGATCCTTAGTGAAATACAGAAAATTTTGCAATGTTTAGATGTTGCTAGGACACCAAGACAAAATTCCTGAAAATGCATCTGGGATCCCTACATAACACTTTTTTCTTAATCTTTCAGTGCTTTTAACTTTGTGGTACACATCAACTTTTATAAACTGTATGAAACAATAACATCCATCTGTAAATGTAGATCAGGATTACTTTCAGTTACACTATGGCATTTATTTCAGTGAATATATGCTTCTTCCTGAATGTATTACCCTAAGAGAATCTACATTTCATAAACCCTAGTCCGAAGATACTATACAAGTATATAATTTCTTGCATGAGAATAAAGACCAACTCTCTTGACTCAGATGCGTGCTCTTGTAGTTTCTGCCACATTTAGTCATTTTACTGCAACCATTCTGTCATTTGTATGGCACATAATTACAAATGTGTAATATTAATATTCTATTTTTTGCTGTAAACTGCATTACTGCATGGTACATTTAGTCGCAAGTACTGTAATAATAGTAAGATTTTTTTTGGTATAGATTCTTCTTTTTATCACCAAGGTTTCTTATAAGTTTACATTGAATATTCTAACTTGTATGGTGAATATTATATCTGACAAGAAATTGAATTAATATTATCATATTTTACAAGAAATTGAAGCTGACTCTTAATATTTAAGCTAATGACAAGTGAACTACAATGTTTATCTTTACATACATCTCATTAAATAGCTGCATGGCTGACATTAATTTCCTTTCCAACACCATCATTCAAAAGCTACTAATACATTATGACAAAAGAAACAAAGATGATAATAAGTTCAGTTTCAATGTCTGTGAAGACTTAAGATCATGTTTAAGAGAAATGTATTTTGTAATTACTGTACATACTATATAACCTATAGACTCAAGTATCGGTACCGGTATGTTTTCAGGATTTTGAGGTTATAACAACTTGTAAATGGTATAACGTAACTGAGCATAACTTCTTGAGGGTGGGGTAAACTTATGTAGCATAACTATTTCTAACACTTCCAATTAAGTTTCTTTTCACTTATAATTTCTCTGTATAAACAAGTCTTTCCTTTAATAAGAGAGAAATATATAAGTGGAACAAGATTGGCATCAATATCCTTCACATACTTTTTAAATCAGCCATGGTTACCACATCTTGACTGAAGCTACGTTTTGTCTACCGTGAGCACTGTAGAAGTGGGAGAGGCAATTTGAAACTGTCTTCTTGCATATTGGATCGAAGGTTTCGTTTCTTCATACTTTTGGGGCTCAGCATTTATATGGGCCTCTCCCCTACTTCTCAGGGCTGCCATGAACTAGTCACAAGAAGCACATACAAGATACACACACAAATATATTATAGTAGTTATTAAATATGGTTAAATAGAGACCTAAGGTGTTATTAAGAATACATTAATTCTAATATATTAAAAGCAGTTCATCTTAAACTAGATCATAATTCAATGTTCCTAATGTATATAACATGAAGATCCTGATACTCTCCTCCTGTTCATAAGTCTCAGACTCCCTCACAGAGAAATACAAAGTGTTTCCCTTTACTTGTGACTTAAAGGTACTAGTACAGTATGCAGCAACCATATCAAAAGGAAGTGCAAAATTTCACACAAACACTTCATATATTGTGTTTTTTTTAAATTTTTTTTTTGCATCAGTTCAATTTTTCACTAATGTTAAAGTCAAATAATGAATATATGTAATTCAACCATAAATTTCAGTGAAGGATCAATTTTATCTTCCTTGGAGTTCAATTTTCATTAAGGTTATACCATACAAACAACACACCTTACTGAAGTTGTTCTACGAGTTGTTTCATGTTTCACTCATACTAAAAGAGAATTCCACAGTTTTAGGGCTTGTGAAATGAATGGTATTGAAACAATCAATAAGTAACTTCTTTAATTAAGTTTGGGTTGGTTTGTGGATCAGTGACTTCCATCTAATTCTATCTTTCCACCACTTGTGTTCAAATATCTCTTCCACATATCTCACTCTTCTTCACAGATCTGCCTTAAACCTGCTCGAACTATCTTCTTCCAGGTCTTATGCCTGTCACTTTCCTTTCAAATACTTGTCTTGGCATTTTCCTTTCCTGCATTCTCTGCAGGTGCCCAAACCATCTCAAATGTGACTGTTCTATCCTTTCACTGAGACTGTTTATTCCAAGACTCTCTGTTACATTTGCATGGTCTCTTCTTGTTTTTTTTCCCTAGCATACTTCACTGGAACTTCATTTTGCTTTCTTGTACTTTGCTCATTTTATAATTCTTTTCTTATGATGGAAAAACAGGAGCTCATAAAAATGGATTTGAACCTGTGACTGATTCAAATGTCTGGCTTTGGACTTTGGTGGTCACCCATGTTCCTGCTCTATATGTCGAGATTGATACAAATTAGCTGTAAGTTAATTCATCTTCATTAGCCTAGTGGACAAGTCAGGTTTTGTTAAATATTCCAGTACAAAATTCTTAATTAATTGAAAGAAGTGCTAAAGAACAATATTAATTTTATCTTTAAACAAATTCATTTAGGTGATATGTGTTCAAAGGGGTCTGTTAATCCTTTCTTCTCAGATTATAATTTACTCTGATGTGTTCCGTTCAGTGTGGAAAATCTCTATTCCTATCAGCACCTCCACAGCATGGATCAAACAGTTCAAATACTATGGTGGACCAGTGTATTAAGCACCAGTACAGTTCACTAGAATATGTACGATCCGGAGGAATGACTAGATAAAAAAAGTTTTCTAACTCTCAGTTTCGACAAAGGATGTTCCTTTCAGCAAGGTATAGCAGATTGATAATTGAAGTGATTGAAGGAAAAATACCGGACAAGTGCCTTTGAGAAAAACCAAGAAAGGCTTTCCTGAAGACATTCCTTGAAAATACTGGACTGCAAAGCAGACTGCAGGTTTCCAAGCAGGTAAGATAAACTAACTTTCTGGACCAGTGGCTAATGTGGAATAAGAAGATTTAAGTCTCAAACTCTCTTGATTTCTAGTCTGTGAAATGGAAGTTTACATAGTTGGTATTATCCTTTAAGCAATTTTTCCACTACTCAACATTACTACTGTCTGAATTGACTACTCCTGCCAGAAAAGTAAAAGGCAAGTTTATTTATAATCTTTGTTGCTTTTGGAGATCATATCTCATTCCTTCTAGTCAAGAGGCCAGTATGTCACTCCTTCAGAATTATATATACAGCTAGGAAACAGATGGAGAGCAGCGACTTACAATGTAAAAAAGTAAACTCTTTCAAGATTAAAAATGGAAACCATGGAAAACCATCTTCAGGGCTGCCAACATTGTGGTTCAAACCCACTATCTCCCGTTTCCCATTTTCACACCAGGCAAATGCTGGGGCTGTACCTTAATTAAGGCTACGGTCGCTTCCTTCCCACTCCTGGCCCTTTCCTATCCCATCGTTGCCATAAGACCTGTGTCGGTGCAACATAAAGCAACTAGCTTACCGAGTGAGTTGGCTGTGCAGTTGTGAGTTTGCATTCGGGAGATAGTGGGTTTGAACCCAGCTGTCAGAAGCCCTGAAGATGGTTTTCAGTGGTTACTCATTTACACACCAGGCAAATGCTGGGGCTGTACCTTATTTAAGGCCATGGCCACTTCCTTCCTACTCCTAGCCTTTTCCTATCCCATCACTGGCAAAAGTCCTATCTGTGTTGGGTCAACATAAAGCAACTTCTTAAAAAAAAAAATCCTTCCTCTGAGCTAGACTCAATTATTCTCTCAAACCTAACTTTTCTACAGCTGACATCCTGTGCCAGTATACTAGTATACTCTGGATGATATTGGAGTAGAGTTAACTGAGCAAAATGGTCCCCTCTAAAACCTCTCAGAACTATAAAAATCTTTCATTATCACTTTTACTTTTATAGGTAGTCGATTGCAGAGAATGTTTTAATGCATTATGCTAAAAATTATCTCATGTGGTTTTGTGCTTTTTTGATAAGTAGAGTTGGACATTAGACGTCTTCAGATATATTCAAATATACTTAGTTTGTTTGTACCGGAAGGTCAACCTCGGTTGATTCTATAACATTTCCCAGTAAGTCTTCCATGGAATCATCTTAAAAGATTTTAAATTCTTTGAACTTATTTCTATGACTGTATCTTTAACATTTTAAGATAACTTTTTGTGTGAACGTTTATTTGCCAATCATTGTTCATTGCAACTGCAGTGAATTTTTCTTAGAAATTGTAACTTGTAAGTTCAATTTGCTGTGCTAGTGCTAGTATAGTTGTATTAAAAGTTCATTAAAGAAAATGAATACTGCCCTTTGTGAAATGTTAGCAGAATCTCCATAGAAAATACAGTCATCTACTTCTTATAGGAAACAGTTATTTACAATTTGTTAAAAAGCTGTTCAAGTATTGTTATAAGAATATATTTGTACTCAACAGGCCATCTCTTCTTCAATGTTTATCTTATTTCTGAAACTGATAAACTTACAATGGTAGAAAATAACATTATATTATATGCTGAATACAATCATAGGGTACTTAATTTTTTAAAATATTTATACAGAAGGATGTTCTCATTCAAAGGAAAGCATTACTAACAGGAATTAGCAGTAATACTCCTGAGTAAATTAGCTTCAGGTTACCATTGACTTTTAAAGGACATGAAAAGGAAAACATTTTTAATACATTAAATAGTGGTAGCTACTTTTAACATTGAGTCTCACGTGAAAACAATCATTTTAAACATAGTTATACAATGTGATTTGCCTAACCAATCAGGAGAAATTAATTATAAGCATTTTTAAATACTGCTATTCATATATATTTTAAACCTCATATGATTTTAATTAACCAATTTACACTGTAGAATTTCAAAAATTCCCTGGACTGATGGTGAGAATGTGCTCCAAGCAATGAAGTTTAAGTATTTTGCATCTAAAATTGCAGACACCTGAAGTGCTGCATTGCATGAACAAGGAGATGGAAATCCTCATGACCATGTAGAGGAGGAAGCTTAAGTACTTAAGCCATACTATTCAGTAATACTTAGTACCGGTACTGATTTCTACTCTTGGTCATCCAGGGTAAAAATGAAGACAAAATGAGTCCAGATTGTAGAAGGGCATCTTGTCTAGGGAATCTCCAGCTAGGATTCCAAGTCAGAACAGGTTCGTTATTCCAGACAGCTACAGATAAAGTCATGCTATTGTTCACTGATGTTCTTACAGAACATGCACTTGAAAGAGAGGAAGAATTCTCTTTTCATTAAAGTTGGTTATAGTAACAGAGGAACACTTGATCAGCACAATATCATCAGCAACTCAACAAAATGAAAACTGAATGTATGAAATCAGGCCTACAAGAAATTGAAACAATCTAAATTGATGGTGAGGATCTGTTCCAGGCAATTAAGTTTAAATATTTCTGTCTAAAATTGCAGACAATGGCCAACTTACCAAAGACTTTTACATAAGGATTAATGCAACCTGGGTGAAGTGATTAACAATGGAATGTCACCTTGAAATAGAATATTTATTGCACCACCATTTATCCTGTTATACTCTAGCACTTCTGCTCACCGTTGCAATGCGAGCTAACATTCATGCTCTTTTCCTATACGATCATTATGGCCTGTAATGTAATGCTCATTCAAAAGATATATTTTGAAATTTGCACCAGTATAAACCAAGTAAGGTATTTTGCTGTCTATCTGCCTTCTATCTTCACAGTTCATAGTTGAGGCTTTTAGTATTTGAGCAGAGAAACTTGTTGAGTATTTGTGTTCCAGTATAAGTTCTTAAATGACCTGAATATATCATTCTTCCCAAAAATGTGAATTCTCTCTGACAAATCTTGAGTTTTAAAACAAATTATTACTATTTAAGAAATGGAAAGGCCCAAATAAGTCCAAATTAGGTAGTTTATAGGAACATCAAAAGGTACATGTAATACAGTAAACATTTCACAGGTTAGTGTGGGAAGAGGAAAAACTGGGAAAAAAACAATAAGTAAGGAAAGCAATCTCTACTTCTTCATATACTGCCACCTTCAAAAACATTGGTGCTCTCCTTATCAACCCCATTTCTTCCATATTTATTTCTTCTCAGCCTCCAATAAGCTCATTTCTGCTTTCCAGGTTCATCAGAAGGACAGCTTTTGGTGCTCATTTAGGGTCCATCTTTACAGATCTTCAATCTTGTCAAGGCGAAGAAGAAATGAATGTGGAAGAACTGGGATTGATGGGGAGAGAGCCAATCTACAGTATTTGAAGATGGTAGTGCATGAAGAAGTGGGGATTGATTGTCCTCCTCACTTTGTGTTATCTTCCTATTTTTCCTTCTTCCCACATCAACCTGGCAAGTATTTACCATACTTTCTGTACATGACATTGCTATTATTTGTTTCTCACACAGGTGTAAAGAAGGTGATCACTATTTTAATGGGCAAAATAACAAATTACAAACCTTTATGTGCAGGAAGAAAAAGGGTTAAAATTGCCCGCCTTCTGTACCAAATTTCACCAATATTATTTTGTCTGGCTGGAAATAGTTGAGTTGAAACATTTTTTTAAATCTTGAGTTTGATCTTGACTAGAATATAAGTTCATATTATCTCATACACAAAATACTTGAAATTTATAACAAATTAAATTAAAATTTTTAAAAATCTGCATAACCAGTTGTATGCATCATTAAGTCTGGACTACAGCAACAACATCAACAACAGATAAGTAGCCACATTAACAATCTGATAAAAATATTCCCATGTTCCAAGACAGCATGGGAATTTAATACAACAGGAGCTTCTCTTGACATACACGTACAAAGAGAGGGGTTATTCTTGCTTGCTGCAAAGCTCCAGGTAAGTATTAAGGCCACTATCCTATGGTAGCACTGTCATAGAATGAAGCTTGTCGCACATTTATTTGGGGAGGGGAGGACAGAACTGTTGCTTAGGATGGCAACACTATTGGCCCAGCTGCAAATCATTTTCACTACAATAGTTCAACATCCACAGCAGAAACTTAAGTTAGTTTCTCCAGCATATCTGGAGCATTCACTGCAGTCTTTAGTGTCATCACTCACATTCTCCTGTCATTCTTTAAGAAGTTGTTGACAAAAACTCTTCTTTTGATGCTTTGCAGTTCATTACCAGTATCAACATTATATACCTTCATATCTTTTCACTGCAAACCACTTCCATAAAATACATTTTTTTAAAAACAAGATTGAGAAATAGATGAGTGTCCATTTTCTAAACTATTCCTTCAAGTGATCAAGTTCATTTTTTTCTTTCCTGCAACATAAATAAAATCTTTTCCAAGAGGTTGCTGCTTCTTTTTCAGATAGTGGAATTTTGTATAAAATAAAAGAGAAGGTGAATTTGAAGGCACATTAACTAGTTTTAAGGGTCTAATTAAATTAACACTATCTGATTTTATAATTTCTGTTATGATACAAAATATGTGTAGATTTAATTTCTGATAGAATTTGTTTATATAGTTAACAGGTTTATAAATCTGTGCTAAGTCATATAGAATATTGTCTCAATGTAACAAGAAAACTTTACATAACATTAACAAACTTGAACATAACCAAGTAACAGGTCATTATACAACATAATTTTGCATTGTTTGATGTTTTATGGCCTACAGTATTGACATCCTACAACAATACAAAATTGATTTTAATAGATTTTGCACTGTTGTTGTTTTTTCTATTTTTTTTTTTTTTTAACATACAAGTAAAACTTTAAACACTTAAAACTATTACAGTAACATCAATTAGGTTTAGGGAACAACAGGAAGTCCTCCTGGCTCAACCCTCACAGCAGTTATCATTTTATAATGTATATTAAAGACCTTGGTCAGTGATCTGTAAGTTAAATATAGCAAGCAGTTAGTTCTTATCTGGACTGTGTGAAATAATGCTCAGGGAGCAATACATAATGCTCATATTGAAGATACTCTGTAATCATCATGGCTAGGGTATGCACATGAATGCAAACTGATGTTCATCCATTTCTTTAAAATCATACATAATACATTTCTTTATGTATCAGCGATTTGAGATCATGACTATGATGTTCGATTTTCATAGTTTTGCAAATACGATGATATCTTTCCTTACAGACACTCCTTTGTCCACTCTACAAAATTTGACTACCTCACTAGAGATCAATTCTGTCTCAAATGAAATAATATAGAAATAACTCTAAAATCAACTCTCATTTGCAGCACTCTCAGATGGGCACAGCCATCTTAGAGCCCTAAAGCTTGCTTTGTCCCTCGATTATGGAGGGAACTGAAATTTCAAGACTGAATACACTGTACTGTGTTACAAAAATGGAAAAATTAATTTTGAGGACTGTACAGAAATGTACTGTACTAATAATAAGGGTTTTCTAATATGTGTACTGTGTAAGTAGGGTAACAATCAGTCAGTCAATCAATCACTACTGATGTGCATTTAGGGCAGTCACCCAGGTGGCAGATTCCCTATCTGTTGTTTTCCTAGTCTACTCAAAAACATGTGCTGCAGGTTCATCCACTGGTGGTTCATAACCCATTAGAGGAGAGATTCTCACTTGGACTATGTGTATTACTGTACCTGCTAGCCCTCCACAGTAGCAGTGATTGGGAATTAGAAGTGAGGAGGCAAAAAAATACAGACAACAAAAATTACCCGTGTCTGTGGGATATAGTGATCGGGGGTTATATTCATCAAAACTGAAAAAATGCTACAAAATGGTAAGATTTGTGTATGCTCTCTGAGCGAATGTCAACAGAGAGTTTACCAACTTAAGTGCGGTCCACTCTGTGGAGAAAACATTACATTTTTATTCCATTTTAGCTGCCTGAAATTAGGAAATTAAAAAAAATGCAATTTGTACAAACCATTTGTGTTATCAGCTAATATGTTCCTTTATTTTATTTTATTATTATTACAATTACATAGAAGTATGGTATAATTATACACTTAAACTAACAGACACTGAAGAGACTGCTGGACTGAAGAATGTGCGTGGCAAATGGGTGAATCATACCTCAGTGTCTATGACATTTTTTAAGTTGCTCTAGACTTTTCTACTGATATTTTTCTTATTTTTATAATTCTTTCTTTGTTTTCCTTGTATTTTCTGATTTTAAGTACGGCACACACCACAGTCCCCGGACCAGTGGAAATAACCAAGTAAGCATAAAATCCTCGACCCGGCCGGGAATCGAACCTGGGGCCCGTTGAGTCAAAGGCCAGCACGCTAACCATTTAGCCATGGAACTGGACAAATTGGCAAACAAATATACCCCTGCCATCATTCCTTACAGCACATGCAAAGTCTCCACTACTTGCTGTGGCGTTATACAAATCAGTTAGCTGCGACGAATGACATTTTCTGCATATTTCTCCTAATAATTTTTTAAATAATAATAAAATAAAATAAAGGAACATATTAGCTGATAAGACAAGATGGCTTGTACAAATTGCATTTTTTAAAAATAATTCTTAGTTTCAGGCAGCTAAAATGGAATAAAAATGTAATGTTTTCTCCACAAAGTGGCGGGGCAACTGCGCGTTAGCTGTAAACGGGTTAATAAAGAGAATCATAAAATGTTGCCTGGCTGATGGGTTCAAAGTTCACTAACCATGACCAATTTTTCACTCACTTGTCAGTTGTTTTGTCTGGAGTGCTATGGCATCTAAAAGTAAAGGCTTAATCCATGAAAAAGTTGAAGTTATTGAGTGTTCAGAAAAATCTACATGCAGTGCTTGCACATTTACAGATAAATTCTGTGTAGGAAAGATGAAAATAAGTATAATTATGCAACAGAAGCACTACATATTACAGCAGAAGAATGAAAATGTGAGTGAGTGAAGGTATACATTAGACATGTTATAAATTTACTGTTAGACTGGGCAACCTCCCTCCCAATAAAGGACATCCCCCAGATGTGGACCAATTGTTACATCCCTTCATTAGTTCAACAAAAATAAAGGTGTTTTAATTTGTTCCACCTATTCAATACTTTTATTTTCACTTATAGTGGTTACATAAATAGACTCTTAGTTACATGGGACATGTTTCGCCCTCAGTTAAGGGCATCTTCAGCCTAAAAACAATCATCAAGAATACAACTAATATTAAAAGTGGAAGCTAAAAGTTTAGCTAGTTATTAAAATTCAGAACATAAAAATGTGAAAAATGATACAATATATAAAGATGCTAATGGAAAACTGTCTATGATTAAACTATAATCTTGTCACAGACTAAAACTTCTTCTATTAAAATTCTAATTAAAAACAGTTCATTTAATTAGAATTTTAATAGAAGAAGTTTTAGTCTCCGACAAGATTATAGTTTAATCATAGTCAGTTTTCCATTAGCATCTTCATATATATTGTATCATTTTTCACATTTTTATGTTCTGAATTTTATTAACTGGCTAAACTTTTAGCTTCCACTTTTAATATTAGTTGTATTCTTGATGATTGTTTTTAGGCTGAAGATGCCCTTAACTGAGGGCGAAACATGTCCCATGTAACTAAGAGTCTATTTATGTAACCACTATAAGTGGAAATAAAAGTATTGAATAGGTGGAACAAATTAAAACACCTTTATTGTTGTTGAACTGTAAATTTTCAATACGGACCTAAAATGAGGTTTATCCCTTCATTATCCATAAACAAGATGTTTCATTGTATCCATACACTTTCTGAATTTTCTTTGATTTTTGTGCACTTTTTGATAAATACAAAATTTTGGGAGAACACTGTTCATGGTTGGAAACATGGGCATTATTAATTTAGTGCAGAACAGTCATCACTTATGTGCTCTGTCTGTGTGTTAAATTCCATGCTGTTTCAAGTACCGTAATAGTTTAAAAAGTTCAGAGGAGTCCTATTTGCAGTTGGCAGTTCTGTCTGGATTGAAAAGTCAACATATCATGTATGAACAACTGCTTAATGTATAGATTGTTTAATGGAAATATTTTCAATCACTCAGAAGTAGAAAAGGAGGTTCAAATATACATAGTAGACATAAAAAATGATTTCATCTCTTCATTTCATTCGATGGATACAGGCTGAAAATAATATACAAAAAAGTGTTGCCTTTTAGGAAGCACCAAAATGTAACTTCCTGATCATTGCTGTATATTCCAATATTGAAGTCTAACTTTCAATAGAATGCTGTTTGTAACAGAATGCTGTACATGCAGTTTATGTGCTATGTGTCCGACATGGCAGTTCATTATCCTAATTTATCACTGATTTGATAAAATTCACTCCAATATTTTAACACCATTTACTTTGGTTCTGCCAATAATCACTCTATTGTTGCTGAATTACATTTAAAAAAAGGTATATGAAATATTAAGATATTAAATAAATTGTTTTTTTTTCAGTCATTTATACCAAATCCAATGTTGTCTTATTTTTGATTCATGCAATTTTTTTTTTTCATTTTATCCTTTATGGTTCCTATGATATTATATGGTATTATTCCAAATTTCTTTGAGTTAAAAAGTACCTAAACAAGCATTATGCATTGCAGCTCTTAGATAACCATGAACTTACAGTATCTCAGCTCCAGGTAAGTATAACCGGCTATTTCTAACCCTCAGTAAAAAAATATCATACAAGACCTCTTAAACAAAGTGAGTGATTTAATGCCAGACACATTATTCAACTTAGAAATAATCCGATGAGTAATTCATATTTAGCCTCAAGAATGTTCCTAAATTAAGGTTTTGACTTATGCTACAATTCCACAAAACATACACGTCTGAGTAAACTAACATTATTACTCTTAGATTAAATTACAGTAATATCGTAATACAAAATGTTACACCATACAGGGTGTAGAAAGCTTATTATACAGCTCATTAATTCCATAGTATTGGAATGAAGACAAAATAAAAGTTTATACAACACATTTTTATTAGAATTTACAACTTGCAATTTTAATCTAATTACAGGATACAGAACACATTTAGGTTTATGATTTTGGCCTAATGTGTGTATAGGAAAAATTACTGCTACTTAAAAATTCAATGAGACTTTTTAGAAAGATTTAGTCAAATGAATGAAAATAGCATTGATGTTGTCTGCATATACTTGGATGCTAGCAGACAACAGGATCAAATAATCATAAATATTACCAATAATTAATTATATCCTCAAACAATATTGGTTATAATTAAATGTATAAATAATGCAGCATGTCACAAAAAAAAAAAAAAAAAAAGAAAAGAAAAAAGACACTTGTGATAAAAATGTTTTTTAAATATTATATTTCTGATTTTAAGATCTAATTTAAATCTTTGGTAATTTATTTGTGGAATGGTGTAAGTTAATTCTAAATTTGATTTGATCGTAAAACTGTCCTGATCAAAAATTCTGGAGTCAGCCAGCCTTCAAGAACATTTTGTTGATGAAAAAGGAACCTCCACTTATTAATATTGAGATGATAATAGTAATTTGGCCTCAGCTGCCAGGTTGCAAACCTAATGAAGCTGTGCCATATTCTACCAATTTTGATGTACTAATTGCGCAGCCTACTAGCGCAAATGCTGAAGTTGACTGGATGGTCCATATGGCTGAGTTAATTTTGCCCAGTAATTCTGAGTGCTCCACCAGAGGTTATATGATTTTTGTCCACCCTTCAAAAATGGACTATCTCACTCAAGATCAATCCTCTGAACTAGGGATTACAGGTCGATACTATTTCACTGATCCACAGAGGCAGCTAGTACTGAAATAAGTCTTCATAGACTAAAAATGGATTACCTCACTCGAGATCAATCCTGTGAACTAAGGAACATGGGTCGATACTATTTCACCCATCCACAGAGGTAGCTAGTACTGGAATAAGTCTTCATAGACAAAAATGAGACCGTGTTATCCTTCCCTACCCAATTATATGGTTTTGTTTTAAATATAATTCTGGCACACTAATGAGTCACCTTTGCTGCATCAACCCAGACTGCAATGATTGTGCAAGTCTCACAGAGTGTGTCTCTGTATCTTGTGTTGCTGTAGTTAGCCTGTCATGCCTAGAATTTATTAGTACAAAAGTAGAACCAAAACATGCTGTGTAAAGTGTAAATGTCTACTCTCCAAGGATAAATACATGTTCTACACATGTGTGTAATGTTGAGAAATGACCTGCTTGAAACAGATTAAGTGGAACATCTCACTGAATACTTTTCATATACATTGCTCCAATTATGTTAGGCTCCCTGCTTGGAAGAGTAAAGTTCAAATCCCAGTCAATTTTTGGTTGAGATTTTCATCTGAAAAATCACTTGCTGTCAGGAAGGGCATCCTGTTTTAAAATGCTGGGATAAGCTGGAAATAGTTTCTCTTTTATGTCATATAAAAAGTAGTTTTTCCTCTCTTTTCCAGGCTGTGTATCCATCCCCAAGATAAAGAAAAAATGAAACAAAAAAATTCTCTGGTGGAAAGAATTATACAAATTTTTATCTCCTGGTCATGCCAGTACCCTAATATATCAGAATAAATATGAATACTTTTACATAGTATCTGATTTCTTATTAGTGACAACATACTAATACTGTAGAAGAGGATTATTATAGGCTAATTAATATTGTATTCGTGAACAATGTTTTCCTTCACGTATTGATAGTCTTACATCAATTATTTAGACTTAACTACACTTATCTGGTCATTTTTGCACCAGAAACACTCCAAAGAGTTAAAATATATCACTTAAGTGAGTTTTTTAAGAGTTTTTAATTTTTTTATTATTTTATGTTACTGATATATGAAAGATATTACAAGATTTTAAACTGTCTTTGTATAAATTTTTAATCATGCAAGGCAGGATGTATTCAGCAGTTGTAGTTTCTTTCCTGTTGTTAAGATCTGCATATGAGAGATGTTTCACAATTTCATATATTGCCATCTTTACTTCAAACTTCCAAAACCCTGTATGGGAAACAAAATTTGATTATGAAATTAAGTATATTAAGTAAGTTTAAAAATAAAATACTATTTGCTTACTGCAAATATTTATATACAGAGAGATCATATCAGACCTTGAATTAATTTCTCAACTAGCCAAGGTTGGCAATAGTGAAGAGTTGTGGTTGTGAATAATAAGGAAACATTTTAGATAGAGGAAATAGTTTTACATTCACAGATACCTTTCTTGACTTGTATATCTGTATTTCCTACTGTATTAAATTTGTTTCTTATTCATAGGGCTGTATTGGAAGAGTCTGAGGAGCAAACACTTGAAGGCAAATTGTCCAAAATATTTGCTGGGCAGAGCTGTTTTCCACATATGTTGCTTGCCCACCTATAATATTGGAATTTTTAATAAGCTGTCAATTGGACATTTACCCTAGAAATATCTAATAAAAAATAATTTGTATATAAGTATAGTGGTAAGAAAATGGCCCAGTGATGCCTAAGTGATGTAGGTTGTGGAGATCAGCATATATTTCATGACTACAAAAATACCTAGAAAAATAAAATTAAACTGTTCATAATTTGAGCCATAACTTTCAAAGTATACAGTATAATAAAAATTTTAACCTTCATACTACCAAGTCTTAAGATTATCACCAATTACCAAGTCACCTAGACCCCAAGAAGAAATTGTTTCACAAAGAATAATAAAGGCAATATGGAACAAAATATTTCAAGAAAATTAAAAATATAATGCATTTTGAAAATACTGCACATTTAATCAATGAGTTCGTAAACACTGAAAAGTCCATTTTTAGCCACTGAAATATCTTTTTCATATATATTTTTTTGTTAAGCTTTAGAATACATAAACTCAAATTTTCAACAATTTTTTACTTGAATCTGATATCTGCGAGATGCATCTGTAAGCCCTGAAAACACTACAACAATATTATGAACTATTTGATGCATGGCTTTTGGTAGATTTTAAGCCAAGACATTCTATATTTACTTGTATTTTCATCATACCATCACTATCATAATTTTTATCATCTTCACCAGTATCACTAATTTTTGTTTCATCTTTTACTTCTTCACATATCTCAGTTTTTTTTCTTCTTCTTCTTCACTCTCACTCGTTTTCATATGAATCATTTGCACAAAATGCTCCACATTATGTAGACCAAATATTTTTCTTTTTGACATGTTTATGAACCGGTATCAGAAGTAGTAGTCATGTAGAAACACAGATCTAATTCAATAATCTACTGAACTAAAAGTGAAGGAAGTTCCCAACAACAACAATGATGAACTCTTTGTACAACATAAACTACTAAGAAGGAACAACAAAGACCCTCAGGGAGACCTAGTTATATAACAAACATGATAGACATGATGAGATAAATAAATCTGACAACAAGAAATATCAGAATGCACAGATATTGTCGTCACACAAAAGTAATCAAATAACATTGATTTGGGTCCATACTAAACCCACATGGTAGTCTGAAGGTTAATTGGTAGTGAAGGAGCATAGAACCAAATATATTATGAAAATAATACTTGCTAGATTGTCATCATAGAGCAGGATTGTGAACTGATCTTGTAAGATCTTTTTTTTTGAGAAGCATGTAGGCCTACAGTAGTGTAAGAATTTACATGCAACATGGAGTTGGTTTAAATGGAGGCATGATTTGCCATTCTCATTATATACTGTATTTTGAAACAATATTTCTTAGGAATGCTTTTAACCCGTGTCTTTACAGTATCATGTATAACTGTTGTTATGTATTTAAATAGGAAATCCATTACCATGATTATTTACTTAACTCAATTATGATTTTGTAAATTAATATTACAATTGTATGTAGTGTTAGTGACTTATGAACATTATTACTATCTTTATTATTTTTCATGCAATCAATTATTTTGAGTTTATCACTCACAGAATATGCTTGCCTGTTAGCAATATTATGCATATACAGCGAATTCAGAATTCAACACTATGCACGACAATATTATACTACCATAGCCTGCACTTGTTGACAGGAGGGGAGGTGCAGGAAGGGCATTGTTGCCTGGTTCCAAGAACACTGCTGCTTGCCTTGTAAAGAATTCTTAAAAATGTAAATACTGTAAATAGCTCAGGAATCATTTGTTTTTGGCAGCTTCTGTGATATCTGAGGAATGCAGTCGTACATTCCTCAAGGCTAAGACTGTAATAAGTACCATACTGTTTCCTGTTATCTGGGGCCTTGAAAGGATGAGAGAATATCTGTGCTACAGTGTTGGTATGATCGTAGTAGTAAAACAAGAGATTTTACCGACCAGCATAGCTCAGGAATTACTTTATGTATAGCTGGACTCTCAAGGAAAAAAGGGTTCTAACTCGTCTTGAAAATGGTATTCCATAGTTTTCCCTTTTTAAGTATACTTGTTGGAGACTTTCAAAACTAAGAATTTCACTATTAAATTAATACTGTATATTTTTTGGGGGCATACTCTTCATCATGTTAAATCTGAATCTGTGGTATATCAGGATATGTTATATTGGGCTTCTACTGTACTTTGATAAAGAACATAGTAGAAGCTCACTTTGTTTAGAAACCAAGATGAATATGGAAATACTTATTAAGATCAAATTGCTAACTTACTCCAACCAACTCTAGAAGTGTAAAAGGAAATGTAACTATTTGGTAACCTTAATTCATCTGTAGTAAGCAAAGCAATTTTGTTTATAAACCATCAGTTCAATTCATTACTTTTCAAACTGCTGAACTTTCTTTTATGTGTATGCTATGTTGTTTTATATTTGCAATAACACACTGCCAGATATCAAAACTTTATCCTTGAGCTTAAACCTTTAGTAGAACTGAATGGTTACATTAAAATATATCAGCAAAGCTTTATCAAGATTGCCACACTGATATGAAAAAAAAAAAAAAAAACACAGAATAGAAGAAAAATCAGCAGACTTATAAGTCAGCCTAATTTTGTGAGGGCTTATTTCCTCTCAATATATAAAATGAAAAATGAAAAGAAATTGTTGATAGGAGGAGGACTGACTGTGACTTACGCAAACAAAGAGACACAACTCATAAGACATTAAAAAACCCAGTTTAAATCTCTTAGTAACAGTGATAAAAATGATGTACTTTACTGTGTTTATTATTTTTTTACTGGTATGATTTTTTATAATTTTCAAAAATACTTTGTTTTATAAAATAGTCCTGCCATGTTATTATGTTTCCTTATACATTTTTATTTTTAGTCCATATTTTCCATGATCCCCACTCCTACATGACATTTCATTACACTGCATGGCCATCAGAAAAATTATTTCAAATGCTCATTTTACATTTATTTTGAAGAGGCAACATTGAACATCTACACATATTTACAATAACTGCAAACAGAAACATATTTTATCATACAACAATAAATTAGAGGCATTGCTTCTGGGAAATTTCTGTTCTTGATATGTTTTCTGCTATTTTAGTTTCACGCTATAGCAGTGACTTAACAAAGAAAAGTGATTGACAACAGGATGTTGGATCAAATACTTTGGAGATTTTTCTTGGAAATGAACTTTTCTTTTTTTTGAAGAAATCTGGCACGTGAATTTCAGTTCAATTAACAAAGGGCTTTAAGGAGAGAGGTTCCAAGCTCATGATGGAAAACAAGATCATTTGGCTTTAAGAATAGTAGGGACAACAGTTTTGGGAATGAATATAGTTCAGAAAATTTTCACTCTAAACATACTAAACTTTTGAAAAAGACCTGTTTCATGTGTGTCATCCTTTTGAACATCGTTAGCAGTTCATCCTAATTCCTGCTATAGCCACTTTCATATGTACTACCACCACTTAGAAAACTACCCTTTCATCCTCTTTTAAAAGAAAAATGATAATAGTGGAGAACTCAAATTCATTTGAAAAGTAACAATAACATACTAATCTCACTTTAGTATAATTCTGATGAGAGAATCAATCTGAAAAGTGATTCATATTTTATTCTCTTATACCTGTTTATTTGTGAATGTTTGTATAGAAAATTCCTAATATTAGCAAAGTTAAATTTTCACCCATGGAAAAAATACATAAGAACAGATTTCTGTTAATTAATATGCTGGCTGAAATATAGCCTAATGTCCTTCAACAATGAAGAAATACTTTTCTAAATTAGGTATTTATTTATTAAAATTTATTTTGAACAATATTAGAATGTATATACTGATGTAATTATAATTACTTTCTTAAGAAATATGAAAGAGTCAGGGCTTTAATTTTGGGTGCAAGTTTGTTCTTGGGAAGGCGTAATCTATTTTCATTTTAATACTCCAATGATGTGGTGTCGGGAAGTGTTGTTGGTATTGTTAAAATCTTATTAAAAATTCCAAATATTGGTATGAATGTTGGATAGTATATCTAGCTATTTAGTCAAGATAGTTTGATTTGTTTTGAGAATATTCAAATTTAAGGCTTGTTTAAAAATACAAAATTAACCGACTCCAACTTCTAGCTTCCCTCTGGTTGTCTCCCAGCTACCTGAGATAAATCTGATTAAAAAAATTATTGTTCTTAATGAGGGAGATTGACATTTGCTTTTACAATTGTTTGCATCCACAAGGTTAATGATGTATGTACACTCTTCTCACTGAGTGAGGGTGGATGAAGAAGGAAAAGACTGTGGCACAGCTGCAAATTAACATATTATGTTTCAATGATATGGGCTTCCTCATGAGGTAGAGTTGAGACAAATATCATAAGAATTCTACTGGTTGACCCATAATTAGAGACATGTAAAATTTTCATTTGCAGTCAAGAGATTTTAACATTGATTTTGACTCTTTTATAAAAATACGATGAGTTTTTAATATTTTACAATGAGCATCCAATGTTTCTTCCATTTTAATAATAATAATACTTTATTAACGGATACACCATTTTACATAACAGTAGAGAAGTATAGAAGATAATATAATAATATAATAAACAAAAGAAGGTGCTAACTCTCTAGTTTGGAGACTCATTTGCCATTGTATTCACAACCTTTACTCATATAGTAATAAGTGTAAGAAAATACCAAGGCCGTTCAGTGAAAATGAAGACAACATCTTAGCTAATGTTGGCCTATATTCCAATAACAAACAAATATTAGTGTGCTCTGATTCGTAGTAAAGAAGAAGGGTTCTATGACATTAATGATGGATTATTAAAGCAACAACAATCATCATCATCATCATCATCAAGAAAGAGATTAATTTGGAAAACGCAGTGTTGATAATGTGATTTACAGAGAAGGTGAGGGTGGTTGCGGCCATGGCCTATAAAGGAACTGTCCCGGCATTCGCCTTAGGTGCAGGAGAATTGAAAACCACCGAAAACCATTCTCAGGACAGTTGATGGTTGGAACCAGCCCCTCTGCTTGCTGAATGTAGAGCTGGAAGGCTTTTGACTGGAAACTAACCTCACATTTCACTTATCTCCATCACTCTGTGAAGAATTCTTAAGTCATTCATCATAAATTGGAGAACTTCTCTTTACCTCTTTCAGATGCCCATATACACTACAAACAGTAAATTACAATAGTAGGCATACTTTTGATTAAATATCTTCTATAATTCCTTTACTATAGTATCTCTGGAAATTTTATGAGGAACTATTTTGTACTGGACTGAATCAATTTTGTGAGGACAAATATTATGAATCAAGTGAAGTGGAACATTGAACCAAATATTAAAATTCTGGTTTAAAAAAAAACTAACTTTACATCAGAAGAATATCCAATGCACAAGAAGTATGCAACTTTTCATATGGTATCTTGTGGTTCAGTCTACTTATCAACTTTGAAGTAAAGTACTTTTTGTAAAGCTCCAGTAAGAATTTGCTACAATGTGGCTTAATATTTAATTAAAATTTCATGTTATACATTTGAAAATAGAACAGAGAATGACAATAGACTAGGCAATGGTTTATTTAAAACACAATACATATTAGTCTTTGTTTCTGGAGAGTGTAACCTATTTTTTCTTTAGGAGTACGGCACTGTATTTATTCTCATATATAGATTAATGCTAAGATCACATTTATGTTCAAAACATTTTACAAGAACGTGACTTATCAATGGTATGGTAATAGTTATCTTTGTTACAAGAGCCAACAGTGAGGTTTTTATGTAATTCAAAACAAATATTTGAAACTCTTTTGTCCTGTAACGTACATTATTTTATTTCATTCTATATTGAATTTCTTTATTTTTATTTAAATAATGAAGACATTAGATTCAGTTCAGGATTCACCATTCAAACAGTCATGAAATAATTGTTATCGTTTGAGAATCAATCGATGAGTAGATGTATTGACCACTCTCAAGATGCAATTTGTTATAGTTATTTCTTTTTGGTTTCAACATGGTTAATGTGTAACTTCAGTCTGTTGAAATTAATTCAGGATAAAGTGAATTTAGAAAATGCCTGGAAAATAAAACATTTAATAACAGATAATATATAACAAATATACAATTTAATTAAAAACAGAATGCCATGCTTCAGTCTTGAAAGAACATCATCAGATTTTATCAAATAACACTTTTAATGTTTTTATATTAAATATAAATATTGTTTATAATTTTTTGAATTGATTAATATTATTAAGAAGTGTAAAACTAATTATGTTAACATTCTGTATACACCCTTCTAATAATTGCTGAAATGTTATAACTTACTGTATATTAACACATTATAGTTGGGCCCATGAGAGTTGGAGTCAGACATTTGAGCGGCGAAAGTAGTAACTATGTAGTATGCTGCGTTGTCATAGTTACCTTCAACTGCTGCATATCACCTTTTCATACAAGCTGAATATTTAATCAAATATGTAGGACTAATGCAATTCATTAAACTTTGACCCATTCCCAAGCTCATGCTAATAATTCCAGCATTTAAGACAGAACACATCATTGCTGATAAATATAGATTTCTTAATCACTAAACTGACAATAACCCAACAAATATACAAGTTAAATACAGAATAGAACTGTACAACCAGCCATGGGTTAACTTACAAAAAAGCAAACTAACAACAAAAAAAATATTCAGGAAACAGATGATGATGCTTGTTGCTTAAAGGGGCCTAACATCAAAGGTCATCGGCCCCATTCAGGAAACAAACATGTAAATAATTGTATAAACCAGCAACAACTAACACAGCACCACTCCGAATAATATCACAAAAGCGACTGAGAGCAAGCCAACCGACGTGGCGATAGCTTCCTTAAATGTGGCATCTCTGTTATCGTTGTCATAGCAACGGACCATTTTCAAGCAGCGTTAGTCAGCTTTTTCTCGCCGGTGGCACTAAACGTCAGGCTCCAACTCTCGTGGGCCCAGCTATACTTCTCCTATGCTTCCTTTTCCTTACTGGAAAGTTACCAGTAAACAAACCAGCTGGTATAATACCAATAACAGTGCATTGTACCACACTGCACTCCCAGCTGGACCAATGAGAGGAAGCACAGGAGTAGTACTGTGTTAATAGAAGTTATAAAATTTCAACAATTATTAGAAGGGTGTTCACAGGATTTTAACATACATAGTTTTACATTTCTTCATAATATTCATCAGTTCAAAATTTAATTAAAAGAAAGCACTAAGCTTCTGATGTATTTAATATTTCAAAAATTTAAAATATGATTTGATAGAATCTGATGATGTTCTTTCAAGAACAAAACATGTCATTCTGTTTTTAAAACTGTATCTTTTCCATGTATAATCTGTTGTTAAATACTTTCTTTTTCATATACTTTCTAAATGTATTTTATTCTGAATTAGTTTTGACAGACTAAAGAACTTAAGAGTTACAGATTCATGATGCAAAGTAGCCATCCAGTAAGTATCTATACTGGGGCCAACAAGAGTTGGAGTTTGACGTTAAGCGCTAACAGCGAGACGCTGCTCGAAAAGAGTCTGTTGCCATGGAAATGATCCCAGCAATGCCACATTGTATGGCTGCTATCGGCATGTTGCTTAGCTTGCTCTCAGTTGCTCCGTACTCTTTGATTCACTCTTGTGATATGTAAAGTGGTACTGTTAGCTGTTATTGTTTTACTTGTTTGTTTTCCAAATATTATTTTTGTTAGTTAATCAGTGACTAGTTGTACAATTTCCCATTCATCAAAGTTCAGGAACATACTTCCAGAGCCATGAGAATAAGCAGAAATACTGTTTGGAGGGTCTCAAAGTTATCCACTCCAGGAAAAATACATTCATATTCTCACCAACTGAGATTTTCTTTTCGATGAAGTATTATCTTCCTATGATAGTTTATTTTTGAAGCATACAGTTAACAATCAGCATTACCGGGCGAGTTGGCTGTGCGGAGCTTGTGAGCTTGCATCTGGGAGATAGTGGGTTTGAATCTCACTCTCAGCAGCCCTGAAAATGGTTTTCCGTGGTTTCCCATTTTCACACCAGGCAAATGCTGGGGCTGTACCTTAATTAAGGTCATGGCTGCTTCCTTCCAACTCCTAGGCCTTTCCTATCCCATCGTCGCCATAAGACCTATCTGTGTCGGTGCGACGTAAAGCCACTAGCGAAAAAAATATCAGCGTTAAATAAATACAACTATCATTGTGGGTAGTGTTCTATTCTGGATTATATTTATAACATAACTCCTTATGACTAACTGACTGACTGACTTCAGTTATGTCGTGACTGCAGTTTTTTAAACAGGGTGAAGCCGAACTACACCGACAAATTTTTGGAGGTTATTCAGGGATACCTTCTGAGTATATCGGTATAAGGGACCCGTGGTCTCTGGTGGCTCATTCTCGTTACAGAGTAATTGTATTTTATTTAGTTTGTTGGCCCAATTAGCTTTATACTTGTATTGAACTGAAAATAATAAATGCTAGTTCTTGACCAACGCCAGGGTGTCAAAATTTTGTCCCAGAAGAGTTCTTTAATGTGCCGGAAGCCAACAATGCTGTGGTCATGGTGGTCGACATTTTGAACAATACCTGTAAGGGAACAGTTCTGCATTTGTTACATACTGTACTGTACAGTACATTGAACAAACAAATCGAACACACCGTGACAAAAGTATACGTGTTTCGTCTGAAGGTTGTTGCATTCCTCTGTGTTTTGGTTATTGCATATTACAGGTTTTTTCACTGATATGAAGGTATTTTCACTGAAACAAGGATGTTTGGGGTGACAAAACAAATACATTTTAATTTCATTATTAATCTGTAACAAGCCACTGGAGATCATGGGTCTCTTATGCCAATATACTAAGAACCTCTGAAAGTTTGTCGCTGGAGTTGTGCATTTGTTGATGTTATCAGCAGTTGATGATTTTGTTGTTCATTATTGAGATCTAATATTTATCTGCAACAATGTCTTCTCACTTAAATGTTGAAATTATTAGCACAAGTTTGGAAACGATTCTAAGTGTAATATTAGGCTTGCATGTTTTATTAAACACTCTGCCTGTGTTAAAAGATGATATATTGCAGGCAGAGGTAACTATGTGAATGCAGCACATCTCATAGTTACTGCTTTTGCTGCTCAAATGTCAGACTCCAACTCTCATAGGTCCAAGTACAGGTAACTATTTTATATGCACTGAAATAGGTTTCTGATGGTATTGTTTTTTAATGTAGGTTGAAGTTGAGCATGTTAAGTAACTACAGTACCATACTGTAAAGTTCCACTTTCTACATTATTTTGAAAAACATAAATATGCTAAATTCATCATAGTATGAAATAAAGTTCTCTTAACAATTCTCATACCATATAAAGCTATGAAAATATTACCTTTGAAGTTCTGCTTGTGAAAGAGAATCTTTGGAATGTGGTATGTTCCACTGACATGCAATTTATTCATAATTCTTGTCAACATTTTCAACATCAGTGATAGGTTTGGTAATGCAGATGAATAACAGGTGTTGTATTTTGCTATGTATGAAGGCCACAGTCTTCACCTTGGATGTTTTGCTACCCTCTCTCTCTTGCATGGGAACACGATGAGATAAAGCCCTGTCACAACCACACCTCCTCACTATTTACCACTAGTCAGACCCGTTCATTGCCCGCATCACCTGGAGACGCCACACAGCCTTCAGGTTCACCACCTCCACGACCCAGAGTAAAGCCTGAGGCTGCTGCTTTGCCCAGTGGGCTCTGGAGTGTCATTGCGTTGAAGTAACCACCGGGCTTTGGTTTCAGATGACGATTGTTTACCTCCATATGCACGATCTTCATGAACTCTATCTGAGCCGCCAGCTTCTGGATTTCTTCCTGGAAGTATCAGTTTCTCAACATTGAGTGTTTCATTACAGAACAGAGAAAAGGATGTAAAATGTAGTTTTCATTTAGCAGTTATTTCTGAATTAAAATGAATAGAGTGAAGTTACTGAGGAGTGGAGTATAAAAATTAGCAAGGACAAAGGTAAAATAATGGTGGTGACAAGGAAGAGGAGTGATAAAATTAATGAGCTGTTAGAAGTGATAGAGAGCTTCAAGAAAGTGTATTGTCACAGGATGGAAAAATAAATAAGGAGGTCAGTAATAGGGTACAACTTGCAAGGGAAGAGCACAGGAGACCTAGTGTGGAATCTGCAGGTACCAAGACGATGCAAACAGTAGCGGCAGTTGAGAATTAGAAGTTGGGGGGGGGGCAAAAAAATTTACAGGCAACAAGAAGTACCCGGATTTGTGGGATATAGCGGACGGGGGGGGGGGTATAAAGCGTGCTTCATCCACCCCTTCCAATGTAGTTTTATGCAATCCACAATATTCATTCTGTCCTGGAAACATCTGCCCTGATGGTATGCTCAGACAACACAACCAGATATCTTGGTATTTACCACCTCACCATGATAGGACGCCATAATGTTATACTCATATTAAACACTGGAAGACATGAGTGTGCCTTCTAGATCATATGAATCTGACACACCGGTGAAACACTAAATTGATATTGTGACCGCAGTAAACCTAATACTTACTATGAGCTGCCCAGTATTCCGCATGGAGCTGTAGTGTAGTTGGTAAAGGCGTGGTGGGGCGGGCTTGCATGTCAGGTGGGAGGTTCGAGTCTGGGGCGAAGATTACAAATGTTTGAAATCTTTGTTTAATACGTTCTGTACGCAGTGTAAGTTCAATACCCGCTTTCATGCAAATTGTGTGTGAATGAATGTGTTTCTGTCCCTAAGAAGGGCCGATTTGTTAGCAAGCTGGACACATACAGACCGGAAATAATAGGAACCCAACTGCCCTGACAATGTTTTATCGCAGCAAATGCTCGATGTGATGACCGTGTTGGTTCATGAACATTCAGGCCCGGTGTCCAATAGATCGTCTTGCGTACTGAAGCATTCCAGGTTGCATGGCAGGCATCCATGATGAGTTGCCAGAGCTGGTTGGCGTTTTCTGGTGCTTGAGTGTAAATGATGTTCTTTACATGTCCCCAGAAGGAGAAGTCTAACGGCATTACATCCAGTAATCTGGCGGGCCAAGAAACAGGGCCTCCTCGTCCTATCCATTGCCCTAGCAATTCCTTGTTCAGATGGTTACGAACGGGCAAAGTCGAAGTGGGGGAGCTCCATCCTGTTGCAACCACATTGTCAAATGATCATGGAAGGATACATCCTCCAGCAGCAGTGGGAGTTCTGACGCAGAAAGTGCAGGTAGCGTGGGCCCATCCAATGGCCCTCAAAGAAATAAGGTCCAATCAGGCTATCCCCCAAAATTCCATACCAAACATTCACTCCCCATCGTACTTGTTGGGCCACCTGTTACATCCAGTGAGGATTGTCCCGACTCCAATAGTGCATGTTGTGGCGACTGATGTTCCCATTATTGTGGAAGCGCGATTCGTCTGAGAAGAAGATATGTGATATGAATGCTGCATCATTGTCCAGCCTGCCTAAGAGCCACTGACAGAACTCCATTCGAGCTTACAAATCCCACCCATGGAGCTCTTGGTGTAGCTCAAATGGTGTGGGTAAAATTTATGTTCATGCAGTATTCGCCAGACGGATGGCTGGCTGGTGTTCACCTGTCATGCAATCACCCTTGTACTGATGTGTGGATTATTACGAGCTGCCTCCAGAATGGGCTCTTCTGTTTTACCCGATGTAACGGGCCTATCGTGGACTGGTGGCTGGTTGGAAATCACGCCTGTTGTCCTTAGGCGTCTTTCAGCATGGCAGAATGTCGTAGCGGTCAGGTGTCGCCTGTCGGGATACTGTTCCTGGTACAGACGTAGTGCCTCAGATGCATTTTGTCTTGCTTCCCCATAAATGAGGAGCATGTCAACGTACTCCTCTGTGAAAAACATGCCAAATGAAAGCAGAGATTAGAGTACATTTAGGCCCTAACCAGCGGAGATGTGCAGGGCACAAGATGAGTAACAGTGTCATTCTACTGTTTAAATGTGGCAAAGGTAGGCTTGTGTTTATGTATTCAAATATCATACCGATGCAAAAATATTTGAACGATGCAGGATTCCAACCGCCACTGGCACATTCCGTTGATTGCTAGGCGAACGCCTAACCACATCCGCTACACTACACTGCTGGAAAGATGCTGGTAGTACGATGAGAGCAGAGTACTTATGCCATTCAATTCGGTGTTTCAGACATTAATTACTGCACTGCGACCTAGTTTTATGCATTGATTCCTCTCTTAGTTACACCCGGTCACGAGGCACAACACATTAACATAGTTACGTGGTAACATAATTTCAAGGTGTTATGTTTTGCGAACAGCTGATATAACACATTTCACTAGGGTTCAGAATTGTGTGCAAAATGTGCTCACTGAACATTAGTACCCCTATAACCATGTGCAAATTAGTTGGACTGCAGCAAACAATATTGGAAGGGGCTGCTGAATCACACTATATACATCAAAACTGAAAAAAAAAAAAAAAAAAAAGCTACAAATGGTAAGTTTTTTGTGCTCTCTGAGTGAATTTCGACGGAGAGGTAAAGGATGACAGTTTACCAACTTAAGTGCGGTAATAATAGTACTTTTTGAGATTTTGATTCAATACTATACAGTAAAATTTTTACCAGAGGAACAATATTTCACATGTATTGCAATTAAATAGAAATATAGTGTGATTATACAATTAAAAATCATTTAGTATTTGACTACACACTAACAAACTAACAGACACTAAAGAGATGCCAGACTGACAAATGCGTGCAGCAAGTGGGTGAATCATACCTCAGTGTCCATGACCTTGGCAAAAAAAAAAAAATACCCCTGCTACCCTTCCTCACAGCATATGCAAAGTCTCCACTTCTTGCTGTGGTGCTATCCAAATCGGTTAGCCATGATGAACGACATTTTGTCCATATTTCCACTAATAATTTTGTTAATAATTAACCCGCCAGTAGTCGCTAGGATGAAAGTAACGCGAGTGGTCGCACGTTGAGCAAAATGCTCACGGTATGATATGACATGTTTACATAATAAATACCAACTGATTCCAAGCGTAAATGTATTAACACATTAAATGAACATAAGAATAAATCTCAAATGGTTATAAAGAACACTAAAAATTACAAATAAAATTACAAATAGTAATAAATCTCAAATGGTTATAACTGTATCTGGAAAAGACAATTTCCAATTTTCTAAAATAGTGTGTGCGTCTTTCGCAATGCCCTTTACATAAGGAGGATGAGTCACTATATTTTCAGCACAAGTACGTGAGCGTGGATTACTTCTTGGTGGATGTCTGCCCCACTTTGTCACCTTATCTTTCACTACCTATACTGTATAAACAATATCTCTAAACATGAAATTCCCATTTACCTCCAACATATGTTGTTCGCCAGCTATAGATTTTTCTTGAGGTACGGTACCATCAGCACGTTCTTCTGGCTCGGACTGTTCAGTATCCGTAGTATGTTCACCGTGTTTACTTTCACAGTCCGAGTGACTGTTTTCGGCCTCAAGTTGATCACTAAGAATTCCATCAAACCAAGCTGAAATGTCACGACTTGAAGCCATTGTCATGCACTAATTACACAACACATGAATACAATAAATTGCAAAGAACTGTGTCAACTATGAAACAACATACAACAATAGCGAAACTATTACACACACAGAAATTAGCGCAAATGTGACTGGTCGCGCATGAATCAAAATGCTCACCCTTGACGGTCGCTGGTAATTCCTCCCTCCCTGTCCCTTCTTAAGGTTACAGATGTGCGTTTCAATGCATCCGTCCTTCTCTCAAAACTGCACTGCTAAGGTACACCAGGGCTCAAGCTCGAAACTACATGCTGTTTCAAAGAGCAGATGATTTTCAATGACCATGAGCATTTTGCTCTTATAGCGACCACTGGCAGGTTAAAGTAAATAAAGGAAAGAATTAGCTGATGAGACAACAAAGATTGTACAAATTGCTTTTTTTTTTTTTAATAATTCATATAATTCCTCGTTTCAGCTGGCTAAAGTGAAATAAAAATGTAATGTTTTCTCCATAATGTGGTGGGGCAACTGCCCCCCCTCGCCCTTTCTAATTGCCACTACTGGATGCAAAGAGGTGTTGTACAAGATCTATTTTGTCTAGTTTTAGTATAAGAAGCAGAACATCGGTTGCAGCTGCTGGAGAGGAAACCAATCTAGTGATTATAAATTGTAAACCACCACTTCTCCTACAATGCTGGCCAACATTCTGAGAGTGAAAATTCTTTCAACCAATGGGACTTGAACTGTTTAACCATGGTGTCAGACAAAACAAACTTATCATGGCGACCAGGTGGGCATCCATGTCAATTACATAAGTCTACATTGTCAACCAGTGTTTAAACTTCTATGAAGAATGTTAGAAATGGCTTTGGAAGTTAATTGATCATTTATTGAGTACAGGATCATAAAAGAAGAACACTACAATTACAAAAACTTGTCACCCAAAGACTCTTGGATACATTTTAATGGACACTTCCTCTAAAGCATTACTTTGTCAATTTTATATTTTTCATCTAAACTGTGTTATGTGGCTGAAGATGTTGATAATATACGAAACATGTACCACTTTTGACCAATAAAAATTGCCTTAGGCAATCATTGTATCGACTAGGTGGAAAATAAATAAATACTTCATTGTGAATCTATTGAAGTGCGATACGGACCATGAAGCTGATTTTATGTAGTCAGCTGTTATAAACGATCTAGGCATCACTGAAGAGGTATAGTAGGGCAATGAGGAGTTAAGGAGTTTCCCATTCCTTTTCTCACTGTATCAGAAGGTGTTCTATTACACACCAGTCTGCCAAGCCCACTGAAGTGCACATACCCAACAACCCTATGAGTGACACTTTCACACTTTTCCTCACAGGGTTGACTGCATAATGACATTACAGCTCATGCCAGAAAACTTGATACATGGTTCAAGCAGGCAGGCGAGCGGCTAAGAATGCGTATGCTCTGTCATACAGGCTGCTACATATGGTGGAAACATTAGGTTGGAATATAGATCAGTCTTTCTTGAGGGAATGTAAATGACAATGTGCAAGAACGAATACCTTCACACTGAAAAAGCAATGTTGTAATTCGTAATAGAGAAAGAGACATTATCATGAAGGTCGTGAAATGTTGTGAGGAAAGAAAGAGAAGAAAATGACTTCTGGATCTTTTAAAGAACTCATACTACAGAGTGGTAAAGTATTCAGGCAAGAGCCTTAAATTAAAATAGTTAACTAGAGGACCCGTGCTGCTCCGCAGCATTCATTATAAGTAGGTCAGATAACTCATCTTGATATGCCTGTCGTAGTCATATTGTTTTGCCTGCCATTTTCAATGGTTTTATGAACATTTAATAAGAAGCGTGTTATGGTATGCCGCAGTTCGTAGTCAGAATTCATCCATTCTGATGCCATCATGCCATAAAGATCTACAAATATATTTGCTTTTTTATCCTGCAGTTCTTGATGTAAAGCTTGGTATTGTGTCGTAGACGGCAATGGTATTCTTAATCGTAGTTCTTCTATATAGAGCAGTTGTCTTGTGAGCTCAAAGATTAGTCTCGAAGGAGCATTTTTTTTGTCAAGCAGAGAACGTTTTTAAGATTCATGGCCTTCACTCTTTCTAGTGTAGCTATCCTTCGATAGGTGTTCCCAGATAATGTCTAAGGTATATGTCATGATGGGGTTGTTTGTACATAGACTTTTTTCTCTTAGCAGCGTGTAAGTTATTAGGCCATCTATTGAATATATTTGGAAGCTGGAAAGGTTAGAGAATCAAATAGTATCTAGCAGGGAATAGTATTCTTCTGTGATCAGAGGAAGTTGGAAGGCTTTGGAACTTTGGAAGTCATTCGATCATATCTGTGGTACTAAGGCAGAACCCAATATGTCAAAGAACATGATTTTTTAGGAGGTACTTTTAAAAGTTGGCAAGCTTACTGAAATTCATATTCATACAATGGTCTCTAAACTGAAGTGGCATACATTTGTGAATGTAATAAAAAGATAGAACAAGTTTTATTCTTATTTATTCAGCAAGTTGAGGGAACAAATCATTCGGTTACCTCAATATCTATGTACTGAACGCATCGGAATTGTTATTTTGGAAACAGCGTAATTTATGGGCACCAGAATCATACTGGGCTTTGCCATTGTGCTCTTTGTTGCAAAATCTACCATACTGGCATTGAAACCAAAAATTCTATTTGTTTGAGATATTGGGTTCTGCCTTAGCACCATACATTTATCACGTCATTCATTTCATCTCATTAACTCCTCTGATGAGGTTGGTCAGGAAGGGCATCCGGTCATAAAAACTCGCTACAATGATTTGTCTGACTTCATACCTGACTCCGTAGAGAAATGGGAGAAGGGTTAGACAACAATAAAAATACTGAATATAACTGCTACAATAGTATATCATCCATTTTTTGATAGAAAATCATGCTCTTTTTTGAATAAAACTCCCTGTTTTCTATGTTTTGAATATGCAATGTTTCAGTTCATATATTTAATCACTTATATAAATGTACTTTTATTTTGGTTTTCATTAAATGGTTCTTCATAATTATGGAAAGAATATAAAACCACCAGTAGGACTTTTCTTTTCTAACTTCCAGCTTCACAAGTTCTGTTTCAAGATGACATGCAGGTTTCAGCAACTCAAAGAGACTTTTTATAGCAGTGAAAGAGAATGTTTGTATTTAATCTGCACTGAAGTCCAGATTCATCCCTGTTAGGACACAGTGTATTATGTTTTCTGATGTGGGTAGGGTTATCATAATCTAAAAGTCCAGAACCAGGACATATTCGTAATTTAGGAGTCCAAAACCAGTAAGTTATATAATTTTCTATTATACGGTTGATATAAAGAAGCAATATCATAAGGAAATACATTTGTATCCGCTTCTTTTAATAATGAAACAGGTATTACTACAAAAATGTGTACTTATAATGCACTGAATATTTGCAGTGTATATCATTCATACTTCTCAGAGCCAAGAAGAAAGGAACGGGGTTTAATTGTGAATGAACCTATGAAACTCACTACATCTTGCACGTTTCATATTGTATTGTTCTTAAAACATTGTATTTACAGATGCTGGTATTGACCCGTTCCTTCCTGTCCATTGGGCAGACATAAAACACCCTGTCTACATTCTCATTATGCCCAGGAACAGAGAAATAATACCCTACAATTTTGAGCAGTTCAGAATACTGTTACCCAAGGAAAGTGATCAAAGATATACCTTTGTTCATTGAAGACTTTTAGATATATGGCAGGACATTTTTAATTACCCGAAGTTTACATTCAACACTTCAAAATAAGTAAAATGAAATGTTGCAGACTTTTGTCTTTTCAGCCCAGACGTTCTTCTTACTCTGTAAAGTCATGGACTGCCCTTGAAGTCTATAATGGCATCATAGGTGTGGGATAGAACAAATGTATTACTTTAATTGACCTGGCCTTTGCTTTGACAATGTGAAAGAGTGATGCTAGCAGCCAGTCCATGTTATGAATGGTGTGAAAATACAATTTATAAGGTTGGTTAGTGTGAATATTTCAGTGATTTAGCAGACTGATACATAGTAGCTCCTTCTGGCTTGGTGAGGAAAGCGATGCATAACTACCTTGCTCCTCATTTTCCTAGTATGCAGAGGCTGTCTATGATACCTGATGGTGGAAGTATTGGGGACTCAACCAGCCTTTGGGCTGAGTACTAAGGAAGGCACTCGTTACTGTTGTAACCAAGGTTGAAGTTTACAAAACACAACTTTTATTGCTTCACTTTATGATATTTACACAAATAACTGAAATTTATTTTGAAGCAAAAAGGAATATTGAATCTTGAGAAAAGTCTGTCTTTATACAATATGTACAGGTTTACAGTCTTTATATACACTTCTATCTTGAAAAGATAGTCTTTGTGAATTGACACGTTGATAGTCGAGAACTATCTGGCACACTAACATAAATGTCTTTGAGAGTCCTTGTTTGTTGAAGTGCCTGAATTCCTAAAAAGCAAGTTCAATTGATTGAAGAAATTCCACCTAGCGAAACTAAGGGAGCTTGCATAAATTAGGGAATGAAAATGGCTTGTAAAATAATTACGGAACATAGGCAGCGGAAACAGGTAAGGGAGCGGTGACCAGAGGTGAAACCTCGTACTGCCAGAAATTCAGTCCACCTGGTCGAAGCACATTTTCAAGAGGAGTAGCCTCCGTGCTCGACGTAGGGTGTATTCTGGAGCTGGACACCGGGCAAGTGGGCAAGTGAGCAGGCAGGGAGCTCCTATTTATAGTACACTCGATGGTCAGGCACGCGCACTGAGGGCTGCGCGTCGAAGCTAGCAGAATGATACACAGGCGCGCGTGCAGCTGGCTGGTGGAGCGAGAATGGAGCGCCGGACATACAACAGTTACGCTCTGGAGAATCAAGACCGATGATGTTGAATGATGATGATGATGATGATGATGATTATTATTATTATTATTATTATTATTATTATTATTATTATTATTATTATTATTATTATTATTATTACTAGGATCTCCTATCTTAGAGTAACAATGTTAATATGGAGCAAAATGAATAAGACTGGATCATCATAGATGATTCTGTTTAAAACACATTAATATAACGGTCATCCACCACTCCAGTGATTGAAGAAGAAGGAACAATAATCAGCACACCTCAAAGGGAGAGTATGTCAGGTAAAGAAAATGGGGGGAAATAAAGTCAGACTCATAATCTTGGCTATCCTAATGCCATCAAGGTCAGAAAGGCACAAGAACTGACTAAGACCAGATAGGAAGGATCACTAGAAGATCTGGCACATGTAATCAGCAACAATGCCATACTTAGCTGGGCCCTGTGGTTGCCAGACATTCTCTTATACATATGAGCCTCTGGAAGTGGGAGTGATGGTAGTGAAATGTCAATAGGGAGGAGAAATCTGACTGAAATTCAAAGATAGGATTCATACACAGATCCACAGAATACATTGAACAATGTGAGGTGTATGTATGTATGAAGATAATTCCAAAAATGAGTTTTGCAAGTATGTTATGCCCAGAAGAGTTCATTTAGGAAATAAACAGTATTAATAGAAAGAGAGATACCAGTATGTCTTTTACTTTTCTGTATAGTTTTCATCAACATTTAGACATTTATCAATCAAACTTTAAGAGTTTTAAAAGACCACTCTCATAAAATGTTATTCCCTGTGCCAGGACAAAAGTAAAAGCAAAAATAGAGTGTTCAAAAGTGTTGTTGAAAGCTTCTTCAAAACTGGGAACAAGTGTAAATCTCCAGTCATGAGATCAGGACTGTAAGGGGAATGGTCAATGTGTGCCCAACTGAACCTTTCCAGGAGAACTGCTACTGGTGTCACTGTGGTGAGGTCTTGCATTATAGTGCAGAAGCACATCACTGTACAGAAGCAATCTGGACCTTTATCAAATAATGGGACAAGTCTTCACCATCCCATCACGAAGGAATTTGAACTACAGAACTTCTTTCACATCCCAAAACACAGCCTGACCTTGCTGGCAGACAGAGTAACTTTGAACTTCTTTCTGACTGGAAAACTTTGATGCTTCCATTCCATTCCTGCCATAGCCTCATGCCAGTCATGGAACTCCTGGTACTATCACCAAACCATTTGCTCTGATACCATGTCTAGACCTTATACCTCAACAAGCTGTGTTTGGATATCAGTATGACTCATGTTACTTGCCTGTGACCTGTCTTCAAGGATGTTTCTAAGATAAGAGAACTGAGCTCGATAGCTGCAGTCACTTAAGTGCGCCCAGTATCCAGTAATCGGGAGATAGTGGGTTCGAGCCCCACTGTCGGCAGCCCTGAAGATGGTTTTCCGTGGTTTCCCATTTTCACACCAGGCAAATGCTGGGTCTGTACCTTAATTAAGCCCACGGCTGCTTCTTTCCCACTCCTATCCCATCATCGCCATAAGACCTATCTGTGCTGGTGTGAGATGTGTGATGTAGCACTAGAATCATCTTGCGTCTTTCTAGCAACGTGGATTTCAGGCAACAAACTAGCAGATCAAGCTGCAAAAGAAGTGGTACTCCAACCACCTAGATGTACGAATTATCTGCTAGGGATATTTGTTCTCAGTCAAACTCATATTAGCCGATGACAAAAATACCACTGATCTCTTCACTTACTTTATATGTGAGAGTGGACTAATCAGATATATTTAAATTTTAAGTGATCTGTTACTGAGGGAACTAATGTTCCATTTTGATATGTTCATGTCCACTTAGGCTATTAAAACCTATTATTTTTCCTTCATTTTTCAAAATCCAGTCACTGATATGTAATTTATGTTTTATTTTTATTGTTTCCATTTAGTTTGGTAGGAGAGGATGCTTGTAAACTTAACCTCTTAAAAGTATCCCCACCACCACCACCACCACCACCACCACCATCACCATCGTTCTTAGTGGACAATCACCCTAACATCATCCATGCCTGTAACACGCCTGTCAGCCACCATGATGCAAGTGCTTATGGTGCAGACATACACTCCACTCTTGCTTCAGCCTACTCCTGCAAATACATTCATTGCAGTGACACTGAACTCTAGATGTATAATTTATTGACATCGCTTCCAAACTGACTGATTGTAACTGTTAAAAGCTAGCTAATATATGTTTAATGTGTGTGAATATTGCAATTTTTAATCTCTCAAGACCAACGATGCAAGTTTTCTAAATACATTCAGAGACTTAAATTTGCTTGACAATGATTTCTAGTCAACAATAAATACCTCCTCTTAGGTTTGCAACGGCTTTCTTTGGCCGATACCTTCATTTTTTGAAGTGTCGGAACCTTCCAATTTTTTCCCTCTGATTAGTGTTAATAGATGATGGTTGCCTAATTGTACTTCCTCTTAAAACAATGATCACTATTTTATTGAGGAACAAGAAAGGTGCCTCCCCAAAGATTGCGACTTATTTTTGGTATTACCTTCCTACGTACTGTGTCCTCCTCTGCGAACCATGTGACCTTGCCGCGGTGGGGAGGCTTGCGTGTCCCAATGATGCAGATAGCCGAGCCGCAGGTGCAACCATATCGGATGGGTATCTGTTGAGAGACCAGACTAACGAATGGTTCATCGAAAGGGGGGTAGCAGCATTTCGGTAGTTGCAAGGGTGGCAGTCTAGATGACTGACTGATACGGCCTTGTAATAATACTCAATATGGCTTAGCTGTGTTGATACTGCTACACGGCTGAAAGCAACGGGAAACTACAGCCGTAACCACCTCCCGAGGACATGCAGCTCTCTCTGTATGAATGATGTACTGATGATGGCTTCCTCCCGGGTAAAATATTCCGGAGGTAAACTAGTCCCCCATTCGGATCTCCGGGTGGGGACTACACGAGAGGGGGCGATCATCAGGAAGATGGATACTGACATTCTGCGAGTCGGAGCGTGGAATGTTAGAAGTTTGAATCGTTGTGGTAGGTTAGAGAATCTGAAAAGGGAGATGGATAGGCTAAAGTTAGATGTAGTTGGTATAAGTGAAGTACGTTGGCAGGAAGAACAGGATTTTTGGTCAGGCGACTACCGAATTATCAACACGAAATCAAACAGGGGTAATGCAGGAGTTGGTTTAATAATGAATAAGAAAATAGGGCAGCGGATAAGCTACTACGACCAGCATAGTGAAAGAATTATTGTCGCCAAGATAGACACCAAACCAATGCCCACCACAATAGTGCAGGTCTATATGCCTACTAGTTCAGCGGATGATGAAGAAATTGAAAGAATATATGAGGAGATAGAAGATTTAATACAATATGTCAAAGGTGACGAGAATCTAATTGTGATGGGAGACTGGAACGCAGTGGTAGGCCAAGGAAGAGAAGGTAGCACAGTAGGAGAATTTGGATTGGGACAAAGGAACGAAAGAGGAAGTCGGCTGGTTGAATTCTGCACTGACCATAATTTAGTCCTCGCCAATACTTGGTTCAAACACCACAAACGACGGCTGTATACGTGGACGAGACCTGGAGACACTGGAAGGTATCAAATAGACTTCATTATGATTAGGCAGAGATTCAGAAACCAGGTGTTGGATTGCAAAACTTTCCCAGGAGCAGACGTGGACTCTGACCACAACTTGTTGGTCATGAAATGCCATCTGAAATTGAAGAAATTGAAGAAAGGAAGGAATGCAAAAAGATGGGATCTAGACAAGTTGAAAGAAAAGAGTGTGAGGGATTGTTTCAAGGAACATGTTGCACAAGGACTAAATGAAAAGGCCGAAGGAAACACAGTAGAGGAAGAGTGGAGAGTCATGAAAAATGAAGTCAGTAGGGTTGCTGAAGAAATGTTAGGAAGGAAGAAAAGATCAACTAAGAATCAGTGGATAACTCAGGAGATACTAGACCTGATTGATGAACGACGAAAATACAAGAATGCTAGAAATGAAGAGGGCAGAAAAAAATACAGGCGATTAAAGAATGAAGTGGATAGGAAGTGCAAGGTAGCTAAGGAAGAATGGCTGAAGGAGAAGTGCAAGGATGTCGAAGGCTGTATGGTCCTGGGAAAGGTAGATGCTGCATACAGGAAAATCAAGGAAACCTTTGGAGAAAGGAAATCTAGGTGCATGAATATTAAGAGCTCAGATGGAAAGCCACTTCTAGGGAAAGAAGACAAAGCAGAAAGATGGCAGGAGCATATCCAACAGTTGTATCAAGGTAACGATGTAGATAATTTCGTTCTGGAACATGAAGAGGCTGTTGATGCTGATGAAATGGGAGACCCAATTTTGAGGTCAGAGTTTGACAGAGCTGTGAGTGACCTAAATAGGAACAAGGCACCTGGAATTGATGATATTCCCTCTGAATTACTGACTGCCTTAGGAGAAACCAGCATGGTAAGGTTATTTCATTTAGTGTGCAAGATGTATGAGACAGGAGAAGTCCCATCCGATTTTCGGCAGAATGTTGTTATACCTATTCCCAAGAAAGCCGGTGCTGACAGGTGTGAAAACTACCGCACTATTAGTTTAGTATCTCATGCCTGCAAAATTTTAACACGTATTATTTACAGAAGAATGGAAAAACAAGTTGAAGCTGAGTTGGGGGAAGATCAATTTGGCTTCAGAAGAAATGTAGGAACACGTGAAGCAATCCTGACTTTACGTCTGATCTTAGAGGATCGAATCAAGAAGGACAAGCCCACGTACATGGCATTCGTAGATCTAGAAAAGGCATTCGATAATGTTGATTGGACCAGGCTATTTATGATTCTGAAGATGATAGGGATCAGATACCGAGAACGAAGAATTATCTACAACCTGTATACAAATCAGTCTGCAGTGATAAGAATCGAGGGCTTTGAAAAAGAAGCAGCAATCCAGAAAGGAGTGAGGCAAGGTTGCAGTTTGTCCCCTCTCCTTTTCAATGTTTACATAGAACAGGCAGTAAAGGAAATCAAAGAGAAATTTGGAAAGGGAATCACAGTCCAAGGAGAGGAAATCAAAACCTTGAGATTTGCCGATGATATTGTTATTTTATCTGAGACTGCAGAAGATCTCGAGAAGTTGCTGAATGGTATGGATGAAGTCTTAGGTAAGGAGTACAAGATGAAAATAAATAAGTCCAAAACAAAAGTAATGGAGTGCAGTCGAACGAAGGCAGGTGATGTAGGAAATATTAGATTAGGAAACGAAGTCTTAAAGGAAGTAGATGAATATTGTTACTTGGGTAGTAAAATAACCAACGATGGCAGAAGTAAGGAGGACATAAAATGCAGACTAGCACAAGCAAGGAAGAGCTTTCTTAAGAAAAGAAATTTGCTCACTTCAAACATTGATATCAGAATTAGAAAGATGTTTTTGAAGACTTTTGTGTGGAGCGTGGCATTGTATGGAAGTGAAACATGGACGATAACTAGCTCAGAAAGAAAAAGAATAGAAGCTTTTGAAATGTGGTGTTACAGAAGAATGCTGAAGGTGAGGTGGATAGATCGAATCACGAATGAAGAGATACTGAATCGAATTGGTGAGAGGAGATCGATTTGGCTAAATTTGACGAGAAGAAGAGATAGAATGATAGGACACATCTTAAGACACCCAGGACTTGTTCAGTTGGTTTTTGAAGGAAGTGTAGGTGGCAAGAACGGTAGGGGTAGACCAAGGTATGAATATGACAAACAGATTAGAGCAGATGTAGGATGCGATAGTTACGTAGAAATGAAAAGGTTAGCACAGGATAGGGTGGCATGGAGAGCTGCATCAAACCAGTCTATGGACTGATGACTCAAACAACAACAATGTACTGTGTGTTTGTGTGAGAGAGAATGTATGCATGTGTGTAATTATAGTTATTAACTTGGTCAGGAACTTGTACACCAAATTAATTAATTAAAGTATACTAACATTATACTATCAAGCATTCATTGTAGCCAGACAAAGCATGCAAGTCTAGTAGGATGGTAAGATTCATCAAATACCTACTCATGCTGAATGTTTAATTTTCACGTACTGTAGGTGCATTAATTATTACATCATGCATACATGCTGATAAATTCTTGCAGTGAGAACAATGATCCAGATACATCTCAGTTTATCACTTTGGTCAAAGACCAAATGAAAGCCAGCCAGTCCATTAGGTTTATAATCATTCAGTGAAATCTCTACAATATCAAAACTTTATGTGGTGGACATTAATTGACTCTCATATTCATGATAATTAAGTATTATGAGGGAGTCTTGAGAGATGTTAATTAAGCTTAGAACCCAGGTTCTGACTGTCTCCTCACCCTCACATTTTATTCTTAGCTTTTCCTAAAACACTCTCAAAAAAAGGATTGAAGAGTTATTCTCTGAAGCATTCTTCCCAGTTCTAATCTCTACAAAATACATTTAAACACATAGGCTACACATGAATAATAAATATTATACATAAATTGGTTTCTCAAGTCCCAAATAACTGGCTCAAGATACCTCCTTGGGAAAATCCAGCCACTGTATTGGGTTGTAGGCTGTACGCTTCAAGAATGAATGACAAAGTTATCAACACCATGAAAAAGTAATAATAACAAGCAGTTTTCTAGGTCAGTGATTCCCAAAGTATGCTCTGCAGGTCTACTAACTGTTGTGCAAGTTGATCATACATTATTTAAATAAATAATATATTGACTCTCTCTTTATTAGTTAAGGTCATGAAATTTCTTGACTGGTAAGGAACAAGGGTGTTGATTGACTGATTGTAACTGTAAAAAGCTAGCTAGTATATGTTTAATGTGTGTGAATATTGCAATTTTTATTCTCTCAAGATGAAGGGCGTAAGTTTTGTAAGTACGTTCGGAGACTTAAATTTGGTTGCCAATGATTTCTAGGCAACAATAAATATCTCAACTTAGGTTTGCAACAGCTTTCTTTGGCTGATACCTTCATTTTTGGAGTGTCTTTGTGGATCTAACAGCAGCGTATGACACTGTCAGTCACCGGTTACTCCATGTCAAGTTGTTCAGTCTAATCAAGGACTTCCATCTAACTAAACGTATCGGCATTCCTTCAAAACCACAGTTTATTTTGTTGACTTCCATGATCAGCGCAGTCGGTGGAGAGCACATAAAAATGGCCTATCTCAGGGGAGCATTTTGGTTCCAGTTCTCTTCAACGTCCATACCAATGACCAGCCATTAACCCTAAACATAAGAAGCTTCTTACATGCGGATGATCTGCCCTTGGTACAAAAGGCTCAATCTTTGAATCTGTGGAGAAAAATCTGACAACTGCCCTTAGTAATCTGTCAAGGTACTACAATCAGAACCAACTCAGACCCAATCCTTCTAAGACACAAAGATGTGCCTTCCATTTAAGAAATAGGGAAGCTTATCGTAAGTTGTGTCTAGAATGGTCAGGGATCCCATTACAGCACTGTTACACTCCAAAATACCTGGGAGTGACCCTGGATAAAGCTCTTATGTTCAAAATCCATTGTAAGAGTAATAAGATGAAAATCTCAACACAAAACAATCTTATTCGCAAATTGGCAGGGTCACAATGAGGCTTTCATCCTCAAACAATCTGAACTTCAGCAATGGCACTGGTGCTGAATATACTTCCCCAGTCTGGTACAGTTCATCTCATGCCAGACAGGTAGATTCGGCTCTCAATGAAACCTGCAGGTTGATTACAGGTCGCTTAAAGCATTCTCTTACAGATAGGCTCTATTACCTGGCTGGAATAGCGCCACCCGGTATATGTAGAGAAGCAGCTGTGAACAGGAAGAGGCTCAAAGTGGAACAGAATGGCACCCATCCGCTGCATGGACAAAGTCCTCCTCAGCAATGACTGAGATCCTGGAAGAGCTTCCTGAGGACATCTGAGGTGCTTACTGTCTCACCAGAGAAGGCAAGGCTCAACCTGTGGAAGAAGAGGACCCCTCACCTTCGTGGATGGATACCAGCTGCTGAGCAGTTACCACCTGGACATAATGAAAGATGGCTGGTGTGGAAGTCCCTGAACAGTCTACAATCAGGAGGGAGAAGATCCAGGGATAACTTGAAGAAATGGGGGTTCAGCACAAGTGACAAGAACAAACCATGAGCCACATGCTTCAGTGCCCTCTGTGCCCAAAATATCGCACAGAGGATGATCTCCAACAAGCCACTCCGAGTACACAGGACATTGCAAAATACTGGGCATGTGTAATATGGTTCATGGTGTAGGTTACTGTAGTCACATCCTAGTTTGTGAACCATGGGCAACGGCTGAGTGGCCTATTAAGTGGTCCTGAGAGTCGGGATACCAGTTGCTACGGAATGGGAGTGGGCATCTTGGACATATTCTGAGTCATGGTCTTCCTTGTGCTCAGGTGGCTAGGGCTATACAATCCACCGGTGGTCTCAAACCCGTTAGAGGAGAGATCCTCAATTGGGCTATGTGTATGTAGGGTAGCATCCTGCTTTGTGAATTTACCGAGCTCAGAACATTTTAAGCAAGCCTCGGACCTATGGGAGTAATGGAGTCCCAACATAGTTTCTGTTAGGCACAAAAATGAGCGAATGATGTGGGTAAATTTGGCAGTTGGAGGAATTAGGACGAGAATTGTCTCGGTCTATTCACCATGTAATGATGCAGACGAGGATAAAATTGACTAGTTTTATGAAGCAATGAGTGACATCATAGTGAGGGTCAACATCAAGGCTAGGATAGTGCTAATGGTCGATTTCAATGCCAGAGTTGGAAATAGAACTGAAGAATACCAAAGGGTGATTGGTAAATATGGGGATGATATGGAAGCTAGTAGGTTAGACTCAGTTTCTAACAATTTAAAGATAAGAGGTATAGATCTAAATGGGGCCACAGCACTAGTTGCATTTAGTAAATTGACAGAGGCTTGCAAACTGAACGCTGAAAGGCATAGCGGTCTATAATGGTGTGTGTGTGTGTGTGTGTGCGTGTGCGTGCGTGCGTGTGTGCGTGTGCGTGTGTGTGTGTGTGTAATCTCATGTGTTATGTTTTGTGTACTTCAAAATGACTTGTACTTAACTGTAAATTTGTATATTTTCGACTTGAGTTTAATACTACTGTAGTACATTACTTCTGTACAGTGAAATGGAAGCAGAAATGGCAGGGGAGTGTAATTGGCTATGAAGGGAATCCTAAAAAACCAAACCTCATGGCGCAACAGCCCCGAAGGGCCATGGCCTACCCAACGACCATAGCTCAGCCTGAAGGCCTGCAGATTACAAGGTTTCAGGTGGTCAGCATGATGAATCCTCTTGGCCGTTATTCTTAGCTTTCTAGACTGAGGCTACTATCTCACCGTCCGATGGCTCCTTATTTGTAAACATGTAGGCTGAGTAGACCTTGAACTAACCCTCAGATCCAGGTAAAAATCGCTGACCTGGCTGGGAATCAAACCTGGGGCCTCTGGGTAAGAGGCGGGCAAACTACCCCTATACCGTGGGGCCAGCACAAAAGGAATCCTATAAACTTTAATACTTGTTAAGGAACATAATAAATAATAATAAATTGCAATCTATTATGCAGAAAATTGTGAGACTTTATTACTTTTAAAAAGTATTTGAATTCTAATCGTGTTCAGTTGATTACTCGTAACTTCATATACCTCTCACTACGATTTTTAACCCGTGGTAACTCACGTGTTGGAGAAAAGACCACATGATTTTAGTCATGCCGTTGGCAGACTGGTTCCCCCTCCACGATATCCATGGCAGGGGTATTACCAAGCTGCTGTTACAGAAGTCGTGCATCGCCAGGAGTCTTGTCTGGAGTGAAGACTGTTAGAATGGTGCTTTAGACCTCGTGCATGCTCTTGTGTAACAAATGTTGTAGTCTTTTGGACCATGCACATTGCTTATGTGCCATAATTTGTCTTACCAAGATGAACTCAATTGAACAAGAAAGCATTCTCAGGTTGCTTGAAAGTGTTGAAAAAGGGGAATGACATAATGAACAATTAGAAAGGAAACTAGGTGCAGTTAAAAGAAATCTGTTTGGTGATGAGGACAATGGAAGTGACAAAGACTTGTATTTGAAGGAAGAGGTGGACAATGTAGAAGATGCTGTCAATAATAGTGTCCACAACAACGACACTGAGGAATCTGCTAACTCTGAGGATGAAGAAATGAATGTGAATAAATTAAATATTCATTTTATTGGAAGAGATATGATTACAGTATGGGGCATGCATGCTGAGCAAACAGTGACTGTGGGTGTACCAGATGGCGTAATATTGTTACCCACCTGCCTGGACCAACAAACTGAACCAGAAATGTCACCTCACCTTTGGAATCCTGGATGCTCTTTTCTATGGATGGTGTACTGGACCAAATTATTATGTATACTAATATCTGGATTGCACAGGTGAGAGAAAATTATGAGAGGGGCAGGGATGTTGTCGATACTAATAGAGCTAAGATGAAAGCAGTCATCGAACTGTTGTACTTAGCTGGGGTACTAAAATCTTCCCACACTGAAATGAAATGGCATATGGCTTTTAGTGCCGGGAGTGTCCAAGGACAAGTTCGGCTCGCCAGGTGCAGGTCTTTTGATTTGACACCTGTAGGTGACCTGCGCATTATGATGAGAATGAAATGATAATGAAGACGACACATACACCCAGCCCCAGTGCCAGCGAAATTAACCAATGATGGTTAAAATTTCCGACCCTGCCAGGAATCGAACCCGGGACCCCTGTGACCAAAGGCCATCACGCTAACTATTTAGCCATGGAGCTGGACTTCCCACACTTTTTTGAGAGATTTATGCAAATGGATGGAACTGGTGTAAAACAATTCTGTACTACTATGAGTCGGAAGAGATTCCAATTCCTGTGGCAAGCTATTCGGTTTGACGACATCCATACCAGGAACAATAGGAGCAAAGAAGATACACTTGCTCCAATACGAGAAATACACTGACTGACAGAGCAAATGCAACACCAAGAAGGAGTGGTCAGAACTTTATGCCAATTGCAGGGTAGACTGACGTCACTGAGGTATGCTCATGATGTGAAATGCGCCGCTGTGCTGCGCACGTAGCGAACGATAAATGGGACACGGCGTTGGCGAATGGCCCACTTCGTACCGTGATTTCTCAGCTGACAGTCATTGTAGAATGTGTTGTCGTGTGCCACAGGACACGTGTATAGCTAAGAATGCCAGGCCGCCGTCAACGAAGGCATTTCCAGCAGACAGACGACTTTACGAGGGGTATGGTGATCGAGCTGAGAAGGGCAGGTTGGTCGCTTCGTCAAATCACAGCCGATACCCATAGGGATGTGTCCACGGTGCAGCGCCTGTGGCAAAGATGGTTGGCGCAGGGACATGTGGCACGTGCGAGGGGTCCAGGCGCAGCCCGAGCGACGTCAGCACGCGAGGATCAGCGCATCCGCCGCCAAGCGGTGGCAGCCCCGCACGCCACGTCAACCGCCATTCTTCAGCATGTGCAAGACACCCTGGCTGTTCCAATATCGACCAGAACAATTTCCCGTCGATTGGTTGAAGGAGGCCTGCACTCCCGGCGTCTGCTCAGAAGACTACCATTGACTCCACAGCATAGACGTGCACGCCTGGCATGGTGCCGGGCTAGAGCGACTTGGATGAGGGAATGGCGGAACGTCGTGTTCTCCGATGAGTCACGCTTCTGTTCTGTCAGTGATAGTCACCGCAGACGAGTGTGGCATCGGCGTGGAGAAAGGTCAAATCCTGCAGTAACTGTGGAGCGCCCTACCGCTAGACAACGCGGCATCATGGTTTGGGGCGCTATTGCGTATGATTCCACGTCACCTCTAGTGCGTATTCAAGGCACGTTAAATGCCCACCGCTACGTGCAGCATGTGCTGCGGCCGGTGGCACTCCCGTACCTTCAGGGGCTGCCCAATGCTCTGTTTCAGCAGGATAATGCCCGCCCACACACTGCTCGCATCTCCCAACAGGCTCTACGAGGTGTACAGATGCTTCCGTGGCCAGCGTACTCTCCGGATCTCTCACCAATCGAACACGTGTGGGATCTCATTGGACGCCGTTTGCAAACTCTGCCCCAGCCTCGTACAGACGACCAACTGTGGCAAATATTTGACAGAGAATGGAGAACCATCCCTCAGGACACCATCCGTACTCTTATTGACTCTGTACCTCGACGTGTTTCTGCGTGCATCGCCGCTCGCGGTGGTCCTACATCCTACTGAGTCGATGCCGTGCGCATTGTGTAACCTGCATATCGGTTTGAAATAAACATCAATTATTCGTCCGTGCCGTCTCTGTTTTTTCCCCAACTTTCATCCCTTTCGAACCACTCCTTCTTGGTGTTGCATTTGCTCTGTCAGTCAGTGTATTTGAAGGCTTGAGGGTTTTTGGGGATGGTGTCAATTTCAACAGTATATTAGTAACAAGCCTGCGAAGTACGGAAGCAAGGTCTACACCGTTGCAGACACAAGAATATATTATACTTGTAACATGGAGTATACGCAGGAAAGCAGCCTGATGGACAGTTTTCAGTGAGTAACAGTGCTCAAAGTGTTGTTCAGAGACTGGTTGAACCAATTTCACAAAGTGGGAAAATTTTACCACAAACAGCTGTTACACATCCATTCCTTTTGCTCAGAGCCTGCCGACAAATCACCGACTTACATTAGTCGGACTCTGCTCATGGAAACGTAGAAGAAGAGGACTAAGAGCAAATTTCAGTTATTCCTGTGTTAATATTATCTTGACAACATGTTTTGTTGTACTATGTAAAGATATTTCCTTATCTGATCTGGGAAATTTTAGTTTTATATAGCAGGTTTTTTTAAAAATACATGTTAATTTCAGAATTTGTTTAATTTATGCAGAATTGTTAATTTAATTTTATACTGATTAATCAAATTTGTGTTGGTTTATTATGTTGCTTATGTTATTTTATTATATGTTGTGCATTGTAATGGCAAATAAAAACAATATCATTCAGTAAAATATGATAAAAGCATCAAAAGAAGCCTAATACAAAACAAAAACATTATAAAAAAGCAACAAATTAATATTCAGTCCATTTTAAAGAGATATAGGAGAAGTCCTCTCAGTTTTAATTACTGCATTGATGGGGTGAAAGTTCCTTTTGGGGATCATTGTTAGTAGGTACCTAGGTGTTAATATAAGGAAAGATCTTCATTGGTGTAATCACATAAATATGATTGTAAATAAAGCGTACAGACCTCTCCACATGGTTATAAAGGTATTTAGGGGTTGTAATAAGGATGTAAAGGAGAGGGAATATATATCTCTGGTAAGACCCCAAATAGAGTATGGTTCCAGTGTATGGGACCCTCACCAGGATTACTTGATTCAAGAACTGGAAAAAATCCAAAGAAAAGCAGCTCAATTTGTTCTGAGTGATTTCTGAGAAAAGTGTAGAGTTACAAAACTGCTGCAAAGTTTGGGCTGGGAAGACTTGGGAGAAAGGAGATGAGTTGCTGGACTAAGTGGTATGTTCCGAGCTGTCAGTGGAAAGATGGTGTGGAATGACATCAGTAGATGAATAAGTTTGAGTGGTGTCTTTAAAAGTAGGAAAGATCACGATATGAAGATAAAGCTGGAATTCAAGAGGACAAATTGGGCAAATATTTGTTTATAGGAAGAGGAGTTAGGGACTGGAATAACTTACCAAGGGAGATGTTCAATAAATTTCCAATTTCTTTGCAATCATTTAAGAAAGGCTAGGAAAACAACAGATAGGGAATCTGTCACCTGGGTGACTGCCCTAAATGTAGATCAGTTTTGATTGATTGATTGATTGATTGATTGATTGATTGATTGATTGATTGATTTATTTCACTTAAGCCTAATTGTAGTCTTTAAGACCACACACGCATCCACACATTACACGTCCACGCACGAGTCCTTGTGGATTAAGCTCAAGTTTTCAGAAAGAAAGTGTGAGATCTTTAGTAAAGTTGGTAATATAAATATACAGGCTTATTTAAAATAGGATTCAGTTGAGGAACCATGAATTATTTTTTAACACTGAAGGGATCTGTGATTGAAAATAGTTTGGGAACCACTGTCCTAGTCCTTAAGAGAGATAGCAATTCAAGAATGAAGGATCCGTAACCGCAAAGGAGGAAACAAAGGAAACAATGTGATCTGAGGAGTGGTCAAGCTTGTCATCATACTTTGGAAGTATTTCTATTGCTGCAATTCGAGATTCACTAGCCATACTCCCCAATCATTTGTATAGCATTTGACATTTCCTAATTTATTTCTGAATCTTGTATTCTTTTCTATCTGAGACATTCTATCAATTTCACCAATGACTTTCAAAAATACATTTTTTTGTAATTGATATACTTGGTCCTTGTGACAGCCTCCTCGTGAGGGAAGATGTACTAATAAATATGACAAGCATGAAATTACTGGATGAGGGAGAAATTTTAGAATTCCAAATACTATTCATTTTTGAACTGACAATACTTTTTGTTCTATATGACCACTGGACTTGTTCTTGTACAATAGAACACAAAAATGGATCACATACTTTTTATTCTATACAAAACCTTTTCTTTATCTCATAACAGTAGTTTGTTAGGAGATCAACTGGAGGTATCTACAATAATAAAAATTATCAATTATAAGTTGAAGGACCATTAAGGTAACTAACTCCTGTATATTACAGCTCACTTCTTCACATCCTCTCGGCTTCTGTATTGATCTTTTATTTCTTCCATAGTTCATTAACATTCAGTACTGTGAAGATCAAATTGTGTATTACTCCTCACAATGGAAAGTAGTCAAGTTAGTCTAGAGATGAGTCAGAAAATATCAAACTAAAAATCATTAGAAAAAGTAGAGGAATAGAAGTAGTAAAATAACAGTAATGAGAAAAACAAAGAGGGTATGAAATGTTAACTAGCACATGCAAGGAAAGCCTTTCAGAAGAAAATCAAAGTACTCGTGTATATTTATGTATAAGAAAGTCATTTTTAAAGGTATTTATGTGGAGCACAGGAAACACAGACATCAACTGGTGCAGAAAGTAATCTTTGATATGCAGTGTTCCTGAGAAAAGTGAGATGGGTAAATATGATCACAAGTAGAGAGATGTATTAAGTTGGTGAGGTGACATAAATTTGGCAAAATTTTACTAGAGGAAATTGTAAGTTAAAGGATATATAACAAGAAGTCTGGGAGGGAAGGGTGTGAGTTGTGATAGGCAGAGTAGGTCAAGGCATAAATATGACAAATAGGTGAGAGTAGGTGTGGAGATTTTTTAATGAAATGAAGATCATCCAGGTGCATCCCAAGAATATAGTTGACTGTATGGCTTGGGCAGAGTTCAACACTTCAACATGCTGAACAACATGTGTCTGAATCATTTCATTCCCATCTGAATGGGCTATTTTATTCAAATCCAAATATTTTAATTTTATTGATATTCTAGAGAACAATGCTCTGGGCCTAGTTTACTGGTTAATTAACGATATTATGTAACACAGTCCATTCCATTAGTGTATTTATTGCCAAACTTTTTCTTAAAACTCGTATGTGCTGCGCCAGAGTATAAGAGCCTAATCCTACAGTGGTTGCTCTATAGACACAGGTACTGCTAGTGACAATAATAAAATAATTTGTGTGTTAAAGCTATAATTGCTATAATTTTAATCATACATTTTCAGAATTTATGACACACCTGAGTGTCTGAAATTTGTCCTGTAAAGGTTCCTCCTTTTGCCGTAAGTGAACAATGCGGACTCTAAACAAAATTTCAACATATTAGGTTGTGTTCAGTACATATCAAAGAGATGTTAAGTACAGAACAAAATTTTTATTGAATAACAGGGAGTTGTCACATTTCCTCATCTTCTCCCATATTCAAACTTGCAATCTTGGAAACGGAAGGACAACCAACAAACTGAGCTACCAAAGTCACAAAGATTGGGTACAAAGGTTGGCACTTTAATTATGGCAACACAGTTGTATATATACCAGGAATCAAACCCACTGTATCTCCTCTACACCACAATGTTAGGCCATTTACTAACCTACCTCCCAGTACATTGACTCTCCCATCCAGCGCTCCACACATGTGCTAAGGAGATTGATGACTGTGAAATGGTGGTCTGAAGGTGAGCAGCCATGGTGTTTTTGAAAGAAGAACAATGCACTTGGATAGAGATGAGGTAGTGTCATCCAAGTCTTTACGAGCTATGCAGGGAATAAGTTCTACCTTACAGAACAGAGACATGGTGGGTAAATGCCTTCAATTTGATGCTAACTTGCTGCCAAGATACCTCAGCCAGACCACTCCAGTGTCAGTGAAAATCAAGTAGAGGTTTTTTGGCAATCAATGCCAACTAGACAATTTGTGAGTTAGCCTGAGAGACAGGAATAACACCTAAGTCCATGCTTCATATCCTGAAGGATATGCTCTGTTCTAGACATTCTTCAGGTGGTAAAACAGAGAAGAGGTACTATGGCAGGTATAATATGGCTTCTGCATCAATGGCAGTGGGTTCTACACAGTTCTGGTGACTACAACAAGGGACTGAAAGCAGTTTCATAGAGGCATCTCTTATGTTTCAAATATAATGAAAGGTCTCCTTATGCACCTTAAAGCAGCAATAATCATCATATCATAATAATAATAATAATCATCATCATCATCATCATCATCAAGAGGGAGGGAAAATAACAAAGATAAACTCCAATTTTTACATTCCAGAGGCCATAGGGATTTTCCTTTTGTCTATGTTTTTCATGTGTTTCTTGTGTTCTACCACATATATAAAGTTTCTTTTCTATTATCTGGCTTTCTCCTTATTCTGCACTTTCCACATCGAGATTGAAGATATCTAAAAAGAGCCCCCTCCCCATCCTCAATGAATCTGGTTGTCCACCTTCCTGATGAAGTTAGAAGAAGGAAAATAACTTGTTGGGTAATGAGAAGATGTCTGATTTATGAACACAACTGCATGTGAAAATATGTACCTCATCCTTATCCTTTTGTGTTTCTTGAGGGAGGGAGGTTCTTGACTTGCCTTTCTGCTTTCCACTGACCAGTTATTATGTTTTATCATTTTTGTGTGATTTTATCCTCTTCCAAGCTTATTATATGTTCATATACAGTACTTTTCTTCTATTATTATGTTCTACTGTCATCGCCTTGCACACTTCCCTAACATAGTTGCCTTTCCCTCCTAAATCACTGTGGTGGAGATATGCAGGCAGCCATCTCACTCTACCACTGTTTCTTTTCTTTTTAGATCATTCCTCAGAGTGTTTTCTTTCTGTGTTGTATTTACATTTATTCTACCAGGTTTCTGTCATTAAATGTGAAAAGTCTGAGCGAGACCATTGAACAGAAATACTATATTACAACTTAGTTCGCAAAGGCCATTTTATTTATGTGTTTCCTAATGGAGAAACAGTAAACATAATTTCTGTACACAAACATAAACAGTTTCCAAGATTTTAATCTGTAATGCTTTTACCTCAATTCATAAATTTTCATAACTGAAAAATATATAGACACTGAATCAAACTGCTGCTGGCCAACATTATTCGGCCATATAGCTAACAGTTGTAATTGTTGTATTTCTTATAGAGAACATACACTTCGCAGTTATTTTTCAATGATGACGAGGGCAAATCTTGAGATATGAACAAACATTTGAGCCAGTACCGGCCTAACCTGGCCACAGCAGCCAGAAGTGTTCTGCTGTGAATTTATCTGTGTACAGTGCTGTGCACACACTCAGCAAAGTGCAATTCTTTCCTGTCTCTGTCCTCTTGAACGATAAGATGATTGTCATGCCTGATAATTGTTCGCCTCCATAGCATAATGGTTAGCATTGTTAGCTGCCATCTTCGGAGACCTGGGTTCAATTCCCAGTTACTGCCAGAGATTTAAGAATGGAAGGAGGGCTGGTATGTGGATAAAATGGTACATGCAGTTCACCTCCACTGGGGGAGTGCCTGGAATGAGCTGCTTCACCTCAAGTCGAGGAAGCGAGTTTTATGTCTGGTAATTGAGCCTGGATATTTCAGAGCATTCCTAGTGCTAGTGAGTGTCCTCATTCTTCTACTGCTGCAATTGTACACTGGGAACAATTCAAAGAGAGGTCATTTTCTTCTGTAGACTTCATCCAGCAGTCCAATGGGGTCACTTCTCTCAAACTCTTCAAGTTGTTCATAAATATTCTGAAGAAGTTGTCATTATTACACTGAATACCTTTTGACATCATATTCGAGTCCTTAGGGACTTATCTGCTGCCTAGTTTGCTTTGTTTCCTTTGAAGTGCTCGCAACGGTGTTTCCATGCATGGAACCAGTTCTGGTAGGCAATTTGGGGAATTGCGTGCAGTTCTGTCTGCGATTTCAGGGCCAATTCCAGTTTGAGGAATAGGAAAAGGTCTGCTGAGGCTAAGTCACGTGAGTAGGGTGGATATTTGTCTTTGTGTTCATAAAACTTAAAAAAAAAAAAATTGTGAATCAACAGCGACGAGTGAGCTGGGATATTGTAATGAATAATGATGGTAGCTCCAGAAGTTGTTTCTCCACAAGTCATTTTCTCCCAAACATCTGAAGACATTTCTGATATTCCATGAGAATTTCATGACATGATCCTATCAAGATGTTACATTCTTCTCTTACTTCTGTAACTGCCAAATTATGTTTAGAATGTACAACTTCACATACTTGTGCAAAATAAGTGTTGAGGGCTGTCCTGAACATTGACTGTTGACCATTCTTGAAGCGCTAGAACCATTGTATGACTTATGCACTGATTACCATAAACTGTTTTCATCATTTGGTAAGTCTCCGTAAACACTATTTCCAGTTTGAAGCAGAAATGAATGTTCATACATTCATATCTTGACAATCCCAACACATATTCAACACACTTGAAAATTGACAGCTGCTGAGCAACAACTGTTTCAGAAATTCATGGTAAATGGCTAGGTACCTAGTTAGGAAATATACCAGTATACAGTGCCACTTACCAGAAACTGGTAAGACTTTGTATTTGTGAGGAATGTTCAAAGTTTATTTTCTTTGGAACAGGCTTCATATGTACAGTGACACTGATAACACTGTGTACATCTGCCATTTCATGCTTTCACGGACTGAGCGAGTTGGCCATGTGGTTAGGGGTGCGCATCTATGAGCTTGAACTAGGGAGATAGTGGATTTGAACCCCACTGTCAGCAGCCCTGAGGATGGTTTTCTTGTGTTTCCCATTTTCACATCAGGAAAATGCTGGGGAGCTGTACCTTCATTAAGGTCACAGCCTTTTCCCATCCCATAGTCTTCATAAGACCTATCTGTGTCAGTGCAATGTAAAGCACATTGTAAACAAAAGCAACTATTTTAATGATTTTTTGAGACACCAAAGTGCTAGAAAAAAGTTTTGTCCATTAGAGGTCCCATTTTATACCAGTAAATCTATTAATAAATGGTTGATTTTTTAAAGTATCTTCAACTACCCTGAGACTAAGTAAGGATCTAACCCTCCAACTTGGGCACTGTCTATTATCTAAGTCACTCAGTCCAGCAACAATCCTGATTTGCAGTATATTTAAAGAAATTATGTTTAACACATGAAACAAAATCCAGGTTCTAACTTAAACAGTTATACACAGACCTAATTACGTTTTGTCCCATAAATCAGATACAAACTTTATTAATACACCAAGTTTGATTTAAGAAGTTGGTATGATTATAAAATATTAAATATAAATGCTGTTTTATAAGAAAAAAGAATTGAGTTTAGATGTTCTTTGTACTTAAAAAGGATGTTAAAAACATAAGTATTAAAAAGCAATAAATGACACTAAAAGAGAAGGTAGAGGCAACAAAACCACAAATATCTATACCGGGTTTATAAAAAAAGAGTTTTGTCTGTACATTGCTCAGAATTTGAAAAGAATTGTATTTCTATATTGGTCGTGTCCACAATAACAAGGAAATGCACTTTTTAAATTTTCCATCATGTCTGTCTGTCTGTCTGTACACGCATCACAGGAAAATGGCAGAGAATTTAATGGAAATCGGTATGTAAAGTCGATGAATAAGTTGCTAAAATCTAGGACATAAATAATTTTATTCACACTTAGTGAAATGGTAGTTTAGGGGAAGGCGTAAAATCTAATTCTCAAATATTTATGTTATTAGTGGTTCTATTGATAAATACCGTACTATGTACCTAAAGTGATAAAGAATTTCATTTCCCATCATTTATGTCTTATACATTTTTACTATACTGGCTATGATAACAAGAGCTATTTATGAATTTGGATTTTTGTTGCTAAGTCTATATCGGCACTGAGTCACGAGAAAATGGATAAACAGATTTTAATGAAAATCAGTATGTAAAGTCGGGGAATAAGGAAATACAGTCTACACTATAAATAATTATATAAGATGTGCTAATATCACAGAGTCAGGAGAAAACTAAATGTGAAGGCCTACAATATAGAAAGCTCATAAAATTGATCAACAATAACATTACATTGACCATTGTTTGTTGTGATGTGCTTTGTGTCTTCTGCTGCTACTCATTTCTGACAGAAGGAATTACTGCTGCATATCGAGTATAACAGCCTGCCTGAATACTGGCGGGAATCAGCTGGGGAGTTAAATCTCTCTCTTCTTTAGCATGCCATTCCTCTGGTTCATAAATTTTCTGATACTACTGGTATGTAACCAAATACAGTAGAGATGTAACACACTGGTTCATCATAGCATTCCAGCTATTCAATACCTACTCTGAGGCACTAATTGGAATGAGCAGTCTGCACATTTAATGGAATAATGGCAGAGGAGTGTTAACGGTTTCTGCAGCCCGGTTATTCCAGCACTGGAACTTTGGTTGTTAGATTGGCAGCATAGTACTGTTTGTTAAAAGTGAGAAAATGTGCATTTTTTCATTTGATCAAGTATTTTATAATGATAACATTGCTTTTAATTGCTACATTCCTTCGGACATTATTGTAATGATCTATGTTGACTTCAGCTGGGAAAACCACAAAGACAGTCTTTCTGAGAATTCTATAGCAAAGCACAGGTACACTAGCTAGTATTAGATATTCAACTATTTCAAAGAAAATCATTTGATTCTACCTAACAGCGCAAGTATCATGTGACCTCCCAACATGCAAGTGATCGCAAGTTAACAAACCAGTAGTAATAATGAAGTCATAATTATAAGAATTAAGAAAGTTTTTCTAATGGAAATATTATCCTTAATACTTTCATACACTGATGTAGAAATGCATGCAATAAAAATGATTTACAATTTTGCCATAGTAAAACAAGAAATACTGTCATATCTCAGATTTCCACTAACCTTATTATATAACAAACTCATCTGTTCCCTGAGGGATCCTGAGACAACTTGGAAGTGCAGAGAACAACTCATGTAAACAGTGTTGTTACCTACACAATATCTAATGTGTGGACCTCATGAGCTCAGTAGCCATGCACATGCTGCGGATGTGGCGTTCAGGCGTGCGGTTTGTTCTCTGAACTAGAGTGTGCACATGTACTCTACTCTGTCTAAGAGTGGCCTCAGTCACTACACGTGACATATACAGTTGTACCTTCAGCTCCTCGTTCTCCTGATAGAGATCTGCCGTCTCCTCTGGAACTAGACCAATTCCATTCAATGAGAAGGACGCGGTCACTCCACGCGCCCGAGCACGATTGTCCCATTGATCGCCTTGACCACGTAAAACACGAACCACCTAGAAGACAGAAATACATTTTTAAAAGTCAACTGTTGTCACTCTCCTGGTTTTCAGAGCACTATTTGTCAAATTATGAGGACTTATCACAATTTTACCAAAGTCTTACACAAACTGACAATGAATTTCCACAACAGGCTCATTCTTTGTGGTGAGAAATTGAATAACAGCAGGAACTTCCTGCTTGGACCACTGTTCCAATTGACCCTCCATCTTTTATTGTCAAGATGATAGTGTACACTTCTACCAACTAATGTGGAAATAACAAACATAAACAAACATCTGCTACAAATGCAATCTGTCAAGCATCCTGTTTACAGGTGATAAATGTCTTGCAAACTTACTTTTGGGACTCCTCTTGTACGTACATATAAGCAAAGAGGAGTGGTGGTGGTGGTGGTAGTGGTGGTCATTATTGTTTTATAAGGAAGTACAACTTGGTAAAACATTCTCTCATCATTATAGACTCATTGTTCCTCTCCATTACTTAAACTGACCAGTTGGGATCGCTTTCCTCTTCTGTATTTGCCCTGTTTTCCAAGTCTTTTATCACTTTATTATCTTCCTCCATAGCGTAACTGTTATGCCATCTTATGAGGCCTGGGTTCAATTTCCTTACTGCCAGATATTTAAGAATGGCATGGTATATGGTTACGATGGTACATGTGGCTCAGCTCCACTAGGGGTGTGCCTGAAAAGAGCCGCATCGCCTCGGGATGAGGACAGGAGTTTACTTTACTTGCTACCTGTATTCATCGTTATATTTTGTCCCTGTTTCTGTGTTCATCCAGCTTTTTTCTTATCCCACACTACCCACATCAAGACTGAAGATCTGAGAGTGCTGATGTCCTCCTGATGAAGCTAGGGTGTAGAAATGAGCTCACAGGGGACTGGGAACAGTTGGTTGTAGAAGAACTGGGTCTGATGAGGAGTATGAAATTGTATGAATGAGCAAGATATAGCTGTTAATTGTACTTTTCAAGTCATAAAATTATAGCTCTATGCATCTATTATTGAGCCATTGGCTTTACGTGCACATGTAACTTGGAAGATAACGGTGAAGTCAGCTCACAAACTGAACATCTTTCATCAACAGTTATCATCATCATCATTTTCATTTCACCTTGTCCAGCTCCTGTCAGGTCAGGGTGTTGATGGCACTTCTCCACCATTGCTTCTCCTTTCACCACTCCTTTTCAGTAATTGTATTCCAGTCCAGTCTTCTTTTTACTTATACTGTTCTTGATAGAGTCCATCCATCTTTCTCTGCACCTTCCACTTGCCCTCTTTCCCTCTATCTTAGCCTCCAACACCTGTTTTGGTATCCTTCCCTTCTCCATCCTCATAACATGTCCAAACCATCATAATTTATGCTTCTCCATCCTATCACTAAGTTTTTCTAACCTTGTCTCTTTTCTGACCTCAACATTTCTTACTCTGTCTCTCCTTGTCTTCCCTACCATACTCCTCAGGAACTTCATCTCACTGGCCTGAAGTTTACTCTCATTTCTTGCTATCAAAGTCGAAGTCTTTGATGCATACTTTAAATATAGGGATACAGTACATCTTATACAGTACATTATCTTTTTATATTTCATAGGAACTTCTCTGTTCCATACCAGGTTTCTTACATTCGGGTAGAAAAGTGGTACACATAGCTTACACAAAATTGTGATGCTATCCAAGAAACCATACCTTAAGTTGCACGACAAAATTTTGCACTATGAAGGAAAAAGGCAGGAAAGGTGAGAAATATCAATTTTTAGATTTGAACGCCATCTGTTACCCTGATCCTTGAACTACGTGACAAAAGGAGTGACAGTGATGTGACCATACGGAAAAGTCACAATGGGAATTTAACATTGGCAACTTAAGATATGGTTTCTTAAATGAAGTTCCTGCATTGTCTTCTACCAAGATATGGAATAACCAATTTATGTATCAAGATAATATATAGTTACAATTATAGACATTTACTGGGCTGCATATTTTATAACTGGTAATTTTAACTAAGGTAGACTGCCTGCACAGGAGTCCAGTCATAGTGCTGTGATTTGTTTCTTCATGCTGACAAGTGCGAAGCACAAAAAGGAAAATAACAATAACATGTGAAGAGTTATGTCATATTTACATGCAGAAATAAAGATTTTTCTGCCAGTGGGTCATGCAAATTTTTTTGTGACTGGACTTTTGGTCTCATGACAATGAAGTACCTACCATGTGACACATACTTCTCTCTGACAGATGTTGTCCCAGTCATTTAAGATAGCACGCCTGAGTCAAAACTTAACAAAGCTGCCATCATCAGAAAAGAAACTGGTAAGCTGTTAATAAATATGTATGATTGACAACATTGTTAGAAGAAGTTCCTTAGATCACATCTTTCAGTCATTTCACTGTCAAAAAGTATTTGCTTGGGGTTATTACATGTCAACACAAAAATTGAATGGTCCAACTGTATTTGTGAAGATTTGCAAAATCGTCCTCAGAACCTACCTAAGAAGTTGGAAGTAAAATGTGTAATTGCAGAAACGACGAAATATCTATTCAACAACAATCAAGAGTACTGGACAGTAGAAACAGGGGATTTGGTGTGCCAATGGCCAGGGAACATCCAGGATGCTGAAACTGGGTCAAGTAGTGAGATGGATTGTGTTTGCATAAGGAAAAGCCATACATAATTAAGAACATTCTGGAAAAATGAGCAACAATTCAGTTTTGTTATTACAGGATACATGTTAGATTAGTAATGTAAATCCTTAATTGGATACTGACTGTGTGTAGTTTCAGAACAACCTTTAGAAATATCCACCATTATTATTATTATTATTATTGTTATTATTATTATTACTACTATTATCATAATTACTGTATCCTTATATTTATACATCTTAAGGAAGAACTTCTGTGTATACAAGTGCTGCAAGACTAAAACTTCCTTATTCTTATTTTTATAAAATTTTGAACATGTTTACATATTTAATTTCTGGAGACTAAAACTCCTAAATATTTATGAAAATGATTGTAATATGCCAAGCTGATATAACTTACTATTATTCAGTGAAAGAATCAGATTTTCTTAAATCCTTAATATATTGTCGGAGTACTATACCCAATTTTCCAAATGATTTTTTCGAAATTCAATCAATTCTGTCCTACAACTTCAAAGTTATATAAAGTGATGAGTTTTTAAACTAGAAACTTCAGGTTTCCACAAAACTGATCAAAAATGTATCTACTATTGAAATATAAAAAAAAACCAAAACTGTGATTTACCAACTTAAGGTATGGTTTCCTGGAGAGCATCACAATTGTTGCCAGAAGAATGTCACAATTTGCTAGCCATATTTTGTGGATGGATAATGAAAATATCCCAAAAATGCACTGATGTGGATACCTTCAGGTTGACACAGAAAAAAAATAACAAGAAGAAAGCCATGTAACACACAATGCCAAACATTTGCAAAGGCTCTTTCACAGATAGGTGTTCACTGAGATGAGGCTGAAAATCTGGTGGCAGACAGGATTCATCAGAGAAATCTCATTGCATGATATGCTACTTGTCCTGTCTAAGTCATCTCATATCACACGGTATAAACCAAAAAAATGTCATGTCTATCATTTTGGACCAAGGAGGCATTCATATAAGTACTATTTATTTGTTTACTATGGATTATTCTACACAGAATTCCCATCATTTAAAAATGTGTCATTACAATATAAAGTAAATTGTGTCATTCTACACAGAAACAGATTATGGTGAAGATAACAGTCAAGTAAGTTGAGCCATCAGCTATACATAACTATTACTGGGCGAGTTGGCTGTGCGGTGTGGGGTGCGCAGCTGTGAGCTTGCATCCGGGAGTTAGTGGGTTCGAGTCCCGCTGTCATCAGCCCTGAAGATAGTTTTCCGTGGTTTCCCATTTTCACACCAGGCAAATTCTGGGGCTCTGCCTTAATTAATGCTGTACCGGCTGGTACACCTCTACGCCGCACCTTTGAATTTTCTGCTTTAAAGTACTCCTCTACAGGAGAAACTCTGAACTTTAACAACTGTTTCAACTCATAAGTTTTCTCAGAAGATGTCACTACCATAAATTTTGTGATTACGAAGTTGTCAGTACTGTGTGGAGTTCAACTTGTTTTGTTTTCTATTGATCAAGAAGTGTGGACATTCTCTGATAGATGTCTCTACAAAAAACTATGACCATGCACCCTGGTGCGAAGGGGAAGAACTTTATTTGAAGAAATTTTGTATTCATAAGTTTGTTCTTTACTAAATTCTTTCATTTGTGGGTTGGCAATATAAATCTTTTCTTTCTGCCGGTTTTGAACTTAGCCAATCCAGAATTTCTGTAATTAATTTTTGAGCAATCGTGTCTTTCTTCTTCGATTTTGATGTGTAACTGTAAGCTACCCAATAAACGCCTGTGGGTATGTCTTAATTATTCATGAAAGGTCTCGAATCTTCCCCAAGAGTATAAAAACTGCTGATTTTTCTGTCTCTCAGCCACTTCTTCAACATCTAGCTTAGTGTATGGACGTGTAGCAGGGGGCGGGTAGCACCTCTTCCTTTGGGCAGCAGCTCTTCACAAAGGTAATGGCCGTTTAACATCTTTATTTCTTGCTAGCTCAGCAGTTCAACCCTCGGGGAAGGTCCGAAACCTTTTTGATGTAACCATTCTGTCCAAAAATGTAACTTTTGCCGTTTTGATGTAAAATTTTCATATAACTTTAACTGTAAATCGGGGATAGAGAGTGCTTTTCCCTCTCGAGCTCCCCTTCATTTTGAATTTGAGGCGACTACGTTTTCGTGACCGTTCTTCTACTCTTCCGTAATGTATTAAATTTATTCTGTATACGAGTCACCTTCATAGTTTGGGAATAGCCCCTGCTTCATCGGCCTAGTGCCTCTTAGGTTTTAAGAAGTTTCATGTAGGAGTGCATATTCACACCTCCATTCAGTTTTGCATTTTGGGCCATTAACTTAAACTATTATTTTCCTACTAAGGCCCATTAGGTTGGGTACAAGATACCCCTGTTTCTTTGTAAGTGTGCCTTGAGGGCAGTTAATAGTAAAGTCCGTGGTGGCCTTTGATAGGCTCAGAAAATTGAGAGCGGGTCAGCTCTTTTATTTGTGGTAAAAGCGCCTCAGAGAGGCTTGATATTCGAAGGTGGGAGCCAGTGCTCCATGTTATTAGGGGTTTTCTGCCCTTTGGTGAATATGTGTTTGGGAGCTGAGAGCTCAGAAAATGTAAAGTGAAGGCTTGAAGCCGAAGTTCTGTTATACCATCAATCTTGTCTTTCCTAGGCTCAAATTTTGTTACTGGTATTGTACCTGATTTGACTTGTTGTTACTTGTTAAAATCTGAAGTTTTATGTGAAAATTGTTTTGCTATTTTTGAAAATATAACCTTTAATGCCATTTTAATCAATATCTCAGCTTTGTAGTTAGACCCATTCCAGCCCGCACCTTCTTTCACCTCTGCATTCCACGGGTAACCCCATAACAAATGCCACAGCCACTTTCTTCCCACTCCTAGGCCTTTACTATCCCATTGTTGCCCTAAGACTTATCTGTGTGAGTGTGACTTAAAACAAATTATTAAAAAATAGATAACTATTTGTTCAAAATTTTCACTCACACCATTAGCTTTCACACATACTGTGAAGTGAGAAACATCATGAACTAAAGTACTCTTTTCTAATTATTTCCTATTTTGCAGCAAAGTGAACCTTGAACCACTTCATTAGCTACCCAGACACATCATCCTAAATAAATTGAATAGACCTCAGCATCCCTCACTCACCTTGAGGCTGTGGTAAATGCTGGACATGCTGAGTTGTATGTGGTTGTAGTTTAAGTCGAGTGTCGACTGCAGTGTAATGACCTGAGACAGCACTCACCTTCGGCCCAAAGACCAGCCCCACTGTAACTGATGTACTGAGTTGAGTACGGATGAAGCCTAGCAGGTACTTGATGTCTGGCCCTGCTCGTGGGAAGATGAACAAGCTAAATAAAAAGTGAAAAATTCCATTAAATAAATCTACAATAACAAAACTCAAACAAATACAGTTATCAAGCCAGAGTGTCTCTTCACCACAGAATGTAAGCTGTCCACAAAAACAGGAATAAAAGGAAAGGACTATTCAGAAAAAATCTGATGACCATTGAAAATGGAGAAAAGGAGTTTAAACATAGGAGGAATAAATATCTATACAAGGACAAAAGGATGTCAGATATGATCAGAAAGAGGAGATCTAGGTTCTTTGGTTACGTAATGAAAATGGACAAAAGTATACTTACAAAACAAATTTTCAACAGTTTATAAGAGCAAGAGTTGTAACCATTGGATCCAAGGAATAAAGAAAGATATAGCAGAGATCAGAATAACAGGATATATAATAAAAGACAGACCAGCTTCCAGAAGGTTGATACAAAATTTCAGGGCTTTCCAGAAGGAGAAGAGGAAAGGAAATAACATCTGGGAAGAAGGAAGGAGCAAACAATGAAATAAAAAGGGATGAAGAAGTATTAGAAAGTAAGAAATGAAGCATGAAGATGAATGCATAGAATTACTTTACATGGTTCGTAGTTGGCCAAAATCAAGGGGAAGAAAAAGATAATCTGAAATTTCCTTGACCATGATAAGGAACAGGAACAGTGGTGGTGGTTGTTTATTGTAGGGTCAAAATAATAGGATTATCATCCCTTCTTGACACTAAATAATGGAGAAAGCAGTAGGTTGTTCAAAATTTTCACTCACCATTACCTTTCCCATATACTGCAAAGTGAAAAACATCATGAACTCTTTACAGACTATGAATCTCATTGTTGAATCCGTATTAACGGTTGAACTTCTTACAAAATTGTACAAAAACTATTTTAATCCTTCTAGTCAATACTATATATTTTTTATGTCCAAATAAGATGAAAGTTCGCACATAAATAGACATGTTTCGACCCGGCATTGGGTCATCCTCAGTAAGACTATGATGTATTAGAAACAGAAGACACACAAAATGATATGTTAGGTAAAAAGTTTTCTAGAAAGCATGATGCAAGTTAAAAAACTGTGCAATGTTAATCGTTAAAACAGTCTTGAGCTGGAAGTCTTTCTGTTTCAATGCTTTTGTTGTCCCTTGGTGTGGATCAACTGGTATCTGTATACTGTTGGCTTAGTTTTTGCGTTTGACATGGGCTGATGTCCATAAGCATTATTGAAGTTGAACCATCTGATTTTAGCGTTACGTGGCCTGCTGGTATCACCCATGTTCTCTGATTATAGTGTCCAGCTCTCATCTGTGGGATTATACATTTTTACCGTACTGACTACGATAACAGAGATATTAATGAATTTGTATTTTTGTTGCCAAGTCCATATCAACGCTGAGCCACGAGAAAATGGGTAAGCAGAACTTAATTAAAATCAGTATATAGAGTTGGGGAATAAGAAACTACAGTCTAAGCTATGAACAATTTTATTCACTCCAGATGAAATAGTAGTTTAGGGGGACGCGCCTAAAATTTAATTTTTAAATACCTATTTTATTGGTCCTATTGAAAAGTATTATAAGACAAAAGTGATAGACAATACCATTTCCGACCATTTATGTTTTATTCAAGAGTGATACTTCAGAGCCGGAAGAAAACTAAATGTGAAGGTCTACAATATCAAAAGCTCATAAAATTGGTCAACAATAATATTACATTGACCATTGTTTGTTGTGATGTTCTTTGTCTCCTATGCTGCCACTCACTTCCAATAGATGGAAGTACTGCTGCGTAGTGAGTATAACAGCCTGCCTGAATACTGGTGGGAAATAGCTGGGAAGTTAGGTAACTCTCTTCTTTAGCACACCATTCCTCTGGTTCATACATTCTCTGATACTGCTGGTACGTAACACAGTGATTCATCATAGTATTCCAGCCATTTGATCCCTACTCTGACGCGCTGATTGTAATGAGCAGTGTGCACACTTAGCGAAATAATGGCAGAGGCTCACATATGACCTGGTCTAGAATTACAATTTTGGCCTATTCTAAATTATAGCACCACAATTCACTAAATAATTCAAAATTCAACCCTGAAAAGAGCTGTTTCTTAAGAAAACCTTCTTTCTCTTCACTTTAAATACATTCTACATTCATTTTATTCCAAATTATCAGTGAAGAGGGGGTTTCTCTTCTGGCTTGGAGGAAAAATTTGCCTCCAAGTCAGATAGTTTTTTCCCCTCCAGTGTAGTGAATTGAGATTTTCTGACTCATCGGGTACTCCTAGGAAACAGATGAGTAAAAAAGCATAGTTTTTAGCCTGCGACTATCCACTATCCACCCCCTCCCCTCTGAAAATAAAAGAGTGTTAACGGCTCATGGCTGTCTGCGGCCTGGTCGTTCCAACTCTGGAACTTTGGACAGTTAGATCAGCAGCGAAGTACTGTTCGTTAAAAGCGAGAAAATGTGTGGTTTCTCATTTGATCGAGTATTTCAAATGATAGCATTGCTTTTAATCGCGACATTCCTATTGGCGTCATTGTATTGACCTATGTTGATTTGAGTTGGAAAAACCACTAAGACAGTCTTTCTGAGAATATAAAAAAGGCAGGTGGAGAGCGAGTGTCTGCCATTATAATTAAAACTCCCCAACTTACTTATGACGGATGGTAGGCAAGAGGGCCTACCATTACAGTGAGAATTCCCTAACCCAGTCTTCACATAAGAAAATACGTTTGGTGACTTCCCAGTCACTTTTCTAGGGTAACGTTAAGAGCTACGCAATTTAATACAATCTTACTCACAACGTATACACTATGTAACCTAGAATTCTGTATACAGTGTAGAATTCCATAGCGAAGCACGGGTACATCAGCTAGTTATTTATATTTATGGTTCCAACTTTTCAATACACAAAAGACTAAAACACTATAACTAAGTGGTAAATTTAGTCATATTAAAAACAATGGTGCATGTTTCAACCCTATTTGGGTCATCTTGAGCCAAATGTACACACTGGAAAGGTAAGGGGCATGAAAGGCATGAATATAAAAAGCACTGTAGTAATCAAAAACTAATTTTGTTAGGGTTGGAAGAGCACTCTTCTAGGTAGGTTGGATACAAAAAAATGAACATCAGAAGCTGGTCACTAATTCTATTTATAAACTTCTGGGAAGAATTTTAGGTCCCTTTACAGAAAACAACACATGGGAATTCTGGCCGCAGCAATCAAGACACAAGAACTACTCGTAATAAACATGATGTAACAGCTGTAATCCAAAGGAGGTATTTGAGTTGGTTTGGGCATATCCTATGTCATGAAGGCTTACTTCATGAAGCTCTAATTCGAAAACCAGTTAGACAAGACCTCTAGGCAGACTAGAGCTTTGCTGGAGTGATCAAGTAGACCAGGACCTCCAGGACATCAATGGAGATGTTGGACACATCTGAGATAGAAGACATTGGCAAGCACTTGTGGGTGAGGCTAAAAAAAGGCCACCTTTGGGTTTGAAGGCACATGGTATTTAAAGGTATAATTGATTAAATACTCACTGAAAGGCGACCATAGCTATGTTGACCAGGGCGATATTATAGATGGCGTAGCTGATGAGGCGGGCCTCATTGTAGAGAGATTCAGCATTCCGAACATTGTAGCACACCTTAATGCCCCATGCCAGGAACAACACTTCACCTGCAATCAATACACAGTTCATTATCAGTGCCAATTGCTGTGCACCATAATGCTGATGAATGACAAACAGAAAAAAATTGAAGCAAAAATGCAACTGAGTGGATGTTCTCTTTCAATAATGTTAGAGGAGAGCTAGGATAGTTACAAGTTTCTCTTTATACCTCTTGAAATATTATCATTTTTAAATGAATATATCTGTCACTCTTAGGGTGTCTACTTTATTTACATATATTAGTGAATACACCAGCAGTGGCCAAAACTTCCACCCCCTTGTGTGTCAGCATGCTCCAGATGTGCAGCCACTTCTAGCTAGTGCTTTTGGTATCACCCACCATTGTGATATTTGGTGAAAGTGTGTGAGGGAGAGGAATAAAGGCTTACAGCAAAAAATGAATTTCATACTAGTTATGTATTGACAGGACAATTCTTGAATATTAATTCTAAAAGAATTTATATTTGTGGTTCCACTTTTACAATACACAAAAAAAAAAAAAAAAAAAAAAAAAAAGGTAAATTTAGTCATATATAAAACCTGGTACATGTTTCAACCCTGTTAGGGTCATCCTCAGCCAAATATACAAATTGGAAAGATATTTTAAACAGTTATACAGTGTGTTAAACTATTTAAATAAGCTCACCAGGCAAAAAATTAGTCACCCTAGTGTGCACGCACAGATAGATCTTTAAGCCTGTACAGACGTGCAGCGAAGGAGTCCTGTGCTCAGTCGCACACGCATTGCCTCTACATGAGCATAAGGCAGTAACAGTCAGTGAGACATTGATGTTTCAAGTGGACAGTGTACATCAACATGGGTAGATGTAAGGATGTGACAGAGAGGCAAAAAGGGGCAATCGTGTTTGGCCGTGCCCATGGCCATATGATGTGTGAAGTTGCTAGATTTGTTGGTGTTTAGCAGCAGACTGTTCAACATATCTACAAGCAGTGGTGTACTACGCATGGATACGAAAGACGATGTCAGAATTGCAGTCGGGAAAAGATCCTGAGTGAGGGGGACCGAGATGCGTTTCACAGCTTGTGAATCAAAATTGCTTCAGAACCCAACAGGAATTGCTGCAGCCAGTAAATGAAAGTCCATCCCAACCTGTCAGTGAGAGAACATTGTGACGGGAACTCCATGCAATGAACATTTGGAGTGGTCACCTCGCAAGAGACCATTAGTCATATAGGCAGATACTGTAAAGCTGCATGTCCTCAAGGGGCTAGAAATCATCAAACGTGGATAGTAGCTGACTGTCGTAATGTAATGTGATCTGATGAATCACGCTTTTGCTTGTATTCCTATTTCCTTTGTAAAGTGAAAACTGTCAATATGATGGAATGCTTCTAATATCTTGTAATGTATTCCAATGACACACATCGTCGAGTGCACCGAAGGCCAAACGAAGCATTTCATCCTGTATGTGTGGAAAGTCAGGTTCGAGCCAGAGGTGGGTCGGTGATGTTTTGGGGATGTTTTTCGTATTGTGGATTGGGCCTGCTCACTGAGGTGACCACTAATATGAAACAGCATGCTTATTTAAATATTCTGGATGATAGGGTGTTGCCTTTCAGTCAACATTTGCATAATGAGTGTTCTATTGATACCCTGATTTTTTAAGATGACAACAGCAAAGTTCATTGGACTGGATGCATTTGTGACTGGTTTTATGAACACTCCCCCACCCTAGTACATCTTGATTTGGCCTGCAAAATCACCTGACTTGAACCTCATTGAAAATCTGTGGGGCATGTTGGAACAGCGGGTAAAACGCCAATCTTAGCATCCCCGAAATTTGGTGGAATTGTGCGATCAAATCCTCAGTGAGTAGCTTAACCTTGATGCTATGTGCCTGCACAACCTTGTGGACTCACTTCTTAACTGAATCCAGGTGTTATCAATTCCAGAGGCTGAGTTACATGGGATTAAATGATGTTTGTAATGATTTATCCAGGCTTGACTAATTTTTTGTCCAGTGAGCTTAGATGAAATGATGAAAAATGGAAAAGCTTGTAGAATAATTTTTAAAAGCTTGTGACATGACAGAGCCCACTTGCTAAGATTGATGGGATGAGGAACTTCTCTATGAAACACAGAAAGACTAAAACACTTTTTGCTAGTGATATCCAATACATCCAGTTCTGTATTGACATTTTACTATCTGAATCACTCTGTCTACTATCAAGGTCCACAATCCATAATGAACAAGAGAAGTAACTCCAACCCAGTCTGAGAGATAGATTTATGAAATAAAAAATAAATCGTCCTGACCTGGTTAAATGACTGGAAACAGGCTGTGAATTTACATTTTACAATATTTACTCAAGACTACCTATTTGTCTTCAATGTCACAGAAAGTTATACTATGGCTGTATCCATGGATTTTTTTTTTTCTAAATGTCTTACTGTCATTTCATAACACAAGCAAATCGAAATATACTAGGTCTTTGAAGATCTCTCTCGTTCTTTTACTTGAGACAAATGGATATTTATATTAATGGATATTAGACATTAATTCAGAGGGAAACACAAGCCTCAATTTTTACAACAGGTTGAAAATTGCGCTGATCTCACTGGAGTTGCTTTCTTCACGAGTTTGTTAGCTACTTTCCATGGCTTTCAGGATCCAGGAATTGATGTATGGTAGAGAAACATGCAAATGTGTTTAGGGACCATTCAAGTCCTAAAAGTTTACCAGAACCCGTTGCAGAGAGTTCTGGCTTAAAAAAATGCTCTGGTCATGTCTAATAAAGGAACAGTGAAAAAAGTAATATTACCTATTGCCAGACTGTGATCCCACCAGTTATAGGAACACTGCCAGAAGCGTAAACCTGCCTGATCCTTTATCTCTTCCGCTGTTGGAGGAGCACTCAGAGTCCACGTTCCCAGATAGATGAGCATTACAAGGAGGATGGGAAACATCCATTGTAACAGTTGTTTATCTGTTAGTTTCACTTTGTGTGCAGACTTGACACGGTATGTCAGAGAAACCCTGAAAGGAAATAAAAAGAAGGACAAATATGAAAATGATAAATTTTATCATTTAAAAAAATAAAATTCTCCACCTGCTGTCTGTAGAAAGAAATGTTTAAAAGAGCTAATTAAACTGTGCCTGGGCCAATGACCTTAGATGTTAGGCCCCTTTTAACAACAAGCATTATCATCAATTAAACTGTGAGGTGCTATATTGTCTCTACCCTTGTTTATGATGCAAAACTCTGAAATATGCCTATTGTCATAGAAAGAGAAGTTAAATCAGATATGGATCGATCACGAGATTTAAAATATCTTTTAGATAGATCATGTGAAGATATGCATCAGATGATGAGTGGCCAACCAGAGCTCATGGGAATGATTGAATTGAGGAAGCTGGAATAATTGTGTCACATAATAAGAACAAGTACCTTCTTTTTCTTTATCTTCTTCTTCTTCGTGTGCCATGTCAGTCAATCACTACCGATCTGCATTTAGGGTAGTCGCCCAGGTGGCAGATTCCCTATCTGCTGTTTTCCTAGCCTTTTCTTAAATGATCGCAAAGAAATTGGAAAATTATTGAACATTTCCCTTGGTAAGTTATTCCAATTTAAAGTTAAAAACTTCATCACTGATCCGTATTGAACTAATAATTACAATGCTAAAAAGAGAAAGATGTTCCACCTATTCAATACAATAATATTGTTGCACGAATTAATGTAGCAACATATTTAATATGTTATGGGACCGGTTTCGACATATGTCCATATCATCATCAGCCGACACAAAAATGGCAAGAAGTCAACACAATTGTAACACTTATGACACTTTTCTTGAAATAAAAATAGAAGGTCATGTAGAGGTTCTTGAGCACTCTGTAGATCTTCACATGGGAGGCTAGGGGTACCAGATCCATAATAGACTATATCTTAACCAACTTCAAATTCAGGAAATCTGTTAGGAACGTACAGGTTTTTCAGCTATTTTTTGATGAAACAGACCACTATCTGATCTGTAGTGAACTAAGTATCTCTAGGCCTAGGATAGAGAAAGTGTAATCTGTCTGTAAACGAATAAGGATAGAATATCTCCAGGACGAGGAAATTAGGCAGAAGTGCATGGATAGGATTAGTGAGAATTTTCGAACAATAGACAGTAAGCAAGTTCAGGATATAGATAGAGCCCTGCATGGATGCGGATATCTGCAGATTTATCCGTGAATATCAACGAAGTTAGTGTCTTGGGACATACAAACTGTATGGCAGTGCGGATAATTTTGCTGATAATTTCTAAATATTGAAGTTTATTGATTTTCACTCAGGTATATGCTTGTTTTTGCTTGTGATTAGGCAACCGTTGACATTGGTATGGAAGAATAGTGATATATAAAATGCCTTGAAACCATAAGGCCGTAAATCTGACTTAAGCCTAACTGGTTCCTGCCCGCAATCAATTGAAGGAAGGAACAAAGGTCAATACATCGGTAGTTGTCGCAAGAGAAAATCCCTCATAAACCTGCGACAGTTGTGGTTCTGGTGTCAGGTGTCAGGCCAATTGTATTGTGGTAACAGATCTATCTGTTTCAATAACTTGGGTGTAATATACTGTGGTTATATATTTAAATTATCTGCGGATAACCATTTTGCGGATGCAGATAACTATTCGCGGATGCGGATAAAGGAAGTGTGGATATGGAGCAGATGCGGATATTATTTTGTATATCCGTGCAGGGCTCTAGATATAGAAAGAGAATGGGTGACATACAGGGATGCTGTAGTAGCAGCAAGGGAATGCCTAGGAACAACTGTGTATAAAGATGGGAAAAAGCAAACATCTTGGTGGAATGATGAAGTGAGAGCGGCTTGTAAACGTAAAAGAAAAAAAGAAAGGCTTATCAGAAATGGCTCCAAACAAGGGCTGATGCAGACAGGGAATTGTACACTGATGAAAGAAACGGAGTGAAACAAATAGTTGCTGAATCCAAAAAGAAGTCGTGGGAAGATTTTGGTAATAACCTGGAAAGGCTATGTCAAGCAGCAGGTAAACCTTTTTGGACAGTAATAAAGAATCTTAGGAAGGGCGGGAAGAAGGAAATGAACAGTGTATTGGGTCATTCAGGTGAACTCATAATAGATCCCAGGGTGAAGGGAATATTTTGAAAATCTTCTCAACGTAAAAGAAAATATTCCTGGTGGTGTCATGAACAACTGAGCTCATGGGGAGGAGGAAAATGATGTTGGTGAAATTATGCTTGAGGAAGTGGAAAAGGTGGTAAATTTAGCATGGAGTGTTGGTAAGGTACCTTCAGATTGGAAAAAAGCAATAATTGCACATATCTATATGCAAGGGAACAGGGAGGGCTGCAACAACTATTAAGGTATCTCAGTGATTAGTATACCAGGCAAAGTATTCACTGGCATCTTGGAAGGGAGGGTGTGATCAGTGGTTGAGAGGAAGTTGGATGAAAACCACAATGGATTCAGCCCACAGAGGGGCTGTCAGGATCAGATTTTCAGTATGCACCATGTAATTGAAAAATGCTACAAGAAGAATAGACAGTTATGTTTATGTTTCATAAATCTAGAGATAAAATATGACAGGGTACCGAGGGAAAAGATGTTCGCCATACTAGGGGACTATGGGATTAAACATAGATTATTAAAATCAGTCAAATGCATTTATGTTGACAATTGGGCTGCAGTGAGAATTGATGGTAGAATGCGTTCTTCGTTCAGGGTACTTACAGGGGTTAGACAAGTATTTAGGATGTGTTCTCCCAGGATGGTAATATAGTAAGCGAGATTGTATCAAGGTGCAGTAAAGCTAATGCAGTGAGCTTGCAGTTGTGATCAACAGTATTCTGTAAGAAGGAAGTGAGCTCCCAGACAAAACTATCTTTACATCGGTCCGTTTTCAGACCAACTTTGCTTTACAGGAGCGTTAAATCTGTTATCTATTATTGTAAAGTGATAGAATGTACTGTAATATATGTACATTTTAGTGCCTGGTTAGATGGAAGAGAAGGCCTGAAGGCCTTAATCTTGCCAGGTAAAATAAAACATTACTAACTAACTAGCTGGGTGGACTCGGGTTATCTTATTCATAAGTTAGAAGTAACAGATATGAAAGTAGTGATCATGATTGCTGGTTGATAAACTTAACCATAATAGGTATTTTTATATGAACCTGTATTGACTTGTCTAAATCTATTAAAGAAACTTTAAAATAGTTTATGTTCGGTCCACCTTGAAAATTTTTATTTTATCATACATGTTCCTGAAACATTCCTGTAATTTTACTCTTTATCTGCATACACCACACTCCATAATACAAACCTCTTTTCATATTAACAGTTCATGGAAAGCCCAGGGGGATCAGTCTTCAGTAGTCAACAAACATCTACTTGAGAATTCTTCGAAACACGTACAAGGATTTGATCTTCCAAGATGACAGTGGAAGTGGAGAATCATCAATCGGGTAAGAACTGGACAAGGCAGATGTGGTTATCTATTGTGCAAATGGGGTTTGACTAGCTCTGCAGATTGTGATTGTGGTGCCTCTTCTCAGTCAATCCACCACATTGGTGCTGACTGCCCAATTTGAGCTTTCAAAGGAATGCTAATGGACATTCACTGCACGTCGGATGAAGCAGTTGATTGGGTCAAAATACTAGACGTAGAGTTGTAGTATTGTACGGACTTGTGACTACGCACATTTATCCTGAAAAAAAAAAAAACACACACACACGCACACGCACATGCGCGCACGCGCGCACACACACACACACACACACAGGGTTGGTATGAAGAAGGGCATCCAGCTGTCATGTTCCTGAAATATGTATGATAAATAATAATTTTCAATCATTAAAATTGTATTGACAAGGTGGACCCATCATAAACTGCTTTAACAATGGCACAATGGCAGGAGGTTACTCGTAATGAGGAGATAAAGGCTAAGTTAGGAATGAACTCGACAGATGAAGCTGAACGCATAAATCGGCTTCAGTGGTGGGGTAATGTGAGGCAGATGGAGGTGGATAGGTACCTCAGAGAATAATGGACTGTGTTATGGAGGGTAAGAGAAGTAGAAGGAGACCAAGACAATGGTTAGATTCAGTTTCTAACAACTTAAAGATAACAGGGATAGAACTAAATGAGGCCACAGCATTAGTTGCAAATAGAGGATTGTGGTGACGTTTAGTAAATTCACAGAGGCTTGCAGACTGAATACTGAAAGGCCTAATGATGTATGTATGTATGTATGTATGTATGTATGTACTAGCTGATGTACCCGTGCTTCGCTACGGGATTCTCAGAAAGACTGACTTTGTGGTTTTCTTAACCTGAAATCAACATAGCTCATTACAAAAACGTAAGTATGAATGTAGCGATTAAAAGCAATGCTATCATATAAAATACTCGATCAAATGGAAAGGCGCACGTTTTATCACTTTTAACGGTTAGATTGTGGTGCCAATCTAATAGTCCAAAGTTCCAGAGCTGGGATGACCAGGCCGCAGATTGCCATGAACACTCATCTGCCATTATTCCGCTAAATATGCACACTGTTCATTCCAATCAGTGCCTCAGAGTAGGGATTGAATAGCCCGAATGCTATGATGATCCAGTGTGTTACGTACCAGTAGTATCAGAAAATTTATAAACCAGGGGAATGGCATGCTAAAGAAGAAAGTTATCTAACTCCCCAGCTACTTCCCATCAATATTCAGGCAGGCTGTTACACTCTGTACGACTGGGCGAGTTGACCATGTAGTTAGCGGTGCGCAGCTGTGAACTTGCATCCGAGAGATAGTGGATTCGAACCCCATTGTCGGCAGCACTGATGATGGTATTCCGTGGTTTCCCACTTTCACACCAGTCAAATGCTGGGCCTGTACCTTAATTAAGGCCTAAGGCACTCCTAGCCCTTTCCTATCCCATCGTCGCCATAAAACCTATCTATGTCGGTGCGACGTAAATCAAATAAAAATATTCTGTACGCAGCAGTAATCCTATCTACCGGAGATGAAGGGCGACAGATGACACAAAGCACATCACGACAAACAATGGTCAAAGTAATGTTATTGTTGATCCATGTTATGAGCTTTCTATATTGTAGGCCTACACATTTAGTTTTCTTTCGACTCTGTGATTTGTAAAATATTTTATACCATAAACTGTAGTTTCTTATTCTCCGACTTTACATACCGATTTTCATTAAATACTGTTTACCCATTTCTGGTTACTCGGCGCTGATATGGACTTAGTAACAAAAATCCAAAATCATGAATATCTTTGTGATCATAGCCAGTACGGTAACAATGTATAAGACATGAATAATAGGAAGTTTAATACAATATAACCCTAGTTATGTAGCATTCATCGATTACACCTCTAATAAGAAATATTTGAGAATTACATTTTAGGCCTTCCCCTAAACTACCATTTCAGTCAGCGTGAATAAAATAATTTACAGCCTAGACTATAGCGACTATTTCCTGACTTTGCATACCAATTTTCATCAAGATAGGACTACTAATAACAACAATATTTGAGAATTATATTTTAGGCCTTTCCCATAACTACCATTTTTCTCAGCGTGAATACAATTATTGATAGCCTAGATTGTAGCAACTTATTCTCCAACTTTGCATACCCATTTTCTTTAAAATATGACCACTAATAACATAAATAGTTGAGAATTCAATTTTAGGCCTTCCCCTAAATTAACATTTCACTCAGCGTGAGTAAAATGATTTATAGCCTAGATTGTAGAGGCTCATCCCCCGACTTTACATACCGATTTTCATTAGACCACTAATAACATAAATAGTTGAGAATTCAATTTTAGGCCTTCCCCTAAACTACCATTTCACTCAGCGTGAGTAAAATGATTTATAGCCTAGATTGTAGAGGCTCATCCCCTGACTTCACATACTGATTTTCGTTAAATTCTCTTCAACCGTTTTCTCGTGATGCATGTACAGACAGACAGACAGACAGACAGACAGACAGACAGACAGACAGACAGACAGACAGACAGACAGACAGACAGACAGACAGACAGACAGACAGACAGACAGACAGACAGACAGACAGAAATTACGGAAAAGTAAAAAGTGCATTTTCTTGTTACTATGGACATGACCGATACAGAAATACCATTATTTTCAAACTCTGAGCAATGTACAGACAAAACTCTTATTTTATATATATAGATTACATTTCAGGCCTTCCCCTAAACTACCATTTTGCTCAGCGTGATTAAAATAATTAAAATAGCCTAGATTATAGCGCCCTATTTCCCGAATTGGCATACCAATTTTCGTGAAGATACGACCACTAATAAAATAAATATTTGACAATTAAATTTTAGGCCTTCCCCTAAACTACCATTTTTCTCAGCATGTATAGCCTATATTGTAGCGACTTATTTTCCATCTTTGTCTAGCGATTTTCATTAAGACACGACCACTAATAACATAAATATTTGAGAATTAAATTTCAGGCCTTCCCCTAAACTACCATTTCACTCAGCGTGATTAAAATAATTTATAGCCTAGATTGTAGCGGTTCATCACCCGACTTTACATTCCGATTTTCATAAAATTCTCTTCAGCCGTTTTCTCGTGATGCGTGTACATACATACATACATACGTACATACATACAGATAGACAGACAGAAATTACGGAAAAGTAAAAAAATGCATTTTCTTGTTACTGTGGACATGACCAATACAGAAATACCATTGTTTTCAAATTCTGAGCATTGTACAGACAAAACTCTTATTTTATATATATAGATGTGTTACGGGATTTTGGTGGTTCAGCAGAGGTGAAAGAAGGTGCGGGCTGGAATGGGTCTAACTACAAGTTCGAAAAATAAATTAAAATTTCAACAAAGGTTATATTTTCAAAACTTAACAGTGGTGACATAGAATTTGAAAACTTAACAAGTCAACAACAAGCCAAAATCAGGTACAAAGAAATCACAAGATTTCGGGGGTTATTACAAGATCTGGGCTTCGAGCCTCAAGTATAATTTCTGAGCTCTCAGCTCACAACAACAAAAATACTAAAGGGCAGAACACCCTTAATTACATGGAGCATTAGCTCCCAACCTTACATCTCAAGCCTCTCTAAGGCCCTTTTACCACAACACTATAAAGAGCTGTCCCGCTCTCTATCTGTCAAGCCTATTAAAGGCATACCCGACCTTACAAATCAATTGCCGCTACTGCAGCAAGTGAAACAGGGGTATTAGTACCCAATCTACTGGGCCTCGGCCGAAAAAGAACAGGATAATTAAATGGCCCAAAATACAAAATGACTGGAGGTGTAGCTTGCACTCCTACATTACACTATTAAAACCTACTCGGCTCTAGGCCACTTACACGAGGGCTAATCCCATACTAGGGAGGTGACTCGTATAAGAAAACTTTATTACATTAAGAAGGAAGAAAATCGGTTATGAAAACGTAGTCACCTCAAAACAATATGAGTGGGAGCTCGAGAGGGTTAGGCACTCTCTATCCCAATTTGTAGTTAAAGAGACGGAATTTTTACCAAATGTCTTTACATTTTAAAGGTAGGTTACATGAGAAAAGTATCGAACCTGACCCGTGGGTTAAACTGCTGAGCTAGCAAGAAATAAAGTTATTAAACGGCCATTACCTTGTTGATGAACTGCTGCCCGAAGAAAGAGGCGCGTCCCGCCCCCTGCTACATATTCACACACTAAGCAAGATGTCGATGGAGTGGCAACGAGCCATGAACCTCAGCAGTTTTATACCCACAAGGAAGCTTTGAGACCTTTCATGAAATAAAAGCGCCACACCCCCTCCCTTTATTGGCTAACATCAAAAGTTACACACAACATGAACAAGAAACCTAGGATTGGAGGAAAATTAATTTAGAAAATTCGGGATTGGCTGAATTCAAAACTGGCGGAAACAGAGATCAATATTGACAACCCAAAAAATGAAAGAAAGAAATTTAACAAAGAACAAACTTATGGATACAAAGTTTCTTCAAAAACAGTCCCTTCACTTCGCATCAGAGTGCACAATCGTATTCTTTTCTCTGTAGAGACATCTAGAAGAGAATGTCCACACTTCTTGATACAGGGCAAAACAAACACAAATCGAAATAGACACCGTTCAGAACAGTTCAAAATTACAAAATTTACAGTGGTGACATCTTCTGGGCAACTGTAGAGTTGCTTCAGTTATTAAAGTTCAGGGTTTCTCCTGTAGGGGATTACTTGTAGGCGCACAATTTAAATTTGTGGGGTCAGGGTGTACCAACCGGTACAGTATGTATGTACTATTTTATTTCTTCTTCTTTTTTTTTTTACAATTGACTTTACATCACTCCGATACTGATAGGTCCTATGTCAATGATGGTATAGAAAAGGCCTAGGAGTGGGAAGGAAGCGGCTGTGGTCTTAATTAAGATACAGCCTCAGCATTTGCCTAGTGTGAAAATGGGAAACCATTGAAAGTCATCTTCAGGTCTACAGACAATGGGGTTTGAACCCACTATCTCCCAAATGCAATGTACTACTTCTACGAAGTACTTAAAAAATTCAGTTTTCAAAAGGATTAAACTCAGCAGTTGTGATTGATATATTAGTACTGGAGACCTGTGGTTGGAGCAGCTTTTGTTTTTTGATTCTCTCTCTTATTAGTTCATTATATATTTATGCTTAAAAGGAGAATAATAAAACTTAGTTTTCCACCTATTCAATACTTAACGAGCAATGCAAAATTAGGATCTCTTCCTTATTTTATTGCCTAATTATTATAATATAGTACATGTTTCATTCGTTTTCTGAACATCTTCAACCATAATGTCTTTACAAGGTTGATTGGTAACATTGATCTAGAACTTACATATATGATTTGCCGTTAACAAACTTATCAATAACAATCTTTAAGAAACCCTATTAAATATAAATCTTTTATATATTACGTCATATAATTAAGATATATGATATGACAATTTGTTCGGTTTGAAATTAAAACTTTTTCAAATATTAAAAAATGCGATGTCTATTAGTTGGTCTAGGTATAACTACATTTACAATCTAATAAAACTGCTAATTGTCTTAAATTTTTGTTGTTTGAACATAAAAAACATATTGTTAAAATCTGGCATAAACTTTTTCACATGGTGTACCATTTAAAAATGAAACCATGATACACTCTCAAAACAAATGATATTAGGCATAATTATTATTTTGTTCGTCCACAAAATGTCCAACCCGATGCGCCGTTATTTGTTATACGGTAGGTTATGATATTGCAACTCTTTAAAAATTTTAACATTTAATATTTAATATTTATGCTTACCTCCAAGTCTTCATAAGAAGCGCGGTGTAAGTTACACAAAAGCCAAGATGGCGACTCCACTTGGTACAAATACAAGAGTATAGATCCAGGACAGGAAAGATGGCAGCCATCTAAAAAATTAAGAATATCAAACACCATTTAAAAAACAATTTTATGTTTTGATGGTTTTTGCCTTCTCTCATTGATTTTCATACCTTAAGCTTGATCACTTTCTACAGTATCTCATAAGTCAACAAATTACATGGCTCAACCTACAGAATTTTTAACTACAAAAATTAAAGGACTCATAAGCTACCTACTTCACTTACCTGTACAGCAAGGTAATGGAGTTATAAAGATAAAAAAATATACCAAACTAAAAATATAGTGCACCCAGAACCATCCATTGCTATCGAATTCTAAACAGCACAGAAATTTGAATGGGGAAATAAATTATTAAAATAATAATAATAATAATTTCATGTGGCTACTTCTAGCTGAGTACAGCCCTTGTAAGGCAGACCCTCCTATGAGGGTGGGTGGCATCTGCGATATGTAGGTAATTGCATGTTATTGTGGTGGATGACAGTGTTGTGTGTGGTGTGTGAGTTGCAGGGATGTTGGGGACAGAACAAACATCCAGCCTCCGAGCCATTGGAATTAACCAATGAAGGTTAAAATCCCAGACCTGGCCGGGAATCAAACCTGGGACCCTCTGAACCGAAGGCCAGTACGCTGACCATTCATCCAACAAGTCGGACATTATTAAAATATCAGACAAAGAAATGAACTTATTCAACCAAACATTTCAGAATGCTCCTATCACAAGGAAGTGCAGTAATATACAGGGTCTCTCTAATAAACCCAGACCGTCCAGCAGCATTTTTACTCTCCCAGACCTAGGCAGCTGTATGGGAGGCACACACGTAGTTCTTGACCTCACAAGGAGCGTGCATGTGTTCAACCTAGCATCAGTAGCCAGTATGAATCTCAGCTGTTAACATGGTGAGACAGTTATCATTGCAACACCGTATTTTTGTATGTAAAAGTTATTTTAAGTACAAGTCAGCTCGATGGGGACGCACTGAATTTGTTCAGCAATTTCCTGGTGAAGTGCCACCTACATGAGCACAGATTTACATAATTGTAAATAAATTTGAAACTACTGGCTCAGTGCTCAATAAAAAACATGCATTCACACGAACAGTTTTAACAGAGGAAAAGCTAGATGACATTGGTGCGAATCTAGAACAGTCACCAAATAAACCACTCACAAAATTAGCACAAGTAGGGGGTTTGGTTTCTTCTACACACAGAGCTACAAAGTTGTTACACATCAAACAATACAGGTTTGCATGGACTGAAGCGTTATTTAGCAATATACGTTAGTTATGTGATACAATTTGGACAATCAACTGTCTACGCAATATATGTTTAAAGCGTGTCTCTTATCGGCACTTGTAATTTTTGGTGAATTATTGCATTCTACCATGGGACCTTGTATTCACAGTCTAGTGGCTGTAAATTGAGCTGAGACTGGAATTCTTATTTGAAGTATTGGATGAAGTATTGGATGACTAAAACTTGTATCTGGTGGACTCTGATAAATTGTGCCTGAGTGTTCAGAACAGTTAGCCTACTGGTCATCTACTCTGTCTATATGTGGCGAAGAGGACCTTTCGTCACATAGATTATACTGTGTGTTATTACCTCTAATGGTATAAATGCATTGTGGACGGCTACACGGACTCTTACGCCATCTATGAGAGTACATAGCTACTACAGTGTGTGTTTTGGCAGTGCGCGCCAGGGCGAGTTCCGAGACTAGACTGTGTCGTTTCTGGTGGCGGATTATGTAGTATGTCTGTCTGCGCTTGAAAGTGTTTGAAAGGACACGTTGCCTTTGAACGATGGCATGTGCTACTGCTGCTAATATTATGCGTTCTCAAACTGGTATAGGGTGATGGCCTAGAACTATCCCAACAGGGAACAAGTTTCTTTTTCTTTAAATCTTTTTCTGTTTTAGTGTAGTTGTAATGATGTGGATATGTAAATTTTATTTCTTACTGGCGAGTTGTAGTGATAGTTCAGAACACGGTTGCCTTACCTAGGCATATATGAATTAATGTAAGTACACCTTTATCATTTCCTTGTGCTCATATTATTTTCCTTGTGTAGGGTAGTCATATGCTCGTGCGTGTGTCTGTTGTGATTTAATAATATATCTTAGTTTTGTGGTAAGGCATCATGTTTCAAGCATGTTCTGTGTGTAACATAGTAGGCCATTATTGCCTAGGTAACTTCAAAATTCTCCTCTGCCTTTATTGAATGTTGATTTCCCCTTGGTTTTATTCATTTTCTGAATTTTTGCATGTGATTTTAGCCTTTGTTTGATGCATGTGCTGTTCCTATTTGGAAATTTTGACATTTTTGCTGTCGTGCTGTGTGTTGGGTACATGTAACTGCGTGTGATTTTGTCATGATTCTCATCTAAATTATTCAAACATCTTTCTGTGTGTTTTGGCATTTCATTGCCCATGTTCGAACTAACACTATGCTTACACTAGTTTCTAAATTTTTAAAATTTCATTATTATTATTATTTTCATTAATTTATAAATTGTTTTATCTCTTAGGGAAAATTTATTATTTGGGTTTGGTTAGTTTATTTTCATTCCTATTGTGGGCATTTAATGAGATCCTTGTTGTAATTATTTTAGTAAACCCGCATTTATGTTAACGGTAGGTCAACAATGCCTTTGTAACATGTTCATTTAATCGAGGGCTTGGACAACCCCAGTGCGAAAGATATGGAGCCTGCTTCTTATCTTATCTTTTCTGCTTATTGTTGTTTATCTCTTCGTGCCTGACGGTTATGTAACATTATTATTGGGGATTTTGTGAACTGTCGCGGGTGCGATAAGAGCATCTTGTGGATTGCTCTGTGAATGCTATTATTGTTTCCTTCTGAAACTGTGTGTTCATTTTTCTGTCTTGGTGATGTGATGTGAACTGGCTCATTCCTTTTTATTATGTTCCAGTGTTTATTTTTACCTTTGCTTAACATGACTTTTGGGAATTTAAATTTTTTAAATTTATTTGGGCTGTATTTCTGATTCTGGGGGACCCTGTTGGGGACATTATGGTCTGTATTTGTTGTGTTCTGTGTTAATAGAGATATGTCGGGTGTCCTTCATTAATATCTGGTTTGGTGGGATTTTAGCTTCCACTGGGGTGCTGTCAAAAGCCCTCGATTGGTCATCCAACCCGTTTTTCTTTCATTTAAATTTTATATATTATTTAACATATCTGTAGTCTAATATTATTTGTTATGTTATGAGTAGGGTGATGCACCAGAACTTTATATTTTTCATTAAAATGGTACATTTACTATAAGAATATGTTATTTACAACTTACATTATTTATTTACTAAAAATTAATTATGCTACTTATTTTTCCGTTCATTGCAAATTTTACGTCAGTATTCAGTATTTACCAAACATTGATTTTTCAAATCTAATTTTAATGTACATATTATTTACCTAATAATATTTTTATTTCTATTTTTGATAATTTTGGTGTCATTTTGGACTGAATTGCTTCACGATTCCTAGGATCTCCTCCTCTATCCTTTTTTTATGGATAGGTTCCAGCACTCTTCCTTGCTCCCTTGTATTTTTTGATGTGTTATTTTCTCTTTTGGTTTCATTTGCTCCTTGTTTATATTGGTCTTGTGTGCACACTTCCCTATGACGCACATCATTCATTATCAATGTTAGGGGGTGTTGCAGGGCCCATTGTTTAAGACCTGCTGATCCAGCCGCAAGAGTGAGATCATTGAATGATCGTTTATTCGACCCACAGCTTGTATTCTTTTCGGATGAGGGCTAGTTTCATCTTAATGGTCGTGTGAACAGTCATAACTCTCGCTATTGGTGTGCAGAAAATTCTAATGGTGTTTATGAAGTCCCTCATTATGAAGGATGACTCTTTCAGCATTTTTTTTTTTTTTTTTTTTTTTTTGCTAGTTGCTTTACGTCGCACCGACACAGATATGTCTTATGGCGACGATGGGAGGGTAAAGGCCTAGGGATTGGAAGGAAGTGGCCGTGGCCTTAATTAAGGTACAGTCCCAGCATTTGCCTGGTGTGAAAATGGGAAACCACGGAAAACCATCTTCAGGGCTGCCAACAGTGGGGCTCGAACCCACTATCTCCCGATTACTGGATACTGGCTGCACTTAAGCGACTGCAGCTATCGAGCTCGGTTCAGCATCTTTTATAGGTAAGTTTTCATATAAGATTGTATACACGCTTAAAGCAAGGAGGCCGCGCATGATGTAAGTTGAGCTGAGGCAGCTGCTGTAGCGCAGAGTACAAACACCGTGCGCTCTGACTGGGTTTTATAAGAGAGACCCTGTAGTAAGGAATACCCAATGTGCTCCTGCAGGAAATTCTAATGTAACGGACATGGTTCCTGTCCAGATCCATTAGCTACATTTCTACCTGATCTCATAAATGCTCTCAAGGAGACTGGGCAGGCCAAAAAAATATGTCAACAGAACGGAAGCAATTGTAGAAGACCTGTGGCTTGGATTGGGGGCATTATCTTGGCAGAAAATAAAACTTTTTCAACCACTTTGTGTAGGGGTGGCTGTAGAACATCTTGAATCTCCTATTGTGCTGCTTAATATTCTGAATACTGCTACTAACTTGGAGCAGGAATCATATACAACAGCTCCCTGCACCATGTTGCCCCTAGGTCTGTTAGTGTGACTGTGAAATGAATGTTCTTCTGAATGTTATCTAGAATAGCAACAAACTTGGAAATGAGAGCCCATGTGTTTCAAGACTAATCTTGGATTTCTTGCTAAATTCAATGCATTGTCAGTCCATACTTGCATGAGCAACATCACTACTTCAGAACTACTGATGACAAGATGTAACAGTAGACTCTGTAAGGTATGCCCAGAATACAAGCTTTTCGCCTTGTTCTACAAGTTTACCCTGCAATTAATATGTAAGACAAGGGTATATAGCAATCCTATAATGTTTCTAAATTAGGGACCGAAATATCTTTCTTTTAGTACTTGTCTGATGAACAGTGAAAAAATAATTTTGCCCGGAAATGAGCCTAGATCTCCAGAATCACTTGGTGTGTATGTTTTTGCTCATGTACCCATTCCTTTTAATTAATTCTGTACAACACAGTGTGGATATTCCGGTGATAACGATAGCACTGTGCATAAGTGTTTTCTTACAGCCTCTCATATGAGCACTGCTGTAGGGATATCAATTCTCTTACTACTTATCCCAAGGCAATCCCAATCCAACAACAAAAACTGACATCACTATCTCTTACCCATCTTCACCATTTCTAAACAAACAAAGTTTTATGTGACTTAATATAATCTGGTGATTGATTTACATGGAATCTGGATCACAGGGATTTGATTTTTCATTTCAATAATACCACATGCATTTGCTGGGTTTCAAGCCCCAGCAGCCTTGGTGAGAAGCCAGTAACACATGGGTAATTGTGTACTTTGTGGGTGCACTACTGATTTCCTTTCCTCTCTTAGCTCTGAATATATAAGCATTGTGTTTCCTGTTTTATATCTATAAATATGAGTAAATCTGTCTTTTAGGAATTATTCCATCTTATACTGAATTCAGATTCCTGTCTAGATTAAAAAATTTAAACAGATATAATAATAGAATCAGTATACTGGTTATAAAAGAAATTCCTAATGGTTAACATGCAGCACCTGTCTTCTTTGATGTTCGCCTTCCATTCTTCAAGACAGTCGCGCTGAGAATATGAATTTATCACTTTTTTTTCTTTAATTCCTCAAATGATTTAAATTGGCTTATGGGTTTCTGATAAGATTTTTGATGATTTCTAAAGATTTTATTGGCAAATGTAGGCAAATTAGGAAGAATGTTTTCCTCCTTTATTACTCTTTAGCAAAGGTATACAAATCATTTCAACTTGTTTTCCAGCTAGTATGTAGTTCCACAATCAGAAAAAGAAAAAAAAAAAAAGTTGATGGGATAGGAAAGGCTTAGGAATGGGAAGGAAGCGGCCATGGCTTTCATTATGGTACAGCCCCAGCATTTGCCTGGTGTGAAAATGGGAAACCGCAGACAACCATCTTCAGGGCTGCCGACAGTGGGGTTTGAACCCACTATCTCCCGGATGCAAGCTTACAGCTGCGCGCTCCTAACCGCGCTATATGCTTAATGTAATATGCTACTTCTCTGATCTCTGTATGATAAACATTTGTGATATGCAACAACCTGTTTTCAGTTCTCATTTTCTATTGTATAAATACATTTTCCGAGTTATTAACTTTTTGAAAATTTCAAATATACTCCTTATATAGATAAATCTAATTCATATTACACACACTCAATAATTTGGGGAATGTTTAGAGTCTCTTTGTTTGCTGTCTTTGCAGCATATTCACAGTTTTCTTATTGTTGTTACAGTTGGCCAGTGAAATTTCCTGCTACCAGGCACAGGTATACAAGTTCCAACTAGCTTCATGCCTTTGTATTGGAGCAATAAAATACAGAAACATATTTTCTGACATACATAGAAAAAATTTCAAGGAAATGGAGCAATAACAATCATAATGGTAAAATTCTCCAATTGCTTTGTTGGTTTCAACTGTTACTCCCCTCTCCATTATGATATGTTCAACACATATATTCTTAAGCTGTTTACTTATGGTACTTAGGGGTAAATACTTCTGAAGTTCATTACAAAAAACAAAACAAAAACAAACAAAAAAATATACCGTATTGGCCCAAATATATGATAGTCTTTAAGATGGCCCTGAATTTTTGGAAGATATTTACAAGAAAAACTAAATAATGAGTGTAATTAATGTACAAGGTGCGTTCCATAAATAATGCGACCAAACTCATTAAAACTCATTTATTGAATATATTCATACACTGCCACTCTGAACTCTGCCTTTTTGTCTCAGGGTCATACTCAAAAATCCATGACTCATCACCAGTGATAACTGAGTTAAAAAAATTAGGATCATTTTCACACATTTCCAACATTTCTCGGCACCGAAGCACTCGCATGTCCTTTGGTTCGTCAGTCAACACTTTTGGGACCAGTTTGGCACACACCTTTCTCATGTTCAAATCTTCGGTCACAATGCGTAAAATGGTTGTTTTTTACCATGTTTAGAGTTTGTGCTATCAATTGAAGGCTCAGCCATCTGTCAGAGTTCAAACAATCGCGCACACGACTCGTGAGGTTGATGGCCGTCCACTGCGAGGTTCGTCGGTGATCTCCTCTCAGCCCTCCATGAACGACTTGTGCCATCGGAAAACTTGTGATTTGGACAAGCAATCAGTCCCAAAGGTCTGCTGAAGTAATGGAAACGTTTCAGTGGCGGACTTCCCAAGTTTAACGCAAAATTTGATAGCGTACCGTTGCTCTACAGAACGATCCATTGTGCTGTGTTACATGAACTCAAAACGGGCTTGACGGAAACACACGTCCTGACTCTCCGGCAGCTCACTGCCGAATGAGACAAACAGCGTTTGAAGTTAACACCCCCCTCCATCTAGCCCAGCAGGTTAGAACACACTGCGGTGTACAGTTGCGTCAGAAAAAAATTGGTCGTATTACTTATGGAACGCACGTTGTAGTTGCTTTTGCTCTTTGCTGTAGGGCCTTGGATGCCAATCTCATCAGAGGAGTTCATGAGATGAAATGAATGATGTGATATACTGTACGGTAGTAGGAAGGGAGAGGGTGAAACCCAGTGACAGCACAAAGCCTACTCCAGTCAAATAGTAATACCAACGGGTCTGCTCAAGCCTTTACGCCCCCATCCAACAGACGAATCACCATCAACAGCGTCATATGCCCCCACACCATATGAGCACTGCAGAGTGGTTTGGAATTTAATCCAGGCTTTTGGCATGCATTTTAGTTATTAGGAATTATATACCACCACCTCCCCTACCCTGCCAAACATGGCCACCAGGCAATAACAACTGAATCAGGAGGAAATCCATAACCAATCAAAATACAGATTAGTGATGAACTTTAAGGGCTTCCACGATGAGGAAAAGCAGAACAGCAGCTGGACAGGCAGCCGGAGAAAAAATGGAATGTTTAGGGCTGCAAAAGGGGCTTCCAGAAATGCCTTATAGTTACTTGATGTGGTCTTTAATGGCACTGTCATCCAGCCAGAGGCTCTATATGCAGTGGAATGTCTCGCCATGAACAAAAAAGGCATGATGGAGAAACTGGAGGATAAGGAAAGGAAGATTTTGAGGAAAATCATAGGTCCAGTCAAAGACAATGGTGACTTTAGGAGATAGCACAACCAGGAGTTGTACTCGCATGTAGAGAAAATAATTGATGTGATGCAGATAAAGAGGATTAATTTTTATGGACACATGGCCCAAATGAAGTCAGGACAGTTAACCAACCACATTTTCACTTTCCTCCAAGAGAAAAAGGCAAACGGGGCATGGTTCAGTGAGGTACAGAAAGTCTGCAAGGGATTGGGATCTCATTTGAAGATATCCAGAAGTGTGACACACTTAAGAAACAACTCCAAGAACATCAGAGTTTCCAATGAAAGCCAAAGGTGAAAACTGGAAATGCATGGATGAAAGTAACTGGAGCAACACTGTTTATGAGTGAAGGAATACTGGACCAACATTAAAGCTCAAAGCAAACAGTTGAAATTATGTGGTCCTTAGTTGATCAAAACCAGCAAAAGGAAGAATAATACCGGTATTAGTTTAACATATCACAAACTACTTTTACAGTTTTCAGGGACATCCTTTTGACCTCTAGGAGTCCGTTTATGTGCCAGTATATCTGCTGACATGAGAATGATATAGTTGTGTGCACCTGATATGCAGGACTATCACTTGGAGAAGGAGGTAATAGCAAATATTACTGCCATGGAAAAAGTTATAGACACCTGAGATAATTCATTAATGAAACATTTATCCTTTGTCACACACAGAAACAAGCTTCACCAGCATTTAGCTTATTTTATTCTACATTCTGAAAAGTGGTGGCAAAAGGGGGCTCTGGTTAAGACGTAGCAGGTCGTTATGCTACTTAGGTTCCAAAATGGGTAAAAAAAAAAAGTAAATAAATGCAATGTAAATTTTAATCTTATACCAGTTGCATAGTATTATTTGAAGTAATTCCACATACTGTATATGAGTTGACTATGTTTGTAAGTATAGGAGATATTATAAGTAGAATTTTGTAAACAATATAAATTTATTAAGGATGATCTGTTTGTTTAATAGAAAAAATTGTTAGCATAAATTGTATATTATTGTATTCTAGAAAAATTTCTTTTTCTTCTCTTGTTAATTTAAAATTTAGTGCTTGACAATAATGTATTTTAGAGTACCATTTGCCACTGAGGTAGACACCTCATTTGCAAATAAAGAGATTTTGATTTGATTTGATTTAATTATGTGGAGTAGAAATCTTATTGTACCCAGTTAAATTTCAATGCAGCTTGAACAAAAAAAAAAAATAATGCAGTAATTTTCCATTTCCAGCAGAGCACTCACTTTGAAAATGAAATATAAATCAATATAAAATTAACAATTGCATGCAGGCAAAAAGCAGTTTTAATTTTAGCCTCGTATTCTCATGAGCTTCATAACAAGCCAAATTTTTTACTGCTATGATCACCCAGTAATGAGAAAATGTTGTTTCATAAAATTTACAACCCTTTTCACAAATATCAGATGAAATAAAAACTTGTTCCTGATCAACAGTTAGTTACTTTAAGACGTATTAAAATTTGGTAACAATCAAATGAATACTTTCATAGTTATGAATTTTCAAAGTGAGTGCTCCACTGGAAAAGAAGAAAGAAAAAAAGGGCACTTTTTGTTCAACCTGCAATAAAATTTTAAATGGGTACGATAAAAATTTCTACTCCACATACTTAAATGTAGAATAAAATAACTTAAATATTGGCATAGCTTGTTTCTATGTGGGACAAAGGATAAACTTTTTATTAATGTATTAACTCAGGTGTCTATTTTTTTCCAGACACTAACTAAGCTAACAAACAATAGTGATGTTTAGGAACTTCCTGTATACCTCATTGTATCCTCTAGCCTAATCCTTTTAATTCTTGTCCTCCTTCAAAGACATTCATTAATGAAATTATAATCATTGTTCTATTCTGACTACTTAAATCATTACCGGTACCAATAATTATGGCAGAATGTCCCCTTTCAACACGTGTAGATGTTAGTTTAGAACCTATCCATTTATTAATTAAGGCTTGTACTGCACTTTCTACAGAGTCATACCTCAAGATACATAATGGCACATCCTAGGAGAGTGATTCCCAAGAAGATAGGACTCGCTACCTTGAACACTTTGAGTCGGCGGTGCTGGTACACATAACACACCAGTCCCAGGGTGAATAGCACGCACGATATTGACACAGACAGCAGTGCGATCCTGATAACAGAAAAAATAATGGGTTTCACTGCAGGAAAGAGTAAGACAATAAACAAAGAAAACAACACCAGACTGCAATTTTACACTCAATCAGTCACCATTGATATGCATTTAGAGCTGTTGGCAGACACCCTATCATTTGTTTACCTAGTCTTTTCTTAAATCATTTCAAAGAACTAAGAAATTTATCGGACATCTCCCTTGGTAAATGATTCCAATCCCTACTCCTCTTCCTATAAACTGGAGGTGCTCAGGCTGGGCATTGCATCCTGTGGGCGCCCAGCACTGTAAGCAGGCGGGCAGGCAGGCGATGAGCGCATGCTATTTAGCCAGTGACGTGGCTACCTTCTCCCAGTCACTATCGAACACTGCGGCGATACCCGAGTTTGAAATGGAACCCCCAACCCCCATGGCACTGCAGCCCTTGAAGGGCCTTGGCCTACCAAGCGACTGCTGCTCAGCCCAAAGGCCTGCAGATTACGAGGTGTCATGTGGTCAGCATGACGAATCTTCTCGGCCGTTATTCTTGGCTTTCTAGACCGGGGCCACTATCTCACTGTCAGATAGCTCCTCATTTCTAATCACGTAGGCTGAGTGGACCTCAAACCAGCCCTCAGGTCCAGGTAAAAATCCCTGACCTGGCCGGGAGTCAAACCCGGGGCCTCCGGGTGAGAGACATGCATGCTACCCCTAAACCATGGGGCGGCAGTTTGAAATGGAGGCAGAAAATAATGAAGGAAAGGGCAGATATCAACAACATTTTCAATTAACATTGTAAGAAATAAGTTACTTATGTTCATTGCAGTTTATATATTTTAACTAGATACAATAAAGAGTTTGGCCTACAACCTCAAATATTTTTATAATGTATGTAATTAATTACAGTTTTTATTATTACATGTTAAGAGGTGTTTCAGAAACATTTAAAAAATAATACAGAGTTAAGATGGATAAGTTGTGGCTCATGTTTGTTTGGATTTAAATTATCTGATATACTCACCAACAATCAAATCATGCTTATGGAATAAAATCAGTTAGGTTATTTATTTGAAGGCATACTGTATATCTATTTGATAGATGCATTTAAATTGAGGGCCAGTGACCTTACATGTTAGGCTCTTTTAAATAACAAGCATCATCATCATTATCATCATCATTTAAATTGCTGCTGTACTTTAATCTTGGATAATAAATCTCTTTGTTCTACTCATGATGAAACTCCTTCACCTGCTTGATAAGTTTTTTTTTTTTTTGCTAGGGGCTTTACGTCGCACCGACACAGATAGGTCTTATGGCGACGATGGGATAGGAAAGGCTTAGGAGTTGGAAGGAAGCGGCCGTGGCCTTAATTAAGGTACAGCCCCAGCATTTGCCTGGTGTGAAAATGGGAAACCACGGAAAACCATTTTCAGGGCTGCCGATAGTGGGATTCGAACCTACTATCTCCCGGATGCAAGCTCACAGCCGCGCGCCTCTACGCGCACGGCCAACTCGCCCAGTGCTTGATAAGTTTTAAATACTATTTTCAAAAATTCAGTGAACAGGGAAAGTCACACAACACTATAACACTGTGCAAAATCAAGCAGTAAACTTGTTGAAATACATAATTATATTACTTTTTGCTTAATGTATAACAGGAATTTTACTTTTTTTAATGGAAATACTGTCATTTCCATCCAAGGAATTGTAAATTGCAACTTGTATGCTTAAACCCTGAACCTTTGTAGATCGTAACACAAAAATTATAATGTGTCAGTCTTCTTTGACTGAATAAATACAAGAAAATAAAACTGACTGTTTATATTGAGCACAGTATAAATCAAACCAGAATATCTTGAAAAGATCAGGTTTATTTTTTGCGATTATAGCGTTTTATTTTAAATACTGTGCCCCAGTCAACATTTCGCTGAGGATTGGAGGAGAGCATCATAATCACAATCAAAGTCACTGCTCCCTTCCCTGCAATGTGTGTTCGCTCTCTCGCTTCACTGTGATCTATACTTGCTACGAGAGCTGCCCGCATTTACGTCAGACTAGCCCAGCCGCACTGGGCTAGCCTTAACAGGCGCCCAGTTGAGCACCTCTGCTGTAAACAAATATTTGCCCAAATTTGTCTACTACTACTACTACTACTACTACTACTGTATGTATGTAGGGTATTCAGCCAAAAGGCTGGTTTGATCCTCTGCAACTCCGCCAACAGCTGTCATAAATAGCCTAGGCGTCACTGAAGAGGCATGCTAGGGCATGCCAAGCCCACTGAAATGCATGCACCAACCGACCCTATGAGCGATATTTTCACACCATTCATAACAGGGACTGGCTGCATAAGGCATGGTATTACTAGCATCACTCATACCTCAGTCACTTTCATATTGTCAAAGCCAAGGATGAGACTGAGACAGGTCAATGAAAGTAACAAATTTGATATAGCCCATACCAGAAGACATAGAGTACTGTAAACACTACATCTCGCCAACCAAGGAATAATAATAATAATAATAATAATAATAATAATAATAATAATAATAATAATAATAATAATAATAATAATAACAACAACAACAACAATAATAATAATATTATTATTATTATTATTATTATTGGCTTTATGTCTCACTACTTTTATGGTTTTTGGCGACACTGAGGTGCTGAAATTTTTATCCCCATGCTGGCAAATTTACTGACATGGGGCTGGCATATTTGAGCACCTTCAAATATCACCAGACTAAGCCAGGATCGAACCTGCCAACTTGGGCTCAGAAAGCCATTGCCTTAACTGCCTGAACCATGCAGCCCGGCTACAAATGAAGAAACTACCAGATTCCTGCTCAGAATTGCTCATTTTATCATGCCACTGACAGCCTGTATAACAACAGAAGACATGCAGTGACGTTCTGATGTTCTAATTCAGGGCCTCTCTGGGTGCATGCGCCCATGTACTGCACGGTGCAAGGTACAGGAGACGACTTCACTAGGTTAACAGAGTGCAAACCCCCACTCCACATCCCTTACACCTGTCTCACCCGTTTGGCCTGTCTTCACCTTCTCCACCTTCCCCGCTGACTCTTCCCTCACTGCGAAACATTTATGTGCGGTGAGCGGTGACACTGCTGTATGGGAGAATGTTACCAGTGTTAAAACACTCTTCTTTCAATTTGGTTTGAGCAGACAATTTTCTTCTCTAGCTCTTCTTTTCCTTTATCTTTGCAATGATACCACTTATGCCTGGAACAAGGGACTGGCTGACAGCAATTCTGAGAGCCTTCATTAAATTACAATCAGAAATAGACCTACTCGCATGCAATCTAGTTTTCATACAGGAAAACATACCTTTCACATATGCATGTGGAACCAAACATAGAAATAATCTTAGCTGCTTCTTGATGCAGCTTAGGAAAATCTTCCTTCGACAAATTCTTATAGAATTTGAGCAAAGCCATTGTATTGGAAAATAGATCTTTTTGATTAACTTATCACATAATAATCATCCCACGGATTAAACATTTGGCTTTTTTGTCACGACTGACAAAAAATACGAAAGTTCCCAGTTTGATTGAAATGGACTTTCGGAAGTCTTTGCTTTCTTGGCAACAGATTGCTCCATCATTATGTTGTCTTGCACTTATCTATTTCACTGATAAACAAGCTGTCCATCACCAAACACTTCGTCGCTCTCAGCACACTACACCATCCGAGTCAAACTGAGTTGAGCCGAGTCAGACCGATGCACAGTGCACGGAGTCTCTGTGCCTCGATTTGCACGTGTGAGATTTTGGGCGTTTGAGAGAACAAATTATTATTTTTAATAAAAAAAGTGCAGTGATCTCTGTACAACCCAAGAAGGCCCTGGGAGGGGTGGGAGGTAAAGGCTTCCACTATCTGAAACCTTGGTACTTGGTGGAGTAGAGTGGTTAGCTCTATGTTTGGCTGCCTTTGCTCCCAGGAATTAACCTGGTTCTCATTTTTGATGTAGGCTTAGTGAACCTCAGGACCATATGCACCTCTGGAATCAAACCCATATTATTCTGGGTGAAATGAGTATGCCTTTACCGCCTTGGCCAGGCAGCCCCTACTATTTTTAATGTGTGTAAATATTACTTTATGGCAGAATGACTAACACCATGAAGTCCTCCAAGCTTCATTGCGTTTGGTCTGGTTCAATCCAAACAGTTCCCTTGTAATTACTACATTTACTAATGGCATTCTTGCAGTATTACATTATTTGATATACAGGGTGTCTCAAATCTTTCAGAGCAAATTGGAACAGGTGATAGTGGGTCCACAACTGATTATATTGAGATAGGGAATCAATGGTCAGAAAAGCATATTTATTGTGTTATGGACATATACAGTGTTCACCGCATAGCAACAATGAAGCTCATAGTAATTATTCATAGTGACCACCGCCAGTCTCAAGCATGCATGGTAATGGCACATGAAGTTCTACTACAATCACTCAAAGCTCCCTGTTGTCTGTTGTACCAGGAGACAGGCAGCTTGGACCCTAGCACGCAAGTCTTCATCCGTTTCTACATGGGTTTCGTACACCAACTATTTAACATAACCTCAGAGGAAAAAATCCAGAGGTGTGAGATCCGATGATCGTGCTGGCCATGGGACAATCCAACAATGAGGGTATGTGTTGTGTAGGTGCTCGCGGACATTAACATCAAAGTGGGCTGGTACATTGTCGTGTTGAAACCACATCCTTTAACAGAAAACAAGGGGTACAGTCTCCAGGCATGCGGCGGTACATCTCACAGGAACATCAGGTAACATGGATCAGTCAAACAGGGAGGCAGCAAATAAGGTCCTATTAGGTGATCTTGGACAATGCCCGCCCAGGGGTATATGCTGTTTATCACCTGCTGCTTGTTCCACTATACAACAGACACCTGGGATCTTTGCGAGAGTGCGGCAGAACTGCTTGTGCCATTGCAGTACATGCATTGAGACTGGCAGTCGTCACTTTGGACAGTTATTATGAGCTACATTGTTATGCGGTGTACGCTGTGTATGTCCATAATACAATAGATATGCATATCCGACCATTGGTTCCCTATTACAGTATAATCTTTTGTGGATCCACTATCACCTGTTTCAGTTTGACCCAAAAGGTTTGAGACACTCTGTATTTTGAAGTTACCCATAGGGCTAGGCTTACCATAATATTTTCTTCTTAAAGCGGGACACATTTTGTAAGAAATGTGGCGTATCCCACTGCCGCTTTCTACGCCACAATTCTACACCATTAAGTTAGGCTTTGATGCTTACATATTAATATTGTAGAATATTAGACTCAGTGTGCTCTCGTATAATTACAAAATAGGTTCATGTTTTACTACATGAGAAACACACTTACGGAAGAAACCTAGTTGTCTGAGTGCCATTGAAATCATTCGTATTGTTACTAGCATGATCCTTATTTTAAAATGGCTCTTCATTCTCAATTTTGTCATAAAATACATTACAACTAAGTTCGGTGTTTAATTTACAGATCAACCACATCTTTCTTTGTATGCCTACATTCCGCCATTTTATCTTTTTATTCAGACCGTACGTTGGTCATAATTGAAAATACATTTTAAACATGAGAATAAGAGTCATATAGACAAATATGTATATTTTGAGAAAAAGTATATAGAGATTAACCACCTAATCAATATACAATATAATCTAAAAAGATTATTTATCTAACATGTGTGGACGTGTTTTGGCTCGAGAGCCATCACATAAATAAACACATTTGATAAGAAATCTTGAATGTATAAAGACATATATCTTGATATTATTGAATAATAACAAATACCATGGCCGGCCCCATGGTGTAGGGGTAGCGTGCCTGCCTCTTACCCGGAAGCCTCTGGTTTGATTCCCGGCCAGGTCAGGGAATTTTACTTGGATCTGAGGGCTGGTTCGAGGTCCACTCAGCCTATGTGATTAGAATTGTGGATTTATCTGACAGTGAGATAGCGGCCCCGGTCTAGAAAGCCAAGAATAACGGCCGAGAGGATTCATCGTGCTGACCACACGACACCTCATAATCTGCAGGCCTTCGGGCTGAGCAGCGGTCGCTCGGTAGACCGAGTCCCTGCCATGAGGGGTTAACAAATACCATATCTATGAAGGAGGATTGTTAAGATATATGTCACTGTTACTCTCATATTCATAAAAACCAGAACACCTTGAAAGACTAGAGATACATTCACAGGATATGTGCATTAGTATGTTCTGAAGAACCATGAACCATCTCGGCCCTCAGGTTCAAGGTCCACATCGATATCTCGGTGCACCACCACTGACTGGTAAAATGTGCCTGCGGCTCTCGTCGTTATAAACCGAAGGGAATGGATCAGTGTGACTTGAGTAGACATGCAGGATGACTCTCAGACGTGTGCAAGAACTGTACCATTAAATAAGTGAGTTTGAAAGAGGGTGCCTTATTGGCATGAGAGGATGTGATGCATCCACTCCAGAAATTACTGCTTGTGTGGGATGAAGTGTGTTGGCAATGCAATGGTTGTGTACAGAATGGTTCACAGAAGGCTGTAGAACATGATGAGATGGGTCTGGTTGCACCACCCAGACCCCCCTCCAAGAAGATTGACACCTCATCCGAATGGCATTGCAAGACAGATCTGCATCCTCCTTGGCTCTGGCGCAACAGTGGAACAGTGTAACACATCGTACACTATCAGGAGTGACCATCCATCGCCGTTTATTACAGTCTGGGTTACCGGCATGTTGTCGACTTCTCCACCTACCTTTGACTAATGTTCATAAACATGCTACACTGCAATGGTGTATGGAATGAGGTCACTGGGGACATGAAACGCAGCAGTTAGTGTTTTCGGATGAATCCAGGTTCTGTTTGTTTAAAAATGATGGCCGCATTTTGATTCGCCGCAGACAGGGGTAGAGGCATTACATTGACTGCATTCGCACATGACATACAGTGGCAACTCAAGGCCTTATGGTGTGGGGTGCTATTGAGTACAACCACAAATCACAGTTGGTGCGTGTCCAGGGCACTGTGACCAGTTGGACCTATGTGAATGACATCCTGTGACCTGTAGCCATACCCTTTCTGTACAACACCCCAGACGCCATATTTCAGCATGAAAATGCGCAACCATATGTTGGTGCATGAACATGTGCCTTTTTGTTGTCACAGGATGTCAGACTAGCCCTTGCCCGCCCGATCACCGGACTTGTCACCAATCGAAAATGTGTGGGATATGGTGAAACGATGGGTGAGGCACTGTGACCCAGTGCCAACCACCATTTGCGCCTTATACACATCGATGCCATCACGCATGGAACAATTATCAGTGCCCATGCAGGACGCAGTGCCTACAAGGCAACAGGACTCATGCTGAACCTAGGTGACTGAAATGCTGATCGTTTCATTTCTGAAGAACATACTATATGAATATTAGTGTACATTCAACATTTCTTTTCAAATGTGTTTATCTATGTGCAATTAATACTTTTTTTGTGTTTTTTGCTGATGTTGGCTCCAAGAGCTGAAACATGTCCACATATGCTAGATAAATAATCTTTTTAGATTATATTGTGTATTCATTAGGTGTTTAATCTCTATATATTTTTTTCCTCAAGTTATATAGTTAATACAGACCAATATGAACAATATTGTTTGTAAAAATATGTATATATTTGACAATGTGGCTGAGATTCCTCACAGAAAAAGTTTGATTCTTGGAATGTCTGAATAGTTGAATAGGTTTTCACAATTTAATTAATTGGTTTCCAAATTATTCATGTTTAATTATAACAATAGAGTAGTTTCATTCATTTTTCTGATGAAACTGTGTTAAAATAATTAACAGAAAAGTACAGTAATTAAATTGGCAAGAGCGAGACCACTGATGGTTCATTTCCGCCTTCATATCTAATGTATGAAAGACTACAGCGGTGGTGCTTTAAAAAAAATTTTTTTTTTGCTAGTTGCTTTATGTCGCACCGATACAGATAGGTCTTATGGCGACGATGGGACAGGGAAGGGCTAGGAGTGGGAAGGAAGCAGCCATGGCCTTAATTAAGGTACAGCCCCAGCATTTGCCTGGTGTGAAAAATGGGAAACCACAGAAAAACATTTTCAGGGCTGCTGACAGTGGGGTTTGAACCTACTATCTCCCGGATACTGGATTATTATTATTATTATTATTATTATTATTATTATTATTATTATTATTTAAGAGGAAATACAACCAGCCTCTCTTAAAAGAACTTGAAACCTTGATAATTTATAAACTGGCCAGGACATTGGGACAATCCCAGTCAAACCAGGATGTATGGTAAGCCTAATTATAGGTGGCGAGGTAAGGTCTTGGATCTTCTCTTGTAATTACTACATATGATGGTATTCAAGCAGTATTACATTATTTGATATATTTCGAAGTTACCTGAAGGGCCAGTTATAGGTGGCAAGGCAAGGTCTTGGATCTATACAACTGTGACAGCCTGGAGCACATCGTAGACAGAGGAACACATCCCAGTATAACGAGCTGACATTGTTCAGTTGGTCCTGCCATGCAGCTGAAACATACATAAAAAATTATATGAAGCCAAGAGACTTCTATTTTTAGATGTGAAATTTTTTTTCTGCTTTGTCCCATAAATAAATGAAATCAAGTCATGTAGGGCTTACAAAACATGCTGTTCAATAATAACAGGCCATGATAAAGAGAATCAGGACAATTAAAATAAGGACAGGAACCAATTCTAAGGCTTGCTATTTTCATGCAATTTTAATTAAGGCAATTAATGTAATTTTGTTTTAGACAAGGTCTGTGGTGGAAATGCTTCAAAAGGAGCTCTCACAATGCTGGTAGTCATGAAACAAACTTTTTTGAACTCCAGTGGTTATGAAACAGAAAGATCTATAAAAAACTGCATGTCGAAGTTTTGCACAAATATATTGCTCCCATTTTTTTCTTTCTGTGATATCTGAAGTCATCTCTTTTATGTTTCAATACAGTGGTATATAACAGAATTATATCTGAAAAAGAAACAACTTTATTAAAAGAGAATTTCTATTTTAAATAAGCTGTTTCTTTTTCCAGATATATTTCTGTTACCATATGTTTTATTTTTCAGTTAGTTAAAAAAATTAAATCAAAATACATTAATTCCTTTACTCACACTGTCATTCAAAAGTAAAAAATTTGAACTGTCATCAAGCAGAACAACTGCAGAGACTATGGTTGCAAAACTACATTACCTTACTTTCCCCAGTTGATTCTGGATGAAAATTTCAAGTTAGAGGATTGATTCCTGATTTTCCTGATCCTCTTTACTGTCATCATCACCAGCGATTATTGGAAATAATTTTTCCATAAAAAGACAACAATACTGTACTAAGAGTAATCTATACATATAAAATAAGAGTTTTGTCTGTACATTGCTCAGAATTTAAAAAGGATGGTATTTCTGTATTGGCCATGACCATAGTAGCAAGGAAATGCACTTTTTAATTTCCCGCAATTTCTGTCTGTCTGTCTGTCTGTCTGTCTGTCTGTATGTAAATGCATCACGAGAAAATGGCTAAAGAAAATTTAATGAAAATTTGTATGTAAATTCGGGAAATAACTTGCTACAATCTAGGCCATGAATAATCTTATTCACGCTGAGAGAAATGATAGTTTAGGGGAAGGCCTAAAATTTAATTTTCAAATATTTATGTTATTAGTGGTTCTATCTTAATGAAAATCGGTATGCGAAGTCGAGAAATAAGTCGCTACAATCTAGGCCATAAATAATATTATTCACGCTGAAAGAAATGGTAGTTTAGGGGAAGGCCTAAACTTTAATTCTAAATTTTTTATGTTATTAGTGGTCCTATCTTAATGAAAATTGGTATGCAAAGTCGGGAAAAAAGTCGCTACAATCTAGGTCATAAATAATTTTATTCACACTGAATGGAATGGTAGCTTAGGGGAAGGCCTATAATTTAATTCTTAAATATTTCTGTTATTGGTGGTCCTATCGACATATACATTACTAAAGTTATATAGTATTAAATTTCTGATCATTTATGTCTTATACATTTTTACCGTACCAGCTCTGATAACAGTGATATTCATGTATTTGGATTTTTGTCGCTAAGTCCATATCAGTGCCAAGTCATGAGAAAATGGATAGGCAGAATTTAATGAAAATCGTTATGTTAAGTTGAGGAATAAAGAACTACAGTCTACGCTTTAAATAATCTCGTAAGACTCTCTAATATCACAGAGTCGAAAGAAAACTAAATGTGAAAGACTACAATACAGAAAGCTCATAACATTGAACAACAATAACATTACATTGACCATTGTTTGCTGTGATGTGCTTTGTGTCTTCTGTTGCCAGTCATGTCCGATAGATAGGATTACTGCTGTATACCGAGTATTTTTTATTTTTTTGCTTTACGTCGCACCAACACAGATAGGTATTATGGCGATGATAGGATAGGAAAGGAAGCAACCCTGGCATTAATTACGGTGCAGCCCCAGTATTTGCCTGGTGTGAAAATGGAAGACCACGGAAAACCATCTTCAGGGCTGTCGACAGTGGTTTTCAAACCGACTACCTCCTGAATGCAAAGTCACAGGTGCGCGCCCCTAACCGCATGGCCAACTCGCCTGATCATACCGAGTATAACAGACTGCCTGAATATTGGCGGTAAGTAGCTGGGGAGTTAGATAACTTTCTTCTTAAGCATGCCATTCCTCTGGTTCATATATTTTCTGATACTACTGGTACGTAACACACTGGTTCATCATAGCATTTGAGCTATTCAATCCCTACCCTGAGGCACTGATTGGAATGAGCAGTGTGCATATTTAACAGAATAATACCAGAGGAGTGTTCACGGCTGTCTGTGGCCTGGTCATACCAGCACTGGAACTTGGGACTGTTAGATTGGCATCGTAGTACTGTTCGTTAAAAGTGAGCAAATGTGCAGTTTTTCATTTGAGCGAGTATTTTATATGATAACATTGCTTTTAATCCCTACATTCCTACTGACATTTTTGTAATGGCCAAAGTTAACTAACTGCAGTTAGGAAAACCACAAAGACAGTCTTTCTTAGAATCCCGTAGCGAAGCATGGGTACATCAGCTAGTATTACAATAGATTGGTATGAGAAGAGAGAACAACAGAAAAGGGACACAAGAAAAAACCTGGAAACACTAAAGGACAAGGACAATTTCCATATGCTGCCATCTTCACGTAAGAGACATCTTGATGAAGATATATATATATATTTTTTTTACAACTTGCTTTACGTTGCACTGACACAGATATATCTTATGTTACTGATGTGGTAGGAAAGGGTTAGGAGTGGGAAGGAAATAGCCATGGGCTTAATTAAGGTACAGCCCCAGCATTTGCCTGGTGTGAAAATGGGAAATCATGGAAAACTATCTTCACGGTTGCTGACGGTGCAGTTCGAACCGACTATCTCCTGGATGCAAGCTCACAGCTACGCACCCTTAACTGCATGACCAACTGACTTGGTTTGATGAATATAGAAGAGAAACAGTGTTGTCAGGAGTTCAGAAGAAATGAATGTAGAAGAATTGAGGTTGATGAGGAGAGAGAGTTAATCTTCATTTATGCAGCGCTTGTAAATATTTGACATGTGGGGTATTTTAGTGAGGGCAGCCTGTACCAATAACTTGGCTGGGCTGACTTTGAAAGAATATGAAAATAATATCCATGTGGGTGTTCATAAAAGTATATCAAAGAAAATTTATCTGTCAGAGGCTGCTTAAGAGAGGAAAATGCAAGAATCAAGGCCAACAACTATATTTTTAGATATATTTCAGTGTCACTAATACATTGGCCATACTACATGACATTTTAGGTGTTAAAAACTTCTAAAGTAAACAATAGACATTTGTGTTTCACACAAAACATAAACATCACATATTGGAACTTGTAATTTGAGCAAGAAGGAACTGACACTTAATAATTGGACTTATAAGCCATCCATATATAGCATATTTAAATATCATTTTAAATATTTAGCAGTATGTAAAGGCAAATTGTTGCAATATTTCATTATAAAACAACGCAAGAACTAAGGCAAACAAATATTTTAGACTCTAATGTATAATAATTATACTTTAAAATATCTTAGTGTGTTTATATGAAATTTTATATTAATCAATACACATTTATAGTCTACCTAAAGCATTGTTATACTCCAATACTTTAATGTAAAAATGTAATAAGATATTTTATTGAAGTTAACACGCAAATTTTATTCATCACATTTTACTGATAGTTTATCGCTATAACTTCACGATCATAAAGAAGCTTAAAGACAAATTCTTTCAGCCACAATTGCATGTATATAATAAGACAAAACCGGTACTAGATATGTAATATTTACATGTAAATAAATGTATTGATTAGGTGGAATTTTTCTTTCCTTTTGTGACAATTGGTAAATATCAATACGGAAAATGAAGTTCATAAATCAAGATTCATAAATCAAGAAGCAGACACTCTACAACTGATCCACAGTACGTAACATCATATTATTATTGTGTTTCACTTGTTGGGTCACCCTTATAGTAATAGTTGTATTAATGGTGGAGAAAAGAAGATTATTAGCCCCATCCAAAGTAATGATGATAAAATGATAAACTAATTCATTATGAAAGGAAGAGCTGAAAAAGACATTTACCTTCTACATGTGTACCATTGAAGACCCCTTTGTGATGATGTGGAGAGTAGAAACCTTGACGACATGAACACTGATAAGCACCTCGCATCCAACCAGGTCCAGGACGAAACTCACACTGAAACATGATTGAAAATATTTTTGAAGCAATAACAGCAGCAGTAAAACAGCTACAACAATAGAATCAATAATTCTTCCTAGCCTTTTCCTAATTACTTGGAAGTGTTGTTATGTTTGGATTAAGCCCATTTTTATGGCCAAATCCCATTCTTGACACCAATTCTTCGTAGCGGGATGTATTCACTATTATGTGTTTCTGTGGTGGTTTGTGGAGTAGATTATATGGCAGAAGAATCCAGAACTCTACTAGGTGACCTATTGCCGAGTATAGAAATTAGTAGGCTATATTAATATAATAATAATAATGTTGTTTTTATGTCCCATTAACTACTTTGATGGTTTTCTGAGATGCCGAGGTGCTGGAATTTTGTCCTGCAGGAGTTATTTTACGTGCCAATAAATCTACCAATATGAGGCTCATATATTTGAGCACCTTCAAATATCACCGTACTGATACAGGATCAAACCTGCCAAGTTGGGGTTAGAAGGTCAGCGCCTCAACCGGCTGAGCCATTCAGCTCAGCTTAGGTAGGTAGGCTATAATAACTAAATTAAAGTAGGTAATAGAATAAAAAGAAATGTACATCATTTTTTCGTGTCTTGTACGGGCATAGATTTATAGCCTAATCTACATTGATGAATTAGTGATAGTTGTCTTTTGGTGAAATGATGCTGTGGTCTGCCTGTAGAAAGTAACAGTACAATGTAGAATGTAACTACAATGACATCAAGCTTCGTACTGATCGTGGGAGTAATGGCTGAGCATAGGATCAATCATGAATTCAATGCTGGACAACAATGAAGTGTCAGCAGCCATACCATCCAGAACCACCTCCTTGCAATGGGGTGCAGAAGCCACTGTCCCAGCAGTATACATCTGTTCAATGCATGTCACAAAGCACAAACATTGACATCGGAAGAGGAATTGTGCCATTTGACAATTGAAACATGATAAAAGGTCACCTGAACATATGATTCAAGCTACCAGTTGTACATGCTGATGGCAGGGTACGAATGATCCGCAAAGCGCACGAGGCAAGGGAGCTCTTTTGTCAGCAGGGTAGAATTTAGACTGGTGGTGGTGGTATCTTGTATGGGGACTGCTCACAGAGGATTAAATGACACCCCTAGTACACCTGCCAAAATTCTTTACTGGTGAATGATACAGGAATCTGCTGTCAGATCAAAACCAAACCCCATAGCGCAACAGCCCCAAAGGACCAGGGCCTACCAAGCAAGCGCTGTTCAGCCTGAAGGCCTGCAGATTACGAGGTGTCATGTGTTTGGCATGACAAATCCTCTCAGGTGTTATTCTTGGCTTTCTTGACTGGGGCCACTATCTCACCATCAGATAGCTTGTCAATTGTAATCATATAGGCTGAGTGGACTTTGAACCAGTCCTCAGATCTAGATAAAAATCCCTGACCTGCTGTCAGATCATGTTCACATGTTTTTCACTTCCAGTATGATGAAGGAGACCTGTATTACCTACAGCAAGACGATGTACCAGCCCATTGCTCCCAAACAGTGGCCAATTCATGTGATGAACACTGCACGGACAGGAGGATGCTTGCCTAGCTTTCAAGGTCAACTGGCCTAATTCTATTGAACACAACTAGGATGATGTTGAGAGGAATGTTCGCATGCTGGACACTCTTCCCACCAATCTCCATGCATTATGGGAGGCTGTGGAGTTGTGCATCACTGCTATTATCCAGTTGAAAGTGGGTGCTACATGCTGCTATCCAGATATCTCCTACCGGTACTCATAAGTGTACATTTGCTATGAGGCTGTTCAAGAGATCACTCAAGGAGCTTCCTCCCATGTTAGATTTCCTCTTGAAGAAACTAAAATGAAAAGAAGGCCAGTTAAGGGAGAGCGCTGACCATATTGCCTTCATCCTTTGACTGACAAGTTATAAATATTGCATACTCTTCAAATCTCTACTGGACAAAATGTTCATTTTACATTACATTATCTATAGTAATTTATTTAATAGCATCCAGGTTTCTTTCTGAGACTGGTAGCTATTGAATTTTAAGTCATTTATACAAAAATTTCAGTAAACTAGGTTGTGTTGATGGGTGAATGGTGATACTTGAACTTTCAAGGAATTATCAGAGACATTCATAACCTGATACTGATAATAGTTAATACTTTTATCATATTTGTTCAATAACCCTGGCAGTATTAACTCAGGTAGATTCTATTGCATTTTCTATTATCTTGTTGCACATAATTACCATAAATGCAAAATAAATTACCGGAACCTGATATGTTAATGAAATTCAAGAAAATAAGTCTTCCTTAGAAATTCTTATGTAATAAATTTAGAGTATACAAATACTATTGGCTAGAATAACCTAATACACACACTATTTCTAATCATTTATATACAGTAAAACTTCTTTTAGACATTTTCTACAATTAAACTTTTTTTCAGGGGTCTCAACAAAATCCCATACGTATTACGGTAAATTATTTAATTTATACATCTTTCATTTATGTGATTTTTATGCTTAAACGAAGATATGGCGAGTCCCCAAGGGCATAATGAATCATTTTTATATTTACGATGGATTCTGTCTTTAAAGTAGCAAGAAATATTCCAAGTTCACACATGACTCGCACTGTACTTATCTTGGAAAAGCTATTTTTGAGCAAAAGTTGCAAACCGTACTTGGTATCTGTGCTTCAGTTGTGATTAGCTTTCAAAGTAGTGCAACATGGGTGAAAGGAAGAGGAAGTGCCTTACGATTGCTGAAAAATTACGTATTTTGAATGTAGTGAAGGAAAGCAGTAACATGAAATGAGTTGAAGTTAATAAGAAAATGGGGATTTCTCCATCTACCTTAAATACGATTATAGCTAAGGTAGTGGAAATTGAAGAAAGCATGTGTGTTAGATGTTACCACAAATAACAGGACCCACATTCAGGAAGAAAACTGGGAACGTCTAGATGATTGTTTATTACAGTGGCTCAGGCAATATAGGGCAGAAGGCATTCCAAGAGTGGACTAATGCTTTGCAAAAAGGCAAGTGAACTGGCGACTGGAGTTGGTGTGGAAGATTTTAGTGCTTTTTTGGGCTGCCTGCACAAATTTAAGGTTTCACATGGTATCAGCAGTCACAGTGTGTGTGGGGGAGAGCAGGTGTCAATGCTGAAACTATGCAAGATTGGAAAGGAAATAGTTTGAAAGAACTGACATCTCAATTCGCTACTAAGGACATTTTTCAATACAGACAAGATGGGCCTCTTTTTTGAATTTAATGTTTATACACATGGAGTTCACAAACTTTGTTATGGATACTTTTAATTCTTCAAAATTGTTCCAGGAGTAGACTGATAAACTGAGTACTTGGCAGCACACCAGAAAAATTGTCAGGAGGTGAAAAATTGGGACTTGGTGCCCAGAGCCCTCATGAAATTATTCATTCACTGAATATACAAATCACTTAAAAATTGCATGGAGCGATTGGAGGTGTGAGCTGTTACTCCATCTTGTTGGAAGAATGAGCCCATCATTTCTGTTTCAATTAGTTTAACAACAAATGCGTGCAAGATTTCATTAAACTTCTGGATCTACCATGCTGTTAAAAAGTATTGGCCCAATAATTCATGAACATGAGATTGCAATCCACATGCCAATTGTTTGAGAATGAAGTTGTGTTTCATGAATTTTATGTGGATTTTTACATATCCAAAGTTGGGTATTTTGACTGTTTATATAACCAGTTAAATGAAACCAAGCTTCATCAATAAAATGTGTTCTTTCAGACACTTCCTCTCCATGATGATTAACAAACTGCTGAAAATATTTTCAATGAAAAATCCTCTTCTCCGTGTCTGCCAACAGAAAATTTTTACGGATAAAGGTTTAGCTTCTTTCTTGCTGCTCTATATGCTGTGAAGCCAGATATGCCAGTCTGTGATGCCAATTTCTGCAGGGATTTAGATGGACTTTTAAGGAGCCTGTTAAAGTTTGTGGTCTACAGCTCTTTGTGGCTATGAAATTTACTTATAAAATTTTGCATAATATCACAATGTGGTAGAACTGAGTTGGGAAACCATTTGTGAAATCTTCTTTTCACTGTGTCCCATATTTTGTCACCTTCCTGGAAAACCCACTCCACTAAAAATGTTCGCTCCTCTGTAATAAGCATCATGAGTCTCGCACGTTACTGACCACCTCCACCACTACCTCACCCCCCTCCCCTCCCCAACCTTCACTGTAATAGCACTGCATCCACTTGGCTCAAAGCACTGCCAACATACACAGTATCACTGCCAGCCAATGTCACTGCAGAGATTCATTTCTAACGCACTGTATGTGTGGTAATTTTTTTTCTTTTCAATTTGCTTTATGTCAGACGACAGAAATAGGTTTTATGGCAATGCCCAGACAGGAAAGGGTTAGGAGTTAGAAAGGACTGGTTGTGGATTTAATTAAGGTACAGCCTCAGTATTTGCCTGGTGTGAAAATGGGAAACCACGGAAAACCATCTTCAGGGCTCCCGACAGTGGGGTTTGAATCCACTATCTCTTGAATGCGAGGTCATAGCTGTGCCCCTCTAACCACATGGGCACTTGCTCGGTAGGATAAACATTAAATTGATATAATGCAGAGTTGTCTTAAGGACAATGAAGATGTTAGGAAAGAATTGTTGCTTACCTGTGTACTGATATTGTGGCACTTGTGCGTTCCTCGAAATACTTCCACTTCTGATGGCGGAATTGGACCAGGCCCAGGGTCACATTGGTTCACCTCCAAACCAGAAACATCTATATCTAAGCTGAGGAAGCCCTTCACCCTACAAGAAACAAAACCATGTCTTCTCCTCACATAGTTCTATAGTAAGTACTGGTACCAATCTACAACAGAATCTCAACATAATGAGCTGGATGGAACCAAAGCTAAATCAGATTATTGAAAACTTGGATCATGTAGTAAAGGAGGCAAAATTTCTGAAAGCTGGTAGCATACACATATACAAATTAAATCTACAAAACATTTTTTAAGCTAACTTTTAGGAAGATGTCAAACAACAGAAATTAACTGAACTCATTGGGATGAATGAAGAGTGCTTTAAATTGAACTGTCCATAGATCTCCAATTCCAACTCATTACTAGACATCGGATTTACATGCTGTATAAATCACCAATATAAACATGCAACTATGCTGCAAAAAGTGGTGAAATATGCTTTTATGTATGCACTTATTTTCGTGCTATTAAACTTTCGTATGAAATGCAAACATAACATTACTTTACTACACTCATGCAATTCACCCACATTAATACATAAATTCACTATCATGAATAAACAAATGAATGAAAAACAAAAAGTTACACCACATACAGCTATGGCTATTTCACTTGTACAAACAATTGGTCCATAGTTTGTGAGACATACCAATCTTGTGATAGTACATATATCACACCCTTGAACTGTATTAATAACTAAGAGATATTATGGCCATTATTCATTATCCCCATTGATGTTTAATTGTGTGGTGGAAAAGAATTATGCATGAATAGAGTAAGGTATGTCCTCCGACTGTTAAGACTGGAAGAAATATTCGACTAAATTGTCTTGCATTTGCTGATGATCTGGCGCTATTAACAAATAGTATAGAAGAAGAATTTAAAATAGAGGAACTAGGAAGATTAGCAGCAAGGGTTGGGTTGAAAATATCTTTCGAGAAAATAAAAATGATGCCATCCTTTAAAGATGACACTCCAGATATTATATTAAATAATACTCAGAAAATTAAAGTTGTAAATAAATTTAAATGTCTTGGTGAAATTGTCACTTGGAATGCTAATGAAAAAGCATCCATAGATAATAGAAATCTAAAATTGAGATGAGCACAACAAATTACATGGCTGAGTTACAAAAAACAGTCTATTTCAATTAATGCTAAATTTCGCCATTATAATTCCATCATCAAACCAGAAGCAACATATGCAAGTGAAACATTATTCAAACTAAATACCCAGGTGACAACAGACAAACTGCAGAAAGTGCATGGAAGAATTCTCCAGACAATTGTTAATTAAGGAACATCAGGTTGATGGCCTGTGGAGATTTTACCCAATTTAGTAATTTACAAGGAAAGTGAATCAATTATTGACACGATGAGGAAATGAAGGATTGCAATTTTTGGACACGTATACTGTTTGCCAATTTTAGACACCTAAAACAGATTTTTGATTTCTTTTGGAATACTATAACAAGAAAATACTTTGTTTAAAGAAATACAAATGGATTTGGATGAATTGAAAATTACTACAGAGCAAATTGAAAATAGAGAAAAGAAGATTCTAAACAACAAATATACAAAACTATCACTTAAAACATCAAAACGTCAGCAGTATGTTATATCAGCAGAAGAATGGGCTGCAAGATTGTTTAGAATGAACAAGTTTTGGGAAGTGTTAAAAAAGGTTATTTTTTGATGTACTTATTGTTGAAGATTTTATTGTATAAGGTTTATTTTGGCGCTCCAATGTGGGCATAAACAGTGTAAATAAATTATTATTATTTCATTTGTATATTTATACTTAATATTTTATGCTGGAAGGTCTTCATATGTGATATTAGTAATTTTTTTGTTGCGGATGGGAAAACAGTGCTATTTACAAGTTGTGAAGTTTCTTTGAGTCATGTGGAACAGCCCAGACTCCAATGACATGGCCTGGTTGTTATTGTCTTGGGACCCGGAAGAGGTTCGGGGCATGGTCTTGGTATGACAAGAGGATCTTCCACTCGTGATTGGATGGCCAGGATCAATATAGACGTATCATGTGAGAGTAGGGGGAAGTTGAGGTCTATATAGGCATGTAAGGAAACAGCAGAGGACTTGACCGAAAACAGTGGAGGAGTTGATTTAAAAACTTTGGTGTATGTAGAGGAGATGTAACTTTGTGTAACATGCTTGTTTTGAATCTTTGGTGGAACATGAGAGGAGATCTAACTTTTGTGGAACGTGGTTGATGAGAAATTTTGTGGAATGTGATGTGTGGTACTGACCTACAAACTGTGGAGTGCGCACTTGGTATTTTACCACTTGTGGCAGCTCGGTGTCTAATATGTTGGTGAGAGCTATGGGGTACTGTATTTCAGACTTTCCATAATTTATGTTCTGGAACATCAAGCGTGTATTGCTCAAGTGAAAGTATCTTTAAACCAAGTGTTAGAATCAGTGAACACAGAATTATGAAGGTACAGTATCAATGTGATATAACAAGTGCCATTTAATTTCAGCCTCCATTGGCATGGGGGGTGAGAAGGGGTGATAAAGTCCAATATGACCCAGATTATGGATTTATGTGTGTGCATCCCTCTGGGCAGGGGTGGAAAAGGGGTAAAGTATCAATCAACGTCACAATAACGAAATTCACTTCACACATAATTACCAGATTAATAAAATACCTAAAATAAACAATCAATAAAATGTCCGGGTAGTGCCAGGTAATCTAGCTAGTAATGCATAGTTTGAAGTTAGTTACAAATAAGTATGTCTTTCTCTGATAATGCTTGGTGAACAGTTTGTTGACTGTAGTGTGAGTATGAAAGCAGTCTTGATTGAGGTATGTTCACACCAGTATGCACAAAATAAATTATATACAATGAAGTAATTTATGCTACCACACATCCCAAAACCAAACCCAACCAACCCCCCCCCCCCCCCCCCCCCCCCCCCCCCCCCCCCCCCCCCCCCCCCCCCCCCCCCCCCCCCCCCCCCCCCCCCCCCCCCCCCCCCCCCCCCCCCCCCCCCCCCCCCCCCCCCCCCCCCCCCCCCCCCCCCCCCCCCCCCCCCCCCCCCCCCCCCCCCCCCCCCCCCCCCCCCCCCCCCCCCCCCCCCCCCCCCCCCCCCCCCCCCCCCCCCCCCCCCCCCCCCCCCCCCCCCCCCCCCCCCCCCCCCCCCCCCCCCCCCCCCCCCCCCCCCCCCCCCCCCCCCCCCCCCCCCCCCCCCCCCCCCCCCCCCCCCCCCCCCCCCCCCCCCCCCCCCCCCCCCCCCCCCCCCCCCCCCCCCCCCCCCCCCCCCCCCCCCCCCCCCCCCCCCCCCCCCCCCCCCCCCCCCCCCCCCCCCCCCCCCCCCCCCCCCCCCCCCCCCCCCCCCCCCCCCCCCCCCCCCCCCCCCCCCCCCCCCCCCCCCCCCCCCCCCCCCCCCCCCCCCCCCCCCCCCCCCCCCCCCCCCCCCCCCCCCCCCCCCCCCCCCCCCCCCCCCCCCCCCCCCCCCCCCCCCCCCCACCCCCCCCCCCCCCCCCCCCCCCCCCCCCCCCCCCCCCCCCCCCCCCCCCCCCCCCCCCCCCCCACCCCACCAAACCAAACCAAACCAAACCAAACCAAACCAAACCAAACCAAACCAAACCAAACCAAACCAACCAAACCAAACCAAACCAAACCAACCAAACCAAACCAAACCAAACCAAACCAAACCAAACCAAACCAAACCAAACCAAACCAAACCAAACCAAACCAAACCAAACCAAACCAAACCAAACCAAACCAAACCAAACCAAACCAAACCAAACCAAACCAAACCAAACCAAACCAAACCAAACCAAACCAAACCAAACCAAACCAAACCAAACCAAACCAAACCAAACCAAACCAAACCAAACCAAACCAAACCAAACCAAACCAAACCAAACCAAACCAAACCAAACCAAACCAAACCAAACCAAACCAAACCAAACCAAACCAAACCAAACCAAACCAAACCAAACCAAACCAAACCAAACCAAACCAAACCAAACCAAACCAAACCAAACCAAACCAAACCAAACCAAACCAAACCAAACCAAACCAAACCAAACCAAACCAAACCAAACCAAACCAAACCAAACCAAACCAAACCAAACCAAACCAAACCAAACCAAACCAAACCAAACCAAACCAAACCAAACCAAACCAAACCAAACCAAACCAAACCAAACCAAACCAAACCAAACCAAACCAAACCAAACCAAACCAAACCAAACCAAACCAAACCAAACCAAACCAAACCAAACCAAACCAAACCAAACCAAACCAAACCAAACCAAACCAAACCAAACCAAACCAAACCAAACCAAACCAAACCAAACCAAACCAAACCAAACCAAACCAAACCAAACCAAACCAAACCAAACCAAACCAAACCAAACCAAACCAAACCAAACCAAACCAAACCAAACCAAACCAAACCAAACCAAACCAAACCAAACCAAACCAAACCAAACCAAACCAAACCAAACCAAACCAAACCAAACCAAACCAAACCAAACCAAACCAAACCAAACCAAACCAAACCAAACCAAACCAAACCAAACTAAACTTCATTCCTCAATAGGCTATACTGATCCTAAAGCTTATTGATTGATGGCTGTTTTCCTTGAGACAGGACTAGGAGCCATTTGATTAGCATGTATTCCAGTACTCTCAATGTCAGTTTAGTGAGGATGATGATGCTTGTTTTTTAAAGGAGCTTAGCGTCTAGGTCATCAGCCCCTAATGTCAGTTGTGTAGCAACAGTTGTAATATTTCTGATCAAATAGCTACGGTACTTATCATTTTCACAAATGTAAATGAACCATGTTTCAGATCCTCTAACCATTTGTAAATTTGTTCCAGGCTCAGAGTCAAACCTGGAGTCTCAAAAATTGAAATTTTTTGATCAAGAGGATGATTGATCTTTATATATACTCTCATCATGGATTTGCAAAATGTGTAAGAAGAGCAGAACCTTGAATACCTGTACAGTAAAACCTGCCTTTAGCATAACCTTTATGAACCAGAAAACTGTCCATATCAGAAAATTTTCCTGGTCCCGTGAATTATGGTTTAATATTCATGTAAGTTTACCTGTATTTAGCGGAACCTGTCTGACACAGAAATGGAGGGAAATTTTGTGACTATACTGGAAGAAATATGCAAATTTCCTTCCTAACCCTTTTCAGTAGATGAGTATCCCAAATGGATCTAAGTTGGCCAAGATACTGTATAATTATGGTAATGTCAGTTTAGAAGATTACATGACCATTGATCTAGAAGTAGAGACAGAGGTGGTGTTAGAAAACATCGAAGAGTTCGTCACGCAGCACATCCAAGGAAAGGGAGAGATATTGATGGCTAAGAAGATGAGAATGAAGAAGAAGCAGGGGTGGTGCATGGTATTGTTGCAGGGTTGTACAACTCCCAATAATTTCACGCATCATTTGTCATATTTTCTTCCTGTTTTGCAGTTTAATAAACCTAACATGTACCGGTACTCTAAAATGTGTTAAAACCAACCACCTTTTGTGGTTTGACGTACTAATGCTTCGTAACGGACCATTAAACTCCGCCGTCTTCAAATCAAACTCAGGGAGTTGACTTTCCTACGCCAACTCCCTAGCGCACAGCGAGCCGCTATTTAGTTTCAGCAGGGTCGAGCCTAAGCCTGTATACGATGTATAGCATCAGGTAGGAAGCCCGCCAGTAACGGTCCTAGGGAGTTGCATGAGACCAGCAAGTCCCCTATCGAAAAACAATTCCAAATGTCCCCGTTAGATTGCACCACTCTGCAGAGATGATTTCAACCCTGCTTTCTCTCCTCTTGCAACGGTAATTTCCTTTCCACGCCACTAGGGTAAGCTGCACCACACCATTCTCAATGTTACCAACATTGGTGTTTCATGGGCAATCATAATTTTTTTTTTTTAAATCCCAAAATTTGTTTTGAGGATATACTTTCAGAGGAAACGTTTTCTCATCAGCATAACTTCATGTTATACATTTGTCAACCGTAAAACAAGCTTTGTGCCAACATTGTCACATGTTGGTAAACGGCTGGACTATTGCGACATGGAGTTGTTGGTGTTGATGTAGACGTTATGTTTACATTCATCACGTGCAGGTCTTGGTGTGTTTTCAGGCGATTGAGTGTTTTGGTTCTAGATAATTTTTCTGTGCGTTATTATTATAACTGATGGATTCTAAATTCTAAGATTTCATCACAAAGCTGCCAGTGTTTGGGTAGTTTAGTTTCAACAAATAGTGTACGCATTTTTGGACAAACTGAAACTACGCCATGAACTATCGTCCATCTATTTAGCACAAGAATTCAGATCATTGTCGGGTGCTGTTAGTCTAGCAGAGTTTATAATAACCAACAACCTAGAGAGGACGTTCACTGAACTGAGTGCTTGAAACTGTAACTTTTGTGTGAATACTAATAAATAAAAATTATATATCATGAATAAAAAAAATATATAAAAATATATAAAAATTTAATAAACATAATTGATCGAAATGTCTGTAATATGGGCGCCAGAGTTCACCAAAATGGGTCCCTCGAATTTAGTTAGAGCATGATAATTCTTTATCTCCCAGGGCGTGTACATAATGCTGCGTACTGGTACATCTGCTTCAGGCCTTTCCTAACCTCCTGAAAATGACTAAATAGGTAGGAACTGCACCTAGGTTCATCAATAACTCGACTGATTCTAAAATAGCTAACTATATTCTTAACAAAATCCGTGCATGAGCATCTCATCAACACACAAAATTATACATATGATACACACACAAAGGTTGCTGGAAGACTCCATATTTACAACAACAACAATAATGAAAACAGTGGGAAAATGAAAGCGAGAACTAAGCTACCATTTCTAGATAGTCCGATGAACAATGTACCTATATGTAGATAAATATCCTTCACTGTCTCTGTATCAATACGACTTGTCGATTCTCATAATCGGCAGTTATAACATCACACAGATACTGTACCACGTAATACTGTGTTCATAGACTTAAACACTTGTTGTAAAGATATATACATTCGAGTAACACACGCTTGTCGATCCTGAACATAAATTATGGAAAGTCTGAGATAGCTTTCACCAACATATAATGCCAAGCTGCCACAAGTGCTACAATACTTAATGCGTAAACACTCCACAATTTGTCGATCAGCCACTTTCCACGAACGTTTGAAGTCCAGTTGATTGTAGCCGTGTCACTCCAGTACCGTATATCAGCACTACTTGCTTCCCGTACAGTCTGTCCGCACTACTTCCTTCTCGTACAGTGTCAGCATTCCTTCTTGTCCGTACCGAGTGTCTATTGTAATAATAATAATAATAATAATAATAATAATAATAATAATAATAAATCGAATACTGACAATAATGTCTCTCACTTCTACATATAGTGCGAGGGTGTGATATATGTACTATCACAAAACTGCTGAAGTTAATTCTTACAATCCCTATGACATCTGTCGAAGCAGAAAGATGTTTTTCTACTTTGAATAGAACAAAAACTTTCTTAAGGAACTCTATGACCCAGGAAAGATTGTCGACCTTGGCAATGCTTTCTATAGAGAGAGATCTGGTGATGGAAATCGCAGACTTCGATCAACGGGTGACTGACAAGTTTGCATCAATGATAAACAGGAGGGCGAATTTACAATTCAAGTGAGGTAATAATAACTGTAGTTATACTCTTATTTCCTGTGTTTTAATTGCTGGATATACTGTATTTCAATTTTAATATGAATGCAGTTCATTACATATGGATACTAGGGATTCTTGTTATTTCTATTAAGATTTTCATTTAAAATTGCAACATTAAAAACTTTGGTGCAACACCCAGCTTCTGATACCACCGCCACTGAGAAGAAGATGGTTTATGTAACGTGAAGTCCTACCATAAAGATCATTCAGTCTATTTCACTAATGAATAATAATGCAGAATTGTTGGACATTATTTTTATTACAAGTAATCATGCTCATTTTGGTCAGTATTGACTATATAACTTGAGAAAAAATAATAAATAAATATCTTGAAAATCCTCCTTCATAGATATGGTATTTGATATCTATGAAGATATATGTCATCACTACATTCAAGATTTCTTTTCAGATATGTTTATTTATGTGCTATTAATCCTTTTTAAGTGTTTGTATGCTGATGATGGCTTTAAGAGCTGAAACATGACTGCATATGTTAGATAAAATTTTTTTTTTATTAGCTCCTTTACATCGCACCAACACAGATAGGTCTTATGGCGATGATGGGACAGGAAAGCCCTAGGAATGGGAAGGAATTGGCTGTGGCCTTAATAATTAAGGTACAGCCCCAGCATTTGCCTGGTGTGAAAATGGGAAACCACGGAAAACCATTTTCAGGGCTGCCGACAGTGGGGTTCGAACCCACTATCTACCGGATGCGAGCTCACAGTGGCGCGCTCCTAACTGCATGGCTAACTCGCCCGGTAAATAATCTTTTTAGATTATGTATTGGTTAGCTGGTTAATTTATATGTATTTTTTCTAGACATTATTTGCCGTGCTAATATTTTAACCGAGAACCATGCTACCAGGAATAGTTTTGTCCAGCGTATAAAATTCTGGATTACTGGAAGAAGTAAATGACAGTAATGTACAGCGTTACTATTGGTTTTATTTCTATAAAACATACAATGTGTATTAAATAAGTGTATGTATTGTACTACTGTGCACTGTGAGTAAGTCCTAAGCAAGAGCAGATTTGTGTTAGTGCTGATGAACTAATGTGTGATTGGTGCCATTATTTTATCTACTAGTGCACAAAATCATATAAATATACTGCTGGATTATCTAACAGAGGTATACACTTATGATTTTTAGTGATTTTTTAACCATCTTTATGAATCAGAATCCTCTAGACAGTAGAAAAAAATCTGGTCCCTTGGATTTCTGCTGAGGACAGGTTTTACTGTAGTAACTTTTAACATTGAGTAATACTTACTCATGGTGACCAACAGGTGGTACAGCAGCACTGTAGGAGACGAGCCAACGACGAGTGGAGCATGAAAAATATGGATAAGTCCACCAACCACGATATGATTGGTTTGTAGGACTGCTCATGAACTTGGGCGAGCGTAGTCCAGGACTGGAGTCGGCGTCCTCATACCAGGGCAGGGCAGCATCCGGTCGGGTCCCCGCCCGGGGGCCCTGGTCCTGGATGGGGCCACCCAGCTCCAGCAGGCGGGGGGAGGGCTCTGGGCGGCGCAGGGACACTGAGCTCATCACCATCCCTGAGGTCGCATTCAATGACAGAACCCGCACGGCCAACACATGACGATCCGACTGCAGCAGACTGTGGGCCAGCGCATCCAGAAGACCTGAAGAGAACAAAAGTTGTGAACAAAGTTTGTATTTTATCCAGTCCTAGTTTGCACAGATGATATCTCAAATGCCATGTGTTTTCTATGTCTGTTTAGCTGTGTCTATGGCTTATACTGTGTCATAGTTTGCTGCTTAGAAAAACTGTGGATTAGTGCTTTAATGATATGCAGTAGTAGAGTAAGAGTAGTTTTAGGAGAGGAGTAATTAGTATATTTGTTACATACCTCAGTTAGCTGTGAATTTTTTTATTTTTACAATATTGTCTTTATGTTGCACCAACACAGATAGTTCTTATGGTGATGATGGGATAAGAAAGGGCAAGCAGTGGGAAGTAAGCAGCCATGGCCTTAATTATGGTACAACCCCACATTTGCCTGGTGTGAAAATAGGAAATGATGGAAAACCACAGAAAACCATCTTCAGGGCTGCCGACAGTGGGATTCGAACCCACTGTCTCCCGAATGCAAGTTCATAGCTGCACACTCCTAACTGCACAGCCAACTCGCTCGGTGGTAGTATATTTTTCTACTGCATCTTCTCATGTCAGAACCAAGTACTGCGTTAAAGAGGAAGGGTGAATGTTCAGAGAAAAGCTCTGTTTGTAAGAAACTGGAAACCACAGGCCGAGAAACTGCACTCTGAGGTCAGTCCAATGAACTGGTGTCAGATAATGGTGATTCTTTAGTGCCAGTTAATATTGAGTAACTTCCTCCCTCCATAGTTTAGATGTCGGGCGAAGTGGCTAACGTGAGGAACGATGATGATGAAGATGTCACTAAGCTTACTGACAGCCTTATGACTCATAGATATTAATGTTCATGGAGCTGATGAAATGACAAAACGTTCCACAAAAAATATCCAGTTGAAAGCAAGCGAGTATATCTTTCTTCAGTTTTAGTGCACAGAAATTAACAGTAAAATGTGTGAAATATTAAAATTGTGTGTGTTACTTTGATAAATATCTGGCCATTTTTAAAAAGAAATTCCACTCCAATAGAGCAGATATCCACAGGCCTTGGTGTACTTGATTCAAAGCATCTCATGACAGAGAAAAGCTTTTATTTCCTACTTTGAAGGGAATGCAAGTTTAAAATTAACTGCACATTTCATATGCTGTAATTTACTGAAGTTTTCACCACTGTCTTGAAGCCTTCAATATCATCACAGGAGGAGATATTGTATGCTCTACATCTTTAGTATCTACTGTATTCTAGATTCTAAATAATTCTATAGCTTTCTGCTGAAATAATAACAACAAGTTGAATGAACTAATGCATTTATCCACACTGCAGGAAATGAGTAATTTGGCAAACTTGTTCTAAGACCACATGGCAAATCAAGAAATGTCAATACCTCTTTTGAAACATACAAACTGCAGCTATTGTTCAGGACAGCACGGGCATCAAAAAGAGGGTCTAGTGTCAGGAGGCCTGGAAGTTTAATGAATTGATTATATTATTTGAAGTCCAGTAAACCAATGCTGGCTTAAATTTTAGTGAACTGTCCCTCATAAAGAGCTATGTTAGGAGATGAGAAAATGAATTATTGTATTTTCTCTTGTATTAGACCCCTCTGGCTTTTCAAGACAAAGAAAATGTAAAAAAATAAAGCTTGATACAACAATAATTCTGCTTTGAAGCAGGTACAGGTGGTACTGCAGCTCCAATGACATCAAATAAATTTATAAATACTTTCGTCCGTCAGACCCGCTCAAAGAAAACATGCATCAAAATCATGCAGTACATCTGTGTTTCGGTAGTTAAGAAATGTCCACCTCTGTAGCGTATTGCAGCTCTGATGACGTCACACAAATAGATGAACAGTTTCATATGTTTGACTTGCGCATTGCAAGCACACATCTGTCATGGGACATACCTATGTTTTGTAGTTAAGAGTGTCCACCAGGTAACAGTTAGCAAAATTAACTGCTATTGTCAGGGGCCCAAGTTTGATTCCCTGTAATGACAGAGATTTGAGAATGGGAGGAAGGTTGATATGTGGTAAAATTGTACATGCAGCCTCCATTGGAGGCAAGCCTAAAAAAAAAAAAAACCTGCACCATCTCAGGATGAGAACACGAGTTTACTTTAGTTAAGAATATTCACGGTTGTTGCTATTAAAATAACAGGTAAGATAATTAACAAAGTGATTGTTTAATATCTCATAATTCAGGCCAATAAATGCAATTTTTGGAGAGCTGGGTTTAAAATGTTATAAAAACAATCCAGTCATAACGATTGGTTTACTCATCAATGTACCTAACAAATAACAATAATGTTACTGGTTTTATATTCCACCAACTACTTTTACTATGTGTTAATAAAAACATTATGGTTATCCAAAAATACAGCAAATTTTTCTGTTTTTTTTTTTTGGTCATGTAACTTCTGGCACTATCCGGGCCAATGACCTAGATTGGTGGATGACCTGCCATCTTTGAAGAAAGTTGAAAGCTGTTCTGCCATGTTTTCTGTGGGCAGAAAGGATGGGGGCAGGGTTACATAATGTGTCATGTGGATAGCCGAAGCAACTCCTGTTAATTTGTCAAGTCATTGCCCGCATCCTGGTATATAATTGTATTATAAATATGGACAGGAAGTAATAAATAAACTGTATTTTCAGATATTGATTATTTAAACAACTAATTACAGTTTGGCACACATTTACAATATTTGTAATAGCCTAGGCTATTCTCACTGTCGTATACTACGGTACTACTGTATAACAATTAATATGAAGGCACATGCAGGTTACAAATGTAGAATAGAGTAGTGGTTTAATGTCACAATACATTTACAGTATGTGGTTCAATACCATAAATAGGTGACTCATCAAAATATGTAATAACTATCAATGACAGCATAGCAACAACAGAGAATGCAATAATGCACATCTATGATGAATTGTAATGGTTAAAATGGCAAACACACATCTAGCCCCCAAGCTACAGGAATTAACCAATGAAGGTTAAAATCCCCGACCCGGCCGTGAATCGAACCTGGGATCCCTGGATGAGAGGATCAAAGGACCAATGGAACCGAACATATAAGAATATGCATATGTATATATACAATGAGAATTTTGTCTGTACATTGATCAAAATTGAAAAAGAATGGTATTTCTGTAGGGCCTATCGGTCATGTCCTCAGTAACAAGGAAATGCACTTTTTAATTTCCTGTCATCTCTGTCTATTTGTCTGTATGTATTTATGCGCATCACAAGAAAATGGGAGAAGATAATTTAATGAAAATCTGTATGTAAAGTCAGGGTAGCCTATACATAATTTCATTCATGCTGAGTGAAATAGTAGTTTAGGGGAAAGACTAAAATTCACTTCACAACAATCTGTGTTATTAGTGGTGCTATTGATCAGTACTACATAACTAAAGTTATATAGAATTAAATTTCTGATAATTTATATCTTCTACATTTTTACCGTCCTGCCTATGATAACAGAAATATTGAAGAATTTCGATTTTTGTTGCTAAGTCCATATCAATACCGAGCCAGGGTTAATAGAATTTGTCACCGGTCGGTGGGACGGAGAATTGGAACTACAGTGTATTTAGAAATATAAATTTTAAAGTTTTTGTGTAACTGAAATATGTTTGTAATTTTTTTTAAATATGGAAACATCAAGAAATATTGAACTGTATGAACATTGCAACATGCAAAAGTGTTTTGAAGTGATTTTTTTAAATGTAGTTTTTATATAATCTGATGTAAAATTTGTAAGGTGATTTATTTTGGAGCATCCTGTACCTGTACCACACGTGTGGTTTCCTATGATGAAATTTTGGTGTTGTAATCGTAATGTTCCAGAACTTGTGCAATTGCTAACGATGTTAAAATGACCATATATGGTCACGAGATTTTCTACTGGCAAAAAAGGTCCAGGAATCTAGGGTAAGTTTGATCTTATTGGTTGATTGTAATCGGGCCATTTCCGGCCTTGTGGCCGGCTTCGAAAAATGATGCGTGTGCTCGGCGTCATTTTCCATCCGACCGCCCTCGCGAGCGTTCGCGCTCGAGGGCTACCCTCGGGAACTCCTGCCTTTCCGAAGTAAGTGTTATTTCAGTGTTTTTGCTATGTTATTCTCAATGTTTTCCGGTTTCCTTTCATTTAGTTTAATTCCTTTTGTGTTTCATTATTTCTTCGTTTAATGTCATTTTAAAAGTTTAATTTGATGAGTCCGAGTTTACCCTAGGTTCCAATTGCCGTACTTTCAATTCTTTCATCCATTAAATACTTTCGCTTTAAACTATACCTTTAATGTAGCATCACCTTCATTGTTAAATCAAGTTTTATGTTAAGTATGTCTTGTTTCCGTGTCGTGGAACTGTATTTTGTAAAACTGTATTTTGTAAAACTTTCTTGTCATTTTTAATATAGTTGAGCTAGAGGGTGTTTCTTGTAAGTCTTTTCTCCCCCATAACGTCATACGTTCCATGTACCTCGTTAAGGGCTTCCCGCACGTTCCACATCCTGTCTTAGTTGTCATTTTTAGGCCTGTAAGTGTTCCCTGTTTTGGTTTATATGAATTCTCCGCCACTGCGTCATATTTCTACCTCCTTATTCATATTATTTAGTATTATCTTACTTACTACAAGTATTATTATATTATTTTACTACTGGTATTACCTATATTATTATTATTTATTACTGGTTATTTCTATATTATTGTTATTATTATTATGGTAATCGTACTTTCCGAAATTAACGGTTACATTTGGTAGCAGAGCGTGGTTATGTAAGGAGCGAAGACTTACAATGATCATTTTCGGCTAACTTTTCTAAAATTAATTTTAAATTTTTAAAGTTTGAATATAGGTTGTAAGTGTTCCGTGTGTGTTCTTAATTCCCGCTTTTGTTTTCATGATTCTTGCGCGAGTTCATCTCACCACGTGTTTTTCGTTCCGCGATGTGCAGTCTTGTGTTACTGTGTTTCTCTTGTAATTAATGGTTGGAGGAAATGGTGCGTCACTATTTGTAACAAGTTTTTGGTTTTGTTAATTTCAATAAATTTTCCTGTGTGGCAAGATTTTGCTTGACCACGTATTTTGTAGTAAAGTGATATCTTTACATTTCGTGTGCTATGTTCGCCTTCCGAAAGTCTTCTTTGATAAATTTCAATATGTTTGATTATGTCTAGTTTTCTTTCATTTTTGTGTTCCGATTGTAACATTTGTGTAATTTCCAGTTGTTTTAAACTACGTCGTGATATCATGCTAAGTTTTGTCTCGATACTGTAATTGGTACTGTACTCCCGTGTTTGAATTCGTGTTATCTCTTGAACAGCTGAAGTGTCTTGAAAACAGCTGATCGTTTGACCAACTGCGAAGTGCACACCCTACATCCTTAATAAAGTTATCGAGTGTCGCGTTCTGCTTGTTTTCCTTCTAGACCACGTAAATTGTAGTGTGAATTGTCACAGTGATCATTGTGTTCTGGTTAAATTTTTGCACGGAGTTTCCTTAGTTTTTCTGTAATTTCTGTTTTGGAAAATTTTCGGCAACAATTTTGAGGTTATGTTGTGAATTTTCGTCTATTTCTTCAAGTGTTTTTCTGTTCGTAAATCTCGTGTTTCGGCAAATTATTTTCTAAATTTTGTTTCTTGTCGCCTGGTATGTTATATTTGTTACCATTCTACGTGTGTGATCTAAAGTAAATTTTACGTCATGTTTTAGCTCAGTTTAAATTTAAATTTCCGGTCATGTGTTGTTTTTGGTCTATTGCTGGATCTGGGTTCGTTTCCAAGTAGGTATGGGACTATTTTGGGGACTGTTTCCCAACTAGCTGCTAATTTCGAAAGTTTCCTAGTTTGTTTGGTGCTTTTCCATCGTGTAAGTGTACGTTTCCTTGTCACGTATATTTATTTACCCGTGTATTCCTATATTTGCTAGGGAGGGTTCTATGAGCACTTGGATAGGCTCATAGGGTGACACGTGTTCACCATATCTTTAGACCAGGTAATGCTGAGGCTCATTTTGGGCAAATTTGACGGGTTACGGATCTGCACTTGTGCCCGTGACATGTTGGAAATCTAGTGTATCTGGTATGAGATTCCTCGTAATCTTTTCCTTGGTATTAGGTGCCTAGATGGAAAATGATGTCCCTTGTTATTGTAGAATGAATACTAGGATGATTTTCTGCAAATGTTCATTTCGGTGTCTTTATGCTGAGCCATAAATTATTGTTAAATTCATAGTAGGTTGGCAGATTGTCAAGATTTTCTTTCGGTTATTTTAAATTTGTCACTAGCAAAATTTTGAAGGTATCGTGATTTAGCTAAGCCTTTTAGTTAATTTTCCTGATTGTTTTGTCTTGTTCGATTTTATCAATGTTAAAATTTCTTGCATTACGGGTTCGTGTCTTCTAAATTTATGTACTCAGTTTGTAGAAGTATGGGATTCTCTAGACTGAGTACGGTTCTAAATTTGTAGCTGTGCTGTATCTGTCCTACGATTTTTGAATATAATTGTGCCTTGGGTAGGCATGTGTGAGTGTACTGAGACTTAGAGCTTAAGAGTCTCATTGTTGTGTGATAAGTTCAAGGGTACTTGAGGTCATGTTCTGATGTTCTGTCCTTTTATTTTGTGGGTACTTCTTGATGTGTCATCGCACAGGTGTTTTGTTTTGTGTGTGTGTGTATGTGTACTGTGTTTGTATGTTATGTGATGAGAGTCAGTATTGAGGTCGTTCGTGCCTTTTACCATTCGTTGGTTATGCTGATTCTGGGATCGTCGCACTTGTTTTGGTGGTTTGATGTTGTTTGTGTGTATGTCGGAGGACAGATAAGCTTGGTAGTCTTGTGTGTCGTGCGGTTATCTGGTAATCTCTGGTATGAAGGTTGTACTTGTACCTTTTTATTTCTTATATCAGTGAGTTGGATGTCTGGATGTGCACTCTTGCATTGCTTTGGTTTTTCATTTTTGAGTTTCTGTTGATAAAGTAATATGATTTTCATTTGGTATTCCTGGCTTTATTGCGCCTTAATTTGACTGGTGTGACACGTAATACGTAATGTGAGTTTATCTATGTAAAAATTTCATGAGTACATGGCATGGTAATAAATAGTGACTTACTAACCTCAATTCATTGAAGGTGGTTGCAAGCCAACGTAATTTAGCACTTATTTCCCAGTTTTGAGTTCCCTTGCAACAGTTTAAATTCTTCCTTTTATTTGGTTGTTTTCCTTAAGGTGGGGTAATTAAGAATGCACATGGTAACTTAATTTGGTAGTTATAAGGAATTAGTTGTAAGCAAATTTTAATTAATTGGTGCGCAGCATTTTTCGGGTTCTATATTTAATAATTTAGTTAAGTCACTTTAGTTGTAATGGGAAGGGTTATGTATAATCATGTTAGATATAATTTAATGTAATGTCTGTTGGGGTAAGTTTAGAAGTTTATTGATGATTAGTTAGGGATTTTATAATGTTTTGGCACTAGGGTAAACTCTGGCAAATTTTCTTTAGTTTTTAATTTTCCTAAATTTTGAAATTCTGAAATAGCACTTGCCAGGAGGGCTGGGGTTTCCCAGAAACATGAGAGGGAATCTCCTTAAGGAGGCTTGTTATTGTTAATGAGAAAACACAAAAATCCCACCCTCGGAACTCAACTGTTAGTTCTTCGATAGTTCAGGCCAGTGGCCTAAGTTCTTCAGTTCCAAATTTCTGCTGCGTATGTTTATGTTCCAGTTACTGCTATGCCACTGACTTTTCAACCTGGAATATCTATTTGGAGTCTGCAACGCACCTATTGGCCACTAATGTCTGATGGTGGAATGGAAAGGTGTTTAATGGTGGCAGTAGTCTCTGCTGTGCCACCTACCTTCGCCAGTTATGGACCTGTTCACTAAGTTGGGTGGGCTGTGCTGAGGCTGTAAGTGAGCAACGGTTGGACTGCAATAGGGATGGAGACGTTGGCAACGGCCACGGTCAGCGACTTCGTTTGACAGCGATACCAACGCTCTACTGGTTTTTGCCTGTATGGACGTTCCTGAAGAGAACGATGATAAGAAATTGTGGTGTGGTGCAATTGTGGCGTTGTGAAAATCTTCAAATCTCCATTAAGCCTCCCTTTTAAGTTCATTTAAATTGTTATTTTCTGTAATTTTTTGTCGAGCGGCCGTAAAACAGGGATAAATCCACATGTGCGACGCAGTTCGCACCTGCAACCCCACAGGTGTGGGGGAAAAGCGGCAGGAAAAGAAGAAGTATAGGCTATAAATAACTTTATTCACGCTGGATGAAATGGTAGTTTAGGGAAAGGTGTCTAAAATTTAATTTTTAAATACCTATCTTATACAATTTAATAAAATCTTATTCACAACTTGTATATGACTTCATCTAGTCTTCTGTATACAATGTAGAACTCTGTAGCAAAGCACTGGTGCACCAGCTAGTAGGCTACCATAATTATATTTGTTTGGAACGTACTCCTGTATGCCTGAGAAACCCAGATGGCAAATAAAAATGTCAAACACCTGGAAGCATTTAAAATGTCGTGTTTCCACAAAATGCTTAAAGTTGAATGGACAGATAATATGACGGACGGTGAGATTTTGTGTCAAGAGATTTCTGCAGAAATTGATGTGCAAATAATGTCTTTCTTAGTGTTCACCATTCTTCATTAATGACAACCCTTGCAGAAGGCTATATTGCTGGGGAAAGGCCTTAGGGAAAACCTAGGAGTTTATTCATAAAACAGATCTTAGAAGATATTGAAGTAGGAACCTATGTAGCAATGAAGAGAGTAGTCGTTCAGGTGGCATGGACCAGTTTGTGGGAACAGACCAGTCCTTAGTCTGAATACTTGTTGACTCATTGATTGGTGAACTGATTGACTGATTGATTGATTTTAAGAAATATTTTAATGCAGAATAGGTCCATAGTTTCAGACCTGTACCAGTACTTGGGCTGGTGAGCATTAAAAAATAAATAAATAAAATTTGAAATAACTTCTAGAAAGATGTGTTTCAGCATAAAGCAGATTATAACAAAAGAGAAAGAAAAAAATGATGTGTAGGCCTATTACTATCAGTGCTCCACCTATTGGGCTGGAAAACCTGTTGTATGTTCTACCAGGGTGGCTATTATTTTGTCTGGAGAGCATATTAAAAAGATTGTAACAGCTTACTGACAGATATCAGAAATGTATTGAGAAATAATTATAGAAAGGTCTTTTTAAACGATTATTACACTTAAACAAAGTATCTAACAGTCGGTATTTCGTAGAAGTACCATGAGAGGCTACATGGTACAGCTCAGAAAGGAAGATATTTTGAATACGTATGTGGAGTAAACCAGTCCCTGTTGGCTCAATATGCTGGTACAGTTCATCTGCAGTAGCCACAGGAAGGCCGATGTGCCAGGAGTCGTGTATAGGCCGTCAACGAGTGTTGGATTTCGGACCATGGATACCCGAACGGTAATGGCGGTGCGTGGATAAAACATCTGCGGCTTTTAAAAGATCTTGTTTTCAGTTACTTAATTTTTACATAGATGTAAAATAATTATATTGCTATACACATGATACTGTATAGGCTTTTGCGCTTATGCCGTGTCAAGAAAATAAGGTGAAATTCTTTACATTTTGCAGAGAACTGTGCTCTGCGTCATCAGAAGAAAATCTCGACTGTCCACAAGAAAGGCTTCTTAAGCAATGACTCTTTAAATTTAGACGTTATAATAGAGGTGCAAATAGTACGATCATTAACCACCAGATGGATCCCCGGACTTGGCACAGAGCTAGCGTTCGAAGCGGAAATTGACCGAACCATCAGAATCCGTCTAAGAGGTCCACATAACATGTGTACGTAACATATGACATTGACAGGTGTATGGCATTAACACAAGCCTGGAATGAAACATCTGGCGATGAGGAACGTACGAATTTGGAAAACACCGAGACGAAATAACAATAGTGAAGGGACAGGGAAGGGAACTACCTACGTAAATTCTTAATGGCTGGCAATCAGGTATTACTTAATTGATAGTCAGTGTACCTGTTGAAATATGTTAGGATATCTACGTATTTCCACAGCTTCCCAAATAATCCTGGACCTGTAGTGTCTAGTGTGGGTAAGAGCTCGAGCGACTTGGAACATGACATCATGACCCGACGATAGAGCGTGCTCAGCTATTGCCGATTTGTCTGGCTGGTTGAGACGAATATTACATCCATGTTCCTTGATACGGGTACCAATGGACCGGCATGTTTGGCTGATGTATACCTTACCGCAAGTACAGGGAATTTTGGATGTAAAAGTGGGGACAATTTGTCCTTGGTTTTACTCAGATTGTGAGCAATTTTAGTGACGGTGCCAAACACGGTTTTTATATTGTGTTTGCGGAGGACCTTGGCAATTCGATCTGTGGTGTTGTGAATGTAAGGGAAGTAGGCAGTTCCGTTTACTTCTTCCTTCTGTGAGGTTTGCTTGGTCGTTTCTCTGGGATGCAGGGCTCTATGAATCTGCAAATCGCTGTAACCGTTACCCTTGAACGCGACTTTGAGCGTGTCCATCTGCACCTGGATGTTTGATGGCTCACAAATTCGTCTCTCCCTCTTGGCGAGCGTCGTGAGAATGCCTTGTTTTTGTCATGTATGGTGGTGAGAATCTGCATGAAGATAGCGATTTGTGTGGGTAGGCTTATGATAGACGGTATGTCCTAAGGAGCCGTCCGGTTTCTTTCTTACTAGAACATCCAAGAAAGGAAGGCATCCATCCGACTCCATCTCCATAATGAATTTAATTGAAGGATGTTGCTGATTTAGGTGGTTTAGAAATAGATGAAGTTTCTCAGGACCTTCTGTCTACACCACAAATGCATCATCAACATACCTCCACCATATCATAGGGTTGACGGGCGCCGAAGCAATAGCCTCCTCCTCAAAATGCTCCATAAAGATATTAGCCACTACGGGCGAAGGTGGACTTCCCATAGCCACTCCGTTTGTCTGTTCGTAAAAATTCCCACCCCACAAAAAATAGCTGGAAGTCATGCAGTGGTAAAATAGTTTAGTAATGTCCTCAGTGAACAGGTGTTCAATGAGAGACATGGCCAAATCAATCGGCACTTTAGTGAACAAGGACTCCAGATCGAAACTCACCAAAAGTGCATTAGGTTGAAGGGTTATGGTTGACTGCTTGTTGACGAAATACCGAGAGTACCTGACGTATGATTCATTACGTCCTATGTGTGGCTGAAGCAATTTGCTTAGGTATTTAGCCAGAGCATACGTAGGTGAACCTATCGCACTAACAATAGGTCTGAGGGGAACATCTTTTTTATGGATCTTAGGGAGCCCATATAATCTAGGTGGACTGCATCCCCCGGGGACAGATGTTTAGCCTCCTCTTTTGGAACTGAAGATTGCCTTAAGAGCTTCACGGTGGCGTAGGACACACGTGTGGTGGGGTCATGTGAGCTCAGTCTGTAAACATGCTCTGACAATATAGCCGAGATGTTATTCTTATACTCGTCAGTGTCCATAACCACTGTCGCATTACCCTTATCAACCGAGAGAACGGTCAGTTAAGAATCATCTCTAAGTTCCTTCAGAGCTCTCCTTTCGCCTCTTGTTAAATTGGGCGCGGGTACAACAGTCTCACACATTTCTGTCTTAACTCCTCAGCCTCATCCGTAGGTAGTTCGTGGGTGACTGCATCAACGGAAGTAATTAACTCCTCAGTGGGGGATTTTAGAGGGAGCGACAGCGAAATTAAGACCCCTAGCTAGAACTGCCGTTTGGTTCCCGTCCAAGGATTTCTTGGAAAGATTGACGACAGTTTTACTATGGTTCATTCCACGTTACGAAAACAGTATTGCTCTTATGACAACAGGGTTGCCATATCGAACGGCTCTGCGCAACACTATCACGGGGTAACGGCGGTATATACATCTGTGAAATTCAATATTTTAACTTCAAGATAACAAGCGGAATGAACTAAGTTGAATTTTTTTTGTATGAAGTATAGGGGACGGTGAGTTTACAGGGGCTATTTTTGGTTTGTACAGAATCAGAGGTTAACTACGGCACATAAGAAACCTTAGCATTGAAGTGTGAGGTGAACCGGCGGAGAAAATATACAAATAATATGTTTTATGGGCTCGAAGGTTGAATGATGCATTTAATTGCATTTAATACATTTCCCCAGACGGGCTGAGTGGCTCAGACTGTTGAGGCGCTGGCCTTCTGACTCCAACCAGGAAGGTTCGATCCAGGCTCAGTCCGGTGGTATTTGCAGGTGCTCAAATACGTTAGCCCCGTATCGGTAGATTTACTGGCACGTAGAAGAACTCCTGCGGGACTAAATTCCGGTACCTCAGCGTTTCCAAAATCCATAAAAGTAGTTAATGGGACGTAAAGCGGCAATTATTATTAAATTTCCCCAGGCAACGCGGGGTTCTACTGTGCTGTCGTATCGCTTAACAAAAGACAATAGTAAAAATTAAAAGCGGTCTTAAAGAAAACAGCGGTAAATTAAATGCGCTTAAGAAAGAACAGCTAAATAACAAAAGCAAGCACAAACAAAACACATGGCAAATTTTTGTATCAGTACAAGTTATGCCATGACTTTTCACTGCACACCACAGCATCAAAATCTTCAGTAACAACTTCTGTACATTACAAAAATAACAGAACACACAAATACTATGCAATATACAACCAAAGTAAAATATCTGCCATTAGACAACAACTTTATGGTACTCACCGAATGTTACGTCCTTGCCGCTGCAGGCTGAAGTCCTCTATCAATCTGAATCGGACGAAGATTCACGGCCGACAGTAGTGATGAAGGGCTCCATTTCGTCCTGGATCAAATCAGATTTCCACATGTCCGCTTCAATATTTTTTCACGTGTTTCACGTAGTTCGCCCTGTTTACAGTAGACACGCGTAGGAAACCTTCATCGATGAGTCTTTCCATCTCCCTTGTTTTGAACGTGGTGTTGTTCATAGCAACATAGTGCTTCACTTGCGCCCAAACAAGTTCAATAGGATTCAGCTCACAATGGTATGGTGGTAAACGAAGAACCGTGACACCACTTTCTCTTGCCATTTCATCGATTCTGTGGCGATCGTATTTCCATCGCACACTGTTTACGAGGGCCATCAAGTCTGTTTTCAGCATGTTCTCATCATACACTACACCACGTTCTTGAAGCCATGACCGCATGTTCTCTTTTTTCCACGCCTTCGTAGGCAGAGCTTCTTTCTTGCGGCTATGATAGGAGGCATTGTCAAGAACAATAACAGAGTTTGGCGGCAGGTTCGGTAGTAGACGTTTTTTAAAATACTCCTCATAACAATCACCGTCCATTTCATCGTGAGCATCTGCGGTATTCTTCTTGCACTGAAACACGTACTTCGCCCCTGACACGAACCAATTCTCGTTACCGGCATGAACTAACGCGAACCGTGTACCACGACCTGTAGGTGACTTCAGACCGCAAGATAGTCCTGACAGAAAAGCATCCCGTGGAGTTGAAATGGTATTATCTTTCCATTCTTTCCCAACAGTGTGCCCTGTGTTAACCCACGACTCATCAGTGTAAAATATGTTCCTTCCCTCGTCTCGATATTTCTTAACTGTTGACAGATACTTGTGACGCCAGGATATAATGTCCTCTCTTTCCGTCAAACGAGCTGAATTTCCTTTCCTTTCGTACTGGAAACCCATGTCTCTCAACAAACGATTCAAAGTTGTTCTTTTGAACTCGGGAAGGTCTTTATCAGTCTTCACAGACTGTAGGACTTGCTGCAAGGTTGGAGGCTGGTTTCTAAGGAAAAACTCGTGCACCTTACGCCTTACACCACTGCGAACAAAATCATTGAACTTGACTGACCTGCTGTCTTTCCGTGGTGTTTTACGTTCTCTTGTTTTAATCGGAGAAGCCAAAGGTCCTGTAGTGGCTGCTGATCGCACTTTATAAACAGTCCTCTCAGAAATGCCTGTTGCTTCAGCAGTTTCTTTAACCACCCAGCTGAGACTTTGATCTGGATTCTTTCGAGAAAGGTAATTAAGTACGTTAAGCACAGTTTGCTTTTGTTTCTTCCTCAGTACCTCTCCCTGTTTATTTTTATGGACGTTCTCAACCATAACGCAAATTAATCACTATTAATGATCACTATTAATGTTAAAAGAAAGAAATCACACACGTAGGCTAATCACATAACACTCACTCAAAAGAATACGATTAGGCCTCTACAGTGATATAAAGGCTGAAAAACACACGCGACAAATAAATGCCGTAAATGACATCCTATAAAAGAAATCACGGTGTTAATTTTAAAAGAAAGAGATCACACAAATAGGCACACAAGACAAGTACGCACTGATTTACAGCCTAAAAACACACACGCAATAAAGAACTTAACTACAGAAGTGATCTTCCCGCGGTTCACAGATGCTTGTACCAGAGCAACATAGAATGCAAATGAAGCAAGGGAATGAAGCGGTGGCTGTTCCCGCCATTGTACTTCCTCCCTACAAATGTATTTATAAAAATACAATGTTATATAGTTATTTTAATATCTCACGGGCAAAAATGCCTCATCTTTTTTATCTATCTTTCATAATACATTAAAAAGTACAGTATACTATCCCTTAATCACGAGAAATTATGGGTGTCTCAGAGGGGGTATGTTCACTCATTGCAGGTCCGTAAGAGCAATACTGTTTTCTTAACGTGGAATGAGCCATAGCATCCGGGTTCGTGCGAGAGACCACCTGTTTCTGAGCTGGACGGAGGAACTTAGATTTCTCTCTGAATGACACCTGGTTGAATTTTCGTTCAGCCTGTATAACAATAATGCAATCGAAAGTCAACCACAATTCCTGCGAGAGAGTGTTGCTTAATAGCAGGTGTAAACGAAACAACTCTCGGGAGGCTGAATCCGGTTCCCTACGAGTGTAATGCACTCTCTCGATCACAAGAGCCTTGCTAGCGCGTTGATATAATCTCCTGGCCTTTGGTGTATTTAACGTGTGCTTCAGTTTCACACAGTTGGGAATGGTGTAATGGCCCCTGCATCTCAGTAGAAAGCACAAAGAAGAAAGAAGAATAGACTTCTTTCTCCTTAATTTGCTGAATTTTGAGGCCTTCTTTAAAGTATCCTCCCCATAGAGGTTTTTAATGTTGCCATTGATGCTTTCACGGCCCGTACTTATAGACATGATACTGTATAGGCTTTTGGGCTTATGCCGTGTCAAGAAAATAAGGTGAAATTCTTTACGTTTCGCAGAGAACTGTGCTCTGCGTCACCAGAAGAAAATCTCGACTGTCCACGAGAAAGGCTTCTTAAACAATGATTTTTAAAATATAGACGTTATAACAGAAGTGGAAATGGTACGTTCATTCGCCACCAGATGGATCTCCGGACTTGGCACAGCGCTAGCGTTCGAAGCGGAAATTGACCGAACCATCAGAATCCGTCTAAGAGGTCCACATAACATGTGTACGTAACATATGACATTGACACGTGTATGGCATTAACACAAGCCTGGAATGAAACATCTGGCGATGAGGAACGTACGAATTTGGAAAACACCGAGACGAAATAACAATAGTGAAGGGAAAGGGAAGGGAACTACCTACGTAAATTCTTAATGGCTGGCAACCAGGTATTACTTAATTGATAGTCAGTGTACCTGTTGAAATATGTTAGGATATCTACGTATTTCCACAGCTTCCCAAATAATCCTGGACCTGTAGTGTCTAGTGTGGGTAAGAGCTCGAGCGACTTGGAACATGACATCATGACCCGACGATAGAGCGTGCTCAGCTATTGCCGATTTGTCTGGCTGGTTGAGACGAATATTACATCCATGTTCCTTGATACGGGTACCAATGGACCGGCATGTTTGGCTGATGTATACCTTATCGCAAGTACAGGGAATTTTGGATGTAAAAGTGGGGGCAATTTGTCCTTGGTTTTACTCAGATTGTGAGCAATTTTAGTGACGGTGCCAAACACGGTTTTTATATTGTGTTTGCGGAGGACCTTGGCAATTCGATCTGTGGTGTTGTGAATGTAAGGGAAGTAGGCAGTTCCGTTTACTTCTTCCTTCTGTGAGGTTTGCTTGGTCGTTTCTCTGGGATGCAGGGCTCTATGAATCTGCAAATCGCTGTAACCGTTACCCTTGAACGCGACTTTGAGTATGTCCATCTCCACCTGGATATTTGATGGCTCACAAATTCGTCTCTCCCTCTTGGCGAGTGTCGTGAGAATGCCTTGTTTTTGGCTGGATGGTGGTGAGAATCTGCACGAAGATAGCGATTTGTGTGGGTAGGTTTACGATGGACGGTATGTCCTAAAGAGCCGTCCGGTTTCTTTCTTACTAGAACATCCAAGAAAGGAAGGCATCCGTCCGACTCCATCTTGCTTGATTAACAACGCGACTTTCCTTTGTAGGCACATGGCTGCAGCTCGAAGAAATTACCAGGACAATGGGAAATGAAAGAGAATTTGAGGTGTAATTACATACCTTAAAGCTGATCCAGTTTCGTCTGATATTGAAGAGGTTGCTGACGTTGGAATAACTGCCTCAAGAACGCATTGGGGTGGCTATTATGTACTTGTCTTGAAGTATTTTTCTTATTTTATCGGTAATCAAAAGTTTATATTATACATAAACCTCTGATACATACGCCTATACAAATCGTAGTTACCAACATATTTCTGATTCATTGCAGGTTGTATGTAAAACACAAAATCGTGAATTTTTAAAATCTCTTCAAAGCCTACCACATGCAAATTTTAACCTCGCGCTTTGAGATGATGCTTCGGCTAATTTTGGGGCTGCCCGATGTAATTGGTGTCTGTCATTGGCCCTCCCCTCTTTGCTTCTCATAACCCCGCACCTTTCGCACCCTCCTTACGTCCCACTGCCCCGTGCCAACAGTCCAGAAATTGAACATCTTCGCTGGTTCGGGAAAGCAATTGAGTGTTGAAGTCCAAGTTATTGCTATCTGTGCGAATATACAGAGCTAACTAAGAAATATGCCCTTGATAAGCAATTTTCTAGGGTGTTCACTGAAGCAGTGGACATATAGATCGCGCCGCGTTTGCCGAATGGTTCACATTTCCAGTCTTATCGTGGAGCAGAATCTACTGCTTGATTACGAAGGTGAGGCTAAGACAAGATAAATAACAACAATATGGAATAAGGACAATGAGGCTTGACTTACCACTGTGATGAGCTACTCCCACGTCTTGGAGCAATATGGCCGCCATGTCCGCCTTCTGGCGTGTGCTGTCATATCGCAAGGTGTTGAGAGGTGCTGGTAGAGACCGGTATGGCTCAGTGACACACAGTGCGCCCAAGTTCTCCGTCGCTACGTCGTGTATCACCTGTAGGGCTTCCTCGCTAACCTAGAACAAGACAAGTTACGTTAAAAAAAAAAAACGTATTTACAAATCATTACAATCCGTGTTTTACCTAAAGGTATATCATGGGGTATTTACAGTTTATGTTATATGTTATTAGAACACATTAGAACACATTAGAACATTAGAACATTAGAACCTGTTGCAATCGGAGATTTCGAAATACTGCAGGTTTTGCTCTGCACAATAGTGTGCATTCCGTCATGAGATGGTGTACCTTTTGTAGTAATTTTTCAGGACAATCACAAAGTAGTTAGTGAACCTTGTTTATTTTGTGGAGGTAGAATTGGAAATTTCTCAGATTCGTTAAAAACTGCGTAAGTATTCAGTTTGACCATAGCTGTACGGAGAGTCTGTGGAAAATAGTGGAGATGAATAGTTTGTTGTTGGCTACAACTTCAGAGTGAATATACAGGGTGGTTGGAAACAACAGGAAACGGGTGTATAAGCATTAGAGGGTAAACGATTCGATATCTCACGCCGTTGTCACGAGCACCAATCAAAGAAACATGGAAGAGATTTAAACACGGAGTATCGAGCTGACAGGATCACGCCATAGCAAGTTCGCTACGGTGTCACCGGCTAAAACCCACGGTATTTTTTTATTTGATGCTGATTTCTCGGCATGGCTCTCAAGCTAGCCTTAAGGCACGTGCAGCCTTAGCAACACCGCCTCGCAAAGCCCATTTGAATTCGCCCGCGAAGTGATCTGATTGGTTAACTTCAGCAGCTGATAAAATGACAACGGTGCGAGGTATCGAATTATTTTTTAAAAAAAATATCAGTGTGACCAATCCTCTAATGCTCGTGTAACAGGTTCACGTTGTTTCCAACCACACTGTACGTTGACTTCCAGATTGTTGCGCAGTAATTCTTCAGCCACTGCTTTCCTCTAGTCAATGGAATTTCGTTGCAATCTATAGCGTGCAAACATTACGATATTCCTTTCAAAAAATCCATTCATAATCTTTTTCTTGTGTTTCTAAGAAAAGTTTTGACCCTTTTAATCACTGCAGCACCGCTCAGCTTCCGATGTAGAGAGAGCCATTGTGATCAGCAATTATAAAACTTAAACCGTTTCCTACAAAGTATCAGAACACTTTTCTTTCTATAATAAACTGCACCGGAACTGCTATCGACTTAGGCCTAACGAAGTAAACTCTAAGCTCTCTCTCCAGGTTCATTTTCTTCGGGAAAGATACTTGTCCGGAAAATTTGTGATATATTTGCCTAAATTTTTTACGTCAGATAAGTTGATAACAGTCCGTCTCTGTTGTGTAGCGGTTAGTGTGATAAGTTGCCACTCCCGAAGGCCCGCGTTCGATTCCCGGCTCTCCCAAGAAATTTGAAAAGTGGTACGAGGGCCGGATGGGATCCACTCAGCCTCGGAAGGTCAACTGAATAGAAGGGTGTTCGACTCCCACCTCAGCCCTCCTCGAAGTCGTCTTTCGTGGTTTTCCACTTCTCCTCCAGATAAATGCCGGGATGTTACCTAACTTAAGGCCATGGCCGCTTCCTTCCCTCTTCCTTGTCTATCCCATCTTCCCATCCTTCCTGTTCTGCATAGCAGGTGAGGTTGCCTGGGCGAGGCACTGGTCATCCTCCCAGTTGTAACACCTACCAAATGTCTCACGTTCCAGGACACTGCCCTTGAGGCGATAGAGGTGGGAACCCTCGCTGAGTCCGAAGGAAAAACCAATCCTGAACGTTATACTAACTAAGAAAGAACGTTGGTAACAATAGTGTAACTTGTCACAAGATCGTAACATTGAATTTAAAGTTACTGGTGTTTGTGATTTATTTGGAAGTTGTCCCTTCCGTGCGTTACTTGCGGTTGGAATGGAGTTGCTGATTCACAACATTCTTGGCTTTATGCCTCTATCTCGACTACTAACGAATACCGAAGCGAAGACTGTGTCAGTCTGAATTGTCTCACAGCTTCAGATAAGTACTGGTAGAGTGCGGGCCGATTAGTGTACCCTTTCAAATGAAAAGAGCAAGGGTAGAAATGTTGCTTCAATCTGTTATAACCATTTTCATGGATTTTTCTTTCTATAGCTTTCTTTCATTAATGGTGTCATGGCACAAGGGCACTACCCCATAAGCCGCCACTGTAAGTCTTAACAACAGTGTCCTGAAGTTTATGATGTCTAACTTTCGCCCCGAGAAAGGTACTGTCCCAGAGTGCTTTCTAACAACTTCTCCACTTTGAGTAAAGAGAACAATTTGGTCCCCACAAAGGAGGTAATACTACCTCTGAATAAACAAACCTTAAGATGGGAGTAGTAATATTAAAAGGAAGAAACATAACAGAAGGAAGAATACTCTCGTAAAAATACATGAAAGGACTTTATGAAAACAAAGCACAATAACTGCTTCACAAAACCACTGGCTAAATCAGTCTCCGTAAAATAAAATATACAGGGTGTTCCCTAACAGTGAAAAAATTGGGGGTTGGGGTGGATATTTACAATACATTCCAAAAGTGCACAAATAGCCTGATGAACATATGACATACGGTCGATCGTTTACGAGCTACACCTGTTTTAGTTATTAGCTGTAGTACAGAGAGTCCATATTTGGCCCTGCTTTACGGCCGGATGCTCTTCCTGATACCAACTCTATGTGAGGGGATGCATTCACTATTGTATGTTTCTGTGGTGGTTGGTAGTGTGGTGTGTTGTCTGAATATGAATAGGAGAGTATTAGGACAAACAAACATCCAGTCCCCGTACAGAAGAATTAATCAGACGCAATTAAAATCCCCGACTCGGCCGGGAATAGAACCCGGGACCCTCTGAACCGAAGGCCTCAACGCTGACCATTCAGCCAAGGAGTCGGACTCCGAATAGATTTTCTCTATCCTTTGAAAATCTGACCAAGTCTGCCAGTTTGAACCCACAATATTGTGATTTGGAGGCCGATACGCTCTTACTAATCCAAAAAGGGAGCTCAGAAAATGTTTGTAAAAAAATATGAGCACGTTGAAGGCACACACAACGATCTTAAGTACTAATTTACTCTCAAATAACATAGGGCCAAATTTGTGGTTTGGCGAAACTTTTTACGCGTTCACACAGAAGTAAGTTAATTGCACTTCGACTTCATATAGCCCGTTTTGAAAAAAAGTTTTTTGAATATCAGTATACACCAGAAAACATTTTAAAATTAATTTTCGATTGATTGGATTCGATTGGATTAGTAAGAGCGTATCGGCCTCCAAATCACAATATTGTAGGTTCAAACTGGCAGAGTTGATCAGATTTTCAAAGGATAGAGAAAATATATTCCGAGTTCGACTCCTTGGCAGAATGGTCAGCCTTGAGGCCTTCTGTTCATAGGGTCCCGCATTCTATTCCCGGCCGAGTCGGGAATTTAAATCGCGTCTGGTTAATTCTTCTGCACGGGGACTGGATGTTTGTTTGTCCTGATACTCTCCTATTCATATTCAGACAACACACCACACTACCAACCACCTCAGAAACATTCAATAGTGAATACATCCCCTCACATAGTTGACATCAGGAAGAGCATCCGGCCGTAAAATATGGCCAAATCTGGACACACTCTGTACTCCAGTTAATAACTAAAACAGGCGTAGCTCGTAAGCGAAGGAAGGTATTAAAATTAGGACTATTAGGCAGTACCATATGGCTGATTATACAGGCATGAGGGAGATTTTAAAAATTAACTATGATCGGTGGAAAACGGTAAATAAAAATGTAAACAGACTCTGGGATGGGTTTAAAGCAATTGTTGAGGAATGTGAAAATAGGTTTGTACCTTTAAAGGTGGTAAGGAATGGTAAATATCCACTATATTATAACAGAGAAATAAAGAGACGAAGAAGGAGGTGCAGATTGGAAAGAAATATTATTTTTTTTGCTAGGGGCTTTACGTCGCACCGACACAGATAGCTCTTACGGCGACGATGGGATAGGAAAGGCCTAGGAGTTGGAAGGAAGCGGCCGTGGCCTTAATTAAGGTACAGCCCCAGCATTTGCCTGGTGTGAAAATGGGAAACCACGGAAAACCATCTTCAGGGCTGCCGATAGTGGGATTCGAACCTACTATCTCCCGGATGCAAGCTCACAGCCGTGCGCCTCTACGCGCACGGCCAACTCGCCCGGTGAAATAGAGTTAAAATGGCTGTGGAAGTAAGGAGAAATTTAAAGAACTTACTAGGAAATTGAATCTAGCAAAGTTGTCAGCTGAGGATAACATGCTGGTAAGCATAATGGACTGTCATACAGATCTTAGTGAAAAATGGAAGGGTATATTTAGGTACTTTAAGGCAGAAACAGGTTACAAGAAGGACATTTCAGGAATCATTAATGAACAAGGGGAGTGTGTATGCGAGGAACTTCAAAAGGCAGAAGTATTCAGTCAGCAGTATGTAAAGATTGTTGGTTACAAGGATAATGTCCAGATAGAGGAGGTGACTAATGCTAAAGATGTATTCAAATTTAAATATGATAAAAATGACATTTACAGTAAGATACAAAATTTGAAAACTAGAAAAGCGGCTGGAATTGATAAGATTTATGAGGATATACTAAAGACAATGAGTTGGGATACATATCCGAAGTACTTATTTGATTATTGTTTGCATGAAGGAGCTATACCAAATGAATGGAGAGTTGTTACAGTAGTCCCTGTGTATAAAGAAAAGGGTGATAGCCATAAAGCTGAAAATTACAGGCCAGTCAGTTTGACATGCATTGCATGTAAGCTTTGAGAAAGCATTCTTTTTGACTGTATTATAGGTGGGCCGGCACAAGGTTGCACTTGACAGTTGTAAGTCATGTTGGCACCACTACAAAATGAAATGAAGAACGTCACCCGTCAATCAGAATCAGCAATCTACTACTTTTTATGTGAGATACAGTTACGCATTTTATTCATGTTAATTCGTATTTAATTCCGTATAGTGCATATAATATTTTATTTGCTTATACAAAAATGACCATTTAAAATATTATGACGTATAAGTGAGCCAAAGAATAAATACGAACTATTTTCAGTTGATTGTTGTTGGCAATGTGTGTAGTACGGTGGCACCATCTATAACTATCTATTGAAGTGTTGCCGTTTTGTCTGTCGCCGTTATCACGTGGTCAGGTGTGATTCGCGCGTTTATGAAAGTTTTGTTTTCTTTGTGAGATAATCGTGAAATTTTATTTTAACGAATACAGTGCGATGTGACGTAAACGACAACATAGTCATGAACCGCGAAGTGATAACCCTCTTGCGCCGCAGACTGACTCTTAATAGTCAGGCGTTAGAATTAGTGCGGAGAACTAGTGAGTTTTACGAGAGGCAGAGGAAATTCATATGCTTGTATAGCCATCTCTCTGTTCTTGCAGATCAAGTTGTGGAACGCATATGACAAACATTAGGGGCATTCAAAGCGTACTGTTATTCAGGCAGGTGTTCGCCTCCAAGAACAGAAGGAAAAAGGGACTCTGGAACATAGCAGTAGCGGAAACGGGCCTGATAGTAGGGACTTGTTTCACAGCACTCTGAGAAAGAAACGAATTAAGCCAACTCCTGTAACAGGAATTAATTCTTTTCATGCTGATGAAATACGAAGACACGTGTACGATTATTACAGCTCAAAGTCCCTTCTGTCATTGTTATGGACAATGCACCTTACCACTCTGTAATACTGAACAAGACACCTACTTCGAGCGCCCGTAAAGAGCTGTTAGTGGAATGGCTGCAGTAAAGAAATATCCCAGCGCATATTTGTATGACTAAATTAGCCGACAAGGTAGCGAAGGACTAAGGGCACGAGGTTATTAGGTTGCCACCCTACCACTGTCACTTCAACCTCATTGAGTTGGTACGGTATGGGGTGAAGTAAAACATTACGTACGCACTAATAACAAGTTGTTCACAATTACTGAAGTGGAAGGACTGCTCCGGGAGGGTATTGCTCGAATGGATGCGGCTTTGTGGAGGAAGAAAGTTAGCCATGTCGTAACATTCATTAACTCGGCAATGGCAATACATGGCATCATCAGTGACTGTCAGGAGTTGATGATCGGCCTAGACGACAACGAAGGCGACGGTTGTGATGGCAGTGATCTGGAGGGTATCGAGCCTCTACCTGTGTGAATTAGGTATGAAAATAAGATTTCTGAATTTTCGTAAATTGGTACTGTGTTTTACTTGAAACCTTTTATGTTAGCACCGGTGTATATTATTTATTGGTGTATTTGAAATGAGATTATTGTCGGCCGATTTCTTCCGTATTTTCTAACATCGCGATAATAAGAACTCCGTAGTATATTTATCTCGTATTCTTTTGTGTGATGAAGTATTTTATTGTAAATATAATCGGTGTGTTAAAAGTTCGATTTTGTCGGCCGATTTCATTTGTATTTGTGTTGTGTATCATTGCGATGACATTAAAAGCATTTCTCCCATGTTTTTTAAAACTCACGTGTCGTGCAATCAGCTGTTGTTGCGGCGGCAACATCGCTTCGTGTGCCATTGCAGTGTGACCAACATTGTGCGCAGCTGTCATGTGCAACCTTACGCCGGCCCACCTATAGACATGTTTGCAAAATTAATAACTGGATTGATAGAAGGCAGTTTAGATTTAGGAAAGGTTATTCCACTGAAGCTCAACTTGTTGGATCCCAGCAACATATAGCAGATATCCTGGATTCAGGAGGTCAAATGGACTGTAACAGGACTGTCCTATCTCAGGGATTTGATATTGTGGATAATGGGAGACTACTGGCAAAAATGAGTGCAATTGGACTAGACAAAAGAGTGACTGAATGGGCGGCTATATTTCTAGAAAACAGAACTCAGAGAATTAGATTAGGCGAATATTTATCTGTGCCTGTAATAATTAAGGTGGAATTCCTCAAGGAAGTATTATTGGACCTTTATGTTTACTTATATGTATCAATGATATGTGTAAAGAAGTGGAATCAGAGACAAGGCTTTTTGCAGATGATGTTATTCTGTAGAGAGTAATAAATAAGTTACAAGATTGTGAGCAGCTGCAAAATGACCTCAATAATGTTGTGAGATGGACAGTAGGCAGTGGCGTGATGACAAACGAGGTTAAAAGTCAGGTTGTTTCACAAATAGGAAAAGTCCTCTCAGTTTATATGACTGTGTTAATGGGGTGAAAGTTCCTTTTGGGGATCATTGTAAGTACCCAGGTGTTAATATAGAGAAAGATCTCCATTGGGGTAATCACATAAATATGAATGTATATAAAAGGTACAGATCTCTACACATGGTTATGAGGGTACTTAGGGGTTGTAGTAAGGATGTAAAGGAGAGGGCATATAAGTCTCTGGTAAGACCCCAAATAGAGTATGGTTCCAGCGTATGGGACCCTCACCAGGATTACTTGATTCATGAACTGGAAAAAATCCAAAGAAAAGCAACTCGATTTGTTCTGGATGATTTCAGACAAAAGAGTAGCGTTACAGCAATGTTGCAAAGTTTGGGCTGGGAAGACTTGGGAGAAAGGAGACGAGCTGTTAGGCTAAGTGGTATGTTCCGAACTGTCAGTGGAGAGATGGCAGAGAATGACATCAGTAGACGAATAAGTTTGATTGGTGTCTATAAAAGTAGGAAAGATCACAATGTGAATATAAAGTTGGAATTCAAGAGGACAAATTGGGACAAATATTCGTTTATAAGAAGGGGAATTAGGGATTGGGATAACTTACCAAGGGAGATGTTCAATAAATTTCGAATTTCTTTGCAATCATTTAAGAGAAGGCTAGGAAAACAACAGTAAGGTAATCTGCCACCTGGGCGACTGCCCTAAATGTAGATCAGTATTGATTGATTAATTGATTGATGTTTGTCAATTATTACCCCTCTATCTCCAATATTCCGTGAAGTACTGCTTCGTCAAATGTTAACGGACTTTTTGGGTCACCCTGTACAAGGCGAGTCACGCAAGAGTTGCTATCTTTCCTGCATGCCGCCTGTCGGTAAATGAGAGCGCGGCCGCCGCCACATCCTTCCTGTACGACCGTAGAAAACTCATCAACTTCGATAGATAATCAAATTGAAAAACAGATCTGTTTGTTTGTTTGTTTGTTTGTTTGGTCATACGCCCGAAGGCTGATTGGATCCTCAAATGGTACCATTAAAGATTTTGAGTTTATAGGGGAAAACACAAAACCAAATGGCGGCGCCGAAATGAAGCATTCTAGGCAGGGTGAGGAATGAGGTTGTTCGCCATTGCTTTCCTCACTGAGCTATACGCACTAGTCGTGCTCCAAATGTCATTATTCAGCACCACTCACCCCTCAGCAGCTACATTTTACTTATTACGATCGCCGCATCTACTGCACATTTCCCTACCTTACATACTGCTGTTCGCCTCGAGCTCGTCCTCGCCGCATCACGCACTCCACTCACCTGTGCTCTACCAGTGTGATTACGTCATCCTCGCTGCACTTCGCCCTTGCCTGTGCGCTGTGTGTACACGTGACCTCATGTTTCTCGAACTCAATGGCTTGTAGCCTTCTTTACTTTTCTGGAATATTCTATTCCACTATATATTGCCCACTCCGCTTCTTCACATTTGAGTCGGGTTTTCATAGCGGAGTGGTGGAGTGCCAAAGTACTGTGCCTCTTGTAAATCATGCCTATTCCATCTGGACTCTGTCTTCAAGCTATTTGGTGAGCAAGACTTATTGTAATTTATCTTTATTGGGACTTTAAATTTTCATCCGGCCTCTTGCCAGTTCAAATTTTCTTCCGTCAAGTTGGTATGCTACATTTTAAAGCTCATAGACTGCATCACTATACGAACATGCGCTACGGACAGTTATGAATTATTTATAATCATTTCAGATGTCTTCTTGGACCTATATAAAAAAATAAAAAAATCTTGGAATAACCCGGTGAAGAAAATCCTTTCCCCGCCCTAATCCTTATGTCACTTCCCTTCCCCCTTTCTTTTGTCCTTCTTTTCTTTCTGATCTTTACTCCTACTGTCCTATTTAGTTTTTATATTTATTGTACGTTGGTAAATTATTTATTAGGCTTTCCCCTTATGCATTTTTGGATATTCTATTTGTAAATGTGGCACACTTTTCGGATTTTTCTCTACTCTGGTATATTCATCTTTCACCATTTGTTATAAATTTATCTTCGATTTTATTTATCTTGTTGTTATGTTTTATTGTTAAATATATTTGCTATCTTTTTGGTCTTCCTATTGGCCTAGCTCCTTCTCACTGTGCGTTTCCTTGGTTTAAATCATTCATTATTATTATTATTATTATTATTATTCACATTATCTATTTCACTACTATACTTTGGTACACTGAGCTTTCTACGGTACTGCTAATATCTTATTATACTCCGCTCTTCGAACTTCAGATTACCTATCACTATTGTATAACAGTACACCACCCACTATAGTAAGATAGCAGTACCCACCCACTATTGTATTATAGCAGGGCTTCTCGCTCCCTACATACTCTGACCTATTCCATGAGACAGATGAGACTAGTGTTTGTAATGAAATATATTTGAATGATACAACACTATGATGTCATAGTGTTGAAAATACTCTTCTTCAACCTATAGACAAGCGCTGTAATGTGTGATGATACTTCCGTTCACTGTCTACAATTCTGCCTCATGAATCTTTAGCAACACCGTGCAAGTAGCTGTGCGGTTTGGGTCACGCAGTTATCAGTTTACATTCGGAAGATAGTAGATTCGAACCTTACTGTCGGCAGCCCTGAAGATGGTGGTTTCCGATTTTCACACTAGGCAAATGCTGGGCCTGTACCTTGATTACGGTCACGGTTGCTTCCTTCCTTCTCGTAGCCATTTTCCAACCCATCGTCATCATAAGACTTTTCTGTGTCGGTGCGACGTAAAGCAAATTATAAAAAGTTATAAAAAGTCAATATTTCGTCGCGAACTACTTTTAAAAATCTACAGCACCAGAAAATATTCTGTTAAAAAATTATATCCGAAGCCCCGAAATGCACTAAACCGATCAGTTACTGCTGTCTCAAATTAAAAGACCTGCATCTGGCGAGCCGAACTTGTCCTCGGACGCTCCCGGCACTAAAAGTTATACGCCATTTCATTTTTATTCATTATTTATTGACTTATTTTATATGACATGGCTCAAGCTATGAAACCTCTTATATCAAATCATCTTATATATGCTACATTGTACAAACTACAGAGTCTTAAGATTCCTTATTACATATAATTACTTATGAAATTAAACTAGTTATAAACAAAAGGTAAATTTCAGAGAGTTACTATTAAAAATATTAAATACTAATTTCTTAATTCCAGGAGCGTATGGTTGCAGGTATGCAGGAGTTGTAACCTGTCGAGCGGTAAATTGAGAAGCTCACCAGGGAAGAGGTTTTTGACCTTATAGGTGTACTGTTTGGGGATGACAAGTATTTAAGATCTGTTCTCAGATAACTTGGTGTAGAGCCTTCGTGGCCGAGGTGGCAACGCGCCAGCATCTCACCGCTGGGATCCGTGGTTCAAATCCCAGTCACTCCATGTGAGATTTGTGCTGGGAGGCGGGGCAGGTTTTCTTCCGGGTACTCCGGTTTTCCCTGTCATATTTCTTTCCAGCAGCACTCTCCAATATAATTTCACCTATCATTCATTAATCAGCCGCCTCTGTGGTGTAGTGGTTAGCGTGATTAGCTGCCACCCCCGGAGGTCCGGGTTCGATTCCCGGCTCTGCCACGAAATTTGAAAAGTGGTACGAGGGCTGGAACGGGGTCCACTCAGCCTCGGGAGGTCAACTGAGTAGAGGCGGGTTCGATTCCCACCTCAGCCATCCTCGAAGTGGTTTTCCGTGGTTTCCCACTTCACCTCCAGGCAAATGCCGGGATGGTACCTATCTTAAGGCCACGGCCGCTACCTTCCCTCATCCTTGTCTATCCCTTCCAATCCTCCCATCCCCCTACTAGGCCCCTGTTCACTATAGCAGGTGAGGCCGCCTGGGCGAGGTACTGGTCATACTCCCCAGTTGTATCCCCCGACCAAGAGTCTGAAGCTCCAGGACACTGCCCTTGAGGCGGTAGAGGTGGGATCCCTCGCTCAGTCCGAGGGAAAAGCCGAACCTGGAGGGTAAACAGATGATGATGATGATGATGATGATTCATTAATCATTGCCCCTAGAGGTGTGCGACAGGCTTCGGCACCCGGCACTATTCATGTCCTCGCCGCTAGATGGGGCTTCATTCATTTCATTCCTGACCCGATCGAATGACTGGAAACAGGCTGTGGATTTTCATTTCCATTTTCATTTTCTCAGATAACCTGGTGTGTTTGTACGGAGGACGTTGTGGACAAGCGAAACAGAGGGTAGGTTTCTTCTCTCCGCCAAATATAACCACGACAGCTGTTCAAGACAAGAGGATGAATGACAATACCAGGGCATATTTAATACAAAACGGACGCATGCTGTCAAAAGCACGTGGCTTTGTTTACAAACAAGGCCACGTGCTCGTAACGTCACGGCCACGTGGTCATGATGTCATGGGGTCAATGACCTTAGCCGGGGCCAATGACCTCGGATGCTGACTCAGCACAAAATATGCTGACGAGGTGGTTTAGAACCCGTATAGCCCTACTACTAGAACAATTTTCAGGGAGCCTTTCAATTAATGTCAATTTTTTCCGCCACATCCAGTAGCCTCCGACTTTATTTTATGAATTGCTTCGCTGGCGTCATTAAGAGGTACATGTGAAAAATAAAATCTTCTCCATCGTGTCTTCTTTTCGTATATTGTCTGTCGATTGTTCTCCTTTAATTCGTTCGTCTGTATGTGAATTTTGTGAGCAGAAATATTTATTTAATTCGTCTAATGGCAAGTCAGTGTTATTTTCGTCGGTTTTATTTGTGTCAAACCTATATTCCGAAGAATTTCCCACACATTGGCAGAATTGTAATTTTTTAAGATTTCATGTGCATGAAGTACTTACTTGATTATTGTTTGCATGAAGGGGCTATACCAAATAGAGGAGGTGACTAATACTAACGAAATATTAAAATTTACCTGTGATAAAAATGACATTTACAGTAAGATACAAACTTTGAAAACTAGAAACTACACTTTATTCTTCTTCCAGAACAGACATCACTTAATGCGCCGTCAATGATCTGGAATCAATACCCTGTTATGAATGTATAAAATGCCTCGTGTAACATAGCCTATATGTTACAGCCATGTAACACTGTACATATACGTTCCTAATTAGTTGTTACAGTAAAATAAATATTAGTCATTATATTTTTACATTCTTTACATTGGAATTTGCATATTTTTTATTGGCAAGACGCCTTTCCATAATCAAATAATTTTACTTACTTTTTATGGTGCGCCATTGAATCATGTAAGACCGAGCCCGATAGCTGCAGTCGTTTAAGTGCAGCCAGTATCCAGTAATCGGGAGAAAGTGGGTTCGAGCCGCACTGTCGGCAGCCCTGAAGATGGTTTTCCGTGGTTTCCCATTTTCACACCAGACAAATGCCGGGGCTGTACCTTAATTAAGGGCACGGCCGCTTCCTTCCACTTTCTCGGCCTTTCCTATCCCATCGTCGCCATAAGACATATTTGTGTTGGTGCGACGTAAAGCAAATAGTAAAAAAAAAAAAAAAAAAAAAAAAATCATGTAAGCAGAAGAACACTTTTATTTATATACCTGTCATATAAGAAGTATGCCACGCTGTTGAATAAAAATTATTGTGACAACAAACATGCCCTTATCAATGTTAGAAGCCTATTATTGGTGCCGCACTGTTGCTAAGAAACACCAGCAAGCACATGTGACATACATGTCACGCTAGACAGAAATAGGTTAAGATCTATTGTTTCTGCTCTTTCTGCATTCCTCTGAAATAGCAGGTCTATTAATGGTCAAGGCAAAGAGTTTCTTGAAGACATGCTCTGCATATCCTTTTTCTGTGTGTGAATCCTTATAGTACCGCATATAGCCTAGTATTTAAGTTAAGAGCGCACATAAACTTCACCGAAATACCTTCGACCGTTTCAGAGTTACGACGGAACAAATACACAGACAAACATCGCTTCCACTTGAAGTTTTATTGTGTGCTTATACGAAACAGAGGAATACTCCCTAAAATATATGAATTTCTACTTCGACTTCTGTTTGTATTTCTTTTTTTCTTTCTTTCTTTTATTCTTGTTTATACTTCTTCTTCTATTCCTCCTCCACTCTTCAACCCAGTTCAGAGGTCAGCTGTAATGATAAGTCTCCTCCATTTCTGGCTGTCCCTTGCATTCTTGTCCCTTCCCTTTAAGGACATAAACCATTCTATTCCTCTATCTCAGCTTCCATCTTCCTCTTGAACTTGTTGTCATCACTTTATTTTATGCCCTCTTAACAGACCCTCTTTCCACCTTTCTTGAGTGGAAGATATATAAAATTTACAGCGGAAATCTGTCGTGGTAAATATCTGTGAAGAACAACGAATGTAGATTTAAGTGTTCTTTCCATATTGAGTTAATAAATGAAGTGGCACTGCCAAGCAAATAGTTCAGCATTCCCTGCCTGGCTACATGCTGTTCACGAGCTTGAGACGAAGGTAAATAAATGTTTGTAGGTCACAGCAAAGCAATGTCTTCTATTCTGACATTTTTGTGTGTATGTGCTTAAAAGTTTAAAACTAGGGTCGCATTTCGAAGAGCTCTACCTCAACAGCCCAATTTCTTAATATTTATTATTATTATTTTTATTAATATTATTGTTATTATTTACAATTTGATTTACGTCTCCCCGGCACAAATGTCTTGTGGCGACGATGGGATAGGAAAGGCCTAGCAACGGGAGGGAAGTGGCTGTGGCCTTAACCTGCGAGGGGTCGCGTCACGATATTTTAGACCGGGCGCATGCATTTTTTATTTTTTCGAAATAGTTTCACGGTATATAGCTTACTCCCTTCCTGCATATTTCAGTGGACTCGTCCACTACACGTGCTTACGTTCGCTGTTCCCCCCCCCCCCCCCCCCTTTCTTCACCAGTCAGTCAGTGAGCAACTTTTTCTGTAAGCCTGGTCGTTTCCACCGTGCACGACTCCTGGCGTTGCCTTATTATACAGTCCTTTAGACCGTGTGTGACTCCTAACGCTCACCAACCGCGGTCTTCGTTGTCAAAATAGAAGTGTTTTATGAGTTTCGTGGATATATTTATCTTCAATAATACAATGTGTTTTGCTAGAACAACTCTTATTTTGTTTCTGTGGCTTGGTTCTAAAAGAGCCAATGCATTTCTTATCGAAATTGAGATATTAACTGATAAAAACGCGTTTTATCCTGGCTCGAAACATGTTAAAAGGGCCAGTGTCTCTGTTAAGTACTAAACGAACAGTTAACGTTTAATTAAATAAACCCTTGCCAATAATGTTAGTTTACCAATAAAGATTAGAGACCTGGCAATTTTTAAAGAATACGATAGAAAACATTAGCGTTTAATAAGGTGGCTTCCATAAAGAAAGTATAAAGTTATTTAAAGTTAGTTGTTGAAAAAAATAATTGGAAAACTATAAGCAAAACTTCAAAATCTGGTTTCTTGACATTGGCCCTTTTAGAACCAAGCCACAGATATATGTCTTTAATAATACGATGTGTTTTGCATTTAAAACTGGCATTTTGTTTCATAGATATGCTTTTCTTTAATACATTGCGGGACCTGGTGAATGCAGCACGGGTGAGTTTAAGGAAGCGAAGTTTGTTATCAGTGGAATACTGTGTAGGAAGGATACTGACTGGAAGGTGATTGGGGATTTAAATGAGACTATGGAGTGGGTATGTGGGGAAACTGGGAGTGAGATTTCTAGATCCTAATGAGTGGGTAGGAGATACGGATCTGCACTGAGATGGCCTTCACTTAAACAGCAGTGGTATATATAAGTTAGCAAATTTGTTTAGAAGGGTTATAGGGAGGTACATTCAGGGAATCGGGGTGGCCTAGGGAGCGGTGTTAAGGGAACAGGGAACTGGAAATCAAGTAGGGATGACAAAAATGTTAGTGCTCAACTGTAGACGTATTGTAAAGAAAGGAATAGAATTAAGTAATTTAACAGATATATACTTACCAGATGTTGTAATAGGAGTTGAATCATGGCAGAGAAATGATATAACGGATGCAGAAATTTTCTCACGGAACTGGAGTGTGTATCGTAAAGATAGTACAGGAATGGTAGGAGGGGAAGTATTCATTCTGGTGAAAGAAGAATTTGTAAGGTACGAAAAAGTTAAAGATGACAAACGCGAAATTCTAGGAGTAAGGCTCATCTCTAAAGATAATAGGCAACTTGATGTCTTTGGAGTGTACAGACCAGGAAAGGGTAGCGCAGACGCTGATTCAGAATTATTTGATAAGATAATCAGCTATGTGGGAAACGATAAGGAAAGGATCATGATTGTAGCGGGTGTTCTCAATTTACCAAATGTTAATTGGGAAGGTAATGCGAACGATAGGAAGCATGACCAACAAATGGCAAATAAGTTAATATGGGAAGGGCATCTGATTCAGAAAGTGATGGAACCAACTAGAGGGAAGAATATTCCGCATGTGGTGCTAGTAAAACCAGATGAGCTCTATAGAGAAACCGAAGTAATAGATGGTATTAGTCTTCACGAAGCTGTTTCTGTGCTGGTTATAAATAAATTTGAAAGGAAGATATTCAAATCAGGATTATTCGGCAGTACCATATGGCTGATAAAACAGGTATGAGGGAGTTTTTAATAAGTAACTATGATCGGTTGAAACGGTAAATGAAAATGTAAACAGACTCTGGGATGGGTTTAAAGCAATTGTTGAGGAATGTGAAAATAGGTTTGTACCTTTTTTTTTTTTGCTAGTTGTTTTACGTCGCACCGACACAGATAGGTCTTATGGCGACGATGGGACAGGGAAGGGCTAGGAGTGGGAAGGAAGCGGCCGTGGCCTTCATTAAGGTACAGCCCCAGCATTTGCCTGGTGTGAAAATGGGAAACCATGGAAAACCATTTTCAGGGCTGCCGATAGTGGGGTTCGAACCTACTATCTCCCGAATACTGGATACTGGCCGCACTTAAGCGACTGCAGCTATCGAGCTCGGTGGTTTGTACCTTTAAAGGTGGTAAGGAATGATAAAGACCCACCATATTATAACAGAGAAGTAAAGAGACTAAGAAGGAAGTTCAGGTTGGAAAGAAATAGAGTTAGAAATGGCGGTGGAAGTAAGGAGATATTGAAGGAACTTACTAGGAAATTGAATCTAGTAAAGAAGTCAGCTAAGGATAGCATGATGGCAAGCATAATTGGCGGCCGTACAAATTTTAGTGAAAAATGGAAGAGTATGTTTAGGTACTTTAAGGCAGAAATAGGTTCCAAGAAGTATATTCCAGGAGTCATTAATGAACAAGGGGAGTGTGTATGCGAGGATCTTCAAAAGGCTGAAGTATTCAGTCAGCAGTATGTAAAGATAGTTGGTTACAAGGATAATGTCCAGATAGGGGAGGTGACTAATACTATTGAAGTATTAAAATTTACCTATGACAGCAATGGCATTTAAAATAAGATACAAAAGTTAAAAAGTAGAAAAGCAGCTGGAATTGATAAGGTTTTGTGGGATATACTAAAGACAATGGGTTGGGATATAGTACCATATCTGAAGTATTTATTTGATTATTGTTTGAATGAAGTAACTATACCAAATGAATGGAGAGTTGCTATAGTAGCCCCTGTGTATAAACGAAAGGGTGATGGACATAAAGCTGAAAATTAAAGACTAGTCAGTTTGACATGAATTGCATGTAAGCTTTGGGAAAGTATTCTTTCTGATTATATAAGACAAGTTTGCGAAATTAATAACTGGTTTGATAGAAGGCAGTTCGGGTTTAGGAAAATTTACTCCACTGAAGCTCAACTTGTAGGATTCCAGCAAGATATAGCAGATATCCTGGATTCAAGAGGTCAATTGGATTGTATTGTGATTGACCTGTCTAAGGCATTTGATGGGGTAGATCATGGGAAACTACTGGCAAAAATGAGTGCAATTGGACTTGACAAAAGAGTGACTGAGTGGGTGGCCCTGTTTCTAGAAAATAGAACTCAGAGAATTAGAATAGGCGAAGCTTTATCTGTCCCTGTAATAATTAAGAGGGGAATTCCTCAAGGCAGCATTATTGGACCTTTATATTTTTTTATATACAGTATATGGATTAAAGAAATGATAGGTAAACTTTAACTGATAAGACAACATGGTTTGTACAAATTGCTTTCTAAAAAAATAAATCCTAGTTTCAGGCGGCTAAAATGGAGTAAAAATGTAATGTTATCTCCACAAAGTCGGGGGAGGGGCAGTCGCCGCCACTGGTCACGAAACCTTCTGAGTGAACGAGCAAGAGACCAAAGTAACCGGTGTAAAGTGCGAAAGTTTGTGATCACACGCAACTCCTAAAACAGAGCAACATTATTGCTTTACGTCGCGCCGACACAGATAGGTCTTATGGCGACGATGGGATAGGAAAGACCTAGGAGTGGGAAGGAAGGGGCTGTGGCCTTAATTAAGGTACAGCCCCAGCATTTGCCTGGTGTGAAATTTGGAAACCACGGAAAAACCTATTCAGGGGTGCCGATAGTGGGGCTCGAACCCAATATCTCCCAGGTGCAAGCTCACAGCTGCGTGCTCCTAACCGCACGGCCAACTCGCCCGGTAGAGAAACATTTAAAGATGGCACAGATTTAATACATTAAATTCACTTGTTTATTTTGCAAATGCTTACTTTTATAATATTTACAATTTACTGTAGGCTGTTTAAATTTGTCAAGTCTATTTTTATTTCGGAAGGGGTTTGAACCCCTCTAACTTTCCCCTGGGTACGGCCTTGGGCAGTACTGTACTTTGTGGTTGTAGGTGGTAAGACTTTTGTGTGCAAATATAATAATACATCATTTTATTGGTTTTACGTCCCACTAAATACTTTTACGGTTTTCGGAGAGATTGAGGTGCCTGAAGTTGGTCCCGCAGGATTTCTTTTACGTAGAGAAAAATCTACCGACACGAGGCTGGCGTAATTGAGCGCCAGGATAGAACATGCCAATTTGGAGTCAGATCACCAGCGCTTTGCCGTCTGAGTTACTCTTCCCAGCTGTGCAAATTTACATTTCTGGGGCTTTGGTCGATGAATTTGTGTCGGTTTAACCAGATCACGAATCCAGCAACAGAAGCGATGCTTTCTTTAGTTCTGATTCCAGTACTTGACGCGTCCAAGAATTGTTCATATGTTAACACTGGTACTGCAATCATATTCTACACTACTGTGCAAGACTTAAGGACGAAAGTAACTTTCGCATGTTGTGTCACTGCCAAGTAACACAGCTCGATGAAACTTGAACCATACATAGGAAGAAGTGTTACAGTACGGCACGGTAGGCAACTGGAAGGAATATGCGATGAGACGAACAGAAATGACACTTTTACACAGAGACAATACATTACAAGTAAGTCACTGCGACTCATGATGGTCTCCTGGACATCACAAAAGAAGGGACATGGTTCTTGAAAAGGTGTATGATCACCACGGACCGCGATGCATACTCTGCAACGTGTTCCCGTGCTCGCCACAAGATTGGTAAGGAGTTATTGTGGTAGAGCGTTCCATTCCTCCACCAGCGCGGTTGACAACTGCTGGATGGTCGTTGGTGCATGTGGACGTGCTGCAATACGTCTGCCCAACATGTCCCACCCGTGCTCGATGGGATTTAAGTCGGAGAAACGGGAAGACCAGTCCATTTGCCGAATATCCTCTCGTTTCAAGAGCTCCTCCACATGCACTGTTCGATGCGGTCGTGCATTTTCATCCATAAAAATGAAGTTAGGGCCGAATGCACCCCTGAAAAGACGCACATGAGAAAGGAGTATAATGTCAGAATAACGTTGACCGGTGAGTGTAACCCGTTCAAAGATTTGGAGGTCGGCACGCCCATGAAACTTTATGCCTCCCTACACTATAACACTTGGACTGCGAAAATGATCATGTTCGACAATGTTCTTGGGTGCATTACGTGTTCCCACCTCTCTGCAGATGAGGGTACGTATAGCATCACTACTCAGACTGAATTTGCTCTCATATGAGAAGAGCATGCTACCCCACTCCTCGTCGGTCCAGACCTGATGCTCTTGGCACCATCGCAAACGGTGGCGCCAATGTGCGGGTAACAACGGAACACATCGTAATGGTCGTCGGACAAACAGACCACCACCATGCAGTCACCGTGCCACTGGGGAGCGTGAGATAGGGTGCCTTGCAGTCCTATTAAATGTGATTGTAATTGCACCCGCTGTTTGACGTGAGTCTCTTCTTGTCTGTTGCACAATGTAGCGGTCATCTGCTGCTGTAGTTGACTGTGGTCGACCCCTTTCTCTCCTTCGGGCAGCAGTTACTGTGGTTAAGAATGCTCTCCATGCACGTGGAATAATGCTGTATGTAATACCAAACTCCTGGCCTACACTAGTCACACTTCGTCCTTCTTCCAGTTTCCCGGTGATTCTTCCCTATTGTGAAGTCATCCAAATGTTGTCTTCTGGCAATGTTGTAATAACACCACCACAGTGCACCGTAACAGCTCGCTGATTGACTCACATTGTCTCGTCCCGTTCCTTCAATTGTCTCGTTTCCTGAGGCCAGATCCATTTGGCGCTATAGTCGTGCTGACCTCACGCCAGGTTTTTATGCGCGTGTGGGAGACCTCTGGCAACATGTTACCGCACTTTCATTAATTTCCACCGAGTAGTTGATATGTTATGTTGCTTCATCTATCTCGTCCGTAAGTTTCGCACAGCGGTGTATATTTGGAGATTGGTTTCGTTCTAGTGTGACAGAAACATGTTTTCCAAATTTAGCCCCGCTTGCTGAAATCAGACGTACAGTTTCTTCGCCCTGCATGCTGGCATGGAAATAAGCAACTGAATTGTAGAGAGGTGGGTAGTAAGTGCAAAGCTTTGAACAGAAGCTTTAGTCGACTCTAAAGTCGTTGATAGTGTCTTATTTAACGTGAATTTATACACAAATCGACTTTGGTCGGTATTGAACACCATATCGACATCGATCCCATTAACAGAAATGAAGGCCGTAACTTCACGTACAAACTCCAATACTCTGGTCTTCATGGCGGGAGTCAAGCGGAATATCTCTCCTAGAAAGGAACCTTGTGTTCCTGCGTGATGTTATTTTATAGCGGCGTTCGAAATGGAGCAGGGAATATTTGCTGGCTTCAAAATTGGTTATATCCAGACAGACAGCTGCTTCTTTCACTCAATTATTCAATTACTAATAGTGAATTGTATATCCTAAGTCACGCGCTTTATGGACTTTGGGGTACACATACTCGAGAATTCGAGCATTTGTGTGTTCTAGTGTCTAATGCAGGATGCGAAATCACAAGAAATGGTGCGGGAGGGTGGGTGGAGGATCATATGGCTTAACTATTAATGTTTATTTCAAGCAGTACCCGGTAAGAGAGCCGAAATATAATTCTCCTGTAAGTAAAAAGTAAATGTTAACTCTTTTTATTTGAATTCTGTTGTTATAACAAGAATGATAAACACTGGAAGTATTCCTTGTAGCTAATTATACTTTTTCCGTTAGTCACTACACAGTTCAGTAAAAATATTAGTAACCAGTAGGTACTTCGAACTAGGCGCCTATTATTGTTGATATTCTTGAAAATATGTACAGTAGAAAAACATTAATTTCAGTAATATATCTTTCTTTCTTCTCTCTTCATCCGCTTACCCTCCAGGGTTAGTTTTTCCCTCGGGATCCCACCTCTGTTGTCTCGAGGGCGTTGTCCTGGAGCGTGAGACTTTGGGTCGGGGGATACAGCTGGGGTGGACGACCAGTACCTCGCCCAGGCAGCCTCATCTGCTATGCTGAACAGGGGCCTTGCGGGGGGACGGGAAGATTGGAGGGGATAGACAAGGAAGAGGGAAGGAAGTGGCCGTGACCTTAAGTTAGGTACCATCCCGAAATTTGCCTGGAGGAGAAGTGGGAAACCACAGAAAACTACTTTGAGGATAGCTGAGGAGAGAATTGAACCCCCCTATACTCAATTGATCTCCCGAGACTGAGTGCACCCCGTTCCAGCCCTCGTACCACTTTTCATATTTCGTGACAGAGCCGGGAATCGAACCCGTGCCTCCGGGGGTGGCAGCTGATCACACTAACCACTACACCACAGAGGCAGACTCAGTAATATATGTGTTCGACATTTTCATCATTACTTTTTAATGAAATATTCCCCCTGGGCAATTTTAGTGGGGAGGAACTTTTGAGATAAAATAATCGGTGGTGGTGGTGGTGGTGGTGGGGAAGTCTCCTTTCCCCTCGCGATTTCACGCCCTGGTGCCATGAGTCTTCTCTTCCTCAATAATAATAATAATAATAATAATAATAATAATAATAATAATAATAATAGGTCCTCAAGTATTGAGTCTCTCAAGAATAGTTGGTCGGGGTAGTTTTGGTTTTCAATGACTTGTTTTCAACCCAGTAGCTAAGGTCATACGGCCATTTTAAAATGCAGTATTATTATTATTATTATTATTATTATTATTATTATTATTATTATTATTATTATTGTGATTTGGTAGATCAGCAGAGGTGAAAGAAGGTGCCGGGATGAGTCAAAGTTAATTTAAAATTTTAACAAAGGTTATATTTTTGGTAAAAAAAAGTTCAACAAGTAACAAAATCACAAGTACTAGTAGCAAAAGTCAAATCTAGTTAAGACAAGATAGTTGGTATAAACAAAACTTGTGCTTAAAGTCCTCACTTAACAATTCCTGAGCTTCGACCTTATTTCTACAAAGATCACCATATTATGCAAGGGCAGAACACCCCTCAATACATGGAGCCCTAGCTCCGTGAATTACAAAGTCAAGCCTCCTAGAGGCACTTTTACAATACTAGAAAAGAGCAGACCCGCTCTCAGTTTTCCAAGCCTAGTCAAGGCAACATCAAAAATGTCTTACATTTTGTGGCCTTCCATGGCCCAGCTTACAAATTGAAACAGGGGTATCTCGTACCCAACCTACAGGGCCTTCGAGTAAAAGAAATAACCGTTAAATAAATGGCCCAAACAAAAGGAAGGAGGCGGATACTTGCACTCCTCTATGTAGCTTCTTAAAACCTAACAGGCACAAGGCCGATGAAACGGGGGCTAATCCCAACCTATGGAGGTGACTCGTACAAGAATAATTTAAGACATAATGGAAAGGAAGAAAATCAGTTATCAAAACGTCGTCACCTCAAACCAATATGAAGGGGAGCTCCAGAGGGTAAATCACTCTCTATCCCCGAATTACAGTTACAGATTTTATGAAGATTTTACATCAAACTGAAGAAAACTAAATGTTGGAAAGATAGGTTACATTGTAAAGGATTCGGACCTTTCCCGCGGGTTAAACTGCTGAGCTAGCAAGAAATAAAGATGTTAAACGGCCATTACCTTACTGAAGACCTGCTGCCTGATGAAAGGGGCACCTCCGGCCTCCTGCTACACGTCCATACACTAGGTTAGATGTTAATCAAGTGGCCACGAGACGTGAAAATCAGCAGTTTATAAACCCTCGGGGAAAGTTCGAGACCTTTCATGAATAATCAAGCCACACCCTCTTACTTTATTGGTCAATCTTGAAGGTACACTCAAAGTCGAAGAAGAAATACATGATTGGAGGGAAATTAATTACAGAAATTCGGGATTGGCTAAATTCAAAACTGGCGGAAAGAAAAGATAAATATTACCAACCCACAAACGAATGAACTAAATTTAGTAAAAAAACTTATGAGTACAAAATTTCTTCAAAAAAGTTCCTTCACTTCGCACCAGGGAGCATGATCATAGTTTTTAGCAGAGACATCTATGAGAGAATGTTCACACTTCTTGCTAAACGGGAAACAAAACAAGTAGAAATGTACACAGTACAGGAAACTTCACCAGAACAAAAATTTTTAGTGGCGCCATCTTCAGAGAAAATTTATTAGTCCAGTTTTAAGTTCAGAGTGTCTCCTGTAGAGGAGGTTTTATTGACGGAAGATTTAAACGTGCGGCGTAGAGGTGTACCTCCTGGTACAATTATTATTATTATTATTATTATTATTATTATTATTATTATTATTATTATTTTCAAGGAGCCTTCGTAACTTAGGTAGCAGCGCCCCGGCCTCTCACCGCTGGGTTCCGTGGTTCAAATCCTGGTCACTCCATGTGGGATTTGTGCTAGACAATGCGGAGTTGGGACAGGTTTTTCTCCGGGTACTCCGGTTTTCCCTGTCATATTTCGTTCCAGCAACACTCTCCAATATCATTTCATCTGTCATGAATTAATCATTGCCCCAGAGGAGTGCGACAGGCTTCGGCAGCCTGCACAATTCCTATCCTCGGTGCTAGATGGGGGCCTTCATTCACTTCATTCCTGACCCGGCCGAATGACTGGAAAGAGGCTGTGGATTTCCATTATTTTTCAAGAAACAATTCTTTAAATCGAGTGGTTTCGAATTACAGTGCACACAGATCAATGGTGTTCAATTCTTACCTTCCTCATGTTGTCTGGATCTCCGTTGATGGAGCTTAGTAAAGTGGCCAATAGCAGCGACCTCTCGAGCCAGAACTGGCCCATCACGCGTCCTCATTGGTCCTGAAAAGAAATTAAACATTCCAATTTAGTACACCACCACTTTCCCTGAAATATACTGAACATAAAACAAACAAAAGGAAGACTTGAAATGGAAAGTAAAAATGCTAATGCTGGTATCGCCAAACAGTTCTGATCTAGAGAACAAAACTGATTAAGTTTAGTGTTATAAGGTTATCACCACATCATCCCGATTACGTCCACTACTGTTTCCCTCTGGGCTACATGAACATGTGACTCATTGACGATAGACTGTTTTTATGTTTTAATTTGTGATTTCATCCTCGTTTTAGAGTGGCATACAGAACTTTTAGACTGAGAGGTATTCAACCTTGCCACAACTTCTTATTGTTTTAGATTAATCATTTCTCACTTGTTTTTATATATTCTTTATGATTGGTTTTAATGATACTCTTTTAACATCAATTAATGTAGCTTTTAATATATTTTCACTGAAGATGATTCAAGATGAGCCGAAACAAGTGTGATTAAAAATTACTAGATCAAAAAAAAAAGATACATGTTTGAACAGGAGGACGTTAAGTGATATCATCTCGATTTAAATCCTATCGATTAGATATGGAATTTGATAAAACTGAAAGTCACCGACAAAGGATGTTCAGCATTTTTTCATGTCAGTTTCAAAAGAACTGGTAGAGGAGATCTTTGGGAATGTTACACGCACTGATTGTCAGGAGGCTGTTACCCATGTGAAGAACACAGAGAATTATTATAGGAAACGAGATGGCATAGAAGAAGAGATTGAAATAATAACTGTTTAGGTTGAAATTGAAAGCTGTGAAGATTCTAGCTCAACAAAAAGTGATGAAGAGGCGGTGGAGCTTCTAATTAGAAAGGGTTGAAATTAAATTACAAAATACAGTTAAACTATAATTAAGTGTATTAAACATTGAATACTAGATATTCTTTAAACCAAATGCCTGTCAATATTTGTGTACTTTTCACCGAAATATAAATGCGTTTTTAGTTCCGTTTGGGCCTGCTATGGACCAAGTGGTTCTTATCTCTAGCAGCTTTCTTCTTTGACCAGTACTCCTTCATTCTTGCACTGTGAATGTCTTTTCGCTCCAGAGTCCATTTCACACCTCCTCCCGGACGTACAGTTTTTTCTGTTGGTGACTGGAGAGAGTTTGATGTTCTGATCAACGTTCTGTACCTATTCCTGTCATAAATTTCACTGGGAGCAATGTCCAATTCTTGAAGGTCTTTTCTGACGAGTCTTGCCCACTTGGCATTAGTCGCTTTCCCTCTAGAGATGGTGTGGAAGATTCTGGAGGAGAGCCTCAGATTGTCCATTCTCATGACATGACCATATAAGTTCAATCTTCTCTTCCTCATAGATGTTGTAATGCTCTCCAATTGCTGGTACATTTCGTTGTTGTGCTTGATTCTGTACTTGCCTTCTTCTTTAATAGGGCCCATGATTTTTCTCAGGATCTTCCTTTCCTTCAGCTCCACTTTTCTAAGTTGCCCTTTTCTTACCATGTTTAGGCGTTCTGAGGCGTATAGTACTGACGGTCTCACTACAGTAGTGTAATACCTGATTTTGAGGTTATGGGAGAGGGTTATGGATTTGTACATACTTTTACATAGGTGGTAGGCGCTTTCCAATTTTATGGATTTGCTATTCATGGCCTGATCTTCATTCATGTTTGGGGTTATCCATTCTCCTAGGTATTTGAAAGAGTTAGTCCTTTGTACTGTTTTGTCCCCCAGTGGGATTGATTTGAGTGCATATTTGATGTTGGTGATAAACTGTGTTTTGTAGACGGCGATCTTCAACCCTACTTTGGCTGCTATGTGCTCGAGAGAGGATAGTTGATGGATAGCTTCCTCCACACTGGATGCCAGGAGTGTAAGGTCGTCTGCGAAGGCTAAACAGTTGACTGTTAACTTGTCTTTCTTGCAGCCTATTCTCAATCCAGAGTCATCCTTTAGCATTTTCGTCCACTCACAAATGACTTTTTTGAGTAGGCAGTTAAAGAGGATTGGAGATAGGCCATCCCCTTGTCTAACACCTATTTTGATCTCAAAGCTCTGAGACAGTTCCCCTCTGAATTTGATTCTGGCAGTAGTGTTGGTAAGAGTTGCTTTCACTAGATTCAAGGTTCTCTTATCTAGTCCCAGTTCAGCAAGTGCCTGGAAGAGTGACTCCCTATCTACTGAATCGTAGGCCTTCTGGAAGTCAACAAATGTTGCCATGTAGGGTGAGGCGCTTAGGTTTTTGTAAGTGATGATGGTTTTGAGGTTCAGGAATTGTTCGACGCATGACCTCGACTTGCGAAACCCAGCCTGGTACTCTGCGATGCAGGAGTCTAGTTGAGCCTCTACTCTTATGAGTAATACTTTGGAGAGTATCTTGTACGTCACTGACACAAGGGAAATCCCTCTGTAGTTGTTGAGATCTGATTTGTCGCCTTTTTTGTGTGTAACGGGTGGATGATAGCTGAGGTCCAGTCACTAGATAACGTTTCTGTCACCCAGATATTAGATATGATTTCATGGATACTTTGGACTGACTCCTCATCGGCGTATTTCCAGAGTTCTGCTGTGATCCCATCCTCGCCCGCTGCTTTGTTACATTTCAATTCTGAAATGGCTTTCTGGATCTCCTCCTTTGTTGGTGGGTGAGAGTCCGACTTAGTAACATTCTGAGGTTCGAAATGCAGTTTCTCTTTGGGTTCCTTTGAATTTAGAAGGTTGTTGAAATACTCTGCTAGAACTGTGATGCACTCTTCATTGTTAATGTTCAGCTTTCCGTCAGCTCCCCGAAGGTGAAGTTTAGGGGCTGAGTAGGGCGTTATTTGAGATTTTAAAGTTCGGTAGAAGTCTCTAGTGTTGTTTCTTTGAAAATCCCTCTCTGCTTGTTGTGGTGTAAATTTGAAGTAGCAATACTGTAGGGAGCTCTGAATACCAAATACTGTAGTGAGATAGCATGCGATAAACAAATAGTATCAACTGAAATGCACGTCAGTATAGGCAATATACACACGAAGTGATATAGTATAGAGCTTAAGCAAAGAGGTCATAGAAAAGGGAGGCTCGGATAATAATGATAATTAAACCATGGAAACGCACAGTAAGAAGGAGCTAGGCCAAGAGAAAACCCAACAATTAACAATATGGATAGAATATATTTAACAATCAAACATTAGTAACAAGATAAATAAATCGAAGACAAATTTTAACAAGTGGTGAAAGATAAATATGTAAAACTTGAGAAAATTAGAAAAGTGTGCCACATTTACAAATAGAATTTCCGAAATGCATGTAAGAAAAACCTATCGAACAAATACAAGCGTACAATGAATACATACAGAAACTGAATAAGAAAAGTGGGAGCAAAACCTGAAAGAAAAGAAGTACGAAAGGAAGGGGAAACGGAAGTGGGATAAGGATCAGAATGGGGAAAGGATTTTGTTCACAGGGTATTACTATGTTATGAGAACAGAATTTACAAATAGCATACGTCTTAGAAGACAACTGAAGTGATTAAACATTTTTTAAAAATATTGTTCGTAGCGCAGTTCGTGTAGAAGTGCAGTTTTTCATATGAGCTTTGAAAATACAAAGTGTTAAGTCGGCAGAAGAAAAGTTCAGCAGGCAGATGGCCCAGATGAAAAAATAATGTCCAAATAATGATAAATCTTGCTCACCAAATTGTTGAAGATTAATAGTCCAGATGGAATTGACATAATACAAAGTAGCACGGTTATTTGGGTGCTCCACCACTCCGAGACGAAGGCAGACTCAAATTTTGGAGCAGCGGAGTGGGAATACAGTATATAGCGGTGTAGAAAGATCTAGAAAAGTGAGGAGGCTACAAGCCAGCAAGTTCGAGAAGCATATTATCACGTGTCCAAAGTAAGCACGCAGCGCACAGACAACGGAGAAGGCGAAGCGTAGAGAGGATGACGTCATAGTCACGTGATGAATGGCGCAGCCAGAGCACAGGTGAGCGGAGTAGTAGAATGCGTGAAGCAACGGCGACAGGATCGAAGAGAACAGCAGCATGCAAGGTAGGGAATACACGTAGTATATTCGGAGATCGTAACATTGTTCAATGATATCTTTATTGTATTGCCTATTGGTGTTTCTGAGAATTTTTTGAAAATTATATCATCGTTGCGCTTCGAAATACAGCTATGTGACAATGTTGAGAGGAGAAATACTGACCGACAGCACATGCATAACTTAGAATGAAAATTCGTTGATAGAGTTCATGCAATACTGAACATTAGATGACAGAACCTTTCTGGTCAGAGTTCGAAGCTGAAATCGGGTAAGTTGGCTGTATGGTTAGGGAGGCGTAGCTGTGAGCTTTCATCCGGGAGACAGTGGGTTCCACAGTCTAATACACACAGTCGCGAAGCTCCTTAGTGATGAAATGGCAGCCTGTTGACAAGCGGAACGACACCAGCGCTCGCAGCGGCCAGCAAGCCGGTATTGTAGTCTACTCAACAGCTGATTGTTCAACCACGTAAATTGTAAATATTGCAACCACCTGAACAATTATTTTAATAGTAAATTTTACAGAACACGCTGATAGACTGGATTATTTATTGGTACAGCATGGAAAGTCTTGTTAAAAGACCTTTTCTTGAACTGAAGTTGGTTAAGATCTCAGCAACTTAAATGACTGAATTTTAGGTACTTCGTGTTTTTCTATGGCACTGAAAACTTTCATTGCAAAATTTGATGACGTGATATAATCTTAGTTTCACAAATAATTTTAATAGCAACAGCTTAGTACCTTCACAGCATTCCTGTGGAAAATGCTTGGCACGTATTCCAACCTGAGTAAGACAATATAATATAATAACGGCTACCTGAACTTGCTAAAAACCCCATTTATCATCATAACAAATGCACTATTTGCTACTTTAGGTGTACGTTCATCACCTAAATCTTCAAACCCTATGATACTCTCACTAGAAGGATCATATGCCATGTTGCACATTAATGACATTTCACCCATTAAAATATTCACTAATCTTTCATATTCTGGAAAAGATTTTACTTTTCAGTAGTTGAAAAATACCTTCATTTAATCCATATTTAAGCCGAACATCCTCCATGTATTTCTGCAGTGTTAATACTGAGGGGAGATCTTTTTAGTGGCGGTTTCCTAATTTGATTGAACAATACATTAAGTGCCTCCTTCGTCAGATATTTAGAACCTATACATTTCAGTTTTTCTCTGTCCGAGAGAACACTTTTCCTACCTACTTTATGCTTTCTACCTTGACATTTGCATGTGCATGGACACCTCTTTAGCTTCCTACACTTCCGCCGCAAACGAACCACTTCAGCTGACTTATATTTGCACTTCTTCTTCTTCTTCTTCTTCTTCTTCTTCTTCTTCTTCTTCTTCTTCTTCTTCTTCTTCTTCAGGTTATCAATAATTTCACCCAATTTATATATTTCTTCTGCGCTGACACTTCCACCGGATTACTCGATACAGATGGTGCGATGTCTGAAGCAATCTCTGTCCTAACAGCAGCTCCTGTTCTCTCAACGCCTCTTGACTGCCTACAAGACAATTTCTTTTTCTTTGACATGGGTCCATCATCTCTAATCAATAACGTTCGATTTAAGGAAATCCGTGGAGGTTTATTTGGAATGTCGAATACAGTTGGAACTGCATTCCACACTAATTTCTTCTCCTCGACTGACAAACTGCCTGTCTTCAAAATGATTCGAGCATAACTTTATGTTATTGTACAAATAGTTCACATCTTTCTTCATTAAGTCAGCCCTCCTATTATTTACAAGCCATTTTCTGCACCTGAAAATTAATATATCGCTACGTGTTAAAGGAAAAGATTGGGTTAAAACGTTATTTAATTTCATAATTGGGTGGATTTCCCCCACTGAGTTATACTTCTGGATAATTGACAAACCAAAAACCTACTTATTTGAACTTCTACTTATACAGCTTCACAATATTGGTCTATTATGCGAAAATGTAAACCGTAGCCAATAATCCTTGCCTGACCTTTCAGCATCTTTAGGATACCTAAAAAATGATAGCTCTGCTCTTCTTCTTGTTATTGGAGCAGTTAACTGCGTTATATACGTCTCCTTTAGTGAACACCATCTTAATTTAACAGGAAATGAATCACTTGTAATGGAACTACCTCACACTAACTTTGCAAATTATACACAACTTACACATCTCAGTAGGCCAGAAGCTTGCTGGCCACGTGGAGCGCTGGAGTCGCATGGATGAAAAAATGAGCCAAGCTTCGCGACTGTGTATATTAGACTGTGGTGGGTTCCAACCCCACTGTCGGCAGCCCTGAATATGGTTTTCCGTGGTTTTCTATTTACACACTAGGAAAATGCTGCGGCTGTACCTTAATTAAGGCCACGTCCGCTTCCTTCCCACTCCTAGCCCTTTCCTATCTCATCGTCGATATAAGACTTGTCTGTGTCCGTGCGACGTAAAGCAAATGTAAAACATAGGGGTTTTTCTAGGCGCAACGGCGATATCCTAAGTGATTAGTTCTGTGTGAATTGTGTGTGTAAATTCAGGACACTTAATTGTCCCAGATTGTAATGGAGACACGAAATGCATACAATACTTCCTCAGTAATTTCTTTCTTAATCCGTTTACCCTCCAGGGTTGGTTTTTCCCTCGGTCTCAGCGAGGGATCCCCCCTCTACCGCCTCAAGGACAATTTCCTGGTGCGTGAGACTTTGGGTCGGGGGATAAAACTGGGGAGGAGGACCGGTACCTCGCCCAGGTGGCCTCATCTGCTATGCAGAACAGGGGCTTTGTGGGGGATGGGAAGATCGGAAGGGATAGACACGGAAGAGGGAAGGAAGCGACCCGTGGCCTTACGTTACCGGTAGGTATTTGCCTGGAGGAGAAGTGGGAAACCACGGAAAACCACTTCGAGAATGGCTGGGGTGGGAATCGAACCACTCTCTACTAAGTTGACCTCCCGAGGCTGAGTGGACCCCGTTCCAACCCTCGTACCACTTCTCAAATTTTGTGCCAGAGCCGGGAATCGAACCCGGGCCTCCGGAGATGGCAACTAATCACACTAACCATTACACCACAGAGACACAGTATTTCCTCAGTTGTTTAATTTGATCATTACCAGCGGCGCAAGAACTTAACAGTGTTAGAAAAATATGTATTTACAAAAGACAACATGATTTCACAAGGTAGTGCAATGAGACGGGAGAAAGTTCCAGAATTAATTCAAGGAAACTTAATTTGTTTTCCTCTACATATCTTAAAAGGCTCTAACAATAGGCGCAAATAAACCTGAAAACAGTTTCATTCCAATCTATCACGCTTAGGTTTTTTGATTATGTCTTTTCAAATAAAGAACTACTAAAATCAGTTCATTCATCTGATGACTAGAAGTTTGATGATAAATCTTAAGGATAGAAGTGTTCATTATGTCTTATTAGGAATGAAAATGTCGCCTTCTATTTTGAATTGTACTAGCGATTCCACTTTGCAAATAGCCTATATACTGAAGTATATTGCATTTTTACTTGATCAAATGCACTAAAATTTGTTACATTCATGATTTCTTTGTGTGATTTAAAATTTTCTTTCTGATATTCGGAATGGATCTGGTCTCAGTATGGGTTTTTAGCTTCTGCATTACAATTTATTATCAGTATCATAATATCAAGGAAACGAAGTCTTAAAGTACATGAATATTGTTACTTGGGTAGTAAAATAACTGACGATGGCAGAAGTAAATAGGACATAAAATGCTGATAAGCACAAGCAAGGAAGGTCTTTCTTAAAATCCATTTTAGGCCAAGGTTAGAAATAATTACAAAATACATGTTTTTGTTACTATCCATTCATTTAAATAATTTATTGCAAATAAAGATGAATTTCAAAAATAACTGAGAGAGTGTAGTATTTACAGCATGGATCGTTTTTGACCACAGCATTGAGTTTGACGTTTACGAACATAATTGCGCGTTAAATATCACTTCCAAAGCACTGAGACATACATTAATCGATGATTCGCCTCTATTCCAACAAAAGCGATAAAATTAATATGTTAGAATTTCATTCTTACTGGAATTAATTTCAAAGCTCTGTCTTCCAGTAACCTCAAAACAGGTTTGATACAGCCTGCATGCTTGGGACCATGTCTTGAAAATAACTGTATCCATTCCAGAATGCCCTTTTTGTATTACTGAATGATCATTAATGTGGAAAAATGGCATTATACGAGAGAAATAAAATCCAAGCACTATGGGTCGTGTATATGACCCATTGGCCTAAAATAGGTTAAGACAAGAAATTTGTTCACTTCGAACATTGATATAGGAATTAGAAAGATGTTTTTGAAGCGCGGCATTTAATGGAAGTGAAATATGGATGATAAGTAGTTCAGAAGAAAGAGAATAGAAACGTTTTAAATGTGGTGTTACAGAAGAATGCTGGAGGTGAGATGGATAGATCGAATCACGAATAAAGGGTAGAATGATAGGACACATATTAAGACACCGAGGACTTGTTCAGTTGGTTTTTGAGGGAAGTGTTCGTGGTAAGAATGATAGAGGTAGACCAAGGTATGAATATGACAAACAGATTAGAGCAGATGTAGCATGTAGCAGTTTCGTAGAAATGAAAATATTAGCAATGATAGGGTGGCATGGTGAGCTGCATCAAACCAGTCTATGGACTGATGACATAAACATCGTAATATCTAGGTAAGTAAATGGTGAAGTTTAAGTCAAAGTAATCCGGTTTTCCGCTTGGAAATATGGTCAGCCTATCTAAACATCTAACCTAACCTAACCTCATGGCACTGAGCCCTTGAAGGGTCTTGGCCTACCAAGCGGCCGATGCTCAGTCTGAAGGCCTGCAGATTACGAGGTGTTGTGTGGTCAGCACGACGAATCCTCTCCTCCGTTATTCTTGGCTTTCTAGACCGAGGCCGCTATCTCACTGTCAGATAGCTCCTCAATTCTAATCATGAAAGTTGAGTGGACCTCGAACCAGACCTCTGATCCAGGTAAAAATCCCTGATCTGGCCGGAAATCGAACCAGAGGCCTCCGGGTAAGAGGCAAGCATGCTACCCCTACACCAAGAGACCGGCTCTAAACAGCTAGCAACAATAAAATGTCTCGTCTCTAACGTCACAATTACTTGCATGTAATGTGTATATGAACTCTGATCTCCCCGCTCGGCATCGTTCTGCGAGGGAGACGGTCAATGGTGAACTCCGGAAAATACGTTAATATTTGATCAGCAGGGTGACAGCAGGTGTATCCTCTGTTTTGAGCATCCCATCCGATCCCACCTGTTGCAGGACTGCGAGGCGACACTTTATTTTGCTTGCTTTATTGGGGTATCAGATTCGCATTTGCTGGATAGAGTAGAACAATTACGAAACATTTTAAAGCCAGCAGCAGATTAAAAAAAAAAAATACTCACGAGTAATGAAGTTCACATAGCTAAAGCCATGCTGGATACAGACATGGCAATCATACAACTCTTCTTTATCTCCTAAACCTTACATGGTTGGTGGGAACAATTGTCTTCTTCACTATAGAGCAGGGGTGGCCACTAACGTTACTTCTGGGAGCCGCAAATTTAGGAGACAAAAAATTGGGAGCATGTTTAGAAAATGGTTTATAAAATGAAGGCCGGCCCTGTGATGTAGGGGTAGCGTGCTTGCCTCTTACCCGGAGGCCCCGGGTTCGATTCCCGGCCAGGACAGGGATATTTACCTGGACCTGAGGGCTGGTTCGAGGTCCACTCAGCCTACGTGATTAGAATTGAGGAGCTATCTGACGGGGAGATAGCGGCCCCGGTCTAGAAAGCCAAGAATAACGGCCGAGAGGATTCGTCGTGCTGACCACACGACACCTCGTAATCTGCAGGTCTTCGCGCTGAGCAGCGGTCGCTTGGTAGGCCAAGGCCCTTCAAGGGCTGTAGTGCCATGAGGTTTGGTTTGGTTTGGTTTGGTTTAATAAAATGAAGACACGTTTTTCATTATATAACAAATGAAGGAACATTTATTTTCTACACTACACAGAGCATTATTTTTCAGGGCATCAAGGAATGAGATTTTACTTTTAAGAATTGCTTTTTCTGAGTGTTCATTTTTGCTGTTAGTTTTTTGAAATCTGGCTGATAATTGGTAAGCGCAGTTCGCACAATTACACTTAAATGTTCATCAGTTCGTTCAGATCGATATGTAGATTTAATGAATTTAATCGTTGAGTACAGTGATTCACACACATAAGTAGTCCCACCGATTGAGATTAGTCTTTTGGCACACTGTTTTGTTAGTGTGTATTTTTCTTCTGGAACATTCTTCCAAAATTCTATGGTAGAAATGCCACTTCGTCTGAGTCCTTTTAATCCTTCGTTCTCTTGCAGTTCTTGCAGCTCCAACTCTACAGCTGCTGTGTCCTTTCTTATTGGTGATGAAACAGGACTGCCATCGCTCACAACATCAACAGAAAAAGGATTTTCTAGGAATGATCTCAAATCATTAAATCTGCCATTGATTTCTTCAGCACAGCACACGACTGCCTATACGTGAACGCGACTGGCTTCACCTCACGACACTGGCTCACTGACACACTCTCCCGCTCAAAGCACTATCAAATGGAAGGCGCCGGAACTATCTTCACCTCCCATGTCTTACCACTGACCTACAGCGCTAATAACGTTAAGCCGCACATCACTGCTACTGACTGACGCCAGCCGCGAGATGTCGTTAGATTCCATTAATTATATCATTTAATTTAACTCTAAAGTTGGTGTCAAGAGCCGCACAAGACTGACTCAAGAGCCGCATGCGGCTCGCGAGCCTCGTTGTGGCCATCCCTGCTATAGAGGTACCGTATTCACTCCAGTGCTAACTTTTTTACACTTGTGTATGGTCGTCCATTTTTGATGGTATCATGAATTCTTTTCTTGGTCTTCCTCTTCAGGCCTCCACCCTTCCCTCCATCAGATTGGTGCACCAGGTTGAATGTCCTAGCAGGTGACCTACGAATCTCTTCCTTCTACTTTCAAATCTTCTTTTACCAACTGGTATTTTTCATTCAACCTTTTCAGCACTTCTTCATTGCTTACCCAGGGTATTTTTAGCATGCAGCGCCAGCTCCACATTTCAAAGGTCTGGATTTTCTTTTTATCCCTCTCCATGAGAGTCTAGCTTTCTGAATCACACAGTCCAGCACTCCATATAAAAGTTTAAATGTAATGCCTTGCGAACATCTATGCTAGTTGCCTTGGTTGTGGGCAATGATCTTTTCCTGTAGAACGCTTCCTTGGCAATCACACTTCTTCTTGTATCCGAATTTGGCCACCTATGGACCGCATTGAAACTAAGGCTTTCTCTTCTTCTTCTCCTTCCAGAACCTCTTCATCCTTTCAATCTTCCTTTCTTTCTCTGATATGACCAATTTGGGTCTACATTTTGATGGTTTCTCCTAGAATGTTTTGATGCTGTCCACTCGGCTTCTAAATTCTTTTCTGTTGTGAATCATATCCATTGTGAGTCCACTTTCTATTGCATCTCTTTTTACCTTTCTGCACCACTTCGTCGAAGCTTTCAGTCCAGTGATGTACTTGAATATTTTCTTAGCCGTTTCTCATCCATTCTTTCTAGATAACCATAGAATTTTAGCCTTCGCTCTCGCAAGGTGACTGATTTTTTCGGCGTATTTGTAGAGATCATAATTTTTTCTATTCCTCCACTTCCCATCAGCATTTTTCTGTGGTCCTAAAATTTTCCTTAAGATTCTTCTCTCCTTTTTATCGAGATATTGAAGCTTACCCTTTTTATTCATTTTCAGGCTCTCTGATGCGTAGAGACCCTCTGGTTTTACCACTGTGCTGTAGTGTCTAAGTTTCGCCTTGTAAGATATTGTTCTTTTGTTGCATCTGTTCTGGATTAACCTGTAAGCTAATTCTAGTTTTCTAATTCTTGCCCTATTCGTCTCTTTATCCAATCCATTACCCTAGATATTTAAATTTCCCAGTTCTTTTTACAGTCCCATGCTTCACTTCTAAGTGTCTCTCCCCTTGATGTCCATATTCCATGTATTCCGTCTTCTCATATGAGTGAGACCCGTTTTCTCAGCGAGCACATGTATAGTATTCAGCATAATTTGGGAATTTTCTCGGTTGTGAGCCAAGAGGGCAAAATCATCTGCGAAAGCCAAACACTTAATTTCTAAGTTATGTCCTTTCCTCCCTAAATGTATTCTCTCTATTCCTTTCACTTCTAAGGCTTTTTCCCAGGTTCTAATGATTTTTTCCTAGAACGGTGTTAAAGAGAATTGGTGATAGGCAGTCCCCTCGTCTGACTCCCGTTTTTATTTCAAATGGTTCAGAAATTTCACCGAAGAATTTGGCTTTTGAGGAAGTTTCTGTCAGGTTTTGTTTTATTAACATTCTTGTTTTCCTGTCAATTCCGAATTCCTCTAGGATGTTAGAGTCTGCCTGTCAATTGAATCATACACTTTCTTAAAATAAAAAAAAAATATTACCATGATGCTCTGGCTTCTCAAAGCTCTTATTCTGAGAATGCTCTTCAGGATAAATATTTGTTCTGCGCATGAACTTCCTTTTCGAAAACCAGCTTGGTACCCACCAATAAGATGGTCTGCTTGTTCTTCAGCTCTTCTCATTAGTACTTTAGAGAGTATCTGATATGTTATTGGGAGTAAAGTGATGCCTCTGTAGTTATTGATGTTCTTCCGAAGACCTTTCTTGTAAAGTGGGTGTAAAAGAGCACACTTTCAATCACTGGAGATATTTTCATCTCTCCAGATTTCTCCCATGACAGCGTAGATTGCTTTTGCTGCAGTTTCTCCTCCGAACTTCCACATTTTTACAATACAGTAATTCCATCTTCACCTGGTGCTTTGTTGTTTTTAAGCTCATTTATTATTTCCTTGATCTCTTCTAGACTCGGTGGCTTGGAATCTTGGTTTTCCTGAGACAAATTTTTCGTATCCAATCTTTCCACAGGTTCTGCACAATTCGTCAACATTTTGAAGTAATCTGCGAGAAATTGGCAATTTTCTTTGTTGTTCGTTACTAGACTACCATCCTCCCGCTTGAAACACAAACTTGATGGCTGGTATCCCTGTAGTTCCTCTCTGAAGGTTTTGTAAAATGCTCGAGTGTTTTTCTTTTGAAAATCATCTTCTATCTTATCCAACCTACTTTTACCATAATTTCTTTTCTCTGATCGTATGTTCTTAGTTGTTTTCTTCCTCTCTTCCCTGAAAGTTTCACACTTTTCATTCCACCACCTGTGTTTTAGTTCCCTCGCTGGATCCCCCAAACCTTCAGCTACTTTAAACATTGACTTTTTGATCTCTTCCCAGCTGTTCATATTCAGCTTCGACAATTTTTCACAATATGTCTCGTTGTTTTGTTTCAGAGTATCTGTATCAGTTCTAAGCTTCCTCTTGGTTCTTTGTTTGAGTTTGTTTGGTTGGAATGTTACTTTAATCTGCGAGAGGTAGTAGTCTGAATCTATGTTTAAGGTTTTTCTTACCTTGACGTTCAAGATTTCCCTTCGGTTTCTGGTCGTAATAGCAACATGGTTGATTTGAAATTCCCCCAGCAACGTGTTAGGAGATTCCCATGTTTTATTCTTGGTCGGGAGTGCCTTGAAGTGTGTATACATGAGTTTTAAGTTAAAATGTCTGCAGAAACTGATTAATCTTTCACCATTTCTGTTCGTTCTGTTATGTGCTGGGTAGTCCCCCAAAATCTTCCTGTACCTTCTTTCTTTACCTATCTGAGCACTGAAATCACCAACCAAAATTTTCACATGGTATTGTGGAATTTTTGGAGTTGTGTCTTCAAGAATATCCCAAAAGTCATCTATCTTCTACTTTTCTTGTTATCGTCATTTATCGGCACACGTGCATTGATAATCGTGTACGCTTTATTGCCAGATCTAAAGGATAGAAACGAGATCCTCTCTGTTGGTGAGGTGAAGTTGATGATGGACTCCAGAATGTTACATACGTACATACATATCAACAGTATTCAAACAAATTAAGAACAAGAAACTGTTGAGTACAATTCCCTTAGTATTTTCAACCATAAATTTGGAGCCAACAGTAAATGTAATGCTAATGGTATATTTCAATGTTATTATTATATCAGCCAATATATTGCAAATTATCTACACAAACGTGATTCACTATGTTTTAACGGCTTCTTCAATGCATTACATTATTTGGATCAATAATATACACAATGCAATATCTCATTTTGTAAATAAATAAATAACTGTTAACTATTTAAATGATATTTATAACATAAGGTTACAGAAAATATAGTGAAATTTAAGGCATTGTTATATCTGTTCTGGGGGTTTCGTACGTTTAGCGCTATTCGTTTTGGAATTGTATTTCAAGAATCCATTGTTAGAGTATTTTTAGGTTATACAACTTGCAATCTCGGAAAGTAATTGAAAACCCTCTGATAGCTGGGCAGAACGCATGATGTATTATATATATATAAATGAAATCGAAACGACCGTGTTTCTGTACATTGACTATTTTGGCGAAATTTTCCTACATTTATCCGTTTCAGATGTAATAATGACCATCTGTATATTTTTTAGCTTTGGTATCTGTTTGTCTATTTGTTTGTCTGAGTTCTTATAACTTGAAAACTGCTGGATATGCTGAATTACCAAACGCGATATTTAGAATTCCAGCTCTCCTTGGGTAGGTTTTAGGGCCAATATTATTTCTGAATACCTAAATTTACTGGGGGTTTATTCGAAACCGAAGCCATGATTTTGCACTCCCGCAAAATATGCACATCGAAAATTAATGGGAATCTACCATCTTTAACGGAAATCAATTTCTAAAACTTTTTTCTCATGTGCATCATTTCGATAGGAGGATTAAAAAGGGAGATATCATGATCGGTCGGTTTTTCAGGCCAAGTCCAGCGGACATAACCTAAAAGATGCTGTACGTGGAGCAGATTCCTTATCTATTTATATAAATAAAATCGTAACGACCGTGTGTCTGTACATCGACTATTTTGGCGAAATTTTCGTGCAGCTATCCGTTTAAATGGTAATAATGACCATCTGCATATTTTTGGCTTTAGTTTCCTGAATGTGCTCATTTTTACCACCCTCCCCTAAAATCAAGAATGCGGCACAATCTGCCAGACGAGCTAGAAAATTGAAATTTGGAAAAATTATAAGTTTTATCCTGTAACCGACGGAAAACTTCCGAGATCTTTAAATTTTTAACTTTTTATCTTCGAAGAATATCGAAATATCGAGGCAATTCTAATGACGGTGCAGACCTTCGTTTCGAGGTATTTCGTGGCTAAACGGTAAATCCTATCACAAAACGGATGGCACAATCTCGGTTCAAATTGGAGTGATCTACAGCTTTGGTCCTATGACTTTTTGTTGTATCTCTCTCTATTATACGTTAGATTTGGCTGTATTTCTCGATTGTATGTAAATTTTGTGATTTTTACACGTATATTTCATTGTTTGACACACTTATAAGAAAGATAGAGTCTTCAAACTTTGTACACACATTGATACAACCAATAGCCACATGTTAACCAAATTTCATGATTCTACCTTACATATAAGTATAAAAAAATAATGTAAAGTGTAAAAACGTACCCAAATTTCACACTATTCAAATATTCGAACTCAATCTGAACCATAAATATTGGAGATACGAGAAAATATTTTAGGACCAAAAATATAGAGCTATAAACTGGGCGTCTGATGGCATAAACCGTTTGTTGATATTATGTACCGTTTAGGTGCAGTAAATCTCGAAATTAAGGCCTGCACTTATAAACGTGAGCGTGATTATGTGGCATCTATATAAATAAAATCGTCACAACCACGTGTCTGTACATTGACTATTTTGGCGAAATTTTCCTACAGTTATCCTCTTCAGGTGTAATAATGACCATCTGCATATTTTTTTAGCTTTATTGTCTGTTTTTCGGTTTGTCTGTCTGTTTGTTTGTTTGTCTGAGTTCTTATAACTTGAAAACTACTGGATATATTTCTACCAAACTTGATATTTAGAATCCATTTGTCCTTGGGTAGGTTTTAGGGTTAATATTATTTCTGAGTACCTAAGTTTGCTGGGGGGTGAATCGAAATCGAAACCATGATTTTGCACTCCCGCAAAATATGCACATCCAAAATTAATGGAAATCTACCATACTTAATGGAAATCAATTTCTAAATCTTTTTTCTCTGTGCATAAGTTTGATAGGAGTATTAATAAGGTAGATATTATGAACGGTCGATTTTTCAGGCTAAGTACAGCGTGTGTCTGTACATTGATTATTTTGGCGAAATTTCCGTACAACTATCCATTTAAAGGGGAATAATGGCCATCTGCATATTTTTTACATATAGTTTCCTCATTTTTAACCCCTCCCCCAAAATCAGGATTGTAGCACTATCTACCAGACGAGCTACAAAATATAAATTTGGCAAAATTGTACGGTTTAGCCTGTAACCGACAGAAAATTTCAAGATCTTTCAATTTTTCACTTTTTATCCTCGAAGAATATCGAAATATTGAGGCAATTCTAATGACGGCGCAGACCTTCGTTTCGAGATACGGCGTGGATAAACGGTAAGTCCTATCACGAAACGGATGGCACAATCTCGGTTCAAATTGGAGTGATATATAACTTTGGCCCTATGACGTTTTGCCGTATCACTGTCCCTTGTGTGTTAGATTTTTGCTTATTTCTCAATTGTAAGTAAATTTTGAACTTTTTACACGCATAATTTATACTTTGAATCACTTATAGGAGAGATAGAATCATCAAATTCTACACAACCAGTGGCCCACACAGTAGCCATATGTGAGCCAAATACAATGTTTGTAGCTGTCAGATAATTATCCGAAAAGTAATGCACTGTGAGACAATTAATTTTTGGTACTTTGCTTTACGGCGCACCGACACACATAGGTCTTATGGCGTGAGACAATCTTACCCAAATTTCACCCTATTCACTGTTTCTAACTCAATCTGACCCATGAATAGATGAGATACGAGAAAATATCATAGGAACAGCCATTTAGACCGTTAAATACGGCGTCTTATGGTACAATCCGTTTGTCGATATGACGTACAGTTTAGCAGCAGTTAATCTGTAAATGAAAGTCTGCAATATTTTAAACATTCATATACTTTTGTAGGAGCCTCTGTGGCTCAGACGGCAGCGCGTCGGCCTCTCACCGCGGTTGAAATCCCGGTCATTCCATATGAGATTTGTGCTGGACAAAGCGGAGGCGGACAGGGTTTTCTCCGGGTACTCCGGTTTTCCCTGTCATCTTTCATTCCAGCAACACTCTCCATTCGCATTTCATAGCATCTATCAGTCATTAATAAATCACTTTGGGAGTGGCGACCCCATCGTACTAATAGCCTATAACTGCTTCATTCATCACATCCATGACCCGGTCATTGACTGGAAAACAGGTTGTAAGTTTTCATTTTCATACTTTTGTATGTCGATATATAGTCTATATTGATGTCGATTTGTAGCAATCAAGAAAGGGTGTGTCTGCTATTGTAATCATACTCCCCACATCGACTTTGACTGGCAGTAGGTATGGAGTCCTTTTCCACCTCCTGTGTAAGTGGCGTTAGTAAGGAGGGCCCACCATTGTAAAGAATAATTCCCTTCTCGATTTCACTTGCAGAAGGCAATTTTGTTCAAAATTCCCCTGCCCGATTGTGTTTGGCTGTGGAGCAAGGGTGCCCGCCATTATGAACAAATGTACCCATCTAAAATGTGACTGGCATTAGGCATAGTGGCCTGCTATTTTAATAGAAACTCACGAACTCGGTGTGATTGGCAGTAAGCTGACTGGCATTAGGAAAAGGGGCCTGTCATTATAATGATAATAGCACAACTCAATTTTGACTGGTAGTAGGGAAGTTACTCGCCATTATAATACAAACTCCTCAACTGTAATCTGTCTGGAAGTAGGAAAGGGGGCCTGCGGTTGTAACGAAAACTTTCCAAATCGATTGTGACCCGCATTAGGCAATAGGGCCTGCCATCATAATGTAAACTTCCCAACTCCATTGTGAATGGCGGTAGGCAAGTGAGCCTGCCGTTATCATCACAACTCCGCAATTCACGCTTTACATTGGAATCAACGTATGGGGACCTCCCCATGCTCTTTCTCGGATAACGCTAAGAGACATGCAATTAAAAAATCTTATTCACTGCATGTACGGTAATTTACTTCGATATCCGTATACAATATAGAAGACCGTAGCGAAGCACGGGTATATTTGCTAGTTACATATATATATAAAATCGATATGGGGAGTTTTCATTGCAATGGCAGGCCCCATTTTCAACTTACAGACAGATAACAGTTGAGGAAGTTTGATTATAATGGCAGGCACGTTCCCTACTGCCAGTCAATATATATATATATACATATACTAGCAAAAGTACCCGTGCTTCGCTACGGTATTCTACATTGTATACGGATATCGAAGTAAATTACTGTACATGCAGTGAATAAGATTTTTTAAATTCCATATCTCTTAGCGTTATCCGAGAAACAGCATAGGGAGGTCCACATACGTTGTTTCCAATGTAAAGTGCGAGTTGTGAAGTTGTGATGATAACGGCAGGTCCACTTACCTACTGCCATTCACAATCGAGTTGGGAATTTTCATTATAAAGGCAGGCTCCATTGCCTACTGCGCGGTCATAATCGATATGGAGAGTTTTCATTGCAATTTCAGGCCCCATTTCCTACTTTCAGAGAGGTAATAGTTGAGGAATTTTTATTATAATGGAAGGCACGTTCCCTACTGCCAGTCAAAATTAAGTTGTGCTGTTATTATTATAATCACAGGCTCCTTTTCCTAATTCCAGTCAGCTTACTGCCAGTCACGCCAAGTTGGGGAGTTTCCATTATAATAGCAAGCCACTATGCCTAACGTCAGTCACATTTTAGATGGGTAAATTTGTTTATAACGATTGGCACCCTTGCCTACTGCCAAACACGGTCGGGTAAACGAGTTTAGAAAAATGTTCCATGTTCCCTAGCCTTCTGCCAGTCAAATCGAGAAGGAAATTATTAATTACAATGGTACACAGGTGTTGGAGAAGGACCCCATTCCTACTGCCAATCAAAGTTGATGTGGGGAGTATTGATGACAATAGCAGACGCTCTCTTGCTGACACTCATTATCGATTTGTAAAGTATTAACTACAATGGCACACACATCCTTTCTAGATCGCTACAAATCGACAAATGAATAAATATAGATCGACATAATAAAGTATTTATTTATTTGTTTGTTTATTTATTTATTTAATTATTTGTCACAAGTCTGTACAGAGTTCTCCTCCACATTTAACAGACACTATGCATGAAGTGAATAACTGAATGGCTACATGAATGCATGAATGAATGAATTAATGAATGATTGCGTGCCTGATTTGTATTCATGCATGCATGAATGAATAAACACTTCTCTCCCAGTCACGGATAATAACCAACAGAGGAGAGAGCATTCCTAATTGAATGAGTCGATGGATGAATGCATGTTTGGATTTATGAATGAATGAATGAATAAATAAATGAATGAATGAATGAATGAATTAAATGCACTCGGCCTATAGCTACGAGCCACCATCATCTACGGAGAGATGCATGAAAAGCAAATAGAATGACTGACTGACTGACTGACTGACTGACTGAATGAATGAATGAATGGGGTAGTGAATGACTGAATGAGTGAATGAATATTCTCATCCTACAGCTACGGAACACCAGCAGCTGAGGAAGAAACATTTCATCTATCGGACCCTGACCCATTACATGCAATTTAACAATTAATTACATTATGGAGTACTAACAACAACGACAATACAGTAATACGTTTACTAATACTCACCATACTAATTACCACTATTGACCGATTCTTAACTAACCGGTTCATAACTCAAACACCCATCCGTAATCTGGTCTACCCGCATTACAGGAACTTGCAACTTTCTCCTATGTACATTTCTAATTACAATTGATAACTTACTGAGATTACTAGGATTATACCATTCTTTGCTTATCATTCTAATAATTCTATAGCCATTCTCATCCTCACTTAACATATGTTGTTCTTTGCTATTCAAAAATTTTCTTCTAGCTGCTAGGGTATCTTTACAGAATTTCGGCATGTGAAATTCTTCTCTATGTTCATTACAGAGAAGGAACCTTACTGTATCATTCCCCCTAATCCATCCTTTATTCTTATAAAGTTCCATCATCCACCATATCAAACCTCAAGTTTCTCTTCTATTTACATTCACAATATTTATGCTCAGACGCTGCCTTATCCAATTGAACTCTGAGAGGGTCGCCTTGCTCCTACATTCGGATACCAACCACTGTCTTTGAATATCCGTAAGTCGTATAATGATTAGTTTACTCATCGATACCTCCAACCTCTCGAGGTCCTTCTCCCAATAATTTCCGAATCCCAACCTGTCTAGTATACTTTTAAGTTTAGTTAGCCAGTACTCTTCCTGAATATTTTCTCTCTGATGTTGATATGCAATCTGCAGAAGCTCGCCACCCTCTCGTTTTTTCAATCTTAAGAAATATTTCAAAATTATCTCAAGAATATCTACTTGAAGACTTTCTTCACATATTAATCTTACTCCACAGTTTGCTGTACAATTTGGCAACCCCATTATAATTTTACAAAACTTATTTATTACCTGGTTAAGCATCTCATATTCTTTCTGTACACCCCATAGTTCAGCTCCATACGGTATAACATTCGATTTTTCATTACAGCTTCCAGGACATTTTTCTGAATCTTATAATCTATACGGTATTTGGGAATCTATTTTCAAGAATTCTAATTGCTGATAATGCTGCAAGGCCCTTCCATTTTGCTTGTTTTATCTGGTGGACCTATTTCCCTTTATTTGCTATATATATTTCCGAGTACTCTAATCTATTCGTGACCTGCACTTGATATCCATCTATCGTCCGTTGTTCATTCTTCGTTCGCTTACAGGCCTTTTTACAAATCAAAACTTTCGTCTTGGAGATGTTAATTTTTAATGACCATTTTTTGGAAAACTCTGCCACAGCATTAATACCCTTTTGCATGCCTCCGGCCGTTAACGCCGTCAGCAGGACATTGTCAGTGAAAATTAGGCCTGGTATTTCATGATTTGCTAAAACTGGACTCGTCCATTTATCTCCTCCATGTCCAATTAGTATATAGTTGATAAATAACAAAAATAAAATAGCAGATAGCTTACACCCTTGTTTCAATCCCAATTTAGATTCTATTTGACCAAATGCTACCCCATCACCTACCCTAATACTGCACTGCATCCCTCTATAGATCGCCTCAACCGCTTGTGTCATCTTTCTAGACACCCCTAATAGGCGTAATTTCGCGACCAGTGCGCCCCTGCTGACTCTGTCAAAGGCCTTTTCAAAATCTATAGCCGTTATATATAGTCTTCCTGCTTTCGGTTATATATATTTATATATTATTGTTTTCACAATCATAACGTTATCTACTGTTCTTCTACCGTTCCTGAAACCACTCTGATATCTCGAGAGGATGGAAAATTCTTCTGCCCATTTCATATAAGTAGGGGATACGTATCTACAAACCCCACGAGATATCCATACACGTTCTTTTGTTTATCCAAGTATCATGAGCTCCTAACAATTAGTGAAAATAATCAATTTCTTCTTCCTCCTGGTATTTATTCCGGAGTGTTACTATTCATCTCAGGGATCCCGAAATCAATGGATTCGACACTATTTTGATTTTTTTAAAATATATCACTCCCCCCTCGCTCTCCATCCCAAAGGGGGATGAACATGGACTTTAAAAAATTCGGAGTGTCACTATTCATCTCAGCGAACGCAAAAACTATGTATTCAACACTATAGGTGATAGGGATGGCTTGCTCCCACAGTGCTCGTCTCCAGATAGTAAATGATAAGTGTACCAAGTTTCGTTGATTTTGTTCCAGTGGTTTAGGAGGAGATGTGTCATTTACGTACAAACATTCATTTTTATACTTTATATAGGCCTATAGAAGATAAGGAGGGTTAAACGCCAATAGCGAAAAGATATGCTTCTAATGAAAGAAACAAATAGCGAGGAAACAAACTCAAGAGATTACTACAAAATATTTAGCAGACAACTACAGAGATATGATCTTCCGACATTATTAACAGATAAAAATAACAAGATGGCCCAAGAAAAAATGCAGACATTTTAGCAGAAACGTTTAACAAATTACTAAACTGCGAAGGTCTCCGAGAACTTCCTCAAATAAACATAGAAACCAGAATTAACACACCAGCAGAAAATATTAATCCACCCTCAACCCATGCAGTCTATAAAGCTTTGAAAGGGCTCAAAAAACTACAAAGCAAATTGAGATCAAACATTAGTGGGACTTTGGAAATATGTTGCGGAACCAGTGAAAATATCATTACACCAATGCATCGTGAAAATATGGAACAAAGAAGAACTACCAGAACATTGGACTGTTGCTATCATACATCCATTGCTCAACAAAAGGAGAAAATCAAATCTAGACAACTATAGAGGAATGTCGCTTATGGATTGCACATACAACTATAAAGTCATGTCAATATTTCTGTACAATCTTCGTAAAGATCAACTTAAGCTGGATCTGGGAGAAATGCCAAGGGGAATCTAGGCCCTGGAGAAGCTGGATGTCTACAAAAGAAGGCAAAAACCCTTATAGACTTCAAAAAAGCTTATGATTCTTTCCGCAGATCTTCAATGATGAAGATACTAAGTAATTTTGGACTTCATCAAAAATTAATCAAAATGATAACATTAACCCTAACAAACACCAAATCCAAAGTGAAATTCAGAGGAGAAATATCTGAGTTGTTTACAATTATGTATAGAGCAGGGTTAAGACAGGGAGATAGTTTATCACCATTACTTTTCAACTGTGCTCTAGAATACGTTATGAGGGAATGGTACAAGGAGAATACTAAGAACATAAAATTGGAACCAAGAAAGATTAAAAAAAAAAACTTAAATTGCTGGGGATTTTCAGACGACTTAGCGTTACTAGCTAATAACATTCAAGAAACCAGAAATCAAATAACAAATCTATAAAAAATAACACAAAATATAGGATTTCAGATATCATTCGAAAAGATTGAGATAATGGTAGCAGAACCCCTAGTAATAAACCACGTAACAATAAATAACAGGAAAGTAGATATAGTGAAATAACTTAAATACCTAGGAGACATAATGAGACGTTATATCTGTCATGTTATCAGTCAGGAGGCTGGTTGGATCCTCAAAGAGTACCACTAAAGGTGATGCGGTTATAGGGAAACAGTAAAAAACGATGGCGGTAGTTTGCCATTGCTTTCCTCATTGTGGCAGGAAGTGCTATTGCAGCACGGCTGCCCTACGAGTTGCACTTTTCATAATATTCAGATGCATTAGCTATGCCCTGAATGTCATTACTTAGCACCACCCATACCTCAGCAACTTTCATATTGTCAGCGAGACTGGGACTTCGGTTAACACAGCATATACAGTCCGGCTCCATGGCTAAATGGTTAGCGTATTGGCCTTTGGTCACAGGGGTCCCGGTTTCGATTTCCGGCAGGGTCGGTAATTTTAACCATAATCGTTTAATTCCGCTGGCACGGGGGCTGGGTGTATTTGTCGTCTTTGTCATCATTTCATCCTCATCACGACGCACGGGTCGCCTACGGGCGTCAAATCAAAGGACCTGCATCTGGCGAGCCGAGCTTGTCCTCGGACACTCCCGGCTCTAAAAGCCATACGCCGTTTCATTGCAGCATATACAATAGATTGGCATCGTGCAATCAGGAAATAGTAAGTCATATGTGTACCAAGTTTGGTTGCGTGTGATACATACGTTTAACCGTAGTCTCAGTAATTTTGGACATTCTTTTTCACCCCTTCTCAAACCCTATTCCGACTGGGTCTGAACTTTGTATTAAACGGCATCCAGAGTGTCACGGTTCATCTCTGCGACCCAGAAAACTATGGATTCAACACTGATATCGATCGTTACAGATTAGGCTAGAGTGTCTTACCTCCACAGATTTATCTGAGATAGTAAGTCACACGTGTGTCAAGTTTAGTTGCGAACTATACTGGGACTTACACACATATCATCATACACTTGGTCATTTTGGACATTCTTTCTCATCTCTTCTCAGCTCCTACGCCAATGAAGACTGAACTTGGAATTGAATGGCATATGGAGTATTACTATTCACCTTGTCGGCCCCCAAAACTATGGATTCGATATCACATCATCATTATCTAAAGGCTTTGCCTTGTTGCTGCAACCATTGGTCTCTTTTCTCTGCGATCCTTTTCAACTCTCAATAACCTTGGCATCTTATCATCTCAACTACCTCTTCAATGTTCTTCCGTGGTTTCCCTCTGCCTTTCTTTCCCTTCACTTTGCCTTCGAACAAGTTCTTTATGAAGTCATTATGCCGGAGAATGTGACCAAAAACTGACGCTTTTCTCCTTTTTATCGTTGTTATTAGATGTCTCTGGGTGTTTATTTCTCTAAGCACTGCTTCATTAGTTTTCTTCTCAATCCAGCTAATTTTTGTCATCTTCCTCCATAGCCATATTTCCACTGCCTCTAGTCGTTTCACGTCCTCCTTTAAGAGAGTCCATCCTTCACAGCCATATAGCAGCACACTCCAAATGAATGTTTTGATAAACATTTTCTTTTGTTCATTATCTAAGGATTTATTAATTAAGAGCTGCTTCTTCTCCTCGAAGGCTTTCTTACACAGGGAAATTCTTCTTTTTATTTCCACAGTGTATCTGTTGTCATCGGTAATAACTGATCCTAAGTAGCAGAACTTATGCACCTGTTTTATTAAAATATTTCCAATTCTAAGATGTGCCTCTGGCTTCGTTTTAGATTTGCTTACAACCATAACATTAGTTTTATTTACATTAATGTTAAGTTGGAAATCTTTTAAGATGGATGTTAATTTGTTGAGCATGATCTGCATGTTCTTCTCATTGTCAGCCGGAAGTGCAATATCGTCGGCAAATCTAATACAGTGAACAGTTGTTCCATTTATTTTAATGCCAGGTGTTTTTGATTTGAAAATTTTCATGGCCTCTTCGATGTACAGATTAAATAGAAATGGCGATAAGGAACACCCCTGTCTTACTCCTTTCCTGATCCTCACCTTGCGTTCTTTTTCATTACTTTCTATGTTTATTATTTGATTGATGTAGAGGTTTAGTATTGCTTTTCTGTCTTTCCAGTCCAAATGAATATCCTTCATAATTTTAAACAGTCTTTTCCATTGAACATTGTCAAAAGCCTTTTCCAGGTCTAAAAAGCTATATATGTATTTTTGTTAAGCTCTAGTCTTCTCTCCAAGATGGTTTTAAGTGCTATAATACCTTCTCTCGTTCCTATTCCTTTCCTGAACCCAAACTGATCATCATCTAGAATCTGCTCAATTTTCATTTTGATTCTGTTTCTTAATATGCATGTGAATATTTTTTCTGCATGTGAAACAACGCTTAGTATTCTGTAATTGGAGCATTTTGTTGAATCTCCTTTTTTGTGCAGAAGTACTGCTTTGCTTTCTACAAAATCCTGTGGCATATCTGCGTTTTCATAGCAGTACTTGGTGATTTTGAAGAGTTCATCCTTCAGCTTTTTTGCAGAGTTTCTCCACAGTTCAGCAGGCAGTTTGTCTTGTCCAGGAGCCTTTTTCTTTTTCAGCTGTTGCAGTGCTGTTTCGAAATCACTTCTCATTATGGGAGGACCTAGTTCATCTTGTGAAACCTGCTCTTGTTTTATGATGTACTCATCTACAATGTCAATTTCTTCTCCATTTCCTCCAAATACTCTTTCCATCTCTTCATTACCTCCTCATCTTCTATTAACAGATCTCCTTCCTTATCTTTTATTACACTGGATTTCATTTTAGCCTTAAACTGCGTTCTTTTTTCTTGATTGTATGCTCTGTCAGCATTTCCGATTTTCATATCATGTTCTATGCTTTTACAAATGTCATCCATCCATCTTTATTTCGCCTCTCGGCACTTCTGTGTAACAAAGTTCTTTAGTTTCTTATAGTTTATCATTCCTTCTGGAGTATTTTTCCGGTGTTCTTTATTTCTTTCCTGAACGAGATTTAGTATTACTTCAGTCATCCAGTTCTTCCTGGGTTCAAGCGTCTTTTTTTCCTAGCACTTCATCTGCTGCCGTTGTAAGTGAAGCTTTGACAGCGTCCCAATCTGTTTCGTTGCAGTTGTTGTACATGATTGTGTCTGTCTTTTCTTCGAATGTTACTTGTGTTAATGGATCATTTTTTTCTAGATTCCATTTCTTGCTTCTTGGTTTCCTTCGATATGACCTTCGATTATTTTCATATGTCTGCCCTTCCCCCCCCCCCCCACAGTTCTTTTTCAGATACTAAGTCCTACGTGTGCCAAGTTTGGTTGAGATCTATGCTGGAACATCCATAACCCGAGTTATTCTGGATATACATTTTCACTCCTTGTAAACCTCTATGCCGATGGGAGCTGAACTAGGACTTAACCGACATGCGGAGTGTCACAGTTGTCAGAGACCCCTAAAACGATGGATTCGACGCTTCTGTAGGTTATTTTTGATTATTTTTACATTTCATCCCCTCCTCTAGGGGTACCAGGGGTGTCTTGCCCTCACATTATTTCTTTTTTCCAGGTAGTAAATCGTAACTGTTCAAAGTTTGGATGATATAGCTCCTTTAGGAGGAAATTGCGAAATTTCACACACACACACACACACACACACACACACACACACACACACACACACACACACACACACACACACACACACACACACACACACACACACACACACACACACACACACACACACACACACACACACACACACACACACACACACACACACACACACACACACACACACACAATTGTTTACACTGGCGGGAATAACAGTGAACAAGGAACTGGCTCCGGTATAGCAATGTTTAAAGATAACACATTGTTTAAGAGCTTGAAATACAAGTTAGATTTTTAAATAATGTTCTAATAATCAGGTAGAACAGCTTACAGTACTAAAAACCCTAGAACACATAACATCCGTGAATACTGATGAATAAACAGTTACAATATATAGTCTTATAGCGGTGGAACCGCTCAAGATTAGGAAGAAACACCCATATTTAATAGAAGAAATTAAAAAAGCGTTAAAATTCTTGAGATGAATAACTGGATAGTTGAATTCAAATGGATTAAGGCATATTCAGGGCACCAGCGAAATTAACTTGCTGACCAACTAGCGAAAGAGGCCGCGATAAGTGAAACATCGTCTAGTGCCATAAGCGTTTACCGAAATCTGTAGTGATCTAAGTGAACTCAGTATAGTGAAGTGGCAAAATGAATGGAATCAAACCATTAAAGGCAGTATCACATTCTTTCCCAACATACATGACACACTAAAAATTAAGTTAGATTTAAATCCATGTTTAAAAACTAAAAGCAAAGTCAAAGGTACAGGCTTCCACCATTCGTAACCTTGGCATGTGATGGGGGTAGAGTGGTTAGCTCTACGCCCAGCCGCCTTTGCCCCCAGGAATCAATCTGGTACTCATTTTTGGTGTAGGCTGAGTGAACCTCAGGGCCATATGCACCTCCGGAAGTGGAAATCTCGTTTCTTAAATATATTTAACAACTACTGTATGCTAACAGGACATCGTCATATCAAGTCATATTTATACAAATGAAAATGGCGAATGGCTTTTAGTGTCGGGAGTGTCCGAGGACAAGTTCGGCTCGCCAAGTGCAGGTCTTTTGATGTGACTCTCGTAGGCGACCTGCGCGTCGTGATGAGGATGAAATGATGATGGAGACGTCACATACACCCAGCCCCGTGCCAGCGAAATTAACCACTTATGGTTAAAATTCTCGACCCTGCCGGGAATCGAACCCGGGACCCCTTTGACCAAAGGCCATCACGCTAACCATTTAGCCATGCAGCAGGACCATATTTATACAGATTAAAAATTATAGACAATCCATCCTTGTACTACAGGCGAGCAAACTATAGAGACAGTGGTGGCGAACCTATGACACGCGTGCCACACGCGAACACGACTTCCGTACAACATACTAACATATTAATGTTTTTAACATGTAATAAATAGGTCTAAAATCTACCATCGTAACATATTTTAATATTACGCCAAAGAAGTATGTCACAATTCTATGACCATATTTTTAACAAATTTTATTAGGCTAAAGCAAAATATATTATTCTTAAAATTTACCTGTTTTTAAAAATGTAATTTTCAGTGATGTTTGCAAAATAAAGTCGTGCAACGTTCAGTCGAATGGATTTATATGTAATGCAATCTAATACCTAAAATAAGTCAAATGAGTGGGTTTCATGATGATTTTAAAGGAAAATAACCGGTGGCACACTAGACAGTAAAAAAAAGTAATAAACACACCCTTAATTGACATGGTAGTCGGAAAAGGTTTGCCATCCCTGCTATGGACCATATTGTTTTCAAATGTAAAATAATAAATGAAGAAAGAGACATGTTAAGCGGAGTAATACTGAAGGAAGAAAACTGGTCAGTAAATCGAAATAGACTTGTAAGTAAATACAAAGACAAATTTTTAAAATTCAATTCTAGTGTAAGGGACACAATTATATCTAACTAAATAATTTAGCATTATTTGCACATATCCATTCTTACAATTATGTAAAGAAACATAGCAAAGCAGAGTCACCTCCGTAAAGGCCATGAAGGCCCTTGGAGGAGTGGAAGGTAAAGGCTTCCACCATTGTTAACCTCGGCACGTGATGGGGGTAGAGTGGTTAGCTTCACGCCCGGCCGCCTTTGCCCCCAGGAATTAACCTGGTACACGTCCTTCCGGGCGAACCGAGCACGCCTTTACCGCCCCGGTCAGGCAGTCCCTCAAAGAAACACAGGTAAAATATTTATAGAACGTAGATAAAGAGAATACCTTTACATGTGATATTACTGCTGTAATGGAGTATGTAGAATGGATTTCAATAAAAAGTCACACATTCTCTCTGTCTTCTTCATACATTTTTATATACGAGATAGATAGATACGGTTGAGTTTGACTTTCTTTTTCTTTTATGATAATAGTAGTGATCTCACACTCTTTGTCATCGTGCCAGGGGAATCGTTCATACGTCAAAGGGTTATCTCTGAGAGAGTCAATACAGTAGATGTTTGTCCTGTCAGTCCACTGAATTCCCTCAGACTTTCTGATTGATATATTAGTCCAAGTTACAGCAATTGATGATAGGTTTCTATTACCATCTTCCAACCATCACGATGCTGCTGCCTGTATGTACAAAAGAGTAACTATTACATAAGAGACATTATAGGCTAGTAGATAACAGTCGTGCATTTATTATTATTATTATTATTATTATTATTATTATTATTATTATTATTATTATTATTATTATTATTATTATTATTTTGATTTGTTATGCCCAACTAAGGAGCGAGTGTGAACTTATTTAGCACAAAGTCTCTTCTTGCCTTCCCAAAATCTCTTCATTCTTTCGCTGTGCTTCTTTTTGCGTTCTTCCTTACATCCTATAGCTTGTCTTTTACGTTAATCAGCAAATTTGTGTTTGTTTATGAGACTTATGAATGTCTTTCTGTCTTGCATAATTTCTTCATTTATACCAATTTCCTGAAGATCTTTGTTTATTTCTGTAAGCCAGTTGTGATTTTTCAGAGATACTGCGAGATTTAGAATTTTCTTTGTTAGCCTATTGTTTTCTATCCTGATCAGGTGGCCATAGAATTTTAATATTATTTTTCTAATGGTGTCTGTGGTTTTTTCTGTTACTTGATAGATTTGCTGTGATTTCCTTTCCATCCCAATGCCATTTTCGCATTGAAGACCTAGAATTTTCCTGAGAATTTTCCTCTCTTGTTTTCCGATATTTTTTATTTGTGATCTGCCACCAATTATCAGAGTTTCTGATGCATAAAGGGCTTCTTGTTTGACAACTGTGTTGTAGTGTCGTAATTTTGCGTTTTGGGATATAGATTTCTGTTGTATCTACTCCAGACAATTTTGTATGCTTTTTGTAATTTTGTAATTTTTTCTTTGTTTGCTTGCTGATTTATCCCGTTTGGTTGTATAATTTCGCCTAGGTATTTGAATTTATCTACTTGGAAGATTTTCCCGTATATAGTGATTAGAGGATGGCTGTTAAATCATGATTTTGTACTTTTCAAATAATTTGTCTTTTCATATGAAATTTGGAGACCTGTTTTTTGCCGTTATTTCATGACTTATTTTACCGACTGGAGTGTTTCTTGTTTGTTGTTGGAGAGGATTGCCAAGTCATCTGCAAAGGCGAGGCAATGAAAGTGAATTTTGTTTTTTAGAAGTCTACCAATATTGATCCCTTTAGTTTCATTTTTCCATTCTCGAACCACTTTTTCCAGAATTAGATTGAATAGGAGTAGTGATGATCCATCGCCTTGTCTGACCCCTGTTGTAATTTCGAATGGCTCTGAAATTTCTCCTAAAAATTTAACTTTCTCTGTTGTACTTGTTAGAGTTTGCTCGATCAATTCCCTTGTTTCTCTGTCAACTTGAAATTCCTGAAGTATATTGAATAGAGTCTGTCGGTCTATTGAATCACAAGCTTTTTTGAAGTCAACAAAAAGTAATTATTGTTTTGTTTTACGAATTTGTAAAATAGTTTTTAGGTTTAAGATTTGCTCTGGGCATGATCTTCCTTTTCGAAACCCTGCGTGATATGCTCCAATGAAGTGGTCGGTTTGTTTTTTCGAATCTATTCAATAGGGCTTAAGAAGAAATTTTGTAGACGACTGATAGTAAGGAAATCCCTCTGTAATTGTTTACAGTATATCTATTTATCCCCTTTCTTGTGGAGTGGGTGAATTAGTGCACATTTCCAGTCTTCTGGAATTTTCTCAGTATTCCAAATGTTCTGTATGATTTCTTGAATTGCGTAAGCCATTTCTCACCACCTGTTTTCAACATTTCAGCAGTTATCCCATCTTCTCCTGGTGCTGTATTATCTTCCAATTCTTGAATTATTTGCTTGATTTCTTCTAGAGTGGGAGATTCTGAGTCTGGATTTGGTGTAGGTTTCTCAAAGGTTAATTGGCTTTGTGGACTTTCGCAATTTAATAGACTTTTAAAGTGGTCTGCTAGGAGTTAGCAGATTTTTTGTTATTTGTTTCTAATGATACGTCTAGACGTTTGAAGCAAAGACTGGGCGCTTGGTAATTTTGGAGTTCTTATTTAAAATTCTTGTAGTAGTTTCTAGAGTTGCTTTTCTGGAAGTCTTGGTCAATTTTTTCAGACGGGTTTGGTCTTGTTTTCGTTTTCCCGCTCTAATAATTTTGGATGTTTCCTTCTGTACTTTAAAGGAATTCTTGTCATTGATTTCAGATTTATGAGAGCTACATATTTGTCATGTTCTAATTCTTAGTTCTATTGCTTTGTCACATGTCATTCCACCATCTGTGTTTCCGTTGTTTAGGCGGTGTGCTAATTTTCTGGGACGCCTTGCATACTATATTTTTTAGATTATTCCAGTCTGAGGGTACATCTGATGGTAAATTTGCAAGAAAAATATCGGATTTTGTTTGAAAAATTCTGGGTAAATTTTTGACGTTTTCAATGTTCTTATATTGGACCGGTTAGGCTGAAACTTCACTTTTACTAAAGGCAATCTATAATTCCTTTTTTGACCTTTACATTCATGACTTCCTTTTGGTTTTGCCTGGTGAGGCTACATGATCAATTTGAAATTCGCCTATATATTGATTGGGGGATCTCGAGGTCATTTTCATTCTGGGTAGGGCCAAAAAGTGTGTTGACATTAGTTTTAAATTATGATTTTGCAGAAGTCTATTAATCTTTCTCCATTTCTGTTTGTTCTGTTATGTGCTGGATATAATCCTACTATGCTCCTAAATTTCTTTTCTTTACCAATTTTTGCGTTGTGGTCTCCTAACAGTATTTTGACATTCTTCTTAGTCTTCTTCTTTTTCTTCTTATTATTATTTGGGTATGGACCCTGTTGGATCAAGCAGCGCTTTTATGACTCGCCTTTCTGGTCTTCCATATGGCTTTACATTTTTCTCCGTGAGCTCTCTTACTTTCCTCACTCCACTTGTTTCCTTGTCTCCTTGGAACTTCATTAATTCTCTGGCTGTACTAGCCATACGTTTACATTTTTACGGAACAAATTTCTGTCTAATATTTCTGATGCATCTATCTGGACTTTCTCCAGGTTCTTTTCAACTTCTGGATCCATGGTAGACTCTTCAATTTTCTGCTGTATCTCATGATCTTATGTGTAAGCCTTGTTGTTGGGAGTCTTTGAACGTGTACATAAAGTTTCAATATTCGTATTCTAATATCTGCTGCCAGGCTGGACAGTCTCTCCGTTGCTTTGCGGGGTTTCTTTCTGCATCCGTATTCCGTTTCCCTGGACCAAGAATTTTCCTCATGATCTTTCATTCTTCCTTCGGAATGTTCTCTAGATCCCCTTTTCTATTGACTATCAGCGTTTCTCTCTCGTATAAAACTTCAGGTTTGATCACAGTATTGTAGTACCTGATCTTCGTGTTTGTGGATAAGCATTTTTTGTTGTAAATGTCGCGTGTTCTCCAGAACTCTCTCCTGAGGTGAACTTTCTGTGCTTCGTCTTCTAATCCTATTTAATCTACAATTTCACCAAGGTATTTGAAGTATGGAAACCATTTTATCTGTCCGTATTTTGTGTTTAATTTCTGAATGTTGAATCTAGTACAAATGAACTTAGTTTTCTGAAATGATATTTGTAGCCCAACTTTTTCAGTACATTCTTTGAGGACTTCTATCTGTTTGATTACTGTGATTTCGCTGTCCGCTAGTATTGCTAGGTCGTCTGCCAAAGCCAAGCATCTGATCTTGATGTCATATTTTCTTCTTCCGAGTTGAGTTGATTTCCAGTGGTTCTGAATTTTTAATTCTTTCTTCCACTCTCTATATAAATTTATCCAGGACGGGACTGAAAAGAGTGGTGACAGTCCATCGCCTTGTCGGACGCCAGTCTTAACCTCGAGAGATCCTGATATTTCGCCGATGAATTTGATTTATTATTATTATTATTATTATTATTATTATTATTATTATTATTATTATTATTATTATTATTATTATTATTTCAAAAGTTAAGTTCCCAGACTGGAACTATGATTTAATTCCACCAACTAGGAATATGATAAAAACTATTCAAGCTCTTTAGGACTATGAAGAACCAAAAAGCGCCAGGACCAGGTAACCTTCCGGCAGACCTCTGGAAGTTGCAGTAATTAATAGAACCTGTGATCAATTGGCTGACTAACATTTCCAATGTCCTGGCTTTGTTCCCAGCGATTGGGCTACAAGCATCACTGTGCTTATCTTTAAGCAAAAAGGATGATCCAGCAGAATATGTGGATTACCGTCCATTTCGTCTCATATCGCACACAGTGAAGAGAATACTTGCTCAACTTCGTCAGCGTCAGTAGCAGCCAGTGCGGTTTTGTCAAGGTTTCTGTAACAACCGGTGCAAATTTCGCTGTCAGAATGCTCATTGAAAAGCACCGAGAGAAACAACAGCCTCTACAAAGTGCCTCCCTTGATCTTGAAAAGCCTTTAGACCGAGTTCCACATCGTGTGATCTGGTATACATTTCGTCGTGACCATGGTGTACCAGAAATGCTTATCAATTGGATCAAGATACTATACACGAACACCACAAGTCGCGTACGTTGCGCTGTCGGCATCTCGGAGAACTTTCCAGTGAAAGTCGGTGTACAACAAGACTCTGTGCTGTCCCCATTTCTCTTTATCCTTGTCGTGGTCACAATCACACGTGACCTGCAAGGGAGTGTCCCTTGGACTCTCCTATATGCAGATGACGTGTCTCGCAGTACGGTCTCAGACTGAACGAAACGAAGACCGAATATCTGTAAATCATCCCAAGCAATGGTTCCATTATAGTTGATTGAGAGACCTTGACAAAGACCGTAAGCTTCAGGTATCTAGAATCTCGCCCACAGAATGATGGTGGGATATGTAAGGAAGTGCAAAGTAAGATAAAGGCAACACAAGGATGGAATGGAGGGAAGTAACAGGCGTACTGTACGACAGAAAGATGCCACTACATCTGAAGTCCAAAGTATACTACATGATAATGCGTCCTGTTGCTTTATACGGTGTTGAATGTCGACCAGCTGACAAAGCTATGGAGCGACAATTACACAACATGGAAATGAGTATGCTCTGTAGGTCGATGAACATCACACTCCTGCATCATGTCAAAAAGGCACCGTTCGCCAGCTGATGGACATTGCACCCATCATTGAGAAGGCACGGAAAAACGTCTCCAACGGTATAGTCACGTCCTGCGCGCTGCATTTGGAACAGTTGCCGATTTCACCCACTTCTTTGAAATTAATGGGCAACTCCCATGTGGACGTCCAAAGCAGCGCTGGCATGACACAGTAAATGCTAATATGAAGACTCTCGGCTTAAGACCACACGATGCCTAATATCGTGCAAAATGGCAAGCCAAGATTAGAAGATTAGACCCTTAACAGCGAAAAAACGTTAGGAAGTAGAATAAGAATAATATTTAAGCTCCTTAGACTTTTTCAATCATAAAATTACCAGCGTTTCCTTTCAGTGTGGCACTGGCTTTCTCAGGTGGATTGCCTCACGTCTGCAATACGCTGGTGTCCTCATCAGCGAAGAGATCGTTGTAGTCAGTTATACATCACGCTGATTTCAATACAATAGACTCTTTTTATAGTTCAGTTCTTATGAGTTTCGATTTGACATTTGAGCGACGTCTTTTGGCGAAGCTAAGTGAATTAATAAACAGCAAATGATAGCCAGCTGATCACTCCGATAGAGCGCGTTAGACTCTACTGTAGTTCCGGTTACCAGTGTTGTTGGTCTGTTGTTTTCTGTAACCACGTGCTAGCAGCTGTGTATTGTATTGTGCTCAGTTCTTTCCACGGCGGGGGTTAGCGGCCGTGGCCCATACTAGGAACTATCCCGGCATTCGCCTTAGTGCAGGAGAATGGAAAACCACGGAAAACCATTCTCAAATTTCGTCAGGTGTTTGTACTGAAGTCTAGTACGTCGCCTATGACTATCGCTCACTGATCATTTCTGAGCCTTCCCAAGGACTGTTCATAAAAATCAGGGTTGACAAAAGGAGTAAGTGTTGGTATTACTCTGGTATTGTAAACTTACAGCAAGGTCTGGAGAGACTGATACAAGCAGATTATGTTGAAAAGGTTGACGTAACAACTGATGTGTAATGTAGCCTACTTCATTTGGGTAGGAAAAAAATAAAGTGTAAAACAATATAGTGCGCCCTTCGTATTATAGTAGGAAGGAAGAGTGTAAAACTCAGTGTCGGCCCATAGCCTACGCTTGTTGAGTAGCACCAAGGGGCCTGTTTAAGGCTTAACGTCGCCTTGTGACCAATGAATCATCCATATAAACACTACGGAGAGGGTTGGAATTAAATTCGGGCTTTTGGCACGCATTTGAGTGATTAAAAGTTAACCGAGCTGATAGTTCAAGCGGTAGAGCGCTGGTTGTTTGAGATCAAATTGACAGGTTCGATCTTGGCTCAGTCCAAAGGTATTTGAAAGTGCTAAACAATACATCAGTCTCGTGTCAGTACATTTACCGCTCGAAAAAGAGCTTCAGGCGCTGGCCTTCTGACCCCAACTTGGCAGGTTCGATCTGGCTCAGTCCGGTGGTATTTGAAGGTGCTCAAATACGTCAGCCTCGTGTCGGTAGGTTTATTGGCAGTTAAATAACTCCTGCGGGACAAAATTCCGGCACCTCGGAGTCTCCGAAAGCCGTAAAAGTACTTAGAGGGACGTAAAGAAAACAAAATAACAAAATATTAAATTATATCTATGTTTCTATGTTTCTCCCCAGGTGCTGTTTCTTCTCTTCCCTGCCACTGCAGTTTACGGAACTACGGAAATGTGCACAGCGGCTCAAAGGACTAACATCGCGCTCAGTGTGGCCAGCCGGCGCAACTCCACAGGACATTGGACCGTCTCGGTATTGTGTTTTACCGAGTTTATCTAAAGGACATTCGGAAGTTCAAATCATTACTACACTTCTCCCCACAATTATGATATTAGACATTATCACTTTTTGGGTTTTTAAGAGCGTCCTCAGGGGCTCTTAACTTGTGTGTGTGTGTGTGTGTGTGTGTGTGTATAGGTGGGTGGGTGGGTGGGTTGGTGGGTGGGTGGGTTGGTGGGTGGGGTGTGTGTGTGTGGGGGGGGGGGGTTGGCAACCACGGAGCCCTTAGCTGAGTCCTGGCGTTGCTTCCACTCACTAGTGTCAGGCTCTTCACTTTCATCTATCCTATCCGACTTCCCTTGGTCTACTCTTGTTCTTTTCCAAGCACGACGATATTACGTCTTTTTGGTGGCCCTTGTCTTTCTTTGGCCAATACCTTCATTTTGAAGTGTTAGATCTCTTCCATTTTTTTCTATGATCAGTGTAAGTAGAGGATGGTTGCCCAGTTGTACTTCCTCTTAAAAACAATAATCACCAACACCACCACCATCACCTCCTTTTTTGTTTTTGTTTTTCCATGTGAAAGAGGCGAAGTGCAGGGAATCGTTTCGCGAAACCATTTTCTCGGCGTTCTTACAAACTTGACCGATTACACGGCAAAATCCCAAAATATATATCTATTAATCTGAGATGTAAAACATTATCATTGTATCTTATTGATACGTTAGAAGTAACAGACATGAAAGTAGTGAGAATGATTGCTGGTACAAACGGGTGGGAACAATGTCATGAGAGCCGGAATGAGGAGATAAATGCTAAGTTAGGAATGAACTTGATGGCTGAATCTGTACACATAAACTGGCTTCGGTGGTGAGGTTATGTGAGGCGAATGGAGGAAGATACGTTACCTAGTTACCTAGTTACCTAGGATAATATGAGACTCTGTTACGGATGGTAAGAGAAGTAGAGGGAGACCAAGACGACGAAGGTTAGACTCGGTTTCTAATGATTTAAAGATAAGAGGCCACGGAACTAGTTACAAATAGAGGATTGTGACGGTATTTAGTAATATCACGTTTATTTATTTAGCGTATGATGAATACAACATTATATACAATATGTACAAATACCATCTCAAGTTCATAACTGAAGTTCCGTATCAAAGGTTGAGAGCCAGAAAAGAGCTTCACTTGAGACACATTGTAAACCCTCTATAGAGCCTCTATAAGCATGCAAAGGGCACTCAAATGCAATGTGATCCACTGTCTCCTCTTCTTTTTCGCAGTCACATTGCCGTCATGTCTTCCATCCCCATTTGAAGAGAGTGGCTTCACATCTACTTTGGCCGGTCCTAATTCGGTTTAGCGTCCTCCACTGCCGTCTGGGAAGCGAAAATCCACCTGGGCACTTGCAGAGGTTCTCAATGGGACCACTGTTGCTTACGTCCGTAGGTTTAACCTTAGATTACCCTACACATGTCCCCTGGGCGGTGCTAAGTGAGCATCATTAGAATAAGATGAGACCGAACTGTCGTATACGACCTCTCGGTCAAGGAAAACGGAAAAGAAACACACCTAGTGGACCTTCTCAGGGCCCTCAAGTTCGTAACATTGACCCTTCAATGATAATATGCCAGCTTAACGTCGAGGGCATAAGCAGAGCAAAGTGTGAACACCTAGCAAAGATTCTCAAAGAGCATCAGATTCATATCATCCTGCTTCAAGAAACCCACACGGAAAATAATATCACAGAGGCTTTCAGACTGAACGCTGAAAGGCATAACTGTCTATAATGAAGATGTATTTGAGATAATTAAGGACATTACCATTAAACTCAATCAAATTTAGCGTAGTCGTACATTATTGAAAAATACTAATTCTAGCAGAATTGTCTGACTTATTGGCTGAATGGTCAGCGTTGAGGCATTCGGTTCAGAGGGACCCAGGTTCGATTCCCGGCCGGGTCGGGGATTTTAATCACGTCTGATTAATTCTTCTGACCCGGGGACTGGGTGTTTGTGTTTGTTCCAACACTTTCCTCTTCATATTCAGACAACACACTACACTATCAACCTCCACAGAAACACCCAATAGTGATTACATAATTCCATATAGGGTTGGCGTCAGGAAGGGAATCCGGCCGTAAAACAGGGCCATATCCACATGAGCGACGCAGTTTGCACCCGCGACCCCACAGAAGTGAGGAAAGCGGTAGAAAAGAAGAAGAAAGGCTAATTCTAGCAGGATTCTTCAAGATACCAATCATGCAAAAGTATTACGTACCATATTGGTATCCGGAACCCACAGGTGTATGAAATGAGAAATATGTTGATGACAATGACAGTAAAGAATCCTATTTTAGCAAGATTTTTATCGAGTAGGTGATAATTCACTCTGAACTGAACGTCATTTTATCTTATAGATCAACCTGCTAAACAACGTTCAAAAAGGAAAGTGGCCAAAAATGTCACCACGGGAGATCTTCTTGGAAGTTCAACAGCATTCATCTGTTTGTCAAGATATGGACACTCATGAGCTTGCAATTACTACATGTAAGTTCCGACTTTTATCTCACTGGATATAATTTTTAATTTTTTTTACAGAAGGTCCCAATGAGCCATGTACTCAAAGAAGGGACTGCTCTTTACAAAGTCAGCTTTACAGTACTGGGTGATGAATACTGCAATAATATTAACCACAAACGTAGATTTTATACCACATATAAGTTTAAGGCAAATAGTAATGACACATAATCGAATTTATTGTTTCACACAATTCTACAGTCTATCCTAAGATATAAATTTACGCCAAGCTTTGTTATTATAATCTTTAAAATCAGCTTCCTGGCGCCCCTTTTGAAAATACAACATTTTTCAAGTATCTTAGAAGTGAAGCTTCCACGGTGTGAAGAATTATTTAGTTTAATTTCCGGGTTGAACCGTGTTGTACTTGATGTGCAGACAAGTACAACATGGTTCAACCCGGAAATTAAACTAAATAATTTCTCAAGTACTCTAATTCGGTAGGGTTCTGCAGTATGTGCCATATTTAGTTGTGCTGGCAAAGCAGAGCAAAGCAAAAGCCAAGTCACCTCCTTACAGGCCATTAAGGCCCTTGGAGGAGTGGAAGGTAAAGGCTTCCACCATTGTTAACCTCGGCACGTGATGGGGTAGAGTGGTTAGGTCTACGCCCGACCGCCTTTGCCCCCAGAAATTAACCTGCTACTTATTTTTGGTGTAGGCTGAGTGAACCTCAGGGCCATATGCACCTCCGGAAGTGGAAATCTCGTTTCTTAAATTTTACGACTTCCTGACGGGGATTCGAACCCCCGTCGAACAGAGCACGCCTTTACCGTCTCGGCCAGGCAGCCCCTTTAGTTGTGCTGGTGTAGTCCAAATAGGACTGGTTGATTGATCTTGTATTGTATAGAGGGTGTATCAGAACTATACCGACACAAATGTCAGGGATGCTCTTCGTGGTATGTTAAGAACGATGGTGTAATCGGATTGACGGAGATCATTTCTTTTTCTTTTCGAGAAGATGAGATTACCTTGTTACTTCCGGTCACGCGATTTAGATTGACGCACTTGCCTTAAATAATTTTACCTTGCTTTCTTGACACGGTAAAAGACCAAGAGCTTATTATCATGTCTACAGTTACGGGCCATGAAAGCACCAATATATATATATATATATATATATATATATATATATACAGTATTTGCCGTTCTTACTGAACTCAGAAGTATGGCAACTGAAGCACTGAATATTATACATATTCGGTTCAAACTGTTTCCGGAAATTATTGATAACACAGAACAATATACATAAAAATACTATTGCACAGCATTCCCTTAAAAATAGTTCCCTTCTGAAACAACACGCTTTTGCTAACGTATGTGAAGTTCCTGAAAGAAGCCTTGGAAGCCATTTTGTGAAACCGGTTTTAGTGCTCTTGTCGCGTTGACAGTAACCTCATCAGCATCCATGAATCTCCGTCCCTTCAGATGATTTTTCAGGCGTGGAAAGAGAAAGTAACCAGGTGGTGAGAGATCAGGGAAGTATAGTGGGCGCTTTAAAGCAGTTTTCGCTGTGTCTGGCAAGGAAATCTTTTACGATAACTGCTCGATGTGCGGGTGTATCGTCATGCAATTCTTTATTTTTTATTTTTTTAATTTTTACAATTGGCTTTACGTCGCACCGACACAGATAGGTCTTATGGCGACGATGGAATAGGAAAGGACTGGGAGTGGGAAGGAAGCGACCGTGGTATTAATTAAGGTACAGTTCCAGCATTTGCTTCGTGTGAAAATGGGAAACCACGGAAAACCATCTTTAGAGCTGCCGACAGTAGGGTTCGAACCCACTACTCCCGAATGCAAGCTCACAGCTGCGAGACCCTAACCACTAGGCCACTCGCTCGGTTATTGTCATGCAACAGGAAAGAGTTGTTTTTGCTCCCATTTTTCATGACGTTTCCTTCTCACTGCATCACTGAGTTGATGAAGGATATCTACGTACAGTTCTTTCGTTACAGTAAGACCGTTTGGAATAAACTCCTAATGGAAGGGACACTGGGAGTCAAAGAAAACTTCCAACGAAACTTTGCCTTTAGAAGTATCCCTAGCAAAGCTTTATTTCCGAGGAGATGATTTCGATTTCCACTCACGTGACTGTCGTTTAGGCACCGGGTAGTACAAATAACACCAAGTTTCATCACCAGCAATAATTTTGTTCAAGAGATCTTCATCAGACGTAGTGATCAGATCCCCAGCAAGAGTCATTCTTGTTTTTTTGTGTTCAGGCGACAACATTTTTGGAACCAACTTCCGAGAAAAGTGATGCATGCTTAGATGGTTGTGAAGAATTTCGTGGATACTTCCTACTGAAATTCCGACTTCTGCTGCTATCTGTCTTACATTTTTCCGTCCGTCGTTCCTCACAGCATTACGCACAACGCTGAACGTTTTCTTCATTTGTTGCATCTGACGGTCGGCCACTGCGTGGGTCATCTTTGACGCTAGCGAATCCATCAGAAAAACGTTTGTGCCACAAGTAAACCCAAATACAGTAGAGACAATACGCGACACTCCGCGAGATATCGAGGGGCAGCGATTAGAGCTCTGTCTAGCGGAGTGACCTGGAGTTACTGATTCTGTCATAAGAGCACGTGTATTTGTTTGTGAAGTTTTTGGCATAATTTATGCGTTTGCATTAAGTTGGCATAAGTAAATAGTAGCGTGTGTCATTCCTTTGTATCTCCTGTCAATACGAGTGGAAAGATATGTGCTGCGTTTGGCTGCAATAACTATGAAGTGCAGAAGGATTCACGATCTTTCTTCCATTTCCTTCGTGACAAGGAAATGTAAGTAAATACCGTGTTTGCATATATATTCTTCCAGTTAATAAGATATTTGTATAGTACTTCCTAAACTTCTGACCAGCGCGACCCATATTTTAACTGGCTTAAAATATAATAAACTTATTTTATTGTATTTGTGCAGCAGTTAACTTTCAATACCGATTTGTTGTTATAGGTGTTATCTGTGGGTTTTGATTTAACTCAGGAAAATGCATATGTGTGTGACTGGTTGTGTTCCAAGTTACCCCTCTTGGAATGCCGTAATGCGTTGTCAAGCAGTGAAGAAAATATGGGTGATTTAAGAAATGTACATATTTTGTTGATACACTATGATGATGCAAATTTGCTTTACCCTAATGTAATGGCATTATGGCAAGTATTGCTTATAGGGAAATTTTGAATGTTTTTGCGACTGAATTTATAGATTTTCTTTCTGTTAGTAGGGTTTAAGTTAAAAGGAAAATTGTCCACCTCTTAAATGTAAATTCATTGAATCATGTGTGTAAGGAATGTGCCGATATTTTTGACAGGTGTCCTAATGTGATGATACAATGCTTTTGCATGAGAAAAAAGACAAAAACTAGCCGTGAAATTTCAGACAGGTATGCTAAAGCTAAAAATGCAATACATAAATGAAAAATCAAGCTCTTTCACAGCAGTCCATTTCACATCTTGATTGTACGTCTAATTTCAGTCTTTAAATAATAACCTGTTAAATAATTCTTCATTCATTTATCCAGAATTGCTTTAGCATCTTTGAAGTTAATATTTTAGTAACACTTTCTTTCTAGACGTAATTTATTTATCCATTTCCGTATATACATTTCCGTTGATATTTGAAATTAGCGCGAATTTCCAGGTCACTCCACTAGGAGCGCTACTTGCGAATTTTCTCCCTTTTTAACAAGGCTAAATCCGGAAGTGTCACGTTTTGTCTCTACTGTATTTGGTAAACCTGAGTCTTTTCCATTGCTTCTTCGCCATAAGCTTCTTCAGGCAATCTTAATGTCTCTGCAGGAGATTTATGTAACAAAACACAAAACTTGATATTTGAGCGTTGTTCTGTAGCCATCACTATTAAATGCGACGAACAAACATGCACAAAGAAGAACACACGGCTATAATGCAACAACAACAATCGCTATGATCGTGGAAACTTAACAGCAACTACGTCATGATTGTTGACAACAGTAATATTCTTTGATATGTATAAATACATACATATTGCGGTGCCAATCCGGGAACTTTTTGAACCTAGTTCTGTTAGCACGCCATTGAATATGACCTAAAGAGTTTCTTGTTTGAAAATTGCTGCAAGGTTTTAGCTCTGTTAATTGAAGAGGAACCACTTTGATAACAAACCGTTATTAATTTTCATCCTTATTTTTACAGCAGCTGAGAAAATACCTGAAGAAGGGTACGAATACATCAATGGACTTGGCTACTACCGAATGCACACTATCGCTATTACCTGGGAACAGGCAAGAGCTCAGTGCGAGAAGGAAGGAACTCACCTAATTGTCATTAACTCCGAAGCTGAGGCCACCGTTGTCAAGGAGTTCTTTGCTCGTGGAATTAAGATACAGAATGCAACTAGGGATTACGGAGTCCATACCGGCATTCACGATCGCTACGAGGAAGGGAAGTTTGTAACCATAACAGGTACCAGTATAGAATACTTTTTCGGTTTTTAAACAAGGTGTTCTTGTTATCATTGTCTCTATAAGTACAATTTACATTTTGTCTGTGCGGTTGACTAAAAAAAGGAAAGAAAAGGAATTTGAGGTGATGGGAAATATGTGGACATCCTGTTCATGGATTTACGAAAGCTTTAATCATCCATGAGGAAATCCCCGTAGATAGTTCTTGTTGATCTTGCCTTAACATTGTTTCGGTACTAATGAAGCATCGAATGAGAGATTAATATCGATATTTATCTGTCTGATATTTCCATAATAAAAACCAAATATTAAAATAAGGTTTGTGTTCCTGACCACATCCTTAACTAATCCAGATATCTCTGGTATGACAATGAACACCGTACAAAGGACAAAGTGTTAAAGGGAGGACATGTCTGACAGGTGCCGGGCTCTTTTAAACCTGGTAGGTCTGGATAGTTGTGCTTTGTGTTTTCCAATAATATTTTCTTTCCCTTCTAGGTGAAACCTTGGAGACGGTGGGCTACAAGAATATGGCTCTGAATGAACCGAATGGCGGCAGGGTAGAGAATTGTATGGCTGTTTCTAACGAAGGTCGTTACTTCGACATCTCATGTACCACATGGAAGCTTGCGTATATCTGCGAACAGTGAAAATATAAAGTGTGGATAAGTTAGAAAAATCTTACAGTTTTTATATTTTCCTGAGACCTTCCTTAGTGATTCCCTGTTCTCACATTTCTCAGTATTTCCTAATTAACACTCTCGTAACTTTCTTCTACAGTACGAATCTCAATCTAGTCGCAATAGCCGCCTGACTAATATAGCTCGTCCAGTGAAGTCAGGGTCTCATCTGGTCCGCGATAAGTTGCCGTACAGTGTGATTGCTTCTTATACAGTAGTAATTGATCGGTTTAGTTTATTGCCATGTACTGTAGATTCACACCGAAATTCAGAAGATTTTTGAGGAATGAAATTCAGAGAGTTAACCGGAATATCATCATACGCTACAATGCATGTCTACAGGCTGAGAGAAAGCATTTTCAGCATTTATTGTAGTGGAGAAAGTTGTATTGTTTTTCTATCTGTTTCACAATCTGATTATCCATTCATCGAAGTTGATGAGCTTTTGTACGGCCGTACGTGAACAGTATGACGGCGACCGCTCTCTCGTTTACCGATACGCGGTTTGCAGGAAGGAAGGCAACTCTTACGGGATTCACCCTGGATTTTATTTACGTAACACTTGATTCAAAAGCTTGCGCAGAAATCGAAGAAGCTCAAAGAGGGGTCGAAGTACAACTAATTTTTAATTTAGCACTAAGCACTGTGTCCATGAATGTCAGCAACAACACAGTGAACAATTTATTTCCCCAAAAATCTATTCTTAAACGAGTCGATGACCTAGATGTATGGCTCCTTTATATCACAATTATAATCATCATCATCATCATCTGCGGACTTAAACGGCATCCAGAGTATCGCAATTCATCTCAGTGACCCCTACAACTATGGATTCGACGAAAGTAACGGTCGTTTTTGATTATTTCTATACGCCAACCCCTCGCCTAGGAGTGTCTTAGCAACGCAATGTTATTCTTTTCAGACAGTAAGTCGAAGGGGAACCAAGTATGGTTGAGAGCTATGCTGGAACGTACACACATATATCCACAATCTCTGTCATTTTGGACATTTTTTTCCATCCCTCCCCTCCCTCTATCCCGATGGGGGCTGAACATGGACTTGAACGACATTCGGAGTGTCACTATTCATCTCAAAAAACCCTAAACTATGGATTCGACGCTATCTTTTAATATTTTTACACGTCGCCCCCCTCCCCACCGTGCCCCTAGGGACGCTATGGCTGTTTTACTCCACAGCATTATTTTTCCAGAATAAGTCATATGTGTACCAAATTTGGTTGACATCGCTCGATACATTCCAGAGCTAGGTTGGAACACACACACATGCACATACCTACCTGCATACACACATTTTTGTAGCCTATATCTTTGGTGCCAAGGATAAAGAGTATGAGTCAAAAATAGCTGAATTTCGGGAAATAAGGTTGAAGTTTTGAAAACAGAAATAGTAAATTGTAGAGGGTTTGAAATGAATACTCCTACGTCAACATATTTCAGAAAAAAGTACTTTCATTTTTTTAATCGTTTTCTTCTGCCAACTGTTGAACTTTTTTTTGCTAGGGGCTTTACGTCGCACCGACACAGATAGGTCTTATGGCGACGATGGGATAGGAAAGACCTAGGAGTTGGAAGGAAGCGGCCGTGGCCTTAATTAAGGTACAGCCCCAGCATTTGCCTGGTGTGAAAATGGGAAACCACGGAAAACCATCTTCAGGGCTGCCGATAGTGAGATTCGAACCTAGTATCTCCCGGATGCAAGCTCACAGCCGCGCGCCTCTGTTGAAAATTAAATCAGTAATTTGTTCTACGAGGACCCGATATAATATGACTTTTACTCCGTGGCACGAAATATATACTGTGTATAGTGTACAGTACATTGTTGTCCCTTTAAAGAACAAGTTTCAATAATTTCACTTCCATGCCTCAAATTTACACAGTAGAGACGTGCACGAACTCCTCTTTCCGGTAAACTTATGGCTTTGTGGCGTTGTTTTTCACTGGTCCAGTCAATTACAACTACTGATTTTACTAATAATTCAGACGTCTGATTGATGGTTTGTTTGAAATGGACTCAAAACCATTCTGACATTAGCTTGATCGATATAAAGGCTAAGATTAGAAGTATGATGTCACAAAAGCCTGTGAGCAGTACAATCTAATTCGGTCATCAATCGGAGGTAGCTCTCCAGTCAGTTGACATGCTGTTGGTAACGATTTTATCGCAAATTCTAATTTAATCCCCTTCGTGCTGTAATGCTGCAAATAGGCTGCTCCGCTTCCAGTATTAGCGCATATCATCGTTCCGCCCAAATCGATCACCTATGTTTCACATGTTTCACTGTGCTGTAATGAGCAGGCAAATTCAGTTTCACTGAAGGCTTACAAGGATGAGCTTCCAGAGTATTTTAGAGTTTAGAAGTTGGGTGGGTAGAGGGAGGGAGAATTATTCATCCTGGTGGATGAACTTCTAGCTTAGTTATATAAATACGAAGAATTCTGAATATCATAACGGCCATGCCCTTTCAAGACCAACTTCCTTAGTTTACCTAATAATAATAATAATAATAATAATAATAATAATAATAATAATAATAATAATAATAATAATAATAATAATAATAATAATAATAATGGACCCTTATAAATAGGTCAGATAACCCGTCATGATATGCCTGTCGAAGTCATATTGTATTTCCTCTTTTTATGGACATTTAACACTGGTAATGTAGTTTATAACACTTCTTGCACCGAGCTCGATAGCTGCAGTCGCTTAATTGCGGCCAGTATCCAGTATTCGGGAGATAGTAGGTTCGAACCCCACTGTCGGCAGCCCTGAAAATGGTTTTCCGTGGTTTCCCATTTTCACACCAGGCAAATGCTGGGGCTGTACCTTAATTAAGGCCACGGCCGCTTCCTTCCCACTCCTAGCCCTTTCCTGTCCCATCGTCGCCGTAAGACCTATCTGTGTCCGTGCGACGTAAAACAACTAGTAAAAAAAACCCCACTTCTTTCCATACAATACGGCCTATTCTCTGCGCTTCGACCATTCGGGCGTATCTGGATCTTAACATTTTCAAACGATCTTGCCCGAGATAGTGCAACAAACAATAGACCGTGGCTGAATACAGGTTCGTGTAAGTAGACACCCTCTTTTTCAAGAATTTGTCTCTCATAGTCGTACTGTACAGAAGGCTTGTCGACTTTATACCTTCCGGTCAGAATATTAATGACTGTGTTAGTGGCTTAGCAGCCTGCTAAGTACAGAATGTATTGCGGGTTAGGGTAAGCCTTCGCCTGCAATTATTGGAGTGCTCATTTAATGATTTGATTTTATGATTACTCGAAGTTGGCCGAACTTAAAGACCTATCAATGTCTCACGATTCACCGGTAAGTAATTCCGGAGAGAATGAAAGGGAAATGAATCAAATCGCTCCAGTAGAGCGGATGGATGGATTTGCCGAAGCTGTTTTCAGTAAACTGTTTTAATATATAGATAACAATAGTTTCTGTTTCGCGCAGCTATTGCTTATCTGGTGTAGTCCCTCTAAGGCAGACAGACCATCCGCCGAGTAAGGTCGGTATCTGCCATGTGTAGGAAACTGAGTATTTTTGCGGTGGAGGATAGTTGTGTGTGAGTTGCAGGTATGGTGGGAACTGCACCAACACCCAGCTCGCAAGCCAAGGGAATGAAACGTTTTAGATTGAAATCCTTGACCCCACCGGGAATCGAACCTGCGGCTTCGAGGACCCATGGCCAAAGCGTTGACCATTCTGCCGTAAGGTCGAAATAGTCCACCTAATAACTAACAAAGTATACATAAGCATAGCATGAAAGTTCGTCTACGGTTTGGAGGAAGAATCATACCTACCGTAATAGGGATGTGTTTAAACACTACCGCCAGACGTCTCACGAGCAGTAGACGATATGCGCTGGTCGATCGTCATTTGTTCCTCTAAGTTTTAAATGGAAGTCGGCGAGTTAATTGATGAAGTTAAAGTTGTATTATATTGTAACGACAGAAAAAAAAAACCCCACAAAGAAACTGTGATGCCTAACTTGCAGTATTTCAATGTACCAAAATCATGGTCAATCCTATTCATACCATCAATTTCCTAAGCAGTAGCCCTTCCATAAAAAGTGGTTGCATGCACTTCTTCGGCAGGACGTACGAAATAATAGTGACTCGTAATATCAAGGTCTGCTCGAAGCATTTTGAAGTTGAAGATTTTGTCATTACTGAAACGGGTAAATAAGCTAATTAGTTCGAATTAAGAAATAATTGTATAATAATTTAGTGATATTCTGAGCGGTTAATATGACCTACTTCAATAATTTTAAGTGAAAGACGAAGACTTAACCGAGAACAATACGAAATAATTCATTAATTTCAAATTTGAAATATTCATATCTGTCTTATGACTTGAAACAAGGTCTTGAAACTCTTGCGCTTAAGGGAAATGCATTTCAGTCATAGTGGATGTAGCGAATCGTACGGCAGTCGTACCAATATCGTGTTTGAAGTACGACTCTATCCTAATATATATTAAGCAATCTTAATATCTTAATATCTTAATAAAAATACTAAAAGAAGAGTTTGCTACATTTAGTCATTATCTTACGATCAACTCTTGCTTATTACCGGATATAATCCGCTCCTTTCTTTCAATTTCGCTTTCAAATTCGCAGTCGTCTTTGCACCTATACTGTATTATTTCCCATCTGGTTCAAAATATCAGCAGAATACGGTAATTCCATTTTCATGCATTTAAAGTAACAATTTCGTTTCGATTATCATAAATGTAGAAATACTCCGTGTATGCCTCATGTAAAACAATCAAGGATCGGAAAGCGCATACAGTCTGTTACCATCAGGCTGCCTAGCGGCCAAGTTTTGCGTGATACATCTATGTATATAAAATGGGAGTTTTGTCTGTACATTGCTCAGAATTTAAAAAGAATGGTATTTCGGTATCAGTCATGTCCACAGTAACAAGGAAATGCACCTTTTACTTTTCCGTAATGTCTGTCTGTCTGTCTGTCTGTATGTATGTATGTATGTATGTATGTATGTATGTATGTATGTATGTATGTATGTATGTATGTATGTATGTACACGCATCACGAGAAAACAGCTGAAGAGAATTTTATGAAAATCGGTATGTCAAGTCGGGGAATGAGTCACTACAATCTACCTTACAAATAATTTTATTCATGCTGAGTGAAATGGTAGTTTACGGGAACACATAAAATTTAATTCTCAAATATTTGTGTTACTAGTGGTCCTATCGATAAATACTACATTACTAAAGTTATATAGAATTAAATTTCCGATCATTTATTTCTTGTAAATTTTTACAGTACCAGCTGTGATAACAGAGATATTCATGAATTTGTATTTTTGTTGCAAGTCCACATCAACGCCGAGCCACGAGAAAATGGGTAAACAGAAAAAATGAAAATGGAAATCCGTATATAGAGTCAGAGAATAAGAAACTACAGTCTAAGCTATAAACAATAATTTTATTCACCCTAGATGAAATGGTAGTTTAGGGGTAGGTGCCTAAATTTTAATTTTTAAATACAGTACCTATGTTGCCATTGATGCTTTCACGGCCCTTACTTACAGACATGATAATGTATAGGCTTTTGGGATTATGCCGTGTCAAGAAAATAAGGTGAAATTCTTTACGTTTCGCAGAGAACTGTGCTCTGCGTCATCAGAAGAAATCTCGACTGTCCACGTGAAAGGCTTCTTAAACAACGACTCTTTAAATTTATTCGTTATAATAGAAGTGGAAATGGTATATTCATTCGCTACCAAATAGCTCCCAGGACGTGGCACAGCGCTAGCGTTCGAAGCGGAAGCTGACCGAACCATCAGAATCAGTCTAAGAGGTGCATATAACATGTGTACGTAACATATGACATTGACAGGTGTATGAGATTGGCACAAGCCTGGAATGAAACATCTGGCGATTAGGAACGTACGAATTTGGAAAACACCGAGACGAAATAACAGTAGTGAGGGGACAGGGAAGGGAACTACCTACGTTAAATTCTTATTGGCTGGCAACCAGGTATTACTTAATTGATAGCCGGTGTCCCCGTTGAAATTGTTAGGATTTATACGTATTTCCACAGCTTCCCGTATAATCCTGGACCTGGAGTGTCTAGTGTGGGTAAGAGCTCGAGCGACTTGGAACATGACATCATGACCCGACGATAGAGCGTGCTCAGCTATTACCGATTTGTCTGGTTGGTTGAGACGAAAATTCCGTTGATGTTCCTTGATACGGGTACCAATGGACCAGCATGTTTGGCCGATGTATACCTTACCGCAAGTACAGGGAATTTCGTATATCCCAGGATGTGAAAGTGGGGACAATTTGTCCTTGGTTTTACTCAGACTGTGAGCAAACGGAATAATGGCAGAGGCTCACTCATGGTGATTACTGGTTTTATGAGGAAGTACAACTACGCAACCATCCTCTACATAACAATAATCTAAGGGAAAAATAGAAGGGATCTCACACTTTCAAGAAGGTGTGCGGTTAGGAGCGTGCAGCTGTGAACTCGCATCCCGGAGATAGTGGATTCGAACCCCACTGTTGGCAGCCCTGAAGATGGTTTTCCGTGGTTTCCCATTTTCAAACCAGGCCAATGCTGCGGCTGTACCTTAATTAAGGCCACGGCCGCTTCCTTTCCATTTCCAGGCCTTTCCTCTCACGTCGTCGCCATAAGACCTATCTGTGTCGGTGCAACGTAAAGCAAATAGCGAGAAAATGAAGGTATCGGCCAAAGAAAGACAAGGGCCACGAAGGGCGAGAAAATAGACTCCCTTGGCCTGGAGTGCTCTAATACTGTCGGGGTCAGAAAAGAACATGTGTTGACCAAGGAAGGTCGGATAGGATAGATGAAAGTGAGAAGCCTGGCACAAGTGGAAACAATGCCATGACTCAACTTAGCGCCCCGTGGTCGCCAATCCACGCTCCGAAAATTGTTTTTGCTAGTTGCTTTACGTCGCATCGACACAGATAGGTATGATGGCGACGATGGGACAGGGAAGGGCTAGGAGTGGGAAGGAAGCGGCCGTGGCCTTAATTAAGGTACAGCCCCAGCATTTGTCTGGTGTGAAAATGGGAAACCACGTAAAACCATCTTCAGGGCTGCCGACAGTGGGGTTCGAACCCACTATCTCCCGAATACTGGACACTGGCCGCACTTAAGCGACTGCAGCTATCGAGCTCGGTAGCTCCCAAATTAAGAGCCCCTGAGGCCGCTTACGACAGGCAGAGGATACCGTGGGTGTTATTCTGCCGCTCCCACCCACAGGAGAAGCTCACCTATGACCTGGTCTAGAATTACAATTTCGGCCTATTCCAAATTATACCACCACAATTCACCAAATAACTCATAATTCAACCCTAAAAAGAGCCGTTTCTTAAGAAAATATTCTTCCTCTTTACTTTTATTAAATTCTACATTCATTTTATTCCAAATTGGCTTGGAGGAAAAATTTGCCTCCAAGTCAGATAGTTTCTTCCCCGCCAGAGTAGTGAATTGATACTTTCAGACTCATTGGGAACTCGTATTAAGCTGATGAGTAAAAGGTTATAGTTTTTGCCCTGGGACTCGACACTATTCGCTCCCTCGCCCACCCTCCCCAAATGAAAGAGTGTTCACGGCTCACGGCTGCCTGTGGCCTGGTCATTTAAGCTCTGTTCGTTAAAAGTGAGAAAATGTGCGGTTTTTCATTTGATCGAGTATTTCTCATCATAGCATTGCTTTTAATCGCGACATTTCTACTGGTGTCATTGTAATGGCTTATGCTGATTTCAGTTGGGAAAACCACTAAGACAGTCTTTCTGAGGATGTAAAAAATAGGCAGGTGGAGAGTGAGTGTCTGCCATATGAAAACTCCCTAACTTGACTGTGACTGATGGTAGGCAAGAGGGCCTACCATTACAATGAAAATTCCCTAACCCAGTCTTCACATAAGGAGTTTCTAGGGCAACGTTAAGAGCTATGCAATTTAATACAATCTTACTCACAACGGGACTGTGGCTCGATGGTCGAGTGGTTAAAATTCTCCACTCACGTGTACATTACCTAACCTAGAATTCTGTATACAATTTGGAATTCCGTAGCGAAGCACGGATACATCAGCTAGTCCTTAGTAAAATATGATTGAAAGAAACATAAGGCCGACCGCTACCCAGTCAAATGGTTTGCAGATTTTCGAGTACCACAAGGTGAGCGTGATGGCGTCCTCAGCCGTATTTCCTGGTTTTTCGAGACCAGTCACTACCTCTCGTTTCAATAGCTTCTCAATTGGTTTAGCGAGGCTGAGTGAACCTCGCTCCATCTCTCAACTCAGAATTAAACGGGGTATTAAGTAAGAGGAAGGAACGCTCACTTCAGAATGAAATCTTCCATTCGGCCATTGAGGCTCCTGGAGGAGGAGAAGCCAAAATATTCCACTAAGACTTTACCAACATAAAAGAGACTAAAATATTTTTTTAATTACTGTTAGGTTCTTCAGTTTCCCAAAACTAATTTTGAGTAGGTAATTAATTTATAAACCACCTGAAAAATAAACACATAGTGTAACAGTATTACACTTGAAAAGGAAACAACTTAATTAAAATAGAATGACAAGTTTTGATCTCGAAAGAACTTCATCAGATTCTAATCACACTCAAATATTTAGAAATGTACAGGTTGATCCAGAAGTCCGTTAACATTTGACGAGGCAATACTTCACGGAATATTGGAGGTAGAGCAGTAATAATTGACACACCTGATTAGCATGACATGGGGTTTTATTAACACCTAAATAAAGTGCACAAAATAACTAACTGGTGGCGCTGGACAGAAACATGTCAGGTACAAATGGTCACACATACTTGACATGACAGTGGGTTTTATTGACACCATCAACGAGTGCACAAATAGGCCAACAGATGGCGCTGGACAGTAACACGTCAGTGATGTCGCAAGAGATTCGTGGACGGTATAAAATGAGTTGTCGTAGGACGTTGACTTTACCAGAAAAGGCACTGTTAATGAAGTTTTGTTTACTTTCATCATGTGTGTAAATTATTACCTCTCTACCTCCAATATCCCGTGAAATATTGCCTCGTCAAATGTTAACGGACTTTTGGGTCACCCTGTATAAATATTTATGTTTATTTTTGTTTAAATACTTATGAACTTGAAATCTGGTACTTATCTTAATGAAGTCCTCTTTTGTCTTGGTTACATACATAATATATATAAGTACAGTATAATACTATTACCATGAGGTATGCGTTTATTTTTCAGTTAGCTTATCAATTTGTTACTCAAAATTAGTTTAGGCAACTGAAGATCCTAATAGTTAAAAATTAGCTGAATCGAAACTGAAAAGAGTTTGCTTCAGATACTACATAATAAAAAAATAAAAACGAAATCAAGAAGAGAAATATGTCGTTAGAACAGGTTAAAATCAAGGGAATTGAGAAATTTAAGTACCTCGGCGACTGAATTGAACACCACTTGACAGAGCAAGCAGCCCTCTCTGCGAGAGTTAACGAGCTGCAACTGGCCTATCGACTGATTCAACAAGCGATGCTTTTCAGGAAATATGAAGCTGAAACATTGCACAACAGTCATCCGCCTGGAAGCACTGCATGCCTTAAAGGTTTAATTGAAAAACTGAAAGTCAGAGAGGGAGAAGAATTCTCAGAAAGATTCAGGATCCGGCATTGGAAGATAGGGAATACAGAAGACTTCACAATTCCGAGTTCTACTTCGAGAGGCTCTCTGATTGCGCCAGGAAAAGGAGGGTAGCTTTCTGTGGTCATGGCGCGAGAGGAGGCCCGGTGACAGGATTATCGAGCCCCTGGGAAACTGAGGGTTCCAGGCTCCTGAATCTCGGTCTCTCCCTCCCTCACTTGATTTAAACCAGAACTGCCAACTTGCAGGTTATAACATAACCAAATATTACCTGATTATCAGCCCCTGGCGGCGGAGTTCGCACCAAAATGGGTGTAATAATGGTGTAAAATTGGTGCAAAACTTTCATCTGTGCAAACGTGGTGTATTTGTGGTGCTAATTCGGTGTAAAACGACAATGGATACACCGATTCCAATGAAAAATGCACCAAAACTGCACAAGGGCACCCATACCCGGGGGCAAGTTGGGGCCACGGCCCCTCCCCCTAGCTCTCAGGGAAAGGCAAAAATCTAGTGTAGTCAGGTGTTTTCCTTTCAAGAAAATGATTCAAATTCAGTATTACGTAGAAGCGGTAGTACCGTCCCCCACCAACGGGCAGGGGATACCGTGGGTTATTCTACCGCAGAATACAAGTTCCCATTTATCTTCCATCATCATCATCATCATCATCTGTTTACCCTCCAGGGTCGGCTTTTCCCTCGGACACCGCGAGGGATCCCATCTCTACCGCCTCAAGGGCAGTGTCCTGGAGCTTCAGACTCTTGGTCGGGGATACAACTGGGGAGAATGACCAGTACCTCGCCCAGGCGGCCTCACCTGAACCTGCTATGCTGAACAGGGGCCTTGTGGAGGGATGGGAAGATTGGGAGGGATAGGCAAGGAAGAGGGAAGGAAGCGGCCGTGGCCTTATGTTAGGTACCATCCCGGCATTCGCCTGGAGGAGAAGTGGGAAACCACGGAAAACCACTTCCAGGATGGCTGAGGTGGGAATCGAACCCACCTCTACTCAGTTGACCTCCCGAGGCTGAGTGGACCCCGTTCCAGCCCTCATACCACTTTTTCAAATTTCGTGGCAGAGCCGGGAATCGAACCCGGGCCTCCGGGTGTGGCAGCTAATCACGCTAACCACTACACACAGTCTAGCTCGAGCGGTCGAGGAGAGAGGTTGCGTAGTGAAGTGCGTGCTGTAAACATGGTCGGCATTGAACAGTACCGGGCCGCTATTGGGAAATGGCAGGCAAGGCAGAAGAAGGAGACCAGGAATGGATTGGTGATAAGTACGGACGGATTAAAAATGAGTGAAGCGGTGCTGGTAGTGACAGTGATAGCGGTGCTACTGGTTGTTGGGGGGGGGGGGGGTTGGAAGTAAACCCAGGCCCAAATACCAGTGGAAAATATACTACGGAGGATTTGGCCGCACTCAGGGTGGTTGTAAGTGAAGTTATGCAGGAAAAGTGTCAATGGGACAAGGTGCAGGAAATAAAGGACATGATGGAGGAGCAGAGAAAGGAGATAGGGAACATGAAGAAATGGCTTGAAACGAAGACGGAGGAATCGAGCAGGAGAGTGGACAATAATGAGAAAGAAATCGAGTTATTGAGAGGGGAAGTGAAACATCTGAAAGAGGAGGTGATGAAGATGAAGAAAGAAGCGGAGGGGTACAGGCAGGAGAGATTGAAGAAAGCCATATTTATATATGGAGTTGAGAAAGGGGCGAGGGAGAGCAAGATTGAACTGATATCTAAGGTGGTGGAAGTTATACATGATACAATGAAGATAAACTTTAGTCAGATAGACATAGACGATGTAGAGAGAGTTGGTAAAACCAAAGGTCGGAGGCCAATTAGGGTTAAATTTTTCTCAACCTTAATGGCAGAAATTGTGTTAGGTAACAGTAAGAATTTACAGGGACTGAAAATGGGGGTGAAAAGAGACATGGGAAGAGAAGGAAGTGAAAATATGAGGATCTTGAATAGGCACTTATGGAGAGCGAGGAACCAGGGGCTAAAGGCCCGAATAAGAGGACTGAGGTTGGAGGTGACAAACGGGCGATGGGTTAGAGTGCACTCAGTGGCGAAGCTAAAGGAGATGGACGCAAACGAGAGCGCTGAGGGTGGCGAGATGGCAAGGCAAGATGAGAAGAAGAAGGAAGAAAAGGGGAGGAGGAGAGACGTGGAAAGGGAGGACATCATCTCAGAAGAGAACGGGCAGTGCAGTCCTGATACAGAAGATCAAGATAGTGAAGTGGTCAGCGAGAGAGAACAGCAAGAAACCGTGAGAGCAGAGTGTAGTGTTTTAGTGAGCGAGAAAGGACAAGGGAAGACGAATCAACAGGAAGGTAAAGCAATTTTGAGTAAGAAAAGAAGTATCAGTCTGAAGGATCTACGGGGAAAAGGTCGGAATGGCAAGGAGGATAGGGAGGAGGGGGAAGGGAATAGATCGGTTAAAAGAGATGGGAGGGAGACAAGAGATGAGAGGGCGATAACGACTGATAGGTCGATAATGACTAGGAGCAAGAACAGAGGGGGAGATACAGAAGGGAGTGAGGGAAAGTTATAACTATATTGGAAAATAGGATGTGTAAATATAGAGGGATTAATGAACAAATTAGGAAATAAGAAAGTGCGGGAAGAAATTGAAAGTATCAATGTGGTGGCACTACTGGAGACGTGGCTGGAAACAGGGAAGGAGATTACATGGAAGGGGTTTGTGATAACATATAAATATAGAAGAAAAGAGAGGACTAGAGGCCGCGCACCAGGAGGGATGATAGTTCTAATTAGGGAAGAAATGAGTGAAATGGTGGAGGATATAGAGACCGATATGAAATAAACCATATGGATGAGATTGAATATGGGAGGGGTTGAGGGAAGGAGGAGACAAATAAATCTAGCCTTTGTTTACTGCCATCCTAGTAATTCAGCATATGCAAATAAATATTTTTTTGAAGAGTTACTGGTAGATATTGGTAGGATAAGAGGAATGTTTCCAGGGGAAGAGGACATGTTGTTATTCGGGGATTGGAACGCGAGAATAGGGGAACAGAGCCCAGTATATAGTAGGGAGGATGGAATGTGTATGCGGAAAAGTAGAAGGAGTGAGGACAAAATTATAAACAGTTATGGAGAGAAGCTCCTGGAGATGTGTGCGGTGGGAAATTTGTATATTCTGAATGGGTGGATAGAGGGGGACAGGATGGGGAAATTGACATATGTTACTGAGAAGGGTGGTAGTGTGATAGATATGGTTTTGAGCTCGGAGGGGATGATTGAGGATATTGTAAGAATGGAAATAGGAGACTGGATTGAATCACACCATTTCCCGGTGGGGGTTATGTTGAAAAGGGGGGAAGAGAAGTGCACAAGGAAGTTGGATGGGACGAGTGATAAACGGGGGAGTGGATATAATAAGTATAAATGGTCAGAGAAAGTGGGCCGAGATTGGAATGGAGTAGTAAAAGAGGAGTTACAATTCCTGAAATATGGGTGGGAAGGGGCCTTAGAAGAGAATAATACTGATAAAGCCTTAGAGTTGCTGCTACATCCAATAAAGATAATAGCGCAGAAGACGAGATCTAGTAAGAGAAATAAGAAGGAGGGAGAAGAATGGTTTAATAGAGAGTGTGAAGGAATGCGGAGGAAGGTGATGATTGCGTTAGAAGATTATAGAAGGAAAGGTGGGGACCAAGAAAGGGAGATTTTCTGTAAATTGAGGAAGGAGTATAAAAAGAAAATTTGTGAGACAAGAAAGGCGTGGCTAGAGGAACAAATTGAAGCCATAAATAAGGATTGCAAGACAAATAATTTTGAGAGAGTTTGGGACAAGATTAATAAAATTATTAAGGGTGGAAGGAATAAAGAGAAAACGAGTATTGAGGAAGAGCAATGGGTGAGGCACTTTGATGAATTACTAGGGGAAAAGGGGGAAGAAGGATGGAGAGGGACGGGGAAAGAGGTAATTTGGAGGAATAGGAGAGTGGCAATATATGATCTGGATAAAGAAATCTCAAGGGAGGAAATCCTGGGAGTGATAAGCAGAGTTAGAGCCAAGTCGGCCGGGGGATGTAATGGTATAAATAACAAGTTTTGGAAAGAAATTGGCAAAAATGAGATAATGATAGAGGGCATAGTTAAACTATTCAATAAGATATTTGAGGGAGGGAAGTTCCCGAAGGAATGGGAAACAGGAATTATATGCCCAATATACAAAGGGAAGGGTAGTAGGAGTAGTGTGAACAATTACAGGGGCATATCTCTGCTGGATTCCTTAAGTAAAATATACACTGGAGTGCTAGCGAACAGGATAAGTAGGTGGGCGGAAGAAAATGAAATATTGACAGATTATCAAGGAGGATTTAGGAAAAAGAAAAGAACGGTGGACAATATTATGATAGTAGAGACTATTCTAGAAAAGTATAAAAGTATGGCTAGAAGTACGGTTTACGTAGCAGCAATAGATTTTGAGAAAGCTTTTGACAAGGTGAATAGAGAGGCCCTATTAGAGAAATTAGGCAGGTTAGGGATTTCGGAAAAGATGTTGAGGGCAGTGGAAGGAATATATAGGGTGGTTAGGTTTTGTGTAAAATTGGGAGAAGAGAGACTGAGTAGACCCTTAGAGTCCAGGGTGGGTTTAAAGCAAGGGTGTAAATTATCGCCAATACTGTTTATTTTATTTATCAATGATATTTTAGAGGGGTTTGGGGCAGAAAATTGGGCTGTGCCGGTAATTAATGGTTTAGAGGTACCAGGACTGATGTTTGCGCATGATGTATTATTGATGACGCTAACTTCAGGGGGGATGAATAGAGCGTTAAATGCAGTGACGCTATTTGCGAGGAAATGGGGATTGAGAATTAATGGAAATAAGTCTAAAGTATTAGTAGTCCAGGTAGACAAAAGAAGAAAGATAGAAGGTAATTGGGTAATGCAGGGAGAAAGTTTGGAACAGGTAAGGAAGTTGGAATATCTAGGAGTTATCTTTAATGACAAAGGAACGTGGAATGACCAGATCAGAAGGGCGAAAAACAGGGGATTGGCAGCCCTAGCCTCAAATATCCGGGTATCAGTTATAAAACCCTGAGGCTAGTGTTAAGGTCGGTAATTTTTGGGAGGGTATTTTACGGACCAGAAGTTTGGGGGCTGGATGAGAAAAGAGAGGAACTAAGAAGGATTGTTAGTAGTTTTGCTAAGTTAGTAATGGGCTTACCGAGGTGCACAGCAAATGCAGGGGCAGAACTAATGTGTGGGGAGGATTTGGAATCAGAGGGGGTAAAAAGAATAGTGAGATACTGGATGAATTTAAAAAGACAGGAAGGTGGGAAGATATTGCAGGCAGCGTATGAACAGCAATGTAAGAGCATGTATAGGGGGGGGGGGTGGCTAGAAAAAATAAAGGGATATGTGGAGAGGATAGGATTAGGACACCTGTGGGGGGAGGTATGGTCGAAGACAGAAGTTAGAGGGATGAAGATACTGGAAAGGAGGATTAGAGATATCCATAGGCAGAAATTATTAGGGGAAAGCAGACTGAGAAATTCGTTAAAGGTTTTGACGAAAATAGAGGAGATAGCAGGGTTGAATATTAGATACGTTGATAGGTCAAAACGATATGGAATGATGTGGTGGTTGTTAGGTTTGCCAAGGAATACAGGTTTGATGCAGGGGAGGGATAAGACAAGGTGTATACTTTGTGGAGCAGTGAATGATGAATTTAATTTGCTAAGAGATTGCGAGGAAACGAGGGAGATAAGACATGGATTATTGAGTGAAGAGCATCGGAAAATATTGGGAAGGGGGGATGAGAAAGCAATCTTGAGATGGATTATTAAGCAGTGGGGAAAAGGGGGTGAATTGAACAGGTATTTATGCGCGGCAAAAAAGGCCTGCGAGAGTAAAATGAAGGAGGCTGAGTTAGAGGTTGGACAAGGGAGTAGGGGGGTGGAATAGTTTTGTATGTATATGGGAAGAGTGTGTATATAAGGGAAGGGGATAGTATGATAAGATTCAAATGAGCTAGGGAAGATACGAGTTGTGTACTTAGTTGAGTATGGGGAGTTGGGTAATGATATGGGATTACATGAAGGCAAGGTCTTTCTGTTTGTGGTAGAGTTGGTGGGAATGCAAGTGTTGAAATGCTGAGTGGTGTTGTTTGCAGTATTGATTAGGTGTAGGTCAGTAACAATAAAGTGACGAAAGCGCAGAACGAAATAAGGACACTTGATGAGCATGCTTGAATATTGAGTAAGTGACTGCTACAGCAAATGACTGTTACGAATAATATTCTTATACATAGATTATTATTATTATTACTATTATTATTACTTTCATTATTATTATTACTATGATTCTCTCTTTTAGTTTTACTCTCTTGATTCCGGGGTGTTAATTCTACGGAATGAGGGGCATGGCACGGGCTCTGAGGATGACTGCTGTGGTGGCTCTACTTTAGGGGTTTCACGTTTCCGGAGTGTCCAACGAGCCTTATGACATGGCCAGGGGATACGATAATTTTCTCTTCTTTTTCTTTTTTTGGTGATCTGAGTGGTTTATTATTATTATTATTATTATTATTATTATTATTATTATTATTATTATTATTATTATTATTATTATGAAATTAGGGCAGGTGCCTTTTCTCGCCATTCATGCATATTAGGGGGGGGAGGGGATAAGGGAGGATGGGCAAGGGAAAATGACGGGGTGGGTAAGGCCCACTCCAAATAAGCAAAGGAAGGGAAGAATGCGATAGATGGGATAGGAGAGGAGAGTGGATCCAGTTAGATGTGGTTTGTTGCAATGGAATGGTGAGAATAAACGCACTGTCATCTGGTTAGGATTGTTGGGGTTTCGCCTTAGGGCCCCACAGTTAGTGCCGGCTGTGTCATCATGAGGAGGGCGGCCTTTTTCTCACCAGTGAGATGACACGGCCGGACGGTAGCAGTAGTTAGTAAATTTGTATTCTCTATTGTTTATTTTTCCTTTTCTCTGTATGTGAACATGTATAGGGGCGAAATCGCCTGTTATGTTCGACGCTAACCACTACACCACAGAGGTGGACTTATCTTCCAAAATATGAAAAATACTATGTACCCCCAGGTCTGCCCTCCCCCCCCTACAAATTGTCATATGGGCGCCCATGAAACTGCACCATAATTACACCACATGCTTTTTCACATTAATTTAATTTTTAAACCAATAAAGTTGGTTCAAGAGAAGTGACATTTTACACCACAGTTATACCAAAAACGAAGTACATTAATCAGACAATTTCGCACCAAGTTCACGCCAACAATACACCAAAAAATTTCTCTCAACCTTCTTTATTGTCAACACCACTGTTGAACTAAATTTGCGTCAAAAATGCTCCAAAGTTACACCAAGGATTTGGGTGAATTTGTGGAATCAGCGTGGTATCATTTCAGTGCAAACTTTGTGCAATTTTCTTCTTATTTACTCCATAAATATAACGGTTCAAAATAGGTGTAATCTTGGTGTAAATTTGGCGTATATATGGTGTATTTATCGAAGAAAGCATTGCGGTACATTTGTGGAGTAACTTTTGTGCTACTTTGCTGCAAAGTTAGTGCATATTCTTCCGCATTTGCCCCCGAAAATATAGTACAAAATTGGTATAAAATTGGTACCAAGAACAACAACAACAACAACAACAACAACAACAACGCTAAAGTCATATTTCTCTGTTGTACACTGACACACTTTCTACCTTGATTTGTTTTAACATTTGTTAAACAACTAAAGTTGTATTCCTATTGGCATTTACATTTATATAAACTTTAAATGTTTATTTTTAATTCCATTTTTTGGTCCCTGGCCCCCTGTGGGCCCAGACCCCTGGGCACATGCTCCCTATGCCCTCCTTATCACCAGCACTGCGCGAGTGTCCTCCAAAAGACTGACTAACCACCGGTTCACCTTCTGGCGAAGGAAATTTCGTACCACATGCCTGGCAGAGAAAGGTAAGGCCATAAAAGAACTGGGTCTGACTAACTTGCAAAACAGACTGTGAGACAATCCTGAAGTAAGTCAGTAGTTTTCAGGAAAAAAAAAGAAAACCACTAAAGCAGAAAGGTACCTCCTGATCAGAGGAAAGAAAGGCGATGCGACAATTCTGGGCAAAGAGTAAAGCTCAACAATTGAACAAACGTAATCCCAAGTAGAGCTATTCGAAAAAAGAAAAAATAATCCGGAAAGAATTTAATAGAGCAGGTGAAGTAATTCGTTAAGACACTTTGACTCTCATTTCTCGTAGCTTTAATCTTTAATCTAAACTCTAAACACGAGAGATTATACTGTAAGAGGCACGCTTTTTGTTTATTTTACGAAGGAGCCCCAAAGCTGTGCTCTGCCGTACACAAATTGAGTTTTTTCATTCACGAAGCTATATTTCACTACGGTCTCTCCCACTCCACTCTTCCATTTTGCTTCATATCCACTTTCAACTCTGTGTATCCTCGAGAGAGAGAGAGAGAGAGAGAGAGAGAGAAAGAGCGAGAGAGAGAAAATTTGCATGAAAAAATATTGTACACATATTGGAGCTCTCCATTCGCTGAGATAAAAATAGAACGTGAAGCAAAACCTTGGTTTTCTTTTAAACTAGTTGGTGCAAGAAAAACACAATAGAGAATCTGAGTCAAAGTGAATCAAAGCAGAGAAACTGAAAGATTTATGTTGGTAACAATGAAATAAAACGGAGGTTTGCTCCATTATCGCATAAACGATAAACGCGGCAAGGCTAGTTTTGTGGTATGTTGAGAATCATAACATGTCAGCGTACGGTGTAGGACAGGAGTGGCAAACCTTTACCGACTAGTGTGTCAATTAAGGTCTTGTTTATTACTTTTCACTGTTTAGTGTCCGACTTGTTGGCTGAATGGTCAGCGTACTGGCCTTCGGTTCAGAGGGTCCCGGGTTCGATTCCCGGCCGGGTCGGGGATTTTAACCTCCATTGGTTAATTCCAATGGTCCGGGGGCTGGGTGTTTGTGCTGTCTCCAACATCCCTGCAGCTCACATACCACACATAACACTACCCTCCACCACAACAACAAATGCAAATGGCAGATGCCGCCCACCCTCATCGGAGGGTCTGCCTTACAAGGGCTACACTCGGCTAGAAATAGCTACATGAAATTAATTAATTAAACTGTTTAGTGTCCCGCCGGTTATTTTTCTTTAAAAGTATCATGAAACCCCTCTCGTTTGACTTCATTTAGGTATTATATTGCATAACATATAAATTCATTCTGCTGAATATTTCATCATTCTATTTTGCAAACATCATGGAAATTTACATTTTTTTAAACAGCTAAATTATAAGAATAAGATATTTTTTGCTTTAACCTAATAAAATATGTTAAAAATATAGCCATAGAATTGAGACATACTTTTCTAGTAAAACGTAATGCTAAAATATGCTATGATGCTAGATTTTCGACCTATTTATTGCATGTTAAAAATATTAAAATATGTTAGTATGTTGTCTGATGTGCGACAGAAGTCGTGTCATAGGTTCGCCATCCCTGGTATAGGACATGGCACTGAGGCAAGACCGACTCCAATCCTCAGACCGTAATATAAAAATAACATGGTGGCCGAAGTAGCCGGATTGCTGGTATTGGCTAACACGAAAATATCACGTACATATTATATAAACTAGGGTAATTTAATATGATAAATGTAACATCATACGGAAAATCACTTTTACACGTATGAAAATGCTTCGCCAACAAGAATCACATATATTCTACTAGAAAAGAGATCAACAAGCTGATTATTTAGAAATTTTAAATCGTCAAATTACGCTTTTTCTTAGATTTCACTTCGCTGGATAGATGAAAATACATGATAAAACTGTTAAAATGATACTTCTAACATCATTTTAAATGTTTCAAAATAAATTAAGGCACGAAATTCCTCGATTTATTCGCTCTCATGAGAACTGTGAAACACAATTCGTTGCCTTAGTTTTGAAGTGGTAGACAATTTCCTAAATTCAGCACCCAACGAATAAGAAGTACACCCGAAATTATAATGTTATTGGCTTTAAGTCCCACTAACTACATTTGCTACGGTTTTCAGTGACGTCGAAGTGCCTAAACTTAGTCCTGCAGTAGTTCTTTTACATGCCAGTAAACTAACGACACGAGGCTGACGAATTTGAGTACCTTCAAATACCACCGGACTGAGCCAGGATCGAATCTGCCAACGTGGGGTCAGAAGGCCAGCCCCTTAACCGTCTGAGCCACTCAGCCAAAGTACACCCGAAATGATTACGTTAACCCAATGAACGGCCCTGGTAATGTTAACATAATGTTGACGTATGGCATAACAGCACTTCACACAATGATAGTAACCTTAGTAATGAAACATTCAGGCACTAAAGATATAATAGGTTTTTACCCATTAAAGGACATGAGTGCAAAAACTAATGACTAAACATTGATATTTAACCACATGGACGAGCTTCAGTTCGGCGCAGTCTGCTTGATAACAGATAACTACAGCATGAATCGGAAGGTGTTGGTAGTGTAAAACCCTACGTTACAAATCCAGCTAATCCCTCTAAGTCACTGTTTCTTCTCTTAACAGTATACAGATTGCTCTAACTGTCACAATTATAAGTTGTGTTATACTCCAAGATCCAGCTAAACATTTCCGCAGGCAAAGCACAGATTATTGTAAAATAAACTTGCATCTAAATCACTCGACACTTTGAAACACACAGACACTGACGGAATAACATAATCTCAATTAAATTCTATCTAAGTTAATATTTTTCGAGGAACACGAATAGTTTGGAAGTAGAGAAATGGCTTCCCTAAACTTAGACTTATTCTCAAAATGATGTACAATATGCACGCTACTGTTTTGTCATGGACTTCAAAATAATCACGACGTATATTCTTAATTCATTTCTACCTTAATGTTCTATTCCGTAGGAAACTTAAATAGTTGTTTGAGAGGCAATGCCATAGTTAGACTAAAACCTGGTCCACCTAGTGCACTCACGTTCTTTAATCGGTAAGAACACGATCAAAACAAGCATATTCTCACATTACTGCGTATAATTACAGATCGTATGTGTCCACTGACTCATATAAATGCACTCGCACACTTATATTCTACAAAGAAACTAACATTTATCGTCAGATTTCATAAAATTACTAATAGGGATACTGTGGGTTCGAGCCCCACTGTCGGCAGCCTTGAAGATGGTTTTCCGTGGTTTCCCATTTTCACACCAGGCAAATGCCGGGGCTGTACCTTACTTAAGGCCACGGCCGCTTCCTTCCAATTCCTAGGCCTTTCCTATCCCATTGTCGCTGTAAGACATATCTGTGTCGGTGCGACGTAAAGCAAAAAAAAAAAAAAAAGCATAAAATTACTCAGACCTCATACGATAACAACAAACCAAAACAAACCCAATTTCCAACAATTCCGGCTACTCGATTCGCCATCTTTGAACTATCGAGAGTAGCATTAAGGTCTGAGCAGGACGAATAGTGTGACGACTTCTGCTGTTTGATATGTTCCTACACTACGCGGCGCTGGTGTAGGTAAAGAGGGATCAGCTGTCCCTGAACATGTGATTTTAAATGAGATCTGATGTGACTTAATTCGGAATTTATCGTTTAAGTAAACCGTGTGTTTGTTATTGTTATGTTTCAGCGATGTGTGTTCTCTTTACTGACCGTTGACTGTGTTTATGTGCGATCTGTGTTTCGTGCAAATTAAGATTATAGTGTTCCTTGTTTTGAAAGTTATATGTGACAAATTCATAGGAAATATTTTACATTTAGTAATGATTTAATGACATTACTTCTGAAATTGGTTCGGCAGTGTCTTAACGAATATGTCAAACGGGTATGTGTGTATAGAGCTATTTCATTAATTCACCACAAAATCAAACTCAGTTGCAATTATCAGCTCTAACCTTAAAAAAGACACATGTTCGGATGTTAGTGTACATGCTGCGTAATATAAACACATTAAAACTCTGCAGGCACCCACATGATGTTACGTACCGGTATGTCATACATATGTAATTCCTACATAACTACTTAAGTTAAATTATATATTAACATGCTCAAATTCATGAATCTTATCAACACTTCACCCCATCAGTCAGTTAACTGGACACCTTGAACATTTTCCGGGTATGTTTTGCGGTCGTACAAGCTTGCATTTCTTTCCGTACTTCTTTTGTTCGGAAATAAAATCGGCATCGTATGTAATGAAAAATTACTTTTGGTACCAAGTCCTGAGCATGTTCAGTACAGCACCCAAGTCTATAAGAAACAGTAATTGAAGGTAAACTATCCAGGCATTCTTGAAATATTTCACTCCATATGCTTCTTGTACACTAATATTTCTCACAACAACTTCCTCTACATGAGAAAACATCAATAAAAATTCACTCGATGGATAAATAAGATAGTTGGATGCGTTAAAATATTCTTCTAGACTTGTTAGGTCCTCCTCTGTATTGTTTTGCATAGAACCAATACATGCTGTACAGTCTATCACTTCGCTTGCATGTTTAACAATATACCCACAGAACTGATGAATGACATTAATTTTTGAACTGGTGAAAGGAGCTATTTGTTCATCTTCCCAATTTGATAATGGTGGACCGAGCTAGTTGGCCATGCGGTTAGGGGCACGCGGCTATGAGTTTGCATCCGGGGGATAGTGGGTTCGAATCCCACTGTCGGAAGCCCTCAAGATGGTTTTCCGTGGTTTCCCATTTTCCTACCAGGCAAATTCTGGGGCTGTACACTAATTAAGGCCACGGCCGCTTCCTTCCAACCCCTAGGCCTTTCCTATCCTATCGTTGCTATAAGACCTATCTGTGTCGGTGCAACGTAAAGCAACTAGCAAAAAAAAAAAAATATATATATATAATTGTGGCTGATCAAAGGTAAGCGGGCTGTAATTTTTTTCCTGATCTGTACTTGTGATTTTGGCATTCTCTTTGACAACAGCTTTTGTCATGGCTCTAATCTGACTGAAAAATTATGTTAAGGGTACCATCACTTTAAAAGCAGATGTTGACGTGGGATAGCCTTCGACCACTTTGAGAACAAAGTGGGATCTTTTGGGGGTGAAACAAAAATGACGCTTATCATTCGAATGTTTATTGTAACCCGAATTACAACCCGGGACATTGCAAGTTGTAGGCATATTCACATGCGGTAGTAAATTGAAGCATATGTCAAAGTATACGTCCTACTTCTCAAATGCATAATCTTTTTCAATTTTCAGTTCATGAAAAGTTAATGCCGGCTATTTTGCACTTATACAACTGGAGAATGTATAAAACTACTGAAAAAGACCACAAACTGTTTGCACACTTCCACAGTAAGCCGACGAAAAGCGCGCGTACTTAGCCCTTTTATCGACAGCAGCGCTGCAGGTGGCGGGGAACATGTACACCGTGTCTGTTAATATGTGATTCCGAGGGAGTCGTCACACTATTCATTTCGCTTCTGCGTGCCATCTAGCGGTTAGAGGAGCTAACTACACTTGCTATGCTGTCAGCTGTGTATGTTAGAAGTGTCATATTTGTACTTCAGATAATGTTTACGTGCCTGTATTTTTTTTCTATTTATGTGAACATACTTTCTTTAAAACATTTTTATGATTAAACCTATGGATTTAATCCATTTTTAGGTGTACTCAGTGGGTTGTGAAGCGCAGAAGGGTAGATTGAGATGAAATTCTGAGGAGCAAAGGACCGGAACATTTAAATAAAAGCTATGTAGTGTGTTCTGACCACTTCTCAGAAAAGGATTTCGGAAACAAAAATCTCTTAAGCTAAGGGTAAGTATGTAATATTATATTTTCTTCTGGTTTTGCTTATGAACTTGCTTGAAGTGCGAACATTGCATTTTTCCATCATTATAACTTTTTCACTGGTGAATGCCTGATGAATAAATCTTTATGTTTGTTACAGAATCTGGCCAGATGCAGTGCCATCACTGTTATGCCACAATGTCAAGCAGACAAAGGAGTAGCCCGAAGGAAAGGAAACGAGAGCATGAATCTACTCCAGAGAGTTCAGATGAGTTACCGGTACTAACAGAAAGTGCAGTCCAGGAAGATGATAAAGTTCCTGCAGAAGAGAGACTGAATAAATGCTGTTCAAATTTAATGTTGAAAAATAGGAATTTTCAGAAGTTGCTATCCAAGTACAGATCAGTGAATAAAGGTTTGAGAAGAAATTATGTGTGGTGCAGAAAAATCAGTCGAAGTGTAACTGTGAGAAAAGTGTTGTTGATAAGTGTGTTGCTCAGAAATTTACAAATTTTCAACCAAATAAATGGACCCGTAAAGCTCAGGGCCGAAGATACTCAAATACTGACAAACGTTTTGCCTTAGCTTTGCATTATTGTTCACGTAAGTCATACAGTACACGTTCATGCAAAAGCATTTTTCTTTGCCCATTACCAGGTCATTAAGAAGCCGCTTATAAAATGCTCAAGTGGAACCTGGAATAAATAAAATGGTTCTAAGCTTGCTGGAAATAAGAACTAAAAAAAAAATGAGAAGGAAGGAGAAGGTTATTTCACTGGTATTTGATGAAATTTCCATCAAGTCATCACTGTCATATGATCCTCATAAGGATTAACGGCTATGAAAATTTTAGTGTTGATACTCCTGTACCGCCAATCATAGCTCCCATCCGCCAACAAAGTAACCAGGCTATGGTATTCATGATTAAAGGTTTGAACCTCAATTCAAAACAAATAATTGGGTACTTCCTAACAAACTATGCTTTGGCAGGACACTACTTCAAAGAGCTGGTTCTACTCGTATTTATTATCAGTCATCTTCAGGCAATGGGGTTAGTCGTAAAGCAGTTGTGTGCAACCAAGGGAGTAATAATATGAAAGTGAAGAAAATGTTAGGTGTGGCTGCAGAGGGGCCATTCATTGAGGTAAATAATGAGAAAATCTTTTTTTTTTCATGATCCACCTCACTTAATAAAGTCAGTGAGAAACAATCCGAAAAGTATGACTTTGTTTCTAGTGGTAAAATATATAGTTGGTCTCACGTAAGAGAATTTTACAACAAGGACTCAAAAAATGATTCCAAGGTTAGCCCCAAAGTTAACAAAGAAATGTATTGCACTTCCCCTATTTTCCCCTATTTTCAAATATGAGGGTATGTTTAGTCACCAGGGTCCTCAGCCATTCTGTAACTTCTGGAATGGTAGTTCATGTATCGTTCGATTCTTTGCAATCAAGTGCTGCAAACAATGCAGAGTTTATAGAAATGTGTGACATTTTGTCTGATATTTTTAATTCTTCAAGTCTCAGTAGCCCCAAAGAGTACAGGAGACCTTTAAGCAATGACTCATGGCATATAAAAAAGCTGGATGAAATTTGTGATCGTCTAAAACAACTCAAAGTTTTGAATAATAGCAAAGGCAAAGCAAAAGCAATCCTCCTTGCATTCAGGACTGTATAAACAATATTTCTGCACTGAAACTATTATGGTCCGAATTAGATAGTGATTATGGTTCCATTATTTGCTAATAAGGAGGTTCACACAGGACAGCTTTGAAAACATGTTTTCCATCATCAGAGCAAGAGGAGGTAACAATGTAACCTCAGATGCAACATAATTTCGCAATGCCATAAGGAGTGTTATGATAAATCAATAGCTCTGTGCTTCTGATGACAGCAATTGTGAATCCGATGTTGCAGACTTTCTACTGACTCATAATGATGTGATGAAGTGCAATTTTGATGCTAATGCCACTCAACAGTGTGAGTTAAGTGATCAGGTAACTGATTATGACCATGATATAATACAGGAAAATGCAGACAATTATGCCATGGGGCATGTAGCAAGTTTCCCCATGCTGCGTGTATGGATATATTGTCGTCGTACGATAATGATTATAGCATGGGAAACTTGCACACAGAAATGAAAATGTACGATAATTCGATAATTCTAAAATGATGTTTCCAAGTATTTGTGGGAGAAAGTTAGGTGCTAAAATATCAGGAACATTTGAAGGTACTGTAGTTTTTGTCAGTTTTTGTTAGAAAGAACACATGGAATTAGAAGAAAATTAACTGTCAGGTTTTTGACATTGAATGAATGTAGTGTAGGCATATGTAACAGCTGTGAAATTACTCACTGACAAGTTTTTCAAAGTCGTTATAAAGGCACATGTGAATAGAACCAATGATTCAACACAGAAAAATCTTGCCAGTAAAAATACCAATTTGGAAAGGATATTGCACGTGTGATTTGCTCTTGAAGACTGTAGACCCTAGTCATAACATGACCATCTAATGTTTTAACTTGATAACACATTTGTTTTATTCTTATCAATGGTTCATTCAGATCAATAACCACCTTTTTCCTTCCCTATACTATGTTACAAGAACGACGCAAACATCTTAAAATCTTTATTTCGTTGGGTTAGATGTCGAAATGTGTAGTGTTTTAATAGCGCATTGTGTTAGTGTTCTCTTCGAGTCGCTAGATGACAGCACTACGCGCTGTCGCCGCTGCTCTCCGTGTTAAGTGAGAAGAGTTTCCACTATTATCATATTAAGCTATCTGGCAAAGGTACATCATGCGCTGTTGCGACGCAAACGTGGCCGCACCACTCTCTGTTTACACCAAGAAAGAACAGCGTTCCGTAATCCGTTTTTTTTTTTGTGGTCTGAGGATGTACCAGGAGGGGAATTTCATAGAGGTCTTTCAGCACAATACGGGCTCAACATTTTGCCACAGCGAAGTGTTTACCAGTGGATTGAACAGTTCAACAGGTGTCGTACGAGCGTGAAGGATGAGGAAAGATCCGGACGTCCATCTGCAGCCGTAACTGATGCCAATATTGAACGAGTGCGTGATATGATCATGAATACTACACTGAGCAAATGTCATGGGATAGTCACCTAATAGCGTGTGGGGCCTCCTCTGGCCCTGCGAACTGCAATGAGACGCCGTGGTGGAAGTGAGTCGACAAGTCCCTGGTAGTCCTCTGGACGCAGCTGACACCAAATAGTTTGCAGAGCGGCCGCCAATGCTGGTTTGTTAGTGGGTGCAGGATCCATGGTACGGAGCCTGCGTTCCAGGACATCCCAGATATGCTCGATAGGGTTCATATCGGGGCTCCTGGGTGGCCATGGCAGTCGTTGGACTTCCGCTGCATGTTACTGGAACCATTCCCGGGCGATGTGGGAGTGATGTGGTGGCGCGTTATCATCTTGAAACACCGCAGAACCGTCTGGGCGCTGGAAGGCCAAAAATGGGTGGAGATGGTCTCCGAGCAGCTCAACATACCGCGTACCATTCAAAGTCTCTTCCAGAATAACTAGGGGGGCCCATTCCATACCACGAAAATGTACCCCAGACCATAACAGAGCCACCAGCGCCCTGGACCACACCTTCGAGGCAGGCGGGATCCATCGCTTCATGTGGTCTGCGCCATACACGGTGACTCCCATCGGCATGGTGCAGTTGAAATCGTGATTCGTCCGACCGTATCATGTTACGCCATTGTTCCAGTGTCCACCCCTGGTGACTGGTGACAAATGCGCGTCGTTGTGCCCGATGACGTTGGGTTAACAGTGGCACCCGTGTGCGGCGCCGGCTCCCATACCCCATAGAACCATGTTCCAACGGATTGTCCACTGGGAGACGTGTCTGGCACGGCCTGAGTTGAATTGAGCCGTGATTTGTTGCACGGTTGCCCGTCTGTCACTATTGACAATCCGTCTCAGATGTCGCCGGTCACGGTCATCGAGGCTGACTGGACGGCCGGTTGTTCGTCTGTTGTGGACGGTGATACCCGCATTCAACCATTCACGATATGCCCTGGACACGGTTGATCGTGTGAAGCCGAATTTCCGCACAACTTCCAAAATCGCACTTCCCATCCGTCGGGCACCGACCACCATACCCCGTTCGAACGGTGTCAGCTCACGACGACGTTCCATGTTACACCTGTCACTTGTACAGCCACTGCTGACAAGATCTCCTATACAACTGCTGCTGGCACAGGGGGCGTGTGGTGCGCAGACAGCACACCTGCGCATCAGTGCTCCGCTATCCCATGACATTTGCTCAGTCAGTGTAGATGAGTGACTGTTCTATGAATTTCCACTCCTGGTACACCCTCAGACAACAACAAAAAACGGATTACGGAACGCTGTTCTTCCTTGGTGCAAACAGAGAGTGGCGTGGCCACCTTTACGTCACAACAGCGCAAGCGGTACTGATCTGATAACGCTGAAACCTACCACAGACGTAGACAACGGTGCCATCTAGCGGCTGGCGAGCACATAACGCCAAAGACCTAACTTAAAGACAATTCGAGCAAAATTGGAGGTACTTATTGACTTGCCCTCGTATTATTTGTTTATTGCGCGCGATTCAATACAGCGCCATCTTATAACAGAGTACGCATGTGACGTCCCATATTTAGCACAAATTTTGCCTTACTTTGAAGCTCTATTTCATGAAAACTAAGATTCATGTTTACATTTTTTTTTTTGCAACAGGAAGCCTCCTTTCTTATCTGTCAATTGAGACATTAAACATAATCGTAAGTTGAATACTCTCGGCAATAAACGTGTTCTACCCAAACACTAAAAGAGTCTTGACATTTTCCTTTCATGTAGGTCTACTCGTTGTCAAGGAACGTAAATCTACATTAAGAAACACTGTTGACTCTGTATAAATGTGTCATACTAGGAAAATATTGTTCAATATGAAAAGTGAGATTAGAGGAACAGCTTATTATTATTATTATTATTATTATTATTATTATTATTATTATTATTATTATTATTATTATTATTATTATTATTATTATTTCCGCCCCCGTAGCGTAACGGTTAGTGGTATTAGCTGCCGTCCTCGGGGGCCTGGGTTCGATTCCCGGTACTGCCAGAAATTTGAGAATGGCAGGAGGGCTGGTATGTGGTTGAAATGGTACATGCAGCTCACCTCCAATGGGGGTGTGCCTGAAAAGAGCTGCACCACCTCGGGATGAGGACACGAGTTTACTTCTTCTTCTTCTTATTATTATGATTGAATATCCAGTACAGCATGGAGCCCTATTTCACAAAAGTACATTAGGGCTGTAGTTTATATTCACAAAGTATTTCAAAACGAAATATTAAGAGCTCTGAAGATGTGTTGAATGAATGTGAAGAAGTGCTTATAACAACAAGGCTTCTTGAAAATATCATGCCATGGTTTAGAAAATACAAGATCACAACTGTTCAGCTGACACTCCAATATAAGTCTTTTCATTCCGAACGCGGGACAGGAAGAAAGTAGATGATCCACTGTCTGAAGGGAACCAAAACGCATAAATATCAATCTGTAATTTGGATTTTAAATCGCTCAAGGTAAGATTTAAATTTTCCACACACAACCACAAACGCATAAATATACATCTCTAATTTAAATTTTAAATCGCTCAAGGTAAGATTCTAAATTTTCCATGTCCCGATAGAAATTACGTTAGGACAAAGTTAGGCACTAATACTTTACTCCGAATTCGATCTTTAACTTCGGGGAAGAATAATTCTCTTGTAACAGATCCTTTCAAGGTAGAAGTCCAGCTATTGTTCCATTGACGTATAATATATTTCTTGATTTGTCGCTTAACATAGCACATTGGGGGGTCATCATATGTAATTCCGGTGTTTGATGTGGCTGCTAATTTTGCTAAACAGCTTATTAAGAAGCCACACTATCGTTTAGTTCCCAAGATTTTGACAGTTTTCACGAGCACGCTGCAATGTGATATGGGAAACAAATGTCAGATTAACGGGTATCACAAATTTCCGTGCTTAAAAACATCCTGTGATGCCGAAAGGAAATTCTTGTTATTTAAAAACATTCTTGTGGACAATAGAAGAAGCTTGTTTCAGGAGAATTTAGATAAATACCTTGTCACTTCGAGTGTTAGCCCATTCTCCCGCCACTGTTTCACTATAAGTGTGTACGAAAAACGAGCATGGAAGAGGACTGTAATATACCCTTCCCAACAGCAGTTGATTTTCGTCGCCATTTCACGACACTCACACACCTCTAAGGTCAGGCATAACACTGCTCACGACAGCAAAACCGTAGTTCCAACGGTCACTCACCAGATAGCATTAGCGTTACGCTAATTGTCAGATATAAACCGAAATGACCATCTGAAGTTTTTTGCCTTTACGTCGCACCGATACAGATAGGTCTTATGGCGGCGATGCGATAGGAAAGGCCTAGGAATTGGAAGGAAGCGGCCGTGGCCTTAATTAAGGTACAACACCAGCATTTGCCTGGTGTGAAAATGGGAAAACACAGAAAACCATCTTCAGGGCTGCCGACAGTGAGATTCGAACCCACTGTCTCCCGGATGCAAGCTCACAGCCGCGCGTTCCTAACCGCACGGCCAACTCGCCCGGTCATCTGTAGTTCATTGCAATTCCAACAAAAATAAATAAAGTTACGCCTCAGTATTCTTATGGATAACACTGTGGTACATTGAAAATGTATAGTCTACTAGCAATTGTACCCGTGCTTCGCCACGGTATTCCAGATTGTATACGGATATCGAAGTAAATTACTGTACATGAAGTTAATAATAATTTTTAAATTGCATGTAAATTGGTGTTATCAGAGAAAAAGCATAGGGAGGTCCGCAGACGATGTTTCCAATGTAAAGTGCGAGTTGTGGAGTTGTGATGATAACGACAGGTGCACTTGTCTACCACTATTCATTATGTTTTAGAAACGTTGAATAGGGTGAAATTTGTGTAAGATTTTCACACAGTGCATTACTTTTCAGATATTTATGCGACAGCTTCAAACATAGAATTTGGCTCACATATGGGCCAATATTCGTGTAGAATTTGATGATCCCATCTTTCCTATAAGTGAATCAAACCATCAATTGTACGTGTACAAAGTGCAAAATTTAGGTAAATCCAGAAATAGAGAAAAATTTAATGTACAAGGGCTAGAGATACGACAAAAGGTCATAGGACCGAAGTTGTAGATCACTCCAAATTGAACGGAGATTGTGCCATCCGTTTTGTGATACGACTTACCGTTTAGCCACGAAATACATCGAAAGGAAGGACTGCACCGTCATTAAAATTGCCTCCCTATTTCGATATTTTCCTGGGGTAAAAAAGAAAAATTTTAAACATATCGTAAATTTTCCGTCGGTTACATGCTAAAAGCTACAATTTCGCAAAATTTCAATTTTCTAACTTGTGTGGGAGATTGTGCTGCGATCTTGATATGGGGGAGTGGATTAAAAATCAGGACTTTAAGGAAACTTTTAAGCCCATAAAACCAGTAGGTTCTGGATAAATATCACCGACTGTGTTCTTATTCAGGTTTGAAACTCCCAGCATGTACCCCTCAGAGAAATTGAGATTTTTCTAGGGATCCTGAAGTCATCAGGTTGTCTGGTACCAAGTTTTAAATTTCTAAGATGCCTAGAATGGTCTCACTAATTTACGTCTGTTTTCATTTTTATGCCCTAATTTATATATAGATCGCGCCAAACAGACTTCCATTTATTAGTGTGGATAATAGTTTACCCGCTTCCCTAGTGGTTCTACTCCCACAGTAAGTTTTCCAGGTAGTAAGTCATACTTGAAAGTCATACTGGAACATACACACGTCCATTATCTCGGTCATTTCTGACAATTTATTTTTTCACCCTTTCTCACCCCCTATTCCAAAGGGGGCTGGAGTTAGACTTTAAACATCCGGAATGTTACTATTCATCTCAGCGACCCGGAACACTATGGATTCGGCAGTATATTCGATTAGTATTATATCTCACTTCCCCTTCCCCCACCCTAAAGGGGGCTAAACTTTGAGTTCTAAAAAATCGGAATGTTATTATTCATCTCAGCGACCCCGAAAAGTATGGATTCGACACTACTTTCGATGATTTGTATATCTCAGTCCCCTTGCCCCCCCCCCCGCACCTAAGGGTTCTTGGGGTGTTTTACCCCCATGTGGTTTGTCTCCTGATACTAAAAGTTCGGAGTGTCACTATTCACCTCAGCGACTAAGTAGTCGACACTATTATTTCTATATATCACTCTCCCATCGCCCCCCACCACGAAGGGGGCTGAAGTTGGACTTTAAAAATTTCCGGAGTGTCACTGTTCATCTCAGCGATCCCGAAAAGTATGGATTCGACACTATTTTCGATGATTTTTATATCTCGGCCCCCTCGCCCCCCCCTGTCCCTAAGGGTTCCTGGGCTGTCTTACCCCCAAGTGGTTTGTCTTCTGATACTAAAAATCCAGAGTGTACAATTCACCTCGGCGACTCCGAAAACTATGTATTCGACACTATTTTCGTTTGATTTTATGTATCACTCCCCCTCGCCCCCACCCCAAAGGGGGTTGAACTTGAACTTTAAAAAAATTTGAGCGTCACTATTCATCTCAGCGACCCCCAAAAGTATGGATTCGACAGTATTTTCGTTAATTTGTTTATCTGACCCCCCTCGCCCCCCGCCCCTAACGGTTCCTGGGTTATCTTACCCCCACGTTGTTTGTCTCCTGATACTAAAAATCCAGAGTATACAATTCACTTCGGCGACCCCCGAAAACTATGTATTCGACATTATTTTCGTTTCATTTTATATATCACTCCCCCCTCGCCCCCCCCCCTATGCGAAAGGGAGCTAAACTTTGACATTTGAAAAATGGGGAGTGTCACTGTTCATCTCAGCGACCCCGAAAACTGTGGATTCGGCACTTTTATCGATTATTTTTATACCTTGCCCCCCTGACGCCCCACCCCTAAGGGAGCAACGGATGGCTTACCCTCACAGTGCTCGTCTCCAGATAGTAAGTCATAAGTGTACCAAGTTTCGATGAAATTGCTCCAGTGGTTTAGGAGGAGATGTGTCATTTACACACACACACACACACACACACACACACACACACACACACACACACACATACGTGCATACATCCATTTTATATATAGTAAGAAGAAGAAGATTATGCTTGCTTTATTATTACATAGAGAAATTTTATTTTGAACACTGCAGAGATTTAAACTTAAACTGTATACCCGAAGAAATTATTCGAATCCGAGGAATGAATATTACTTCGCTCGCGGCATGCCCAATCATGAGAATGGCTTCAATAATATTAGTCATCAGTTTCAGAGTCGTGTTCATTGGAGAGGGCAGGATTCTTATTCTTAGGAAGGATAATTGGTGCCACAATCGTCCGCTCTAAGATGTTCGAGGGTAGTCCAGGTGACTCCAAGTCTTTCGAAGCTCTGCCGTGTAGTCGATAGACTTATAACTGTGTAGAACATCGGGTAATTCTTGTAAAAGTTGCTTGTTGAAAGAAATGAATGACATGATATATGATAGCAAGAATGAAGAGGATGAAACCCGGTGCCGGCACATATGCCACTCCTCTCGAATAGCTCAAAACTTAACGTCCCGATCCAACGGACGAATCATCATCAGCACCGTAATAAGCCCTCACACCATATAAGACCAAAAACAGCTTCCTACGTCCTGGACGTAAAATGGCTTCTTGAATATTGTGTTCTCTACCTATCTTATGCACGTTGCCTAGCGACAGCGACTCTATGCATTTAACTTGGTGACAGCACGTTGGATTGTCATATCCCAATGCACGTTTCCGGATGGTTTTTCGTTCATAACTCATCAACGAAAGCGAAAATGAAAATTCCGGCTTCGAGGTGCATCCGGACCCCTTTCCATCTACCTATGTTCAAAATTTCAGATCTCTACGTGCTGTAGATTTTGCTGGGCATCGCGCACAGACAGACAGACAGACAGACAGACATACAGACAGACAGACAGACAGACAGACAGACACTTCCTTTTATAATATTATTATAGATAGATATTCATTCAAGGGACCACCCACAGTATGCTATACAGTTACGTAACATTAAAGGATTTAAATATTCACGTGTAATCTATTTTAATAAATGTAATCCGTAAATAAGAGTAAATTGTTTAAAATAAAATACGTTCTTTGATTTTTTAACAGTGTATATTTTATTATTTTTAGCACATACAGTTTTCAGTGCATAAAAATTCCATCCCTCCCCCAGTAATCAACTGTAAGGATCAACAACTGCCACTTGTCCGTTTGTATCTCCATCTACCGGTTTGTACCGAACTACGTGATGTTTGCAGGCTTCGCGGGTTGTTCATCAAAGGCTCAGGCTTGCTTACTGCCCGAAGGCCCCGAGATCAATTTTAGTTACCAATGAAGGCTGGAACGGGATTCAATCAGCCTTGTGAAACTAACTGAGCAGCGCTGTGGGATGTAGAAGACAGCGGACTCCGTCATGGAAGCCTAGCAATTGCGCTGTGGATGTCACACATGTCTCTCAACTTTGTTTCATAGCGGTATTTCGAGGCGCAACTACGAAATACTTAGCAAAATATAATGTTATTGGGAAATTTATGGGTTATGTGTATTTTGGAAGGGGAAAATTTTCAGCCACTGGATAAACACATGTCAACAGAATCTCTGAATGCAGACCGACAGCGCCCAGACGTAAGGCTTCCGTAGGTACACTATGGCGGGAACTAGCAGCGAGTTAGGAGAAGGACCTAGGACATTCAACGTTTAGTGGCTCGACGGTAAGCAGGCAATTTTAGATATTCTTTAGTCGTTGTACGAGAGTCAGAATTGTTTATTAAGCATACAGGCTTACCTTGTGACTACTACTATTCATCATCACCACCATGTATGGCCAGAGATCCAGAGTGCAGGCATTTCAATTTGACGCCGTTCAAGCTGCCTTTGAGTCACTTTCGAAGTTCTACCTGCTAGATGGCAGATAAACAGGAACTCTATAAGGAGACTTATTGTACAGTTTTAATGAATTCTGTCGGGTAAACAACAAAAGTGTCACCAGAGATATTTTATGTGCTGACATCGTGTAACATGGAGTGAAGAATGAACTTTCTTCCGGCCTTCGAATCATTGGCTACCTCTGACAGGTTTGAACCTGAAGTTCTGGGATTTCGAGTTACATTATACATACATACTGTACCCTTGAATCATATGGGTGCAACATACATACATACATACATACATACATACATACATACATACATACACTGTCGAGCTCCTTGGCTGAATGGTCAGAAGAGGATAGTTTGGTTCAGAGGGTCACGGGTTCGATTCCTGATGGGCCGGGGATTTTAGTCGTGTCTGGTCGACTTCTCTGGTTTCTGAATTGGGTGCTTGTTTGGGTGACTTTCGATTCCCTTCCGTGGTTATTTTTTATTTCTGATTCTCTTTAGAAGAAAAATCTAAATTTCCCAATTCCCTCCTTATCAGAGGGGATCGACAAGATTCCCTCCAGTACAAAATCGTTCTTTCTGTTAAAATTCTATAATATTCCGATACAATAGATATGATCACGTAGATTTGTTTTACAATTTCCTTCACTTTGCATCGACACAGGTAGGTCTTAAGGCGACGATGCGATAGGAAAGGCATAGGAGTGGGAAGGAAGCGGCCGTGGCTTTAATTACAGTACAGCCCTAGCATTTGCCTGGTGTGAAAATAGGAAACCACGGAAAAACATCTTCAGGGCAGCCGACAGCGGAGTTCGAACCCACTGAATGTAAGGTGGCAACTACGTGTCCCAAACCGAACAGCCACTCGCTCGGTATTCGCGTAGTATTTGGCTCTCTTTTTGTGTTGGTTACTCTGAAAGAGTTAAAGGGTGTGTGGCACGTTCATTCGTTGCAGCGCAGTATACGCGGGAGTAGACAAGAATTTTTATTTATTTAATGAATACAGTTTAAGAACACAGAGAGCAATATTTAATAGTATTGCAGTTCAATGTCTCATAAGGCCTTTCTCAATTCATGTGCTGAAGAAGAAGAAACAAAAAAGATTCTTAAAACATTTATACAAATATAACATTCTGAACTAAGATCTCACTTTTGAACAACTGAAATGACTGACAGAGAAAATATAACCCTAGCCAGTAAATATTTAATTATGAACACGCCAAGGGTGTTATTTTATACCTTTGAGAGTCCGAAGCCTGTGTAGTTTGTGCCTTAAGGAATATTTGCTATGGAGAGAATCAGAACGTCTTTTTGGGGAGGGAATCGATCTTGCCTGGTTTGTGTTTGTCTCAACACACACCTCTTCATCTACACGCTACACGACCGATCAGTACAGGAACACGTAATAGTAGAATATGTAGTGTTGAGTCAGGAAGGGCAACTGTCGTGAAACTCTTCCAAGTCCGTAAATGTGCGACACTGATCGAACTGCGACCGCAACAAAGTGTGGAAAAAGCGGCAGAAGAGAAGTACATTATATGTATAAGTCGTCTTAGATTTAAATTGATTAGCCACTGACATTTAGTACGTAATATTGTTTGCTAGTATAATTTTTCCTTAAAGATAATTTAAAATAAACTGAACAGGTTATATGTACGAATCGTATCTATCGAATTTCTTTATTATTTCTGTCTTAAATTGAAGATCATAATTGTTTCAGGGTAAATTGAGTCAAATTAGCGGTGGATTAATAAATAACATTATTAAAACGAAAATATATGGTACGTACATTGCTGTGTACTTTACGAGTATCTATTGGAATTTACTACGTCACTAGGCTTTAATATATCTCCCGTCTTTTGTTGTGAAGTCTTTCCGCAATTGAAGTTCCTTGCTTTGCTTGATTATTATTTATTGAAGTATTCCGATTTTTTCCGATTTGTTGACTTTTGCCATAATTCATTAATTGATATTATTATTGGTCCAGGGGCCATGCTATTTTAGGTGAAATACATGATTTAATACCGGTATTAGATCTTGCAAATATCGCAAAATACGCTCAGTGTCCTAGCAAAAGAAGTTTATTATATCGTCGACATTTTTCACCTCCATTTTTCAGTTTGAACTGCCCGCATTAGTCATGATGGACACAGATATTAAAAATTCAAAGATATAGTACTCCCATTCGTCGGTACTCTAGAAGGAAACGAAAGACGGCACGATGAAGCGGACCACACAATGCTTGGTGACATTAAGTATCTCTTGGCAGTCGCTGAGAGGCGAGATTAGAGGCCCGTAACCATATTAACATGAATATTTCCTCAGTTCTAATTGTGAATAGCACTCCCATTTGTCGGTGCTAGACTTGGACCTCAAGAAGGAAACAAAAGACGGCACGATGAAGCGGCGTGCCACAGAAGAGAGTCGTGTCTACAGCGAAATAGTCACCGTAATTACGTATGTATATTTCTCTAGTAATAATGGTATTTATTAATTTGACGCTAATTTTACTGTTGATTTGCGTGAAAGCAATTATTATCTTCCATTTAGGACAAAAATTGTAACGACTCGTTCACATAACCAACTGAAGAAATTTGACTTCCACTGCATTTGTGGCATGAGTTCCACCCAACGTACGTCACAACATTGAAACGCGAGCATGTTGAGTTTGCTGGCTGAGTCTAGGAACTATGTGCGGTATGCCTCTCTGGAACAGGGCTCCAGCAGTTTCCCTTCCAGGAAAGGCCGATATTCTCGCGTAGTTTTATCACTCTCATTTGGAGAGTCCATTGTACACGAATGATTGAACACTAAGCACTGTTTATTGTGCTAGTGCTGCCATAAGACGCTGATTAGTAAGAAATTTCATGGGAGGTGTAGATCAACTCTGACATTTGCTTGTTTAAGATTTGGTTTACCTCGCTCTGACACAGACAGGTCTTATGGCGACGATGGAATAGGAACCTCCATTAAGGTACAGCTCCCGCATTTGCCTGTTGTAAAAATGGGAAACCGCAGAAAACTAATCAGGGCTACCGACAGTGGGTTCGAGTCCACTCTCTACCGAATGAAATTTGACAGCTACGTGGTCAAACCGCCCAGCCATACGCTCGGTCGTGACAATATAATTTGTAATCTCTGTAAAAACAACAATTCCTACAAAGGGAAATGCATAATTTCACTTAAATATTTTGATGAAACATTATACTGGATTACCTGCCAGAGGAAGGGGATACCTTCGTCACGGATATAATTGACGGCTGTTGAAGATAGAAGAAGAATCGTCTTATTGGACGAACATTCCTGGGTGAATAGTCTTTGACAAATTGTTTCAGTGAAAATAAGAACGTAACTTGAATTCTTGCTTGGTGAATATTTCTTTGATTCATACTACCTTGAATGAAGTGTCCTCATCCTGGAAGTAAGTTACTAATTATTTACGTCCCATCCTTTGTCATTCCATTTTATCGTCAGGTACAGTAACGTGTTAGATCTGTGACTTGTCAATCAGTCAGTCAGTCAGTCGGTCGGTCAGTCCGTGGTCATACAATGGTTCCTTTCACTTTAACGTCGCTAGACCCTGAAATAAACATTCCATTATGAATTCATCGTATTTTTCTTTTAGCATTTGCAGCACTTACAAATTATTCTAAAAGTTTCTTCTTGTCCTTTTGGTGATTCGAGACTCATATGATGACTGTACTCGGTCCAGTGACATGACCGCTGCTCGCCCCGCTGTCATCTACCAACTGAGATAAACAAATACTGGTGTCTCTTCGGCTAAGTAAAACAGTATTTTGAATATTTAATACGAACTCCTACAAAACCACACAATAGTGAATACATGCCTCCAGATAGGGTTGGCGTCAGGAAGAGCATCCTGCCGTAAAACTGGGCCAAGTGTGAGACAGTTTGTACCCAGACCTCACCAGGGTGTGCGTAAAGCGGCGTAGCAAAAATGATAATAGTTATGATCTCAGCTGCCAACGGCCATACCATGTTGAATACACCGGTTCTCGTCCGATCACCGCAATTAAGCAACTTTGGGCGTGGTCAGTACTTAGATGAGTGACCGCTTGGGAACACCACGTGCCGTTGGCTCAATTCCCTTTTTTCCCGGTTTAGAAAGCTAAGAATAACGGCCGAGAGGATTCATCGTGCTGACCACACGACCGACACTTCGTAATTTGCAGGCCTTTGGGCTGAGCAGCGGTCGCTTGGTAGGCCAAGGCCCCTCAAGGGCTGTCGTGCCATGGGGTTTAGGGGGTATGACCTCAGCTATCCGGTCAATTTCTACTTTCCGTTTTCCTCTACCAGATAGCTGAGGCACAGATCTCCGTTGGTCGATCTACGGCTTAGATTTAATTAATTTAGTCTGGTTAACAACAAATCTATCAACAGATGTCTTTTACATGCCGACATCGTACGACAAGGAATGCGGAGTTAATCGTCCCTTTCTCTCCCAAAATCCGGCTACTTCTGCCAGGATTCAATCCCTTGTCTCATAATCCGAAAGCCGACACTCTACTATTGCTCCACAGAGGCAGGTATAATAATAATAATAATAATAATAATAATAATAATAATAATAATAATAATAATAATAATAATAATAATAATAATAAGCAGGGGAGTGATTAACCCAATGGATTAACTGAAGGTTGAAGTTCGAATCCCGGTCGATGTGGGTCGAGATTTTCATCTCAAGAATCACGTTGTGTCAGGAAGGGCATCCGGTCTTAAACCGCCGTACGAAACCAAAATAAGCTTTGGTGGCTACAACGACCTCAAAATTAATTGGAATAAGCTGAAGAAAGAAAATAATAATTTTATGAGTATTTTTAAAGCATAGAATTCGCATTCTTAGTTATTAATTTTCTGAGCTGTGTCAAAGAAGCATTTCTTATGTCTTCATTCAGGAGAGAGGTCTGTAATGTGAGAAAGCCTCTTGTTCTCGATATACCTTTCCTTGTTTTCGTCCTACACGCTGAGGTGATCTCGGAGAACAAATACAGCCACTCCCTCCACCATTTTCCTCCAGCAGTAATTGCGTTCTACCCGGGATGTAATTAAATCCTGTTGATTTATCCTGTTTGCTCGACACAAAGTGAATGTGGCAGTTTAAATATTATTTCCAGTTGATTTTGTTGACCTTTTAGCATGCTACTAATTTCAACTCTGGACAAATGGAAATGCATCTCTTTGCGGCGAATTACAAATTTTAAAAGCGGGTTGGTGCTGAATTTCCGAGAGAGGAGCTCATCAACATTTGACTGCTATTGCACAGGTGTTTGCCGCGTGCGTTCAGCATTGGGGTATCGAATTCCGGCGTTCTCAGCTTGTGAATGTGTTTGAGCATGACAGGTATGTTTCTAGTACTTTGGTACGTTAAAAGATCCCTCTTTAGGGCAAAACTTCTTCACCCCAGCTCTTGAAACCGATAATAGTTGGAGGGGAATTAAACAAATGAGACTACTATTACCGAGCGAATAGGCCGTGCGGTTAGCGGCGTGCATTTGTGAGCTTGCAATCGGGATATAGTGGGTTCAGGCCCCACTGTCGACAGACCAGAAGATGGCTTTCCGTGGTAACCCATTTTCACACCAGGCAAGTGCTGGGGGATGAATCTTAATTAAGGACAAGACCGCTTCCTCCCCACTTGTAGCCCTTTCCTATCCCATCGTCGCCATAAGACCTATCTGTGTCGGTGCGGCGTGAAGCAAGTTGTAAAAAACAAGAAAACAAAACAAATAATCGTTACTGTGCGGAGTAGCGTTAACGCGCTACGGCTATGAAGCTAAGTTCTATATTCGGGAAAATCGTGGGTTCGAACTCCACCATCGGCTATCCTGAGAACGGTTTTCTTTGATTTCCAATTTTCACTTAAAGAAATATGCCCACCAAGCTCGATAGCTGCAGTCGCTTAAGTGCGGCCAGTATCCAGTATTCGGGAGATAGTAGGTTCGAACCCCACTGTCGGCAGCTCTGAAGATGGTTTTCCGTGGTTTTCCATTTTCACACCAGGCAAATGCCGGGGCTGTTCCTTAATTAAGGCCACGGCCGCATTCCTTCCCACTCCTAGCTCTTTCCTCTCCGATCATCGCCATAAGACCTATCTGTGTCGGTGCGACGTAAAGCAACTAGCAAAAGAAAGAAAAAAAAAAAAAAAAGAAAAAAAAAGAGATATGCCGATTCCTTCCACCTCCTTACCCAATTTCGTTTACAATCAATCATTTTATCTTCTATAATTCCTCATCTGAAATTAGCTTCAGGAAGGACATCCAGCTGTAAGAAACATTTCATATAAAATAACCCCATTTCACCCACGATCACGTACCGAAGAAGTGAACTAAAATGTAGACAAACTCAATAAAATTCATTAGAGTGTAGGCAGGCAGGCAACACAGCGTAATCGAGCACAGTTCCACATCGTTCCTCAAAATACAAGTTCTCTCATATAAACTAAGACCGAACGCACGGTGTTTGTACTCTGCGCTACGGCAGCTGTCTCAGCCGAACTTAACGTCGAGCGCGGCCGCCCTGCTTTAAGCGTGTATGCAGTCTTATATGAAATCTTATCTTGTAAAGGATGCTGGAAGTGTCTACCTTCCTAGGTTATACAGGCATTGCATCGCCTAACCACATTCTGGCTGATGCAAGTGAGTTCTGCCACTGTATGTAATGTTTCTGATTTCATTCGCACTGTTTTTCTTTCAGTTCCTCCAATGTGTGAGGCTTTGTTCGATACACCTTTTCTTTCAGTTCACCCCACAAGTAAAAATCACACACTGTTAGATCTGGAGAACGAGAGGGAAACAGACCAGCACTGGTCACTCTGTCTGCAAACACTTCCGAGATTGTAAGAATGGAATGTTTTGCTGTATGAGCTGGGGCTGAATCTTGTTGAAACTACTCCCGCGATATTTCTTCTTCCGTTAACTGATGAAGAACGGCGTCAAATGTCATCTTGGTACCCCTCTGCATTTATTGTCTTCTCGAAAAAAAAATAGGCCCAATTATTCGTCTTGCACAAACAGCAACCAAACACTAGTCTTCCTATCATAATGAGGGACTTCATAAACACCACTAGGATTTTCTGCATACTAGTAGCGAGAATTACGATTGTTCACACGACCATTAAGATGAAACCAGACCTTTTACATACGGAAATACAGTGTTGCAATGATAACTGTCTCACCATGTTAACAGCTGAAATTCAGACTGGCGACTGATGCTTGCCAGGTTGAACACGTACAGGCTGCTTGCAAGGTCAAGAACTATGCGCGCACCTCCCATACTGCAGTTTGCGGAAGGGAGAGTATAAACGCCGCTTCGGCGGTCTTAGTTTATATGCACGTCTGCAAACGTTAGTATACTGAAGCTGTTGGAAACACTGTTGAAAGTTACTGACAGGAGGATTCTGTACGTTTACTCATGTGGCAGAGACGCTCTCCTTGGTAACCCGCATGGCTTTGCTCTTCAGTGCCCATATCTTACATTCCACTTATAACTGTCCATTTCTTACAATTCTGTTTATAATTGTTCATTTACACAAATATGTCTTATGCCTGGGGGTCAACCGAAAATTCCAGCCATAAGAAGACATGGCAATCGTGCAGGCTATGTCGTATGGCTGGCTGCCATCTGAAATTAGCAGCCGTCGATGGATAGCCATGACCGGGTGATCATTTGGTTTTCGCAAAGGGAAAAGTAAAATTAAAGCAAAAAAAAAAAAAAAAAAAAAAGCAAAGTCATCTCCGACAGGCCATGAAGACCCTTGGAGGGGTGGAAGGCAGGGGTGACCGTACCTTATGTGCTGAAGTGCTGCAGCACATTGTCTATTTGAAAAATAAATTACTTTAATAATATTATCTACAGTGAAATACAGTGCAATGAAAAAACGCCAGCCAAAGAATAACAACTCTCCTCACAACCACGTTAGTCGTGCGCTCCACGCCGGGTGCTGGCTGTGCAGATCACAGCTCAGCGTGGCTCAGCGAGAATTTCTAAGCCTTTTACCAGAAAGCAGGAACTCCGCCTTTTGCGCATGCGTGCCTAACTTCTTCGATAGGCTGTGGGAAGAACAGCCAAGGCATCACTTCACAGCGAGTCTTCGTTCGCCCACACAGAGGCAGCACTGGTCACACCAGCATTTCGACGGAAATGAGAACGTGACAGGTGACTCTGAGGTAGTATTTAAGAGTGGATCGCTCAAAGCAAACGGGAAACAAAATACTGTAGAGAAAGCCATCAGCTGCAGTTCTTTTAATACTCCCAACTTGCCTATTCCATAGCCACATTTGTAAGTCGATGAACTATAAAAGATGTAATTTTTATGATGTCAAAATAAAGGACATGATATTGTAATGTCCTTTAATTACAAAATGTCTAGTTTATAAATTTCACTAACTAAACTCGTGTCCTCATCCCGAGATGGTGCAGCTCTTTTCAGGCACACCCCCCAATGGAGGTGAGCTGCATGTACCATTTCAACCACATACCAGCCCTCCTGCCATTCTTAAATTTCCGGCAGTAGCGGGAATCGAACCCGGGCCCCCGAGGACGGCAGATAAGAACACTGTTACACTACGTCGGCGGACATAAATTTTACTATAGCAACATAACATGTAATTTTGCATTACGACGTTGCTGATTTTATTTAAATTATTTTTATAACGTTGCGAAGTTCTGATTTTGCGTGCTCACACCAAGTGTTTCTGAGTTCGTGAATGTTTTGTCATTACAGGTGTTATTGTGTGTTTAATTAGTTTTGTATGAGGAATGTGTATATGTGTTGCGGTTGTTTGCGTGTTTGTTCAATATGAAAAACTCAGTGGAGAGCCTCTTGAAAACCGCATATGTTTCCAAATATTTTTATTTTTGGACGGGGGATGGGTTACAGCACACAACTGATTTTCTGCACCAGTCGCCACTGGTGGAAGGTAAAGGCTTCCACTATCCGTAACCTCGGCACTTGAAGGGGTAGAGTGGTTAGCTCTACGCCCAGAAAGGGAAAAGTGGTTTCTTTTAATCAAATATTCCAGTGAAGTTGAAAATAAAACACAATTGAACTTGTTAATACGGTTTCGAAAAATAAAGTCAAACTTACATTTGGATAATCAAAATATTATATATAGTGTTTTTAAATAAATGGAACTCAAATTGATAACACTTAATTTATCTGCATCAAACAAATTGTTGTCGAGAGACGTCTGTGTGGAATTTCGAGTCAACAAGTGAATCGAGTCATCAGTGAATCATAACGGTGAAAGTGATTCAGGGCCTATGAAACTACCATGAACGAAACAATCAGTTCTCTAGAGTGTGATAATATAAAAATGATAATTAGTTTTATTTATTCTGGAAAGGTTAGGAATGTACTCCCGTCCTTACACTTAACTCGTCTTAACCTAGAACACTGTTAATAATAACGGCCTATGACAAAAATATGAAAACAATGTTAACAATAATTATACGAAGCAGTAATAGTATCAATACAAGTAATCACACGTAAACAAACTGATGAGATGAGGCATCATTGATAAAAGAGCCTTGTACATATATCTCTTTTTATCAATTGTCTTACGTCGCACCGACACAGATAGGTCTTATGGTGACGATGGGATAGGAAAGGGCTAGGAGTGGGAAGGAATTGGCCGTGGCCTTAATTAAGGTACAGACCCAGCGTTTGGCTTTTTTGAAAATGGAAAACCACGGAAAACCATCTTCAGGGCTGCCGACAGTGGGATTCGAACTCACTATCTCCTGAATACTGGATACTGGCCGCACTTGAGCGACCAGCTGTTGAGTTCGGTTCATATATCTCATAGCCATAGTCATCCATCAGTACTTCACATCACAGCCTGGAAGATCACATCGACCATTTGTACTCTGACGTCCCTCTTTGATAATAAGTCTCTCAGTCATAGCCATCCATCAGTACTTCACATCACAGCCTGGAAGATCACATCGACCATTTGTACTCTGACGTCCCTCTTCGATAATATCTCTCTCAGTCATAGCATTCCATCAGTACTTCACATCACAGTCTGGAAGATCACATTGACCATTTGTACTCTGACGTCCCTCTTGATAATATGTCTCTCAGTGATGTCAATCCATCAGTACTTACATCATAGCCTGGAAGATCACACTGACCATTTGTACTCTGACGTCCCTCTTTGATAATATTTCTCTCAGTCAGTACTTCACATCACAGCCTGGAAGATCACATTGACCGTCTGTACTCTAACGTCCCTCTTTGATAATATGTCTCTCAGTCATAGCTAACAATCAGTACTTCACACCACGGCCTGGAAGATCACATCGACCATCTGTACACTGACGTCCCTCTTCGATAATATGTCTCTCAGTCATAGCAATCCATCCGTACTTCACATCACAGCCTGGAAGATCGCATCGATCATCTATACTCTAATGTTCCTCTTTGATAATGTGTCAGTCATTGCCATCCATTAATACTTCACATCACAACCTGAAAGATCATATTTACCGTCTGTATTCTAACGCCCCTCTTTGATAATGTGTCTCTTAGTCATGGCCATCATCAATACTTCACATCACAGCTCGCACGGTTGCTAGGTAACATCATGCCACACATTTTTTACAGGTATGTGTTCTGAGTATTCCATTTCACATGTCGACAGGCTGGAAAGCATTTGAGTCTATCCATCAAATTTCGCGTTTGTACTATTTGAGCACTTTTGACCTGGTGATATCTTCTAAACGAATTAATACTAATGTTATTTGTTTTTACGTCTCACTAACTACACTTTTATGGTTTTCGGAGGAGCCGAGATGCCGAAAATTTTTCCTACAGGATTTCTTGTACGTACCAGTTAATCTACCGGCACGAGGGTGACGTAGTTGAGCACCTTCAAATATCACGGGACTGAGCGAGGATCGAACCTGATAAGTAGGGCTCAGAAGGTCAGCGCTCTGCAGTCTGAGCTACTCAGCCCGGCTCTAGAAGAATTGTGCGAATGTGTCGGTTGGTAGGACCGTATCTGGCAGATTCGAGGGCAACGACCTCTCTCGGTGTTGCCAAAGAGTTCGAAACTCTTGCGCACATCCTGGGAGCTTGTTCCTAAGGCGAACTTCTACGCGACTCTGGTCCTCCCAGGTTAACAATTTCTAATGCCTTGAAGGAAAAGTATGCACCACCTTTTAGGAGGTAAATGATCTGTCCATTGAGGACTGTTATACGCGGATTGATACCGGAGGGCCTCAATGCAGATGGACCCGAGCCTTTCAGGGGCCCAGCAGTCTCCTCGCAAAACAATAAAAATAATACATATCTAGCCTAATGTCACTCTGCAAGGAAATGATCATGGTGGTTTTGTAGAATTAGTCGAAATAGTTGTTTGTTTTTTACAATTTGTACGCAGAGGAATTGCCACTTCATTGCATCTGGCAGCAGTTTATGGTACTGAGTGTAAACAATGCCTTTACTTGCTATTTCTCGTAACACCGTGACACGTTCCTCCCAAAAGATCTGCACCAAATTATTGAAAAATTGGAAAATTATAGTGATGGCGACGGTGATTAAGTTATTGTTTTAAGAGGAAGTACAGCTAGGAAACCATCCTCTATATAACACTAATTAGAGAGAGAGAGAACATGGAAGGGATCCAACACTTCGAAAAATGAAGGTATCGGGCAAAGGAAGAGCGTGAAAATGAAAGACTCCGTAGGCCGCTATCCCTAATACCGTCGGGGTCGGAAAAGAACAAGAGTTGACCAAAGGAGGTCGGATAAGATAGATGAAAGTGAGGAGCCTGGCACAAGGAAGTGGAAGCAATGCCAGGACTCAGCTAAGGCTCCGCGGTTGCCAACCCACGCTCTAAATTTCAGAGCCCCTGGGGCCCCTTTTAGTCGCCTCTTAAGTCAGGCGGGGGATACCTTGCGTGTTATTCTACCGCCCCTACCCACAGGGAGATAAAAATAGATACCAAAATATTATATTTTAGTTAGAAAATGATAGTTTGTTGATATGTAGTGAACCTGAGATCGTATTATGCACAAAATTTGCTGAACATTTAATTTTTGACACACATTTATTAGACAATAATGTATAATGCGAATAAGAAGTTGGTCTAGCAGTAATCAGTCAAATGAGTTGCGAACGAGCTGTTTCTGCGTGATAGACTAGGCTTATCAGTTGTGCGGTTTGATATTTTTCAAACTTTACTGTAACAATTTTTTATTTAATTTTCTTCTTTTTTTTGCTAATCGAATAATTTTTAAAACCAAGACCTCAGTATAGGTTACAGGGTATAGTTCTGTAGTTACTGAAAAATGAAACCAAGTAAGTTAAGTACTATCATCTGAGTGGTGCGTGTTTGGCAGCTGAGCAGCTTAGCCGTTCAACCAGTCAAATAAAACCTGTTAAAACCTTATTTGTTAATAATCTTACAATAACGAATAATCCCTTTGTTTATATAATTTTAAAATCTATTGCATTATTTCTACCTGCTATAATTAAATTTATATTACTCATAGGTTTTTTTACATTTTTTGAGGGGGGCCCGAATTTTTATTTTGGCAGGCGGGCCCGTATCGCATTTGTTACAACCCTGGATTGATGAGAACTGTTGTCAAGGATACAACATAGCCTTCATGACTCATGGAAGCCAACCTGAAGAAGCAGATGCAACATGGAGACTCAAATGTGAGCCAAATATTAAAATACAATAGAATATTTAAATATAAACCATTTTGATATATGGCTCTCAAATTTGCAAGGAAAGTGGTCGTTGGTATATGAAGTGTGCTTTTGTGGTTTTAAAGGATAATATCGAAAATAATGCTGAAAAATTCAGATTGTCTTCAAAATGTTCTAGATTTCAAGCAGAACTCTCTGCTATACAATAAGCAGTTGAATGGATTAAGAGACACAATTGTAATGCACATATATTGGGCGATTCTCAGGCTGCTTTGAATACAATTCAAGACATGTACAGTTTACATCCAATTGCTGCTAATATACGATCATATGTATTAGACTACAGTAAGCATGTCTGCATCAAATGGGTACGAGGTGATAACGGCACAGAAGGCAACGAGAGCACTGATGAACTTGCCAAAGAAGCTGCAACCACCCCCGACTCTGTGTTAAAATATGACAAGTGCCCTATGCCATTTGTCAAAAAGGAAATGAAAACGACCGGGTGAGTTAGCTGTGCGGTTAGGGGCGCGCAGCTGTGAGCTTGAATCCGGGAGATAGTGGGTTCGAGCCCGACTGTAGGCAGCCCTGAAGATGGTTTTCTATGGTTTCCCATTTTCACAACAGGCAAATGCTGGGCTGTACCTTAATTAAGGCCACGGCCGCTTTCTTCCCACTCCTAGGCGTCTCCTATCCAATCGTCGCCATAAGACCTATCTGTGTCGGTGCGACGTAAAGCAAATAGCAAAAAAATAGTAGAAATGAAAACGTATGGGAAGAATGTATGGAATACGCTATGGATGACTAGCTCAAGAGGTCAGCCCACAAGGAATTTATTCTTTTCGAAGATTAAGTATAGACAGAAAAGTAGATTAACACATGGCTATATTTTAACACAGTTATTTGAGGACATGGAAAGTTTGAATTATATTTTGAGAGGTTTAGAATCAATATCCAGAAGCCCCAAATTTGAACCTGTGAAATGGTACAAACTGTATATCATCTTTCATTTTACCGTTCCATTTTTGAAAGTAGTAGGTATGAATTAGTAATGAACTTAAATGTGTGTGATATACAATATCAAGCACCTTTTATTCTTTATTTAAAAATATGCTGTTATAATGCGTTTGCTAAATTTCTGCATTTTATTTACAAGTCATCCCAGTTTTAGTTGTTATTTTATGTATTTATATATATTTTATCTATATTAATATACCATGTGTAAAATATGGTTTGTATTTGGATTATTAATAATAAAAATGCGCAGTACCACCTGTAAACTATTGAACAAGTCGTTTATTGGCGCCAGACGGACCATTCTACACATATTTGAGAATTCAATTACATTTTTATATATATTGTCTAAAGAACTTTCAGTTGTCAGACAATGTCAAGATATACCCTACATATATACAAAAAATCATTTATTATAATTTATATACAAATGAAATTACACATTCTGATTTGCAGTTCATATATGGGATAAGCAATTGAATGGATTAAGAGACATAATTTTAATGCACGTATATTGGGCGCATGCTGGTTTGAATGCAATTCAAGACAAAATTTACATCCAATTGCTGTTAATAAAAGATCATATGTATTAGAGTACAATAAGCATGTCTGCATGAAATTGGTACGCGGTGATAACGGCACAGAAGGCGAGAGAGACCTGATGAGCTGTTAATTAATGTGATCTTTTATTGACTTTTGAAAGTTTTGAGTCCATGTTCTGGTTAATGAGCTACCACCCATGATTAAGGCTTGCAACACATATAATGCTTCGTTTTTGATTACTGTATTATAATACCTTAGTTTTACTTTCCTAGGTATTGATTTTTTGTTATATGAATTCCAGGTGATTTGGTAGGCTTTTTGTAATTTAGAGATTCTCTTCTTATTTGTCTCATGATTTAACCCAGAGGGTTGAATGATTTCTCCTAGGTATTTAAATATTTTTTTGTCTGTTCCCCTATCGGGCACGTCCCAGGTGGCGGATAGGGATGTTCGCTGGACTTGGGAGGGTTTGAGGGAAATAAAACTACCTCTCGAGGACCAAGAACAAGCACAGCCGGATCGATCCCCCCATTATCTTCAAATTGGTAGCATGATAGATTCAATTATTATTATTATTATTATTATTATTATTATTATTATTATTATTATTATTATTATTATTATTATTATTATTATTATTATTGTACCGCAGGTACACCCGCCCCGTGCATTTAAAACTAGCGCCTTGTAGAAGGCCAACTATACTGTAAACAATGAAACTGTGGTAGAAGAAGTTTGGACGTTTTTCGACAGAGGTCTCTACTGTCAACCTAGGTACTCCCTCTGATGAGAGAATGGACAATTACGTTTTAAGAGAAATATTTTAGTTATTAGTTGGTAAAACTAAATTGTTCTCTCTCTATTCTTCTATCTCTTCCCGCCAACCTAATATTGTATCCAATAGGGAATTTTGTACATTTATTTATTCACCAATGAGAACATTTTGATATTTGATTGCTCATTGGAAATTGGGTGTGTGTCATGTTTTCGGCCCAGATAAATTTGGAACCCTCTTCTCTGCTATAAAACCTGGGACATTTTGTCTTCGTGATCGCTCCAGTCAAGAGGTTTAGAGGCAGGGGGAAGGGCTGCCTCGTCGATCTTCGGGAGGTCTACGAGCTCCACGTAATGGCAGACTCTGTTTAACCATGTAATAGTCTTTGAAAGCTAACTCGAGAGGAAGGTTTCATATTTCCTTCGTAACGTAACTTTTATTTCTCAATGTAAATTCTCAAACAAGTCTAAAGAATCGAACTTAGGGAATAAAGAGCGAGGAAATCTCTTGTATTCCCTCTCAACTTGATATTGAGGTGACTACGATTTTTTAACCTTTATAATCTATCTCTTAATTTTGTAAACTTTCTCTCCAACTAGTTACCTCCATAGTATGGGCTTAGCCTCTGTAACTTCGGGCCATAAGCCCACATAGGGTTTTAATGATATTGTGGTGAATTCCAAAGGAGTGCAAGACTTTCCCTCCTAACATTTTGCTTTTCGGCCGGAAACTTTAACCTTTCGTTTTTAAGTAAGGCCACGCAGAATGTGTACTTGTTATCCCTGTATAAGTCAACTTCAATTTTTTTCATTTTGTGTCTTGGTAAATCAGACTGTTGAGCGATTAAGGCAGTATCTACTGTTTGGTCTTGTTAAATGTAGGTAGGTGCCTTAATAAGCCTGGAACTTGTAATTTTGGAGGATAGCCTCCTAGGAAGTAATTGTGTAGAGTAAGGGCGCTCTTTCTACTGATGTCAAAATTGGGACCTCCGTCTCCGTGAGTGCGTTAATGTTGTAACTAGGGAGCTTCAAGCTCAGGTTGTTAAATGGTTGTTATCTGATTATTCGAGATTTTTCTAATATCGTTATTCAAGCTCCCGCGGTAGACCTTGTATCTGATTTTGTTATTCCTTAGCAAAGTGTAAAGTTTGAAAAGAAAAGAAAAAAAGGAGGAAAGAAATATAATCCGAAATTTTAAAGTTTTAAATTGTTATTTAATCATTTCTCTATCTACCCATTCATCCCCGCACATTCCTTCACCTCTGACCACCACGGTATCCCCGGAACAATTATCATTACTATTATTATTATTATTATTATTATTATTATTATTAAATCGATAAAGGGCATTCATGTTGACAATTGGGCTGCAGTGAGAATGATGGTACTGTAAAATGCGTTCTTGGTTCAGGGTGCTTACGGGGTTAGACACGGCTGTAATCTTTCACCTTTGTTGTTCAAATTTACATGCATCATCTGCTGAAAGTTATAAAGTGGCAGGGAGGGATTCAGTTATGTGGGCTTAAGTGCGGCCAGTATCCAGTAATCGGGAGATAGTGGGTTCGAGCCCCACTGTCGGCAGCCCTGAAGATGGTTTTCCGTGGTTTCCCATTTTCACACCAGGCAAATGCCGGGGCTGTACCTTAATTAAGGCCACGGCCGCTTCCTTCCACTTCCTAGGCCTTTCCTATCCCATCGTCGCCATAAGACATATCTGTGTCGGTGCGACGTAAAGCAAATAGCAAAAAATAAAAGAAGTTATGTGGAAATGTAAACAGTCTGGCCTATGCTGACGACTTGGTCTTAATGGCAGATTGTGCCTAAAACCTTTGAACTTGAAAGTAGGTGCTATGTGTATGGGTATGAAAACTAGCCTTTTCAGGAGTAAAATTGACGTCGGTAGGTAAGAAATTCAAGAGAATGAATGTCAGATTGGTGATACAAAGCTGGGACAGGTAGATATTTTCAAGTATTTAGGATGTGTTCTCTCAGGATGGTGGTATAGTAAGCGAGATTAGATCAAGGAGCACTGAAGCTAATGCAGTAAGCTCACAGTTGAGATCAACAGTATTTTGTAAGAAGGACGAAACTATCCTTACATGGGTTAGTTTTCAGACCAACTTTGCTTTACGGGAGCGAAAGCTGGGTGGACTCAGTATATCCTATTCATAAGTTAGCATACATGAAAGTAGCGAGAGTGATTGCCGGTAGGAACAGGTGGGAACAGTGGCAGGAGGGTATTCAGAATGAGGAATAATGGATAAGTTAGGACTGAACTTGATGGGTGAAGCTGTAGGTATGAACTGTCTTCGGTGGTGGGGTCATGTGAGGCGAATGGAAGAGGATAGGTTACTTAAGAGAATCACTCTGTTTCTTTTTTGCTAGTTGTTTTACGTCGCACCGACACTGATAGGTCTTACGGCGACGATGGGACAGGAAAGGGCTAGGAGTGGGAAGGAAGCGGCCGTGGCCTGAATTAAGGTACAGCCCCAGCATTTGCCTGGTGTGAAAATGGGAAACCACGGAAAACCATTTTCAGGGCTGCCGACAGTGGGGTTCGAACCTACTATCTCCCGAATACTGGATACTGGCCGCACTTAAGCGACTGCAGCTATCGAGCTCCGTAATCACTCTGTTATGGAGGCTAAGAGAAGTAGAGGGAGACCAAAACGACGATGGTTGGACTCAGTTTCCAACTATTTGGAGATAAGAGGTATAGAACAAAACGAGACCACAAACTAATTACAAACAGAGGATTGTAGTAGCGTTAGTAAATTCACAGAAGCTTGCAGACTGAACGCTGACAGGCATAACGGTCTATAATGAAGATGCATATATTTATTATTATTATTATCTTTATTATTAGCCTTTACATTACGGATGAACAAAATGGAAATGTGGTACAATTTTACCAATGACGTCTACAACAAACGGTCGATATCTTCAAAGCAAGGGTGAGGCATTACTGCAGTGTCATCCGTCCAGGGGTCTTATACCTTCAGAATGTCTCGCAATGAACAAAAAAGGCCTGCTCGAGACAATGGAGGCCAAAGAAAGGAAGATTTTGAGAAAGATCTCAGGTCCCGTCACGGGCAATGAGGAGTACAGAAGACGGCATAAGGACGAACTATACACCCACGTAGAGAACAGGTAGATAATATTTTCAAGTATTTAGGATGTGTGTTCTCGCAGGATGGTGGTATAGTAAGCGAGATTGAATCAAGGAGCACTGAAGCTAATGCAGTGAACTCGCAGTTGCGATCAACAGTATTCTGTAAGAAGGACGAAACTATCTTTACATCGGTCTGTTTTCAGACCGATATCATAGGGAAAAGAAGAATGACCTTTTATGCGCATGTGACACAAATGCACCAAACAAGACTGACCAGCCGCATCATTACTTTCTTTCAGCAGAAGAAAATCGAAGGGGCTTGGTTCATTGAGGTGGATAGAGACCTTGAAGGAGTTGGAATTACACATAATGACATCCGGGAGCACGTCCCACTTAAGAGGAATCTTCAAGCGTTCCAGGGTTTCCGAGGCAAGGCAAAATTAAAAGTTGGAAAGGCATGGACACAGCAGAGGAAAGAACGACACAGAGAACGCATGCGGAGGTACAGGGCAGACATCAAAGCCAGAAGTAGACACTTGATATGATGTGGTCTAAAGTTGGCCGATACGACATGAATAATGAGTGAAGGATATTATTATTATTATTATTATTATTATTATTATTATTATTATTATTATTATTATTATTATTATTATTAGGCTTACCATTCATACCCGCCCTCCAAGGAAATGTCGCATCTACGTCACTGTACTATAGTGCTTGTAGATTATAGGATAAAAACGCACAGGGCCTTCAACGATATCATAAATTCACTTTTTAAATATTTTAAAAATGAAGGAATGTTTCACAAAATTAAAAAAAAAAGTGAAATAATGTCTGTCTCGCTGGTGGGTACATTGAGAATGGTTGAGTTTCACCGGCAGTTGGAGAATGAAATATTGATACACATTTGTTTACATAGCGTGGAGGAAAGTCCGTCCATGTTTAATGTATTAGTTGGCCGGGAGCTAGAAGGATTTTCATCTATATTTATGTTCGCTCGAGAAAATGGCGCTGGGTTGATGAGGTAATTTTACTTGCCTCTCTCTTTTCATGCATTCTCTCCCCCGATTTTAGAACGGGGCACTTTATGAGAAATTTCTTGATAAGCCGGTGAGGTGACATTGGTCGAAAATGAACATTCTTTCATTTCATGCACATGGTATTCTCTTAAAGTATATAGGAGGAACGCCCAATGTTGAATTTCATAATTATTAAAGCAGATACCTCTATATAAATCTGTGGTGGAGTCGGGTTTTTGAAAGATAAGATAAAGTCCATTCGGCACACCACATAATTCGATATTTGCCAATACAGTATATTTCCTGATATACATTAGTGTGGATACTTGTTGTACCGCAGAATCAGCGCCAACCTACGTAAGCAGGCTTGAATTTCTACGTGAGTGTTCATTAGTATAAGGACCCTATTCACCAGTGGATGATGATGATGATGTTGCGTTGTTTAAAGGGGCTTAACAGCTAGGTCATCGGCCCCTAATGGTACGAGTTACAACGAAATGAAACTATAATTAATACTTAAAAATGTATCCACTGACTAGAATCTAAAACGAATACTGATGAAAAACTGACCATGAATCCAAAACAATCAGTGTATCCAATTCACAACGCCTTATTTTCTGAGATGATGCTTGTTGTCCAAAGAGGTCGAAAATCCACGCCACCGGTCCCTCATAGTAATACTAACCACTGGAAAAACAGAACCATGGTGTTCATCCTATAGTGGTACTAATCACCGGTGACGTAGACTCATGGTGTTCATGGTATAGTGGTACTAATCACTGGAAAAACAGAACCATGGTGTTCCTCCTATAGTGGTACTAATCACCGGTGACGTAGACTCATGGTGCTCCTCCTATAGTGGTACTAATCACCGGTAACGTAGACTCGTGGTGTTCCTCCTATAGTGGTACTAATCACCGGTAACGTAGACTCATGGTGTTCCTCCTATAGTGGTACTAATCACCGGTAACGTAGACTTGTGGTGTTCCTCCTATAGTGGTACTAATCACTGGTAACGTAGACTCATGGTGTTCCTCCTATAGTGGTACCAATCACCGGTAAGGTAGACTCGTGGTGTTCATAGTATAGTGGTACTAATCACCGGTAGGGTAGACTCGTGGTGTTCCTCCTATAGTGGTACTAATCACCGGTAAGGTAAACTTGTGGTGTTCCTCCTGTAGTGGTACTAATCACCGGTAGGGTAGACTCGTGGTGTTCCTCCTTTAGTGGTACTAATCACCGGGTACGTAGACTCATGGTGTTCCTCCTATAGTGGTACTAATCACCGGTAACGTAAACTTGTGGTGTTCCTCCTATAGTGGTATTAATCACCGGTAGGGTAGACTCGTGGTGTTCCTCCTATAGTGATACTAATCACCGGTAACGTAGACTCATGGTGTTCCTCCTATAGTGTACTAATCACCGGTAGGGTAGACTCATGGTGTTCCTCCTATAGTGGTACTAATCACCGGTAAGGTAGACTCGTGGTGTTCCTCCTATAGTGGTACTAATCACCGGTAACGTAGACTTGTGGTGAACCTCCTATAGTGGTACGAATCACCGGTAGGGTAGACTCATGGTGTTCCTCCTGTAGTGGTACTAATCACCGGTAGGGTAGACTCATGGTGTTCCTCCTATAGTGGTACTAATCACCGGTAACGTAAACTTGTGGTGTTCCTCCTATAGTGGTACTAATCACCGATAGGGTAGACTCATGGTGTTCCTCCTATAGTGGTACTAATCACCGGTAGGGTAGACTCGTGGTGTTCCTCCTATAGTGGTACTAATCACCGGTAACGTAAACTTGTGGTGTTCCTCCTGTAGTGGTACTAATCACCGGTAGGGTAGACTCGTGGTGTTCCTCCTATAGTGGTACTAATCACCGGTAACGTAAACTTGTGGTGTTCCTCCTATAGTGGTACTAATCACCGGTAACGTAAACTTGTGGTGTTCCTCCTATAGTGGTACTAATCACCGGTAACGTAAACTTGTGGTGTTCCTCCTATAGTGGTACTAATCACCCGTAACGTAAACTTGTGGTGTTTCTCCTATAGTGGTACTAATCACCGGTAACGTAAACTTGTGGTGTTCCTCCTATAGTGGTACTAATCACCGGTAACGTAAACTTGTGGTGTTCCTCCTGTAGTGGTACTAATCACCGGTAGGGTAGACTCGTGGTGTTCCTCCTATAGTGGTACTAATCACCGGTAACGTAAACTTGTGGTGTTCCTCCTATAGTGGTACTAATCACCGGTAGGGTAGACTCGTGGTGTTCCTCCTATAGTGGTACTAATCACCGGTAACGTAAACTTGTGGTGTTCCTCCTATAGTGGTACTAATCACCGGTAACGTAAACTTGTGGTGTTCCTCCTATAGTGGTACTAATCACCGGTAACGTAAACTTGTGGTGTTCCTCCTATAGTGGTACTAATCACCGGTAACGTAAATTTGTGGTGCTCCTCCTATAGTGGTACTAATCACCGGTAACGTAGACTCACGGTGTTCATAGTATAGTGGTACTAATCACCGGTAACGTAGACTTGTGGTGTTCCTCCTATAGTGATACTAATCACCGGTAACGTAGACTCGTGGTGTTCCTCCTATAGTGGTACTAATCACCGGTAGGGTAGACTTGTGGTGTTCCTCCTATAGTGGTACTAATCACCGGTAACGTAGACTCATGGTGTTCCTCCTGTAGTGGTACTAATCACCGGTAGGGTAGACTCGTGGTGTTCCTCCTATAGTGGTACTAATCACCGGTAGGGTAGACTCATGGTGTTCCTCCTGTAGTGGTACTAATCACCGGTAGGGTAGACTCATGGTGTTCCTCCTATAGTGGTACTAATCACCGGTAACGTAAACTTGTGGTGTTCCTCCTATAGTGGTACTAATCACCGGTAGGGTAGACTCGTGGTGTTCCTCCTATAGTGGTACTAATCACGGGTAGGGTAGACTCGTGGTGTTCCTCCTATAGTGGTACTAATCACCGGTAACGTAAACTTGTGGTGTTCCTCCTATAGTGGTACTAATCGCCGGTAGGGTAGACTCGTGGTGTTCCTCCTATAGTGGTACTAATCGCCGGTAGGGTAGACTCGTGGTGTTCCTCCTATAGTGGTACTAATCACCGGTAACGTAAACTTGTGGTGTTCCTCCCATAGTGGTACTAATCACCGGTAACGTAGACCCGTGGTGCTCCTCCTGTAGTGGTACTAATCACCGGTAACGTAGACTCATGGTGTTCATACTATAGTGGTACTAATCACCGGTAGGGTAGACTCATGGTTTCCTCCTATAGTGGTACTAATCACCGGTAACGTAAACTTGTGTTGTTCCTCCTATAGTGGTACAAATCACCGGTAACGTAAACTTGTGGTGTTCCTCCGATAGTGGTACTAATCACCGGTAACGTAAACTTGTGGTGTTCCTCCTATAGTGGTACTAATCACCGGTAACGTAAACTTGTGGTGTTCCTCCGATAGTGGTACTAATCACCGGTAGGGTAGACTCGTGGTGTTCCTCCTATAGTGGTACTAATCACCGGTAGGGTAGACTCATGGTGTTCCTCCTGTAGTGGTACTAATCACCGGTAGGGTAGACTCGTGGTGTTCCTCCTTTAGTGGTACTAATCACCGGGTACGTAGACTCATGGTGTTCCTCCTATAGTGGTACTAATCACCGGTAACGTAAACTTGTGGTGTTCCTCCTATAGTGGTATTAATCACCGGTAGGGTAGACTCGTGGTGTTCCTCCTATAGTGATACTAATCACCGGTAACGTAGACTCATGGTGTTCCTCCTATAGTGTACTAATCACCGGTAGGGTAGACTCATGGTGTTCCTCCTATAGTGGTACTAATCACCGGTAAGGTAGACTCGTGGTGTTCCTCCTATAGTGGTACTAATCACCGGTAACGTAGACTTGTGGTGTTCCTCCTATAGTGGTAGGAATCACCGGTAGGGTAGACTCATGGTGTTTCTCCTGTAGTGGTACTAATCACCGGTAGGGTAGACTCATGGTGTTCCTCCTATAGTGGTACTAATCACCGGTAACGTAAACTTGTGGTGTTCCTCCTATAGTGGTACTAATCACCGATAGGGTAGACTCATGGTGTTCCTCCTATAGTGGTACTAATCACGGGTAGGGTAGACTCATGGTGTTTCTCCTATAGTGGTACTAATCACCGGTAACGTAAACTTGTGGTGTTCCTCCTATAGTGGTATTAATCACCGGTAGGGTAGACTCGTGGTGTTCCTCCTATAGTGATACAAATCACCGGTAACGTAGACTCATGGTGTTCCTCCTATAGTGTACTAATCACCGGTAAGGTAGACTCATGGTGTTCCTCCTATAGTGGTACTAATCACCGGTAAGGTAGACTCGTGGTGTTCCTCCTATAGTGGTACTAATCACCGGTAACGTAGACTTGTGGTGTTCCTCCTATAGTGGTACGAATCACCGGTAGGGTAGACACATGGTGTTCCTCCTGTAGTGGTACTAATCACCGGTAGGGTAGACTCATGGTGTTCCTCCTATAGTGGTACTAATCACCGGTAGGGTAGACGCATGGTGTTCCTCCTATAGTGGTACTAATCACCGGTAACGCAAACTTGTGGTGTTCCTCCTATAGTGGTACTAATCACCGGTAGGGTAGACTCGTGGTGTTCCTCCTATAGTGGTACTAATCACCGGTAACGTAAACTTGTGGTGTTCCTCCTATAGTGGTACTAATCACCGGTAACGTAAACTTGTGGTGTTCCTCCTATAGTGGTACTAATCACCGATAGGGTAGACTCATGGTGTTCCTCCTATAGTGGTACTAATCACCGGTAGGGTAGACGCATGGTGTTCCTCCTATAGTGGTACTAATCACCGGTAACGTAAACTTGTGGTGTTCCTCCTGTAGTGGTACTAATCACCGGTAGGGTAGACTCGTGGTGTTCCTCCTATAGTGGTACTAATCACCGGTAACGTAAACTTGTGGTGTTCCTCCTATAGTGGTACTAATCACCGGTAACGTAAACTTGTGGTGTTCCTCCTATAGTGGTACTAATCACCGGTAACGTAAACTTGTGGTGTTCCTCCTATGGTGGTACTAATCACCGGTAACGTAAACTTGTGGTGTTTCTCCTATAGTGGTACTAATCACCGGTAACGTAAACTTGTGGTTTTCCTCCTATAGTGGTACTAATCACCGGTAACGTAAACTTGTGGTGTTCCTCCTGTAGTTGTACTAATCACCGGTAACGTAAACTTGTGGTGTTCCTCCTATAGTGGTACTAATCACCGGTAACGTAAACTTGTGGTGTTCCTCCTATAGTGGTACTAATCACCGGTAGGGTAGACTCGTGGTGTTCCTCCTATAGTGGTACTAATCACCGGTAACGTAAACTTGTGGTGTTCCTCCTATAGTGGTACTAATCACCGGTAACGTAAACTTGTGGTGTTCCTCCTATAGTGGTACTAATCACCGGTAACGTAAACTTGTGGTGTTCCTCCTATAGTGGTACTAATCACCGGTAACGTAAATTTGTGGTGTTCCTCCTATAGTGGTACTAATCACCGGTAACGTAGACTCATGGTGTTCATAGTATAGTGGTACTAATCACCGGTAACGTAGACTTGTGGTGTTCCTCCTATAGTGGTACTAATCACCGGTAACGTAGACTCGTGGTGTTCCTCCTATAGTGGTACTAATCACCGGTAGGGTAGACTTGTGGTGTTCCTCCTATAGTGGTACTAATCACCGGTAACGTAGACTCATGGTGTTCCTCCTGTAGTGGTACTAATCACCGGTAGGGTAGACTCGTGGTGTTCCTCCTATAGTGGTACTAATCACCGGTAGGGTAGACTCATGGTGTTCCTCCTGTAGTGGTACTAATCACCGGTAGGGTAGACTCATGGTGTTCCTCCTATAGTGGTACTAATCACCGGTAACGTAAACTTGTGGTGTTCCTCCTATAGTGGTACTAATCACCGGTAGGGTAGACTCGTGGTGTTCCTCCTATAGTGGTACTAATCACCGGTGACGTAAACTTGTGGTGTTCCTCCTATAGTGGTACTAATCACGGGTAGGGTAGACTCGTGGTGTTCCTCCTATAGTGGTACTAATCACCGGTAACGTAAACTTGTGGTGTTCCTCCTATAGTGGTACTAATCGCCGGTAGGGTAGACTCGTGGTGTTCCTCCTATAGTGGTACTAATCACCGGTAACGTAAACTTGTGGTGTTCCTCCCATAGTGGTACTAATCACCGGTAACGTAGACCCGTGGTGCTCCTCCTGTAGTGGTACTAATCACCGGTAACGTAGACTCATCGTGTTCATACTATAGTGGTACTAATCACCGGTAGGGTAGACTCATGGTTTCCTCCTATAGTGGTACTAATCACCGGTAACGTAAACTTGTGGTGTTCCTCCTATAGTGGTACTAATCACCGGTAGGGTAGACTCGTGGTGTTCCTCCTATAGTGGTACTAATCACCGGTAACGTAAACTAGTGGTGTTCCTCCGATAGTGGTACTAATCACCGGTAACGTAAACTTGTGGTGTTCCTCCTATAGTGGTACTAATCACCGGTAACGTAAACTTGTGGTGTTCCTCCGATAGTGGTACTAATCACCGGTAGGGTAGACTCGTGGTGTTCCTCCTATAGTGGTACTAATCACCGGTAACATAAACTTGTGGTGTTCCTCCTGTAGTGGTACTAATCACCGGTAGGGTAGACTCGTGGTGTTCCTCCTTTAGTGGTACTAATCACCGGGTACGTAGACTCATGGTGTTCCTCCTATTGTGGTACTAATCACCGGTAACGTAAACTTGTGGTGTTCCTCCTATAGTGGTATTAATCACCGGTAGGGTAGACTCGTGGTGTTCCTCCTATAGTGATACTAATCACCGGTAACGTAGACTCATGGTGTTCCTCCTATAGTGTACTAATCACCGGTAGGGTAGACTCATGGTGTTCCTCCTATAGTGGTACTAATCACCGGTAAGGTAGACTCGTGGTGTTCCTCCTATAGTGGTACTAATCACCGGTAACGTAGACTTGTGGTGTTCCTCCTATAGTGGTACGAATCACCGGTAGATTAGACTCATGGTGTTCCTCCTGTAGTGGTACTAATCACCGGTAGGGTAGACTCATGGTGTTCCTCCTATAGTGGTACTAATCACCGGTAACGTAAACTTGTGGTGTTCCTCCTATAGTGGTACTAATCACCGATAGGGTAGACTCATGGTGTTCCTCCTATAGTGGTACTAATCACGGGTAGGGTAGACTCATGGTGTTCCTCCTATAGTGGTACTAATCACCGGTAACGTAAACTTGTGGTGTTCCTCCTATAGTGGTATTAATCACCGGTAGGGTAGACTCGTGGTGTTCCTCCTATAGTGATACTAATCACCGGTAACGTAGACTCATGGTGTTCCTCCTATAGTGTACTAATCACCGGTAGGGTAGACTCATGGTGTTCCTCCTATAGTGGTACTAATCACCGGTAAGGTAGACTCGTGGTGTTCCTCCTATAGTGGTACTAATCACCGGTAACGTAAACTTGTGTTGTTCCTCCTATAGTGGTACTAATCACCGGTAACGTAAACTTGTGGTGTTCCTCCGATAGTGGTACTAATCACCGGTAACGTAAACTTGTGGTGTTCCTCCTATAGTGGTACTAATCACCGGTAACGTAAACTTGTGGTGTTCCTCCTATAGTGGTACTAATCACCGGTAACGTAAACTTGTGGTGTTTCTCCTATAGTGGTACTAATCACCGGTAACGTAAACTTGTGGTGTTCCTCCTATAGTGGTACTAATCACCGGTAACGTAAACTTGTGGTGTTCCTCCTGTAGTGGTACTAATCACCGGTAGGGTAGACTCGTGGTGTTCCTCCTATAGTGGTACTAATCACCGGTAACGTAAACTTGTGGTGTTCCTCCTATAGTGGTACTAATCACCGGTAGGGTAGACTCGTGGTGTTCCTCCTATAGTGGTACTAATCACCGGTAACGTAAACTTGTGGTGTTCCTCCTATAGTGGTACTAATCACCGGTAACGTAAACTTGTGGTGTTCCTTCTATAGTGGTACTAAGCACCGGTAACGTAAACTTGTGGTGTTCCTCCTATAGTGGTACTAATCACCGGTAACGTAAATTTGTGGTGCTCCTCCTATAGTGGTACTAATCACCGGTAACGTAGACTCACGGTGTTCATAGTATAGTGGTACTAATCACCGGTAACGTAGACTTGTGGTGTTCCTCCTATAGTGATACTAATCACCGGTAACGTAGACTCGTGGTGTTCCTCCTATAGTGGTACTAATCACCGGTAGGGTAGACTTGTGGTGTTCCTCCTATAGTGGTACTAATCACCGGTAACGTAGACTCATGGTGTTCCTCCTGTAGTGGTACTAATCACCGGTAGGGTAGACTCGTGGTGTTCCTCCTATAGTGGTACTAATCACCGGTAGGGTAGACTCATGGTGTTCCTCCTGTAGTGGTACTAATCACCGGTAGGGTAGACTCATGGTGTTCCTCCTATAGTGGTACTAATCACCGGTAACGTAAACTTGTGGTGTTCCTCCTATAGTGGTACTAATCACCGGTAGGGTAGACTCGTGGTGTTCCTCCTATAGTGGTACTAATCACGGGTAGGGTAGACTCGTGGTGTTCCTCCTATAGTGGTACTAATCACCGGTAACGTAAACTTGTGGTGTTCCTCCTATAGTGGTACTAATCGCCGGTAGGGTAGACTCGTGGTGTTCCTCCTATAGTGGTACTAATCGCCGGTAGGGTAGACTCGTGGTGTTCCTCCTATAGTGGTACTAATCACCGGTAACGTAAACTTGTGGTGTTCCTCCCATAGTGGTACTAATCACCGGTAACGTAGACCCGTGGTGCTCCTCCTGTAGTGGTACTAATCACCGGTAACGTAGACTCATGGTGTTCATACTATAGTGGTACTAATCACCGGTAGGGTAGACTCATGGTTTCCTCCTATAGTGGTACTAATCACCGGTAACGTAAACTTGTGTTGTTCCTCCTATAGTGGTACAAATCACCGGTAACGTAAACTTGTGGTGTTCCTCCGATAGTGGTACTAATCACCGGTAACGTAAACTTGTGGTGTTCCTCCTATAGTGGTACTAATCACCGGTAACGTAAACTTGTGGTGTTCCTCCGATAGTGGTACTAATCACCGGTAGGGTAGACTCGTGGTGTTCCTCCTATAGTGGTACTAATCACCGGTAACATAAACTTGTGGTGTTCCTCCTGTAGTGGTACTAATCACCGGTAGGGTAGACTCGTGGTGTTCCTCCTTTAGTGGTACTAATCACCGGGTACGTAGACTCATGGTGTTCCTCCTATAGTGGTACTAATCACCGGTAACGTAAACTTGTGGTGTTCCTCCTATAGTGGTATTAATCACCGGTAGGGTAGACTCGTGGTGTTCCTCCTATAGTGATACTAATCACCGGTAACGTAGACTCATGGTGTTCCTCCTATAGTGTACTAATCACCGGTAGGGTAGACTCATGGTGTTCCTCCTATAGTGGTACTAATCACCGGTAAGGTAGACTCGTGGTGTTCCTCCTATAGTGGTACTAATCACCGGTAACGTAGACTTGTGGTGTTCCTCCTATAGTGGTAGGAATCACCGGTAGGGTAGACTCATGGTGTTCCTCCTGTAGTGGTACTAATCACCGGTAGGGTAGACTCATGGTGTTCCTCCTATAGTGGTACTAATCACCGGTAACGTAAACTTGTGGTGTTCCTCCTATAGTGGTACTAATCACCGATAGGGTAGACTCATGGTGTTCCTCCTATAGTGGTACTAATCACGGGTAGGGTAGACTCATGGTGTTTCTCCTATAGTGGTACTAATCACCGGTAACGTAAACTTGTGGTGTTCCTCCTATAGTGGTATTAATCACCGGTAGGGTAGACTCGTGGTGTTCCTCCTATAGTGATACTAATCACCGGTAACGTAGACTCATGGTGTTCCTCCTATAGTGTACTAATCACCGGTAAGGTAGACTCATGGTGTTCCTCCTATAGTGGTACTAATCACCGGTAAGGTAGACTCGTGGTGTTCCTCCTATAGTGGTACTAATCACCGGTAACGTAGACTTGTGGTGTTCCTCCTATAGTGGTACGAATCACCGGTAGGGTAGACTCATGGTGTTCCTCCTGTAGTGGTACTAATCACCGGTAGGGTAGACTCATGGTGTTCCTCCTATAGTGGTACTAATCACCGGTAGGGTAGACGCATGGTGTTCCTCCTATAGTGGTACTAATCACCGGTAACGTAAACTTGTGGTGTTCCTCCTATAGTGGTACTAATCACCGGTAGGGTAGACTCGTGGTGTTCCTCCTATAGTGGTACTAATCACCGGTAACGTAAACTTGTGGTGTTCCTCCTATAGTGGTACTAATCACCGGTAACGTAAACTTGTGGTGTTCCTCCTATAGTGGTACTAATCACCGATAGGGTAGACTCATGGTGTTCCTCCTATAGTGGTACTAATCACCGGTAGGGTAGACGCATGGTGTTCCTCCTATAGTGGTACTAATCACCGGTAACGTAAACTTGTGGTGTTCCTCCTGTAGTGGTACTAATCACCGGTAGGGTAGACTCGTGGTGTTCCTCCTATAGTGGTACTAATCACCGGTAACGTAAACTTGTGGTGTTCCTCCTATAGTGGTACTAATCACCGGTAACGTAAACTTGTGGTGTTCCTCCTATAGTGGTACTAATCACCGGTAACGTAAACTTGTGGTGTTCCTCCTATGGTGGTACTAATCACCGGTAACGTAAACTTGTGGTGTTTCTCCTATAGTGGTACTAATCACCGGTAACGTAAACTTGTGGTTTTCCTCCTATAGTGGTACTAATCACCGGTAACGTAAACTTGTGGTGTTCCTCCTGTAGTTGTACTAATCACCGGTAACGTAAACTTGTGGTGTTCCTCCTATAGTGGTACTAATCACCGGTAACGTAAACTTGTGGTGTTCCTCCTATAGTGGTACTAATCACCGGTAGGGTAGACTCGTGGTGTTCCTCCTATAGTGGTACTAATCACCGGTAACGTAAACTTGTGGTGTTCCTCCTATAGTGGTACTAATCACCGGTAACGTAAACTTGTGGTGTTCCTCCTATAGTGGTACTAATCACCGGTAACGTAAACTTGTGGTGTTCCTCCTATAGTGGTACTAATCACCGGTAACGTAAATTTGTGGTGTTCCTCCTATAGTGGTACTAATCACCGGTAACGTAGACTCATGGTGTTCATAGTATAGTGGTACTAATCACCGGTAACGTAGACTTGTGGTGTTCCTCCTATAGTGGTACTAATCACCGGTAACGTAGACTCGTGGTGTTCCTCCTATAGTGGTACTAATCACCGGTAGGGTAGACTTGTGGTGTTCCTCCTATAGTGGTACTAATCACCGGTAACGTAGACTCATGGTGTTCCTCCTGTAGTGGTACTAATCACCGGTAGGGTAGACTCGTGGTGTTCCTCCTATAGTGGTACTAATCACCGGTAGGGTAGACTCATGGTGTTCCTCCTGTAGTGGTACTAATCACCGGTAGGGTAGACTCATGGTGTTCCTCCTATAGTGGTACTAATCACCGGTAACGTAAACTTGTGGTGTTCCTCCTATAGTGGTACTAATCACCGGTAGGGTAGACTCGTGGTGTTCCTCCTATAGTGGTACTAATCACCGGTGACGTAAACTTGTGGTGTTCCTCCTATAGTGGTACTAATCACGGGTAGGGTAGACTCGTGGTGTTCCTCCTATAGTGGTACTAATCACCGGTAACGTAAACTTGTGGTGTTCCTCCTATAGTGGTACTAATCGCCGGTAGGGTAGACTCGTGGTGTTCCTCCTATAGTGGTACTAATCACCGGTAACGTAAACTTGTGGTGTTCCTCCCATAGTGGTACTAATCACCGGTAACGTAGACCCGTGGTGCTCCTCCTGTAGTGGTACTAATCACCGGTAACGTAGACTCATCGTGTTCATACTATAGTGGTACTAATCACCGGTAGGGTAGACTCATGGTTTCCTCCTATAGTGGTACTAATCACCGGTAACGTAAACTTGTGTTGTTCCTCCTATAGTGGTACTAATCACCGGTAACGTAAACTTGTGGTGTTCCTCCGATAGTGGTACTAATCACCGGTAACGTAAACTTGTGGTGTTCCTCCTATAGTGGTACTAATCACCGGTAACGTAAACTTGTGGTGTTCCTCCGATAGTGGTACTAATCACCGGTAGGGTAGACTCGTGGTGTTCCTCCTATAGTGGTACTAATCACCGGTAACATAAACTTGTGGTGTTCCTCCTGTAGTGGTACTAATCACCGGTAGGGTAGACTCGTGGTGTTCCTCCTTTAGTGGTACTAATCACCGGGTACGTAGACTCATGGTGTTCCTCCTATTGTGGTACTAATCACCGGTAACGTAAACTTGTGGTGTTCCTCCTATAGTGGTATTAATCACCGGTAGGGTAGACTCGTGGTGTTCCTCCTATAGTGATACTAATCACCGGTAACGTAGACTCATGGTGTTCCTCCTATAGTGTACTAATCACCGGTAGGGTAGACTCATGGTGTTCCTCCTATAGTGGTACTAATCACCGGTAAGGTAGACTCGTGGTGTTCCTCCTATAGTGGTACTAATCACCGGTAACGTAGACTTGTGGTGTTCCTCCTATAGTGGTACGAATCACCGGTAGATTAGACTCATGGTGTTCCTCCTGTAGTGGTACTAATCACCGGTAGGGTAGACTCATGGTGTTCCTCCTATAGTGGTACTAATCACCGGTAACGTAAACTTGTGGTGTTCCTCCTATAGTGGTACTAATCACCGATAGGGTAGACTCATGGTGTTCCTCCTATAGTGGTACTAATCACGGGTAGGGTAGACTCATGGTGTTCCTCCTATAGTGGTACTAATCACCGGTAACGTAAACTTGTGGTGTTCCTCCTATAGTGGTATTAATCACCGGTAGGGTAAACTCGTGGTGTTCCTCCTATAGTGATACTAATCACCGGTAACGTAGACTCATGGTGTTCCTCCTATAGTGTACTAATCACCGGTAGGGTAGACTCATGGTGTTCCTCCTATAGTGGTACTAATCACCGGTAAGGTAGACTCGTGGTGTTCCTCCTATAGTGGTACTAATCACCGGTAACGTAAACTTGTGTTGTTCCTCCTATAGTGGTACTAATCACCGGTAACGTAAACTTGTGGTGTTCCTCCGATAGTGGTACTAATCACCGGTAACGTAAACTTGTGGTGTTCCTCCTATAGTGGTACTAATCACCGGTAACGTAAACTTGTGGTGTTCCTCCTATAGTGGTACTAATCACCGGTAACGTAAACTTGTGGTGTTTCTCCTATAGTGGTACTAATCACCGGTAACGTAAACTTGTGGTGTTCCTCCTATAGTGGTACTAATCACCGGTAACGTAAACTTGTGGTGTTCCTCCTGTAGTGGTACTAATCACCGGTAGGGTAGACTCGTGGTGTTCCTCCTATAGTGGTACTAATCACCGGTAACGTAAACTTGTGGTGTTCCTCCTATAGTGGTACTAATCACCGGTAGGGTAGACTCGTGGTGTTCCTCCTATAGTGGTACTAATCACCGGTAACGTAAACTTGTGGTGTTCCTCCTATAGTGGTACTAATCACCGGTAACGTAAACTTGTGGTGTTCCTTCTATAGTGGTACTAAGCACCGGTAACGTAAACTTGTGGTGTTCCTCCTATAGTGGTACTAATCACCGGTAACGTAAATTTGTGGTGCTCCTCCTATAGTGGTACTAATCACCGGTAACGTAGACTCACGGTGTTCATAGTATAGTGGTACTAATCACCGGTAACGTAGACTTGTGGTGTTCCTCCTATAGTGATACTAATCACCGGTAACGTAGACTCGTGGTGTTCCTCCTATAGTGGTACTAATCACCGGTAGGGTAGACTTGTGGTGTTCCTCCTATAGTGGTACTAATCACCGGTAACGTAGACTCATGGTGTTCCTCCTGTAGTGGTACTAATCACCGGTAGGGTAGACTCGTGGTGTTCCTCCTATAGTGGTACTAATCACCGGTAGGGTAGACTCATGGTGTTCCTCCTGTAGTGGTACTAATCACCGGTAGGGTAGACTCATGGTGTTCCTCCTATAGTGGTACTAATCACCGGTAACGTAAACTTGTGGTGTTCCTCCTATAGTGGTACTAATCACCGGTAGGGTAGACTCGTGGTGTTCCTCCTATAGTGGTACTAATCACGGGTAGGGTAGACTCGTGGTGTTCCTCCTATAGTGGTACTAATCACCGGTAACGTAAACTTGTGGTGTTCCTCCTATAGTGGTACTAATCGCCGGTAGGGTAGACTCGTGGTGTTCCTCCTATAGTGGTACTAATCGCCGGTAGGGTAGACTCGTGGTGTTCCTCCTATAGTGGTACTAATCACCGGTAACGTAAACTTGTGGTGTTCCTCCCATAGTGGTACTAATCACCGGTAACGTAGACCCGTGGTGCTCCTCCTGTAGTGGTACTAATCACCGGTAACGTAGACTCATGGTGTTCATACTATAGTGGTACTAATCACCGGTAGGGTAGACTCATGGTTTCCTCCTATAGTGGTACTAATCACCGGTAACGTAAACTTGTGTTGTTCCTCCTATAGTGGTACAAATCACCGGTAACGTAAACTTGTGGTGTTCCTCCGATAGTGGTACTAATCACCGGTAACGTAAACTTGTGGTGTTCCTCCTATAGTGGTACTAATCACCGGTAACGTAAACTTGTGGTGTTCCTCCGATAGTGGTACTAATCACCGGTAGGGTAGACTCGTGGTGTTCCTCCTATAGTGGTACTAATCACCGGTAACATAAACTTGTGGTGTTCCTCCTGTAGTGGTACTAATCACCGGTAGGGTAGACTCGTGGTGTTCCTCCTTTAGTGGTACTAATCACCGGGTACGTAGACTCATGGTGTTCCTCCTATAGTGGTACTAATCACCGGTAACGTAAACTTGTGGTGTTCCTCCTATAGTGGTATTAATCACCGGTAGGGTAGACTCGTGGTGTTCCTCCTATAGTGATACTAATCACCGGTAACGTAGACTCATGGTGTTCCTCCTATAGTGTACTAATCACCGGTAGGGTAGACTCATGGTGTTCCTCCTATAGTGGTACTAATCACCGGTAAGGTAGACTCGTGGTGTTCCTCCTATAGTGGTACTAATCACCGGTAACGTAGACTTGTGGTGTTCCTCCTATAGTGGTAGGAATCACCGGTAGGGTAGACTCATGGTGTTCCTCCTGTAGTGGTACTAATCACCGGTAGGGTAGACTCATGGTGTTCCTCCTATAGTGGTACTAATCACCGGTAACGTAAACTTGTGGTGTTCCTCCTATAGTGGTACTAATCACCGATAGGGTAGACTCATGGTGTTCCTCCTATAGTGGTACTAATCACGGGTAGGGTAGACTCATGGTGTTTCTCCTATAGTGGTACTAATCACCGGTAACGTAAACTTGTGGTGTTCCTCCTATAGTGGTATTAATCACCGGTAGGGTAGACTCGTGGTGTTCCTCCTATAGTGATACTAATCACCGGTAACGTAGACTCATGGTGTTCCTCCTATAGTGTACTAATCACCGGTAAGGTAGACTCATGGTGTTCCTCCTATAGTGGTACTAATCACCGGTAAGGTAGACTCGTGGTGTTCCTCCTATAGTGGTACTAATCACCGGTAACGTAGACTTGTGGTGTTCCTCCTATAGTGGTACGAATCACCGGTAGGGTAGACTCATGGTGTTCCTCCTGTAGTGGTACTAATCACCGGTAGGGTAGACTCATGGTGTTCCTCCTATAGTGGTACTAATCACCGGTAGGGTAGACGCATGGTGTTCCTCCTATAGTGGTACTAATCACCGGTAACGTAAACTTGTGGTGTTCCTCCTATAGTGGTACTAATCACCGGTAGGGTAGACTCGTGGTGTTCCTCCTATAGTGGTACTAATCACCGGTAACGTAAACTTGTGGTGTTCCTCCTATAGTGGTACTAATCACCGGTAACGTAAACTTGTGGTGTTCCTCCTATAGTGGTACTAATCACCGATAGGGTAGACTCATGGTGTTCCTCCTATAGTGGTACTAATCACCGGTAGGGTAGACGCATGGTGTTCCTCCTATAGTGGTACTAATCACCGGTAACGTAAACTTGTGGTGTTCCTCCTGTAGTGGTACTAATCACCGGTAGGGTAGACTCGTGGTGTTCCTCCTATAGTGGTACTAATCACCGGTAACGTAAACTTGTGGTGTTCCTCCTATAGTGGTACTAATCACCGGTAACGTAAACTTGTGGTGTTCCTCCTATAGTGGTACTAATCACCGGTAACGTAAACTTGTGGTGTTCCTCCTATAGTGGTACTAATCACCGGTAACGTAAACTTGTGGTGTTTCTCCTATAGTGGTACTAATCACCGGTAACGTAAACTTGTGGTTTTCCTCCTATAGTGGTACTAATCACCGGTAACGTAAACTTGTGGTGTTCCTCCTGTAGTTGTACTAATCACCGGTAACGTAAACTTGTGGTGTTCCTCCTATAGTGGTACTAATCACCGGTAACGTAAACTTGTGGTGTTCCTCCTATAGTGGTACTAATCACCGGTAGGGTAGACTCGTGGTGTTCCTCCTATAGTGGTACTAATCACCGGTAACGTAAACTTGTGGTGTTCCTCCTATAGTGGTACTAATCACCGGTAACGTAAACTTGTGGTGTTCCTCCTATAGTGGTACTAATCACCGGTAACGTAAACTTGTGGTGTTCCTCCTATAGTGGTACTAATCACCGGTAACGTAAATTTGTGGTGTTCCTCCTATAGTGGTACTAATCACCGGTAACGTAGACTCATGGTGTTCATAGTATAGTGGTACTAATCACCGGTAACGTAGACGTGTGGTGTTCCTCCTATAGTGGTACTAATCACCGGTAACGTAGACTCGTGGTGTTCCTCCTATAGTGGTACTAATCACCGGTAGGGTAGACTTGTGGTGTTCCTCCTATAGTGGTACTAATCACCGGTAACGTAGACTCATGGTGTTCCTCCTGTAGTGGTACTAATCACCGGTAGGGTAGACTCGTGGTGTTCCTCCTATAGTGGTACTAATCACCGGTAGGGTAGACTCATGGTGTTCCTCCTGTAGTGGTACTAATCACCGGTAGGGTAGACTCATGGTGTTCCTCCTATAGTGGTACTAATCACCGGTTACGTAAACTTGTGGTGTTCCTCCTATAGTGGTACTAATCACCGGTAGGGTAGACTCGTGGTGTTCCTCCTATAGTGGTACTAATCACCGGTGACGTAAACTTGTGGTGTTCCTCCTATAGTGGTACTAATCACGGGTAGGGTAGACTCGTGGTGTTCCTCCTATAGTGGTACTAATCACCGGTAACGTAAACTTGTGGTGTTCCTCCTATAGTGGTACTAATCGCCGGTAGGGTAGACTCGTGGTGTTCCTCCTATAGTGGTACTAATCACCGGTAACGTAAACTTGTGGTGTTCCTCCCATAGTGGTACTAATCACCGGTAACGTAGACCCGTGGTGCTCCTCCTGTAGTGGTACTAATCACCGGTAACGTAGACTCATCGTGTTCATACTATAGTGGTACTAATCACCGGTAGGGTAGACTCATGGTTTCCTCCTATAGTGGTACTAATCACCGGTAACGTAAACTTGTGTTGTTCCTCCTATAGTGGTACTAATCACCGGTAACGTAAACTTGTGGTGTTCCTCCGATAGTGGTACTAATCACCGGTAACGTAAACTTGTGGTGTTCCTCCTATAGTGGTACTAATCACCGGTAACGTAAACTTGTGGTGTTCCTCCGATAGTGGTACTAATCACCGGTAGGGTAGACTTGTGGTGTTCCTCCTATAGTGGTACTAATCACCGGTAACATAAACTTGTGGTGTTCCTCCTGTAGTGGTACTAATCACCGGTAGGGTAGACTCGTGGTGTTCCTCCTTTAGTGGTACTAATCACCGGGTACGTAGACTCATGGTGTTCCTCCTATTGTGGTACTAATCACCGGTAACGTAAACTTGTGGTGTTCCTCCTATAGTGGTATTAATCACCGGTAGGGTAGACTCGTGGTGTTCCTCCTATAGTGATACTAATCACCGGTAACGTAGACTCATGGTGTTCCTCCTATAGTGTACTAATCACCGGTAGGGTAGACTCATGGTGTTCCTCCTATAGTGGTACTAATCACCGGTAAGGTAGACTCGTGGTGTTCCTCCTATAGTGGTACTAATCACCGGTAACGTAGACTTGTGGTGTTCCTCCTATAGTGGTACGAATCACCGGTAGGGTAGACTCATGGTGTTCCTCCTGTAGTGGTACTAATCACCGGTAGGGTAGACTCGTGGTGTTCCTCCTATAGTGGTACTAATCACCGGTAACGTAAACTTGTGGTGTTCCTCCTATAGTGGTACTAATCACCGATAGGGTAGACTCATGGTGTTCCTCCTATAGTGGTACTAATCACGGGTAGGGTAGACTCATGGTGTTCCTCCTATAGTGGTACTAATCACCGGTAACGTAAACTTGTGGTGTTCCTCCTATAGTGGTATTAATCACCGGTAGGGTAGACTCGTGGTGTTCCTCCTATAGTGATACTAATCACCGGTAACGTAGACTCATGGTGTTCCTCCTATAGTGTACTAATCACCGGTAGGGTAGACTCATGGTGTTCCTCCTATAGTGGTACTAATCACCGGTAAGGTAGACTCGTGGTGTTCCTCCTATAGTGGTACTAATCACCGGTAACGTACACTTGTGGTGTTCCTCCTATAGTGGTACGAATCACCGGTAGGGTAGACTCATGGTGTTCCTCCTGTATTGGTACTAATCACCGGTAGGGTAGACTCGTGGTGTTCCTCCTATAGTGGTACTAATCACCGGTAACGTAAACTTGTGGTGTTCCTCCTGTAGTGGTACTAATCACCGGTAGGGTAGACTCGTGGTGTTCCTCCTATAGTGGTACTAATCACCGGTAACGTAAACTTGTGGTGTTCCTCCTATAGTGGTACTAATCACCGGTAACGTAAACTTGTGGTGTTCCTCCTATAGTGGTACTAATCACCGGTAACGTAAACTTGTGGTGTTCCTCCTATAGTGGTACTAATCACCGGTAACGTAAACTTGTGGTGTTCCTCCTATAGTGGTACTAATCACCGGTAACGTAAACTTGTGGTGTTCCTCCTATAGTGGTACTAATCACCGGTAGGGTAGACTCGTGGTGTTCCTCCTATAGTGGTACTAATCACAGGTAACGTAAACTTGTGGTGTTCCTCCTATAGTGGTACGAATCACCGGTAGGGTAGACTCATGGTGTCCCTCCTGTAGTGGTACTAATCACCGGTAGGGTAGACTCGTGGTGTTCCTCCTATAGTGGTACTAATCACCGGTAACGTAAACTTGTGGTGTTCCTCCTGTAGTGGTACTAATCACCGGTAGGGTAGACTCGTGGTGTTCCTCCTATAGTGGTACTAATCACCGGTGACGTAGACTCATGGTGCTCCTCCTATAGTGGTACTAATCACCGGTAACGTAGACTCGTGGTGTTCCTCCTATAGTGGTACTAATCACCGGTAACGTAGACTCATGGTGTTCCTCCTATAGTGGTACTAATCACCGGTAACGTAGACTTGTGGTGTTCCTCCTATAGTGGTACTAATCACTGGTAACGTAGACTCATGGTGTTCCTCCTATAGTGGTACCAATCACCGGTAAGGTAGACTCGTGGTGTTCATAGTATAGTGGTACTAATCACCGGTAGGGTAGACTCGTGGTGTTCCTCCTATAGTGGTACTAATCACCGGTAAGGTAAACTTGTGGTGTTCCTCCTGTAGTGGTACTAATCACCGGTAGGGTAGACTCGTGGTGTTCCTCCTTTAGTGGTACTAATCACCGGGTACGTAGACTCATGGTGTTCCTCCTATAGTGGTACTAATCACCGGTAACGTAAACTTGTGGTGTTCCTCCTATAGTGGTATTAATCACCGGTAGGGTAGACTCGTGGTGTTCCTCCTATAGTGATACTAATCACCGGTAACGTAGACTCATGGTGTTCCTCCTATAGTGTACTAATCACCGGTAGGGTAGACTCATGGTGTTCCTCCTATAGTGGTACTAATCACCGGTAAGGTAGACTCGTGGTGTTCCTCCTATAGTGGTACTAATCACCGGTAACGTAGACTTGTGGTGAACCTCCTATAGTGGTACGAATCACCGGTAGGGTAGACTCATGGTGTTCCTCCTGTAGTGGTACTAATCACCGGTAGGGTAGACTCATGGTGTTCCTCCTATAGTGGTACTAATCACCGGTAACGTAAACTTGTGGTGTTCCTCCTATAGTGGTACTAATCACCGATAGGGTAGACTCATGGTGTTCCTCATATAGTGGTACTAATCACCGGTAGGGTAGACTCGTGGTGTTCCTCCTATAGTGGTACTAATCACCGGTAACGTAAACTTGTGGTGTTCCTCCTGTAGTGGTACTAATCACCGGTAGGGTAGACTCGTGGTGTTCCTCCCATAGTGGTACTAATCACCGGTAACGTAAACTTGTGGTGTTCCTCCTATAGTGGTACTAATCACCGGTAACGTAAACTTGTGGTGTTCCTCCTATAGTGGTACTAATCACCGGTAACGTAAACTTGTGGTGTTCCTCCTATAGTGGTACTAATCACCCGTAACGTAAACTTGTGGTGTTTCTCCTATAGTGGTACTAATCACCGGTAACGTAAACTTGTGGTGTTCCTCCTATAGTGGTACTAATCACCGGTAACGTAAACTTGTGGTGTTCCTCCTGTAGTGGTACTAATCACCGGTAGGGTAGACTCGTGGTGTTCCTCCTATAGTGGTACTAATCACCGGTAACGTAAACTTGTGGTGTTCCTCCTATAGTGGTACTAATCACCGGTAGGGTAGACTCGTGGTGTTCCTCCTATAGTGGTACTAATCACCGGTAACGTAAACTTGTGGTGTTCCTCCTATAGTGGTACTAATCACCGGTAACGTAAACTTGTGGTGTTCCTCCTATAGTGGTACTAATCACCGGTAACGTAAACTTGTGGTGTTCCTCCTATAGTGGTACTAATCACCGGTAACGTAAATTTGTGGTGCTCCTCCTATAGTGGTACTAATCACCGGTAACGTAGACTCACGGTGTTCATAGTATAGTGGTACGAATCACCGGTAACGTAGACTTGTGGTGTTCCTCCTATAGTGATACTAATCACCGGTAACGTAGACTCGTGGTGTTCCTCCTATAGTGGTACTAATCACCGGTAGGGTAGACTTGTGGTGTTCCTCCTATAGTGGTACTAATCACCGGTAACGTAGACTCATGGTGTTCCTCCTGTAGTGGTACTAATCACCGGTAGGGTAGACTCGTGGTGTTCCTCCTATAGTGGTACTAATCACCGGTAGGGTAGGCTCATGGTGTTCCTCCTGTAGTGGTACTAATCACCGGTAGGGTAGACTCATGGTGTTCCTCCTATAGTGGTACTAATCACCGGTAACGTAAACTTGTGGTGTTCCTCCTATAGTGGTACTAATCACCGGTAGGGTAGACTCGTGGTGTTCCTCCTATAGTGGTACTAATCACGGGTAGGGTAGACTCGTGGTGTTCCTCCTATAGTGGTACTAATCACCGGTAACGTAAACTTGTGGTGTTCCTCCTATAGTGGTACTAATCGCCGGTAGGGTAGACTCGTGGTGTTCCTCCTATAGTGGTACTAATCGCCGGTAGGGTAGACTCGTGGTGTTCCTCCTATAGTGGTACTAATCACCGGTAACGTAAACTTGTGGTGTTCCTCCCATAGTGGTACTAATCACCGGTAACGTAGACCCGTGGTGCTCCTCCTGTAGTGGTACTAATCACCGGTAACGTAGACTCATGGTGTTCATACTATAGTGGTACTAATCACCGGTAGGGTAGACTCATGGTTTCCTCCTATAGTGGTACTAATCACCGGTAACGTAAACTTGTGTTGTTCCTCCTATAGTGGTACAAATCACCGGTAACGTAAACTTGTGGTGTTCCTCCGATAGTGGTACTAATCACCGGTAACGTAAACTTGTGGTGTTCCTCCTATAGTGGTACTAATCACCGGTAACGTAAACTTGTGGTGTTCCTCCGATAGTGGTACTAATCACCGGTAGGGTAGACTCGTGGTGTTCCTCCTATAGTGGTACTAATCACCGGTAACATAAACTTGTGGTGTTCCTCCTGTAGTGGTACTAATCACCGGTAGGGTAGACTCGTGGTGTTCCTCCTTTAGTGGTACTAATCACCGGGTACGTAGACTCATGGTGTTCCTCCTATAGTGGTACTAATCACCGGTAACGTAAACTTGTGGTGTTCCTCCTATAGTGGTATTAATCACCGGTAGGGTAGACTCGTGGTGTTCCTCCTATAGTGATACTAATCACCGGTAACGTAGACTCATGGTGTTCCTCCTATAGTGTACTAATCACCGGTAGGGTAGACTCATGGTGTTCCTCCTATAGTGGTACTAATCACCGGTAAGGTAGACTCGTGGTGTTCCTCCTATAGTGGTACTAATCACCGGTAACGTAGACTTGTGGTGTTCCTCCTATAGTGGTAGGAATCACCGGTAGGGTAGACTCATGGTGTTTCTCCTGTAGTGGTACTAATCACCGGTAGGGTAGACTCATGGTGTTCCTCCTATAGTGGTACTAATCACCGGTAACGTAAACTTGTGGTGTTCCTCCTATAGTGGTACTAATCACCGATAGGGTAGACTCATGGTGTTCCTCCTATAGTGGTACTAATCACGGGTAGGGTAGACTCATGGTGTTTCTCCTATAGTGGTACTAATCACCGGTAACGTAAACTTGTGGTGTTCCTCCTATAGTGGTATTAATCACCGGTAGGGTAGACTCGTGGTGTTCCTCCTATAGTGATACTAATCACCGGTAACGTAGACTCATGGTGTTCCTCCTATAGTGTACTAATCACCGGTAAGGTAGACTCATGGTGTTCCTCCTATAGTGGTACTAATCACCGGTAAGGTAGACTCGTGGTGTTCCTCCTATAGTGGTACTAATCACCGGTAACGTAGACTTGTGGTGTTCCTCCTATAGTGGTACGAATCACCGGTAGGGTAGACACATGGTGTTCCTCCTGTAGTGGTACTAATCACCGGTAGGGTAGACTCATGGTGTTCCTCCTATAGTGGTACTAATCACCGGTAGGGTAGACGCATGGTGTTCCTCCTATAGTGGTACTAATCACCGGTAACGCAAACTTGTGGTGTTCCTCCTATAGTGGTACTAATCACCGGTAGGGTAGACTCGTGGTGTTCCTCCTATAGTGGTACTAATCACCGGTAACGTAAACTTGTGGTGTTCCTCCTATAGTGGTACTAATCACCGGTAACGTAAACTTGTGGTGTTCCTCCTATAGTGGTACTAATCACCGATAGGGTAGACTCATGGTGTTCCTCCTATAGTGGTACTAATCACCGGTAGGGTAGACGCATGGTGTTCCTCCTATAGTGGTACTAATCACCGGTAACGTAAACTTGTGGTGTTCCTCCTGTAGTGGTACTAATCACCGGTAGGGTAGACTCGTGGTGTTCCTCCTATAGTGGTACTAATCACCGGTAACGTAAACTTGTGGTGTTCCTCCTATAGTGGTACTAATCACCGGTAACGTAAACTTGTGGTGTTCCTCCTATAGTGGTGCTAATCACCGGTAACGTAAACTTGTGGTGTTCCTCCTATGGTGGTACTAATCACCGGTAACGTAAACTTGTGGTGTTTCTCCTATAGTGGTACTAATCACCGGTAACGTAAACTTGTGGTTTTCCTCCTATAGTGGTACTAATCACCGGTAACGTAAACTTGTGGTGTTCCTCCTGTAGTTGTACTAATCACCGGTAACGTAAACTTGTGGTGTTCCTCCTATAGTGGTACTAATCACCGGTAACGTAAACTTGTGGTGTTCCTCCTATAGTGGTACTAATCACCGGTAGGGTAGACTCGTGGTGTTCCTCCTATAGTGGTACTAATCACCGGTAACGTAAACTTGTGGTGTTCCTCCTATAGTGGTACTAATCACCGGTAACGTAAACTTGTGGTGTTCCTCCTATAGTGGTACTAATCACCGGTAACGTAAACTTGTGGTGTTCCTCCTATAGTGGTACTAATCACCGGTAACGTAAATTTGTGGTGTTCCTCCTATAGTGGTACTAATCACCGGTAACGTAGACTCATGGTGTTCATAGTATAGTGGTACTAATCACCGGTAACGTAGACTTGTGGTGTTCCTCCTATAGTGGTACTAATCACCGGTAACGTAGACTCGTGGTGTTCCTCCTATAGTGGTACTAATCACCGGTAGGGTAGACTTGTGGTGTTCCTCCTATAGTGGTACTAATCACCGGTAACGTAGACTCATGGTGTTCCTCCTGTAGTGGTACTAATCACCGGTAGGGTAGACTCGTGGTGTTCCTCCTATAGTGGTACTAATCACCGGTAGGGTAGACTCATGGTGTTCCTCCTGTAGTGGTACTAATCACCGGTAGGGTAGACTCATGGTGTTCCTCCTATAGTGGTACTAATCACCGGTAACGTAAACTTGTGGTGTTCCTCCTATAGTGGTACTAATCACCGGTAGGGTAGACTCGTGGTGTTCCTCCTATAGTGGTACTAATCACCGGTGACGTAAACTTGTGGTGTTCCTCCTATAGTGGTACTAATCACGGGTAGGGTAGACTCGTGGTGTTCCTCCTATAGTGGTACTAATCACCGGTAACGTAAACTTGTGGTGTTCCTCCTATAGTGGTACTAATCGCCGGTAGGGTAGACTCGTGGTGTTCCTCCTATAGTGGTACTAATCACCGGTAACGTAAACTTGTGGTGTTCCTCCCATAGTGGTACTAATCACCGGTAACGTAGACCCGTGGTGCTCCTCCTGTAGTGGTACTAATCACCGGTAACGTAGACTCATCGTGTTCATACTATAGTGGTACTAATCACCGGTAGGGTAGACTCATGGTTTCCTCCTATAGTGGTACTAATCACCGGTAACGTAAACTTGTGTTGTTCCTCCTATAGTGGTACTAATCACCGGTAACGTAAACTTGTGGTGTTCCTCCGATAGTGGTACTAATCACCGGTAACGTAAACTTGTGGTGTTCCTCCTATAGTGGTACTAATCACCGGTAACGTAAACTTGTGGTGTTCCTCCGATAGTGGTACTAATCACCGGTAGGGTAGACTCGTGGTGTTCCTCCTATAGTGGTACTAATCACCGGTAACATAAACTTGTGGTGTTCCTCCTGTAGTGGTACTAATCACCGGTAGGGTAGACTCGTGGTGTTCCTCCTTTAGTGGTACTAATCACCGGGTACGTAGACTCATGGTGTTCCTCCTATTGTGGTACTAATCACCGGTAACGTAAACTTGTGGTGTTCCTCCTATAGTGGTATTAATCACCGGTAGGGTAGACTCGTGGTGTTCCTCCTATAGTGATACTAATCACCGGTAACGTAGACTCATGGTGTTCCTCCTATAGTGTACTAATCACCGGTAGGGTAGACTCATGGTGTTCCTCCTATAGTGGTACTAATCACCGGTAAGGTAGACTCGTGGTGTTCCTCCTATAGTGGTACTAATCACCGGTAACGTAGACTTGTGGTGTTCCTCCTATAGTGGTACGAATCACCGGTAGGGTAGACTCATGGTGTTCCTCCTGTAGTGGTACTAATCACCGGTAGGGTAGACTCATGGTGTTCCTCCTATAGTGGTACTAATCACCGGTAACGTAAACTTGTGGTGTTCCTCCTATAGTGGTACTAATCACCGATAGGGTAGACTCGTGGTGTTCCTCCTATAGTGGTACTAATCACCGGTAACGTAAACTTGTGGTGTTCCTCCTATAGTGGTACTAATCACCGGTAACGTAAACTTGTGGTGTTCCTTCTATAGTGGTACTAAGCACCGGTAACGTAAACTTGTGGTGTTCCTCCTATAGTGGTACTAATCACCGGTAACGTAAATTTGTGGTGCTCCTCCTATAGTGGTACTAATCACCGGTAACGTAGACTCACGGTGTTCATAGTATAGTGGTACTAATCACCGGTAACGTAGACTTGTGGTGTTCCTCCTATAGTGATACTAATCACCGGTAGGGTAGACTCATGGTGTTCCTCCTGTAGTGGTACTAATCACCGGTAGGGTAGACTCATGGTGTTCCTCCTGTAGTGGTACTAATCACCGGTAGGGTAGACTCATGGTGTTCCTCCTATAGTGGTACTAATCACCGGTAACGTAAACTTGTGGTGTTCCTCCTATAGTGGTACTAATCACCGGTAGGGTAGACTCATGGTGTTCCTCCTGTAGTGGTACTAATCACCGGTAGGGTAGACTCATGGTGTTCCTCCTATAGTGGTACTAATCACCGGTAACGTAAACTTGTGGTGTTCCTCCTGTAGTTGTACTAATCACCGGTAACGTAAACTTGTGGTGTTCCTCCTATAGTGGTACTAATCACCGGTAACGTAAACTTGTGGTGTTCCTCCTATAGTGGTACTAATCACCGGTAGGGTAGACTCGTGGTGTTCCTCCTATAGTGGTACTAATCACCGGTAACGTAAACTTGTGGTGTTCCTCCTATAGTGGTACTAATCACCGGTAACGTAAACTTGTGGTGTTCCTCCTATAGTGGTACTAATCACCGGTAACGTAAACTTGTGGTGTTCCTCCTATAGTGGTACTAATCACCGGTAACGTAAATTTGTGGTGTTCCTCCTATAGTGGTACTAATCACCGGTAACGTAGACTCGTGGTGTTCCTCCTATAGTGGTACTAATCACCGGTAGGGTAGACTCATGGTGTTCCTCCTGTAGTGGTACTAATCACCGGTAGGGTAGACTCATGGTGTTCCTCCTATAGTGGTACTAATCACCGGTAGGGTAGACTCGTGGTGTTCCTCCTATAGTGGTACTAATCACCGGTAAGGTAAACTTGTGGTGTTCCTCCTGTAGTGGTACTAATCACCGGTAGGGTAGACTCGTGGTGTTCCTCCTTTAGTGGTACTAATCACCGGGTACGTAGACTCATGGTGTTCCTCCTATAGTGGTACTAATCACCGGTAACGTAAACTTGTGGTGTTCCTCCTATAGTGGTATTAATCACCGGTAGGGTAGACTCGTGGTGTTCCTCCTATAGTGATACTAATCACCGGTAACGTAGACTCATGGTGTTCCTCCTATAGTGTACTAATCACCGGTAGGGTAGACTCATGGTGTTCCTCCTATAGTGGTACTAATCACCGGTAAGGTAGACTCGTGGTGTTCCTCCTATAGTGGTACTAATCACCGGTAACGTAGACTTGTGGTGAACCTCCTATAGTGGTACGAATCACCGGTAGGGTAGACTCATGGTGTTCCTCCTGTAGTGGTACTAATCACCGGTAGGGTAGACTCATGGTGTTCCTCCTATAGTGGTACTAATCACCGGTAACGTAAACTTGTGGTGTTCCTCCTATAGTGGTACTAATCACCGATAGGGTAGACTCATGGTGTTCCTCCTATAGTGGTACTAATCACCGGTAGGGTAGACTCGTGGTGTTCCTCCTATAGTGGTACTAATCACCGGTAACGTAAACTTGTGGTGTTCCTCCTGTAGTGGTACTAATCACCGGTAGGGTAGACTCGTGGTGTTCCTCCTATAGTGGTACTAATCACCGGTAACGTAAACTTGTGGTGTTCCTCCTATAGTGGTACTAATCACCGGTAACGTAAACTTGTGGTGTTCCTCCTATAGTGGTACTAATCACCGGTAACGTAAACTTGTGGTGTTCCTCCTATAGTGGTACTAATCACCCGTAACGTAAACTTGTGGTGTTTCTCCTATAGTGGTACTAATCACCGGTAACGTAAACTTGTGGTGTTCCTCCTATAGTGGTACTAATCACCGGTAACGTAAACTTGTGGTGTTCCTCCTGTAGTGGTACTAATCACCGGTAGGGTAGACTCGTGGTGTTCCTCCTATAGTGGTACTAATCACCGGTAACGTAAACTTGTGGTGTTCCTCCTATAGTGGTACTAATCACCGGTAGGGTAGACTCGTGGTGTTCCTCCTATAGTGGTACTAATCACCGGTAACGTAAACTTGTGGTGTTCCTCCTATAGTGGTACTAATCACCGGTAACGTAAACTTGTGGTGTTCCTCCTATAGTGGTACTAATCACCGGTAACGTAAACTTGTGGTGTTCCTCCTATAGTGGTACTAATCACCGGTAACGTAAATTTGTGGTGCTCCTCCTATAGTGGTACTAATCACCGGTAACGTAGACTCACGGTGTTCATAGTATAGTGGTACTAATCACCGGTAACGTAGACTTGTGGTGTTCCTCCTATAGTGATACTAATCACCGGTAACGTAGACTCGTGGTGTTCCTCCTATAGTGGTACTAATCACCGGTAGGGTAGACTTGTGGTGTTCCTCCTATAGTGGTACTAATCACCGGTAACGTAGACTCATGGTGTTCCTCCTGTAGTGGTACTAATCACCGGTAGGGTAGACTCGTGGTGTTCCTCCTATAGTGGTACTAATCACCGGTAGGGTAGACTCATGGTGTTCCTCCTGTAGTGGTACTAATCACCGGTAGGGTAGACTCATGGTGTTCCTCCTATAGTGGTACTAATCACCGGTAACGTAAACTTGTGGTGTTCCTCCTATAGTGGTACTAATCACCGGTAGGGTAGACTCGTGGTGTTCCTCCTATAGTGGTACTAATCACGGGTAGGGTAGACTCGTGGTGTTCCTCCTATAGTGGTACTAATCACCGGTAACGTAAACTTGTGGTGTTCCTCCTATAGTGGTACTAATCGCCGGTAGGGTAGACTCGTGGTGTTCCTCCTATAGTGGTACTAATCGCCGGTAGGGTAGACTCGTGGTGTTCCTCCTATAGTGGTACTAATCACCGGTAACGTAAACTTGTGGTGTTCCTCCCATAGTGGTACTAATCACCGGTAACGTAGACCCGTGGTGCTCCTCCTGTAGTGGTACTAATCACCGGTAACGTAGACTCATGGTGTTCATACTATAGTGGTACTAATCACCGGTAGGGTAGACTCATGGTTTCCTCCTATAGTGGTACTAATCACCGGTAACGTAAACTTGTGTTGTTCCTCCTATAGTGGTACAAATCACCGGTAACGTAAACTTGTGGTGTTCCTCCGATAGTGGTACTAATCACCGGTAACGTAAACTTGTGGTGTTCCTCCTATAGTGGTACTAATCACCGGTAACGTAAACTTGTGGTGTTCCTCCGATAGTGGTACTAATCACCGGTAGGGTAGACTCGTGGTGTTCCTCCTATAGTGGTACTAATCACCGGTAGGGTAGACTCATGGTGTTCCTCCTGTAGTGGTACTAATCACCGGTAGGGTAGACTCGTGGTGTTCCTCCTTTAGTGGTACTAATCACCGGGTACGTAGACTCATGGTGTTCCTCCTATAGTGGTACTAATCACCGGTAACGTAAACTTGTGGTGTTCCTCCTATAGTGGTATTAATCACCGGTAGGGTAGACTCGTGGTGTTCCTCCTATAGTGATACTAATCACCGGTAACGTAGACTCATGGTGTTCCTCCTATAGTGTACTAATCACCGGTAGGGTAGACTCATGGTGTTCCTCCTATAGTGGTACTAATCACCGGTAAGGTAGACTCGTGGTGTTCCTCCTATAGTGGTACTAATCACCGGTAACGTAGACTTGTGGTGTTCCTCCTATAGTGGTAGGAATCACCGGTAGGGTAGACTCATGGTGTTTCTCCTGTAGTGGTACTAATCACCGGTAGGGTAGACTCATGGTGTTCCTCCTATAGTGGTACTAATCACCGGTAACGTAAACTTGTGGTGTTCCTCCTATAGTGGTACTAATCACCGATAGGGTAGACTCATGGTGTTCCTCCTATAGTGGTACTAATCACGGGTAGGGTAGACTCATGGTGTTTCTCCTATAGTGGTACTAATCACCGGTAACGTAAACTTGTGGTGTTCCTCCTATAGTGGTATTAATCACCGGTAGGGTAGACTCGTGGTGTTCCTCCTATAGTGATACTAATCACCGGTAACGTAGACTCATGGTGTTCCTCCTATAGTGTACTAATCACCGGTAAGGTAGACTCATGGTGTTCCTCCTATAGTGGTACTAATCACCGGTAAGGTAGACTCGTGGTGTTCCTCCTATAGTGGTACTAATCACCGGTAACGTAGACTTGTGGTGTTCCTCCTATAGTGGTACGAATCACCGGTAGGGTAGACACATGGTGTTCCTCCTGTAGTGGTACTAATCACCGGTAGGGTAGACTCATGGTGTTCCTCCTATAGTGGTACTAATCACCGGTAGGGTAGACGCATGGTGTTCCTCCTATAGTGGTACTAATCACCGGTAACGCAAACTTGTGGTGTTCCTCCTATAGTGGTACTAATCACCGGTAGGGTAGACTCGTGGTGTTCCTCCTATAGTGGTACTAATCACCGGTAACGTAAACTTGTGGTGTTCCTCCTATAGTGGTACTAATCACCGGTAACGTAAACTTGTGGTGTTCCTCCTATAGTGGTACTAATCACCGATAGGGTAGACTCATGGTGTTCCTCCTATAGTGGTACTAATCACCGGTAGGGTAGACGCATGGTGTTCCTCCTATAGTGGTACTAATCACCGGTAACGTAAACTTGTGGTGTTCCTCCTGTAGTGGTACTAATCACCGGTAGGGTAGACTCGTGGTGTTCCTCCTATAGTGGTACTAATCACCGGTAACGTAAACTTGTGGTGTTCCTCCTATAGTGGTACTAATCACCGGTAACGTAAACTTGTGGTGTTCCTCCTATAGTGGTACTAATCACCGGTAACGTAAACTTGTGGTGTTCCTCCTATGGTGGTACTAATCACCGGTAACGTAAACTTGTGGTGTTTCTCCTATAGTGGTACTAATCACCGGTAACGTAAACTTGTGGTTTTCCTCCTATAGTGGTACTAATCACCGGTAACGTAAACTTGTGGTGTTCCTCCTGTAGTTGTACTAATCACCGGTAACGTAAACTTGTGGTGTTCCTCCTATAGTGGTACTAATCACCGGTAACGTAAACTTGTGGTGTTCCTCCTATAGTGGTACTAATCACCGGTAGGGTAGACTCGTGGTGTTCCTCCTATAGTGGTACTAATCACCGGTAACGTAAACTTGTGGTGTTCCTCCTATAGTGGTACTAATCACCGGTAACGTAAACTTGTGGTGTTCCTCCTATAGTGGTACTAATCACCGGTAACGTAAACTTGTGGTGTTCCTCCTATAGTGGTACTAATCACCGGTAACGTAAATTTGTGGTGTTCCTCCTATAGTGGTACTAATCACCGGTAACGTAGACTCATGGTGTTCATAGTATAGTGGTACTAATCACCGGTAACGTAGACTTGTGGTGTTCCTCCTATAGTGGTACTAATCACCGGTAACGTAGACTCGTGGTGTTCCTCCTATAGTGGTACTAATCACCGGTAGGGTAGACTTGTGGTGTTCCTCCTATAGTGGTACTAATCACCGGTAACGTAGACTCATGGTGTTCCTCCTGTAGTGGTACTAATCACCGGTAGGGTAGACTCGTGGTGTTCCTCCTATAGTGGTACTAATCACCGGTAGGGTAGACTCATGGTGTTCCTCCTGTAGTGGTACTAATCACCGGTAGGGTAGACTCATGGTGTTCCTCCTATAGTGGTACTAATCACCGGTAACGTAAACTTGTGGTGTTCCTCCTATAGTGGTACTAATCACCGGTAGGGTAGACTCGTGGTGTTCCTCCTATAGTGGTACTAATCACCGGTGACGTAAACTTGTGGTGTTCCTCCTATAGTGGTACTAATCACGGGTAGGGTAGACTCGTGGTGTTCCTCCTATAGTGGTACTAATCACCGGTAACGTAAACTTGTGGTGTTCCTCCTATAGTGGTACTAATCGCCGGTAGGGTAGACTCGTGGTGTTCCTCCTATAGTGGTACTAATCACCGGTAACGTAAACTTGTGGTGTTCCTCCCATAGTGGTACTAATCACCGGTAACGTAGACCCGTGGTGCTCCTCCTGTAGTGGTACTAATCACCGGTAACGTAGACTCATCGTGTTCATACTATAGTGGTACTAATCACCGGTAGGGTAGACTCATGGTTTCCTCCTATAGTGGTACTAATCACCGGTAACGTAAACTTGTGTTGTTCCTCCTATAGTGGTACTAATCACCGGTAACGTAAACTTGTGGTGTTCCTCCGATAGTGGTACTAATCACCGGTAACGTAAACTTGTGGTGTTCCTCCTATAGTGGTACTAATCACCGGTAACGTAAACTTGTGGTGTTCCTCCGATAGTGGTACTAATCACCGGTAGGGTAGACTCGTGGTGTTCCTCCTATAGTGGTACTAATCACCGGTAACATAAACTTGTGGTGTTCCTCCTGTAGTGGTACTAATCACCGGTAGGGTAGACTCGTGGTGTTCCGCCTTTAGTGGTACTAATCACCGGGTACGTAGACTCATGGTGTTCCTCCTATTGTGGTACTAATCACCGGTAACGTAAACTTGTGGTGTTCCTCCTATAGTGGTATTAATCACCGGTAGGGTAGACTCGTGGTGTTCCTCCTATAGTGATACTAATCACCGGTAACGTAGACTCATGGTGTTCCTCCTATAGTGTACTAATCACCGGTAGGGTAGACTCATGGTGTTCCTCCTATAGTGGTACTAATCACCGGTAAGGTAGACTCGTGGTGTTCCTCCTATAGTGGTACTAATCACCGGTAACGTAGACTTGTGGTGTTCCTCCTATAGTGGTACGAATCACCGGTAGATTAGACTCATGGTGTTCCTCCTGTAGTGGTACTAATCACCGGTAGGGTAGACTCATGGTGTTCCTCCTATAGTGGTACTAATCACCGGTAACGTAAACTTGTGGTGTTCCTCCTATAGTGGTACTAATCACCGATAGGGTAGACTCATGGTGTTCCTCCTATAGTGGTACTAATCACGGGTAGGGTAGACTCATGGTGTTCCTCCTATAGTGGTACTAATCACCGGTAACGTAAACTTGTGGTGTTCCTCCTATAGTGGTATTAATCACCGGTAGGGTAGACTCGTGGTGTTCCTCCTATAGTGATACTAATCACCGGTAACGTAGACTCATGGTGTTCCTCCTATAGTGTACTAATCACCGGTAGGGTAGACTCATGGTGTTCCTCCTATAGTGGTACTAATCACCGGTAAGGTAGACTCGTGGTGTTCCTCCTATAGTGGTACTAATCACCGGTAACGTAAACTTGTGTTGTTCCTCCTATAGTGGTACTAATCACCGGTAACGTAAACTTGTGGTGTTCCTCCGATAGTGGTACTAATCACCGGTAACGTAAACTTGTGGTGTTCCTCCTATAGTGGTACTAATCACCGGTAACGTAAACTTGTGGTGTTCCTCCTATAGTGGTACTAATCACCGGTAACGTAAACTTGTGGTGTTTCTCCTATAGTGGTACTAATCACCGGTAACGTAAACTTGTGGTGTTCCTCCTATAGTGGTACTAATCACCGGTAACGTAAACTTGTGGTGTTCCTCCTGTAGTGGTACTAATCACCGGTAGGGTAGACTCGTGGTGTTCCTCCTATAGTGGTACTAATCACCGGTAACGTAAACTTGTGGTGTTCCTCCTATAGTGGTACTAATCACCGGTAGGGTAGACTCGTGGTGTTCCTCCTATAGTGGTACTAATCACCGGTAACGTAAACTTGTGGTGTTCCTCCTATAGTGGTACTAATCACCGGTAACGTAAACTTGTGGTGTTCCTTCTATAGTGGTACTAAGCACCGGTAACGTAAACTTGTGGTGTTCCTCCTATAGTGGTACTAATCACCGGTAACGTAAATTTGTGGTGCTCCTCCTATAGTGGTACTAATCACCGGTAACGTAGACTCACGGTGTTCATAGTATAGTGGTACTAATCACCGGTAACGTAGACTTGTGGTGTTCCTCCTATAGTGATACTAATCACCGGTAACGTAGACTCGTGGTGTTCCTCCTATAGTGGTACTAATCACCGGTAGGGTAGACTTGTGGTGTTCCTCCTATAGTGGTACTAATCACCGGTAACGTAGACTCATGGTGTTCCTCCTGTAGTGGTACTAATCACCGGTAGGGTAGACTCGTGGTGTTCCTCCTATAGTGGTACTAATCACCGGTAGGGTAGACTCATGGTGTTCCTCCTGTAGTGGTACTAATCACCGGTAGGGTAGACTCATGGTGTTCCTCCTATAGTGGTACTAATCACCGGTAACGTAAACTTGTGGTGTTCCTCCTATAGTGGTACTAATCACCGGTAACGTAAACTTGTGGTGTTCCTCCTATAGTGGTACTAATCACCGGTAACGTAGACTTGTGGTGAACCTCCTATAGTGGTACGAATCACCGGTAGGGTAGACTCATGGTGTTCCTCCTGTAGTGGTACTAATCACCGGTAGGGTAGACTCATGGTGTTCCTCCTATAGTGGTACTAATCACCGGTAACGTAAACTTGTGGTGTTCCTTCTATAGTGGTACTAAGCACCGGTAACGTAAACTTGTGGTGTTCCTCCTATAGTGGTACTAATCACCGGTAACGTAAATTTGTGGTGCTCCTCCTATAGTGGTACTAATCACCGGTAACGTAGACTCACGGTGTTCATAGTATAGTGGTACTAATCACCGGTAACGTAGACTTGTGGTGTTCCTCCTATAGTGATACTAATCACCGGTAGGGTAGACTCATGGTGTTCCTCCTGTAGTGGTACTAATCACCGGTAGGGTAGACTCATGGTGTTCCTCCTGTAGTGGTACTAATCACCGGTAGGGTAGACTCATGGTGTTCCTCCTATAGTGGTACTAATCACCGGTAACGTAAACTTGTGGTGTTCCTCCTATAGTGGTACTAATCACCGGTAGGGTAGACTCATGGTGTTCCTCCTGTAGTGGTACTAATCACCGGTAGGGTAGACTCATGGTGTTCCTCCTATAGTGGTACTAATCACCGGTAACGTAAACTTGTGGTGTTCCTCCTATAGTGGTACTAATCACCGGTAGGGTAGACTCGTGGTGTTCCTCCTATAGTGGTACTAATCACCGGTGACGTAAACTTGTGGTGTTCCTCCTATAGTGGTACTAATCACGGGTAGGGTAGACTCGTGGTGTTCCTCCTATAGTGGTACTAATCACCGGTAACGTAGACTTGTGGTGTTCCTCCTATAGTGGTACTAATCACCGGTAACGTAGACTCGTGGTGTTCCTCCTATAGTGGTACTAATCACCGGTAGGGTAGACTTGTGGTGTTCCTCCTATAGTGGTACTAATCACCGGTAACGTAGACTCATGGTGTTCCTCCTGTAGTGGTACTAATCACCGGTAGGGTAGACTCGTGGTGTTCCTCCTATAGTGGTACTAATCACCGGTAGGGTAGACTCATGGTGTTCCTCCTGTAGTGGTACTAATCACCGGTAGGGTAGACTCATGGTGTTCCTCCTATAGTGGTACTAATCACCGGTAGGGTAGACTCGTGGTGTTCCTCCTATAGTGGTACTAATCACCGGTAAGGTAAACTTGTGGTGTTCCTCCTGTAGTGGTACTAATCACCGGTAGGGTAGACTCGTGGTGTTCCTCCTTTAGTGGTACTAATCACCGGGTACGTAGACTCATGGTGTTCCTCCTATAGTGGTACTAATCACCGGTAACGTAAACTTGTGGTGTTCCTCCTATAGTGGTATTAATCACCGGTAGGGTAGACTCGTGGTGTTCCTCCTATAGTGATACTAATCACCGGTAACGTAGACTCATGGTGTTCCTCCTATAGTGTACTAATCACCGGTAGGGTAGACTCATGGTGTTCCTCCTATAGTGGTACTAATCACCGGTAAGGTAGACTCGTGGTGTTCCTCCTATAGTGGTACTAATCACCGGTAACGTAGACTTGTGGTGAACCTCCTATAGTGGTACGAATCACCGGTAGGGTAGACTCATGGTGTTCCTCCTGTAGTGGTACTAATCACCGGTAGGGTAGACTCATGGTGTTCCTCCTATAGTGGTACTAATCACCGGTAACGTAAACTTGTGGTGTTCCTCCTATAGTGGTACTAATCACCGATAGGGTAGACTCATGGTGTTCCTCCTATAGTGGTACTAATCACCGGTAGGGTAGACTCGTGGTGTTCCTCCTATAGTGGTACTAATCACCGGTAACGTAAACTTGTGGTGTTCCTCCTGTAGTGGTACTAATCACCGGTAGGGTAGACTCGTGGTGTTCCTCCTATAGTGGTACTAATCACCGGTAACGTAAACTTGTGGTGTTCCTCCTATAGTGGTACTAATCACCGGTAACGTAAACTTGTGGTGTTCCTCCTATAGTGGTACTAATCACCGGTAACGTAAACTTGTGGTGTTCCTCCTATAGTGGTACTAATCACCCGTAACGTAAACTTGTGGTGTTTCTCCTATAGTGGTACTAATCACCGGTAACGTAAACTTGTGGTGTTCCTCCTATAGTGGTACTAATCACCGGTAACGTAAACTTGTGGTGTTCCTCCTGTAGTGGTACTAATCACCGGTAGGGTAGACTCGTGGTGTTCCTCCTATAGTGGTACTAATCACCGGTAACGTAAACTTGTGGTGTTCCTCCTATAGTGGTACTAATCACCGGTAGGGTAGACTCGTGGTGTTCCTCCTATAGTGGTACTAATCACCGGTAACGTAAACTTGTGGTGTTCCTCCTATAGTGGTACTAATCACCGGTAACGTAAACTTGTGGTGTTCCTCCTATAGTGGTACTAATCACCGGTAACGTAAACTTGTGGTGTTCCTCCTATAGTGGTACTAATCACCGGTAACGTAAATTTGTGGTGCTCCTCCTATAGTGGTACTAATCACCGGTAACGTAGACTCACGGTGTTCATAGTATAGTGGTACTAATCACCGGTAACGTAGACTTGTGGTGTTCCTCCTATAGTGATACTAATCACCGGTAACGTAGACTCGTGGTGTTCCTCCTATAGTGGTACTAATCACCGGTAGGGTAGACTTGTGGTGTTCCTCCTATAGTGGTACTAATCACCGGTAACGTAGACTCATGGTGTTCCTCCTGTAGTGGTACTAATCACCGGTAGGGTAGACTCGTGGTGTTCCTCCTATAGTGGTACTAATCACCGGTAGGGTAGACTCATGGTGTTCCTCCTGTAGTGGTACTAATCACCGGTAGGGTAGACTCATGGTGTTCCTCCTATAGTGGTACTAATCACCGGTAACGTAAACTTGTGGTGTTCCTCCTATAGTGGTACTAATCACCGGTAGGGTAGACTCGTGGTGTTCCTCCTATAGTGGTACTAATCACGGGTAGGGTAGACTCGTGGTGTTCCTCCTATAGTGGTACTAATCACCGGTAACGTAAACTTGTGGTGTTCCTCCTATAGTGGTACTAATCGCCGGTAGGGTAGACTCGTGGTGTTCCTCCTATAGTGGTACTAATCGCCGGTAGGGTAGACTCGTGGTGTTCCTCCTATAGTGGTACTAATCACCGGTAACGTAAACTTGTGGTGTTCCTCCCATAGTGGTACTAATCACCGGTAACGTAGACCCGTGGTGCTCCTCCTGTAGTGGTACTAATCACCGGTAACGTAGACTCATGGTGTTCATACTATAGTGGTACTAATCACCGGTAGGGTAGACTCATGGTTTCCTCCTATAGTGGTACTAATCACCGGTAACGTAAACTTGTGTTGTTCCTCCTATAGTGGTACAAATCACCGGTAACGTAAACTTGTGGTGTTCCTCCGATAGTGGTACTAATCACCGGTAACGTAAACTTGTGGTGTTCCTCCTATAGTGGTACTAATCACCGGTAACGTAAACTTGTGGTGTTCCTCCGATAGTGGTACTAATCACCGGTAGGGTAGACTCGTGGTGTTCCTCCTATAGTGGTACTAATCACCGGTAGGGTAGACTCATGGTGTTCCTCCTGTAGTGGTACTAATCACCGGTAGGGTAGACTCGTGGTGTTCCTCCTTTAGTGGTACTAATCACCGGGTACGTAGACTCATGGTGTTCCTCCTATAGTGGTACTAATCACCGGTAACGTAAACTTGTGGTGTTCCTCCTATAGTGGTATTAATCACCGGTAGGGTAGACTCGTGGTGTTCCTCCTATAGTGATACTAATCACCGGTAACGTAGACTCATGGTGTTCCTCCTATAGTGTACTAATCACCGGTAGGGTAGACTCATGGTGTTCCTCCTATAGTGGTACTAATCACCGGTAAGGTAGACTCGTGGTGTTCCTCCTATAGTGGTACTAATCACCGGTAACGTAGACTTGTGGTGTTCCTCCTATAGTGGTAGGAATCACCGGTAGGGTAGACTCATGGTGTTTCTCCTGTAGTGGTACTAATCACCGGTAGGGTAGACTCATGGTGTTCCTCCTATAGTGGTACTAATCACCGGTAACGTAAACTTGTGGTGTTCCTCCTATAGTGGTACTAATCACCGATAGGGTAGACTCATGGTGTTCCTCCTATAGTGGTACTAATCACGGGTAGGGTAGACTCATGGTGTTTCTCCTATAGTGGTACTAATCACCGGTAACGTAAACTTGTGGTGTTCCTCCTATAGTGGTATTAATCACCGGTAGGGTAGACTCGTGGTGTTCCTCCTATAGTGATACTAATCACCGGTAACGTAGACTCATGGTGTTCCTCCTATAGTGTACTAATCACCGGTAAGGTAGACTCATGGTGTTCCTCCTATAGTGGTACTAATCACCGGTAAGGTAGACTCGTGGTGTTCCTCCTATAGTGGTACTAATCACCGGTAACGTAGACTTGTGGTGTTCCTCCTATAGTGGTACGAATCACCGGTAGGGTAGACACATGGTGTTCCTCCTGTAGTGGTACTAATCACCGGTAGGGTAGACTCATGGTGTTCCTCCTATAGTGGTACTAATCACCGGTAGGGTAGACGCATGGTGTTCCTCCTATAGTGGTACTAATCACCGGTAACGCAAACTTGTGGTGTTCCTCCTATAGTGGTACTAATCACCGGTAGGGTAGACTCGTGGTGTTCCTCCTATAGTGGTACTAATCACCGGTAACGTAAACTTGTGGTGTTCCTCCTATAGTGGTACTAATCACCGGTAACGTAAACTTGTGGTGTTCCTCCTATAGTGGTACTAATCACCGATAGGGTAGACTCATGGTGTTCCTCCTATAGTGGTACTAATCACCGGTAGGGTAGACGCATGGTGTTCCTCCTATAGTGGTACTAATCACCGGTAACGTAAACTTGTGGTGTTCCTCCTGTAGTGGTACTAATCACCGGTAGGGTAGACTCGTGGTGTTCCTCCTATAGTGGTACTAATCACCGGTAACGTAAACTTGTGGTGTTCCTCCTATAGTGGTACTAATCACCGGTAACGTAAACTTGTGGTGTTCCTCCTATAGTGGTACTAATCACCGGTAACGTAAACTTGTGGTGTTCCTCCTATGGTGGTACTAATCACCGGTAACGTAAACTTGTGGTGTTTCTCCTATAGTGGTACTAATCACCGGTAACGTAAACTTGTGGTTTTCCTCCTATAGTGGTACTAATCACCGGTAACGTAAACTTGTGGTGTTCCTCCTGTAGTTGTACTAATCACCGGTAACGTAAACTTGTGGTGTTCCTCCTATAGTGGTACTAATCACCGGTAACGTAAACTTGTGGTGTTCCTCCTATAGTGGTACTAATCACCGGTAGGGTAGACTCGTGGTGTTCCTCCTATAGTGGTACTAATCACCGGTAACGTAAACTTGTGGTGTTCCTCCTATAGTGGTACTAATCACCGGTAACGTAAACTTGTGGTGTTCCTCCTATAGTGGTACTAATCACCGGTAACGTAAACTTGTGGTGTTCCTCCTATAGTGGTACTAATCACCGGTAACGTAAATTTGTGGTGTTCCTCCTATAGTGGTACTAATCACCGGTAACGTAGACTCATGGTGTTCATAGTATAGTGGTACTAATCACCGGTAACGTAGACTTGTGGTGTTCCTCCTATAGTGGTACTAATCACCGGTAACGTAGACTCGTGGTGTTCCTCCTATAGTGGTACTAATCACCGGTAGGGTAGTCTTGTGGTGTTCCTCCTATAGTGGTACTAATCACCGGTAACGTAGACTCATGGTGTTCCTCCTGTAGTGGTACTAATCACCGGTAGGGTAGACTCGTGGTGTTCCTCCTATAGTGGTACTAATCACCGGTAGGGTAGACTCATGGTGTTCCTCCTGTAGTGGTACTAATCACCGGTAGGGTAGACTCATGGTGTTCCTCCTATAGTGGTACTAATCACCGGTAACGTAAACTTGTGGTGTTCCTCCTATAGTGGTACTAATCACCGGTAGGGTAGACTCGTGGTGTTCCTCCTATAGTGGTACTAATCACCGGTGACGTAAACTTGTGGTGTTCCTCCTATAGTGGTACTAATCACGGGTAGGGTAGACTCGTGGTGTTCCTCCTATAGTGGTACTAATCACCGGTAACGTAAACTTGTGGTGTTCCTCCTATAGTGGTACTAATCGCCGGTAGGGTAGACTCGTGGTGTTCCTCCTATAGTGGTACTAATCACCGGTAACGTAAACTTGTGGTGTTCCTCCCATAGTGGTACTAATCACCGGTAACGTAGACCCGTGGTGCTCCTCCTGTAGTGGTACTAATCACCGGTAACGTAGACTCATCGTGTTCATACTATAGTGGTACTAATCACCGGTAGGGTAGACTCATGGTTTCCTCCTATAGTGGTACTAATCACCGGTAACGTAAACTTGTGTTGTTCCTCCTATAGTGGTACTAATCACCGGTAACGTAAACTTGTGGTGTTCCTCCGATAGTGGTACTAATCACCGGTAACGTAAACTTGTGGTGTTCCTCCTATAGTGGTACTAATCACCGGTAACGTAAACTTGTGGTGTTCCTCCGATAGTGGTACTAATCACCGGTAGGGTAGACTCGTGGTGTTCCTCCTATAGTGGTACTAATCACCGGTAACATAAACTTGTGGTGTTCCTCCTGTAGTGGTACTAATCACCGGTAGGGTAGACTCGTGGTGTTCCGCCTTTAGTGGTACTAATCACCGGGTACGTAGACTCATGGTGTTCCTCCTATTGTGGTACTAATCACCGGTAACGTAAACTTGTGGTGTTCCTCCTATAGTGGTATTAATCACCGGTAGGGTAGACTCGTGGTGTTCCTCCTATAGTGATACTAATCACCGGTAACGTAGACTCATGGTGTTCCTCCTATAGTGTACTAATCACCGGTAGGGTAGACTCATGGTGTTCCTCCTATAGTGGTACTAATCACCGGTAAGGTAGACTCGTGGTGTTCCTCCTATAGTGGTACTAATCACCGGTAACGTAGACTTGTGGTGTTCCTCCTATAGTGGTACGAATCACCGGTAGATTAGACTCATGGTGTTCCTCCTGTAGTGGTACTAATCACCGGTAGGGTAGACTCATGGTGTTCCTCCTATAGTGGTACTAATCACCGGTAACGTAAACTTGTGGTGTTCCTCCTATAGTGGTACTAATCACCGATAGGGTAGACTCATGGTGTTCCTCCTATAGTGGTACTAATCACGGGTAGGGTAGACTCATGGTGTTCCTCCTATAGTGGTACTAATCACCGGTAACGTAAACTTGTGGTGTTCCTCCTATAGTGGTATTAATCACCGGTAGGGTAGACTCGTGGTGTTCCTCCTATAGTGATACTAATCACCGGTAACGTAGACTCATGGTGTTCCTCCTATAGTGTACTAATCACCGGTAGGGTAGACTCATGGTGTTCCTCCTATAGTGGTACTAATCACCGGTAAGGTAGACTCGTGGTGTTCCTCCTATAGTGGTACTAATCACCGGTAACGTAAACTTGTGTTGTTCCTCCTATAGTGGTACTAATCACCGGTAACGTAAACTTGTGGTGTTCCTCCGATAGTGGTACTAATCACCGGTAACGTAAACTTGTGGTGTTCCTCCTATAGTGGTACTAATCACCGGTAACGTAAACTTGTGGTGTTCCTCCTATAGTGGTACTAATCACCGGTAACGTAAACTTGTGGTGTTTCTCCTATAGTGGTACTAATCACCGGTAACGTAAACTTGTGGTGTTCCTCCTATAGTGGTACTAATCACCGGTAACGTAAACTTGTGGTGTTCCTCCTGTAGTGGTACTAATCACCGGTAGGGTAGACTCGTGGTGTTCCTCCTATAGTGGTACTAATCACCGGTAACGTAAACTTGTGGTGTTCCTCCTATAGTGGTACTAATCACCGGTAGGGTAGACTCGTGGTGTTCCTCCTATAGTGGTACTAATCACCGGTAACGTAAACTTGTGGTGTTCCTCCTATAGTGGTACTAATCACCGGTAACGTAAACTTGTGGTGTTCCTTCTATAGTGGTACTAAGCACCGGTAACGTAAACTTGTGGTGTTCCTCCTATAGTGGTACTAATCACCGGTAACGTAAATTTGTGGTGCTCCTCCTATAGTGGTACTAATCACCGGTAACGTAGACTCACGGTGTTCATAGTATAGTGGTACTAATCACCGGTAACGTAGACTTGTGGTGTTCCTCCTATAGTGATACTAATCACCGGTAACGTAGACTCGTGGTGTTCCTCCTATAGTGGTACTAATCACCGGTAGGGTAGACTTGTGGTGTTCCTCCTATAGTGGTACTAATCACCGGTAACGTAGACTCATGGTGTTCCTCCTGTAGTGGTACTAATCACCGGTAGGGTAGACTCGTGGTGTTCCTCCTATAGTGGTACTAATCACCGGTAGGGTAGACTCATGGTGTTCCTCCTGTAGTGGTACTAATCACCGGTAGGGTAGACTCATGGTGTTCCTCCTATAGTGGTACTAATCACCGGTAACGTAAACTTGTGGTGTTCCTCCTATAGTGGTACTAATCACCGGTAGGGTAGACTCGTGGTGTTCCTCCTATAGTGGTACTAATCACGGGTAGGGTAGACTCGTGGTGTTCCTCCTATAGTGGTACTAATCACCGGTAACGTAAACTTGTGGTGTTCCTCCTATAGTGGTACTAATCGCCGGTAGGGTAGACTCGTGGTGTTCCTCCTATAGTGGTACTAATCGCCGGTAGGGTAGACTCGTGGTGTTCCTCCTATAGTGGTACTAATCACCGGTAACGTAAACTTGTGGTGTTCCTCCCATAGTGGTACTAATCACCGGTAACGTAGACCCGTGGTGCTCCTCCTGTAGTGGTACTAATCACCGGTAACGTAGACTCATGGTGTTCATACTATAGTGGTACTAATCACCGGTAGGGTAGACTCATGGTTTCCTCCTATAGTGGTACTAATCACCGGTAACGTAAACTTGTGTTGTTCCTCCTATAGTGGTACAAATCACCGGTAACGTAAACTTGTGGTGTTCCTCCGATAGTGGTACTAATCACCGGTAACGTAAACTTGTGGTGTTCCTCCTATAGTGGTACTAATCACCGGTAACGTAAACTTGTGGTGTTCCTCCGATAGTGGTACTAATCACCGGTAGGGTAGACTCGTGGTGTTCCTCCTATAGTGGTACTAATCACCGGTAACATAAACTTGTGGTGTTCCTCCTGTAGTGGTACTAATCACCGGTAGGGTAGACTCGTGGTGTTCCTCCTTTAGTGGTACTAATCACCGGGTACGTAGACTCATGGTGTTCCTCCTATAGTGGTACTAATCACCGGTAACGTAAACTTGTGGTGTTCCTCCTATAGTGGTATTAATCACCGGTAGGGTAGACTCGTGGTGTTCCTCCTATAGTGATACTAATCACCGGTAACGTAGACTCATGGTGTTCCTCCTATAGTGTACTAATCACCGGTAGGGTAGACTCATGGTGTTCCTCCTATAGTGGTACTAATCACCGGTAAGGTAGACTCGTGGTGTTCCTCCTATAGTGGTACTAATCACCGGTAACGTAGACTTGTGGTGTTCCTCCTATAGTGGTAGGAATCACCGGTAGGGTAGACTCATGGTGTTCCTCCTGTAGTGGTACTAATCACCGGTAGGGTAGACTCATGGTGTTCCTCCTATAGTGGTACTAATCACCGGTAACGTAAACTTGTGGTGTTCCTCCTATAGTGGTACTAATCACCGATAGGGTAGACTCATGGTGTTCCTCCTATAGTGGTACTAATCACGGGTAGGGTAGACTCATGGTGTTTCTCCTATAGTGGTACTAATCACCGGTAACGTAAACTTGTGGTGTTCCTCCTATAGTGGTATTAATCACCGGTAGGGTAGACTCGTGGTGTTCCTCCTATAGTGATACTAATCACCGGTAACGTAGACTCATGGTGTTCCTCCTATAGTGTACTAATCACCGGTAAGGTAGACTCATGGTGTTCCTCCTATAGTGGTACTAATCACCGGTAAGGTAGACTCGTGGTGTTCCTCCTATAGTGGTACTAATCACCGGTAACGTAGACTTGTGGTGTTCCTCCTATAGTGGTACGAATCACCGGTAGGGTAGACTCATGGTGTTCCTCCTGTAGTGGTACTAATCACCGGTAGGGTAGACTCATGGTGTTCCTCCTATAGTGGTACTAATCACCGGTAGGGTAGACGCATGGTGTTCCTCCTATAGTGGTACTAATCACCGGTAACGTAAACTTGTGGTGTTCCTCCTATAGTGGTACTAATCACCGGTAGGGTAGACTCGTGGTGTTCCTCCTATAGTGGTACTAATCACCGGTAACGTAAACTTGTGGTGTTCCTCCTATAGTGGTACTAATCACCGGTAACGTAAACTTGTGGTGTTCCTCCTATAGTGGTACTAATCACCGATAGGGTAGACTCATGGTGTTCCTCCTATAGTGGTACTAATCACCGGTAGGGTAGACGCATGGTGTTCCTCCTATAGTGGTACTAATCACCGGTAACGTAAACTTGTGGTGTTCCTCCTGTAGTGGTACTAATCACCGGTAGGGTAGACTCGTGGTGTTCCTCCTATAGTGGTACTAATCACCGGTAACGTAAACTTGTGGTGTTCCTCCTATAGTGGTACTAATCACCGGTAACGTAAACTTGTGGTGTTCCTCCTATAGTGGTACTAATCACCGGTAACGTAAACTTGTGGTGTTCCTCCTATGGTGGTACTAATCACCGGTAACGTAAACTTGTGGTGTTTCTCCTATAGTGGTACTAATCACCGGTAACGTAAACTTATGGTTTTCCTCCTATAGTGGTACTAATCACCGGTAACGTAAACTTGTGGTGTTCCTCCTGTAGTTGTACTAATCACCGGTAACGTAAACTTGTGGTGTTCCTCCTATAGTGGTACTAATCACCGGTAACGTAAACTTGTGGTGTTCCTCCTATAGTGGTACTAATCACCGGTAGGGTAGACTCGTGGTGTTCCTCCTATAGTGGTACTAATCACCGGTAACGTAAACTTGTGGTGTTCCTCCTATAGTGGTACTAATCACCGGTAACGTAAACTTGTGGTGTTCCTCCTATAGTGGTACTAATCACCGGTAACGTAAACTTGTGGTGTTCCTCCTATAGTGGTACTAATCACCGGTAACGTAAATTTGTGGTGTTCCTCCTATAGTGGTACTAATCACCGGTAACGTAGACTCATGGTGTTCATAGTATAGTGGTACTAATCACCGGTAACGTAGACTTGTGGTGTTCCTCCTATAGTGGTACTAATCACCGGTAACGTAGACTCGTGGTGTTCCTCCTATAGTGGTACTAATCACCGGTAGGGTAGACTTGTGGTGTTCCTCCTATAGTGGTACTAATCACCGGTAACGTAGACTCATGGTGTTCCTCCTGTAGTGGTACTAATCACCGGTAGGGTAGACTCGTGGTGTTCCTCCTATAGTGGTACTAATCACCGGTAGGGTAGACTCATGGTGTTCCTCCTGTAGTGGTACTAATCACCGGTAGGGTAGACTCATGGTGTTCCTCCTATAGTGGTACTAATCACCGGTAACGTAAACTTGTGGTGTTCCTCCTATAGTGGTACTAATCACCGGTAGGGTAGACTCGTGGTGTTCCTCCTATAGTGGTACTAATCACCGGTGACGTAAACTTGTGGTGTTCCTCCTATAGTGGTACTAATCACGGGTAGGGTAGACTCGTGGTGTTCCTCCTATAGTGGTACTAATCACCGGTAACGTAAACTTGTGGTGTTCCTCCTATAGTGGTACTAATCGCCGGTAGGGTAGACTCGTGGTGTTCCTCCTATAGTGGTACTAATCACCGGTAACGTAAACTTGTGGTGTTCCTCCCATAGTGGTACTAATCACCGGTAACGTAGACCCGTGGTGCTCCTCCTGTAGTGGTACTAATCACCGGTAACGTAGACTCATCGTGTTCATACTATAGTGGTACTAATCACCGGTAGGGTAGACTCATGGTTTCCTCCTATAGTGGTACTAATCACCGGTAACGTAAACTTGTGTTGTTCCTCCTATAGTGGTACTAATCACCGGTAACGTAAACTTGTGGTGTTCCTCCGATAGTGGTACTAATCACCGGTAACGTAAACTTGTGGTGTTCCTCCTATAGTGGTACTAATCACCGGTAACGTAAACTTGTGGTGTTCCTCCGATAGTGGTACTAATCACCGGTAGGGTAGACTCGTGGTGTTCCTCCTATAGTGGTACTAATCACCGGTAACATAAACTTGTGGTGTTCCTCCTGTAGTGGTACTAATCACCGGTAGGGTAGACTCGTGGTGTTCCTCCTTTAGTGGTACTAATCACCGGGTACGTAGACTCATGGTGTTCCTCCTATTGTGGTACTAATCACCGGTAACGTAAACTTGTGGTGTTCCTCCTATAGTGGTATTAATCACCGGTAGGGTAGACTCGTGGTGTTCCTCCTATAGTGATACTAATCACCGGTAACGTAGACTCATGGTGTTCCTCCTATAGTGTACTAATCACCGGTAGGGTAGACTCATGGTGTTCCTCCTATAGTGGTACTAATCACCGGTAAGGTAGACTCGTGGTGTTCCTCCTATAGTGGTACTAATCACCGGTAACGTAGACTTGTGGTGTTCCTCCTATAGTGGTACGAATCACCGGTAGATTAGACTCATGGTGTTCCTCCTGTAGTGGTACTAATCACCGGTAGGGTAGACTCATGGTGTTCCTCCTATAGTGGTACTAATCACCGGTAACGTAAACTTGTGGTGTTCCTCCTATAGTGGTACTAATCACCGATAGGGTAGACTCATGGTGTTCCTCCTATAGTGGTACTAATCACGGGTAGGGTAGACTCATGGTGTTCCTCCTATAGTGGTACTAATCACCGGTAACGTAAACTTGTGGTGTTCCTCCTATAGTGGTATTAATCACCGGTAGGGTAGACTCGTGGTGTTCCTCCTATAGTGATACTAATCACCGGTAACGTAGACTCATGGTGTTCCTCCTATAGTGTACTAATCACCGGTAGGGTAGACTCATGGTGTTCCTCCTATAGTGGTACTAATCACCGGTAAGGTAGACTCGTGGTGTTCCTCCTATAGTGGTACTAATCACCGGTAACGTAAACTTGTGTTGTTCCTCCTATAGTGGTACTAATCACCGGTAACGTAAACTTGTGGTGTTCCTCCGATAGTGGTACTAATCACCGGTAACGTAAACTTGTGGTGTTCCTCCTATAGTGGTACTAATCACCGGTAACGTAAACTTGTGGTGTTCCTCCTATAGTGGTACTAATCACCGGTAACGTAAACTTGTGGTGTTTCTCCTATAGTGGTACTAATCACCGGTAACGTAAACTTGTGGTGTTCCTCCTATAGTGGTACTAATCACCGGTAACGTAAACTTGTGGTGTTCCTCCTGTAGTGGTACTAATCACCGGTAGGGTAGACTCGTGGTGTTCCTCCTATAGTGGTACTAATCACCGGTAACGTAAACTTGTGGTGTTCCTCCTATAGTGGTACTAATCACCGGTAGGGTAGACTCGTGGTGTTCCTCCTATAGTGGTACTAATCACCGGTAACGTAAACTTGTGGTGTTCCTCCTATAGTGGTACTAATCACCGGTAACGTAAACTTGTGGTGTTCCTCCTATAGTGGTACTAAGCACCGGTAACGTAAACTTGTGGTGTTCCTCCTATAGTGGTACTAATCACCGGTAACGTAAATTTGTGGTGCTCCTCCTATAGTGGTACTAATCACCGGTAACGTAGACTCACGGTGTTCATAGTATAGTGGTACTAATCACCGGTAACGTAGACTTGTGGTGTTCCTCCTATAGTGATACTAATCACCGGTAACGTAGACTCGTGGTGTTCCTCCTATAGTGGTACTAATCACCGGTAGGGTAGACTTGTGGTGTTCCTCCTATAGTGGTACTAATCACCGGTAACGTAGACTCATGGTGTTCCTCCTGTAGTGGTACTAATCACCGGTAGGGTAGACTCGTGGTGTTCCTCCTATAGTGGTACTAATCACCGGTAGGGTAGACTCATGGTGTTCCTCCTGTAGTGGTACTAATCACCGGTAGGGTAGACTCATGGTGTTCCTCCTATAGTGGTACTAATCACCGGTAACGTAAACTTGTGGTGTTCCTCCTATAGTGGTACTAATCACCGGTAGGGTAGACTCGTGGTGTTCCTCCTATAGTGGTACTAATCACGGGTAGGGTAGACTCGTGGTGTTCCTCCTATAGTGGTACTAATCACCGGTAACGTAAACTTGTGGTGTTCCTCCTATAGTGGTACTAATCGCCGGTAGGGTAGACTCGTGGTGTTCCTCCTATAGTGGTACTAATCGCCGGTAGGGTAGACTCGTGGTGTTCCTCCTATAGTGGTACTAATCACCGGTAACGTAAACTTGTGGTGTTCCTCCCATAGTGGTACTAATCACCGGTAACGTAGACCCGTGGTGCTCCTCCTGTAGTGGTACTAATCACCGGTAACGTAGACTCATGGTGTTCATACTATAGTGGTACTAATCACCGGTAGGGTAGACTCATGGTTTCCTCCTATAGTGGTACTAATCACCGGTAACGTAAACTTGTGTTGTTCCTCCTATAGTGGTACAAATCACCGGTAACGTAAACTTGTGGTGTTCCTCCGATAGTGGTACTAATCACCGGTAACGTAAACTTGTGGTGTTCCTCCTATAGTGGTACTAATCACCGGTAACGTAAACTTGTGGTGTTCCTCCGATAGTGGTACTAATCACCGGTAGGGTAGACTCGTGGTGTTCCTCCTATAGTGGTACTAATCACCGGTAACATAAACTTGTGGTGTTCCTCCTGTAGTGGTACTAATCACCGGTAGGGTAGACTCGTGGTGTTCCTCCTTTAGTGGTACTAATCACCGGGTACGTAGACTCATGGTGTTCCTCCTATAGTGGTACTAATCACCGGTAACGTAAACTTGTGGTGTTCCTCCTATAGTGGTATTAATCACCGGTAGGGTAGACTCGTGGTGTTCCTCCTATAGTGATACTAATCACCGGTAACGTAGACTCATGGTGTTCCTCCTATAGTGTACTAATCACCGGTAGGGTAGACTCATGGTGTTCCTCCTATAGTGGTACTAATCACCGGTAAGGTAGACTCGTGGTGTTCCTCCTATAGTGGTACTAATCACCGGTAACGTAGACTTGTGGTGTTCCTCCTATAGTGGTAGGAATCACCGGTAGGGTAGACTCATGGTGTTCCTCCTGTAGTGGTACTAATCACCGGTAGGGTAGACTCATGGTGTTCCTCCTATAGTGGTACTAATCACCGGTAACGTAAACTTGTGGTGTTCCTCCTATAGTGGTACTAATCACCGATAGGGTAGACTCATGGTGTTCCTCCTATAGTGGTACTAATCACGGGTAGGGTAGACTCATGGTGTTTCTCCTATAGTGGTACTAATCACCGGTAACGTAAACTTGTGGTGTTCCTCCTATAGTGGTATTAATCACCGGTAGGGTAGACTCGTGGTGTTCCTCCTATAGTGATACTAATCACCGGTAACGTAGACTCATGGTGTTCCTCCTATAGTGTACTAATCACCGGTAAGGTAGACTCATGGTGTTCCTCCTATAGTGGTACTAATCACCGGTAAGGTAGACTCGTGGTGTTCCTCCTATAGTGGTACTAATCACCGGTAACGTAGACTTGTGGTGTTCCTCCTATAGTGGTACGAATCACCGGTAGGGTAGACTCATGGTGTTCCTCCTGTAGTGGTACTAATCACCGGTAGGGTAGACTCATGGTGTTCCTCCTATAGTGGTACTAATCACCGGTAGGGTAGACGCATGGTGTTCCTCCTATATTGGTACTAATCACCGGTAACGTAAACTTGTGGTGTTCCTCCTATAGTGGTGCTAATCACCGGTAGGGTAGACTCGTGGTGTTCCTCCTCTAGTGGTACTAATCACCGGTAACGTAAACTTGTGGTGTTCCTCCTATAGTGGTACTAATCACCGGTAACGTAAACTTGTGGTGTTCCTCCTATAGTGGTACTAATCACCGATAGGGTAGACTCATGGTGTTCCTCCTATAGTGGTACTAATCACCGGTAGGGTAGACGCATGGTGTTCCTCCTATAGTGGTACTAATCACCGGTAACGTAAACTTGTGGTGTTCCTCCTGTAGTGGTACTAATCACCGGTAGGGTAGACTCGTGGTGTTCCTCCTATAGTGGTACTAATCACCGGTAACGTAAACTTGTGGTGTTCCTCCTATAGTGGTACTAATCACCGGTAACGTAAACTTGTGGTGTTCCTCCTATAGTGGTACTAATCACCGGTAACGTAAACTTGTGGTGTTCCTCCTATAGTGGTACTAATCACCGGTAACGTAAACTTGTGGTGTTTCTCCTATAGTGGTACTAATCACCGGTAACGTAAACTTGTGGTTTTCCTCCTATAGTGGTACTAATCACCGGTAACGTAAACTTGTGGTGTTCCTCCTGTAGTTGTACTAATCACCGGTATCGTAAACTTGTGGTGTTCCTCCTATAGTGGTACTAATCACCGGTAACGTAAACTTGTGGTGTTCCTCCTATAGTGGTACTAATCACCGGTAGGGTAGACTCGTGGTGTTCCTCCTATAGTGGTACTAATCACCGGTAACGTAAACTTGTGGTGTTCCTCCTATAGTGGTACTAATCACCGGTAACGTAAACTTGTGGTGTTCCTCCTATAGTGGTACTAATCACCGGTAACGTAAACTTGTGGTGTTCCTCCTATAGTGGTACTAATCACCGGTAACGTAAATTTGTGGTGTTCCTCCTATAGTGGTACTAATCACCGGTAACGTAGACTCATGGTGTTCATAGTATAGTGGTACTAATCACCGGTAACGTAGACTTGTGGTGTTCCTCCTATAGTGGTACTAATCACCGGTAACGTAGACTCGTGGTGTTCCTCCTATAGTGGTACTAATCACCGGTAGGGTAGACTTGTGGTGTTCCTCCTATAGTGGTACTAATCACCGGTAACGTAGACTCATGGTGTTCCTCCTGTAGTGGTACTAATCACCGGTAGGGTAGACTCGTGGTGTTCCTCCTATAGTGGTACTAATCACCGGTAGGGTAGACTCATGGTGTTCCTCCTGTAGTGGTACTAATCACCGGTAGGGTAGACTCATGGTGTTCCTCCTATAGTGGTACTAATCACCGGTTACGTAAACTTGTGGTGTTCCTCCTATAGTGGTACTAATCACCGGTAGGGTAGACTCGTGGTGTTCCTCCTATAGTGGTACTAATCACCGGTGACGTAAACTTGTGGTGTTCCTCCTATAGTGGTACTAATCACGGGTAGGGTAGACTCGTGGTGTTCCTCCTATAGTGGTACTAATCACCGGTAACGTAAACTTGTGGTGTTCCTCCTATAGTGGTACTAATCGCCGGTAGGGTAGACTCGTGGTGTTCCTCCTATAGTGGTACTAATCACCGGTAACGTAAACTTGTGGTGTTCCTCCCATAGTGGTACTAATCACCGGTAACGTAGACCCGTGGTGCTCCTCCTGTAGTGGTACTAATCACCGGTAACGTAGACTCATCGTGTTCATACTATAGTGGTACTAATCACCGGTAGGGTAGACTCATGGTTTCCTCCTATAGTGGTACTAATCACCGGTAACGTAAACTTGTGTTGTTCCTCCTATAGTGGTACTAATCACCGGTAACGTAAACTTGTGGTGTTCCTCCGATAGTGGTACTAATCACCGGTAACGTAAACTTGTGGTGTTCCTCCTATAGTGGTACTAATCACCGGTAACGTAAACTTGTGGTGTTCCTCCGATAGTGGTACTAATCACCGGTAGGGTAGACTTGTGGTGTTCCTCCTATAGTGGTACTAATCACCGGTAACATAAACTTGTGGTGTTCCTCCTGTAGTGGTACTAATCACCGGTAGGGTAGACTCGTGGTGTTCCTCCTTTAGTGGTACTAATCACCGGGTACGTAGACTCATGGTGTTCCTCCTATTGTGGTACTAATCACCGGTAACGTAAACTTGTGGTGTTCCTCCTATAGTGGTATTAATCACCGGTAGGGTAGACTCGTGGTGTTCCTCCTATAGTGATACTAATCACCGGTAACGTAGACTCATGGTGTTCCTCCTATAGTGTACTAATCACCGGTAGGGTAGACTCATGGTGTTCCTCCTATAGTGGTACTAATCACCGGTAAGGTAGACTCGTGGTGTTCCTCCTATAGTGGTACTAATCACCGGTAACGTAGACTTGTGGTGTTCCTCCTATAGTGGTACGAATCACCGGTAGGGTAGACTCATGGTGTTCCTCCTGTAGTGGTACTAATCACCGGTAGGGTAGACTCGTGGTGTTCCTCCTATAGTGGTACTAATCACCGGTAACGTAAACTTGTGGTGTTCCTCCTATAGTGGTACTAATCACCGATAGGGTAGACTCATGGTGTTCCTCCTATAGTGGTACTAATCACGGGTAGGGTAGACTCATGGTGTTCCTCCTATAGTGGTACTAATCACCGGTAACGTAAACTTGTGGTGTTCCTCCTATAGTGGTATTAATCACCGGTAGGGTAGACTCGTGGTGTTCCTCCTATAGTGATACTAATCACCGGTAACGTAGACTCATGGTGTTCCTCCTATAGTGTACTAATCACCGGTAGGGTAGACTCATGGTGTTCCTCCTATAGTGGTACTAATCACCGGTAAGGTAGACTCGTGGTGTTCCTCCTATAGTGGTACTAATCACCGGTAACGTACACTTGTGGTGTTCCTCCTATAGTGGTACGAATCACCGGTAGGGTAGACTCATGGTGTTCCTCCTGTATTGGTACTAATCACCGGTAGGGTAGACTCGTGGTGTTCCTCCTATAGTGGTACTAATCACCGTTAACGTAAACTTGTGGTGTTCCTCCTGTAGTGGTACTAATCACCGGTAGGGTAGACTCGTGGTGTTCCTCCTATAGTGGTACTAATCACCGGTAACGTAAACTTGTGGTGTTCCTCCTATAGTGGTACTAATCACCGGTAACGTAAACTTGTGGTGTTCCTCCTATAGTGGTACTAATCACCGGTAACGTAAACTTGTGGTGTTCCTCCTATAGTGGTACTAATCACCGGTAACGTAAACTTGTGGTGTTCCTCCTATAGTGGTACTAATCACCGGTAACGTAAACTTGTGGTGTTCCTCCTATAGTGGTACTAATCACCGGTAGGGTAGACTCGTGGTGTTCCTCCTATAGTGGTACTAATCACAGGTAACGTAAACTTGTGGTGTTCCTCCTATAGTGGTACGAATCACCGGTAGGGTAGACTCATGGTGTTCCTCCTGTAGTGGTACTAATCACCGGTAGGGTAGACTCGTGGTGTTCCTCCTATAGTGGTACTAATCACCGGTAACGTAAACTTGTGGTGTTCCTCCTGTAGTGGTACTAATCACCGGTAGGGTAGACTCGTGGTGTTCCTCCTATAGTGGTACTAATCACCGGTGACGTAGACTCATGGTGCTCCTCCTATAGTGGTACTAATCACCGGTAACGTAGACTCGTGGTGTTCCTCCTATAGTGGTACTAATCACCGGTAACGTAGACTCATGGTGTTCCTCCTATAGTGGTACTAATCACCGGTAACGTAGACTTGTGGTGTTCCTCCTATAGTGGTACTAATCACTGGTAACGTAGACTCATGGTGTTCCTCCTATAGTGGTACCAATCACCGGTAAGGTAGACTCGTGGTGTTCATAGTATAGTGGTACTAATCACCGGTAGGGTAGACTCGTGGTGTTCCTCCTATAGTGGTACTAATCACCGGTAAGGTAAACTTGTGGTGTTCCTCCTGTAGTGGTACTAATCACCGGTAGGGTAGACTCGTGGTGTTCCTCCTTTAGTGGTACTAATCACCGGGTACGTAGACTCATGGTGTTCCTCCTATAGTGGTACTAATCACCGGTAACGTAAACTTGTGGTGTTCCTCCTATAGTGGTATTAATCACCGGTAGGGTAGACTCGTGGTGTTCCTCCTATAGTGATACTAATCACCGGTAACGTAGACTCATGGTGTTCCTCCTATAGTGTACTAATCACCGGTAGGGTAGACTCATGGTGTTCCTCCTATAGTGGTACTAATCACCGGTAAGGTAGACTCGTGGTGTTCCTCCTATAGTGGTACTAATCACCGGTAACGTAGACTTGTGGTGAACCTCCTATAGTGGTACGAATCACCGGTAGGGTAGACTCATGGTGTTCCTCCTGTAGTGGTACTAATCACCGGTAGGGTAGACTCATGGTGTTCCTCCTATAGTGGTACTAATCACCGGTAACGTAAACTTGTGGTGTTCCTCCTATAGTGGTACTAATCACCGATAGGGTAGACTCATGGTGTTCCTCCTATAGTGGTACTAATCACCGGTAGGGTAGACTCGTGGTGTTCCTCCTATAGTGGTACTAATCACCGGTAACGTAAACTTGTGGTGTTCCTCCTGTAGTGGTACTAATCACCGGTAGGGTAGACTCGTGGTGTTCCTCCTATAGTGGTACTAATCACCGGTAACGTAAACTTGTGGTGTTCCTCCTATAGTGGTACTAATCACCGGTAACGTAAACTTGTGGTGTTCCTCCTATAGTGGTACTAATCACCGGTAACGTAAACTTGTGGTGTTCCTCCTATAGTGGTACTAATCACCCGTAACGTAAACTTGTGGTGTTTCTCCTATAGTGGTACTAATCACCGGTAACGTAAACTTGTGGTGTTCCTCCTATAGTGGTACTAATCACCGGTAACGTAAACTTGTGGTGTTCCTCCTGTAGTGGTACTAATCACCGGTAGGGTAGACTCGTGGTGTTCCTCCTATAGTGGTACTAATCACCGGTAACGTAAACTTGTGGTGTTCCTCCTATAGTGGTACTAATCACCGGTAGGGTAGACTCGTGGTGTTCCTCCTATAGTGGTACTAATCACCGGTAACGTAAACTTGTGGTGTTCCTCCTATAGTGGTACTAATCACCGGTAACGTAAACTTGTGGTGTTCCTCCTATAGTGGTACTAATCACCGGTAACGTAAACTTGTGGTGTTCCTCCTATAGTGGTACTAATCACCGGTAACGTAAATTTGTGGTGCTCCTCCTATAGTGGTACTAATCACCGGTAACGTAGACTCACGGTGTTCATAGTATAGTGGTACTAATCACCGGTAACGTAGACTTGTGGTGTTCCTCCTATAGTGATACTAATCACCGGTAACGTAGACTCGTGGTGTTCCTCCTATAGTGGTACTAATCACCGGTAGGGTAGACTTGTGGTGTTCCTCCTATAGTGGTACTAATCACCGGTAACGTAGACTCATGGTGTTCCTCCTGTAGTGGTACTAATCACCGGTAGGGTAGACTCGTGGTGTTCCTCCTATAGTGGTACTAATCACCGGTAGGGTAGACTCATGGTGTTCCTCCTGTAGTGGTACTAATCACCGGTAGGGTAGACTCATGGTGTTCCTCCTATAGTGGTACTAATCACCGGTAACGTAAACTTGTGGTGTTCCTCCTATAGTGGTACTAATCACCGGTAGGGTAGACTCGTGGTGTTCCTCCTATAGTGGTACTAATCACGGGTAGGGTAGACTCGTGGTGTTCCTCCTATAGTGGTACTAATCACCGGTAACGTAAACTTGTGGTGTTCCTCCTATAGTGGTACTAATCGCCGGTAGGGTAGACTCGTGGTGTTCCTCCTATAGTGGTACTAATCGCCGGTAGGGTAGACTCGTGGTGTTCCTCCTATAGTGGTACTAATCACCGGTAACGTAAACTTGTGGTGTTCCTCCCATAGTGGTACTAATCACCGGTAACGTAGACCCGTGGTGCTCCTCCTGTAGTGGTACTAATCACCGGTAACGTAGACTCATGGTGTTCATACTATAGTGGTACTAATCACCGGTAGGGTAGACTCATGGTTTCCTCCTATAGTGGTACTAATCACCGGTAACGTAAACTTGTGTTGTTCCTCCTATAGTGGTACAAATCACCGGTAACGTAAACTTGTGGTGTTCCTCCGATAGTGGTACTAATCACCGGTAACGTAAACTTGTGGTGTTCCTCCTATAGTGGTACTAATCACCGGTAACGTAAACTTGTGGTGTTCCTCCGATAGTGGTACTAATCACCGGTAGGGTAGACTCGTGGTGTTCCTCCTATAGTGGTACTAATCACCGGTAACATAAACTTGTGGTGTTCCTCCTGTAGTGGTACTAATCACCGGTAGGGTAGACTCGTGGTGTTCCTCCTTTAGTGGTACTAATCACCGGGTACGTAGACTCATGGTGTTCCTCCTATAGTGGTACTAATCACCGGTAACGTAAACTTGTGGTGTTCCTCCTATAGTGGTATTAATCACCGGTAGGGTAGACTCGTGGTGTTCCTCCTATAGTGATACTAATCACCGGTAACGTAGACTCATGGTGTTCCTCCTATAGTGTACTAATCACCGGTAGGGTAGACTCATGGTGTTCCTCCTATAGTGGTACTAATCACCGGTAAGGTAGACTCGTGGTGTTCCTCCTATAGTGGTACTAATCACCGGTAACGTAGACTTGTGGTGTTCCTCCTATAGTGGTAGGAATCACCGGTAGGGTAGACTCATGGTGTTTCTCCTGTAGTGGTACTAATCACCGGTAGGGTAGACTCATGGTGTTCCTCCTATAGTGGTACTAATCACCGGTAACGTAAACTTGTGGTGTTCCTCCTATAGTGGTACTAATCACCGATAGGGTAGACTCATGGTGTTCCTCCTATAGTGGTACTAATCACGGGTAGGGTAGACTCATGGTGTTTCTCCTATAGTGGTACTAATCACCGGTAACGTAAACTTGTGGTGTTCCTCCTATAGTGGTATTAATCACCGGTAGGGTAGACTCGTGGTGTTCCTCCTATAGTGATACTAATCACCGGTAACGTAGACTCATGGTGTTCCTCCTATAGTGTACTAATCACCGGTAAGGTAGACTCATGGTGTTCCTCCTATAGTGGTACTAATCACCGGTAAGGTAGACTCGTGGTGTTCCTCCTATAGTGGTACTAATCACCGGTAACGTAGACTTGTGGTGTTCCTCCTATAGTGGTACGAATCACCGGTAGGGTAGACACATGGTGTTCCTCCTGTAGTGGTACTAATCACCGGTAGGGTAGACTCATGGTGTTCCTCCTATAGTGGTACTAATCACCGGTAGGGTAGACGCATGGTGTTCCTCCTATAGTGGTACTAATCACGGGTAGGGTAGACTCATGGTGTTCCTCCTATAGTGGTACTAATCACCGGTAACGTAAACTTGTGGTGTTCCTCCTATAGTGGTATTAATCACCGGTAGGGTAGACTCGTGGTGTTCCTCCTATAGTGATACTAATCACCGGTAACGTAGACTCATGGTGTTCCTCCTATAGTGTACTAATCACCGGTAGGGTAGACTCATGGTGTTCCTCCTATAGTGGTACTAATCACCGGTAAGGTAGACTCGTGGTGTTCCTCCTATAGTGGTACTAATCACCGGTAACGTACACTTGTGGTGTTCCTCCTATAGTGGTACGAATCACCGGTAGGGTAGACTCATGGTGTTCCTCCTGTATTGGTACTAATCACCGGTAGGGTAGACTCGTGGTGTTCCTCCTATAGTGGTACTAATCACCGTTAACGTAAACTTGTGGTGTTCCTCCTGTAGTGGTACTAATCACCGGTAGGGTAGACTCGTGGTGTTCCTCCTATAGTGGTACTAATCACCGGTAACGTAAACTTGTGGTGTTCCTCCTATAGTGGTACTAATCACCGGTAACGTAAACTTGTGGTGTTCCTCCTATAGTGGTACTAATCACCGGTAACGTAAACTTGTGGTGTTCCTCCTATAGTGGTACTAATCACCGGTAACGTAAACTTGTGGTGTTCCTCCTATAGTGGTACTAATCACCGGTAACGTAAACTTGTGGTGTTCCTCCTATAGTGGTACTAATCACCGGTAGGGTAGACTCGTGGTGTTCCTCCTATAGTGGTACTAATCACAGGTAACGTAAACTTGTGGTGTTCCTCCTATAGTGGTACGAATCACCGGTAGGGTAGACTCATGGTGTTCCTCCTGTAGTGGTACTAATCACCGGTAGGGTAGACTCGTGGTGTTCCTCCTATAGTGGTACTAATCACCGGTAACGTAAACTTGTGGTGTTCCTCCTGTAGTGGTACTAATCACCGGTAGGGTAGACTCGTGGTGTTCCTCCTATAGTGGTACTAATCACCGGTGACGTAGACTCATGGTGCTCCTCCTATAGTGGTACTAATCACCGGTAACGTAGACTCGTGGTGTTCCTCCTATAGTGGTACTAATCACCGGTAACGTAGACTCATGGTGTTCCTCCTATAGTGGTACTAATCACCGGTAACGTAGACTTGTGGTGTTCCTCCTATAGTGGTACTAATCACTGGTAACGTAGACTCATGGTGTTCCTCCTATAGTGGTACCAATCACCGGTAAGGTAGACTCGTGGTGTTCATAGTATAGTGGTACTAATCACCGGTAGGGTAGACTCGTGGTGTTCCTCCTATAGTGGTACTAATCACCGGTAAGGTAAACTTGTGGTGTTCCTCCTGTAGTGGTACTAATCACCGGTAGGGTAGACTCGTGGTGTTCCTCCTTTAGTGGTACTAATCACCGGGTACGTAGACTCATGGTGTTCCTCCTATAGTGGTACTAATCACCGGTAACGTAAACTTGTGGTGTTCCTCCTATAGTGGTATTAATCACCGGTAGGGTAGACTCGTGGTGTTCCTCCTATAGTGATACTAATCACCGGTAACGTAGACTCATGGTGTTCCTCCTATAGTGTACTAATCACCGGTAGGGTAGACTCATGGTGTTCCTCCTATAGTGGTACTAATCACCGGTAAGGTAGACTCGTGGTGTTCCTCCTATAGTGGTACTAATCACCGGTAACGTAGACTTGTGGTGAACCTCCTATAGTGGTACGAATCACCGGTAGGGTAGACTCATGGTGTTCCTCCTGTAGTGGTACTAATCACCGGTAGGGTAGACTCATGGTGTTCCTCCTATAGTGGTACTAATCACCGGTAACGTAAACTTGTGGTGTTCCTCCTATAGTGGTACTAATCACCGATAGGGTAGACTCATGGTGTTCCTCCTATAGTGGTACTAATCACCGGTAGGGTAGACTCGTGGTGTTCCTCCTATAGTGGTACTAATCACCGGTAACGTAAACTTGTGGTGTTCCTCCTGTAGTGGTACTAATCACCGGTAGGGTAGACTCGTGGTGTTCCTCCTATAGTGGTACTAATCACCGGTAACGTAAACTTGTGGTGTTCCTCCTATAGTGGTACTAATCACCGGTAACGTAAACTTGTGGTGTTCCTCCTATAGTGGTACTAATCACCGGTAACGTAAACTTGTGGTGTTCCTCCTATAGTGGTACTAATCACCCGTAACGTAAACTTGTGGTGTTTCTCCTATAGTGGTACTAATCACCGGTAACGTAAACTTGTGGTGTTCCTCCTATAGTGGTACTAATCACCGGTAACGTAAACTTGTGGTGTTCCTCCTGTAGTGGTACTAATCACCGGTAGGGTAGACTCGTGGTGTTCCTCCTATAGTGGTACTAATCACCGGTAACGTAAACTTGTGGTGTTCCTCCTATAGTGGTACTAATCACCGGTAGGGTAGACTCGTGGTGTTCCTCCTATAGTGGTACTAATCACCGGTAACGTAAACTTGTGGTGTTCCTCCTATAGTGGTACTAATCACCGGTAACGTAAACTTGTGGTGTTCCTCCTATAGTGGTACTAATCACCGGTAACGTAAACTTGTGGTGTTCCTCCTATAGTGGTACTAATCACCGGTAACGTAAATTTGTGGTGCTCCTCCTATAGTGGTACTAATCACCGGTAACGTAGACTCACGGTGTTCATAGTATAGTGGTACTAATCACCGGTAACGTAGACTTGTGGTGTTCCTCCTATAGTGATACTAATCACCGGTAACGTAGACTCGTGGTGTTCCTCCTATAGTGGTACTAATCACCGGTAGGGTAGACTTGTGGTGTTCCTCCTATAGTGGTACTAATCACCGGTAACGTAGACTCATGGTGTTCCTCCTGTAGTGGTACTAATCACCGGTAGGGTAGACTCGTGGTGTTCCTCCTATAGTGGTACTAATCACCGGTAGGGTAGACTCATGGTGTTCCTCCTGTAGTGGTACTAATCACCGGTAGGGTAGACTCATGGTGTTCCTCCTATAGTGGTACTAATCACCGGTAACGTAAACTTGTGGTGTTCCTCCTATAGTGGTACTAATCACCGGTAGGGTAGACTCGTGGTGTTCCTCCTATAGTGGTACTAATCACGGGTAGGGTAGACTCGTGGTGTTCCTCCTATAGTGGTACTAATCACCGGTAACGTAAACTTGTGGTGTTCCTCCTATAGTGGTACTAATCGCCGGTAGGGTAGACTCGTGGTGTTCCTCCTGTAGTGGTACTAATCACCGGTAACGTAGACTCATGGTGTTCATACTATAGTGGTACTAATCACCGGTAGGGTAGACTCATGGTTTCCTCCTATAGTGGTACTAATCACCGGTAACGTAAACTTGTGTTGTTCCTCCTATAGTGGTACAAATCACCGGTAACGTAAACTTGTGGTGTTCCTCCGATAGTGGTACTAATCACCGGTAACGTAAACTTGTGGTGTTCCTCCTATAGTGGTACTAATCACCGGTAACGTAAACTTGTGGTGTTCCTCCGATAGTGGTACTAATCACCGGTAGGGTAGACTCGTGGTGTTCCTCCTATAGTGGTACTAATCACCGGTAACATAAACTTGTGGTGTTCCTCCTGTAGTGGTACTAATCACCGGTAGGGTAGACTCGTGGTGTTCCTCCTTTAGTGGTACTAATCACCGGGTACGTAGACTCATGGTGTTCCTCCTATAGTGGTACTAATCACCGGTAACGTAAACTTGTGGTGTTCCTCCTATAGTGGTATTAATCACCGGTAGGGTAGACTCGTGGTGTTCCTCCTATAGTGATACTAATCACCGGTAACGTAGACTCATGGTGTTCCTCCTATAGTGTACTAATCACCGGTAGGGTAGACTCATGGTGTTCCTCCTATAGTGGTACTAATCACCGGTAAGGTAGACTCGTGGTGTTCCTCCTATAGTGGTACTAATCACCGGTAACGTAGACTTGTGGTGTTCCTCCTATAGTGGTAGGAATCACCGGTAGGGTAGACTCATGGTGTTTCTCCTGTAGTGGTACTAATCACCGGTAGGGTAGACTCATGGTGTTCCTCCTATAGTGGTACTAATCACCGGTAACGTAAACTTGTGGTGTTCCTCCTATAGTGGTACTAATCACCGATAGGGTAGACTCATGGTGTTCCTCCTATAGTGGTACTAATCACGGGTAGGGTAGACTCATGGTGTTTCTCCTATAGTGGTACTAATCACCGGTAACGTAAACTTGTGGTGTTCCTCCTATAGTGGTATTAATCACCGGTAGGGTAGACTCGTGGTGTTCCTCCTATAGTGATACTAATCACCGGTAACGTAGACTCATGGTGTTCCTCCTATAGTGTACTAATCACCGGTAAGGTAGACTCATGGTGTTCCTCCTATAGTGGTACTAATCACCGGTAAGGTAGACTCGTGGTGTTCCTCCTATAGTGGTACTAATCACCGGTAACGTAGACTTGTGGTGTTCCTCCTATAGTGGTACGAATCACCGGTAGGGTAGACACATGGTGTTCCTCCTGTAGTGGTACTAATCACCGGTAGGGTAGACTCATGGTGTTCCTCCTATAGTGGTACTAATCACCGGTAGGGTAGACGCATGGTGTTCCTCCTATAGTGGTACTAATCACCGGTAACGCAAACTTGTGGTGTTCCTCCTATAGTGGTACTAATCACCGGTAGGGTAGACTCGTGGTGTTCCTCCTATAGTGGTACTAATCACCGGTAACGTAAACTTGTGGTGTTCCTCCTATAGTGGTACTAATCACCGGTAACGTAAACTTGTGGTGTTCCTCCTATAGTGGTACTAATCACCGATAGGGTAGACTCATGGTGTTCCTCCTATAGTGGTACTAATCACCGGTAGGGTAGACGCATGGTGTTCCTCCTATAGTGGTACTAATCACCGGTAACGTAAACTTGTGGTGTTCCTCCTGTAGTGGTACTAATCACCGGTAGGGTAGACTCGTGGTGTTCCTCCTATAGTGGTACTAATCACCGGTAACGTAAACTTGTGGTGTTCCTCCTATAGTGGTACTAATCACCGGTAACGTAAACTTGTGGTGTTCCTCCTATAGTGGTGCTAATCACCGGTAACGTAAACTTGTGGTGTTCCTCCTATGGTGGTACTAATCACCGGTAACGTAAACTTGTGGTGTTTCTCCTATAGTGGTACTAATCACCGGTAACGTAAACTTGTGGTTTTCCTCCTATAGTGGTACTAATCACCGGTAACGTAAACTTGTGGTGTTCCTCCTGTAGTTGTACTAATCACCGGTAACGTAAACTTGTGGTGTTCCTCCTATAGTGGTACTAATCACCGGTAACGTAAACTTGTGGTGTTCCTCCTATAGTGGTACTAATCACCGGTAGGGTAGACTCGTGGTGTTCCTCCTATAGTGGTACTAATCACCGGTAACGTAAACTTGTGGTGTTCCTCCTATAGTGGTACTAATCACCGGTAACGTAAACTTGTGGTGTTCCTCCTATAGTGGTACTAATCACCGGTAACGTAAACTTGTGGTGTTCCTCCTATAGTGGTACTAATCACCGGTAACGTAAATTTGTGGTGTTCCTCCTATAGTGGTACTAATCACCGGTAACGTAGACTCATGGTGTTCATAGTATAGTGGTACTAATCACCGGTAACGTAGACTTGTGGTGTTCCTCCTATAGTGGTACTAATCACCGGTAACGTAGACTCGTGGTGTTCCTCCTATAGTGGTACTAATCACCGGTAGGGTAGACTTGTGGTGTTCCTCCTATAGTGGTACTAATCACCGGTAACGTAGACTCATGGTGTTCCTCCTGTAGTGGTACTAATCACCGGTAGGGTAGACTCGTGGTGTTCCTCCTATAGTGGTACTAATCACCGGTAGGGTAGACTCATGGTGTTCCTCCTGTAGTGGTACTAATCACCGGTAGGGTAGACTCATGGTGTTCCTCCTATAGTGGTACTAATCACCGGTAACGTAAACTTGTGGTGTTCCTCCTATAGTGGTACTAATCACCGGTAGGGTAGACTCGTGGTGTTCCTCCTATAGTGGTACTAATCACCGGTGACGTAAACTTGTGGTGTTCCTCCTATAGTGGTACTAATCACGGGTAGGGTAGACTCGTGGTGTTCCTCCTATAGTGGTACTAATCACCGGTAACGTAAACTTGTGGTGTTCCTCCTATAGTGGTACTAATCGCCGGTAGGGTAGACTCGTGGTGTTCCTCCTATAGTGGTACTAATCACCGGTAACGTAAACTTGTGGTGTTCCTCCCATAGTGGTACTAATCACCGGTAACGTAGACCCGTGGTGCTCCTCCTGTAGTGGTACTAATCACCGGTAACGTAGACTCATCGTGTTCATACTATAGTGGTACTAATCACCGGTAGGGTAGACTCATGGTTTCCTCCTATAGTGGTACTAATCACCGGTAACGTAAACTTGTGTTGTTCCTCCTATAGTGGTACTAATCACCGGTAACGTAAACTTGTGGTGTTCCTCCGATAGTGGTACTAATCACCGGTAACGTAAACTTGTGGTGTTCCTCCTATAGTGGTACTAATCACCGGTAACGTAAACTTGTGGTGTTCCTCCGATAGTGGTACTAATCACCGGTAGGGTAGACTCGTGGTGTTCCTCCTATAGTGGTACTAATCACCGGTAACATAAACTTGTGGTGTTCCTCCTGTAGTGGTACTAATCACCGGTAGGGTAGACTCGTGGTGTTCCTCCTTTAGTGGTACTAATCACCGGGTACGTAGACTCATGGTGTTCCTCCTATTGTGGTACTAATCACCGGTAACGTAAACTTGTGGTGTTCCTCCTATAGTGGTATTAATCACCGGTAGGGTAGACTCGTGGTGTTCCTCCTATAGTGATACTAATCACCGGTAACGTAGACTCATGGTGTTCCTCCTATAGTGTACTAATCACCGGTAGGGTAGACTCATGGTGTTCCTCCTATAGTGGTACTAATCACCGGTAAGGTAGACTCGTTGTGTTCCTCCTATAGTGGTACTAATCACCGGTAACGTAGACTTGTGGTGTTCCTCCTATAGTGGTACGAATCACCGGTAGGGTAGACTCATGGTGTTCCTCCTGTAGTGGTACTAATCACCGGTAGGGTAGACTCATGGTGTTCCTCCTATAGTGGTACTAATCACCGGTAACGTAAACTTGTGGTGTTCCTCCTATAGTGGTACTAATCACCGATAGGGTAGACTCGTGGTGTTCCTCCTATAGTGGTACTAATCACCGGTAACGTAAACTTGTGGTGTTCCTCCTATAGTGGTACTAATCACCGGTAACGTAAACTTGTGGTGTTCCTTCTATAGTGGTACTAAGCACCGGTAACGTAAACTTGTGGTGTTCCTCCTATAGTGGTACTAATCACCGGTAACGTAAATTTGTGGTGCTCCTCCTATAGTGGTACTAATCACCGGTAACGTAGACTCACGGTGTTCATAGTATAGTGGTACTAATCACCGGTAACGTAGACTTGTGGTGTTCCTCCTATAGTGATACTAATCACCGGTAACGTAGACTCGTGGTGTTCCTCCTATAGTGGTACTAATCACCGGTAGGGTAGACTTGTGGTGTTCCTCCTATAGTGGTACTAATCACCGGTAACGTAGACTCATGGTGTTCCTCCTGTAGTGGTACTAATCACCGGTAGGGTAGACTCGTGGTGTTCCTCCTATAGTGGTACTAATCACCGGTAGGGTAGACTCATGGTGTTCCTCCTGTAGTGGTACTAATCACCGGTAGGGTAGACTCATGGTGTTCCTCCTATAGTGGTACTAATCACCGGTAACGTAAACTTGTGGTGTTCCTCCTATAGTGGTACTAATCACCGGTAGGGTAGACTCGTGGTGTTCCTCCTATAGTGGTACTAATCACGGGTAGGGTAGACTCGTGGTGTTCCTCCTATAGTGGTACTAATCACCGGTAACGTAAACTTGTGGTGTTCCTCCTATAGTGGTACTAATCGCCGGTAGGGTAGACTCGTGGTGTTCCTCCTATAGTGGTACTAATCGCCGGTAGGGTAGACTCGTGGTGTTCCTCCTATAGTGGTACTAATCACCGGTAACGTAAACTTGTGGTGTTCCTCCCATAGTGGTACTAATCACCGGTAACGTAGACCCGTGGTGCTCCTCCTGTAGTGGTACTAATCACCGGTAACGTAGACTCATGGTGTTCATACTATAGTGGTACTAATCACCGGTAGGGTAGACTCATGGTTTCCTCCTATAGTGGTACTAATCACCGGTAACGTAAACTTGTGTTGTTCCTCCTATAGTGGTACAAATCACCGGTAACGTAAACTTGTGGTGTTCCTCCGATAGTGGTACTAATCACCGGTAAGGTAAACTTGTGGTGTTCCTCCTATAGTGGTACTAATCACCGGTAACGTAAACTTGTGGTGTTCCTCCGATAGTGGTACTAATCACCGGTAGGGTAGACTCGTGGTGTTCCTCCTATAGTGGTACTAATCACCGGTGACGTAAACTTGTGGTGTTCCTCCTATAGTGGTACTAATCACGGGTAGGGTAGACTCGTGGTGTTCCTCCTATAGTGGTACTAATCACCGGTAACGTAAACTTGTGGTGTTCCTCCTATAGTGGTACTAATCGCCGGTAGGGTAGACTCGTGGTGTTCCTCCTATAGTGGTACTAATCACCGGTAACGTAAACTTGTGGTGTTCCTCCCATAGTGGTACTAATCACCGGTAACGTAGACCCGTGGTGCTCCTCCTGTAGTGGTACTAATCACCGGTAACGTAGACTCATCGTGTTCATACTATAGTGGTACTAATCACCGGTAGGGTAGACTCATGGTTTCCTCCTATAGTGGTACTAATCACCGGTAACGTAAACTTGTGTTGTTCCTCCTATAGTGGTACTAATCACCGGTAACGTAAACTTGTGGTGTTCCTCCGATAGTGGTACTAATCACCGGTAACGTAAACTTGTGGTGTTCCTCCTATAGTGGTACTAATCACCGGTAACGTAAACTTGTGGTGTTCCTCCGATAGTGGTACTAATCACCGGTAGGGTAGACTCGTGGTGTTCCTCCTATAGTGGTACTAATCACCGGTAACATAAACTTGTGGTGTTCCTCCTGTAGTGGTACTAATCACCGGTAGGGTAGACTCGTGGTGTTCCTCCTTTAGTGGTACTAATCACCGGGTACGTAGACTCATGGTGTTCCTCCTATTGTGGTACTAATCACCGGTAACGTAAACTTGTGGTGTTCCTCCTATAGTGGTATTAATCACCGGTAGGGTAGACTCGTGGTGTTCCTCCTATAGTGATACTAATCACCGGTAACGTAGACTCATGGTGTTCCTCCTATAGTGTACTAATCACCGGTAGGGTAGACTCATGGTGTTCCTCCTATAGTGGTACTAATCACCGGTAAGGTAGACTCGTGGTGTTCCTCCTATAGTGGTACTAATCATCGGTAACGTAGACTTGTGGTGTTCCTCCTATAGTGGTACGAATCACCGGTAGGGTAGACTCATGGTGTTCCTCCTGTAGTGGTACTAATCACCGGTAGGGTAGACTCATGGTGTTCCTCCTATAGTGGTACTAATCACCGGTAACGTAAACTTGTGGTGTTCCTCCTATAGTGGTACTAATCACCGATAGGGTAGACTCATGGTGTTCCTCCTATAGTGGTACTAATCACGGGTAGGGTAGACTCATGGTGTTCCTCCTATAGTGGTACTAATCACCGGTAACGTAAACTTGTGGTGTTCCTCCTATAGTGGTATTAATCACCGGTAGGGTAGACTCGTGGTGTTCCTCCTATAGTGATACTAATCACCGGTAACGTAGACTCATGGTGTTCCTCCTATAGTGTACTAATCACCGGTAGGGTAGACTCATGGTGTTCCTCCTATAGTGGTACTAATCACCGGTAAGGTAGACTCGTGGTGTTCCTCCTATAGTGGTACTAATCACCGGTAACGTAAACTTGTGTTGTTCCTCCTATAGTGGTACTAATCACCGGTAACGTAAACTTGTGGTGTTCCTCCGATAGTGGTACTAATCACCGGTAACGTAAACTTGTGGTGTTCCTCCTATAGTGGTACTAATCACCGGTAACGTAAACTTGTGGTGTTCCTCCTATAGTGGTACTAATCACCGGTAACGTAAACTTGTGGTGTTTCTCCTATAGTGGTACTAATCACCGGTAACGTAAACTTGTGGTGTTCCTCCTATAGTGGTACTAATCACCGGTAACGTAAACTTGTGGTGTTCCTCCTGTAGTGGTACTAATCACCGGTAGGGTAGACTCGTGGTGTTCCTCCTATAGTGGTACTAATCACCGGTAACGTAAACTTGTGGTGTTCCTCCTATAGTGGTACTAATCACCGGTAGGGTAGACTCGTGGTGTTCCTCCTATAGTGGTACTAATCACCGGTAACGTAAACTTGTGGTGTTCCTCCTATAGTGGTACTAATCACCGGTAACGTAAACTTGTGGTGTTCCTTCTATAGTGGTACTAAGCACCGGTAACGTAAACTTGTGGTGTTCCTCCTATAGTGGTACTAATCACCGGTAACGTAAATTTGTGGTGCTCCTCCTATAGTGGTACTAATCACCGGTAACGTAGACTCACGGTGTTCATAGTATAGTGGTACTAATCACCGGTAACGTAGACTTGTGGTGTTCCTCCTATAGTGATACTAATCACCGGTAACGTAGACTCGTGGTGTTCCTCCTATAGTGGTACTAATCACCGGTAGGGTAGACTTGTGGTGTTCCTCCTATAGTGGTACTAATCACCGGTAACGTAGACTCATGGTGTTCCTCCTGTAGTGGTACTAATCACCGGTAGGGTAGACTCGTGGTGTTCCTCCTATAGTGGTACTAATCACCGGTAGGGTAGACTCATGTTGTTCCTCCTGTAGTGGTACTAATCACCGGTAGGGTAGACTCATGGTGTTCCTCCTATAGTGGTACTAATCACCGGTAACGTAAACTTGTGGTGTTCCTCCTATAGTGGTACTAATCACCGGTAGGGTAGACTCGTGGTGTTCCTCCTATAGTGGTACTAATCACGGGTAGGGTAGACTCGTGGTGTTCCTCCTATAGTGGTACTAATCACCGGTAACGTAGACTCATGGTGTTCATAGTATAGTGGTACTAATCACCGGTAACGTAGACTTGTGGTGTTCCTCCTATAGTGGTACTAATCACCGGTAACGTAGACTCGTGGTGTTCCTCCTATAGTGGTACTAATCACCGGTAGGGTAGACTTGTGGTGTTCCTCCTATAGTGGTACTAATCACCGGTAACGTAGACTCATGGTGTTCCTCCTGTAGTGGTACTAATCACCGGTAGGGTAGACTCGTGGTGTTCCTCCTATAGTGGTACTAATCACCGGTAGGGTAGACTCATGGTGTTCCTCCTGTAGTGGTACTAATCACCGGTAGGGTAGACTCATGGTGTTCCTCCTATAGTGGTACTAATCACCGGTAACGTAAACTTGTGGTGTTCCTCCTATAGTGGTACTAATCACCGGTAGGGTAGACTCGTGGTGTTCCTCCTATAGTGGTACTAATCACCGGTGACGTAAACTTGTGGTGTTCCTCCTATAGTGGTACTAATCACGGGTAGGGTAGACTCGTGGTGTTCCTCCTATAGTGGTACTAATCACCGGTAACGTAAACTTGTGGTGTTCCTCCTATAGTGGTACTAATCGCCGGTAGGGTAGACTCGTGGTGTTCCTCCTATAGTGGTACTAATCACCGGTAACGTAAACTTGTGGTGTTCCTCCCATAGTGGTACTAATCACCGGTAACGTAGACCCGTGGTGCTCCTCCTGTAGTGGTACTAATCACCGGTAACGTAGACTCATCGTGTTCATACTATAGTGGTACTAATCACCGGTAGGGTAGACTCATGGTTTCCTCCTATAGTGGTACTAATCACCGGTAACGTAAACTTGTGTTGTTCCTCCTATAGTGGTACTAATCACCGGTAACGTAAACTTGTGGTGTTCCTCCGATAGTGGTACTAATCACCGGTAACGTAAACTTGTGGTGTTCCTCCTATAGTGGTACTAATCACCGGTAACGTAAACTTGTGGTGTTCCTCCGATAGTGGTACTAATCACCGGTAGGGTAGACTCGTGGTGTTCCTCCTATAGTGGTACTAATCACCGGTAACATAAACTTGTGGTGTTCCTTCTGTAGTGGTACTAATCACCGGTAGGGTAGACTCGTGGTGTTCCTCCTTTAGTGGTACTAATCACCGGGTACGTAGACTCATGGTGTTCCTCCTATTGTGGTACTAATCACCGGTAACGTAAACTTGTGGTGTTCCTCCTATAGTGGTATTAATCACCGGTAGGGTAGTCTCGTGGTGTTCCTCCTATAGTGATACTAATCACCGGTAACGTAGACTCATGGTGTTCCTCCTATAGTGTACTAATCACCGGTAGGGTAGACTCATGGTGTTCCTCCTATAGTGGTACTAATCACCGGTAAGGTAGACTCGTTGTGTTCCTCCTATAGTGGTACTAATCACCGGTAACGTAGACTTGTGGTGTTCCTCCTATAGTGGTACGAATCACCGGTAGGGTAGACTCATGGTGTTCCTCCTGTAGTGGTACTAATCACCGGTAGGGTAGACTCATGGTGTTCCTCCTATAGTGGTACTAATCACCGGTAACGTAAACTTGTGGTGTTCCTCCTATAGTGGTACTAATCACCGATAGGGTAGACTCGTGGTGTTCCTCCTATAGTGGTACTAATCACCGGTAACGTAAACTTGTGGTGTTCCTCCTATAGTGGTACTAATCACCGGTAACGTAAACTTGTGGTGTTCCTTCTATAGTGGTACTAAGCACCGGTAACGTAAACTTGTGGTGTTCCTCCTATAGTGGTACTAATCACCGGTAACGTAAATTTGTGGTGCTCCTCCTATAGTGGTACTAATCACCGGTAACGTAGACTCACGGTGTTCATAGTATAGTGGTACTAATCACCGGTAACGTAGACTTGTGGTGTTCCTCCTATAGTGATACTAATCACCGGTAACGTAGACTCGTGGTGTTCCTCCTATAGTGGTACTAATCACCGGTAGGGTAGACTTGTGGTGTTCCTCCTATAGTGGTACTAATCACCGGTAACGTAGACTCATGGTGTTCCTCCTGTAGTGGTACTAATCACCGGTAGGGTAGACTCGTGGTGTTCCTCCTATAGTGGTACTAATCACCGGTAGGGTAGACTCATGGTGTTCCTCCTGTAGTGGTACTAATCACCGGTAGGGTAGACTCATGGTGTTCCTCCTATAGTGGTACTAATCACCGGTAACGTAAACTTGTGGTGTTCCTCCTATAGTGGTACTAATCACCGGTAGGGTAGACTCGTGGTGTTCCTCCTATAGTGGTACTAATCACGGGTAGGGTAGACTCGTGGTGTTCCTCCTATAGTGGTACTAATCACCGGTAACGTAAACTTGTGGTGTTCCTCCTATAGTGGTACTAATCGCCGGTAGGGTAGACTCGTGGTGTTCCTCCTATAGTGGTACTAATCGCCGGTAGGGTAGACTCGTGGTGTTCCTCCTATAGTGGTACTAATCACCGGTAACGTAAACTTGTGGTGTTCCTCCCATAGTGGTACTAATCACCGGTAACGTAGACCCGTGGTGCTCCTCCTGTAGTGGTACTAATCACCGGTAACGTAGACTCATGGTGTTCATACTATAGTGGTACTAATCACCGGTAGGGTAGACTCATGGTTTCCTCCTATAGTGGTACTAATCACCGGTAACGTAAACTTGTGTTGTTCCTCCTATAGTGGTACAAATCACCGGTAACGTAAACTTGTGGTGTTCCTCCGATAGTGGTACTAATCACCGGTAACGTAAACTTGTGGTGTTCCTCCTATAGTGGTACTAATCACCGGTAACGTAAACTTGTGGTGTTCCTCCGATAGTGGTACTAATCACCGGTAGGGTAGACTCGTGGTGTTCCTCCTATAGTGGTACTAATCACCGGTGACGTAAACTTGTGGTGTTCCTCCTATAGTGGTACTAATCACGGGTAGGGTAGACTCGTGGTGTTCCTCCTATAGTGGTACTAATCACCGGTAACGTAAACTTGTGGTGTTCCTCCTATAGTGGTACTAATCGCCGGTAGGGTAGACTCGTGGTGTTCCTCCTATAGTGGTACTAATCACCGGTAACGTAAACTTGTGGTGTTCCTCCCATAGTGGTACTAATCACCGGTAACGTAGACCCGTGGTGCTCCTCCTGTAGTGGTACTAATCACCGGTAACGTAGACTCATCGTGTTCATACTATAGTGGTACTAATCACCGGTAGGGTAGACTCATGGTTTCCTCCTATAGTGGTACTAATCACCGGTAACGTAAACTTGTGTTGTTCCTCCTATAGTGGTACTAATCACCGGTAACGTAAACTTGTGGTGTTCCTCCGATAGTGGTACTAATCACCGGTAACGTAAACTTGTGGTGTTCCTCCTATAGTGGTACTAATCACCGGTAACGTAAACTTGTGGTGTTCCTCCGATAGTGGTACTAATCACCGGTAGGGTAGACTCGTGGTGTTCCTCCTATAGTGGTACTAATCACCGGTAACATAAACTTGTGGTGTTCCTCCTGTAGTGGTACTAATCACCGGTAGGGTAGACTCGTGGTGTTCCTCCTTTAGTGGTACTAATCACCGGGTACGTAGACTCATGGTGTTCCTCCTATTGTGGTACTAATCACCGGTAACGTAAACTTGTGGTGTTCCTCCTATAGTGGTATTAATCACCGGTAGGGTAGACTCGTGGTGTTCCTCCTATAGTGATACTAATCACCGGTAACGTAGACTCATGGTGTTCCTCCTATAGTGTACTAATCACCGGTAGGGTAGACTCATGGTGTTCCTCCTATAGTGGTACTAATCACCGGTAAGGTAGACTCGTGGTGTTCCTCCCATAGTGGTACTAATCATCGGTAACGTAGACTTGTGGTGTTCCTCCTATAGTGGTACGAATCACCGGTAGGGTAGACTCATGGTGTTCCTCCTGTAGTGGTACTAATCACCGGTAGGGTAGACTCATGGTGTTCCTCCTATAGTGGTACTAATCACCGGTAACGTAAACTTGTGGTGTTCCTCCTATAGTGGTACTAATCACCGATAGGGTAGACTCATGGTGTTCCTCCTATAGTGGTACTAATCACGGGTAGGGTAGACTCATGGTGTTCCTCCTATAGTGGTACTAATCACCGGTAACGTAAACTTGTGGTGTTCCTCCTATAGTGGTATTAATCACCGGTAGGGTAGACTCGTGGTGTTCCTCCTATAGTGATACTAATCACCGGTAACGTAGACTCATGGTGTTCCTCCTATAGTGTACTAATCACCGGTAGGGTAGACTCATGGTGTTCCTCCTATAGTGGTACTAATCACCGGTAAGGTAGACTCGTGGTGTTCCTCCTATAGTGGTACTAATCACCGGTAACGTAAACTTGTGTTGTTCCTCCTATAGTGGTACTAATCACCGGTAACGTAAACTTGTGGTGTTCCTCCGATAGTGGTACTAATCACCGGTAACGTAAACTTGTGGTGTTCCTCCTATAGTGGTACTAATCACCGGTAACGTAAACTTGTGGTGTTCCTCCTATAGTGGTACTAATCACCGGTAACGTAAACTTGTGGTGTTTCTCCTATAGTGGTACTAATCACCGGTAACGTAAACTTGTGGTGTTCCTCCTATAGTGGTACTAATCACCGGTAACGTAAACTTGTGGTGTTCCTCCTGTAGTGGTACTAATCACCGGTAGGGTAGACTCGTGGTGTTCCTCCTATAGTGGTACTAATCACCGGTAACGTAAACTTGTGGTGTTCCTCCTATAGTGGTACTAATCACCGGTAGGGTAGACTCGTGGTGTTCCTCCTATAGTGGTACTAATCACCGGTAACGTAAACTTGTGGTGTTCCTCCTATAGTGGTACTAATCACCGGTAACGTAAACTTGTGGTGTTCCTTCTATAGTGGTACTAAGCACCGGTAACGTAAACTTGTGGTGTTCCTCCTATAGTGGTACTAATCACCGGTAACGTAAATTTGTGGTGCTCCTCCTATAGTGGTACTAATCACCGGTAACGTAGACTCACGGTGTTCATAGTATAGTGGTACTAATCACCGGTAACGTAGACTTGTGGTGTTCCTCCTATAGTGATACTAATCACCGGTAACGTAGACTCGTGGTGTTCCTCCTATAGTGGTACTAATCACCGGTAGGGTAGACTTGTGGTGTTCCTCCTATAGTGGTACTAATCACCGGTAACGTAGACTCATGGTGTTCCTCCTGTAGTGGTACTAATCACCGGTAGGGTAGACTCGTGGTGTTCCTCCTATAGTGGTACTAATCACCGGTAGGGTAGACTCATGTTGTTCCTCCTGTAGTGGTACTAATCACCGGTAGGGTAGACTCATGGTGTTCCTCCTATAGTGGTACTAATCACCGGTAACGTAAACTTGTGGTGTTCCTCCTATAGTGGTACTAATCACCGGTAGGGTAGACTCGTGGTGTTCCTCCTATAGTGGTACTAATCACGGGTAGGGTAGACTCGTGGTGTTCCTCCTATAGTGGTACTAATCACCGGTAACGTAAACTTGTGGTGTTCCTCCTATAGTGGTACTAATCGCCGGTAGGGTAGACTCGTGGTGTTCCTCCTATAGTGGTACTAATCGCCGGTAGGGTAGACTCGTGGTGTTCCTCCTATAGTGGTACTAATCACCGGTAACGTAAACTTGTGGTGTTCCTCCCATAGTGGTACTAATCACCGGTAACGTAGACCCGTGGTGCTCCTCCTGTAGTGGTACTAATCACCGGTAACGTAGACTCATCGTGTTCATACTATAGTGGTACTAATCACCGGTAGGGTAGACTCATGGTTTCCTCCTATAGTGGTACTAATCACCGGTAACGTAAACTTGTGTTGTTCCTCCTATAGTGGTACAAATCACCGGTAACGTAAACTTGTGGTGTTCCTCCGATAGTGGTACTAATCACCGGTAACGTAAACTTGTGGTGTTCCTCCTATAGTGGTACTAATCACCGGTAACGTAAACTTGTGGTGTTCCTCCGATAGTGGTACTAATCACCGGTAGGGTAGACTCGTGGTGTTCCTCCTATAGTGGTACTAATCACCGGTAACATAAACTTGTGGTGTTCCTCCTGTAGTGGTACTAATCACCGGTAGGGTAGACTCGTGGTGTTCCTCCTTTAGTGGTACTAATCACCGGGTACGTAGACTCATGGTGTTCCTCCTATAGTGGTACTAATCACCGGTAACGTAAACTTGTGGTGTTCCTCCTATAGTGGTATTAATCACCGGTAGGGTAGACTCGTGGTGTTCCTCCTATAGTGATACTAATCACCGGTAACGTAGACTCATGGTGTTCCTCCTATAGTGTACTAATCACCGGTAGGGTAGACTCATGGTGTTCCTCCTATAGTGGTACTAATCACCGGTAAGGTAGACTCGTGGTGTTCCTCCTATAGTGGTACTAATCACCGGTAACGTAGACTTGTGGTGTTCCTCCTATAGTGGTACGAATCACCGGTAGGGTAGACTCATGGTGTTCCTCCTGTAGTGGTACTAATCACCGGTAGGGTAGACTCATGGTGTTCCTCCTATAGTGGTACTAATCACCGGTAACGTAAACTTGTGGTGTTCCTCCTATAGTGGTACTAATCACCGATAGGGTAGACTCATGGTGTTCCTCCTATAGTGGTACTAATCACGGGTAGGGTAGACTCATGGTGTTTCTCCTATAGTGGTACTAATCACCGGTAAAGTAAACTTGTGGTGTTCCTCCTATAGTGGTATTAATCACCGGTAGGGTAGACTCGTGGTGTTCCTCCTATAGTGATACTAATCACCGGTAACGTAGACTCATGGTGTTCCTCCTATAGTGTACTAATCACCGGTAAGGTAGACTCATGGTGTTCCTCCTATAGTGGTACTAATCACCGGTAAGGTAGACTCGTGGTGTTCCTCCTATAGTGGTACTAATCACCGGTAACGTAGACTTGTGGTGTTCCTCCTATAGTGGTACGAATCACCGGTAGGGTAGACTCATGGTGTTCCTCCTGTAGTGGTACTAATCACCGGTAGGGTAGACTCATGGTGTTCCTCCTATAGTGGTACTAATCACCGGTAGGGTAGACGCATGGTGTTCCTCCTATAGTGGTACTAATCACCGGTAACGTAAACTTGTGGTGTTCCTCCTATAGTGGTACTAATCACCGGTAGGGTAGACTCGTGGTGTTCCTCCTATAGTGGTACTAATCACCGGTAACGTAAACTTGTGGTGTTCCTCCTATAGTGGTACTAATCACCGGTAACGTAAACTTGTGGTGTTCCTCCTATAGTGGTACTAATCACCGATAGGGTAGACTCATGGTGTTCCTCCTATAGTGGTACTAATCACCGGTAGGGTAGACGCATGGTGTTCCTCCTATAGTGGTACTAATCACCGGTAACGTAAACTTGTGGTGTTCCTCCTGTAGTGGTACTAATCACCGGTAGGGTAGACTCGTGGTGTTCCTCCTATAGTGGTACTAATCACCGGTAACGTAAACTTGTGGTGTTCCTCCTATAGTGGTACTAATCACCGGTAACGTAAACTTGTGGTGTTCCTCCTATAGTGGTACTAATCACCGGTAACGTAAACTTGTGGTGTTCCTCCTATAGTGGTACTAATCACCGGTAACGTAAACTTGTGGTGTTTCTCCTATAGTGGTACTAATCACCGGTAACGTAAACTTGTGGTTTTCCTCCTATAGTGGTACTAATCACCGGTAACGTAAACTTGTGGTGTTCCTCCTGTAGTTGTACTAATCACCGGTAACGTAAACTTGTGGTGTTCCTCCTATAGTGGTACTAATCACCGGTAACGTAAACTTGTGGTGTTCCTCCTATAGTGGTACTAATCACCGGTAGGGTAGACTCGTGGTGTTCCTCCTATAGTGGTACTAATCACCGGTAACGTAAACTTGTGGTGTTCCTCCTATAGTGGTACTAATCACCGGTAACGTAAACTTGTGGTGTTCCTCCTATAGTGGTACTAATCACCGGTAACGTAAACTTGTGGTGTTCCTCCTATAGTGGTACTAATCACCGGTAACGTAAATTTGTGGTGTTCCTCCTATAGTGGTACTAATCACCGGTAACGTAGACTCATGGTGTTCATAGTATAGTGGTACTAATCACCGGTAACGTAGACTTGTGGTGTTCCTCCTATAGTGGTACTAATCACCGGTAACGTAGACTCGTGGTGTTCCTCCTATAGTGGTACTAATCACCGGTAGGGTAGACTTGTGGTGTTCCTCCTATAGTGGTACTAATCACCGGTAACGTAGACTCATGGTGTTCCTCCTGTAGTGGTACTAATCACCGGTAGGGTAGACTCGTGGTGTTCCTCCTATAGTGGTACTAATCACCGGTAGGGTAGACTCATGGTGTTCCTCCTGTAGTGGTACTAATCACCGGTAGGGTAGACTCATGGTGTTCCTCCTATAGTGGTACTAATCACCGGTAACGTAAACTTGTGGTGTTCCTCCTATAGTGGTACTAATCACCGGTAGGGTAGACTCGTGGTGTTCCTCCTATAGTGGTACTAATCACCGGTGACGTAAACTTGTGGTGTTCCTCCTATAGTGGTACTAATCACGGGTAGGGTAGACTCGTGGTGTTCCTCCTATAGTGGTACTAATCACCGGTAACGTAAACTTGTGGTGTTCCTCCTATAGTGGTACTAATCGCCGGTAGGGTAGACTCGTGGTGTTCCTCCTATAGTGGTACTAATCACCGGTAACGTAAACTTGTGGTGTTCCTCCCATAGTGGTACTAATCACCGGTAACGTAGACCCGTGGTGCTCCTCCTGTAGTGGTACTAATCACCGGTAACGTAGACTCATCGTGTTCATACTATAGTGGTACTAATCACCGGTAGGGTAGACTCATGGTTTCCTCCTATAGTGGTACTAATCACCGGTAACGTAAACTTGTGTTGTTCCTCCTATAGTGGTACTAATCACCGGTAACGTAAACTTGTGGTGTTCCTCCGATAGTGGTACTAATCACCGGTAACGTAAACTTGTGGTGTTCCTCCTATAGTGGTACTAATCACCGGTAACGTAAACTTGTGGTGTTCCTCCGATAGTGGTACTAATCACCGGTAGGGTAGACTCGTGGTGTTCCTCCTATAGTGGTACTAATCACCGGTAACATAAACTTGTGGTGTTCCTCCTGTAGTGGTACTAATCACCGGTAGGGTAGACTCGTGGTGTTCCTCCTTTAGTGGTACTAATCACCGGGTACGTAGACTCATGGTGTTCCTCCTATTGTGGTACTAATCACCGGTAACGTAAACTTGTGGTGTTCCTCCTATAGTGGTATTAATCACCGGTAGGGTAGACTCGTGGTGTTCCTCCTATAGTGATACTAATCACCGGTAACGTAGACTCATGGTGTTCCTCCTATAGTGTACTAATCACCGGTAGGGTAGACTCATGGTGTTCCTCCTATAGTGGTACTAATCACCGGTAAGGTAGACTCGTGGTGTTCCTCCTATAGTGGTACTAATCACCGGTAACGTAGACTTGTGGTGTTCCTCCTATAGTGGTACGAATCACCGGTAGGGTAGACTCATGGTGTTCCTCCTGTAGTGGTACTAATCACCGGTAGGGTAGACTCGTGGTGTTCCTCCTATAGTGGTACTAATCACCGGTAACGTAAACTTGTGGTGTTCCTCCTATAGTGGTACTAATCACCGATAGGGTAGACTCATGGTGTTCCTCCTATAGTGGTACTAATCACGGGTAGGGTAGACTCATGGTGTTCCTCCTATAGTGGTACTAATCACCGGTAACGTAAACTTGTGGTGTTCCTCCTATAGTGGTATTAATCACCGGTAGGGTAGACTCGTGGTGTTCCTCCTATAGTGATACTAATCACCGGTAACGTAGACTCATGGTGTTCCTCCTATAGTGTACTAATCACCGGTAGGGTAGACTCATGGTGTTCCTCCTATAGTGGTACTAATCACCGGTAAAGTAGACTCGTGGTGTTCCTCCTATAGTGGTACTAATCACCGGTAACGTAGACTTGTGGTGTTCCTCCTATAGTGGTACGAATCACCGGTAGGGTAGACTCATGGTGTTCCTCCTGTATTGGTACTAATCACCGGTAGGGTAGACTCGTGGTGTTCCTCCTATAGTGGTACTAATCACCGGTAACGTAAACTTGTGGTGTTCCTCCTGTAGTGGTACTAATCACCGGTAGGGTAGACTCGTGGTGTTCCTCCTATAGTGGTACTAATCACCGGTAACGTAAACTTGTGGTGTTCCTCCTATAGTGGTACTAATCACCGGTAACGTAAACTTGTGGTGTTCCTCCTATAGTGGTACTAATCACCGGTAACGTAAACTTGTGGTGTTCCTCCTATAGTGGTACTAATCACCGGTAACGTAAACTTGTGGTGTTCCTCCTATAGTGGTACTAATCACCGGTAACGTAAACTTGTGGTGTTCCTCCTATAGTGGTACTAATCACCGGTAGGGTAGACTCGTGGTGTTCCTCCTATAGTGGTACTAATCACAGGTAACGTAAACTTGTGGTGTTCCTCCTATAGTGGTACGAATCACCGGTAGGGTAGACTCATGGTGTTCCTCCTGTAGTGGTACTAATCACCGGTAGGGTAGACTCGTGGTGTTCCTCCTATAGTGGTACTAATCACCGGTAACGTAAACTTGTGGTGTTCCTCCTGTAGTGGTACTAATCACCGGTAGGGTAGACTCGTGGTGTTCCTCCTATAGTGGTACTAATCACCGGTGACGTAGACTCATGGTGCTCCTCCTATAGTGGTACTAATCACCGGTAACGTAGACTCGTGGTGTTCCTCCTATAGTGGTACTAATCACCGGTAACGTAGACTCATGGTGTTCCTCCTATAGTGGTACTAATCACCGGTAACGTAGACTTGTGGTGTTCCTCCTATAGTGGTACTAATCACTGGTAACGTAGACTCATGGTGTTCCTCCTATAGTGGTACCAATCACCGGTAAGGTAGACTCGTGGTGTTCATAGTATAGTGGTACTAATCACCGGTAGGGTAGACTCGTGGTGTTCCTCCTATAGTGGTACTAATCACCGGTAAGGTAAACTTGTGGTGTTCCTCCTGTAGTGGTACTAATCACCGGTAGGGTAGACTCGTGGTGTTCCTCCTTTAGTGGTACTAATCACCGGGTACGTAGACTCATGGTGTTCCTCCTATAGTGGTACTAATCACCGGTAACGTAAACTTGTGGTGTTCCTCCTATAGTGGTATTAATCACCGGTAGGGTAGACTCGTGGTGTTCCTCCTATAGTGATACTAATCACCGGTAACGTAGACTCATGGTGTTCCTCCTATAGTGTACTAATCACCGGTAGGGTAGACTCATGGTGTTCCTCCTATAGTGGTACTAATCACCGGTAAGGTAGACTCGTGGTGTTCCTCCTATAGTGGTACTAATCACCGGTAACGTAGACTTGTGGTGAACCTCCTATAGTGGTACGAATCACCGGTAGGGTAGACTCATGGTGTTCCTCCTGTAGTGGTACTAATCACCGGTAGGGTAGACTCATGGTGTTCCTCCTATAGTGGTACTAATCACCGGTAACGTAAACTTGTGGTGTTCCTCCTATAGTGGTACTAATCACCGATAGGGTAGACTCATGGTGTTCCTCCTATAGTGGTACTAATCACCGGTAGGGTAGACTCGTGGTGTTCCTCCTATAGTGGTACTAATCACCGGTAACGTAAACTTGTGGTGTTCCTCCTGTAGTGGTACTAATCACCGGTAGGGTAGACTCGTGGTGTTCCTCCTATAGTGGTACTAATCACCGGTAACGTAAACTTGTGGTGTTCCTCCTATAGTGGTACTAATCACCGGTAACGTAAACTTGTGGTGTTCCTCCTATAGTGGTACTAATCACCGGTAACGTAAACTTGTGGTGTTCCTCCTATAGTGGTACTAATCACCCGTAACGTAAACTTGTGGTGTTTCTCCTATAGTGGTACTAATCACCGGTAACGTAAACTTGTGGTGTTCCTCCTATAGTGGTACTAATCACCGGTAACGTAAACTTGTGGTGTTCCTCCTGTAGTGGTACTAATCACCGGTAGGGTAGACTCGTGGTGTTCCTCCTATAGTGGTACTAATCACCGGTAACGTAAACTTGTGGTGTTCCTCCTATAGTGGTACTAATCACCGGTAGGGTAGACTCGTGGTGTTCCTCCTATAGTGGTACTAATCACCGGTAACGTAAACTTGTGGTGTTCCTCCTATAGTGGTACTAATCACCGGTAACGTAAACTTGTGGTGTTCCTCCTATAGTGGTACTAATCACCGGTAACGTAAACTTGTGGTGTTCCTCCTATAGTGGTACTAATCACCGGTAACGTAAATTTGTGGTGCTCCTCCTATAGTGGTACTAATCACCGGTAACGTAGACTCACGGTGTTCATAGTATAGTGGTACTAATCACCGGTAACGTAGACTTGTGGTGTTCCTCCTATAGTGATACTAATCACCGGTAACGTAGACTCGTGGTGTTCCTCCTATAGTGGTACTAATCACCGGTAGGGTAGACTTGTGGTGTTCCTCCTATAGTGGTACTAATCACCGGTAACGTAGACTCATGGTGTTCCTCCTGTAGTGGTACTAATCACCGGTAACGTAAACGTGTGGTGTTCCTCCTATAGTGGTACTAATCACCGGTAGGGTAGACTCGTGGTGTTCCTCCTATAGTGGTACTAATCACGGGTAGGGTAGACTCGTGGTGTTCCTCCTATAGTGGTACTAATCACCGGTAACGTAAACTTGTGGTGTTCCTCCTATAGTGGTACTAATCGCCGGTAGGGTAGACTCGTGGTGTTCCTCCTATAGTGGTACTAATCGCCGGTAGGGTAGACTCGTGGTGTTCCTCCTATAGTGGTACTAATCACCGGTAACGTAAACTTGTGGTGTTCCTCCCATAGTGGTACTAATCACCGGTAACGTAGACCCGTTGTGCTCCTCCTGTAGTGGTACTAATCACCGGTAACGTAGACTCATGGTGTTCATACTATAGTGGTACTAATCACCGGTAGGGTAGACTCATGGTTTCCTCCTATAGTGGTACTAATCACCGGTAACGTAAACTTGTGTTGTTCCTCCTATAGTGGTACAAATCACCGGTAACGTAAACTTGTGGTGTTCCTCCGATAGTGGTACTAATCACCGGTAACGTAAACTTGTGGTGTTCCTCCTATAGTGGTACTAATCACCGGTAACGTAAACTTGTGGTGTTCCTCCGATAGTGGTACTAATCACCGGTAGGGTAGACTCGTGGTGTTCCTCCTATAGTGGTACTAATCACCGGTAACATAAACTTGTGGTGTTCCTCCTGTAGTGGTACTAATCACCGGTAGGGTAGACTCGTGGTGTTCCTCCTTTAGTGGTACTAATCACCGGGTACGTAGACTCATGGTGTTCCTCCTATAGTGGTACTAATCACCGGTAACGTAAACTTGTGGTGTTCCTCCTATAGTGGTATTAATCACCGGTAGGGTAGACTCGTGGTGTTCCTCCTATAGTGATACTAATCACCGGTAACGTAGACTCATGGTGTTCCTCCTATAGTGTACTAATCACCGGTAGGGTAGACTCATGGTGTTCCTCCTATAGTGGTACTAATCACCGGTAAGGTAGACTCGTGGTGTTCCTCCTATAGTGGTACTAATCACCGGTAACGTAGACTTGTGGTGTTCCTCCTATAGTGGTAGGAATCACCGGTAGGGTAGACTCATGGTGTTTCTCCTGTAGTGGTACTAATCACCGGTAGGGTAGACTCATGGTGTTCCTCCTATAGTGGTACTAATCACCGGTAACGTAAACTTGTGGTGTTCCTCCTATAGTGGTACTAATCACCGATAGGGTAGACTCATGGTGTTCCTCCTATAGTGGTACTAATCACGGGTAGGGTAGACTCATGGTGTTTCTCCTATAGTGGTACTAATCACCGGTAACGTAAACTTGTGGTGTTCCTCCTATAGTGGTATTAATCACCGGTAGGGTAGACTCGTGGTGTTCCTCCTATAGTGATACTAATCACCGGTAACGTAGACTCATGGTGTTCCTCCTATAGTGTACTAATCACCGGTAAGGTAGACTCATGGTGTTCCTCCTATAGTGGTACTAATCACCGGTAAGGTAGACTCGTGGTGTTCCTCCTATAGTGGTACTAATCACCGGTAACGTAGACTTGTGGTGTTCCTCCTATAGTGGTACGAATCACCGGTAGGGTAGACACATGGTGTTCCTCCTGTAGTGGTACTAATCACCGGTAGGGTAGACTCATGGTGTTCCTCCTATAGTGGTACTAATCACCGGTAGGGTAGACGCATGGTGTTCCTCCTATAGTGGTACTAATCACCGGTAACGCAAACTTGTGGTGTTCCTCCTATAGTGGTACTAATCACCGGTAGGGTAGACTCGTGGTGTTCCTCCTATAGTGGTACTAATCACCGGTAACGTAAACTTGTGGTGTTCCTCCTATAGTGGTACTAATCACCGGTAACGTAAACTTGTGGTGTTCCTCCTATAGTGGTACTAATCACCGATAGGGTAGACTCATGGTGTTCCTCCTATAGTGGTACTAATCACCGGTAGGGTAGACGCATGGTGTTCCTCCTATAGTGGTACTAATCACCGGTAACGTAAACTTGTGGTGTTCCTCCTGTAGTGGTACTAATCACCGGTAGGGTAGACTCGTGGTGTTCCTCCTATAGTGGTACTAATCACCGGTAACGTAAACTTGTGGTGTTCCTCCTATAGTGGTACTAATCACCGGTAACGTAAACTTGTGGTGTTCCTCCTATAGTGGTACTAATCACCGGTAACGTAAACTTGTGGTGTTCCTCCTATGGTGGTACTAATCACCGGTAACGTAAACTTGTGGTGTTTCTCCTATAGTGGTACTAATCACCGGTAACGTAAACTTGTGGTTTTCCTCCTATAGTGGTACTAATCACCGGTAACGTAAACTTGTGGTGTTCCTCCTGTAGTTGTACTAATCACCGGTAACGTAAACTTGTGGTGTTCCTCCTATAGTGGTACTAATCACCGGTAACGTAAACTTGTGGTGTTCCTCCTATAGTGGTACTAATCACCGGTAGGGTAGACTCGTGGTGTTCCTCCTATAGTGGTACTAATCACCGGTAACGTAAACTTGTGGTGTTCCTCCTATAGTGGTACTAATCACCGGTAACGTAAACTTGTGGTGTTCCTCCTATAGTGGTACTAATCACCGGTAACGTAAACTTGTGGTGTTCCTCCTATAGTGGTACTAATCACCGGTAACGTAAATTTGTGGTGTTCCTCCTATAGTGGTACTAATCACCGGTAACGTAGACTCATGGTGTTCATAGTATAGTGGTACTAATCACCGGTAACGTAGACTTGTGGTGTTCCTCCTATAGTGGTACTAATCACCGGTAACGTAGACTCGTGGTGTTCCTCCTATAGTGGTACTAATCACCGGTAGGGTAGACTTGTGGTGTTCCTCCTATAGTGGTACTAATCACCGGTAACGTAGACTCATGGTGTTCCTCCTGTAGTGGTACTAATCACCGGTAGGGTAGACTCGTGGCGTTCCTCCTATAGTGGTACTAATCACCGGTAGGGTAGACTCATGGTGTTCCTCCTGTAGTGGTACTAATCACCGGTAGGGTAGACTCATGGTGTTCCTCCTATAGTGGTACTAATCACCGGTAACGTAAACTTGTGGTGTTCCTCCTATAGTGGTACTAATCACCGGTAGGGTAGACTCGTGGTGTTCCTCCTATAGTGGTACTAATCACCGGTGACGTAAACTTGTGGTGTTCCTCCTATAGTGGTACTAATCACGGGTAGGGTAGACTCGTGGTGTTCCTCCTATAGTGGTACTAATCACCGGTAACGTAAACTTGTGGTGTTCCTCCTGTAGTGGTACTAATCGCCGGTAGGGTAGACTCGTGGTGTTCCTCCTATAGTGGTACTAATCACCGGTAACGTAAACTTGTGGTGTTCCTCCCATAGTGGTACTAATCACCGGTAACGTAGACCCGTGGTGCTCCTCCTGTAGTGGTACTAATCACCGGTAACGTAGACTCATCGTGTTCATACTATAGTGGTACTAATCACCGGTAGGGTAGACTCATGGTTTCCTCCTATAGTGGTACTAATCACCGGTAACGTAAACTTGTGTTGTTCCTCCTATAGTGGTACTAATCACCGGTAACGTAAACTTGTGGTGTTCCTCCGATAGTGGTACTAATCACCGGTAACGTAAACTTGTGGTGTTCCTCCTATAGTGGTACTAATCACCGGTAACGTAAACTTGTGGTGTTCCTCCGATAGTGGTACTAATCACCGGTAGGGTAGACTCGTGGTGTTCCTCCTATAGTGGTACTAATCACCGGTAACATAAACTTGTGGTGTTCCTCCTGTAGTGGTACTAATCACCGGTAGGGTAGACTCGTGGTGTTCCTCCTTTAGTGGTACTAATCACCGGGTACGTAGACTCATGGTGTTCCTCCTATTGTGGTACTAATCACCGGTAACGTAAACTTGTGGTGTTCCTCCTATAGTGGTATTAATCACCGGTAGGGTAGACTCGTGGTGTTCCTCCTATAGTGATACTAATCACCGGTAACGTAGACTCATGGTGTTCCTCCTATAGTGTACTAATCACCGGTAGGGTAGACTCATGGTGTTCCTCCTATAGTGGTACTAATCACCGGTAAGGTAGACTCGTGGTGTTCCTCCTATAGTGGTACTAATCACCGGTAACGTAGACTTGTGGTGTTCCTCCTATAGTGGTACGAATCACCGGTAGGGTAGACTCATGGTGTTCCTCCTGTAGTGGTACTAATCACCGGTAGGGTAGACTCATGGTGTTCCTCCTATAGTGGTACTAATCACCGGTAACGTAAACTTGTGGTGTTCCTCCTATAGTGGTACTAATCACCGATAGGGTAGACTCATGGTGTTCCTCCTATAGTGGTACTAATCACGGGTAGGGTAGACTCATGGTGTTCCTCCTATAGTGGTACTAATCACCGGTAACGTAAACTTGTGGTGTTCCTCCTATAGTGGTATTAATCACCGGTAGGGTAGACTCGTGGTGTTCCTCCTATAGTGATACTAATCACCGGTAACGTAGACTCATGGTGTTCCTCCTATAGTGTACTAATCACCGGTAGGGTAGACTCATGGTGTTCCTCCTATAGTGGTACTAATCACCGGTAAGGTAGACTCGTGGTGTTCCTCCTATAGTGGTACTAATCACCGGTAACGTAAACTTGTGTTGTTCCTCCTATAGTGGTACTAATCACCGGTAACGTAAACTTGTGGTGTTCCTCCGATAGTGGTACTAATCACCGGTAACGTAAACTTGTGGTGTTCCTCCTATAGTGGTACTAATCACCGGTAACGTAAACTTGTGGTGTTCCTCCTATAGTGGTACTAATCACCGGTAACGTAAACTTGTGGTGTTTCTCCTATAGTGGTACTAATCACCGGTAACGTAAACTTGTGGTGTTCCTCCTATAGTGGTACTAATCACCGGTAACGTAAACTTGTGGTGTTCCTCCTGTAGTGGTACTAATCACCGGTAGGGTAGACTCGTGGTGTTCCTCCTATAGTGGTACTAATCACCGGTAACGTAAACTTGTGTTGTTCCTCCTATAGTGGTACTAATCACCGGTAGGGTAGACTCGTGGTGTTCCTCCTATAGTGGTACTAATCACCGGTAACGTAAACTTGTGGTGTTCCTCCTATAGTGGTACTAATCACCGGTAACGTAAACTTGTGGTGTTCCTTCTATAGTGGTACTAAGCACCGGTAACGTAAACTTGTGGTGTTCCTCCTATAGTGGTACTAATCACCGGTAACGTAAATTTGTGGTGCTCCTCCTATAGTGGTACTAATCACCGGTAACGTAGACTCACGGTGTTCATAGTATAGTGGTACTAATCACCGGTAACGTAGACTTGTGGTGTTCCTCCTATAGTGATACTAATCACCGGTAACGTAGACTCGTGGTGTTCCTCCTATAGTGGTACTAATCACCGGTAGGGTAGACTTGTGGTGTTCCTCCTATAGTGGTACTAATCACCGGTAACGTAGAATCATGGTGTTCCTCCTGTAGTGGTACTAATCACCGGTAGGGTAGACTCGTGGTGTTCCTCCTATAGTGGTACTAATCACCGGTAGGGTAGACTCATGGTGTTCCTCCTGTAGTGGTACTAATCACCGGTAGGGTAGACTCATGGTGTTCCTCCTATAGTGGTACTAATCACCGGTAACGTAAACTTGTGGTGTTCCTCCTATAGTGGTACTAATCACCGGTAGGGTAGACTCGTGGTGTTCCTCCTATAGTGGTACTAATCACGGGTAGGGTAGACTCGTGGTGTTCCTCCTATAGTGGTACTAATCACCGGTAACGTAAACATGTGGTGTTCCTCCTATAGTGGTACTAATCGCCGGTAGGGTAGACTCGTGGTGTTCCTCCTATAGTGGTACTAATCGCCGGTAGGGTAGACTCGTGGTGTTCCTCCTATAGTGGTACTAATCACCGGTAACGTAAACTTGTGGTGTTCCTCCCATAGTGGTACTAATCACCGGTAACGTAGACCCGTGGTGCTCCTCCTGTAGTGGTACTAATCACCGGTAACGTAGACTCATGGTGTTCATACTATAGTGGTACTAATCACCGGTAAGGTAGACTCATGGTTTCCTCCTATAGTGGTACTAATCACCGGTAACGTAAACTTGTGTTGTTCCTCCTATAGTGGTACAAATCACCGGTAACGTAAACTTGTGGTGTTCCTCCGATAGTGGTACTAATCACCGGTAACGTAAACTTGTGGTGTTCCTCCTATAGTGGTACTAATCACCGGTAACGTAAACTTGTGGTGTTCCTCCGATAGTGGTACTAATCACCGGTAGGGTAGACTCGTGGTGTTCCTCCTATAGTGGTACTAATCACCGGTAACATAAACTTGTGGTGTTCCTCCTGTAGTGGTACTAATCACCGGTAGGGTAGACTCGTGGTGTTCCTCCTTTAGTGGTACTAATCACCGGGTACGTAGACTCATGGTGTTCCTCCTATAGTGGTACTAATCACCGGTAACGTAAACTTGTGGTGTTCCTCCTATAGTGGTATTAATCACCGGTAGGGTAGACTCGTGGTGTTCCTCCTATAGTGATACTAATCACCGGTAACGTAGACTCATGGTGTTCCTCCTATAGTGTACTAATCACCGGTAGGGTAGACTCATGGTGTTCCTCCTATAGTGGTACTAATCACCGGTAAGGTAGACTCGTGGTGTTCCTCCTATAGTGGTACTAATCACCGGTAACGTAGACTTGTGGTGTTCCTCCTATAGTGGTAGGAATCACCGGTAGGGTAGACTCATGGTGTTCCTCCTGTAGTGGTACTAATCACCGGTAGGGTAGACTCATGGTGTTCCTCCTATAGTGGTACTAATCACCGGTAACGTAAACTTGTGGTGTTCCTCCTATAGTGGTACTAATCACCGATAGGGTAGACTCATGGTGTTCCTCCTATAGTGGTACTAATCACGGGTAGGGTAGACTCATGGTGTTTCTCCTATAGTGGTACTAATCACCGGTAACGTAAACTTGTGGTGTTCCTCCTATAGTGGTATTAATCACCGGTAGGGTAGACTCGTGGTGTTCCTCCTATAGTGATACTAATCACCGGTAACGTAGACTCATGGTGTTCCTCCTATAGTGTACTAATCACCGGTAAGGTAGACTCATGGTGTTCCTCCTATAGTGGTACTAATCACCGGTAAGGTAGACTCGTGGTGTTCCTCCTATAGTGGTACTAATCACCGGTAACGTAGACTTGTGGTGTTCCTCCTATAGTGGTACGAATCACCGGTAGGGTAGACTCATGGTGTTCCTCCTGTAGTGGTACTAATCACCGGTAGGGTAGACTCATGGTGTTCCTCCTATAGTGGTACTAATCACCGGTAGGGTAGACGCATGGTGTTCCTCCTATAGTGGTACTAATCACCGGTAACGTAAACTTGTGGTGTTCCTCCTATAGTGGTACTAATCACCGATAGGGTAGACTCATGGTGTTCCTCCTATAGTGGTACTAATCACCGGTAGGGTAGACGCATGGTGTTCCTCCTATAGTGGTACTAATCACCGGTAACGTAAACTTGTGGTGTTCCTCCTGTAGTGGTACTAATCACCGGTAGGGTAGACTCGTGGTGTTCCTCCTATAGTGGTACTAATCACCGGTAACGTAAACTTGTGGTGTTCCTCCTATAGTGGTACTAATCACCGGTAACGTAAACTTGTGGTGTTCCTCCTATAGTGGTACTAATCACCGGTAACGTAAACTTGTGGTGTTCCTCCTATAGTGGTACTAATCACCGGTAACGTAAACTTGTGGTGTTTCTCCTATAGTGGTACTAATCACCGGTAACGTAAACTTGTGGTTTTCCTCCTATAGTGGTACTAATCACCGGTAACGTAAACTTGTGGTGTTCCTCCTGTAGTTGTACTAATCACCGGTAACGTAAACTTGTGGTGTTCCTCCTATAGTGGTACTAATCACCGGTAACGTAAACTTGTGGTGTTCCTCCTATAGTGGTACTAATCACCGGTAGGGTAGACTCGTGGTGTTCCTCCTATAGTGGTACTAATCACCGGTAACGTAAACTTGTGGTGTTCCTCCTATAGTGGTACTAATCACCGGTAACGTAAACTTGTGGTGTTCCTCCTATAGTGGTACTAATCACCGGTAACGTAAACTTGTGGTGTTCCTCCTATAGTGGTACTAATCACCGGTAACGTAAATTTGTGGTGTTCCTCCTATAGTGGTACTAATCACCGGTAACGTAGACTCATGGTGTTCATAGTATAGTGGTACTAATCACCGGTAACGTAGACTTGTGGTGTTCCTCCTATAGTGGTACTAATCACCGGTAACGTAAATTTGTGGTGTTCCTCCTATAGTGGTACTAATCACCGGTAACGTAGACTCATGGTGTTCATAGTATAGTGGTACTAATCACCGGTAACGTAGACTTGTGGTGTTCCTCCTATAGTGGTATTAATCACCGGTAGGGTAGACTCGTGGTGTTCCTCCTATAGTGATACTAATCACCGGTAACGTAGACTCATGGTGTTCCTCCTATAGTGTACTAATCACCGGTAGGGTAGACTCATGGTGTTCCTCCTATAGTGGTACTAATCACCGGTAAGGTAGACTCGTGGTGTTCCTCCTATAGTGGTACTAATCACCGGTAACGTAGACTTGTGGTGTTCCTCCTATAGTGGTAGGAATCACCGGTAGGGTAGACTCATGGTGTTTCTCCTGTAGTGGTACTAATCACCGGTAGGGTAGACTCATGGTGTTCCTCCTATAGTGGTACTAATCACCGGTAACGTAAACTTGTGGTGTTCCTCCTATAGTGGTACTAATCACCGATAGGGTAGACTCATGGTGTTCCTCCTATAGTGGTACTAATCACGGGTAGGGTAGACTCATGGTGTTTCTCCTATAGTGGTACTAATCACCGGTAACGTAAACTTGTGGTGTTCCTCCTATAGTGGTATTAATCACCGGTAGGGTAGACTCGTGGTGTTCCTCCTATAGTGATACTAATCACCGGTAACGTAGACTCATGGTGTTCCTCCTATAGTGTACTAATCACCGGTAAGGTAGACTCATGGTGTTCCTCCTATAGTGGTACTAATCACCGGTAAGGTAGACTCGTGGTGTTCCTCCTATAGTGGTACTAATCACCGGTAACGTAGTCTTGTGGTGTTCCTCCTATAGTGGTACGAATCACCGGTAGGGTAGACACATGGTGTTCCTCCTGTAGTGGTACTAATCACCGGTAGGGTAGACTCATGGTGTTCCTCCTATAGTGGTACTAATCACCGGTAGGGTAGACGCATGGTGTTCCTCCTATAGTGGTACTAATCACCGGTAACGCAAACTTGTGGTGTTCCTCCTATAGTGGTACTAATCACCGGTAGGGTAGACTCGTGGTGTTCCTCCTATAGTGGTACTAATCACCGGTAACGTAAACTTGTGGTGTTCCTCCTATAGTGGTACTAATCACCGGTAACGTAAACTTGTGGTGTTCCTCCTATAGTGGTACTAATCACCGATAGGGTAGACTCATGGTGTTCCTCCTATAGTGGTACTAATCACCGGTAGGGTAGACGCATGGTGTTCCTCCTATAGTGGTACTAATCACCGGTAACGTAAACTTGTGGTGTTCCTCCTGTAGTGGTACTAATCACCGGTAGGGTAGACTCGTGGTGTTCCTCCTATAGTGGTACTAATCACCGGTAACGTAAACTTGTGGTGTTCCTCCTATAGTGGTACTAATCACCGGTAACGTAAACTTGTGGTGTTCCTCCTATAGTGGTACTAATCACCGGTAACGTAAACTTGTGGTGTTCCTCCTATGGTGGTACTAATCACCGGTAACGTAAACTTGTGGTGTTTCTCCTATAGTGGTACTAATCACCGGTAACGTAAACTTGTGGTTTTCCTCCTATAGTGGTACTAATCACCGGTAACGTAAACTTGTGGTGTTCCTCCTGTAGTTGTACTAATCACCGGTAACGTAAACTTGTGGTGTTCCTCCTATAGTGGTACTAATCACCGGTAACGTAAACTTGTGGTGTTCCTCCTATAGTGGTACTAATCACCGGTAGGGTAGACTCGTGGTGTTCCTCCTATAGTGGTACTAATCACCGGTAACGTAAACTTGTGGTGTTCCTCCTATAGTGGTACTGATCACCGGTAACGTAAACTTGTGGTGTTCCTCCTATAGTGGTACTAATCACCGGTAACGTAAACTTGTGGTGTTCCTCCTATAGTGGTACTAATCACCGGTAACGTAAATTTGTGGTGTTCCTCCTATAGTGGTACTAATCACCGGTAACGTAGACTCATGGTGTTCATAGTATAGTGGTACTAATCACCGGTAACGTAGACTTGTGGTGTTCCTCCTATAGTGGTACTAATCACCGGTAACGTAGACTCGTGGTGTTCCTCCTATAGTGGTACTAATCACCGGTAGGGTAGACTTGTGGTGTTCCTCCTATAGTGGTACTAATCACCGGTAACGTAGACTCATGGTGTTCCTCCTGTAGTGGTACTAATCACCGGTAGGGTAGACTCGTGGCGTTCCTCCTATAGTGGTACTAATCACCGGTAGGGTAGACTCATGGTGTTCCTCCTGTAGTGGTACTAATCACCGGTAGGGTAGACTCATGGTGTTCCTCCTATAGTGGTACTAATCACCGGTAACGTAAACTTGTGGTGTTCCTCCTATAGTGGTACTAATCACCGGTAGGGTAGACTCGTGGTGTTCCTCCTATAGTGGTACTAATCACCGGTGACGTAAACTTGTGGTGTTCCTCCTATAGTGGTACTAATCACGGGTAGGGTAGACTCGTGGTGTTCCTCCTATAGTGGTACTAATCACCGGTAACGTAAACTTGTGGTGTTCCTCCTATAGTGGTACTAATCGCCGGTAGGGTAGACTCGTGGTGTTCCTCCTATAGTGGTACTAATCACCGGTAACGTAAACTTGTGGTGTTCCTCCCATAGTGGTACTAATCACCGGTAACGTAGACCCGTGGTGCTCCTCCTGTAGTGGTACTAATCACCGGTAACGTAGACTCATCGTGTTCATACTATAGTGGTACTAATCACCGGTAGGGTAGACTCATGGTTTCCTCCTATAGTGGTACTAATCACCGGTAACGTAAACTTGTGTTGTTCCTCCTATAGTGGTACTAATCACCGGTAACGTAAACTTGTGGTGTTCCTCCGATAGTGGTACTAATCACCGGTAACGTAAACTTGTGGTGTTCCTCCTATAGTGGTACTAATCACCGGTAACGTAAACTTGTGGTGTTCCTCCGATAGTGGTACTAATCACCGGTAGGGTAGACTCGTGGTGTTCCTCCTATAGTGGTACTAATCACCGGTAACATAAACTTGTGGTGTTCCTCCTGTAGTGGTACTAATCACCGGTAGGGTAGACTCGTGGTGTTCCTCCTTTAGTGGTACTAATCACCGGGTACGTAGACTCATGGTGTTCCTCCTATTGTGGTACTAATCACCGGTAACGTAAACTTGTGGTGTTCCTCCTATAGTGGTATTAATCACCGGTAGGGTAGACTCGTGGTGTTCCTCCTATAGTGATACTAATCACCGGTAACGTAGACTCATGGTGTTCCTCCTATAGTGTACTAATCACCGGTAGGGTAGACTCATGGTGTTCCTCCTATAGTGGTACTAATCACCGGTAAGGTAGACTCGTGGTGTTCCTCCTATAGTGGTACTAATCACCGGTAACGTAGACTTGTGGTGTTCCTCCTATAGTGGTACGAATCACCGGTAGGGTAGACTCATGGTGTTCCTCCTGTAGTGGTACTAATCACCGGTAGGGTAGACTCATGGTGTTCCTCCTATAGTGGTACTAATCACCGGTAACGTAAACTTGTGGTGTTCCTCCTATAGTGGTACTAATCACCGATAGGGTAGACTCATGGTGTTCCTCCTATAGTGGTACTAATCACGGGTAGGGTAGACTCATGGTGTTCCTCCTATAGTGGTACTAATCACCGGTAACGTAAACTTGTGGTGTTCCTCCTATAGTGGTATTAATCACCGGTAGGGTAGACTCGTGGTGTTCCTCCTATAGTGATACTAATCACCGGTAACGTAGACTCATGGTGTTCCTCCTATAGTGTACTAATCACCGGTAGGGTAGACTCATGGTGTTCCTCCTATAGTGGTACTAATCACCGGTAAGGTAGACTCGTGGTGTTCCTCCTATAGTGGTACTAATCACCGGTAACGTAAACTTGTGTTGTTCCTCCTATAGTGGTACTAATCACCGGTAACGTAAACTTGTGGTGTTCCTCCGATAGTGGTACTAATCACCGGTATCGTAAACTTGTGGTGTTCCTCCTATAGTGGTACTAATCACCGGTAACGTAAACTTGTGGTGTTCCTCCTATAGTGGTACTAATCACCGGTAACGTAAACTTGTGGTGTTTCTCCTATAGTGGTACTAATCACCGGTAACGTAAACTTGTGGTGTTCCTCCTATAGTGGTACTAATCACCGGTAACGTAAACTTGTGGTGTTCCTCCTGTAGTGGTACTAATCACCGGTAGGGTAGACTCGTGGTGTTCCTCCTATAGTGGTACTAATCACCGGTAACGTAAACTTGTGGTGTTCCTCCTATAGTGGTACTAATCACCGGTAGGGTAGACTCGTGGTGTTCCTCCTATAGTGGTACTAATCACCGGTAACGTAAACTTGTGGTGTTCCTCCTATAGTGGTACTAATCACCGGTAACGTAAACTTGTGGTGTTCCTTCTATAGTGGTACTAAGCACCGGTAACGTAAACTTGTGGTGTTCCTCCTATAGTGGTACTAATCACCGGTAACGTAAATTTGTGGTGCTCCTCCTATAGTGGTACTAATCACCGGTAACGTAGACTCACGGTGTTCATAGTATAGTGGTACTAATCACCGGTAACGTAGACTTGTGGTGTTCCTCCTATAGTGATACTAATCACCGGTAACGTAGACTCGTGGTGTTCCTCCTATAGTGGTACTAATCACCGGTAGGGTAGACTTGTGGTGTTCCTCCTATAGTGGTACTAATCACCGGTAACGTAGACTCATGGTGTTCCTCCTGTAGTGGTACTAATCACCGGTAGGGTAGACTCGTGGTGTTCCTCCTATAGTGGTACTAATCACCGGTAGGGTAGACTGATGGTGTTCCTCCTGTAGTGGTACTAATCACCGGTAGGGTAGACTCATGGTGTTCCTCCTATAGTGGTACTAATCACCGGTAACGTAAACTTGTGGTGTTCCTCCTATAGTGGTACTAATCACCGGTAGGGTAGACTCGTGGTGTTCCTCCTATAGTGGTACTAATCACGGGTAGGGTAGACTCGTGGTGTTCCTCCTATAGTGGTACTAATCACCGGTAACGTAAACATGTGGTGTTCCTCCTATAGTGGTACTAATCGCCGGTAGGGTAGACTCGTGGTGTTCCTCCTATAGTGGTACTAATCGCCGGTAGGGTAGACTCGTGGTGTTCCTCCTATAGTGGTACTAATCACCGGTAACGTAAACTTGTGGTGTTCCTCCCATTGTGGTACTAATCACCGGTAACGTAGACCCGTGGTGCTCCTCCTGTAGTGGTACTAATCACCGGTAACGTAGACTCATGGTGTTCATACTATAGTGGTACTAATCACCGGTAAGGTAGACTCATGGTTTCCTCCTATAGTGGTACTAATCACCGGTAACGTAAACTTGTGTTGTTCCTCCTATAGTGGTACAAATCACCGGTAACGTAAACTTGTGGTGTTCCTCCGATAGTGGTACTAATCACCGGTAACGTAAACTTGTGGTGTTCCTCCTATAGTGGTACTAATCACCGGTAACGTAAACTTGTGGTGTTCCTCCGATAGTGGTACTAATCACCGGTAGGGTAGACTCGTGGTGTTCCTCCTATAGTGGTACTAATCACCGGTAACATAAACTTGTGGTGTTCCTCCTGTAGTGGTACTAATCACCGGTAGGGTAGACTCGTGGTGTTCCTCCTTTAGTGGTACTAATCACCGGGTACGTAGACTCATGGTGTTCCTCCTATAGTGGTACTAATCACCGGTAACGTAAACTTGTGGTGTTCCTCCTATAGTGGTATTAATCACCGGTAGGGTAGACTCGTGGTGTTCCTCCTATAGTGATACTAATCACCGGTAACGTAGACTCATGGTGTTCCTCCTATAGTGTACTAATCACCGGTAGGGTAGACTCATGGTGTTCCTCCTATAGTGGTACTAATCACCGGTAAGGTAGACTCGTGGTGTTCCTCCTATAGTGGTACTAATCACCGGTAACGTAGACTTGTGGTGTTCCTCCTATAGTGGTAGGAATCACCGGTAGGGTAGACTCATGGTGTTCCTCCTGTAGTGGTACTAATCACCGGTAGGGTAGACTCATGGTGTTCCTCCTATAGTGGTACTAATCACCGGTAACGTAAACTTGTGGTGTTCCTCCTATAGTGGTACTAATCACCGATAGGGTAGACTCATGGTGTTCCTCCTATAGTGGTACTAATCACGGGTAGGGTAGACTCATGGTGTTTCTCCTATAGTGGTACTAATCACCGGTAACGTAAACTTGTGGTGTTCCTCCTATAGTGGTATTAATCACCGGTAGGGTAGACTCGTGGTGTTCCTCCTATAGTGATACTAATCACCGGTAACGTAGACTCATGGTGTTCCTCCTATAGTGTACTAATCACCGGTAAGGTAGACTCATGGTGTTCCTCCTATAGTGGTACTAATCACCGGTAAGGTAGACTCGTGGTGTTCCTCCTATAGTGGTACTAATCACCGGTAACGTAGACTTGTGGTGTTCCTCCTATAGTGGTACGAATCACCGGTAGGGTAGACTCATGGTGTTCCTCCTGTAGTGGTACTAATCACCGGTAGGGTAGACTCATGGTGTTCCTCCTATAGTGGTACTAATCACCGGTAGGGTAGACGCATGGTGTTCCTCCTATAGTGGTACTAATCACCGGTAACGTAAACTTGTGGTGTTCCTCCTATAGTGGTACTAATCACCGGTAGGGTAGACTCGTGGTGTTCCTCCTATAGTGGTACTAATCACCGGTAACGTAAACTTGTGGTGTTCCTCCTATAGTGGTACTAATCACCGGTAACGTAAACTTGTGGTGTTCCTCCTATAGTGGTACTAATCACCGATAGGGTAGACTCATGGTGTTCCTCCTATAGTGGTACTAATCACCGGTAGGGTAGACGCATGGTGTTCCTCCTATAGTGGTACTAATCACCGGTAACGTAAACTTGTGGTGTTCCTCCTGTAGTGGTACTAATCACCGGTAGGGTAGACTCGTGGTGTTCCTCCTATAGTGGTACTAATCACCGGTAACGTAAACTTGTGGTGTTCCTCCTATAGTGGTACTAATCACCGGTAACGTAAACTTGTGGTGTTCCTCCTATAGTGGTACTAATCACCGGTAGGGTAGACTCGTGGTGTTCCTCCTATAGTGGTACTAATCACCGGTAACGTAAACTTGTGGTGTTCCTCCTATAGTGGTACTAATCACCGGTAACGTAAACTTGTGGTGTTCCTCCTATAGTGGTACTAATCACCGATAGGGTAGACTCATGGTGTTCCTCCTATAGTGGTACTAATCACCGGTAGGGTAGACGCATGGTGTTCCTCCTATAGTGGTACTAATCACCGGTAACGTAAACTTGTGGTGTTCCTCCTGTAGTGGTACTAATCACCGGTAGGGTAGACTCGTGGTGTTCCTCCTATAGTGGTACTAATCACCGGTAACGTAAACTTGTGGTGTTCCTCCTATAGTGGTACTAATCACCGGTAACGTAAACTTGTGGTGTTCCTCCTATAGTGGTACTAATCACCGGTAGGGTAGACTCGTGGTGTTCCTCCTATAGTGGTACTAATCACCGGTAACGTAAACTTGTGGTGTTCCTCCTATAGTGGTACTAATCACCGGTAACGTAAACTTGTGGTGTTCCTCCTATAGTGGTACTAATCACCGGTAACGTAAACTTGTGGTGTTCCTCCTATAGTGGTACTAATCACCGGTAACGTAAATTTGTGGTGTTCCTCCTATAGTGGTACTAATCACCGGTAACGTAGACTCATGGTGTTCATAGTATAGTGGTACTAATCACCGGTAACGTAGACTTGTGGTGTTCCTCCTATAGTGGTACTAATCACCGGTAACGTAGACTCGTGGTGTTCCTCCTATAGTGGTACTAATCACCGGTAGGGTAGACTTGTGGTGTTCCTCCTATAGTGGTACTAATCACCGGTAACGTAGACTCATGGTGTTCCTCCTGTAGTGGTACTAATCACCGGTAGGGTAGACTCGTGGTGTTCCTCCTATAGTGGTACTAATCACCGGTAGGGTAGACTCATGGTGTTCCTCCTCTGGTGGTACTAATCACCGGTAGGGTAGACTCATGGTGTTCCTCCTATAGTGGTACTAATCACCGGTAACGTAAACTTGTGGTGTTCCTCCTATAGTGGTACTAATCACCGGTAGGGTAGACTCGTGGTGTTCCTCCTATAGTGGTACTAATCACCGGTGACGTAAACTTGTGGTGTTCCTCCTATAGTGGTACTAATCACGGGTAGGGTAGACTCGTGGTGTTCCTCCTATAGTGGTACTAATCACCGGTAACGTAAACTTGTGGTGTTCCTCCTATAGTGGTACTAATCGCCGGTAGGGTAGACTCGTGGTGTTCCTCCTATAGTGGTACTAATCACCGGTAACGTAAACTTGTGGTGTTCCTCCCATAGTGGTACTAATCACCGGTAACGTAGACCCGTGGTGCTCCTCCTGTAGTGGTACTAATCACCGGTAACGTAGACTCATCGTGTTCATACTATAGTGGTACTAATCACCGGTAGGGTAGACTCATGGTTTCCTCCTATAGTGGTACTAATCACCGGTAACGTAAACTTGTGTTATTCCTCCTATAGTGGTACTAATCACCGGTAACGTAAACTTGTGGTGTTCCTCCGATAGTGGTACTAATCACCGGTAACGTAAACTTGTGGTGTTCCTCCTATAGTGGTACTAATCACCGGTAACGTAAACTTGTGGTGTTCCTCCGATAGTGGTACTAATCACCGGTAGGGTAGACTCGTGGTGTTCCTCCTATAGTGGTACTAATCACCGGTAACATAAACTTGTGGTGTTCCTCCTGTAGTGGTACTAATCACCGGTAGGGTAGACTCGTGGTGTTCCTCCTTTAGTGGTACTAATCACCGGGTACGTAGACTCATGGTGTTCCTCCTATTGTGGTACTAATCACCGGTAACGTAAACTTGTGGTGTTCCTCCTATAGTGGTATTAATCACCGGTAGGGTAGACTCGTGGTGTTCCTCCTATAGTGATACTAATCACCGGTAACGTAGACTCATGGTGTTCCTCCTATAGTGTACTAATCACCGGTAGGGTAGACTCATGGTGTTCCTCCTATAGTGGTACTAATCACCGGTAAGGTAGACTCGTGGTGTTCCTCCTATAGTGGTACTAATCACCGGTAACGTAGACTTGTGGTGTTCCTCCTATAGTGGTACGAATCACCGGTAGGGTAGACTCATGGTGTTCCTCCTGTAGTGGTACTAATCACCGGTAGGGTAGACTCGTGGTGTTCCTCCTATAGTGGTACTAATCACCGGTAACGTAAACTTGTGGTGTTCCTCCTATAGTGGTACTAATCACCGATAGGGTAGACTCATGGTGTTCCTCCTATAGTGGTACTAATCACGGGTAGGGTAGACTCATGGTGTTCCTCCTATAGTGGTACTAATCACCGGTAACGTAAACTTGTGGTGTTCCTCCTATAGTGGTATTAATCACCGGTAGGGTAGACTCGTGGTGTTCCTCCTATAGTGATACTAATCACCGGTAACGTAGACTCATGGTGTTCCTCCTATAGTGTACTAATCACCGGTAGGGTAGACTCATGGTGTTCCTCCTATAGTGGTACTAATCACCGGTAAGGTAGACTCGTGGTGTTCCTCCTATAGTGGTACTAATCACCGGTAACGTAGACTTGTGGTGTTCCTCCTATAGTGGTACGAATCACCGGTAGGGTAGACTCATGGTGTTCCTCCTGTATTGGTACTAATCACCGGTAGGGTAGACTCGTGGTGTTCCTCCTATAGTGGTACTAATCACCGGTAACGTAAACTTGTGGTGTTCCTCCTGTAGTGGTACTAATCACCGGTAGGGTAGACTCGTGGTGTTCCTCCTATAGTGGTACTAATCACCGGTAACGTAAACTTGTGGTGTTCCTCCTATAGTGGTACTAATCACCGGTAACGTAAACTTGTGGTGTTCCTCCTATAGTGGTACTAATCACCGGTAACGTAAACTTGTGGTGTTCCTCCTATAGTGGTACTAATCACCGGTAACGTAAACTTGTGGTGTTCCTCCTATAGTGGTACTAATCACCGGTAACGTAAACTTGTGGTGTTCCTCCTATAGTGGTACTAATCACCGGTAGGGTAGACTCGTGGTGTTCCTCCTATAGTGGTACTAATCACAGGTAACGTAAACTTGTGGTGTTCCTCCTATAGTGGTACGAATCACCGGTAGGGTAGACTCATGGTGTTCCTCCTGTAGTGGTACTAATCACCGGTAGGGTAGACTCGTGGTGTTCCTCCTATAGTGGTACTAATCACCGGTAACGTAAACTTGTGGTGTTCCTCCTGTAGTGGTACTAATCACCGGTAGGGTAGACTCGTGGTGTTCCTCCTATAGTGGTACTAATCACCGGTAACGTAAACTTGTGGTGTTCCTCCTATAGTGGTACTAATCACCGGTAACGTAAACTTGTGGTGTTCCTCCTATAGTGGTACGAATCACCGGTAGGGTAGACTCTTGGTGTTCCTCCTGTAGTGGTACTAATCACCGGTAGGGTAGACTCGTGGTGTTCCTCCTATAGAGGTAGTAATCACCGGTAACGTAAACTTGTGGTGTTCCTCCTGTAGTGGTACTAATCACCGGTAGGGTAGACTCGTGGTGTTCCTCCTATAGTGGTACTAATCACCGGTAACGTAAACTTGTGGTGTTCCTCCTATAGTGGTACTAATCACCGGTAACGTAAACTTGTGGTGTTCCTCCTATAGTGGTACTAATCACCGGTAACGTAAACTTGTGGTGTTCCTCCTGTAGTGGTACTAATCACCGGTAACGTAGACTCATGGTGTTCCTCCTATAGTGGTACTAATCACCGGTAAGGTAGACTCGTGGTGTTCCTCCTATAGTGGTACCAATCACCGGTAACGTAGACTCATGGTGTTCCTCCTATAGTGGTACTAATCACCGGTAACGTAGACTCATGGTGTTCCTCCTATAGTGGTACTAATCACTGGTAACGTAGGCTCGTGGTGCTCGTCCTGTAGTGGTACACATCATAGGAAAGAAGCCCCATGGTTTGTCACACATAATGGAACTATTCACAGGTAACACAGGTCCTTTGTACTTCTCACATAAGGATACTACTCACAAGCAACGCAGACCCATAGTTTCACCAGTAGAGATCTCAACCTTCAGCTCCGAGTTCGCATGTTGTGATGGTATATTTTCCTGCCCTTCTGTAGGGTTTCGAAAGCTGGACGCACAGTCCTTTGCTGGAGGGGCGATTGAAGCTTTCGAAATGTACTTGTAGAGAAGGATGCCTCGAATATCCTGGGCAGAAAGGGAGACGAATGAGGAAGTCCTCAACTTGTTTAATAAGAAAAAAGAGCTAACAACCATCAAGGAACAACAGTTCAGTTTAATCGGGCTCATCATGAAAGGTGAACGATATGAAATTTTCCAACTTATCATCGAGGGGAAAACTGAAGGAAAAGGATCTGTGGAGAGACGGAAAAATTTCTGGTTTACTGACTTGCGCCGTTGATATGGACGAAATTCCACTGAAAACTTTCGAACCGCCGTTTCGCGGGAGATGGCGTCCCAAGAAGAAGAAGAAGAAGAAGAAGAAGTTGATATCGTGATCATAACCACAGGACTTCCAGTTTTACATGGAATCCGAATCACAAGGATGTGGCCTTAATTAAGGTACAGCCCCTTCCTTCCCTCTCCTAGCCCGTTCCTATCCCATCGTCGTCGTAAGACCTATCTGCGTCGGTGCGACTTACAGAAAATTGTAAAAAATAATACAAAACAAAACAAAACAAAACAAAAAAACCGGAGTGTTACTATTCATCTCGCCGACCCCGAAAATTAAGGATTCGACATTATTTTCGATTATATTTATATCTGGTGTATCACTATTCATCTCAGCAATAAAAAACCATGAATTCGACACTTTTTTCCATTACTCTTACACATAACCCCCTGACTCCCTACCTCTAATGGTTTTAGGAATGGCTTACCCCTACAGTGCTCGTCTCCAGATAGTAAGTCATAAGAACACCAAGTTTGGTTAAAATTGCTCCAGTGGTTTAGGAGGAGATGTGACATATACGTACATACAGACACCCATTTTTATATAGTTAGATAAGGAATCTGCTCCACGTACAACACCTTTTTGGCTATGTCCGCTGGACTTAGCCTGCCAAACCGACCTTTCATGATATCTCCCTTATTAATCCTCCTGTCAAAAAATGCACATGAGAAAAAGTTCTAGAAATGGAATTTCATCAGGTTTGGTCGATTTCCAGTCAGGTTGGTCTTGTATATATTGTGGGAGAGTAAAATCACTGTTTCGGTTCCCTATGAACCTCCAGTCCATTCCGGGAATTTGAAATGGTATGGACCTTAAAACCTACCTATGGACAGGTGGATGCTAAATAAAAAGTTTGGTTGAAATATCATCAGAAGTTTTCAAGTTATTAGAAATACGGTTTAAACGCACCCGCTTTTGAGTTAAGTCTGTTGGGACTTGTGCTGAAAAACCGTCCGTTAATGATATCTCCCTTATTAATCCTCCTACGCAAATGATGCACAAGAGAAAAAGGTTTAGAAATAGATTTCCATTTAAGGATGATAGATTTCCATTAATTTTGGATGTGCATATTTTGTGGGAGTGCAAAATCATGGTTTCGGTTTCGGATAAACCCCAAGAAAATTTAGGTATTCAGAAATAATATTGACCCTAAAACCTACCCAAGGACAGGTGGATTCTAAATATCAAGTTTGGTAGAAATATATCCAGTAGTTTTTAAATTATAAGAACGCATACAAACAAACAAACAAACAAACAAACAAACATACACCAAAGCTAAAAACTATTACAACTGAAACGGATAACTGTACGGAAATTTCGCCAAAATAGTGAATGTACAGACACACGGCCGTTACGATTTTATTTATATGGACGATCATAACGTGGGTCGAGATATGCCTAGCTTGACAGTGGCTTCTCATGTAGCCACCTTTCACACCCGGCCAACGTATATGTGTTTGCCTGGTATGAAAATGGGAAACCACATAAAACTGTTAGCAGTCACTTGCTCGGTATATTCATTATCTTGAGAATGATGGACATGACACCGGAGGAGTCGAGAAAAGTGTCTCAGCTTCAGAAAGTAGAAATACGCAGCATTTTGGTCTATGTTGATTGTTTTAGGCACATCAAACGAGCAGACACCTCTCAAACTTCCCTAAAAAAACTTGGCGGAAGTTTACTAAAGGAAGAGTTCTTTCCTTACCCAAGAGTAAAGCAGAAGTAGAAAAATATGTGTGAAGAGAGAGTGAAGTTCGATGTTTCGTTCCACAAAGAAGCAAACTGCTCGTAAGAGTAAAAAGCTTGACTCAGCCATAATCAGTCTTGGCAGTTCAATTACTGTGATGGAGGCCAGTATATTATTGAAAATATGTCTGGAAATGGTACCGATTGTTCCTAGAAGAGTTTATAAATAAATAAATAAATAAATAAATAAATAAATAAATAAATAAATAAATAAATAAATAAATAAATAAATAAATAAATAAATAAATAAATAAATAAATAAATAAATAAATAAATAAATAAATAAATAAATATTGGTTTTACGTCGCATTAAGTACTTTTACGGTTTGTAGAGATGTCGAGGTGCTAGAAATTTTTCCCATGTGCCTCTAAATCTAGTGAGAAAAGGACTACACATTTGAGTACCTTCAAATACCACATGACTGAGCCGCGATCGAACCTCCAGTTTAGGCTCAGAAAGTCAGCGTTCTACTAACAGTCACTCAACCCCCAAATTTATACGGCGAGTTACAAGATAATCAACCACTTCTCAACGCAAATTTTTTACTAGAAAGAAATTCATATGAGTCCGCCTCTGAGGTGCAGTGGTTAGTGTGATTAGCTACCACCCTCGGAGGCTCGGGTTCGATTCCCGGCTCTGCCAAGGATTTTGAAAAGTGGTACGAGGTCTGCAACGGGGTCCACTCAGTCTCGGAAGGTCAACTGAGTGGAGGTGGGTTCGATTCCCACCTCATCCATCCTGGAAGTGGTTTTCCGTGGGTTCCCACTTCTCCTCCAGGTAAATGCCGGGATGGCACCTAACTTAAGGCCACGATCACTTCCTTCCCTCTTCCTTGTCTATCCCTTCCAACCTTCCCATTCCCCCGCAAGGCTCCTGTTCAGCATAGCAGGTGAGGCCGCCTGGGCAAGGTACTGGTCATCCTCCCCAGTCTGAAGCTCCAGGACACTGTCCTTGAGGCGGTAGAGGTGGGATCCCTCGCTGAGTCTGAGGGGAAAAACCGACCGTGGAGGGCAAACAGAAGAAGAAGAAGAAGAAGAAGAAGAAGAAGAAGAAGAAGAAGAAGAAGAAGAAGAAGAAGAAGAAAAGAAGTTCATATGAATAAGTTTCCCAATTAGTCCTTTCTTCGGAGAAATGTAAGTTGACATGTACAGTATCTCCCATGTGATCTTCCCGAGGAAAGAGTTCAAATGAGCATGCGTCCCATTTGGCCTCCTTACCAGGAAAATAATTTTTTGTATTGTGAGCTTGCATTTGGTTTGAACACCACTGTGGTTAGAACTGAAGATAATTTTTCATAGTTTCCCATTTTAACACGAGGCAAATGCTGGAGCTGTACCTTAATTAAGGTCACGGTCGCTTCCTTCCCACTCCAAGCCCTACTGTCCCATCGTCGCCATAAGACCTATCTGTGTCGGTGCGACGTAAAAAAAGTAATAAAAAATCATAGTTTCAAATTTTAACACGTGGCAAATGCTGGAGATGTACCTTAATTAAGGTCACGGTCACTTCCTTCCCACCGGGCGAGTAGAGTCGTGCAGCTGTGAGCTTGCCTCCGGGAGATAATGAGTTCAAGCCCCACTGTCGGCAGCCCTGAAGATGGTTTTCCGTCGTTTCCCATTTTCCCACCAGGAAAATGCTGGGGCTGTACCTTAATTTAGACCGCGGACGCTTCCTTCCTATTGCTTCCCCATCGTTACCATAAGATCTATCTGTGTTGTGACGTAAAGCAACTTGTAAAACTGTATTTTCATGTTTGAAACATTTCTTAGCAGACAAAGTAGGGGTCCGCATACCAGGAAAAACGTAAGATTAATCAATTTCCTCAATTGCGCTGAAAGTTGAAGGAATAATGGGCCCGGAAAGATTCCAAATTGTGAGTCTTGGATAGATCTATCAAAGTAAAAAAAAACTCCGAAAATCACTTCCGGTCTAAATGTAGTTTAGGTAAAGTAGCCTAAAATCGCTTTTTACTTTACTTGGTCGGTAGATGCAGAGCGGGTCTCGGCCCATAAGTGGCCACGGCTGGTCCGTGGTCCAACAGCTCTGCACTCTGACCGGCCAACCGAGCAGTGGAGGGCTGGCCACGGTACTACCGTAACTCTACGTCTCTGCATTCTGGAGACAGGACAGGGCTGGACCTCACGGCTGACCCCAGCCGTTGGCTGTCCTGAGAATGGTTTTCCGCGGTTTTCCATTCTCCTGCACTAAGGCGAATGCCGGGACAGTTCCTAGTATAGGCCACGGCCGCCAATCCCCTCACCTTCTCCGAGCATCTCCTTCCCCGTAACAAATCTCCCGGGCTAAGAGACGGCGTCAGCATCTAAGAGGCCCGCCTTCCTCTTCAGGGGAGGAATGAAAACATTTTAGTGGCAGTAGTTATTTACTCGTTTTCTTTTTGATTCAAATCCTAGCTAAATTAACTTATTTACATAATTCTTTCTGCAATGTGTTCCTTGGTTCAGTACCCTTTTATTGATTTTTTTTAAAGAATGTCCACACCGAATGTGAAACTCTGCATTGAGTCACATTAGCGCTCGTAGTGGTGCTTAAGAGAAACAATGCACTGACTCACATAAGCGCTCGTTCTGGTAGGAAAAGGCAAACTGCCAATTTAATCGACCGGGTAACGCTGATTAAGGAAAGGATTCTAATTTTTTAGGAATAAATAAAGGATGTGTTCTCATACTTTATTGGATTTTATTTACCTAAAATTAATAGGCTAGGTCATACCCCTAGGATGTTTTGAACATCGCGTTGCTTGCCTAAAAAGATTAACTGTGTTTTTTTTGTATAGCACACAAATATATGTGTTAAGATGGGCTAAATCAACATAAACTTTTTAAAAATTTGTAATGCATCATAATCACTTCGACACCCTTACCTACAGGACGCTCTTCACCTTTCCCGCTAGAGAACAAACTTTTGAAAACTACGCTATATCACAGAACAGGTACTTTATGATAAAATTTTAACTTTACGCTTTGAGCATTCAAAAAAAGTAAGGTAGAACAAAGAGCGCATCTTAACTACTCTATTGTCCGCTATTATAGTGCCACAGAGAAGTGAGGATGTGAAGCCTGCCCTCTTCGTACGCTCAGCACAAAGAGGCCACATTACTGCCTGAATGGGCGGGCGTGGACTCATGCATAAACTAGAGCCATCAGCAACCGGTAAGATACAGCTCACAGTGCATACAGCGTAAAACTAGCTAAACGTTTAGTGGCTTCCAGAAACACACCTGGCTGAACGATGCGATGACACTCATTGATCCATGTTTAGAGGCATGATTTTTAGCAATCATTTATGTTCGATTTCGCGAAAAGGAAACACATTTTCGCATTATTTCGCGAAATAGGGCTGACCCCATCGCATTAATTTCACTTTAATCCTTAAGTTATTTATAAAATTTTGTTTGCTATTTCTTTTACGTCGCACCGACACAGATAAGTCTTATGGCGGCGGTGGGAGAAGAAAGGCCTAGAAGTGGGAAGGAAGCGGCCGTGGCCTTAATTAACGTACAGCCCTAGCATTTGCCTGGTGTGAAAATGGGAAACCACGGAAAACCATCTTTAGAGCTGCCGACAATGGGGTTCGAACCCACTATCTCCCGGATGCAAGCTCACAGCTGCGTGCCCAAAACCGCACGGCCAAGTGTGGTCCGCCTCTGTGGTATAGTGGTTTGTGTGATTAGCTGCCATCCCCGGAGGACCGGTTTCGATTACAGGCTCTGCCACGAAATTTGAAAAGTGGCACGAACGGGGTCCACTCAGCCTCGGGAGGTCAACTGAGTAGAGGTGGGTTCGATTCCCACCTCAGCCTTCCTGAAAGAGGTTTTCCGTGGCTTCCCACTTCTCCTCCAGGAAAATGCCGGGATGGTACCTAACTTAAGGCCACGGCCCTTCCTTCCCTCTTCCTTGTCTATCCCTTCCCATCTTCCCATCCCCCACCAAGGCCCCTGTTCAGCATAGCAGCTGAGGCAACCTGGGAGAGGCACTGGTCCTCCCCCTCAGTTGTATCCTTGACCCAGAGTCTGAAGCTCCAGGACACTGCCCTTGAGGCGGTAGCGGTGGGATCCCTCGCTGAGTCCGGGGTGAAAACCTACCCTGGAGCGTAAACTGATAAAGAGGAAGAAGAAGAAGAAGAAGAAGTTTCATTCGTGAGATTTGTGAATTATTTATATGAACGATAGATAAAGAGAAGTCATACCGATAATCATTCATTATTCCTTATGTAATCTTGATTAGAACTATGATATAGCCCTAATCAAGATTAATAACAAATTACCCTTTCACCCTACATGACCGTAGCTTTCACCCTATATGAAATGAAAAGGCGTATGGCTTTTAGTGCCGGGAGTGTCCGAGGACTCACCCTATATGACCATACCACTAAGGGATTTAATAGCATATTTATACGAAGAGATACTTCCGTCGAAATGAGAAATCTTATTCTGTCATCTGCTTCACTTCACACACGCGATATTCGAATACAATTTCGAGATCGTTATTTTCCATGAATTTCGCTGCATTTTCGTACTTATCGCAAAATAAGTAAATTTCGCTTTAAACTGGCCTTGTCGCTTAAATTCGCAAATAAAATCTCTAATTTCTTAACCAGTATCATATGATTCCTAAAGTTATATCAAAATCGCTTCAAAATAACTTTGTCTCGTTTATCGTTAATGCGAAAAAATCATGCCTCAGGATATTCCGATTGCCTGGCTCCTTGGATTAATTGTCAGCGTCTTCAAAGGGAAATTGGGTTTGATTCCCAGCCGGGCTCGGGATTTTAAATGCGTATGGTTCATTCGTCTAGCTCGCGGATTGGACGTATGTGTTCGTCTTGATTCACACATCTACGCACCAAAGGTACTCACTCGGTCTTAAGAGAGAGCCATATTCACACATTACCCCAAGAAATTGTGAAAGAGCCGAAATGAAACAAGAAAGAAAGAAAGAAAGAAAGAAAGAAAGAAAGAAGTAAAAGAATAATAGAAAAAGTACTCTAAGGATTAATTTCAGCTCTAAACACTGTTCGGTTTACGAACTTAATATAATAATTTTACTGTCGTCAAACGACCGGCCTCGTGGTGTAGGTGTTCGATTACCTGAATCTGACGCCTGGTTCGAGGTCCACTCAACCTACGCGATTACAATTGAGGAGCTATCTGACGGTTAGCTGGCGGCCCCAGTCTAGAAAGCCGAGATGATTCGTCATGCTCACCACACGGCACCTCGTAATCTGTAGCTGATAAAGCGACAATCAAGATAGGCGGAGAAATTATTGAACAGATGAATAAGTTTAAGTATCTTGGAAGTATTGTGACTGAAGACCTTCATTCTATAACAGACATAAAAGCTCGAATTGCCTTAGCTAAGGAAAGCTTCAACAAGAAGAAAAAACTCTTTTGTGGCCCGCTGGAGAATGATTTGTGGAAGAGACTTGCAAGGTGTTACATATGGAGTATAGCTCTATATGGCGCTGAAACATGGACATTAAGGAAGGAAGATCAGAGAAGAATAGAGGCATTTGAGATGTGGATTTGGCGAAGAATTGAAGGAGTAAACTGGGAAGATAAAATAACAAATGAGGAAGTTCTGAAGAGAGTGGGAGAAGAGAGGAGCAAGCTGACCGTAATCCAAAATAGGAAGAAAAATGAGATAGGGCATAATCTAAGACATACAGTAATACTTTACTACAAGTAGCAATTGAAGGGATGACAAAAGAAAACGAGGAAGGGGAAGGAGATGATATCAGTTATTAGACAGCATTAGAAAAAGAAAGGAAGATTGTGCAGAAGTGAAGCAAAGGTCACAAGATCGAGAGAAGTGGAGGTCACAGCCATGATTGGACCTGCCGGATGTCAGAACAACCTATTATGATGATGATGATGATGATTATGATGATGGGATGAGCAGCGGTCGCTTGGTAGGCCATGACCTTTCGGTGCTGTTGTGCCATGGGGTTTGGTTTTGGTCGTCAAACGACGTAAGCCCGCCTGGTGGCCACGATCGTTATGGCGTGAAGTCTATATGGTCTGACACGGTAGTTAGAGAGTTCGAGTCCCTGTTGGTCGAAAAAATTTCACCACCAGAATGTTGGCCGGCAGGTGGTGGTATGCAATATCAAATCACTAGATTGCATGCCATAAGCTTGGATTCAATTCCAAACCTCTCCGCAGTCCTCATATGGAGTGAGGGCATATGACGCTGCTGATGGTGATTCGTCCGTCGGATGGAGACGTAAAGCTATGTGCTGACACTGGTTTGCATCCTTTCCCTTCCTACTATCATGTATCACGTCATTCATTTCACCTCATTAATTTCTTTCACGCGGTTGACGTCAGCAAGGACATCCGATCATTAAATCTCTCTACGAAGATTCATCTCACTTCATACCCGCCCCCTTCCCTAGAGAAATGGGACAAGGAATGGACATACATACAATGTCGTCGATCAACGTACATTTGCTATTGACGAAGTCAATCATATTCTAAAATAATTCGTAATTGAATCTTATACGTACATGTAAACAAATTAATTGATTAGTCTATATCGATGGAGAAAGCTTCCTCTTCTTTTCTGGCCTTTCCCAGTTATGTAAGGTTGGCACTGATGTGAATTGAGCCCAGTTTTACGGTCGTATGCCTCTCTTGACGCCAACATTATCTGGAGGGATGTAGGTGTTCACTTCTGGCAGTCTGATGGATTGTGAGTGAATGAAAATGTGCGTATAGTTCTTGCAATTTCCTCGTTAACAACCGCCACGCTTTCGAAACCTCGCCGCTATAAAAGCTGGCACATTTCGGGCCATGTAGTCTTTGTGATCGCTCCAGTCTAGAGTGTGTTCGTCGGAGGCAGGGGGAAAAGGCTCCCTAGTCCATCTTTTGGAGGTCCACCAGCTCAAGGTAATGGCAGATTCTTCTTAACAACGTCTTTGAAAGTTAGCTCGAGGAAGAAGGTTTATAATTCATTTCGCAATTTAACTTTTATTTCTTAATGTAAATTCTCAAACAGCCTAAAGAACTTACTCGAAACAGGGAATAAAGAGTAATACCCTCTTGTGTTCCCCTTCAACGTTGTGTCGAGGTGACTACGATTTTGTAATCTATCTAGTAATTTCAGTAACTTTAATATTTTTATATTTTTCTCTATCTAGTCACCTCCGTAGTATAGGCTTAGCCTCTGTAACGTCGGGCCATAGTGTTCGCTTCCTTACCATTTTGATTTTCGGCCAGTGACTTTAACTTTTTTTTTTTTACCAAAGGCCAGTTAGAATGGGTACTTGTTACCCCTGTTAAAGTTAACCTTATTCATTTCATCTTAAGGCAATCAGGCTGTTGAGCAGTTGAGAGAGTGAATACTGTTTAATTTTGTGAAATGTAGGTTGTGCCTTTTATAGGACTGGAAAGTGTAAATTTGTAGAGCAAAGGCGCCCTTCCTTCTGATGTAAAAGAAATTGGGAGATCCGTCTTCTTGACTGTTGGTTGAAAGGAACAGCAGCGCTCATGTAAAATTTGTAATTAGGGAGCTTCAAGCTCAGGTTGTTAATTGATTATTAGTTGATTATTCTGATTTTTCTATTGTTATCCTAGATCACGAGCTAGATTTTGTACCTGACTTGTTATTTGTTTAGCAAAGTGTAAAGTTTAAGATAGGAACGAAAAAAAAAAGAAGATATAACGAAGACATTTAGCTCCAGTTTTAAAGTTTTAAATTAATCTTCTGACTTTTCTATATGCACCCAAAAATACCCGCACCTTCTTTCACCTCTGTAAACCACGGTATCCCCGTAACAACAACAACAATAATAATAAAAATACAAAAAAAATAATAAACAGATGCCTTTGAGTTGTGGTGTTATCGTCGTATGTTCAGAATATCTTGGTTGTACCACTTAACGAACGACGTGGTTATGCAGCGCATGAGCAAGGAATTAGAAGCAACAAAGACCTTCAAAGAAAAAGATGACAGCATACTCTGGTCATATTATGTGTAACGAGAAATACCACCTCCAACAATTCGTACTTCAAGGAAAAGTAAAAAAGGAGAAGAGGTCCTGAGTGATAACGCATTTCTTAGTTATAATTATTAAAAAATAAATCGCAATTGGGAATTTTTTTTGCTAGTTGTTTTACGTCGCACCGACACAGATAGGTCTTACGGCGACGATGGGACAGGGAAGGGCTAGGAGTGGGAAGGAAGCGGCCGTGGCCTTAATTAAGGTACAGCCCCAGCATTTGCCTGGTGTGAAAATGGGAATCCACAGAAAACCATTTTCAGGGCTGCCGACAGTGGGGTTCGAACCTACTATCTCCCGAATACTGGATACTGGCCGCACTTCAGCGACTGCAGCTATCGAGCTCGGTCAATTGGGAAATATCCCGGTGGCAATGATCACTTACAGTAGTGCGATAATAAAGTAAAGTTAAAATATAATTACCCAACAACAACAACAACAACAACAGCAACAACAACAAGAGTACAACAAGAAATTATCCGAAAATAAAATATTGCAAAAAACACTACTAGTTAAGCAATCTAAATTCAGCATCATAATATACAAATTCACATACAACTTCAGTGCTTAACACTTCGGCTTACAATACTATCGGTTGAGCTTACTACTCACTTTCCCCCTGTGGGTGGGGGCGGTAGAATAACACCCACGGTATCCCCTGTCTGTCGTAAGAGGCGACTGAAAGGGGCCCCAGGGGCTCTGAACTTTGGAGCGTGGGTTGGCGACCATGGGGTCCTCAGCTGAGTCCTGGCATTGCTTCCACTTACTTGTGCCAGGCTCCTCACTTTCATCTATCCTATCCGACCTCACTTGGTCAGCTCTTGTTCTTTTCCGACCCCGACGCTATTAGGTTTGCGAGGGCTAGGGAGTCTTTCATTTTCACGCCCTTCGTGGCCCTTCTCTTACTTTGACCGACATCTTCATTTTTCGAAGTGTCGGATCCCTTCCACTTTTCCCTCTGATTAGTGTTAAATAGAGGATGGTTGCCTAGTTGTACTTCCTCTTAAAACAATAATCACCACCACCACTTACTACTCACTTAACATTACTGTACCGGGAGGTACACCTCAACGCCGCACATTCAAAATAAGCGCTTAATGAACTCCTCTATCGACCAAAAGGTGAAACTGATACTACATGAACTTGGATCTTTAATCAGAAGATGTCACCACTGAAACATTATGTAATTGTGTTATTGTGAAGTTTCCTAAACTGACTGAATTTCTCCTTGTTTTGTTTCGCTATACATCAAGAAGTTTGGACATTTTTCCACAGATGACACTATCAAAAACTCTGATCAAGCACACTGGTGCAAGGTGGAAGAACTTGTAACTTAAAGAAGTTTCGTATTTCTAGGTTTTCATAACTGAATCTATGTCCATTTAATTTTGGGTTGACAACACTTCTTTTTCATTCCGCCAGTTTTGAATCTGGACAATCATGATATTATGAAATTAATTTTCAACCAATCCCGCATTTCTTGTTCACTTTGAATCTGCCAATAAAAATTGAGAGGGTGTGTCCGGATTAGTCATGAATTCTCTCGAAGCTTCCCTGAGGGTATATAAGTTGCGGCTTTTCGAGTTTCCTTGTCAATTGATCGCCTCCTTTCTAAGTGTGTGTGTTAAGGTAGGAGACGAGGCGCCTCTTTCTTCGTCCGGCAGAACATCTACAAGGTAATGGCCACGTAAATTCTATCTTTCTTGCTGTCTCCGCAAATTTATCTGAGGGGAAAGTCCGAATCTTTAACTATGCAACAAACTTTTCTAAAATGTAAATCCTCTTTCGGCTAATGTAAAATTTCCTCAAGTTTAACTGTAAATCGGGGATAGAGAGTGAGTTACCCTCTCGAGCTCCCCTTCATCTTGGTTTGATGTGAGTACGATTTCGTAACTTTTTTTTTCTGTAATGTATTAAAGTGATTTCCACGTGAGCCACCTCAGTAGTTTGGGACTAGCCCCAGTTTCATCGGCCGAGAGCCCTGTAGTTTTCATTATCTGGGAGCGCAGTGTACGCCTCCGTTCAGTTTGTGTTCGGGCCGTTTATTTAACCTGTTCCTTTTTTGCAAAGGCCCAGTAAGTTGGGTACTAGATACGCCGGTGTAAAACTATTTCAATTTGTACGTCGTGCCTTGAGAGGCCAGAGATTGTAAGATTTTGATGCAATGTTGCCTTGAGTAGGCTGGAAGGAACTGCGAGCCTGTTAGCTCTTTTTAAAGTTTTGTAATAGTGAGAGAGCCTCTTGGAAGGCTAAATATTGTAACTCCTGGAGCAAGTGCTCTTAAAACGGGATATGTCCGTCCCTGTTTAAACATTGTGAGTTCTCAAGTTTTGTGAACTGGATCCGGTATGTCGGAAATTTTAAACTAAGGGCTTGAAGCCCCAAAGCTGTAAAATTCATTAATCTTGGATTTTTCCAAGTCTGGTTTCAAGATTGGCATTGTACCTGATATTTCATAGTTATTTCACCTAGTGGAAAGTTCTTAAGTTTTTTTATATTGAAAGAAATATAACCTTTGTTAAAATTTTAGTCCAATTCTTGATATTGTAGTTAGACCCCATTCAAGCCCGCACCTTCTTTCACCTCTCTGCGTTCCACAGAAACCCCGGAACAATTACAACAACGTCATATACAAATTTACACGAACGTTAAGTATTTCAAAGTTTTACACTATGACCTACAGTACGTTGAGCGGCCCAGTTACTATTACCTTAGCATTGTAAATACAGCATGTTCATATACATATTCTCACATGCCTGAAATAATTCAATGCCTTAATACTACAATTTACAGTCCATTAAAATATGACACCATCACATGGCTTGAGTAAGGCAGACAAGGTCAGTTGGGAAACCTCCGCCAGTGGTCCAGTTGAACATTAACTGGCTTATTTCAAGCAGCTGTTAGTAGGGAGAAGAAGAAGAAGAATAATTCGTTGAATCATTCATTTTAACTTCATTAGATTCTCAGTTGAGGTCAGCGTTAGCAAGGGCATCTGGCCATAAAAGCATGCCGTATACATTTATCTCATCTCATTCCCGACCTCGCATCAAAAAACGGGATTAAAGGGGTAGACATCCATACTTTACTCTTCACTCAGTAATGCCATAAATAATATTCGTAATGATATCCGAAATCGTGTTATCATTATGTGTACTGCAAGCTTGCGAATTGAAATACCATAACTCATTTTCTAAAGAACACGTACGTAGGCGCACGCAGAGCTTGTAAATTATATTTGGAAACGAAATGAAACGGAACGAAACAAAACAAAAATAGAAAAATTAAAGATCAAAACAAAACTAATTACTTTGATGTTTCTATTTTGAGTTGTGAGACCCGTGTATTTCATACAGAAAATGTAAAGATAATATGGAATAATATGCACTTTAGAATGAATTTAAATATGATGAAATGGTAATTGCATTCCTCTTTTATAACAGGTGAATTTCCAGTTTTTTAACAATCTATTTTACGTCGCACGGCACCGACGATGGGATATGAAAGATTAGGAGTGCGAAGGAAGCGGCCGTGGCCTTAATTAAGGTACAGCCCTAGCATTTCCCTGGTGTGAAAATTGGAACCAACGGAAAACTATCTTCACGGCTGTCGACAGTGGGGTTCGAACCTACTATTTCCCGAACGCAGGCTGATAGTTACGCGACTCAAACCGTACAGACACTTGCTCGGTCCAGATGAAAATAAACTTCTCGCGGTTCCCAGAGTGGAGTTCTCATTAGTTTATTTCACCGAACACAAAAGAGGAACCAAAAGCTGAAATATTCAGATTAGTTCCTTCAACATTGTAGTAACCGAGCAGATTACGTCAGTGCGTTGCGGAACGGACTTCACTCGAGAGTCAAGTGGGTTCGAATCCCCTCTCGGGTATCTCCGTAACGGTTTTCCGTCTTTTCCCATTTCAATTCCAGGAAAATGCTGGGATGGGACCTTTCTCAAGCCTATGGCAGAAATTATTATTATTATTTCCTTTTTACAAGTTGCTTTACACGCACCGACACAGATACGTCTTATAGCAAAGATGGGATAGAGATGGGCTAGGAGTGGGAAGGAATTGGCCGTGGCCTGGTGTGGAAATGGGGAACGACGGAAGAAATATCTTCAGGGATGCCGACAGTGGGGTTCAAACCCACTATGTCTTGAATGCAAGCTCGCAACTACGCGACCCTAACCGCACGGCCAACCCGCTCTCTATATTATTATTTTAAGAGGAAGCACAACTGGATAACCATCCTCTCTTAACACTACCATCAGAGGGAAAATGGAGGTGGGACGCCACGAAGAATGAAGATATCGGAATAGAAAGGTACAGTAAGGAGCACAAAGGCCACAAAATGAAAATGAATGTGGGTGCTAGTGTAATTGGACAAGCTCGGAATGGGAAGGAAGCCGCCTCTGACTGGACGGATTATTATTATTGTTAGGTATTCAGCCCGAAGGCTGGTTTGATCCTCTGCAGCTACGCCAACAGGTGTCATAAATAGCCTAGGCATTACTGAAGAGGCGTACTAGGGAAATGAGGAGTGAGGTAGTTTCCCGTTGCTTTCCTCACCAACCCTGCCGTTGCTATTACATATCAGTCTGCCAAGCCCACTGAAATGCATGCACCTACCGACCCTATGAGCGATATTTTCACACCATTCACAACAGGGACTGCCTGCATAAAGAATGGTATTACTAGCATCACTCATTCCTCATTCACTTTCATATTGTCAAAGCCAAGGATGAGACTGAGACAGGTCAATGAAAGTAACAAATTTGATATAGCCCATACCAGAAGACATAGTGCACTGTAAACACTATATCTCACCAGCGAAGGCATATTATTATTATTATTATTATTATTATTATTATTATTATTATTATTATTATTATTATTATTATTATTATTTTTATAATATCAGTTTACCGCCCAGAGTTGGCTTTTCCCTCGGATTCTGCGTGGGATCCCACCTCTACCGCCTCAAGGGCAGTGTCCTGGAACGTGAGACATTTGGTCGGTGACTAAACTGGGGAAAAGGACCAGTACTTCGCCCAGGCGTTCCCACCTGCAACTGTATGGTGAACAGGGGCTTTGTGGGGGATGAGACAAAATTAAATGGCGTATGGTTCTTAGTGGCGGGAGTGACCGAGGACATGGTTTGCTCGCCAGGTGCAGGTCTTTTGATTTGACGTCCGTAGATATCCTCTGCGTCATGATGAGGATGAAATGATGACGAAGGTGACACATACACCCAGCATCCGTGCCAGCGGAATTGACTAATGATGGTAACAAATCCTGACCTTGTCAGTGAAGAAGAGGGAAAGAAACGTCCGTGGCCTTAAGTTAGGTGCCATCCCGGTATTTTCCAGGAGAGGAAGAAGTGAGAAACCACGGAAAACCACTTCGAGGATGGCTGAGGTGGAATCGAGGGTGAGTGGATCCCGTTCCATTCAGCGTACCACTTTTCAAATTTTGTGAGAGAACCGAACATCGAACCCGATCCTCCGGGGGTGGCAGCTAATCACACTAACCACTACACCACAAAGGCTGACACTCCATGTATATTCACAATCATATTCTGCGTTTCGTAACTAGCTTACTTGTGTCACAGTAATTCACGGGTTTGGTTTTAGCCTAGCCTTGTTATTTTAATTCATGTAATATGCGATAATAAATTTTCAGTTTTGTCTTACATAGTGGCGGTCCTTTGAATGAGGAAAATTAAGTAAATCTTACCTCTTGCAACCAAACAACAATTGGTGATCTAATAGAATGGTAATATTAGGCCAAAAGATTTATGCTACAAAACACTGCACTAAACGCTTTCAACTGGCAACAAAATATGTTCAGACTAGCTGCTACAAGAAAATCTAAAAGAAACTGTTAAACATACGACGAAATCTACGCTATAAGGTGTGATTTCAGAAAAAAGAATTGACTGATTCTTTTGTTCAAGGTAAGCCTAATGAGGAAAGAACAGTATTTCCAAGTTCTAGATACGTGGCTAATCCCCCAAATGAAGGCATAATTTCTTGTTCTACCCAGCAAAATGTGCCGTCTTCAACAAAATGCATTTACAGCGGAAGAATGAACCGGAAACAGCGTAGCTCGTAGCCCTTGCGAGGATTCACGAAAGCTACTGCGAGTGCACGGTCAACTTCGTGCTAAGAGAAAGATCGAACAACTTGTGGCGTCAAGAAAGTGCCTTGGAAAGCATTTCCTTTTAATAATGCCTCAGCTCATCCGAGAAGTAATCAGGGCTACAGTTTTATGCACAAAGTGTTGAGTGAAATACGATTGATGTTGAGACGTTTGAAAGAGCATATGCATATTAGTTTAAAGAAAAATTAAGTGTCAAGTAGACCACTAAAGGAGTTGTAAACAGTAGAATATATGTAATACCATAGTTTCCTGTTTGGGATGTGTTCGAGGACTTCGGCTCGCTCGGTACAGGTCTTTTGATTTGTCGCCCGTAGGCGACCTGTACGTCGTGATGAGGATGAAATGATAACGACACACACATCCAGTCCCCTTGCCAGGGGAATTAACCAATTATGGTTAAAATTCCTGAACCTGCCGGTAATCGAACCTGGTACTCCTGAGACCAACGGTCAGCATGCTAAGCATTTAGCCGTGGAGCCGGACTCCTGTTCGGTAGACTAGCAGTTCGGGGTACCACACTTCCTTAGTAGATGTGCTGTACAAAATGTCGAACTAAGAAGGCAATATATCGATAGATAGATCAAGAAGAGAGAACTAACGTACGAATGGAAGAATGTGGTAGAAAGTGACGTGTTCTTCTGTTATTTTATTCATGAAGAAGCTTTAGTTGAGAGCAGCCCGTGCGACTTGTCACCTTCGACAGATGAGCACCTACCCTCGACATCTGAGAGCAATTCCAGATGTTTCTCCAATTTTATGAGCTCTTGTTGGTCCATGAAGAAAAAGAGGAAGACATGGATGGTGCCGAATCCTTAGATTGTGACATTGATGTTGAGAAGACAATGTATTCGCTTTATGAGGCACCTAATATGGAGACAAAAATCTGACAAAATATCATAGATGCTCTTCGTGTTATGTTAAGAACGATGAAGCAATCGGATTGGTGGAGAAAAAGTTTCTTTTGGAAATAAAAATGAGGTTACTTAGTTACTTTCGGGCACGCGATTCAAATTGACGAACTTGCCGAATTTGCTGTGTCGGAGAACAAGCCGCTGCCGTGCTTCAGGGAAGAGAAACGGAGCGAGGGGAAGTGGGATGTATGATGGAGACAAAGATAATGTTCCGTTTGAATACACAAGTTCCCTCGTTCCCCCTTGTCTCTTACCGGCAATATCCACATACAGTACAAGAACACGCAAGAATTAAGACACACTTGTCAGTCATGGAATGCACCAGATCGTTTCTCCTCTTGTCTGTTGGTCGAAGTGACGTTTTTTATTATTTAACATGCTCGATGATGCAACACTGCCGCCCCACGATTTTGTATACCTTCGCTCACAACATTGTAAATGAACTGAAATACTGAAGGAAGAAAAACTTTCGCCCAGTGGTTTGATTGCAGTAGACGTTCAATTTGTCCCCCTCCTACTTCGAAGCACAGTTCACAACGGTGTAGTAGTGACCTTTGGACTCTGTTCAGGATGTGTGGTGTATCGCGAATGACCTGGAAGGCTGCCTGTACTCTTGGTACAAGTTCATCGCCTCTTTCTACGGGTGTTCGCGTAGTAGCCAATTTGTGCAGAACAAACTGTGTACTGCCTACTGGGGCTGCGTAGCGACTATGCAAAACGAGCGAGAAACTTGTGCATTCGTACCGAGCATTAGCTCTGTCTTCCACTTTCCACTTCCCACTTCCCACTTTCCCTCCCTTCCCTTCCCTCCTCTGACGCACAGCAATAGGCAGCGGCTGGCTCTCTGACGTAACAAATACTGTAAGGCTGATGACACACGGAGCGGTTTTCGCCGAGTCGGCAGCCGAGTCGGCCGCCGCGTCGGCGCATGTTTCTATTGTATCAGATGGGATGAAACAGACACAGCGGTGCTCGCCGACAGGCGGCAGATTTGCCGACTCGGCCTGTCGTGTAGCTGGCGGTGCAGCGAGCGTTTTGAAGACTTTGTGCGCGCTCTAGCGCCATAGATTTATTACATTCAGCTGAATCACAGCTGACTTGATGCTTCGCTCTAGTCGGGCGTGGCTGAATTTACGCGGCGATTGCATCATTGGTAGGTATTCTTGTATTAGATATCATGAAGTATCTTTGAAATTCAATAATATACACTTAAAAGGACATATAGAGTAAGTAGTCTTTTGGAATAAGAACAATCCTTTATTTTTCGGTAATTTTAGCTAGCTTCCTCACCTAACGTCACGCTCACTAATGTGTTTTGTCCACTGCCTGCTCGATACGCACCCGATGACTGCTTATAAGCAGTCATTTTAGATGCAGTTCGAGCAGGCAGTGGTTTCGTCACAGTCGGCATAAACCGCTCTGTGTATCAATCACAGGCGGCGGCCGACGCGGCTGCCGACTCGGCAAAAACCGCTCCGTGTGTCATCAGCCTTAGTTTGTCAATTTGAATCGTGCGCTCGGAAGTAACAAATTAACCTCATTTTAACGAAAAAGACACATTTTCTCCGCCAATCCGATTGCAACATCGTTCTTAACATTACACGAAGAGCATTCCTGATTTTTTGTCGGTACAGTTCTGATACACCCTGTATAAATATGTGCTGATATCATAAATTCAGTTTACTAAAAGACGAAGTTACAGTGTGTCGTAACGAATTTTTATCATATCCTACAATAATCATAAACTTTCATCACAGAAAGGATTCAGTGATTATGCACCAACACGCAAGTCACCGAGATGCCAGTCAGCAACTCCAATGTGCATGCTACGTCTTAATTAATCAAATGTTACGTATCGTTGACTTCTTAATCTTCACAACTAACATTTGCATACGTGTGGGAATACACTGGAAGCCGTACAGGTATGAAATATGAAATAAAACTGCGACTTCAGAATGGCTTTACACCGCCAAATTATAATTAAATACCTATAATTACCTAAATTGTTATCCACCATCTGTAGTTACGAGAAGTGCTGTAAAGTTATACGTAAATAACACCTTGTTACATTTTACTCCAACTAATTAAATACAGTAACATTAGCTTGAATTTAAAAATAGGTTATTTTCTTAACTTTTCTTTTACCATACCTTCAAGTTTTTGTAGATGTAGTTCGTTTCTCAGCCTAGGAAGAATGATTCATAAATCCTTCCGGTCTGTCTGAAAATGTTACAAGACTGACAGCACTCAACTGATCACAGCTGAGTTTTCTTGAGGCGTGTTTCGCTCCAGCTACAGAGGTTATCAGATGCGATGGCTTATAAATATAATTTGTACTGGCTCAGACAAGACTGACCTTGTGAAGCCCTCACACCAAGTAACATTATCATTTCCTGTGTAACATACATACATACATACATACATACATACATACATACATACATACATACATACATACATACATACATACATACATACATACATACATACACACACACATACATACACACACATACATACACACATACATACATACATGCATACATACATACATACATATATACATACATACATACACTAAGGTACGTAATGAAATTGAACCGGGTCATGGCATGGGAAGGTATTTTAGTAAATTATCATTTCCTCCGTCTCTGTGGTGTTGTAGTTTGTGCGATGAGCTGCCATCCCCCGGGCCCGTGTTCGATTCCCGGCTCTGCCACGAAATTTAGAAAGTGGTACGAGGACTGGAAGGGGGTCCACTCAGCCTCGGGACGTCAGCTGAGAGGTAGGTAGGTGAACCTGGTTCATGACGTTGTTCAAATAACGGCCAACATATCCGATAAGATGTGAATATACTTACTTCTTATAGGTTTATTTAGCCATCTCTGTAGTGTATGTGTAGCGTGCCTACCTCTTTCCCCCCTCAGGCAACCTCGAAGTGGTTTTCCGTGGTTTCTCACTTCTTCTTCAAGCAAATGCCGGAATGGTACATAACTTAAGGCCATGACCGCTTCCTTCCATTTTTCTTGTCTATCCCTTCCAACATCCCCCTCCCCCACAATGCCCCTGTTCAGCATAACAGGTACGGCCATCTGGGCGAGGTATTTGTCATCCTCCCCAGTTGTACACCCCACCGAATACCTCACACTCCAGGATACTGCCCTTGAGGCATTAGGGGTGGGATCTCTCTGTGTCCGGGGGAAAAACCAAACCTGGAGGGTAAACGGATTAAATAACTAACTAACTAAATAAATAAATAAATAAATAAATAAATAAATAAATAAATAAATAACAACGAAACAATTTCAACGAAACAGGTGAACAGGTGAATCTGGTTCATGGAGTTCTTCAAATAAAGTGCCAACATATCCAATAGAATATGCATATACATTATTTCTTAGAAGAAAGGTGTAGGTGTAGTTGTAGCGTGTCTGCCCTTTTCTCGGAGGTCTCGGGTTCGATTCTCGGTCAGTTCGAACATACGTGATTACAGTTGAGGAGGTGTCTGACTGAGAGGTGGCAGCCCCAGTCTAGAATTTAACATCGGTTCTAGCCTAATCAACTGTACGACTAGCAGCTCATCGGAACCGCACAGGTGGCCGGTTTTAAAGATGAGCTACTGCACTACTGATTTGCCATGTTTTGCGTTAAAGAACCGCGCTAATTTGCGATTATGAAAACAGAAAATATTACGTGTCTTCCCGTTGTACGCAAAGGCAATCCACCGGAGAAACAAACCAGATTTAAAGAGTCAGTAACATGATCTACTTCAGAAATTATCTAAATGAATTTTGGGACTAAGAGAAGGAGATCCCATTGAGAATAGAAAAATGTACGTGAATTTCTCCGCTACATGGAAAAATATAGAATCATGGGCATGTTTTTTGGCCTTAGAAAACGAGAGAGCGAGTATAGTTTTTTGGTTGCTCCCTTCTTAGTAGACTCTTACGATATATAGGGGCTGTAGGTAACGCATCCTTTCACTCCACCACAAGGGAAATAAAGAGTTCCAATAAATCTAAAGAAACATTATAAGGAGACAAACATGTTAGTAAGAGCTTGCGTTCTATTATTTCAACGTATAGATGATGCTACTGACGTAGGCCTAATATAAATAGATGATGAAAAATGGTTATTTATGAAACCATTTTTCAAAAATGTTATTTGTTCGGGGCGTCGACCTATAGAGGTCTTTTGCCCCTACTTGCACCATGTGATATGAACCTGCGTGGAATTGGAATGGAGAAAGTGTAGAGTGTTGAGTGTGAGGAAAGGAACATTGAGGACGACACAAACACCTAGTCCCCAGGCCAGAGATATTAATATTTTACAATTAAAACACCTGACCCAGCCGCGAATCGAACCCGGGGCCACCGGGTGTCACGCGGACGCGTTGCCCCCTACACCGCGGGGCCGGACTATGATACCATTACTTAGCTCTCACCGCCACCGTGGTGTAGTGATTAGTGTGATTAACTGCCACCCCTGGAGTCTCACGTTCGATTTCCGGTTCTGCCAGGATATTTAAAAAGTGATACGAGGACTGGAACGGGGTCCAGTCAGCTTCGGGAGGTCAACCAAGTAGAGGGGTTTCGATTTCCACCTCAGCCGTCCTCGAAGTGGTTTTCCGTGGTTTCCCACTTCTACTCCAGGTAAATGCCGCGATAATACTTAATTTAAGGCCACGGCCGCTTCCTTCCCTCTTCCTTGTCTATTCCTTCCAATCTTCCTATCCCGCTACAAGGCCCCTGTTCAGCGTAGCATGTGAGGCTGCCTGGGCGAGGTAATGATCCTCCTACCCTGTTGTATCCCTTGTCCCAAAGTCTCACGCTCCAGGACACTGCCCTTGAGGCGGTAGAGGTAGGATCCCTTGCTGAGTCCGAGGGAGAAGCCAAGCCTGTAGGGTAAACAGAATAAACAATTATTTCTACTACTTGCTTTACGTCGCTCGACAGAGAAATGTCTTATGGCTACGATGAGATAGGGAAGGGCTAGGAATGGGAAGGAAGCGGCCGTGGCCTTAATTGAGATGCAGCCCCAGCATTTACCTGGTATGAAAATGGGAAACCAGAGGAAACCATCTTCAGGGCTGCCGACAGTGGGGTCCGAACCCCCCTGTTTGCCGGATACAAGCTCACAGCAACGCGTCCCTAACCGCACGGCCAAATTGCTCGGTATAAGAGAAAAAATAAATAAATAAATACATAAATAAAGAAAGAAAGAAAGAAAGAAAGAAAGAAAGAAAGAAAGAAAGAAAAAAGGAGGAAAGATTGCCTTATATAGCACTGCTCTTTAGCATCTTCATCTAAATTATTGTCGTTAACAACAAGGGCAAAACATAAATAAAATAAAAATAAAATAAACTGTGATATAAAATGGATGATTAAATGACGCCATTTTGGTGGATGGAATCACGAGTCACGCTACTGCTGGAAAGAAGATAACTATGTCATTATGAGAAAATAAAATAGGACCTGCTATTGGTCCAGGTCGCATGATTTTATGTCCATTAAATAATTGTCTCTTTCTTCCGCAGTGTTCAACATATTGATTAATGTTTTCTCGTTCAAATTACTGGCCATTGCTTTGCTTACAGCCTCTCTTTATAGGTCTTATACGTCCAACATCAACATTTTCCAAAAACATGTACGAGGGCTGTAAATTAGGAAGTAGAATTATTGTTGAACGCAATATTTAATGAACTAACAAGTAAAACTGCGTTACATTCCTTCAATGTAGTCACCCGCTAAATGTAGGGAAGCTGTTGGGAACCATTGGCAAGGCGTTCGCTGTTGATGACAGGGACAGAGTGCCCTTCTGCGCGGAGTACAAATGCCACGTCAGGAAATCGGCGGCGTCGGATGAGTTCCTTCAACTTCGGGTCGAAGTCACAAGGGCACATGTCTGGTAAGTACGGAGGGTATTCCAAGACCTCCCAATGCCACCGTTGCAATAAGAGCTTGCCATTGTTTGTGACACGATAACGTGCCTTGGCAATAGTAATCACTGTTGACGGTTTGTCCCTCAGGCACAGCACGCGTAAGAATAACACCCTTGTAATCGTATGCCACAATCAGCAATAAGCTTCACTCGATTGGATTCCTGTCGAAATTTCTGTGGACGTGGCGAACCTGGGTGACGCCATTCATTGGATTGACGCTTTCATTCAAGCCCGTAGGCTCGTGGCCACAATGACGACAATAGGCTGCAGAAGTGCGTGTCCTTCGTTGCGGTATCTGTCCAAGTGGTGCCATTTCCGTACGTCGGTTAGTTGATGTGGATCCTAACGGAACGGAATTTTCCCCATTTTAAGACATTTCGTCAGTATGTACCTCATCGTTTGATGACTGAGACCAGTCTCTACGTATAACTCCTGGACAGACCATCGATTGTGTACGGAAACGAGACCACTGAAGATATCAATCTGATCTTGAAGCGGTGCAAATCCACAGTCTCATTCCAACCCGCACGAAAAGCCTTGACAAATCGTGCAACCGTCCTATATGGTAATCGATTCTCGCCACAGGGTTCACCTAATCCTCGATAACATTCTGATGCATTTTTGCCACAGGCAACCTCGATTTGAATTCACGAACACTGATCATCTATTGGAAACGTGTTTTAGAGCGGTGAAATCGACACCCTTCACTTCAACGCCACACAGCAACAACACTCCCAACTGGATTCCCGTGAAATGCACACTACACATCGACAACAGCGCCACCTGACCGCTCCTATACGTTATTTGCGCATGAGCAATCTCCTGCGAGTGTCTGGACTACGTTGCCACTACCGGTAATTTAATTACAGCCCTCGTACTGTATGTCCACCAAAATGTCGTCATTCTTACATCCATATGACGTACAATCATTGCTTGGTTCAAAATCGTCCACGCTAAATGGTTTACACTATTTCCACATAGACCCCCATCCCAAAAAGTTATCCATGTTAAAACAAGAATGTAAGTGGTTTAAATCATATTCTTGACCTTCTTAAAGATAGTTTTCAGGGATTTCATCATCACACTTAAACTTTGTACGAATTCTACGAATTCTGGGATGGTTTCCAAAACGCCGATCGCCCTCGATTTCTTCCTAAACCTAGATCAATTTACCAGTAATTAAAGCCATTGCCCCCCCCCTCTACCTTCCAGCGGTATAGAACCCACATTTACATTAAGTAAACGGATCTGTTTTCAGAGAAATACAACGTACACATACATATACCAACTATGTTTAGTGTGATATATTCCTTCTGTTCCTCTTACACCGTGCTTAGAGTTTTTGTCAGTCTTTGAAATTGTTATGCCAGTTTCGCGTAAGACAGCTGCCGCCAGAAGACTCAAGGAGTGATGAAAGTGTTTTTAAATCCACTTCGTCTGGCTGCAGGCGAAGTTCTGCTCTGTTGGTCAGGATCAATTTCGAGAGCAAGGAGGAGAACAGTCTGTGGAGATAAGACAAAACGGACCTCCTCTGCCGTCATTTGCCAGGCAGAGAACTGCGTACCATATACCTCAACAGTGATGTAGGAGGGAGTGGTCCAAGGAAGGGGTATTTCACGATTGAAATTCCTACGAAGGTTTCAGAGTTTGTTTTAATTAAACGCTTATTAATCTCAGATACTCATATTTAATTTCCTTTGATTATAATCTACGTAAATTAAATTATTCAAAGCTCTACTCCTCGACTTCCAGGCACTTTGACGTCCACAGGAAAATATTTATATGGGCATGTGTCAAGAATTTCTCGCAACATACTGACCAACCTCATTTTTAACCTTCTTGCAAAACAAAAGTGTTCGGCCGTACCACGTGACTGATAGAGACTAAGAAGGGTACAAAAGAACTGGGGCTGACTGAATTTCAAAAGAGACAGGCCATGAGACAGATTCCAAAGAAAGTCCGTCATTTTTCGGAATATCATCACCGACGATGAAAGGTATCCTTTGGTCGAAGGAAATAAATAAATAAATAAATAAATAAATAAATAAATTAATAAATAAATAAATAAATAAATAAATAAATAAATGTAGGATCTACATTGGAGAATATATATTTTTATGGATACGGCCACCTCTTCCTCTTCAAGTTACAAGTTGTGAGTCTCTGAGGTAGCTCTCCAGAGTTAAGCCCATAAGAGCAATGTATAGCAGCCATCGTGCCTAGCAGCCTTTGCGTCAGCTTTGCAGAGTTAGTCCATTAAAAGCAGTAGGTTTTATGTTATAAGTTATGAGTTCCTGACGTAACTAAGAGTTTTTTTGCTAGGGGCTTTACGTCGCACCGACACAGATAGGTCTTATGGCGACGATGGGATAGGAAAGGCCTAGGAGTTGGAAGGAAGCGGCCGTGGCCTTAATTAAGGTACAGCCCCAGCATTTGCCTGGTGTGAAAATGGGAAACCACGGTAAACCATCTTGAGGGCTGCCGATAGTGGGATTCGAACCTACTATCTCCCGGATGCAAGCTCACAGCCGCGCGCCTCTACGCGCACGGCCAACTCGCCTGGTAAACTAAGAGTTAGATCAGTAAGAGTAGTGTAGGCCTATAACAGACATCCTGCTAAGTGGTGCAGGTAGGTTAAGCCTGGGATCGAATTCAAGCCTGTAAGGTGAAACTTCCAATATTACGGAGTTAGCGCGGGTGTTGAATTTGGGTGTGAGGTTAGTGTCCCTGAAAAGTTAAGCATGGGCTCGAATCCAAGCCCGTAAATTTAAGCGTGCACTCTTATGTGGTTAGCCCGTGTGTTGAACGTTGGGTTTGTAAAGTTAAGGCTGGTTACCTGATGACGCGAGCTGTTAGGTTCAGCTTGCACTCTTATGCGGACAGCTTGGTTATCAACCATGGCCCTGTAAGGTTAGTGATCCTGATAGGTTAAGGTAGGTTACGTAATGAGGTTATCGTAGAATTCTTACGCGTCACCGTTAGGTTATGACGTCATGTGAGGTTAAGCATGGACTCTTAGTGAGCACATCCGTGAGGAGGAGGTGACCGAACCCGTAAAAATACACTGCTTCCAGTAACAGATCAAATCCCAATAAACGTGGTTCTTATCACGCGCATTCAAAAGAAGGGAAGAAAGAAAGTAAGAAAGAAAGAAAATTCTCTGTACACTTCACATTTCTTCCTCATATCTCGGATTAGTTATAAATATGTCGAATGTATTTACTTCGGTGTGTGCTTGTCTGTCTACCTGTTTGCTTGCTTGTTTGTTACATCACGGAAACGTGACCGAATATAATTTCTCGGAACACGGTAATTCTGTTCAGGGATAGACGAGATGGGCACTAGGCTATATATTATTTTATTAATATATCGTGACAAGAGCTTTGGCAGAAGTAACAGCAGCAATTAAAGTTAATGGTAGAACAATCAACAGCTTAATATTTATGGATGGCACATTGTTGTTGGCAGACAGTCTAGAGCAAAGGCGGGCACAATTCGGCTAAATGAGCAACGCTCCAGTAGATGCAGGTAAAGGAGCTCAGACGGAAGGCACAGTCTAATAACAACCTGCAGTTACAATTAGTGAAGGGGCGCTTATCAGAGCAGATTTAACATTTTAGCAGTTTTATTGCATTCAGTGTCTGATTCTATTCAGTTCATTAGATTATGTTCAGGAAACAAAATAAGTTATTTTGTGTAAAATAAGCTATTTTGTGTATACAAACGCCATGTGCTAAGCAAATGTTTAATTACATTCATTTCATTAGGTTATGTGTAAGAAGCAGGTATTTGTTTTGATATGCGATAATTAAATACTTCCTGGACTACTACACGTACTCAGAAATACTGTAGGATAACATGAAAATGGTTGTTTAGGAATGCATCATATTTTATTATTATTATTATTATTATTATTATTATTATTATTATTATTATTATTATTATTATTATTATTATTATTATTATTATTAATTCTCTCTCCACCTGGAGGATGCCCGAAGACAAAGAATACACAATGCAGTGAATATTGATTAAAAATAAATAGTTTGTGAAGAACTGGAACTTAAAAGGGATTGTGAAATTGAATCTACAATTTTAAACAGTTTTTATAATTGTGAAGTTAGAAGTTGTTTGTAAGAACAACTTGAGAAATAATAGCTACAGAAAGATCAACATACTAGCATAAAATTTAGGCAAATGGAACCTCAAAATTAAAAGAAGGAAAACAAAAACCATGACAATATATAAATCCAAGAAAATACCTATAACGCACTTCAAAATTGGCCCTGATAAATTTGAACAAGTGAAACAGATTTGCTACCTAGGAACTCTAATCACGAGTGATAATCGGAGCACATCAGAAGTCACGGAAAGAATAGCAATAGCTAAGAGAGCCTTCTAAGATCAAAAGCATCTGCTGGTCAACAAACATATATTCAAACTCAGAAGTCCTTTGCAAAAACCTTTGTGTGGAGCGTGCTTCTGTAAGGTTGCGAATGCTGGGCATTAGGAATGCAAGAAAAAAACTAGAGGCAGTTGAAATGTGGATCTGGAGAAGAAGGCAGAAGATAAGTTGGAGTGAAATGAAGAGCAATACCGAAGTCCTTAGAGAGACAGGAGAAAAACGGGATCTGGTAACTGAAACAGAAAAAATTGAAAAAAATTATTGGTCACATTCTGCGGCATGAGGAGTTCCTTTGTAATATCACTGAAGGAAGAATTGCTGGAAAAAGAGAAAGAGGATGACCCAGAGTGTCTTATTTCAAGAACCTGCTTCTGAAGATGAACTGCAAGACCTACGTTGAGTTGAAAAGCCCTCAAGATAGACACCTGTGGCTGCGGCGATAAGGCTTAGCCTTCAGAATATGATGATGATGATGATGATAATGATTCGGACTTAAGGATAGTTGATGTCATTTCGATGAGATATCTCAAAATGAGGATAGACCCCTGAGAGCTTGTAGCTCCCAGGCCACGCGTTCCTCAGTGTCGACCCCGAAAACTCTCACAATGAACGACCAACGAACTGTACTGTTGTGTAGCGTAAACATAATATGCTCAGCCAGGTACATTGCTGTGGCTTTGCTTGCGCCTTGACTCCACATTTCGCCATCTAGTCTTTACAGCAGTGGCGTACGCTGGGATCAAGACATGGGCTACCAGTAGACTTAGGTTACCCCCTTTTCGATGGTTGGTTTAAAGAACGTCAAGCGTTCAGCATTTTGAGCTGCAGCCAATAGCCAACGGAGAAGCCTGTTGTGCTGCGAAAGCTGCTTCACAAGCTACTGCCCTGGCCTCTGCTAGTGCCAATACTTCAGTGGAGATGGTAGCCTAAGGTTTAGCAAATTAAAGTCCGGTTTTGTGGCTAAATGGATAGAATGTTTTGGTCCGATGGGCAAGGATCAATTTTCAGAATCAACCACCTCATACTGTTAATTCCCCTGGCTTGGGGAGTGGATGTTAATGACATCTTCGCCATTCATTTTATCCTTATTAGGACACCACCAAGCCTATACAGATGCCATGCACCATTATTATTATTATTATTATTATTATTATTATTATTATTATTATTATTATTATTATCATTAAATACAAATGCTGAATTTTACAGCGGTCGTACCCATCGTTCTCTGGTGTATTATCTTCCTCGGAAGATCAGTGGTGGTGTCCGACCCATGACCACGGGTTCGATTCCAACCAGCAAAAGAGGACCTGAAATATTGCATTCCATTTTAACAGATTTACCTATAAAAAGAAAACTATATTACTCCTATAACAGCAGCCCTGCACTGTCTTCCTACAAGGATGTAGAAGTAAACAGAAGTGAAATACCAACACACTGTTATCTATATAATTAAGTCAGAAGTATAAGATGAGCAAGTATATACGATGAGTAACGCATGGTTGATACCAGTGGCGATCTGACGGACCGGAGCCTAGCACACCTATTCCCTCCGGTCCCGCTCCTAACTTATATACAGCAGCAAGCCGCGTGGGGCGAGTCGAGGGGAGAAGGACGAGAGTCTGGGCTGCGATATCAGTCTCCGATGTCTAGCTCTCAGAAATACGTGCGACGTTTTTTCTCACTGCTTTCAAGTTTTGTAAATGGAACAATGTGCCAGATGCTTACATTATAATGTGCTTTATACACTGCTGTTTGTAGAAAGTGAAACATTCAGAAGCAATGGTCTGAAACACGCCAACATAAGAGGACGTGTAGAACAGTGGAACCATAATAAGTGTTTTAAATTGCAGAGAGATGGTGTGCACGTAGGCCCAGCCGTGCCCTTCTGTGTGTGACCGGCCAGGGCAGTGTTAGGCAACACTCAGTCAGTGCGGAGCCGTCATAGGAAATGGAAACGTGTACCTAAGTGCCACTATGCCTCGCCGACATCACAGGAGGGAATATCAGCATGTGAGTGCGTTCGAACGGGGCAGAACGGTAGGGCTCCGGGAGATGGGTCTGTCGTACCGTGATATTGCGGCTCGTACAGGGTACGCTGCTTCAACAGCGAGGCGTATGTGGAACGGGTGGAGGGAAAAGGGCCGTACAAAGCGCCGACAGGGCACTGGACGACACAATGTGACCACAACGCGAGATGGCCGCCATATTGTCCGCTTGGCCGTAACGGACAGAACAGCTTCGTCCACGGTGTTAGCTCGACGTTGGAGCACTGCAACGGGTGTGGGGATGTCTGCATCGACGGTTCGACGCCGTCTTCTGAGGGACGGACTGGTGGCACGCATGCCGTTGCGCCGGCTTCCATTGACCAGCAACCACCAACGCCGTAGAATGCAATGGGCACGTGAACACCGACACTGGCGTGCTGAGTGGCAAAATGTAGTGTTATCGGACGAATCCCACTTCAACGTCTCCTACAGTGATGGCCGCATACGCGATAGACGCCGCCGTGCTGAACACCATCGTGCAGACTGTAATGTTGAGAGGCATAGCGGAAAAATGCCAAGTGTGATGGTTTGAGGCGCAATTGCCTATAACATGCGATCTCGCCTCCTAGGTCTTGAGGGCAATCTGAACAGTTACCACTACATCAAGGAGGTTTTACAGCCTGAGGCACTGCCCCTCTTGCAGGGCGTTCCAGACGCCATATTCCAGCAGGACATTGCCCAGCCGCATGTAGCGAGGAATGTGCAAGCCTTCTTCGAAGAATGACGGATACCACTGCTTCCCTGGCCTGCACGTTCGCCGGATATGTCACCCATTGAACGTGTCTGGGATATGGTCGGTCGGCACCTTGTTTGTTCAAGTCCTCCTGCATCCACTGTTGATGATTTATAGACTAGCCAGAAACCGCGTGGCAGAGTATTCCCCAGCAGCATATTCAGGTGCTCTTTGATTCTATACCACGACGTCTAGCGGCTCTGATTGCAGAGTGTGGTGGCGCTACGCCGTACTGAATTTCCACGGTCACCGTTCATTTACAGTTCTGTAATTGTAATAATTTGTGTCTTGTCATGTCCCTAATATGTGGAATAAATTGCATTGTGATCACAGCTCTTGGTCTTGGAGTTTCACTTTCTATAAACAGCAGTGTACTTCTATCATTCTCAAGTGAGGTTTGGGCTTCACCGATAGCCTTGGTAGCCCTCAGTATACGCCACTGTTTTACAGTACGAACTATTAGAAGTGAGCTGCTCTCGGCTTTTCCCACACTCATGCCATTAGCTGGAGGAGTGGGGCTCTCTCAGTGCCCATCTATGATCTAGAAGATCTGCAGCGATTGACCAAACTAGTCATGGAGCAGTAACCAATGGGGCTTAACAATTAGTGTGAGCAAGACACGTTTAATGGTAGAATCTCGAATTCAACACCAAGAGAGCTTCATGGTCAATACAGATACATTACATAGAGTGACAAGTAAAACTACTGAGAGAGAACTGTGAACTGAAATATTTACTGAACTGAGGAAATAAGGTCCAGGAATGGGCAAACAAAAATATGCTTTCCATAAAACCAGGAGGGTGCTCTGCAGCAGTGACCATAAATTACATAAAAAGGTAGAATTTTGAGACGCTACGTCTTCTCCACTTTGTTCTATGGAGTTGAGACCTGGACCCTAAAAAAAAACGACATGGACAGTTTAGAATTATTTGGGCTGTAGACTTACATATAAGGCCAAAAATGTTGAGGTAATAAGACGAATGGGAACGAGAAATTGGCTGTTAATAAGAATAATAATAATACTTTCTTCCTTTCTTTCTTTCTTTCTTTCTTTCTTTCTTTCTTTCTTTCTTTCTTTCTTTCTTCTTAATCTGTTTACGTCCAGGGTTGGTTTTCCCCTCGGACTGAGCGAGGCGACCCACGTCTACCACCTCGAGGGCAGTGCCCTGGAGCGCGAGACTTTGGTTCGGGGGATACAACTGGAGAGGGGGACCAGTATCTCGCCCAGGCGGCCTCACCTGCTATGCTGAACAGGGGCCTTGTGGGGGGATGGGAAGTTCGGAAGGGATAGACAAGGAAGCTGGAATGAAGCGGCCGTAGCCTTAAGTTAGGTACCATTCCGTTATTTGAATGGAGGAGAAGTGTGAAACCACGGATAAACACTTCGAGGATGGCTGAGGTGGGAATCGAACACCCCTCTACTCAGTTGACTTTCCGAGGATGAGTGGACCCCGTTCCATCCCTCGAACAACTTTTCAAATTTCGTGGCAGAGCCGGGATTCGAACCCGGGCCTCCCGGGATGACAGCTAATCAAACTAATCACTACACCACAGAGGTGGTAATAATAATAATAATAATAATAATAATAATAATAATAATAATAATAATAATAATAATAATAATAATAATAATAATAATAATAATAATCCAGCAGTTTAATGTCGTCCCAGTACAAGTCACTAGTCAGTGATGATGAGATAGTCCTTAATTAAAAGTACAGCCTGGTGTATGAAGGGGAAACTACGAATTCAGACTGCCAGTGGTGAGGTTCGAAATCACTACTTCTTGACGGTACACGTACAGTTACAGCATAGCACACTGACTCGGTACATATTAATCAGGTTTACTAAACATGTGTTGTAGAGCACATTGGTGCTACTGGTGATAAATCGTTGGCGGTTCGTCAATAATTGGTTTCAGAGAAGCCCTGTTGGCTGTCAAGACCAGCTGGAGGTCGACAGTTATGACTGTGTGGAGGATGGCCTGGGGTGAGAGGTTATGTGCCACCTGAACTGAAGCAGCAGAATAGGGTGGTCGTTACGTATTCCATTCCATTGCCAGACAGAGAAACTAACTTATGACCAAATCTCGTATTTCTTTGACCTAAACCTAGTTAAGACGACGACACTAAGTTTCACACGTTTTATGAAACCGGATTGCATGAAAGTAATTGCACAGATATTGTTTATATGGAGACGCATGTTAATCTTCTCCATGTTACTACAGAGGTCTAACTGTTTAAGAATCTGAAAAGGAAAAACAACAACTCTGTATCAATATGATATTTTGTAAATATTAACAAATCATAATTAGCCATAATTGATTAACTTCAACTTTTCAAAATTATTTAGCTCAGGAAAGAATCACCACTTAATTCTCGGTTTATACATCTCTTCTATGTCACTACAGGTCCTTTTAGCATTCACTATTTTCCTGATTTCGAATTTTGTTTCCGATTTCATCTTTTTCTACTCTACCCACATTCACTTCTTTCAGAACAGTGCAGTAAAATCCAATGAAGATGTACAAGTCCAGATATTTTGTTATTTATCAGTAGAAGCAAGATTTTTCGCATTAACGATAAACACCACAAAAATATTTTGAAGCAATTCTGGTTAAGAAAACAGTGATTTTGTTTTTACGAATTACAGCGAATTAAAGCAAAAAAAGCCAGTTCAAAGCTTGAAATTGTTTTCTAATATTACGTGTGTGAAGGCAGACCGAAGACAGAAATACCTGTTCATTTTAATATTCTACAAAATGACTTAATGGCGTAGCGATATAGGGTTTACCTCTGATATGTTTCACATTTTCTTTCACTGCATAGCCCACTTGGACAGCTACGGTCATGTAGGATGAAAGGGCAATGTTCCTTTATAAATTCCTAGTCAAAATATATAAGAAATAATGAATGAGTATCAATATTGCGCCTCGTTATATATCTGTCTTTCACATAATTAATTCATAAATCACGCAAATAATTCACAAATTAAACAAATGAACCTTTTTATGAATAATGTCTGAAAATTATTACAGTGAAATTTAACCGATGTTTCACGAAACAGCGCGATTTTTTCCTTTTAGCGAAATCGCACATAACTTCATGCCTCTATTTATTCACATCCCCTCTTTATTTTGCAGACCAAGTAATAGAAAGTAACTTTTAAAAGTTCGTTTTTCACGAAAAGTTAGAAGTAGCCAAAAGTTGTTAGTATGCTAACTGTAATTCACGCATATGCATGCAATTGAAAGCCAATTACAAAAAGTAGTTGCGAAAACAAATGTCGCCGTGTAATAATTCTAGAAATATGCATGCAATTGTGCCCTGAAATATGCTTAAATATGACTTTGAAACTAGGAAATATGACGCAAAATACTTGAATATTATCCAAAAGTTGTTTAGAAAAAAACTTTCTTTTTTCTTTCTTTCTTTCCTAATCCGTTTACGTTCCACGGTCGATTTTTTGCTCGGTCTCAGCGCGGGATTCCACGTCTACTACCTCAAGGGCAGTGTCCTGTAGCGAAGACTTTGGATCGGGGAAAACAACTGGGGAGGAAGATCAGTACCTCGCCCAGGCAGTCCCACACGGGCCTTGTAGGGGATCGTAAGTTTGGAAGGGAAAGACAAGGAAGAGGAAGGAAACGGCCGTGGTCTTCCTTGAGCGGAAGTGGGAAACCATGGAAAACCACTTCGAGAATGGCTGAGGTGGGAATCGAATCCCCTCTACTCAGTTGACCTCCCGAGGTTGAGTGGACCCCGTTCCATCCCTCGTACCACTTTTCAAATTTCGTGGCAGAGCCGGGAATCGAACTCGGGCCTGCGGGGTTGGCAGCTAATCACACTAACCGCTAAACCACGGAGGCGGACGTTTAGAAAACTTAACGTGGAAATAAAACGCAAAGGAAATGAATTATTTTTCTCCTTACTCCCCAATATTTACACCCTGGTCATGCCACTGGTTTTAACTGCGCCTAACATGTGAATTTCAGTCCGTTTTACGCCGGGACGCCCATCTTGATGGCAAATCAATTTTCAGGGATGTATTCACTATTGCTTGTTTTTCCGACTCCTAGGCTGAAGGTCAGCGTGGAGGCCTACGGCTCAGAGGGTCCCGGGTTCAATTCCCGGCCGGGTTGTGGATTTTAATCGTGTCTGATTAATTCTTCTGGCTCGGGAACTCGATGTTTGTGTTTGTTCCAACACTTTCCTCCTCATATTCGGACAACACCACTAGACTACCGGCAATGACAAAAACACTCAATAGTGATTACATTTCTCCATAAAGGATTGGCGTCAGGGAGGGAATCCGGCCGTAAAACAGGGACAGATTAACATGTTAGATTTGTACCCGAAACCCCATAGATGTATGGGAAAAGCAGTAGAAGAAGATGATTCACTACTGTGTATTTCTGTGGTGGATGGTAGTGTGGTATGTATGAAGAGGAGTATATTGGGACAAACACCCAGTCTTCTTGTCAGAGAAATTAACCAAACAAGAATGTTTATAATGCTGGAGTAGAGACAAAGGAAGAAATCAAGTTCCTAATTATTAAACAGAAATAAACATAAATATTCTAAATATTTGAGTGTGTTTGGATAGAATCGGCTGATGTTATTTCAAGAAAGAAACGTGTAATTCTTTTGTTAACATTGATGCTTTCACGACCCGCACTTGTAAACATGATATGGACCTTCGGACTTATGCCTTGTCAAGGAAACAAGGTGAAACACTTTACGTTTCGCAGAGAATTTTGCTCCACGTCGTCAGAAAAAAATCTCGACTGTTCACGAGGAAGACTTCTACAATAGTGAGGTATGCTCATTCGTCACCAGGTGGCTCGCTGTATGCTGGCACAGCGCTCCAGGCGGGAGCTGACGACAACATAAGCTCCAATTACGATGTTCTGTCACACCGTGTGTGCGTGAGAAGTAACACAGAAGACATCAGGCGAATCAGGGACAAAAGTGGTAGAAGAAATAAACAGAAACTAATAAAATAAAATAAAATGCAACGTAAGACACTAGGATAGGATAGAATACAACTTATGAATAGAAAGAATTTGAAGAAAACCAGAAGATGATAATGATGTGAGATGTCATTGTTTGTTTAATAGGGTGAATTTTATTCCTTGTTTAATAATGTTTGTGTTCTTTACAGGTATGTTATAGTGTACTATTTATGTTTTGTTTGTGTGTTCGACGGCTGAAAAGCTAAGTTACATTTAACTCAGTCGAGCCTGAAAAATATGGTTTCTTTCTTAAAACAAAGAACATAAATGCATATCACTGGTACCTGAATGATTGACTGATGGATTGCTTTTTCTATGACACTGCATTAGTCGCGTGTTATTTGAGATATACACGGTGGTGATTATTTGCTGTAACTTGAGCTTGCTTGAGGCTAGAAGCCTACCTCCCCTCCTAGCTTCCAATCTCGGAAGAGGTGACATCCAGTAGTGTTGTGACCTTCATGTAATACAAATATCACGAACTGCTGCCAGCTTTATCTCACAGATACGACGCGAGTAAATTTGCAAAGTATTCATGTTTTTCTCTAATGCGTTCAATTTACTGTGAATTAGCTCATTATTTTTTGTGCTAGTGCTTGCAGTACGAGATCTTTAGAAATTTAAAATGAGATGAAGATGATCTGTAAAACTGTATTGTGTTCAGTGAGTTGTTTGACTCACATTACAATCTTAGGATTCTGAAGACTGTGAAAAGAAAAAATCAGATAATTAGTTTAATTGTTTCAAATATGCCAGTGTCCTTTCTCAATATTTCAATGGCTATGTTGTAGATAAACCTTAAGATGTATTTAATGTTGGTTTCTATATTCCACAAATTATAGAGGGGTTGTGTAGATGGACTGAATTTATGTATCTCTCAGATACGGAGCGAGCATTGATGATACTTTTAGGACGCACCTAATGCAGTTTTAAATGGCGTATGGCTTTTAGTGCCGGAAGTTTCCAAGGACAAGTTCGGCTCGCTAGAACCCGGGACCCCTGTGTCCAAAGGCCAGCACGCTAACCATTTAGCCGTGGAGTCGGACACCTAATGCAGTGGTAAGCTGTAAGTAATCTCTCTGAGCAGTGTTCTCGTTAATGAAGTTTTTGCTGCCATGTTTTTATCTCGTACAAGTAATTTCCGGTCATTACTCCTGAATGTTAATGTAGCACAATTAATATGTATGACTAAAATTTATACAGTTCCGTGATAGAAATAATAACGCCATCCATAACAAAGAAAATCAAAAGATGAGATCAGTTATAGTATCCGATGAAGGAAAACACGCATATTTGTAAAGAACTAATCTACTTATTATACAATAGATTGAGATCAACTTTAGTCCTCTCGTACTTGAATAAACAAATATTTCGAGAAATAAATTTTTTATTTATTTTTATTTATTTATTTTTGATTTAACAGTGGTGAAGTTAGGGCCCGTGGCCCTCTCTTACACTTAACCCCGTAAATTACAAGATAATGCATCTATAAAAGAAATGTAATATTTTTATTATGAAACTATCATATGTACCCGTCATCGCACGGGATTTGGAAATCGATTCACGATTCTTTCATGAATTTATGCGAAGTTACATGCCTGTATTCAAAAGTTATACGGCACGTTAAACTGATATTCTTCTACGAAAGCACGTGTCAGAAACGTGAAGTATGATAAAGCTGAACAAAGTGAAGACGGAATAAGGACGATCACAGAGTTTATTGAACGGTAATTATAATAATGGCGTATGGCCTCCGGAGAGGCCTGGTGCAGGTCTTTTTCTAGTTGACGGCCTATTAGGCGACCTGCATGTCTGTGAAGATGAGGACCCCACCCAGTATGATTTCTAATGTTGAATACACCACGCACACCCAGCCCCCGAGCCAATGGAATTAACCAATTAAGGTTAAAATCCCCGACCCGGCCGGGAATCGAACACGGGACCCTCTGAACCGAAGACCAGTACGCTGACCATTCAGCTAACGAGTCGGACTATTTGAATGGTACACTTCCGCGGTTACATATTCTTGTTAATCTGAAACCGGCAGTAGCGTATTTTATTGATTGCTTACTTTTAGGTATTTTATTACCTGTTAATTATGTATAAAGAGATTTTTTGTAGATTTCGTTATTGTGATGTTGACTGATTAAGAACTATCTTGTAGTTAAGAAATTGTTATGTTTTTTTTAATGTCAAGTCTTGTAGATTAGGTTGTTTCTCGTTAATCAAACTAATCTCGCTAAGTTTGGACATTTTCTTCATCACCACTTTTCACCATGCCTACGCTGCTGAACGGGTACTTAAACGGCATCCAGAGTGCGCCAGTACAACTCAGTGACCGCGGAAACTATGGATTGGATGCTAATATTGGTCGTTTACGATTATTCTTGTACGTCATTCCCTCCCCTAGTTTTGCTAGAAGATGTTTTACTCCTCCACTCTCTATCCGAGATAGTAATTCGTATTTGTACGAAGTTCGGTTGAGAGCTATTCTGGAAGATACTGTACACACGTACATCTACAATTTTGGTACTCTTTCACGCCTTTTACTTGTAGGATTTGTATTACCTGTTTCAAGTGTTCTTTTGTTAAAGTGACGTTGATTGATTGTTTATGAACCTTTTGTAACTTTGTAAATTTAGAAATATTGCTATGTGTATAATTTTACGTTTTAGCTTGAAATTATTTTGTTTTGTCTTAAAGTATCTCCTTGTGGCAGCCCAGATTTTCTGGGAAGTAGTTGATCCTTTCAAACAATAATAACACTAAGTTATAACGTAATGTATTTACGCGTCGCATTATAGATTTGATAAATACGATTCCAACTGTCACAGGGACTGTCACTAATCAGCCGAGCGACACCGATAATTGTGTAAACAACATCAGTCTCGGTGAATCTGGACATTTTGTTTATCACCCCAAATCACCATACCGATTGGTGATGAACTTGGACTTAAACGACATCCGGAGTGTCACTATTCATCTCAGTGACCCCGAAAAGTACGGATTCGACACCAATATAGGGTGTTTTCGATTATTTTACATGTCAGCACCTCTCCCAGGGGTGTCTTACCACTACAGTATCTTTTCAAGATAGTAACTCATATCCATATCGAGTTTGGTTGAGAGCTGTGGATGGGGTATGGCCTTCAACTTTAAGGCATCCTGAGTGTCAGTATTCATCTAAGTGACCCCGAAAACTATTGATTCGACAGTAATATTAGTCGTTTTCTATTATTTTTTAGATTCAATCCCTCCGACAGGGGTGCTAGGGGTGTCTTAACCCACGTAATTTTTTTCCCAGATGGTACAGTAAGTCACATGTGCACCAACTTTAGTTGGGAGCTATGCTGGAACATAACACATACATCCATAATCTCGGTCATTTTGGACATTCTTTTTTTCACCATTTCTGAACCTCCATTCCGACTGGGCCTGAAGTATGACTTAAAAGACGTCCAAAGAGTCATGGTGTTAGGAGAGTCCTACCCCCACAGTCATTGTCCGTTTGTTTGAAAGCTCTTTTTTTTTTACAACTTGCTTTACGTTGCACCGACACAGATAGGTCTTACAACGACGATGGGATAGGAAAGGCCCAGGAATGGGAAGGAATCGACCGTGGCCTTAATTAAGTTACAGCATTTGCCTGGTGTAAAATGGGAAACCACGGAAAACCATCTTCAGGGCTGCTGACAGTGGGACTCGAACCCACTATCTCCCTGATGAAAGCTCACAGCTGGGCGCGCCTAACCGCACGGCCAACTCGCCCGGTGTATTTGAAAGCTATGCTGGAGCACACATTCATCCTCACTCTCCGTTATTTTGGATATTCTCTTTTTCACCCATTCGCATCCCCCGTGCCGATGCGGGTGAACTTGGGCTTAAACGACATCTGGAGTGTCAATATTCATCTCAGCGATACCGAAAACTATGGATTCTACTTTAATATTGGTCGTTTTCGATTACTTTTATACTTCATCCCCTTTCCACTCCTGCTCAGAGGGTGCACACACAGAAATCCACAAACTGGGCCATTTTGGACTATTTTCAGCCCTTCTCATCCCCATGCCGATTGAGACTGAACTTAGACTTAAACGACATGCGGAGTGACACTGTTCATCTCAGCGACCCCGAAACCTATGGTTTCGACATTATTTCGATTATTTTTATATATGCCATCCTCTCCCGACCGCAACCCCTAAGGGTGGCTTACCCCCACAGTGCTTTCTTCGAGACAGTCATATGTGTAGCAGAATATTTCCTTGGTCTAGTCTACATTTACGCACGTGCCTACTTCGAACACCAGGCCTGTATTCTACTGCAGAATCCTTGAGCTGACGTTGCCATGATTACTGCTGGTTATTTCTTCATCCAATTCCTAGAGCGGGGTAGTCTGTTGCCAATATCTCCAAAACGGTTCGTTTTAGGCCCTCAAAACTCTTTCTACCAAAAGCAAGCGAAATTAATTTATTTTCTGTCTAATTCTTACAAGTACGTAGGTCGAGTCATCCGTCACGGCAACACGAACAGGAAACAACACGGAAAATCTAATATATGCATTTGGAAACGTACGGTGTGTACTTGCGTATGATGCCACTAGATGGTGTATATAAACAACAGTGTGGGTCTAAGCATGCCCCCAAGTTCAGTGTGTGAGTGAGAGCGTCACAAAATGGAAGTCAACAAGCAGGAGCAACGATCGTATATTAAAATAGCAGTTCTCCGCGGCAGAAATGCATGTCAATGCCATGCAGATGCGGGGAGTATGCGATACCCTGTAGAACAGTGGCGAGGTGGGTGGAGACGTTCAAACGGGGTAGAGTATCAACTGCCATCGTTCAGCTTCGCTTACAACGGTGGCGATGGGAGGTTCTTCCACACCCGCCTTATTCGCCTGATCTGAGCCCATGTGACTATGATCTAATCCTCAAAGTCAAGAAGCCATTAGGTGGACAACGGTTTGCTAACAAAGAGGACATCGTAACAGCATTTCGGAGGGAGGTGTCACACTTTAGCGATACACACGCAGCGAATGGTATTCAGCGCCTGCTCCACCGCTGGCAACGCACAGTGGAAGCCTTGGGCGATTATTTCGAAAGTCTTTAACCAGTGGAGGCCTGTTCTTTGTACGTAGTCTTGTGTATATGTTGTCTGTACCATAATAAAACAATGTTTACCAATGGCCTGTGTTCTGTCACTTTCCTACGAGAATCTCCTGAAGTCAGAATATGTCTTAAGGTACTATGCATAATTACGTGCCCTATATTTCCAAATGCATATCCTAGATTTTCCGTGTTGTCTCCTGTTCGCGAGAAAAAGAAATAGTTGCCGTGACTTATGACTCGACCCTCGTACTTAAGTACATTACTGTGTCAAATTTGCCCGCCTGGTGGCCATTGTGGTTAAGGCGTGAAGTATATAATTAGTCTGACACCGTGGTTAACCGGTTCGAGTCCTGTTAGTAGAAAAAAATTCACCATTAGATTGTTAGCCGGCAGGGTAGGGGATGTGGTGGTGCACAATTCCTAATAACTAGATTGCGCGCCACAAGCCTGGATTAAATCCCAAACCTCTCTGCAGTACTCTTATAAAGTGAGGGCATATGACACTGTTGATGGTGATTCGTTCGTCGATTGGAGACGTAAACCCTTGAGCAGATCCCTTGGTGTCCTTCGATAGTAGGATACGTGCTGGAATCACATTTCACACTCACCATTATAATATCATATATCAGGTCTTCATTTCATCTCATTAACTCCTCTGATGAGGTTGACGTCAGGAGGGGCATCCGGTCGTAAAAGCTCGCTATGAAGGTTTATCTCACTTCATACCCGTCCCCGTAAAGAAAAGGGACAAAGGTTGGACATTAAATTACATTACAGAGCCACATTTAAATCTAGGAATTAAGTTATGTGTGTAAATCGTTCTTCATATCACAAAATTAATGTAAAAATTTTGAGGAGTTCCTAATATATTTGTCCCTTAACAATGTGTCGATTAAATTTACTCGGGTGCATCATCTATGTAAACGGTAGATCAGCAGAATATCTCGAATGTCTATTTTCCTGGTGCAGCCTCCCAATTAACAGAGGTGAACATAATAAGTTGTTAATGAAGCTTTAATTTCATCGTCATGGGGGTAACTTCTTCACATGTTTGATTCTTTTGACACTAATTGGCAAATTACTTTCCGGGTATGCTTTAATAGGAAGGAAGTGTAGACAGCCGGACTTACAAGACTATCAATGTTCGATTCTATCTTGTTTCTGCCCTTTTCCTTTTTGTTAGCTTCAATTTCCAGAGCAACATTCTCTTACTCGATGAAAAACTACAAACAGAGTTGACTTATGCCTGGACCATATGTTAAATGTCACTAGTTCATATTATTGGCACCACAAAATTTTAATAGAGAAATAACTCGTATCCCGAACTTGTGTTATTTCTAAAAAAACACGACACTTACGATTAGGCGGGAATGTGTCCTTTATCTCTACAACATGTAAGTGCATATCAACAGCCTATTTTCAGTTTCAACCACGTCAAGAATACAGTGAAGGAAGTCCCTATCTATCGGCGGGGATAGGAACTGTGTCGGCTGCCGATGCCACTTCCGTCTAGCGACTGACACTCAGGAGCCGTCATCGGCTGTATTCGCTGTCACTCACCTCATAGTGCCGAACGCATCGTGTCGTCACAAGTTCCTTTCACCTCTGATTCTTTGAGAATCTTGGAGTGAAATGATTAATTAAGCTAATGTGTTACTTAATTCTAAAATAGCCATGAATAACTTCGTGTACCCAGTATGTTCAACCGGTACATCTACAAAACTTTCCTTCCTTTCTTCCAGAGTATATTTTCCCGAAGATCCCGTGCGAGAAGTTGCTTTTTCTCAATCTGTAATCTATATCTTGCGGCAGTCAGATGAAATTTGTTAAAACATGGACCTGAGTATTTTCTTTTTGAGAATATTGGAGTGGTATTTTTAATTAAGCTAGAGTATTACTCAATTCTAAAGAAATCGTGAATAACTAGGTGTGCCCAGTATCCTTTAATTATACAAAATTTAATCGTTATTTTAAGAGTAAACATTCAGGTGAAGTAGTGATGTTTACATGTGACTTCTGCATCTAAGATTTTATATGGGCCTCCATCATAATGATATGACAATACGAATAGTTTTAAGTAGATGTATTGCGCCCTGGTGGGGGTGTGATAAGCGTCATGCAATTATAATTAGTTATGGAGGAATATATATTTCATTTTCAGAATCAAGAAGATCGTACTGTACATACAGTAAGAACAGGCCAGGCCGAGATGGTATGGTGAAACATGCACAGAATATTGTCTCCACTGAGATTAACCAACACAATGAACGGCAGAATTAGACTTCTCAGAAATTGTGACGAAGGGGAAAGAGAAAGGCACGAGTTGTTGACTAGTTGCGGAAAGTTTTCATAGCCCCGGGCAGTCTAGGTAGTGGAAAGAGCGCAGAGAGCCGGGTGCAAATTTCTGAGAAATGATGGCCGGGTATCTCCATGTAACTAGCGGGAGTTGAACGCGGGGTTGGCACTGGAAGAAAAAAATATGAGCCTTCCCGGTCACGTGGTTTAGGTGGACCAATGGAAAAATTCACTTGACCAAAGCAAGGCGACAACTTCGTATTGTAAGAAGCACAAGCGAGGCTAACTCCGTGGATTAAACTGATAGAAGGAAGTGAATTATCAATTCAGAATAAAGTGGAATTTAGGAGCCTTAGTATATCATAAAACTTATAAAAAGTTAATAATTGCGGGAGATTGCATGGTGTAATTCTGAGAATTCATGGACGCTATTCGTTGATTGGCTGAAGGCAAAGGACGCCACAATAGAGCGCGAAGCCCCGAGCAGGGATACGGCAGCTAAATTCGCAAATATATCCATTACCAGCGAACGATAATAGTTGAGAATTGGTATAGAGCCTTTGAGAACATAATTACATCATTGGATCACATATTTAAGCCACGGGCCGAACCACAAAGTGTCGTATGAAGATATCGGGACTGCGCGTCCCAAGATGAACTCCGGTGAACTCGGAAGAGAGGGGATACAAGTATAAATATGAGGTCGTGGACAAGGACTGACAACTACTTTTGACAAAGCGTTCGAGCGGTCACCACGCCAGGGGTGCGTGACAACTTCTGATATTTTGTTCGAGCCGTGATTACGCCAGGGGTGCGAGTGTGTACTTACTCGTGGAGTAGGGTACGAAGTATTATATTGTTACATAGTACAGTGATTCATGACGTGATGTAGCTCATATTACAGTCTTGAGCAGTATACTAGTATGAAGTGTTTCAAATAGACAGGACTCAGTAAAGCATAACTTACGGAGTGTGAGATTCTACCAACAGATTAGGAAGTGCGTTACATGAGAACGGTCACGAGTGTTTATGTCACCTAGTAAACAGTCGATTATAAACTGATACCTGGTCAGCTACACGAACGTGAGACGGGAAATTCAAGTGCGCGCACGGGCCGTTGTAAAGGGAATCCCGAGGTATCCCATGTTCCTAGTGTCCGGGAAAGGAATGAAGAATGTGTATCTACATTAAGTGGGCTAGATACAAGGCCGAGAGTGTAAAATTTGTGAGTAGAATTTAGGGTGGAAATTATTCCAAAGTGCAACAGTTAATTTATTTGTTTTTATTCAAAATGTGTAAAGTTGAAAAGGTCCAAGGATTAATTCTTCAAGCTGGCATGAATACCAGTGGAATGCAGGGCTAAAGACTGGACGGGGCCTGTGCTTCTCGTCCGGTTTTAGCAGACTACAATGGCAGAGATGAGTAACCTTTTAAAATATTTGTAGATTGCTATCGTTAGGGGGAGGAAATCATATCATTTTATCATGGTAACTTGATTGTGAAACGAGCCGTTTCCGGCTCGTATAAATTCAAAGATAGATAGACAAAGGGACAAATTAATATGTACATGATTAGATCGAGCACTCATCATAATTTTGATTATTAAATAGAGTATAGTAGGGTTGAGTTGTTCATTCAAGTGCTTGAGTTGTTTGATATGTTATGGAGCACGTTTCACGTAAAGATAATGTTAATATTCATTTAGAAGTGCTTCCAAAGTGTTTTTCCGTTATCGGAACTTTTATAGATATTAAGGCATGTTGTTAAGATAATCCAGAGGTAGGATTGCCAAGTGATTTAAATTGTTGTGGGACGGAATGAAGTCCGTTGATTTGTTTGTAAATATCGCGAAGTTCGCCAGTGGACAAAATAATAATAATCTGTACAAGTGTCGAAGTAGTACATTAAAATTTGGAAATGTGTAAAGGCGTATTTAATAATAATCTTTGAGAAAAAAGGCACGGGCCTAGTTGGAAAGAATGATTGCAAATTAAAGTAATTTAAATGTGGAGATCGCATGTGTCGTAAATAATTATAATTTGTGCAGTGAATCCGGTTTTAACACTAATTTTTGATTTAATGTTTTTGGACTCCATAATAATCATAAAATAATTTGGTAGAAACGAGATAGGTACTTTTATAATATGGTCACGCTATGTCTGAGGCCCAGAGTGATTTGAGCCAAAGGTGGAGATTTGGAGTTTTGTGGGACAGAAATCCGGCCCGAAATGAAAGTGAATTGTACTGATGTTGATGAAGAAATAGATGGATCTCAAGGCTTGCATAGAGGTTGTATTTCTATACCGGTGTATTGAGTGGCAGAATAGAGTCCACACACCGAGGGTTAATTAGTGAAAATGTTTTGAAGAGTTCCGATGGATAAATGGACTTCAAAATGGAAAGGGAAGGAATAATTTAACACTTGCAGAGATTGGAGGTATTTGCCCAACTGCGAGGTGTTATGGGATTTGAGAATAGTCTTAGGAGCATATGGTCTCCATGAATTAACGACAGTACGAAAATAAGGTTGCAGGTTCGAACACTATTATGTCCCGACCGATGTGAATTCGGATCTTGGTGATTTCTGTTTGGGAGAGAACGTACGTGACTAAATTATAAAGATGGGGAATAAAAATAAAGATTCTCGAAATAATAATAATAATAATAATAATAATAATAATAATAATAATAATAATAATAATAATAATAATAATAATAATAATATTCCAAGTAAATCATATCTGGATTGATTAGTGCCAAAATAAATCGGAATTGTGAAAGGGGTTATGCGTTAAACATATTAAGAGTGGACTACCGTGTAACAGGCGAAATTAATTTTTTAAATTAATAATAATAAATATATAAAAAATTACTTTTTTTTGAAGAAGAATTTACTTTTTATATTTTGGACATAATGATGATGTTGGGAGTTGAAATGAAAAATTTGAGATTTTTAACTAATAGTAATAATAATAATAATAATAATAATAATAATAATAATAATAATAATAATAATAATGAGAATGTTTGAAGAAGGAGAAGAAGAATAATCAAAGAAACTACTTTTTTAAGAAGAATTAATTTTTTTATATTTTGGACATAACAATGATGTTGGGAGTTGAAATGAAAAATTTGAGATTTTTAACTAATAATAATAATAATAATAATAATGATGATGGGAATATTTGAAGAAGGAGAAGAAGAATAATCAAAGAAGCTACTTTTATTTATTTCAGATGAAAATAAAAATCGCGAAAAGTTGAAATATCATTCCGAGGATGATTACGGGTTACGATAATCATGATCTCCACAAATAATAATAATAATAATAATAATAATAATAATAATAATAATAATAATAATAATAATAATAATAATAATAAATAAAATATTTTTTATTTTATTTATTGTTCTTATTATTTCGGATGATGATGATGGATGATACCAGGGAAGTCAGCTGGCGAATTAACGTAATAATGTCAATTGGTTGTAAATAATAAGTTTAGTTAATATGTGTAAAATGAAGGCAAATCCCTACATCTGGACCATTAGGTTAGAGTCCCTTTGTCGTATTCCTTCAACTAACGATTAGCATATCTTGGTTAGGAACCCGGGGAGAGTTTGTAGTTTCCTGGGTTGGTCTCATCTCAATCAAAGTGGAGGCGATAACATAGTCCATGTGATCGCGCCCACTTAGCCAACAGGTAATTGGTCCATGACCAAATAGGGTCATGGTGTTAACGAAGGTAAATCTGATACCTTCAGATATCAACGGTTCTACCACCCAAATGGAAGGGTGGTCAAAAGTGATAAATATCATGTAATCATTTTTCAGGAATAATTTGCCAAATTACCGGCAAATCAAGGGTCAACAGATTTTGTTGTGTGTAAAATTTAATTTGTTTACTTAAATGAAATGCTCCTTTAGCATTTGCAAGGAAACAGTTCCAGGTTCTTGTTCTTGTAGAATAGTAAACCCTTGGTGACCGTTTAAATATCCGTCCCCATCCCTAGGATGGAGCCTTCATAATTTCCCTTTGATCTGAATATATATATATAATTTGTGTGTTTTATGATGGGCCTTAAAGTTAAAAATTAGTGTGTCCCGTTCAACCCTGTAGTACTGATTGGATGGCGCCCTTACATTTAGTTTCAGATCTTATATCTCAAAATATTTTTTTTATTGAGTATTAGTTGCGATGGATTCGGACCGTAACACTCCCTGAGATAAATGCTGGTTGGGACTCAGGCAATGAGCGGGTACAGTATGTCTTTCATAACAATATTAGCCACTTATTTTCTCTTTAAGATGTTAGAAATAATTAATCCATACCAGGTAGCATCAGAACTGATTATAAACTGGGCACGCAATGGCATTTACAGTAAGTTATTCAATTATAAGCTCATGAAATAATTGTTTCGTAGAAGTCCACCTTTTCAATACACTTTGCGATTTATTAAAAATCAAAATCAAAGTTACATGCTAAAATATCGGGACATGTTTCGCCTATTATGTAGGCATCTTCAGCCGTGCTATACTTAACATTAACGTTAAAATTAAAGCGGTAGACATAATTTAAGGCTAAACTTAAAATTCTACATAAAATGGATTATAAAAAAGTTTATAACTTGCAATGTTCAATGATATCACTGAACCTGTAATTCTGTTCACAATACACTCTGAGCTCGAGGAAAGTGAAAATCCTTTTTTTGAAAGGATCAAGCAGAGGGAGGGTGTGTTTAAATATCCTGCCACGACGATCGTGCACTAACTTAGCCGACGACGGCTCCTGCATGTTAGGCGCTAGTACAAAGTGAGGATGCCTGTCGCACTCTTCTGGGGGCAATTATTAATGACTGACAGATGAAATGAAATGATATTGGAGAGTGTTGCTGGAATAAAATATGACAGGGAAAACCGGAGTACACGGAGAAACACCTGTCCCGCCTCCGCTTTGTCCAGCACAAATCTCACATGAAGTGACGTGCATTTGAACCATAGAACCCAGCGATGAGAGGCCGGTGCACTGCCGCCTGAGCCATGGAGGCACACAGCATGTAAACATATTTGTGCATGTAACTAACTTGGACTGAAAATGGACATATCTGGTTTCTCAAATAACAGATTCAACAAGGATATGAGTAGTAGTATAGATCAGTAGCTAGAGAAATAGATAAATACAATGCAATTCACAGGAAAAAACCGCCCTGATATAAGCAATATTAGCTGTGCTATTACCAATACTACTCTTCAGTGTATTCCCTTATTTTATTTTCTCCTTTAAAGACCGCTTGGTCTTCACTGAACAGGAAGCTGAACACAGTGCCCGGAAATGAGTATTCATCTAATTTCCTGTCGCTTTTAAACACATTTTTCCATCCTTAAGTGCCCAGTTATTTTGCAAGCATTTTAAACGAAAGACGGATTGCTCACGGCACTAACTAAATAAATTTGCAATGAAATTTCCTGCCTGCTTTGGTCCAACACTAATTTCATTAACCATCCATCAGGCTTCCTCCTTTTTATTTCATAACCCCTTTACGTTTTTCAGTCTATTTAATTTTGCAAGAAGGTGACACCAGAAGAAAATTCTGGTCTTTTTAAAGAGATAACTGTGATCTACCGTCACATGTATTGATCATTCTGATTAAGAATTATAGATTCCAATCCAATCCAATCCAATCCAATCCAATCCAATCCAATCCAATCCAATCCAATCCAATCCAATCCAATCCAATCCAATCCAATCCAATCCAATCCAATCCAATCCAATGGAATCCAGTTCTGATATTCACGGCCTGTTGAACTCAATACCAATTGAATGCAAGTTTAACATTGCTTTACGTCCTACTAACTACTTTTACGGTTTTTTGGAGACGCCGAGGTGCCTGAATTTGGTCCTGCATGAGTTGTTTTACGTGCTAGTAAATCTACCGACATGAGGCTGACGTATTTGAGCACATTTAAATACCACCGGACTGAACCAGGATCGAACCTGCTAAGTTGGGGTCAGAAGGCTAGCGCCTCAACCGTCTGAGCTACTCAGCCAGGCTTAACACTGGATTTATAATAGGGAATGTGCATGATCCGGGGTTCTTATTAAAAGTGTGCTAAACTGATTCAAAATTTTATGCAGAATTCAGGAATGAGGTCAGAATTTAAAAATAATAACCCCAAATACGGTAAAAATCCAAATTAAAGTATGAAAATGTCACGTGACGCAAGTACGCGATCTCATTGGTCTGACGTCATCGTACAGGTTGGCCGTATTAGCAGACGAAATAACACATAGTGTGCTGTGACAAACACGATACACTTCACGTATTTCTACTTTATGCTAGTGTCTGGTATAGTTAAAATCGATGTCTATACATTGTATAATAATGTGAGTGTTATAATTTGGACTTCAAAAGAATCTTGCGCAGACAGTGAGGCAAAATATTTATAAATGGTGTATAATTCCGATGTGCACTAAAGATCGCATACCACCACGAAAATATATATTAATGTGGCAAAGGGCCGTAAAACACGGAGGAAATGGATTTTGGCAAGCCGGAGAAAAGTCGGTGATATTTCGGAAAAGTATATAGTTCATTGCTGTGAAGGTCATTTTAATGAAAGGTGAATTTGTTTGAACTTATAATCACATTTCCATGAGTGCTATTCCAATGGTACAAGTTTAGAGTTAAATATATGATGCTTTAATTAAATGCATCTATTACATCTTAGAATCTGGAAGTAATAAAAAGTCCACACATTAATGCTGATTATTAAAGTATTCTCCAAAATTCAAAGTCAAAGTCATCTCCGTACAGGCCATGAAGGCCCTTGGAGCGGTGGAAGGTAAAGGCTTCCACTATCCGTAACCTCGGCACTTGATGGGGTAGAGTGGTTAACTCTACGCCCGGCCGCCTTTGCCCCCAGGAATTAACCTGGTACTCATTTTTGGTGTAGGCTGAGTGAACCTCAGGGCCATATGCACCTCCGGAAGTGGAAGTCTCATTTCTTAAATTTTACGACTTCCTGACGGGGATTCGAACCCACGTCCTTCCGGGCGAGCCGAGCACGCCTTTACCGCCTCGGCCAGGCAGCCCCTAAGTATTCTCCAAACCTAACCCAAGTTTCGGGTGATCCATATCAAAACACTCGTAATAAATCAAAGAGTTTATGACCCAAATTGACGGCTCTAATTATACACGTTTATCTTGGCATGCGACAGTTATTCTTTTATTTCTTTATTGAAGAGCTTACATTTGTAAACACATTTAGGCTACTGCTAGTACGCTATACCGAGCTCGATAGCTGCAGTCACTTAAGTGCGGTCAGTATCCAGTAATCGGGAGATAGTGGGTTCGAACCCCACTGTCGGCAGCCCTGAGGATGGTTTTCCGTGGTTTCCCATTTTCACAATAGGCAAATGCTGGGGCTGTACCTTAATTAAGGCCACGGTCGCTTCCTTCCGACTCCTGTCCCTTTCCTCTCCCTTCGTCGCCATAAGACTTATCTGTATCCGTGCGACGTAAAGCAACTTGTGAAATAAACTCTATAATATAACAAAGGGTAGTCGTGTACATCCTGAAAGAAAACAACGTGAATTTAACAAATGCATATCTCTACAAAACCAATTCTTGTCGGCTGGGGTGGTCTCAGTCTTATAAGCTAACAATGCTCAGAGGTAATAATTATAATAATAATTAAATAAATAACACAACTGCATAATTGCACACTGCAGTGAAAATACATTACTGGTACTATATATAGTAGTGATGTTGGTGTTTAAAATATTGTCCAAACTTAGCCTAAGTTTTAGGTTATACATGCCAAGTCAATAAACCGAAGGGTAAAAATCACAGCATCCCAAAACATTCCTATACTGAGTGACTAAAATTTCACCAAGACAGTGTTCTTGCTTGATATGCTCAGCTTGTGGAAAACTAAATGCAATTAATGTTATTGGCTTTACGTCCCACTAACTATTTTTACGCTTTTCGGAGATGCCGAGGTGCCGGAATGTAGTCCGCAGGATTATCGACAGGAGGCTGATATATTTTAAGGCATTCAAATACCACCGAACTGAGCCAGGATCGAGTTTGCCAAGTTGGGGTCAGAAGGCCAGCGTCTCAACCGTCTGAGCCACTCAAAGGGTCTACTCATTAGCAGAATACTTTAAAAGTTTGTAGTACTAGATGTAATGTTTGCTAAGTTTATTTACTAATCAGAGGATGCAGCACAGTCTACATTCTATGCAGCACTGTTCCTCATCCAGAATTAGTGTGACTGTATATTTTTTGGATCTGACCTTGTGCTCAGGACATATTTTGCATTTTACTATGCATTTTCCACTTCATCGCTTCACTTGAACATAACCTAAAGCACGGTAACCATAATTTCATCTGTCATCACTCTAACATGAATATAGGCTGGTGTATTGTTCAATATATGTGTAGAAAAATGAAGTAGACATTTAATGTTTCTTTTTCATGGGTCTCGGAAGTGGGAGGCCAGTTGCCGCAACCATAAATCTATAATTTTCAGGAATGATAGGTTATACAACTATAGTACTGCAATGCTAGCTATATTTTTATGTTAGTGCTGAAGTCCAATTTTTTACTTAAGTAATGGTGAAAGCCTGAAAATGTAATGTTATTCTCTATTATGGGAATCAATCTGGAAGTAAATGGCAGAGGTGGTTTAAGTGATTTCTCTCCATGTTCATTGTTGTTCCAATACCATGAGTTACAGTACATTGCACGTATATACAAGATGTCATTTACCAAGCTGCTTTTGATCCGCGTACTTCTACTACCACAAAACAGTCACCATTTTTCAAGAATGATGGCATCTACACATGGTAGATTGTCCGACTGTGATTTTTTTGAACCCTTCTTATGTCATTTTGAAGTTATTCACGATCACGAGTAATAAACATTCGGCTTTTAGTAACAGCTGATGCACAATGGCTAGTAGAGCTGGATGCGGTACTGGATCGTGACGTCACAGCCAGCCGCTTACGTCAGAGGACGTTTTACTCTCCTTGCGGAAAGAGACTTTTAAATATTTTTGTACTGGTAGAAAACAAGGCAACTTACCACAATATAATATGTTTACATACTATTTTGAAAATTACGCATAATGAGAAATCTTAAATATCCATATATCGTCATAAGCAATACCTTATAAAATTATGTACTCAATCTTGGTCAAATTTTAATAGCCATGGCCGAACATGCATTTATGGAAAAGGAAAATATTCTGCCTTTTCTTCTTTTTTTTTTTTACAATTTGCTTTACGTCGCAAAAACAGATCGGTATTTTGGTGACGATGGGATAGGAAAAGGCTAGGAGTGAGAACATAGCGGCAGTACCAACGTTTGCCTGGTGTGGACATGGGAAACCAAGGAAAACCATTTTCAGGTCTACCGACAGTGAGGTTCGAACCCACTGTCTTCCACACGACCAACTGATAAGTACCCTGCTGTATGGAGGTGGTCATTGGGAAGACAGGAAAAGACTCGTCTTAGCCAACTGAGATGTGGGTATAGCGGAAGACGTCAGGAACGAGCTGGACTGAAAGAAAAACAGATTTGGAAGTACTAAAAGAAATCGAAGGGGAGCAGGAAACTGTTAAAGAAATGAAAATGAGGACATTCAAATTTACAGTACATAGCATTAGATACACCACCTTCATGAACAGTATATTTGAAGGCAAAGTACTAAGGATGAAAGGAAAAGGCCCGAAAAAGTACTTGGAAGAGAACAAGAAAAAAAAAACGGGATTCAGATATTACGTGACGATGAAAAGAGTGACTCAAGGTTGAGATGACTGGTTGTATTGACATGTCATTGTCTTTGGGAAATGAATGAATGTACCTAAACGGCAGTAAAAAAGGGAACCATTTTTCCATCTGCAAAATTCAAATGATCATAAATATGTCTCTCGGTCAAGGTCATTCATCAAAAGTTGTTAATTTCAGATAGCAAACCGCCATAAGACATAGCCTGCACGGTTGCTAGGTAACAATGTCTGACCACCCATCCATCACTGCCTGGACGGTTGCTATGTTTACAATTTCGTAACACATTCGTCGCGTCACATTACACAAATTGTCAGATGATCCCCAGCTATAAGACATATTTATGTCAATAAAAACGGATCACCTACCAAAAAGTATATTACAATATTTCGTACCTCAAAATTTATCACCAGAATTGGATGATGAGACAGTCGATCCCTTTCTTCAAAAAGCTGGCGGGCTGTCGATTTAACCACATCTGTACCCACTCACGCAGGTCGTAGTCCGATGCAAATGTTTGTCTTCTTTTACCTCGTGCATGGGGCAGGAATCAATGCATAGCGCTATGGAGACACGTTGTAGAAACTGAGGCACACCATACGGTCACAGCACCCGCACGTACTATCTAAGGCCGATATCCTTCTTAATGATAATGCCCGCCCCCAAATTGCAAACTATGTGAGGAATACGCTTCAGAGATGTGGGTGAGGAACCTCTTCAACAAACTCCCTGCAATCCATATCTCCCCACATGCGATTTTCACATCCATGGGGAGCTGAAGAAATACATTCGTGAACATCGGCTTGCATCGGACGATGACGTATGTTACTAGATACAGATTTGTTTCTGTCGACTGCCCACAAGCTTTTTCAAGAATTGAATTGACCGTCTGATCACCCAGTGAGATAAATACCTTCTAGTGATTTCTTTTGTGGTGCTAAATGTGCTACTATACGGTACTTTCTGGCAGGTGACACCTCTTATCGACTGCTCCTTATAAAATGGTATTGCTGATAGATGGATAGATAGATACGAGTAGATATATTTATTTATCATCAACAGGTTATTTGCCCAATTAAAGATGATTCAATAAAACGATATAAACAAATACACCTCAAATAAATAACATTAACTTCCTAAAATAATAACCAAGTCAAACTAAATCTAGAGACCTCTCTCTCTATATATATATGCATATTTACAATACCTTAAATAAATAAATAAATAAATAAATAAATAAATAAATAAATAAATAAATAAATAAATAAATAAATAAATAAATAAATAAATAAATAAATAAATAAATAAATAAATAAATAAATAAATAAATAAATAAATAAATAAATAAATAAATAAATAAATAAATAAATAAATAAATAAATAAATAAATAAATAAAATAAATAAATAAATACAACTTAATCTCCTTAAATAATTGACACTATTATTAAACTACATCTAGAAACATTTACATACACATATTTTACAGAGAGGGCCTTACATTCATGAGGTCGTTAGGGCATGTCTGATTTTAGACGGGGGTGAGTGGAAAAGGTCCACCGATTCACCCACCTCATTCAGTGATGTTAGTGCCCTCAGAAGTCATGAGTTAGCCCGAGCCACAGTTCTCACTTTAGGCAGATGAAAAATATATCTTTGCCTAGTATACTGCGATGAGGAACATGTAATGGAATCAACTCAAATAATGTTGAGCAATACACTCTTTTCGTCAGAAACTTTTAAAGAAAGAGGGCACTGGCACATCTGCAAAAGCATTGGTGAGTAACATATATACTGTAGCCTGCGCAACGGTCATGCTACAAGATTTGCATAAACATTAGTAGTACGGCCTGTCAGAACCTCTAGAATTCTTGTTACTCTTGCTACATTACTGAAGAGCGGAATGGCATGAATGTCGGCATTCTTGTAAAGGGGATCCTTTAAAAGAAAATATAGCCATTTCTGGACAGACTATGAAGGCCCTTGGAGGAATAACACGGAACTAAGAGGGAAGGAGTGGTTAGCGTTACGCCCAGTCGCCATGAATTAACCTGGTACTTATTTCTGGTTCGGGACCGAGTGAACGCAACCTCCATTTGTTACTCCAGAAGGGGAGGCTGATTTTAAAGGATATCCTGCATAGTTCGTTAAAAGGTATTTAAAAATAACTTTTTGAACGTCCCGAATAGAGATTCATGGCGTAATACGTAGTAGAGTTATTAACTTCATGGACTGGCCATCCAGTGTCGCCGTGGTGCACTACAGAGGAGAGTTTGCCCTGACAGTTCTTCGCTAGTCCCGGCAAGTGGCAGTTGCGTGCATACAGTATAAGTACGAGGGCAAGTCAATAAGTATCTGCAATGATGCTCTTATTGTCTTTAGGTTGGCTCTATGTTATTTTCTGCTCACCAGCCTCTAGAAGGCACCGTTGTCTACGACTGTGGTAGGTTTTAGCGTTATAAGATCAGTACAGATTGCGCTGTTGCGACGTAAAGGTGGCCGCACCACTCTTTGTGCGTAGGAAAGAAGAACAGCGTTCCGTAATCTCGTTTTTGTGGTCTGAGGGTGTACCAGGTGCAGAAATTCATAGAAAACTTTCAGCACAATACGGGGACAATGTTTTGCCACAGCGGTTGCTTCCATTCGATGCTCCGACGTTTGCTCACTGGCTCGATGTGGTGAACCCATGTTTCATATTCAGTGATGATCCGTTTCAGAAACGTTTCTCTTTCGTTAGCATGACGGTCCAGTAGGTGCTGACTGATTCTCACACGATTGCGCTTTGCTCTTCATTGAGTTGTTTTGGAACCCATCTCGAACAGACTGAAAGTTAAGCCTGTTATGCATGATTTCATATGCAGAACCATGGCTAAAGTGCATATGGTTTGCCACGTCATCAACAGTCAATCGTATGTTATTCAGGATCATATCACGCACTTGTTCAATACTAGTGCGGCGTTAGCAGTAGCAATTCAGATGGGAACACAGGGCGAAATGAACCTCGTTCCAACCCACAGATTCGGATTAAAACACTTGAACAAGCCGGAAATCTCACTCAGAATCTCCAGATATGAGGCACCGCTACCACTGGGAGAGTTGGCCGTGTGGTTAGGGGCGCGCAGCTGTGAGCTTACATCCGGGAGATAGTGTGTTCGAACCTCACTGTCGGCAGCCCTGAAGATGGTCTTCCGTAGTTTCCCATTTTCACTCCATGCAAATCCTGGGGCTGTACCTTAATTAAGGCCACGGCCGCTTCCTTCCCACTCCCAGCCCTTTCCTACGCCATCATCGCCTGAAGACCTCTCTGTGCCGGGGCGATGTAAAGCAAATTCTAAAGAAAGAAAAGAAGTAGCACTAGGATGAACAAATTATTTTACCAATTTAAAAAGTACAAATTTTACATCAATATAGATCAATTTGGTTAGAAAGTAATTTAGATGTGTAAATGAATCATTGTAAGTTTAGTTGGAGAATTAATTGGTTTATAATACTTCTCAGGCTCTTTGTTGGGGCAAGATATAAGGGGTAGTTTTCTTTATCGGAGCTTGCCAATTTATTCAGGTTGAATCCCGATTGGGAATAGCTGTTTACCGTTCATCATAGTCGGCAAGAAAAACGCCTCTTTCGGCAGATCCCGTTGCCATCGATCCACTGGGAACCCGCATGTGCAGATCATGTCAGCCACGGATTGGAATAGCGATGGGAATAGCAAATACGATGTTCTATGAGATAGCTATTTATGCTCGCTACTCGAATAATGTGAAACTTAGAACGGTGTCTTCCGCATCCAAGTGGAAGAGTGCCCGTCCCAATCGCAAACCAAAATGATTATGCTTTTGTTATTACTCAAGGAAATAATACTAGTTATCAGGCAACTAATATTACAGTATATAAAAGTAAGTATACGTGAAAGATTTAACATGCTCCTTACAAGAGTCGATAACAGCAACAAAAAAATCCTAGGGATATGAGCTACGAATTTTATGTAAATAAAATATAATATATTATTTATTTGTTACTAAAAATTAGAATTCTTTTCTTAATCATCGTTATCCGATCGATTATATTAGCAGTTTGCCTTTTTCTACCAGTACGGGTGCTAATGTGAGTCAATGCAGAGTTTCACTAGAGCTTTTATAACTACATTGGGTGCGGACATTTTTCAATAAATCAAAAATGCCTGAGGGTAATGAATCAAGGAATACATTACAAGAAGAATTATGTAAATAATTTGGCGAGAATTTGAATCAAAAAGAACACGAGTGAAGAAACAAACGATTTTAACCTGTCTTTTCGGAACTGCGTGTAGCCTAGAAGTGATTTTCGAAAGTTGTTTTTTTAGACTCACATTTTGAAATATTTCCGCTCCTTTTAGCCCATCGAATTTCGACACAATTGAGGAAATTGCTTAATTTTATGTTTTTCGTTTATGGGAATCCCTACTTTGTCTGGTATTTTCAACATTACAAGAACGGCAAGTTGCTGTTGTAAATATTTCTAATTTTAAATCTTGTCAATAGAATGCACTGCTAAAGGTAACTTAATATAAGAATAACCCCAGGAACGAAACTGTGTTAGATGTTCATTTGTAAATTGGGAATTGATAATTAGAATGTATTGATAGCGGCAGTCTAAGAGAATACAGGAAGGATGCTACAAGAAGTTGCTTGTGTAAATGTGTTTGTGGCATTGTGGTGAAAGTTGAAGCTCGTCTCTCAAATCTTAATAGCTGACGCTTGTTGCATCTAGTCTAAGTTTACATCACTAGTTTTAGAATAATTTTCTTTTGAGTAAGACTTACAGTACGGAAAGCCATTTGCAGGGTTTCGATTGGCATAGTGGCATGCAGATGTCGAATGAGGCATATCGTACAGAGGCCTCTAGTGGACGACTAATATCACAAGTGTGCTTGGAAGTGCGCCAAAATGTATGCAGCAGATCCCCATCACTTTACGGCTGTTTCGGTAACAGGTTCCTAGATCTATTTCAAAAACGAGTTAGTGTTGGCGCAGACTATAGGCGATATAAACGTTCCCAATATTCTTTCTACAACAATTTAACTATTAAAATATGTTTTTATGATGACGAACTTCTTTCATAGTCGAGAAATAACAGCTCACGATCAGAATATCCAAGACTTGCTCTACTTGCGAAGAAAATATTTTCTATTCCATCCTCCAATGCGGCAAGTGAAAGAAATGCCAGTTCAGCTGGTAATGCAATTAGTGACAAAAGGAGATATAATCTAGATATATTATATGTATCTACCAACAAGGGAAGTAGTTAGGATCGAACAAACATATCTGTATGAAATTTTGGTTACAGGACAATTACATACCGCTCAATGTCTGCTGAGTATGTTTTTATACAAGACTTTGCAAACGTGCAGTAGATGTCACTGCAGATGTCATTGTTGAAGCCAAACACAATGACGATAACTATAAGTGCAAGTGAGGACTTTCAATAAAATGCTCAAAGCAGTATCAATGACTACGAAACGCACAGTGAAGAAAAGCAACTTGATCACGTGCCGTAAATGGACAATCCGTAATGTCACTTATGAACGCCACGTCAATAACACTTTTGAAGTTGTCTACAGGTTCATCAGTATCGTAGCCAGCGTTTGCCACGTAGAACGAAGCATTGATCTAAATAGGCTACGTCCGCAGATAATTGATTGTAAATGACAGAATGCAATTTGAAGATAAAGAATGTGTCATGCAAGTTGGGCTGCATGTGACTCGAATGTATTTTAGGAAAGTCCGTTATTCTATTGGCATATATATTAGATTGCCTGAAGAAATACAAGTCTAGAAGTAACGCGTATTTTGTGGTTTCAGGTGGAATGATTTATAAATATACATCTTTTCCTCCAGAGGATTCCAGAAGTACTTGTTTATCCTCATGTTCAGACCAGGAATCACAAAGTAGTAGTAACTTTGTTGGCAAATGTTGATTGAAAACTAACCGTGATTTTCCCTCTCTCACGTCTATCTACGAAGACATTTGGAGGGTCTCGAATGGCGTAGTGGCATGTAGAGGTCGAATGTGGCATAGCATACAGAGCCTCCAGTGGACGACTGCAGAGGTTTTGTAGAAAACTAATATCACCAGTGCACGAGCCGATTCGTTGTATGAATGGTCAGCGTACTGGCCTTCGGTTCAGATGGCCCCCGGTTCGATTCCCGGCCAGGTCGGGGATTAACTTTCATCGATTAATTCCAATGGCCCGGGGGCTGGGTGTTTATGCTGTCCCCGACATCCCTGCAACACACATACCACACATAACACTATCCTCCACGACAATAACACGCAGTTACCTACACATGGCAGATGCCTCATCGGAGGGTCTGCCTTACAAGGGCTGCACTCGGCTAGAAATATTCACACGAAATTATAGGTCTGCGTACATTAGTTATACTCGTTAATGATAGTGATAGGAAAGCTACGAAACGTGCTGCTGGGTTGTTAAGGGGAGTCGGAAAGCCCTATCTTGATAATGTTAATTTGACAGAAAAGATGCCCCATTATCTCAGGAAGTATTAAGTTTAGAGCTATGATATTTTTACTACATGTATTTACACGCTTCTCATAAGTACTGAACCAGGTTGGAATGGTTGGAGCAAACGATTGTAAAGTTATGAATTAGTTTAATAACTTCCAAATTTCTAACAAAAAATGTCATTAAAAATGTATGTAAATCAGAAACTATATGTGAGAAGTGCTTTTATCTGGTTCAGTAGCTGTATCATGGCACAAGGTGACTCTCTGCAAACAATGAATTGCCTATCCAGCGCAGTTTCTGCGATAATGGGTCAAACATGTGAAAAAAAGTCATTTTTCAGAATATGATTTCAAAGTAAAACAAAATGTTCTCTCACAAATTTACCCACAGCAGTGCCTAAAATCCGAAACTATTTAATGGAAACTATTGAAATGTTTGTTTTGACAGTGTCGGAAACCTCTGCGCATAACATTAGGGAGTAGAACAGTGAAAACCACAGCCTTCCAGACATTTATGTTTTCAAAAAGAAACATGTCTAAGTTGCTCAATTTGAACTTGTGCATTGATTTTTAAAATATTTCTTTAAAATGCCTCCATGTGTCGTATTAAAATAAATTATACACCATTTTAATCAGCAGAGTTCAGATAATTGAATGAGGCAAAATTTGGAAAAAAGGTTTAAATTTTTTTTTGATTTCCGACTCCCCTTAAGTGATTTACGTGGCGACTGAACACAGTATCATTGCACATACTACTCCTCGTGGTGGAAGTGACCGGGTCGTCGTTTAATTCGTGTATTTTTTATTTTAATTTGTTATTTTTTCCTTCTTATAGCATTTGCATCTGAATCAGGATTTTCAAGTGCCTGTAATTCTTGAATATCGTACACACCTGGCGTCAAGTCTTGGCTCCCATGAGCAAAAGAGCTGACGACCATTCTTAACGCAAACTCCACGAGCACCCGTGTAATTTACACACATGTTCCAAAACATATGTATCGTAAGTCCTCAGCCCGAAGGCTTGTTTGATCTTCAAGAGCTCCACCATTACCTGGCATAGATGGCCTAGGCATCACTGAAGAGGCGTACAAAAATGAGGAGTGAGGTAGTTTCCTGCTGCTTTACTCACTGAGCCAGAAGTTGCTATTGCATATCAGTCTGCCAAGCTCACTGAAATGCATGCACCAACCGATCCCGTGATATCGACGTTCAATATCACCAGCAATTCGATGAAGATAAGGACACCTTTTTGTGAATGTACCTACAACCAACCGATGCCGCTGAAGTTTTTTTTAAAAAGAGTTCTTTCCACTTATATCTCAAATATAATATCTTACACTACCATTTCATCAGCTGTACTTCCTCTAAAAATACCCTCTCCTTATACTTCAGTGTCTTATCTCCGTTATCCATCATACTATTTCTATTTAACAGCATATCGGAGTGAAGGGCAGATTGTTGTGTCGGCAACATTCATTTCTTCGATCAATATCTCATTGGTGCCGGGTTGCCCGAATTTCTGGTATTCGACCGTATCTGGCCACAGGGGCTCTGAACTTTGGAGCGTGGTTTGGCGACCACGGGACCCTTAGCTTAGTCCTGGCATTGCTTCCACTTACTCGTGCCAGGCTCCTCACTTTCATCTATCCTATCCGACCTCCCTTAGTCAACTCTTGTTCTTTTCCGACCCCGAAGGTATTAGAGCACTCGAGGCCTAGGGAGTCTTTCATTTTCAAGCCCTTCGTGGCCCCTGTCTTTCTTTGGCCGATACCTCCATTTTTCGAAGTGTCGGATCCCTTCCATTTTTTCTCTCTGATTAGTGTTATATAGAGGACGATTGCCTAGTTGAACTTCCTCTTAAAACAGTAATCACCACCACCACCACCTTCGAACGTATCACACTTCAAGGAGAGAAACTCTTGACCAGGTGCTGACATCACATCCATGCTCAAATCACCGCCAAGTACGATAGGTAGTAAATAGTATTCGTTCTCATGGAGCTTGAGATGACGTTACTGACCTAATATACATAGAAGAACTCTGGTTGACATGGTTACAACGGTATCGAGGAAACTCATGACGCTAATTCCAGGTGAAGACACAGCCCCAAAACATATGTATCTTCAATGCTCAACCCGAAGGCTGGTTTGATCCTCAACAGCCCCACCGTTACCTGTCATAGTTGGCCTAGGCATCACTGAAGGAAAATTACGAGTAAGGTAGTTTTCTGTTGCTTTCTCACTGAGCCAGATGTTGCTATTGCATATCAGTCTGCAAAGCCCACCGAAATGCATGCACCAGCCGATCCTATGAGCAACATTTTTACATCATTCACAGCAGGGACTGGCAGCGTAAGGAATGGCGTTACTAGCGTAGCTCATACCTCAGTCACTTTCTTATTATCAAAGCCAAGGATAAGACTAAGACAGATCACGCTATTTGTTTTACGCCCCCCCGACACAGATAGGTCTTGTGGCGACGATGGGACAGGAAAGGCCTAGGAATAGGAAGGAAGCGGCCGTGGCCTTAATTATGGTACAGCCCCAGCATTTGCCTGGTGTGAAAATGGGAAACCACGGAAAACCATCTTCAGGGCTGCCGACAGTGGGGTTCGTGAGACAGATCAATGACAGTAGCAAAATTATTCTAGCCCATACTAGACATAGTGCACTATAAACATTAGGTCTTGCCGGCAAAGTAATAATAATAATAATAATAATAATAATAATAATAATAATAATAATAATAATAATAATAATAATAATAATAATAATAATGTCCACTTGTGTGGTGTAGTGGTTAGTGTGACTAACCGGGTTCTGCCACGAAATTTGAGATGTGGTAGGAGGGCTTGAACGGGGTCCACTCAGTCTGGGGAGGTCAACTGAGTAGAGGTCCGACTCGTTAGCTGAACGGTCAGCGTACTGGCCTTCGGTTCAGTGGGTCCCGGGTTCGATTCCCGGCCGGGACGGGGATTTTAACTTTAATAGGTTAATTCCAATGGCACGGGGACTGGGTGTATGTGTTGTCTTCATCATGATTTCATCCCCATCATGACGCGCAGGTCGCCTACGGGAGTCAAGTAGAAAGACCTGCACCTGGTGAGCCGAACCCGTCCTGGGATATCCCGGCACTAAAAGCCATACGGCATTTCATTTCAACTGAGTAGAGGTGGGTTAGATTCTCCCCTCAGTCATGCTTCAAGTGGTTTTCTGTGGTTTCCCACATTCCTCCAGACAAATGCCAGGATAGTACATAACTTAAGGCAACGGCCGCTCCCTTCCCTTTTGCTTGTCTATCCTTTCCAATCTTCCCACCCCCCACAAGGCCACTATTCACCATAGCAGTTGAGGCTGCCTGGGCGGATTACTGGTCCTCCTCTCCAGTTCATCCCCCTGACCCGAAGTATCACAATCCAGGACACTGCCCTTGAGGTGGGTGGTGGCAAAGGTGGGATCCCTCACTGAACCCGAGGGAAAAGCCAACCCTGGAGGGTAAACGGGTTAAGAAAGAAAGAAAGAAAGAAATAATCAAACCAAACCACATGGCGCTACAGCCCCGAAGCGAACCAAGCGACCGCTGCTTAGCCCGAAGGCCTGCAGATTATGGGGTGTCGTGTGGTCAGCACGACGAGTCCTCTCGGCCACTATTCTTGGCTTTCTGGACCGGGGCCGCCATATTACCGACAGATAGCTCCTCAATAACGTAGGCTAAGTGGACCTCGAACCAGCTCTCAGATCCAGGTAAAAATCCCTGACGAAGCTGGGGCTTCCACGTAAGAGGCAACCACGCTATCCCTACACTGCGGGGCCGACGGAAGAAACAATAATAATAATAATAATAATAATAATAATAATAATAATAATAATAATAATAATAATAATAATAATAATAATAATAATAATAATAATAATAATAATATTGTCACAATGTCTGGTTATCGACGCTGTAAATTTTTAAATAATATTCTCTGACACAGTAGGAACAGAGTGCGCTGACTACGAGCTAAACAAAGTCCTCGTCCCTGACAACATAACCGCGGCCGTCATGAGCAACTTGCCACTCTGCGGGAGTCGTAAGTTAATCAACACACTGAAATAGCTTCTCTTCCAGTGAGGGACTCCAGGCGGTTCTAATCTGCCAGATAAAGGGCACGCGTTCTATTGAAGCTCGTTAGTATACTGAAATAGAAATCTAATGTAGTAGCTAGACGCTGGATTGTTGTGAGATCATTCACGCAATAATTCACAAAGAATGAACTGAAATATTAGGATTTTTGAATATTGAATATTAGCGGCCTTAGTTTGGTTCCCGAGCGAGTGTGCCGTGCGGTTATAGTCGCGCTGCTATGAACTTGTATTTGGGAGATAGTGGGTTCGAAACCCACTGTCGGCAGTCCTGAAGATGGTTTTCCGTGCTTTCCCACTTTCACACCAGGCAAATATTGGGGCCGTACTTAATTCAACTCACGGACCTTTCCTACCCACTCCTAGCCCTTTCCTATCCCATCGTCGCCGTAAAACCAATCTGTGTTAAAATGTTCCCGTACTGCACCTGTAGGTGAATCCAGCATGTTTTTGTCTTACTTGCGGTTGGTTCTTCGATTTCTTCTTTCCTAACCAACTTCCCTTAGTGACCCTTGTTCTCTTCCGACCCCGACGGTATTAGGTTTAAGATGCCTAGGAGTCTTTATTTTCACACTCCTCTCCACAACCTTCTTCCCCTTCGATTAGTTTTAGGAGAAACCGAGCTCGATAGCTGCAGTCGCTTAAGTGCGGCTCGTATCCAGTATTCGGGAGATAGTAGGTTCGAACCCCACTGTCGGCAGCTCTGAAGATGGTTTCCCGTGGTTTCCCATTTTCACACCAGACAAATGCTGGGGCTGTACCTTAATTAAGGCCACGGCCGCTTCCTTTCCACTCCTAGCCCTTCTCTTTCCCATCGTCGCCATCAGACCTATCTGTGTCGGTGCGACGTACTGTAAAGCAACTAGCAAAAAAAAAAAAAAAAAAAAGTTTTACGAGAGGATGGTCGACCAATTTTACTTCATCTTAAATCAATCAATCAATCAATCAATCAATCAATCAATCAATCAATCAATCAATCACCTACATTTAAGACTAGCCCAGGTGGCAGATTCCCTTTCAGTTGTTTACCTGGTCTTTTCTTTAATGTTTCAAAGAGCTTGGGAATTTATTGAACATTTCCCTTCGTAAATTAATCCAATCTCTTTCTCCTTGTCCTATAAATGAATATTTGCCCCAATTTATCCTTTGGTTTTCCAAATTTATCATATTATGATCTTTTCCGCTTATAAAAGCTCCGCTCAAGCTTATCCGTCTATTAATGTACTTTCATGCCATCTCTCCATTGACAACTTAGCACATACCACTTAGTCGAGCAGCTCGTCTCCTTAGTTCCAAGTATTCCGAGAACAAAATTTGCAACATTTTCGTAACATTATTCTTTTGTCGGAAAACATCCAGAACAAATCCTGCTATTTTCCTTTGGATCCTTTCCGGTTCTGGTATCAAGTAGTCCTGCTATTGGTCCCATTCGCTGGAACCATACCCTAATTGGTGTGTTACCAGAGACTTGTACGCCCTCTCCTTTCATCCTTACTACAATCCCTAAATACTCTCGTAACAATGTGAAGCGATCTGTATCCTTTCTCTAAAACCTTGTTAATGTGCTACCTCAATGAAGATCATTCCTTTATTAACACTTGGATACTTATAGTACTATCACTCCATCATCGCTACTACCAACATTCCTAGGCTGACTGGTCAGCACTGAAGCCTTTGTGGAAGAGAGTCTCGTGTTCGATTCTCTGCTGTTGCTGGATCTGGGATTTAAGCCGCTTCTGCTCAGTTCTTCTAGCTACGGATGTTTCGGTGGTTAAAATATCTTGTGTGTGAACGTGAGCTCCAACTACAAGTTCGTTGACGTGTTGTGAGGTCTTTTTATGTTATCGGTACTCCTTTTTGGAGTCGAAGAATGGATACTGGAGACATTTAAATGTTGTTCTGGAATTATTGGCAATATTCTTACTTCGTTCATCCCACTTCGAGGACTTGTAGCTATGTTTGTGAACAACATGTGCTCAAAATGTGTCAAAAGTCTGATCACTTTTTGGCTGCTGATCAGCATATTTTAGAGTGTTGTTGGGAATCGACATAACATTATCAGTGAAAGAATCTTACGTCATAAAACTTGTAATGTTTAGGTGCTAAATTAAATGACAGGGGACCTCAAGATAGAATTTATGACTTCAAAATTGATTCGAAATATCCACCGCTATTCGAACTGATAACATACTACTACTACTACTACTACTACTACTACTACTACTACTAATAATAATAATAATAATAATAATAATAATAATACTCAATTAAAAACTTGAAAGATTTGAAGTACTAGAAAGAAGAATTATAAGAAAAATAGTAGGCCTTCTAAAAACTACAGAATTTAAGAAATTAAGAAATAATAACGAAATTTATCAGAACATAGAAAACATATCCATAACACTACGGAAGAGGAGACTGCTATATTTTGGACATATGTACAGAATGGACGACAGTAGACTAACCAAAATATCCTCACGTACCTTCGGAAGAAAAATTCAACAACCACTTGGATTCAAGAGATTAAAAAAGACTTGGAAAGGAACAACATTAGAGAAGATAAAGTAATGGAAAGGGAAATTTTCAGGAATAAGGTTTTAAAGATGGAAGGTTTCCAAGGGAGGGAGGCAAAGGAAACCGGCTCAAAGTGGTCTAAAGAAAAAAGAAACATAGTGAAACAATGAAGGAATATTGGAAGAAAAGGATGGAACAACAACATAGGATGAAGAATTGAAATTGGAACGTGGGTCTCTAGCAGGATCTAACACAATAATAATAATAATAATAATAATAATAATAATAATAATAATAATAATAATAATAATAATAATAATAATAATAATAATAATAATAATTGTACCGGGCGGTACACCTCCATGCCGCTTATTTAAAATTTGCGCCAGTTGAAACTCCTCTGCTGGAGGAAGTCTGAACTTTATCTACGGTATTAATTTTCTACTTTCTCAGAAGATGTCACTACCTGGAAATTTTGGAGTTTTTGAACTGTGTCATTTTCGACGTATTTTTGTTTCGCTTGTAGTAAGAAGTGTGAACTTTCTCTTCTAGAGGACACTACTGAAGATCAACAATAGTGCACCCTAGTGCGGAGTGAAAGAACTGTTTTTTTTTGGAGAAAATTTAATTTCAAAAGTTTGTTCTTTGCTAAATTTCTTTCTGTTATTGTTTAAGTTGGCTGTATACCCCTCTCTTTCCCCTTGCTTTGTATTTAGCCAATCCCGAATTTCTTTAATTAATTTCTGACCAATCCGATGTATCTTCCCCCAACTTGAATATGCTGCTTATCCCTAACCAATAAAGTGATTGTGGGCGGGTGTTTTCTTCCCTGAAACGCCTCGAACTTTCCGCGAGAGTATATAAACTGCTGATTTTAGGGTCTCTGCGCCACTTCTGTTCCATCTTTCAGTGTGTAAAGTACATAGCAGGGGGCGGGAAGCGCCTCTTTCTCCGGCAGCGGTCAACAACCAGGTAATGGCCGATTAATTACTTTTTTCTTGCTTGCTCAGCAGTTTAACTCTCGGGGCGGGTCCGAAGTTTTTCCATTATGTAACCTTCCTTAAAATGTAAAGAAACTTGTATCTATTCTATCTTTTAAACTACATATTGGGATAGAGAGTGCTTAACCCTCTCGAGCTCCCACTCATATTGTTTTGAGGTGAACTTATTTTCTCAACCTATTCTTCCTTAACATTATGTAAATTTGTTACTTTTCTAAAGTCACCTCCGTAGTATGGGATTAGCCCTTGCATCAGTGGCCTAGAGCCAAATTAGGTTTTGAAACAAATACATTAGGAGTGCAGATCGCCTCCTCTCAAATTGTTATTTTAGAGGTCATGTAATTACCCCTTTTTTATCTAATAGACCTCAGTAGGTTGGGTATTTTACCCCTGTGTCTATGTCCAGAGAGGACAACTTGAAGGTAGAGTTTGGTGTGGCCTTTGAGAGGCTTAAAGTTGAGAGCGAGTGGCTCTTTTTCGAAAATTGAGTGTTGTATGCCTCGTGGAGGCTTTTCGGTGTAATTTGGAGCAAGTGCTCCTGAGCATGAATGGGGTTTTCTGCCCCTCTGTCAATACTTATTTTGAAGTAAGGTTGGGCTGATTGCCCAAGCATTGTGAAGTCGGGGCGCGAAGCCCAAATCCTGTAAATATTCTAACTACCTTTTTGACTTGCTACTCTGTACCTGTCATGCTTGTTATTTCTTTATTTTGAAAAGAAAATATAACCTTGTTAAATTTTAAATTAATTTTACTTTCGTAGCTTGAGACCTGTTCACCACCCCGCACCTTCTTTCACGCATAACTACCACAAAAACACGGTAACAATAATAATAATAATAATAATAATAATAATAATAATAATAATAATAATAATAATAATAACATAAAACGTTATATTCCTAAGAATAACTCTGTGTCAGTGAAAATTAAAATAGTCTCGCCTTGTGTAGCATTTGATGAAAACTGACTAACTCATCAGAGATTTCATGACTAAATCCTCGATGTTTAGGCAATTTGAGAGTGAAATGGAATAGGTGAATGTGCCAAAATGTTAAGTTTTCAGGAGAGTAGAAAAACTGTTGAAAGCCACAATACATTCTTTGAATCTTTAAATAAAATAAAAATTATAACTTACAGCACTCTAAAATTTAGAAACTATCTTCAATTTACCATTAATGAGAAAATATCTTTGTAAAGGGGTCATGTTCCCGCCCGTAAAACTAAGAGAACGATATAAGTGCCGTGGTTAGTAATGTTTGTGATGGGGATATCAACATATTCTTCTTCACACAGAGCACTTGTGAAGTTATGTGTATACAATTAAATTACGAAACTTCAGTAATAGTAAAAACAACATAAGAAAGAAGAAATTAAGTTATCGTATACAATATCTGAAACTGAATAAGAGATATCTATTGGCATTAAGCAGTTCGTTTTCGTCTATTCACACAAACATTTATAAATATATTGATATTTAGGCTCCAGGAACTCCAATATGGCCAATACATCTCTCTCCTTTTCATCATTAATCTGATTTCTGTATCCCAGCTTGGGTAAATGTTGAAAGGGGTTCCTTCAACGTCTTGTTTTTCTTGACAACTTTGATGCATTCTCATGTTTCCAGTTCATAAAAAGTTTATTTTGTGTGGATTGGGCCAGGATATGCAGATGTAACCCTTAACCATTAAACTATTTTAACCCGCAACTTCCGCACATCGGTTCAGGGGACCGGAGATATATTAGTTTTCCGTTTCCTGTCTCAGCATTTTGTAATCCGGAGTTGGGCTACTATGTATGCTCCCACACTTCAGTTAGGTTTGAGGTGCCATTGTGTTCAGTTCATTGCCGTACTCGGTCTGCTATAAATAACCCATGTGTGTAAGACTTTTTGTTAAATGTGCTTAGTAGGTTTTGTAAATTACAGCAGGCTATCTCGATGAAGAACAAATCCGAGAACTTTAACATCAGACGTCCAAAGTTTGCCTTTCAAAGAAAGACCAAAAGTCTTGCAGAGAGTGTGCCAAGTGCAAGAAATTGCTGTGTGGTAAAGGTGGCCATGTAGTGTGTCAAAAATGCTACAAAGTAATTTGAATATTACTAGGCAATAGAGATTTTATGTCACCTTGGACCAATGTAAGCGGTAGAAATAATTATTGTGTGATGCCCTTCCAATCGCATCAGATCATATATAGCCTATGTGCTAAAAGAAGGCTGCAGTTTTTTAATTTCTCATTTAATGTGACATTTAAGTGCATTTTAAGATTTATAGATATTACTTTAAAGAATCAAAATATTGTAAGGAAACATAAAAAGGTTTATGAGTAGCAAAATTTTTCGAAAGAGTAATTTATTGCTGTAGCCATTTTTTAAAAATATCTGTTCGAAATCCTTACTATTAATATTTTAAAATAATGTCATGTCAAATTACTAATCAATTAAGCAAATTTATAAATTTATAAAAAAGTTTTGTGCCTGTTGTTTTATTTCTATCATTAGCTGCTGTAAGTAGCAAATTTTCTTAAATTTTCTTAATATTTTTCGTGCGTGGTAGTTATGGTTTAATGTTTGAATTTCTAACTGTTCTCATCTATTTCCGTGGTCTAGCTTCAACCAACATAGCGTAATATTTAAGATCACTTAAAGGGGGTCGTGACTGAAATATTGCGATTTTTGACAAAAAACTGAATATTAAATTTTAACCTTAAAATTCATCCAATTTGTCCTCTTTCAAATATCCTTATCTATTTTCCCTAACGCCATTTTTAAAGCTCTAAAAGCCGAATTTCAAGGGTAGTAGTAGTAGTAGTAGTAGTAGTAAGAAAAATACACCTGAAGGAGTAATTTACAGTCGAGGGAAGATTTAAAGCAATTATGTTTCTCAAAACTTTCAATTGCTTTTATCAAATTTAGAACATTTTTCAGTTCATTGCCATACATAAAATGCTCCTTACGACAGAGTTCTTAGCGTATTCACCTGCAATTTTCAGAGAAAGTTTGAATATGAACAGGAATTGAAAGTAGTTGTGCATTTTATCATTAGTTGAATATTTCGTTCATATTTTTACTCTTGAAGTAACAGGAAACTACAGTAGATTTTTGCCTATTGAATGGATAATAAACAGTAGTTTATACCCGATTGCAAAACCCGGAGTTGTTCTAATATATGAGTATGTTTTACAAGTCTTCCAAATTAGAGCCCAAAAACATGAAAATCTGGTTTGTGTGACGTAGCTGTAAGCTTGTATGCGGGAGATGGTGGATTAAAACCCCACTGTCGACAGTCATGAAGATGGTTTTCGGTGGTTTCTCACTTTCAAATTAAGCATACGTTGGGACTGTTCCTCATATAAAGCCACGGTTGCTGCCTTCTTGTTACCAAGGAAGTTCTTAATAACTGTTACAAAATACATCAATGCTACTTTCTGCTACACTGTACCTAATAATGTTTATATATTCATTCCACAAATCTCCATCCATTATTTTTAGTTTTTTTGTCCTAGATGTGGTACATTGCTACATATTCTAGGACAAATGAAGTATGTAATAAAATAATTCCCAATTACTTGTGGTCGGCTCTACATGTCGATTTCACCCAGTCTTACAGCCGAATACTCTTCCTGACGCCAACCCTATGTGGAGGCATGTACAGGATTCACTGTTGTGTCACGCTGTGGAGGTTGTTAGCGTGATGTATGATGCTATATGTGAGGTCTGTATTAAGACAACATTAACACCTAATCCTCGAACAAGAGCAATTAACATGGTTAAAATCCATTCGGCCAAGGAGTCACAAGTATGATGCAACATTAAATAATAGGTATGATGTGCAGGGTTTGTGAGCGTTACAAGGTTGGTCACACTGACAGATAATTTGAAAAATTAATTCGACATCTCGCGAGGTTGTAATTGTATCAGCTGCATAAGTTAGCGACTCCGATCCCTTCCCGGGCGAATTCAAATGGGCTTTGTGTAGCGGTGTTGCTAAATCTGCAGGTGGCTTAGACAGGCTTGAGAGAAATGCAGAAAAATCAGCAAACACACCGTGGGTTTCAGCTGGTGTCACTGTAGCGTACTTGCTGAGGCGAGGTCCTGCCACTTCGGAGGTTCGTGTTCAAGTCCCTCCCATGGCGAAGTTGTTTTCTCTCTCAAGCCGGTCTTATGACACATCCATATTTGGCAAAATTGCCACGCAAGGCGTATTTGAATTTGCCTCCCCCAAAGCGATCTGATTGGCTAACTTCAGCAGCTGATAAAATGACAATGACACGAGATACCGAATTATCTTTTTTCAAATCATTTATCAGTATGACCAACCGCATGACGCTCATATACACGGTTCACGTTGTTTCCGACCACCCTATATAGTTCATCAAACATCTGCTAAACTTTCCTCTAGAAATGGGGTTTCAGAATAATTATAATTTCCAACCTTTTTGATATTTTGAAGGCTGTAGGTGGTTGTACAACTCCTAGGAATAAATTTCAAGACTATTAATCTATACTGCGAGTGGAGTGCCTCTTTAAACAATATATTTCCCACAAACTTCGATCTTGTGCCATTTAGGCCTCAATTCTCTCGGAAGCTGGTAAGTTGTCTTATATTGGAAATCGCTCCAATTTACTGTAAGTGCTTGCCGTCCCCTGGGAACCACACGGGAGAGTAATCTGATGTCCACCAACAGACAACAGCTCCTTTCCAAGGAGTAAATTCTCCCTCTTAGCTCTGGACACTTCGTCGCATCAGTGACTCCATAGATGTTATGTTTGATTGTTGACACAATGACGAATTTAAGATTGATTGATTTTAGAGTAAGGGAGGGAGATGCATCGTAATCGTAAGAAAAACTGGTGCATAGCCGGTGGACGGTAAAATGAATTCACTCCCGTATCGCACCAAAATGCCTTTGCTTGCAGAACCTAGTGTTTACTGTGCACTATGTCTTCTGGTATGGGCTAAAGCAAATTTTGTTACTTTCATTGATCTGTCTCTGTCTTATCCTTGGCTTTGACAATATGAAAGTGACTGAGGTATGAGCGATGCTAGTAATGCCATTCCTTCTGCAGCCAGTTCCTGCTATCAATGGTGTGAAAATGTTGCTCATAGGGTCGGTTGGTGCATGCATTTCAGTGGGCTTGGCAGACTGATATGTAATAGCAACTTCTGGCTCGGCGAGGAAAGCAACGGGACACTATCTCACTCCTCATTTCCCTGGTACGCCTCTTCAGTGATGCCTAGGCCATCTATGACAGCTGATGGCAGAGCTGTTGAGGATCCAACCAGCCTTAGGGCTGACGACTGAACATACATACATCGCACCAAAATTCCTGGTGTGAGAAACTTTTAACCAGAGGTCACCAGCGCACACCCACTTCGAAGTCGGCAAGTCACGATGTTGTTGATGTCGTTGGTAGTACCACACACGATGAAGTTCATGAGGACCATCAAACTCCAGCACATAAACGGTGTAAACTCCACCAAGGGGACTGTAAAAATTCCAATACATAGTCTGTGCAAACCCCTAAACTTTGACTGTGTAAAATCTAGCACATAGAATGTCCAAGCTCCTTTACATATTGTACCCATTGATCAAGTGAATGTTGGATGTCATATTTTTATTCACTGATAATTAAGATAATGTCTTGTTAAAATTTATATTTTGCAAAATAGGCGAGATGGTATTGTTTATCGTCCACATACGTGAAGTACGTCGTTCGAAGTCGCAGGTTCACCAGCAACCTCACATTTTTATACTCATTGAATAATGTCGGTTGAAGAGCGAGTAGTGGTCCAGGGTCAGTCACTTCAAATGTTGAAGTACATGAGTGAGAGTATGAAGGATATGGAGGTAGACAGAAAGGACATGATTGATAGCATCAAGGCTATGAATGGTAAATTAGACGGCGTAGATGTGGGTTTGAAAGGCATGACGGGTGTCATGCAAACAAGCAAGACAATGGTAAGGAAACAAGTGGGAATATTAAAAAGGATATCGGTAATTTGAATTTGAAATTAGAACAGAATGCTAAGGCTCAGATTGACTTTAAAAATGAGATTAATCAACAGTTTGCGGAAACTCGTGAGCTACATCGCGTTCTGAATGAAAAACAGAATGTAATTAGGGGAGACCCCGATAGGCAGTTAACCGAAAGTAAAGAGTTACACACGCAGTTTATGTTGAATCAAACTGAACTTAGGACCGATTTAAAAAAAAAGGTAGAGAAAATTAACATGTTGCGTGAGGATGATAAGTCTAAAATGTTCACAGTAATGCAGGAACGAAACGAGGCGTTATTTAAAAAGATAGATATGGTTTACACCAGAGTAGACCAGATAGCCGAAGAGGTTAAAGTAACTGTAGACCAACACATCGAAGCGGTCGATAGGAAAATACTCCAAAGTAATGAGGAAGAGGTAAGAAGGTACGCGCATCTCAGGAAGAAATGGTAGGAATATCAAGGATGTCCAAGCAGACGTAGAGGAAATAGGAAAGGACTTAGGTGATACGAGGTTAGACTTGTCCAAACACTTAAGGATACCCAGGACAGAGTTATAACTCTGAGTGACGAACTAACATCTGTTTATGAGGAGACGGACAAGAAATTAGATTCGTTAAGGGGGAAGTCAGCGCACAGAAACTGGAACTGAGTGGTTTTTTGAGTAACATCGTGGGAGTCCAGGATAAAATAGAGGATGTGGTTAATAAAACAGATAACACCCCAGACATTTCTTTCAGTAATCCCGGTAACACTGGTAGTCCTATGCATCATATAGGGAATGGAAGTTGTGGCAATTCTACCCATTCACAGGGACAGCATGTTACAAATGTAATAAATATGATTCGACTTAAGGAAGATCAACCTAAGGAATTCAACGGTATTGGTCCCCAAACTCCAAACGGATTTCTGAAAGAACTGAGGGAATACATTAGGGATAACAAAATACCTGATGAGAGACAATTGATACTGTCGAGCGATATTTAGACCGAGTTGATCTTTTATGGTACAAAGGTTTCCATTATAATTTTGATTCGTTCGACGAATTCCAGACAGCGTTTTTAAGTAAATTTTGGAATTCTGAGATTCAACAGAATTTGAGGTTAGAGCTGTATTTTCGCAGATATAACACTGCAGGACCAGCTAAATATTCTCAGTACTTTGTGGAACAATTAGTTAAGTTATTAGGGAATTAGAATCAGCTCCAAATCAACAGGAACTTATTCAGGCGGTACAGAAGCAATTTCCACTTGACGTTCAGAGGGTATTAAATCGCTGCTAAAGCCGAAACACCTATGCAGGAAGAGTTTATACCTCGTCAATTAGACAGTACCCATCATCACCAATCGATACCACGGGTAGCAAAGCAGTCAGAACACCACATTAATTTCGTTAATCGTAGCAAAGGTAATATGCCAGATAGGGAGGTTTCACAGACACCCAGACATGAAAACAGTGGGCGAAGGTTCGAAACCAGACCAAACTAGGGCAGAAAGAATTGGGAACAGCCTTGGTATCATCATGAAAAGTAGGATAGATGCCGTGAGCGGTGGAGAAGGAATCAGAGTCGAGTCAGGGATACTCAGTTCGTAATCGTAGATACCACCGTGGGAACGAACAGAATAGGCGATGGAACAATTATGATAATTCCGGACGTCCTGATTGTTGCCATGGATCTGAATAGAGGTTAGGCGAAGGAGAACTCAGGTCAGGTACAGAACAAGACAAATGGAAAGATAGTATTTAATGAAGGGAAGTAAATACCGATTGTTTAGGAGCACAAGATCTATCCAATGCAGGACGGATACGAAAGACGTACCATCAAGACAGGAATTTGAAACTTAATGCACCTCATTTCGACGGAAATTTGAATTCGTCGAATGATCAAAAAACGCAAAATTTCCAATAGTAGTCGAGATTAATTCACTGGAGATGGATATGATAACACAGGACGACCAAGAAGCTGAGCATATCAACCAGTATCTTCATGTCAGGAGGTGAACAATCACAGAAAAGGGAAGCGATGTGAGAGCTATAGTTCAAAGGTCATGTTTTAGTAAGACGTCGAAATTTGAAATGTCACCATCTGGATTATGTTACTTTATGTTATCTCTTCGGGAAAGGAATTCGTTGCATTGGGGGAAATACGAACCCATGACCTTTGTGTGTAAGGAATCAGAGTCCTAAAGTCATTGCATGAGACCCCGTATAAATTACGAGTGAGGAGCTTTAACTACATTTCTATCTCTGACCAGAGACGGCACGTGGCAGAACGGGCGGTAGATCTCATTTGCACGCTAAAAGGAATTACGTCACCCACACGTGGAAAGGGAGAAAGGATAAAGCGGAATTACTGGTTTAATAAAATTGCATTTTAAAAGGAACTGCCAACGAAACTACCATAATAAATGTCAGGTAATTGTAAGTAAAACAATTTGGTCCTTAATGATACAGACTTTAGATCACTAAATAGTTTCCGAGTGAAAATTGTAAAAGACATGCCTGTTCGTTCAACCTCTGTTACCTCTACAAAATATAGTGCCTATCGTGTGAGGTAATTTAACAAGTCAACTTGTTAAGAGAAAATCTTAAATGCTCATAAATAATATTACTACTAAATTAGCAAATATTGTGTTGCAGTGAAACCTGCCTTCAATACATTTTCATAGGGTAAGAAATTACCCATTTTGTTAACTGAATTCAAGGAGGCAGCACGCACTTCCGAGTAACTCCATAAACCAGCGATTGTAAGACTGAGTCCAACAAAGAAGATACGTTTTGGCCGAGGTGGCCGTTGTACCATTTCCAAGTTGAGATAGTTTCGTTTTTAAGTATCGCATCACTTTCATGAACAGGTAAGTAGAAGGTCATTCTGATGCCGCAATCCTGTACTTGAAGTATAAATAAATATTTGTCGTGTTGTAAATTTACAAAGTATTGCGTGTGCGGTCGGTATTCGACAGACGTGTTCGGTCCACGGAACTATCGTGTGAAGGGTATTTCTTTTTTATGTCATTATTTTCAGGTGCATTAATAAAATAAAGGAAACATGTGTATAAAGCCACAGATATTGAGATGGCTAAATAAAATGAGTGAGAGGCACTGGTGAATTTGTCACGATGGTCGAAGACGTACATTTAGGGTAGGTGAATTATCACCATTATAACATGCTTTTATTTGTTTTATGATGTCACCGTTTTTATTGTGCATGTATTTATGACGCATTTTGGTCACCCTTTTATTTTTCTGGAAATGTCAGAGAAATATGACTAAAGGTCATTTATTTTATTTCTTGGAAAATTAGGGAAAGTCGCGAAATATTTGCGTGAAGTGTTGTAGAATAGAAAATTCTGATGGTTGAGAAACGATATAAATGTCTCAAGTAGAGTGTCATTTCCGTATGTTTATGTATTTTGTGGTTTGTCAAGTTAAGATATTAATTCATAGTAAACATTCGGCTTGATGTAATGACGAAATTTATGTGTAAGGAATCCGTGGTTACTCATTTAAAGTTGACGTGAAGGCACACCGTCGTGTTAAGTAATGTAACATTTTTTTATTCAAGGAAAGTTACGAGGCGAGATCGAAAATTTTGCTACAGGGTATTGCTATTTAAATGTCCATTTAAAACTGCGTAGAAATGAGAAGAGAAATAATAATAAAATGTTGTAAGTCAAGTTGCGAAGTCCGGTTTGGAAATATTATGTCAAGATATGCGGAAGATTATTAATTGTCACAGAGTGGTTGAGAAACAACGATTTGGGTCCTGAGAGATATTCCATTTTAATGTCATCGAGATTTGTTTTGTATGAGCAAGTGGTCAAGTATTACGAAATGTGAGTAAATGTAGATTTGTGAATCAGGCTGCTGAAATCCTGTATTGTTGACGCCGGGATGTTCGGTTAGAAACCCGAGGAATTATTTTGTGTAATTTTGAGATGGGAATAGGGTAAGACCACAACTCGGATGCCACGTGAAATTGTAGGTCCGTGATGTATAATAAATGAATTTGCCGGCGAGACCGAGTTTGCTATTCCTTTAAATTCCAGTTAAAACGTGACTAGCCGTCCTTGTGTGTCGTCTCGTGATAACATGAGTGAGGGGAGAATGTTGGGAGTCCCATTATGACAGCTAGTCACCGGGGGAGTTCGCTAGTTAGATGCAGATAACTGTAATATATATTTTGTAATTGGTAGTAACGTGTTGGAAATCAGATTGCATTCTTTAGAATAGACTCGTTAAATAGAGATTTGAATGTGTTATTGAAGCGACGGAAATGAGACGATAATGTTCGGATTTAACCTTTTCGAGGGATGTCAAAATTAGAGAATTGGCAGTAATTTGTTTGACATTACTTGAGGGATGCACAAAGCCTTATTTTAAGTGTCACGAAGTGATGTGACATGAAGTTGGTTATATTTTGTGTTGAGTTTTATTTTGTGAAGATCGCAGTATTTAATGTTAGGATTATCCAAGCAAGTATTAATAATTGTTAGTGTTAATGTAAGTTTATTGTGTGACATCATGAAATAAATAAATGGTACTTGAAACAATAAATGTATTCATGTTTCCAGATCCAACGAAGAAAGTTAACGATCTACAAATATAAAATCAAATTATGTAATTGAAAACTAGGGACCTTCAAAGAAACCATTCGTCCGTGGCCGATATAATTTGTTGTTAATTAGGATTATAAAATCTTTTCAATTTATTAAATTATTCAATTAAGTAAAATCGTATTTGGGAATTAACTTAAACCAAGTGACTAACTTGAAAATGTATTCTGCAAATCTTAGTTTATTTTGCAGGGCAAATTATATCTTGTTAACGTAACGATTAAGGGGACATGTCCGATAGCAAAGGATTTTGCTGCCACAAGTGTTGTGAGCGTTGTTGTTATCATTTGACTTTGCTTGATTGAGCATCAAATGTGCTGGGAGTATTAAAGTGAAACTTTGATCATCAACTACTGTAATTTAATTGTGTTTAACCTTCAGCTTAGAAATTCGGATGGTGAGGGGTTTATCATCCTCAGTGACTTAGATTAGGGCCATCTGCAATGATAGCATCATTTCTTGCGGTCATCATCCACAATGACTATAACGTAAGTTATAAAGTTAGATGTCGGTCCATGACATAGTTGCAGGTAACTTCGATTCAATTAAGGGTCCATGCCGTACAACCACTGTGTGGCACATACCGATTGGACTGCCTTAATTATACCCATAGTGCAGAGTTCGTGCTATGGAGGCTGGGTCATCAAGAATCATTATGATGGTACATGCAGTCTTACATGGAATCCGATTTTAAGGATCTCTAGACTTTCTTTATTTTACTCTTAACTTAAGACAGTGGTTTCTAGTAAGGATGTCCTTCAGGCAGTTGAGTTAAGGTCTTTCAAGCCAGTAACCCTCATCAGCGTTATAATTGTCATTGTTTATTTGGTTTATCGAACAAAATGGAGTTCGTTATAAATGATATGTGACCTTTTAACTTCATTTAACATTTCTAGAATATACATCGATTTTCTTAGACTTGATTCCTCTCATTTAGTAGATATATTAAGTTACTAAAACCCGACTCTTACCTAAGCAAGTGACGAAGAACCCGTAAATGACCCAAGAGACAGATCTCATGCCGATTGCTAATAGGTAAGGAAGGTAGGTATCCTTTATGGAGCTTAAAGGGTTCAAAAGATAAACAAATTACAACGCTAAGACAAGCTTTTCTTGCAGGGATATCAATTGGGATGAAAACTCCTACCACTAGTGGGCCGCGATTTGCTATCGTTCATGCAGATAACGAAAGCAGGGTTTTGCTAAACGCTGAATATCTTTTTGTGTAAGAAAAATACTGCCGACGCACACGATGAGATGGACGGAGTGTGTTACGAAACATACTTTTTAGAAAAGCTTTTGCCAAACTTGCTTCCAAATTCCGTTATTGTTATTGATAATGCTTCCTATCACAGCAGAAAGAAATAGCCTATCCCGACAAGAAGCTGGAAGAAATGTGCTATGCAAGAATGAATAAGTGAACATCTTACTCAATACGAAGATGAAATGTTGAAAAAGGACTTAATGGAAAGCTTTGGAAATAAGGAAAATACGATAGTATAAGATAGATGAATTTTCTTTAGAAAGAGGGCACACAGTACTTCGGCTGCGAATTAAACCACATTGAACTAGTATGGGCTCGGGTGAAACATTATGTTAGCTTACATAATACGGACTTCAAAGTGAAAGAAATGCAAATATTAATTGAGGAAGATTTAGTGTGTGTCACATCTGATAACTGAAGGAATTATGCGAATCACGTTAAGAAAACTGAAGACGATATATGGAATAAGCGAAATAAGGTGACCTGAGGAAGGACACTTTTGGAGTGGTAATTTTAGAATTATATACTAAAGAGAGGAAGGAAGTCATGCAGGCGTAGGGATAATACTAAGGAAAAACTTAGACACACGAGTTAAGAGCAATATGCAATACAATTATAGAATAGTAATGGTGGAATGGTGGAATAGAAAATGAACCAATTGACGCGGTAGTAATACAGGTATACATGCCAACATTGAGTCATGCTGATGAAGAAGTGGACCAAGTATATGAACAACTAGGGGAAGTAATTGAATTTGTTAAAGATAAAGACAACCTTATCATATTTGGAGACTGGAATGTTTCCATAGGTGAAGAGGAAAATGGAAATACTTTGGGTAAATACGGACTTGGCAGGATCTAAGACAGAGGGCAACAACTAGTTGACTTTTGTAAAGGGAAAGAACCAATAATTGCAAACACATGGTTCCAGCAGAAGATACACCTACACTACACCCAGTGACAGAGCCCGATACCAAATAGATTATATAATGGTAAGAGGAAGATAGCGCAACCAAGCTAAACAATGTAAAAGTTATCCGGGCGCTGATATAGCGAGTGATCACAATCTACTTCTACTAAAATCTGATCTAAGATTAAGAAAGAAAAAAATTGCTGCAGAATACTGCAAATACGATGTCAAACAGTTAGGACAAGGCAGTGTTAAGGAATGATATAAAAATCTAACACAATCAAAAGTTAAAGAAATACAAAATGGTACAGCAGATGAGAAATGGATTGGTCTGAGACACTTAGTGCTAGAAGCAGCTGACCAGGAAATAGGAAAGACAAAGAAACGAGTAAAACAACCATGGATTACTGAACATGTACTAGAACTTATGGAAGAAAGGGAAAAATTAAAATTTCAAAAGTGAAGAAAGAATTAAATACTATAAAATACGCCGAAATTTGCTCGATATAGAAGCAAAGATGGCTAGAGAAGAATGTATAATGAGATAATGCAAGGAAGTAGATGAAAAGCTAGAGAAGGGAAATATAGAAACAGCCTATGAACTGATTAGGAAGCAGTTCAAGAAAGTCAATGGCCGAAGTAATAACATATTAGAAGAGAATGGAAAATGGTAGTTGAGGAGAAGGAAGTGGGAGAGAGATGGAAACGTTATATAAAAAATGTATATGAAGATCCAACTAAGGTAAGAAATCTTGAAAAAGAAGAAAATGTAACAAATGATCAGTTAGGGCCCTCATTAACAAAAGAATAATATTCAAATGCTGTAAAAGAACTGAAAAACAATAAAGCACCACGATTTGGTAAAATAACTGGAGAAATGATAAATGGATTGGACGATGAAACACGTAGTTATATCTTCAAATTAATCAAAGAGAAATACCGGAAGATTTTAAAAAGTGCATCATAATCCCAATACCAAGGAAACCAGGTACTCTAAAATGTAAAGAAAACCGTACCTTGAGCCTATTAGCACACATTTCTAAAATATTAGCAAGAACAGTATACAACCGAATAAACAACATAATTGAACAAAATTTAGATGAAGATCAGTTTGGATTTAGACGCAATAGAGGAACAAGGGAGGCTATCTTAATGTTAAGACAGATTGTAGATAAAATACTGGACCTAAAAATAAAGCTGTTTGTTGCATTTGTGGACTTGAAGAAAGCCTTCGATAATGTTAATTGGAATGTGTTTTTGAAAATTATGACTAATGTTGTACAAAAATCAAAGAGGCATTATAAATATAAAGGGTGAACTACAAGAGGCCATACACAAAGAAAGGAGTACGCCAAGAATGCAATTTATTAGAAATTAAAATGTTAAGATTTGCTGACGACATAGCTATCATTGAAGAGAATGAAGAAAATCTGCAAAAAGCGTTAACGGGAATGAATAATATCCTGCGAGGAAAAGTATAACATGAAAATCAACACAAGAAGGCAGAGATCATGGTGTTCACTCGCCAGTAAATTACAACTGACATTAGGGTTAATGATGTGCCACTGAAACGAGTTAATACGTTCACCTATTAGGAAGCAAAATCACATCAGATGGTAAAATTTCAGCAGACATAAAAAGCAGAGAATAAGGAATGAGAAAATCCGGGAAGAAATTGGAGTGGAAAAAATGAATGATAGAATAGAGAAGAGCCGACTAAGATGGTTTGGGCACATAAAGCGAATGAGCGACGAAAGAATGCCAAAAAGGGTGATGGAAATGCAAATCCAAGGAAGGAGAGGCCGTGGACGACCACGATTGAGATGGAAGGATACCATCCAACGCAGCATTATAGAAAGAAACCTGGACTGGGACACAGTGTTGGAGGAGGAATGGTGGAAAGACCGAAGAAAGTGGAGAGGAACCATATTTGCCCCTACCCGGCTACAGCTGGATAAAGGGAAATGATGATGATGATGATGATGATGATGATAAAAAGCAGAATTGTGCAAGCAAAATTAACCTTCAAAAACAAACGGTGCTTCTTACATAAAGGGTTTATAGAATGCTATGGCTCGAGTGTGGCACTGTACGGCTCAGAGACTTGGACACTTGGCACATGCGATAAGACTAGAAGCATCTGAAATATGGTGTTGGAGGAGAATGCAGAAAATCTCGTGGACGGCAAGGCTGACAAATGAAGTTCTTAGCAGAGTTGGTGAAAATAATGATGAAGAGAAGAGACCATTTAATAGGACATCTGCTAATTGTTTTACGTCGCACCGACACAGATAGGTCTTATGGCGACGATGGGATAGGAAAGGCCTAGGAATGGGGAAGAAGCGGCCGTGGCCTTAATTAAGGTACAGCACCAGCATTTGCCTGTTGTGAAAATGGGTAAACACGGAAAACCATCTTCAGGGCTGCCGACAGTGGGGTTCGAACCCACTATCTCCCGCATGCAAGCTCACAGCTGAGCGCTCCTAACCGCACGGCCAACTCGCCCGGTAATAGGACATCTGTATAATTAGTGTTATGGAAGGAATGGTACAAGGCAAAAGAGGCAGAGGAAGACCCAGATTACAATACATGAAACAGATTCCAGGAGATATAGGAACAGAATCATATGGAAAAATGAAAAGACTATCAGAGAAGAGGAGTGGAGGAGAAGAATTGCTGTCAACCAATGAGAGAGAGAGAGAGAGAGAGAGAGAGAGAGAGAGAGAGAGAGAGAGAGAGAGAGAGATAACGTAAACGGAAGCCTCTGTAGGTCAAGCGGCATTCGTGCCGGCTTCCCACCGCTGGGTCGCGTGGTTCAAAATCCCGGTCACTCCATGTGGGATTTGTGCTGGACAAAGCGGAGGCTGGACATGCTTTTCCCTGGATACTCCACTTTTCTCTGTCATCTTTCAATCCAACAACACTTTCCAAAATCATTTCTTTTCGTCTGTTAGTCATTCATTAATGTTTGCCCCAGAGGAATGCGAAAGGCTCGGGCACAGTTCCTTCAATGTTATTGTTTTTACGTCCTACTAACTAATTTTGACGGTTTCCTGAGAAGACGAGGTGTCGGAATTTAGTCCCGCAGGAGTACTTTTACGTGCCAGTAAATCTACCGACACGTGGCTGGGGGTATTTTGAGCACCTTCAAACACCACCTGATTGAGCCAGGATCAAACCTGCCAAGTTGGAGTCAGACTACTCAGCCCGGAGTAAAGTAACTATCCTCACCACTAGATGGGGGCTTCATCAATTCAATTCCTGACCCGCTTGAAATTGGAAACAAGGTTATGGATTTTAATTTTTATGACCATAAACGAGGAAAACTGCCGGGTTCCCGTTCAGAATCAATTATTTGCTCCTGTTGTTGGGGGACGGATGGAAGAATAGCAAAATGTTTAATTGAAAACAAAAATTGGTGAAAGGAAATGAGAACCAATGAAATAGGCACTAAGGGCAAGACACATGTTTGTCCTAGAATATATAGCATTTTACTACATCTAGGACGAAACAAAAAGTAAAAGTTAAATAAGCGATGATAATTTCTGGAATGAATATGATTGGTGATACAAAGCTAGAACAGGTCGATAATTTCAAGTAGTTAGGTTGTGTGTTCTCCCAGGATGGTAATATACTAAGTGAGATTGAATCAAGGTGTCGTAAAGCTAATGCAGTGAGCTCGCAGTTGCGATCAGCAGTATTCTGTAAGAAGGAAGTCAGCTCCCAGACGAAACTATCTTTACATCGGTCTGTTTTCAGACCAACTTTGCTTTACGGGAGCAAAAGCTGGGTGGACTCAGGATATCTTATTCATAAGTTAGAAGTAACAGACATGAAAGTAGCAAGAATGATTGCTGGTACAAACAGGTGGGAACAATGGCAGGAGGACACTCGGAATGAGAAAATAAAGGCTAATTTAGGAATGAACTCGATGGATGAAGCTGTACGCATAAACCGGCTTCGGTGGTGGGGTCATGTGAGGCGAATGGAGGAGGATAGGTTACCTAGGAGAATAATGGACTCTGCTATGGAGGGTAAGGGAAGTAGCGGTAGACCAAGACGACGATGGTTAGACTCGGTTTCTAACGCTTTAAAGATAAGAGGTATAGAACTAAATGAGGCCACAACACTAGTTGCAAATCGAGGATTGTGGAGACGTTTAGTAAATTCACAGAGGCTTGCAGACTGAACGCTGAAAGGCACAACAGTCTATAATGATAATGTATGTATGTAATATGAATTGTAAGAAGGATGATTTAATTGCACGTATCGAATACTGGTCTACCTAATAATTGCAGGTGTTCAGCCATGTTCTGATATCTATTTGTTTATTTTGAATTCTGACTACACCAAATGCTGACTGCCATCCAGGAAAAGGTTATCGTAACGAGAGCTTCCTTCTTTTTGGCATGTGGCCTCCGGAGAGGGGACTTGGGCATCTGTGAGGAAGTGGTGCTACTTATGACGAATTCTAATTCTGAAGACGGTACTCAAACACCCACTCCCCGACCCATCGGAACTAACGAATGAAGGTTAAAGTCTCCCACACATCTGGGAATCGATCACGGGACCCTTTGACCAAAAGCCAAAACGCTAACCATTTAGGTATTGATCCGGACGTGACAAAAGGTAATTAGACTACATTACACAGAAGTCGCGGCCTTACTTTTTTATATCGGGCAGCGAGTGAATGGTGCTATAGCGCTCAGGAGTGGTGCCTCATAATTCCAAAGTGGTTGCTATGTGGATCACGAAGGTTTCCGGCAATACAAACATTTTGCAGAAGCTCTCAAAGAACGGTGGAATACTCCTTCTTGTATCAATCATCAAATCATATATTGTGGTAGTTTTCATCATTGTACCGACTTTCATCGCAATGGATGCCTTCGATACACTGCATTACATTCAAAACTGAGCAAAAGATGACTAAAGTGCGTAAATATCATTTTATTTTAATCATTTAATTTAGGCCTATATCATGATGTAATTGCCTTCTTCCCGCACTAAAAAGAGTACAGAAAATTACACTTTACCATACTTCTATTACTTTCCACATCCAGCTCCATGGCTAAATGGTTAGCGTGCTAGCCATTGGTCACACGGGTCCCGGGTTCGGTTCCCGACAGGGTCGGGAATTTTAACCATAACTGGTTAATTTTGCTGGCAAGGGGGCTGGGTGTATGTGTCGTCTTCTTCATAATTTCATCCTCATCACGACGCGCAGGTCGCCTATGGGTGTCAAATCAAAAGACCTGCATCGGATGAGCCGAACTTGCCCTCGGACACTCCCGGCACTAAAAGCCATAAGGCGTTTCATTTTCATTACTTTCCACACTGTTTTATTAGAAATCGTCTCTGATTGGTTGAACTCCACTCCACAGTAACAAAAACACGAATAGCCAGATAGATTATAAATCAGCGATCACCAAACTTAACCTTGTTGAATTGTTTTTCCACCTGATTGCAGCAGCCCTGCGGTTTCGTACACATCTACAGGTTAATGCATTTCCAACAGATAAATCTTACATATATCAATGTATATCAGAATTTCGTATTAACTTCATTAATCCATAAACAGAGGACCATGTTTATGACTCCAATAATTTAATGGACTGTTCACTGCTTCAAATAACATTCATTCTCATTTTATGTTCTTTTTTTTTACACTTTGCGTCATGTCGCACCGATACAGATAGATCTTATCACGACGATGGCATAGAGAAGGCTTAGGAGTGGGAAGGAAGTGGTCGAGGCCTTAATTAAGGTACAGTCCCAACATTTGCCTGGTGTGAAAATGGGAAACCGCGAAAAACCATGTTCAGGGCTGCCAACAGTGGGGTTCGAACCCAATATCTCCCGGATGTAAGCTCATAGGTGCGCGCCCCTCACCGCACGGCCAACTCGCAGGTAATGTAATGTTTTCTTACAATATAACCTTATTTACACATCTCTTATATATTTCATAGCAAGTCACGAACAAGAAAATGTCAATGCGTGGGTCAAACATTGACGATTTGCGTTGCGACGAATGACAGTTATTTATCATTAAATTAATTTAATGTACGCCTCTGTGGTGTAGTGGTTAGTGACATTAGCTGCCACCCCTGGAGGACCCGGTTCGATTCCCGGCTCTGCCACTTAATTTAAAAGTGGTACGATGGCTGGAACGGGGTCCACTCTGCCTCGGGAGATCAACTGAGTAGAGGTGGGTTCGATTCCCTCCTCAGCCATCCTCGAAGTGGTTTTCCGTTGTTTCCTACTTTTCCTACAGACAAATGCCGGGATGGTACCTAACTTAAGGCCACGGCCGCTTCCTTCCCTCTTCCTCATCTATCACTTCCAAACTTCTCATTCCCTCAGAAGGCCTCTGTTCAGCACAGCGAGGTACTGGTCCCCTTCCCAGTGGTATCCCCAACCCAAGTCACACGCTCCTGGGCACTGCCCTTGAGGCGGTAGAGGCGGGATCCATCACTGAGTCCGAGGGAAAAACCAACCCTGGAGGGTAAACAGATTCAGAAAGAAAGAAAGAAAGAAAGAAAGAAAGAAAGAAAGAAAGAATAAGAAGAAATCCACCATGGTATGAAATAAAATATTGTAAGCAAAAGCTACTACAGGGATACGTTTACGTTACTCGTTTCGAAATTACGTGAACGTGAACATCTCACTCGTAACGCAAAAGATCACCTTTCATGGCTGTTGCCTAAATTACTATTTACGATAGAGTGATTATCCGAATTAAGTTTATGATATCTCATCATACCAGTAAGTATCATGTTAACAGGTCTGGTCGAACCGAAACAAATTCCTTGTTAGACGATTCACTTAATTTTTTTAAATACCACTTACGGACTTGTAGAGAACAGATTGTTGCCAGTCCTACCACGATTAGCCCCGATTGGTTGGGATCAAGCAATAATGTTTCCTTCGGCGGATGCAGAGTTGGTCTCGGACCACAAGTGGTCACGGCTGGTCCGTGGTCCGACAGCTCTGCACTCTGACCGGCCAACCGAGCAGAGGAGGGCTGGCCACAGCTCTACCGTGGCTCTACGCCTCTGTATTCGGGAGACGGAAAAGGGGCTGATCCCTACCGTTGGCTGTCCTGAGAATGGTTGTCCACTATTTTTCCATTCTTCTACACTAAGGTGAATGTCGGGACAGTTCCTAGTATAGGCCTAGGTCGCCAACCCTCTCACATTCTCCGTGTATTTCCGTCTCCGATACAAATCTCCTGGCCTGAGAGACGGCGTCACTGTCTACGAGACACACCTCCCCCTTCAGGGGATTAGTTTGATGATGATGATTGCTGTATAAAGGGGAGTAACAGCTAGGTAATCTTCCCCTAATGGTACGAGGTACAACGAAATGAAACGATAAATAAAATTTCAAATTGTATCCACTGACTAGAATCTAAAACGAATAGTGATGGAAAGATGACCATGAATACAAAACATTCATTGGATGTAATTCACAATTCCTTATTTTCGGTGATGATGATTGTTGTCCAAAGGGGTCCAAAATCAGGGTCACTGGTCCCTCACTAGTAAAGCAGAAAAACGGTATTCCTCGTATAGTGAGGCTAATCATAGGTAACGTAGACTCATGGTGTTCCTCACATAGGGGGACTAATGACGGGCGACGATATTCCCGTGGTGTTCCGCACAGGCCACATATACTCATGGTGTCGCTCACATAGTGGTACTAATCATAGGCAATGTAGACCCATGGTGTAACACGCATTATGGAACCACCCACAGTCAAAATCAGCAAAAAAACCGCGTAATGAGATGCTGAAAATCATCTTGAAATGAAATCCAGAATTTGTCGAGACAATTTCCTTGGTGTTTGAACTTCAAGGTCCTATAATTTTCTGCTAATTTTTCTTGTTGTACTAAGGAAGGTCCACTAGATATGGATTTATTTTCTAGACATAAGAATTTGTGCTCAGATCTGGGAAGTAACTTCCGAGTTTATGTATGAGTAATATTAGACAGTTGTAAACTAAATCTTTTATTTATTTCTTCAAATCACAGAGAGATGTTCTCTATTTGAATACATTTCATAGCAACTCTCATTCAGTTTCTGAAACTTTGCGGCATCCCGTACATTTTCAGGTAACACCTACTTTGGAAAGAACTTGTGTAAGATGTTCAAATCAATGTAGCTTACAATACAAAATCGGATTTCCGTTGCATGGTGGTGATAAAGCTTACCTCAGAGCGCGTGGCCAGCCGTGTGGGAGCGGCATTCAAGTGTCGCCACAGCTTCCCATGTTGGTGGTGGTCCACGGGCTTACAGCATACTGATCTGAAACGAGAAATAATAATAATAATAATAATAATAATAATAATAATAATAATAATAATAATAATAATAATAATAATAATAATAATTTTCGCCTGCAGTTTCTGTTGGGTGAATTGAGTAGCTCAATAGTTGCTGTTGCCGGACCAAAGCCCGGATAAAAGAGGAGGGTTCAACGTCAGGCTTACAGCAACAAGCCGGTTGGTTGGTAAAGACATCTGTTGCATCTAAATACACTGGCTAGAAGAAATATTGACATACAACTTGCTAGGGCGTTCCCCGCTTTAGGTGACGCGCATCATTATCGCCTGAATGGTGTGAGAAATGGGCAAGGGCTACCCACACAAGAACGGGGTGGGTTAAAGAGGCAAGTCCAACAAATCCAAATCAGTATGGCATCCATCAACATTGGTACTCTGAATAGTCGAAGCCGAGAACTTGTTGATGCACTGAAAAACCGGCACATAGACATTGCCTGCAACCAAGAAAATAAGTGGACTGGTTCAAGGCTAAAGATATTAGTGAAGGATACAAGTTGTTTTACCACGGGAAAACACCTAACCGTAATGGCGTAGCTATTGCTGTCAGCCCTAGCATTCGAGATCATGTCATTGACGTTAGCCGTTTATCCGACCGACTGATGTCCATCAAGATTAGTAGTGGAACGAAATTGTTGTTCGTAATCTCCTTCTATGCCCTAAAAACTGGATGCCCTAAAAACTTGAGGGAAACGAGCTCCTCTTCATTGGCGGCGATTTAAATGGACACGTCGGGGAAAATAGGGATGGCGGTCAGGGCTTTGGAGAGAGAAATGAGGACGGGAACAAAATCTTGAATTGTGCTGCGGCATTTGACCTAGCAGTAGCTAACACCTTTTCCATAAAACGCCCATTGCACCGCATTACTTTTAGCAGTGGTGGAAGAAGTACACAGATTGACTACTGTTTTTTTTATAAATGCTATTTGTTCGGGGCGTCGACCTATAGAGATCTTTTGCCCCTACTTGCACCATGTGATACGAACCTGCGTGTAATTGGAATGGAGGAAGTAGAGTGTTGAATGTGAGGAAAGGAACGTTAAGGACGACACAAACACCCAGTCCCCAAGCCAGGGATATTAAACATTTATAATCAAAAACCCCTGACCCAGCCGGGAATCGAACCCGGGGCCGCCGGGCTTTGATTACTGGTTAGTACGAAGGCATGACCTGAAGTCAGTCATTGACACTATGCTTAATCCATCTGATAATATTGCAGCCCAACATCATCTGCTCCCCCTCATTTTTAGAATGCATCTTGATCTCTGTAGAAAAACCCGGAAGTCTACGTCTGAGGAAATTAATTGGTGGAAAATATATCAGAATTACACCCAGCTGAAAACATTCGGTTCTTTAGTCGTACAACATGGACAAAATGTTAACGAGACCTGGACAACAATCACCGAACACATAAAGACTTGTGCCATGACCATTGTTGGTAAAACAAAACCTGGATGTCGCTTCATCAACAAGGAGGTTTGGTGATGCGGAGAACATGTACAAGAGGCCATAAAAGCAAAGATATCAGCCTATAGGACCTGGCTCAATTCGGAAGCTGATGCTGATCGTCAACAGTACAGACGACTAAAAAGGTCATTAGCAAAACAAGTTGAAAAAGCTAAAAGAGAACACTATAGAGACGTGTATGATAAAATCAACACCCCAGAGGGAGCAAAATATATTTACCAACTAGCGAAAAATCGTCACCGTTCCACAGAGTATATTGGAAATGTCATGACCATAAAGGATGCTACTGCAAATATCAACTCAGATACTTGACTGATGGAAGAAACATTTTGAAGAAATCTGCAATGAAAAATTCCTACACACGCCAATACTAACAGTAGATTCTGTGCATGGTCCAGCTCCCTCCATCACGGTTGCTGAACAAAATTCGGAAAGGCAACTTAACTGGAGGTGTGGAAGGTGATATGACCACAAGCTACTACGTTCCTTGCAAACATATTGAATAAGATCATTAATGAAGACTGTGCCCCTTCTAGTTGGCTCACTAGTGTTACTATTCCCATCTGAAAAAGGGAAAGGAGATGTCAGAGAGTCTCCAACTATCGACCAGCTCGTCTGATTTGTCATACAATGAAGATATTCGATCGTGTCCTAGATGCACGCCGTCGTGACATAGTCCACATTGCCCCAAACCAATGTGGCTTTGTGAAAGAAACGGAAACGATCGACGCTATACATACAACACGTATTTTGACAGAACGTCACAATGAAAAGGAGAAAACACTCCACATCGCTTTCTTGGATCTCAAAACGGCCTTTCACAGGGTGCCACGTGATCTTATTTGACATGCACTCAGGCTGCATGGTGTATCGGAAGTATATATTCGATGGATCTAGCTTCTGTATCGGAATGCCACCGGCTCTGTCCGATGTGCCGCTAGAATGTCTGCACCATTTCAAATTCAAGTTGGCGTTCATCAGGAATCGGCTCTATCTCCGCTTCTGTTCATCCTTTGTCTCGACCATCAGCACGGAAGTGTTAGCACTACACCGTGGACTCTATGCTGATGACGATATGGTCGCCTGTGAATCTTGCCAAGATTTTCAACAACTGGTCCAGCATTGGAAGAATTCCTTGGACAGATATGACCTGTGACTTAACGTTGGAAAGACTGAGTACCTAGAGTGTGGTGTACAAAGTGAAACGTCAATTAACATGGACGGCGTTGATATTCTGAAAACATCTCAGTTTAAATATTTGGGATCACGTATCCAGTCGCATTGTGACACAAGTGGCGTCAAGTCACAGGAGTCCTTTTTGATCGGAAGGTGCTAATGTACCTGAAATCCAAAATCTATAGAACCATCCGTAAACCTGTACGAAACCTTGTGTTGGCCAGTTACAAGGTGACACGAACAACAGCTGCATGTCATGGTGATGAAGATGTTTCGCTGGCCAATGGGACTCACTAGAATGGACCACATCAGAAATTAAGATGTTCGGATGGCATTTGGCGGGGCCCCAATCCCTAAGAAAATTCGAGAGAATCGTTTCCGATGGTATGGCCACGTGCTACGCAGAAACGGTTCTTTAGTTGCGAGAAGGGCATTACACTTAAGTCCTGAGGGCTGGAGACCACAAGGGCGACCAGAGAAGCGCTGGCTTAATACTCTGCGTGATGACATGCATGTGGCGAAAGTCTCTCCTAAAGATGTACAAGACCGCTTCAAGTGGAAAAGAATGCGCACTACAGCAGACCCTGCAAATAAGCGGGATAATAACAATAATAATAATAATAATAATAATAATAATAATAATAATAATAATTTTAATTATCAGTCCATAGACTGGGTTTATGCAGCTCTCTATGCCGTAAAGCAAAAATAAAAGAACATTTATACGTAACTACTACATCCTACATCTGCTTTTATCTGCTTGTCATCTTCATACCTTGGTCTTCCTCTAAAATTATTACCACCTACACTCCCTCATAAACCAACTGAATAAGTCCTGGGTGTCTTAAGATGTGTCCTATCATTATATTTTTTTCCTGGTTAAATTTCGCCAAATCGTTCTCCTCTCATCAGTTCGATTCAGTATCTCTTCATTCATGATTCGATCCACCCATCTCACTCTCAGCATTTTTCTGTAACATCACATTTCAAAAGCTTCTATTCTCTTTATTTATGAGCTGGTTATCGTGCGTATTTCACGTCCACACAATGCCACGATCCAGACGAAGGTCTTAAAAACATATTTTTAATTCCAGAAATCAATTTTCGAAATGAGAAAATTTCTTTTCTTAAGAGAGGCCTTCATTGCTTGTGCTAGTCTACATTTTATGTCCTTTCTTCTTCCATCGTTATTTTACTACCCAAGTAACAATATTCATCTACTTTCTTTAAGTCATAATTTCCTAATCCAATATTTCCTTTGTCACCTGACTTTGTTTGACTGTACTCCATTACTTTTGTTTTGGACTTATTTATTTTCGTCGTGTATTCCTTCCTGAAGACTCTGTCCATACCATTCAGCAAATTCTCAAGATCGTCCACAGACTCAAAAAAATAACACTATCATCAGGAAGTCTCAGGGTTTTAATTTGCTCTCCTCGGATTGTGATTCTTTTAGTTTCATTTACCGCTTGTTCTATATAAACATTGAAAATAACTGGAGACTAAATGCAGCCTTGCCTTACTCCTTTCCGGATTGATGTTTCTTTTTCGAAGCCCTAGGTACTTATAACTGCGGACTGATTTTTATACAGATTTTAGATAATTATTCTTTCTCGGTATCTGATCCCGATCACCATCAGAATCTCAACGAGCTTGGTTCAATCAACAGTATCGAATTATTTTTCTAGATCTACGAACGCCATATACATGGGTTTGTTCTTGTTTATTCAGTCCTCTAAGATCAGACGTAAAGTCAGGATTGCTTCACACTTTCCTACATTTCTTTCTCCCCACTCAGCTTTAAAGTGTCCTTCCATTCTTCTAAAGATTATACGTGTTGAAATTTTGCTGGCGGTGAGATATTAAACTATGTTGCGGTAGTATTCACACTTGTCTGCACCGGTTTTCTTGGTATCCTTGGGTACCGTTATCTGGTAAATAAACATACATTCTGCAGGAATATTTAAATAGTATAATAATCAGGTCTTTATTACGCCAACCAGGTAGAATCCTTCACTTACCATCGATATAAAAGAACAAGATGAAGAGTTCCTACCTACTATTGTATATCAAAGAAAAATCTGCCTATCGCAACGCAGAGAAAGCCATGGTAAGAGATATGAACGCTACCGGAGCGACAAAGCATTATTCCCATGACCTATCAATATCATCAAATAGTACAAAAATTAATTATTCCCCTGACGGACCAATGCTCTCAAGCGGCATAAAAATTAATTATTTCCATGAGTTATCAATGCCTTCAAGCAGCATAAGAGTTATTATTTACCACGATCTATTAATACACTCAGGCGGTATAAACGTTAATAATTCCCGGAACATATCAACGCCCTCAAGCAGCATAAACATAAAATGTCATTGCACGGCAACGTTGAACATTTTTCGTGCTTTTACTGCCGTATTATTACCTATTAATGTAGAATATTTGATGAGGTTCCTTAGTTGTAGCTTATGACCTACGACTTAATTTCACTCGTATCAGTTTGGTGGTTCGTATGATACTGTGATGAGTGAGTGGGTTGTATTCGCATTTAAATCTCAGATGATACAGCAGAATAATCAGCGATTGTTATATCTTCTTACATTCAAATTTCTTATTGTTCCATAGAATGATCCCCACACACTCTATCGTATGAATATATTTAATTTGAAAGCTAATACCAACACTAGGGAAGTTTCTATAAGTTTTAAGTTTAATAGTAGTTTGTTTTGTTTCTTCTTTTTCAAAATATTTAAGCCATCTCTGTAGATATTGTTAATGATTCAAGATACCTTTATTTTAGATAGCTACAGCAGGTGAGGACGTGAGCAGTATAATGTGGCCCCGCATCAGGTTGGTGTCAAATAACATATCTCCAATAACTCTTAAACTATCGAAATACGTTATCTGAACAGGCTTAAGACCTGTCTTTTTGTCTCCACTTATATATTAATCAGTGCTTTGTCCCCGTTAAAATTGGCGATATTGTGTATATTTTCAACAATTGGAAATTAAAAGTTTTATTGTCTGCTTGGAACTGCAGTGTGTCATTGGGGAAGTAGTGGCGAGCTAAGAACGAGTTTTTTCGTCATTCAGAGGGGTGATACATGGCCCGGACCGTGCCAAGGTCGAAGCAAATCACGTGACTACCGCCGCACGCGCGCAACTCACATTCTGAATCTGGAATAGTCTGAGCCAATTAAATGAGACCATCAGCCAATTATCGTTCTCGTTGAAGATCACACCTCCCAGGCCGATAAGATAAAAAGTCCTTGTTACGAGTAAATTGCTCTCTCTGAATATTCTTCGCTGTGCTGCTATTCTGAACTCTAGACTTGGATGTGCGACGCTACGTTATCCGACCACGTGGAGAAATGACTTCCAGTTCAAGTCGACGCCCGTTCTGCCAGAATTTAGCGAGATAATTAGCGAATTCCTATGGAGTAAAACACGCCTTAAGAATCAAGTTAAGTGTGACTGTGTAGACGAGTTATTAACGTTCGACGTGTGCTTGTGCAAATACTTAATCTTGTCATCTCAGTTACAGCTTGTGACCGGAATTCTACAGAAGTCGTCTTAGAAGCTGAACACCTCAAGATGGACAATTCCACAACCACCTATAACACAACTTCATCGAGGGACACCTGCTACAAAGCCTCCATGGAGCTGTAAAATGTGAGGCGTATCTGGTAATTGGAAGGAGACTGACCGGAGGAAAATGCTGGAATAATTGACTGTCGACGGGGATCGAACTCCATCTAAAACTTGAGTACCTTTTAATTTAATTTATCTGTCTCACCTTTTGTACAACTAGAGGTCTTTCTTCTTTAAGTCGTAGATCTATTAGTTTGTTGTAGTTAGAAACATTTCATTTTTCCACTTCTTAAGGTGTCGTGGTAGACTAGGTACGTGTGAATGAAATTTTGAATCTGTTAGAGTAGACATGTAGGTTGTCTTTGAATGATTTCCCATGCTTAGGAGCTTAATATTTAAAAATCACTGACCACACGATAAATCTACTTCCCTTGTAATGTTGAAAGTTATTGGACTGAAATTTGCGTGTACATTTTTAGTGAATAGGGTCGAACCTAGTGTCTTTCAAGATCACTTGTTGTATTTATGATGAAGTCATCTAATTTTGTGATATTCCACGAGGATCAGTGGATGTAATAATCACTTAAATAATAACATTGACTAAAGATCGGATAAAACAGAATTAAACGCTCGTGAGCCATAAATTTACAGTAGAGTCCTTATATGTGAGATTGAATGTGCTCTGTTCATGAAGGGTCTGGAATATGACCAATCCTGAGGGATATTTGTTGTATAATTGAGCGATTGATGATTTAATGATGATATTTGACTTATTCTTGTGTATTGGGAGCGCAAGATAGATTATAATTATTGGAGTACGTGTTGCGAGTGTATTTCACAGGTAGGGAATAAAATTAATACGATTAAGGTTCACGCTCGCGATAGTTTCAACCTGTAGCCCAAGCGATGGTAGTGCTTATGGATTTTACTAGAATCTTCCATTATAATTTCAAGAGTTAGATGAACTCACATCGATATGTGAAATGTGTTTCTACCAAGTGATACCCATGACTTCGATCACTAGTCACCATTAATGAAGAATAATTTCAGTACACCGATTATTTCTGCTAGATATTACGTGACCTGACCACTCGTAAAAATCATGAATAAACTTGCCAAAACAGGATTCGATATAAATAATGTACATAAAATACGTGTTTCCTAGTGTGAATGTGTGTGTATATGTAAAAACGTATATTTCTCTTGTATCATGTTGGTCCCATTTAATTTGATCTGGTCGTGCACTTGCTGCGACGCAGATTACATTCATCGTTGTGTGCTGCCTTACGAAGTAATTTTCATGCCCTTAAGGGAAAATTTGATCAACTTAAGTCGAGGAAGACTAGAAAAGGATTTATTTTCTTCATTAGCGAGATTTAAAAGGAAAGATCATCTCGTTATCTTACGAAGGCACTCGATTTGTAAATAAAATTTATTTAACTAGCTCACACGTGGATAACGTAAATTTCTGACACATTTATAGTTGAACTTTGAAATATTTTAAGATTAATTTGAATGGAAATGCAATACAAAGATCAGAAGTAGAAGTTCGTTAGCCGCATGATTACTTTGAGTTATGGTGAAACCAAGTCATTAATAATTAATTGGAAAATAATTATTCTGGAATGCTAATGACGATCGTTAGGTAAATGATGCAGTGGAAAATTAATGAGAACATGATCGTGTGACAGTGAAGCGTAGGTTAATTAAATGATGAGAGATTAATAATAATAATAATCAGAATAATAATTAATTAGTCCGCCTCTGTGGTGTAGTGGTTAGTGTGATTAGCTGCCACCCCCGGAGGTCCGGGTTCGATTCCCGGCTCTGCCACGAAAATTTGAAAAGTGGTACGAGGGCTGGAACGGGGTCCACTCAGCCTCGGGAGGTCAACTGAGTAGAGGTGGGTTCGATTCCCACCTCAGCCATCCTCGAAGTGGTTTTCCGTGGTTTCCCACTTCTCCTCCAGGCGAATGCCGGCATGGTACCTAACTTAAGGCCACGGCCGCTTCCTTCCCTCTTCCTTGTCTATCCCTTCCAATCTTCCCATCCCTCCACAAGGCCCCTGTTCAGCATAGCAGGTGAGGCCGCCTGGGCGAGGCACTGGTCATTCTCCCCAGTTGTATCCCCCGACCAAGAGTCTGAAGCTCCAGGACACTGCCCTTGAGGCGGTAGAGGTGGGATCCCTCGCTGAGTCCGAGGGAAAAGCCGAACCTGGAGGGTAAACAGATGATGATGATGATGATGATGATAATAATTAATTAATTTTGAGAATTTTGAAATCAATTTTCATTTTCTACTGAAGTTCATGTTGGTGTCATTGACTAACATTAAATACTGTAAATGATAAATTTAGTTGAGTTCATCTTAAAATCACGTGTTGAGACTACTCTGAATTGGTAAAGCTTTGAACACATTTATTGTAAAACCCTCGTTAGCAAGACAGTTGTTTAATTATTTTATGAACCTCTATGTTAATTTTTTAAAATTCTTTCAATCAAATATTTTGATTTGGAAAGGCAAGAGGCCTAATTTTTCTTTGGTTTTCATTACAGCACAGTAAGGCTGGAGATTAAGAACACGTGTCATTCAAAATCGAGGAAGAAATACAATATTATGGAAGTTCTATGTAAAAGAAAAAGAATATCATTAAGAATATTTTCATTTATTATTAGCTTATGTGAATAAATGTCAGAGTGTTGTTTTAACATTTCTTTTTATCCTGCTTGGTCATCAACCCTTAACTTCCCTTAAATGCCTCTAGAAAGTGATAGCCAACGATCGAACGGTCCACCTCGGGATCTCTCGCTCGCTGGCTGGGCTTAGCTCGGGAATAATGGGGGCAGCTTAATCAGTGATTTAATTTTTAAACTTCATAAAATGATATAATATTGTCTAGAATACATATTATTGTTTGGCCTTGAAATATCGTTGTGTGACAATGTTGACGGGAGGAGTACTGATCCACAACACATGTATCACTTATATCACTTAGAACGAAAATTCGTGGGTATAGTTCATGCAATAATAAACTTTAGATAAGGAAATCATTCTGATAAGAGCTAAAAGTTGAAATATTATCAATGGGGCAACGACGGTAGTCTGTTCGGTGTGCTTCGGATGTTAACAGTGAAGTATGTTGGTTAGCCTAACGGAACAGGTATTTGGCAATTGGATCTTTAGTTCAAACTCCCAGTATGTCGGCAACCTTTCTAGTTTACCTGTGCAGCGAGTTGATCTGTTGTACAGGGGAAAGCCTCTAGTAGTGAAATGAAGATAAACGTAGACGAGTGCAATTTCGTTAGTATAGAGTACCATAATTTTATTTACAACATGTGTTCAAAATACTCAACCTCCTGTTCTGGAAAAAGTGATTTTAGCCTCATAATGATTTCTCGCACCCTCGACGTCATGAAGTGCTTTACACTTTCCATCATCCCCTAATCCTTCTATTAAGATCATGCCCGTTATCAGATTATGTTCCGTAAGTTATGTCGGGCGTTTAGTCTCACAAAAAAGAAGCACATTTATTCGTATTTTCGTATACAGTTACAGCATATCTTCTACCTCGTCGTTACTATAACAACCCTTCCCCATTTAATAATAATATACAATAAACGGCTGGAACATCTACTAATGCTCTCATCTAATGAGTCAAAAAAACTGGTGTGTTTCTGATATGAACCTGTGAGTAGACCGTCCCGCTGACAGGTGAAGCAGAGAAGTTGCCCACACGTGGAGGGTTTGGGCTGAAGCACTACTTCTCCGAAGCACCTGTTACTTTAGGCCACCCATCTTGCTGAGCTGTATGTACCTAAAGTATTACGTACACTTTAATCATCCCACCCCCAGCTGTCGTAAGAGGCAACCAGGTCTCACAACTAGGGAGCATGAGTTGTTACTACGAGGCTCTAGCTGAGTCTAACATTGTGCCTGTTTACTTGTACCCGGCTTCTTAGCCACCTATTGCTTTTTCCAAACTCGGACGGTATTATATTTACGAACCCTCGGAAGTCTTTCACTTTCATACCACTCATGGCCTCCCTTCCTTTTGCCTATTACATCGCTCTTGTAAGTGCTGGATCACTTCATTTCATCCTCTGGTACTCAGAGAAGATGATGGCCTAGTATTAATTCTCTTGAAACAAATTAAATTATTAATTTATTTTTAATATTCACGATCTGGGAATTCAGCGTAATATTTTTCTCTGTTAATGGATATTATTTTCATAAAACGTCATGCAAATAGAGCATTTATAATTATTTATAATTAATCATTTATAATTATAACGATGATGATCAAATTTTCCGATGATCAAGCTATAGTTGCGGGTAGTACAACAAATGTTGCTAACGCTGAATGAAAAACTAAGGAATTTGGTATTAAAAAGAATATTAATCAAGCAAAATTCATGATGTTTAGTGGGAACCCACGTCCATTCCACGTGATGATCAGTGCTGAGCCTATACAATGGATATCATAGTTCAAACATCTCGGCCAGATCACAACAAAAACCCTTCAGTGTCACACTGAAATAAAAACACGAATAGTAATAGCAAACCAAGCTTTGAGAGATAAACAGTCCCTTCAAAGTCAGAAAACAATGTCACTCACCTTATGTAAAAGGATAATGAAATATTATGTTTGGTCTGTTGAGCTGTATTGTCAGATTAGGAAGAGGCAACTTTCTTGGATGGGACATAGGCTTAGACACAGGGATGTGTTGATGGAAATTTTGGCAGGTAAAATACCAGGGAAACGCCCTCGTGGAACACTAAGAAAGAAATTCACGATGACATTTCTTGCGATCTCAGGAGGCAGGAGCTATGTAGACGCAAAACGTACTGCACAGGATCGTCCTAGTTGAAGAAAACTCATCGCAGGGGCAAACCGGTCATTAGACTGAATTACTCTAATAATAATAATAAAAATGTGGTTCTGATATTATGTGATGGCTACCTGAGTAGGGAATTACATTTTACTATCAATAGGATAAAACTAAAAAATCGGTGATGCCACAAAACAATGAAGACTCTTAAGAATGAGTCAAGGGAGAACAGCAGAAATGGCCCTGCCTTCATCAGTTTTGTCTGATTCACTTGTATCCGTAACTTTTATGGTAGGAATTTCTTGAACATCTTCAGTTTTTACTTGTTGAAATTTTGAGTAAATTTCAACTAAATTCACAAACATTTTCGAGTTCCTCGTCGATTTGCTCCTCAGTAAACCTCTGCCATTTATAGATTTATAAACATGCGATGAAAACAGACCTTCCAGCACTATTTACTGACTGTCTGACAGCCTGTCTCAGCTATGAATTCAACTACGTCAGCAGCAATAACGCAATAATGAACTGTCACCTAAGGCTCTAATTATCTTCTTCAAATCGCAGATTATTCGTCATAGACAAATGTCAGAGTTGTTGAAATGAAATGAACCCATCATACGGGAGTTAAGACCAAGAAATGTCACTGACTGTATCCCCCACCCCTGTTTGGTATGCCACTGTTAACAGAGGATGACTGCCCAGTTGAACTTCTTATTAAAATAAGAATCACCACGTTCACGAAGCTTGGCTCTTGTGACTAGGTACGCTATCACTCTTATCAGTAGCTCCTGAGTTACTCTCATGGTTCCAGTTAAGTACCCCTGCAGAACGGGCCTGCCTAAACGTACTATATTCAAAAGGATATTATAACACTGCACGCAAGTTCGTTATTGTATCGAAAAAAGTGCTGGAAGCTAAAATAGACAAAAATAATAATGTTATTAATAGTAATTAGTGTTTTATGTCTGATCCTCTATTTTATGGTGGCAAGAATGCTGGGTAAAAGGAAGAAATGCAGGATGTTAGCTTCAACCCCGAAAATGTCTAAGGCCCGGCCAAATGGCAAAGATGTAGTTAGAGATTGGGCGCCGTTTTTCAGGATAGTCGACACACACACAGACAGAGGGAGCTTCAGTAATGAACAATAACGAACCTATGGTTTCTACTTAATTATAAATTGATTATATCTACTCTATCTACGTCTCTCTGGAGGTTACTTTAACTCTAATGCATGGCCAGTTAGATGTAATGACTGGACTATAACTTTACCGCGGGCTGCTTTAGAGTTAAAGCACTTCACGTACCTTTAAGCTAAGTACTGCTGAATTTAATGTTTTATTCCTCATTCCGTTCTGCATATTGCTGAAAAGAGTACTTTCCTTAAGATGCCAACAAAAGGCTAACCCAATAACATTAATTTCCTTACTTTTAAGTCATACTCAGGCTGAAAGTATTTAAACCTACAAAAGAAGAGTAAACATGTCGCTATTTATTACTGCGTTCGTCTTTGAGGTGAAATTTAAGCAAACGTTTTATGAATTTCTTTATTTAATTGCAATATGTATAATAATTTAATGAAACAGCTTTAGATACAGCAAATAATAGATATTTCTTAATTTTTTTATAGTTTTATTAAGCCAATTTCGCTGTTTAGGGTTAGCAAATCTGCTTCTTACCCGAAAGTCCCGTATTCTATTCCCAACCAGGCCAGTATCTTATCCGAGGCAAAACGCCATCAATCAACTTGGAGCAGAGGACTAATTCGAGTCCATTCAGCCTACGTGAGAATAAATGATCGTATATCTGGCGTCCACGGTCTAGAAAGCCAAGAATAAAACTGAACTCGGTCATCTTGTAATCTATGGACCTTTGTACTGGGCAGCGATCGCCTATCAGGGCTGGAGTGCTATGAGGCTTGTTTTATTGTTGCTTCAAGTCTGTTCACTGTTAGAAAAAATGTATAAAGATTACGAATCGATATCAATAATTCGCAATGCGTCCAAAAAGTTACCAAACTGCATAACAAAGTTCATTTTAGTTTGCGTGGTCAAAATAAAACTGGCCCAGATAATATTTAAAAGAATGACGTGGTATTGATAATTTATTGTTACTGAACAGGAGAAGTTCCCATCACCAGAAGTGCTGTAAACCGTGATTTCGATGCACCAATCGGTTGCTGTCACATGTCTGCGCGTGCGCATCTCTCGCATCTCCCGAGTACGGTCGCTGTGTCATTACATGTGAATAAGTGAGTGAGAGGAGGAGACATGTTGAGTGACCAGTTGGATGCGACACAAAATGGTGCTCATGGTGAAATAGCGCGTATTCATTGACGAGTCTTTTGAGAAGCACGATTCGTGGAAAACCTTTGCGGAACTGTTTGCGCAAGAATGTTGTGGCAAAACCTCCAGCAAAGTCTGCAATACAAAGCTTGGTGCCAAACTGGCGTGAAACGGGCTCTGTAGCGAATAAAAACCCTAACTATCCGAAAAGAGTTCGAACACCAGCTCGAGTGTAGGTAAGTCTGGAACGGAGTCCGACGAAATCTCAACGCCGTTTATCTGTGCAAATGGGAAAGAGATTGTCGTGTCGAAACATTATACAAATCTGCACCTTTACAAATTTACTGTTGTGCATGCGTTCAAGTGTCCATACGAACTTCCGCCTGTTGAGTTCTTCCGGTGATTTTTGGGGGAAGTGCACTCAGGACTTTTGGATCGTCACTTTTACCTTTATTCAGATGAGGCCATTTCCAGCATCTCCCGTGAAGTTTATTAACAAGGGTCAATCCCGCATCAGGGCTATTTTAAATATTTTCCGGGTCAGTTTTGTTTTGCCCACGCTGTATTTCCAAGTATTTTTGATATACTATTACATTCTATAACCGCAACAGGTCATGCGTGTTATTCCATTACTTTAAAACTTCGCAACTTTTCTACATGAGCAACGTGACACATTGCGGGCAGAGCCCGCGGGTGATTGCTAGTTTTTGACATAATCGCCAAAATTATTCACCAATTTATCGCTTCGTAAAATGAATATCTACTTCCTTTGACGATAGAGAAAATAAACAATATTAACACTGATCGAGCTCCAAGTTTTACTGTGATTCATAAATTATTTAACAAATTTTTTGGAAACAAGGAGTACGCAAGATCAAACACGATGATAATGATGATGATGTTTGTTGTTTAAAGGGGGCTAAAAGCTTGGTAATTGGCCGCTCATTGCATAAGGTGCAACAAAATGACAGGATAATGTAAACTTCAAAATATATCCAGTGACTAGAATCTAAAATGAATAATGATGTTCTAAAAATAATAATGAATCCAAAACAATCAGTATATCCAATTCACAATTCCGTATTTTCAGAGATGATGCTTTTTGTCCAAAGGGGTCCAAAATACAGGTAACCGGATCCTCATAGTAGTAATCACTGGTAATGCAGAACCATGGTGTTTCTCCTATAGTGGTACTAATCATAGATAACGTAGACTCACGGTGGTACTATTCACAGGTAATGTAGACCCATGATATGTCACACACAATGGCACCCCTCACAAGTAACACAAACGCATGGTGTTTCGCATATAAGGGTACTAGTCACAAGCAACGCAGACCCATGGTATTCCTTAAGTATGGGACTAATCACGGGCGCCGATATTCCCGTGGTGTTCCTCACATAATGGTATTACTCTCAGGAAACGTTGACACATGGTTTTCCTCACATAGTCGTACTAATTATGTGTGACAGCCAAACCCGTGCTGTTTCTCACATAGTGGTAGGCTTACTGATCATAAGCATGGTGTTTCTCAAAAAGTGGTACTACTCATATTCTGAACACAGTGGAATAGACCGGTGGAATGCACACAGTCACACTTAGGCTATCACAAGCAACGCCCAGACCCATAATGTTCCTCGCATAATGGTACTGCTACTATGCAATGCACTGTTGACGCATGGTTTTCCTCGCAAGGTGGTACTAGTCGCAAGTAACGTCGACCCATTGTGTTCCGCACGTAATGGTACTAATCACAAGTAGTCTCATGGTTATAATGACATCATCCCTTGGTCGCCCTTTCTATCGCCTCTTACGACAGGCAGGGGATACCGTGGGTTTATTCCTCATCTGAGTCGCCCGCTCACAAAGCGTAGATCAAACCAAAAGACGACGAGTTCTAACTCGGATTTTTAGGTACTGATAGGTTTGAGTACAAACGTATCTGAACAAGGCGCAATTATCTTTCAACCGCTCAACAGTTATGTAGGAGAGGTTGCATACATTTTAGGGGTTATGATACTTCAGACCGCAAATATTTATGCAAATCTCACTGTGGAACTGTTGCGCTTTGGTTAATTACATTTGCATTCTAAACTATTAGTGTCCTAAAATCCTTTCCATAACGACGACACACAGTGTTCACAGAAGATGTTCCCAAAAACAGAAGGCATCGCTTAGAAAATTGGCAGAAAATACCTATGGTGTCTCTTCTACGACTCTGTAAGTACCACCACGAAGTTTGATAAGTTAAAATCCTCTATGTAAACTCCTGGTATTATTAACGAAGTGTATGACGCAATTATTGATCCCATTCTCTTTCTGATGAGTACCTAGACGGTTATGCTAATGCGTAAAACTACCGATGCTAGACTCCTGAAAAGCCTAAGCAAACCAGATCAGGCACTTTGTAGAAGGGTCCAGGCCAATCTCTGCCAGTGTCCTGCGCGGTAAGGAAATTCATTGAAGTTTTGTCCTCACTTAAACGTAGAGTGCGCTGCTGTGTCGTGTCACCGCTTAATTCGCCGACGTTGGAAAGCCTTCTTTATTAAATCTCTAATCAGTATTTAGCGTATGGGATACGGAAACTTTACAAAATTCAATTTTCACCGAGGAATTAAGAAGTGTGATGGATAATTTCGTTAGTCGATCCAGGCCATGTTTAGAAAATGAAGGAGAGTCATTCCAAAATCTCTTGCGTGACAGGGGTGAGAAAATGTCCTATTAAATGATTTTATTAGCCCTTAGCCCGACTGCGGTGGCCATGATCGTTAAGGCGTGTTAACTCTCTGTGGTCTGACACCGTAGTTAGCCGGTCGAGGCCCGTTGGCGAAAAAAAAAAAAAGATCACAATTTGAATGTTGGCCGGTAGAGTAGGAGAGGGGATGGTATACAGTTCCTAACCACTAGATTGCGTGCTAAAGCCTGGTTTTAATCCTACACTTCTGTGAAGTGCTCATATAGAGTGAAGGTTTATGACGCCGTACCGTCAATAAGAGCACTTACTAAGGTATTTGAACCGGGCGAGTTGGCCGTGCAGTTAGAGCCGTTCAGCTGTGAGCTTGCATCCTGCACTGTCAGCAGCCCTGAAGGTGGTTTTCCGTGGTTTCCCATTGTTACACCAGGCAAATGCTGGAGCTGTACCTTAATTAAGATCACAGCCAATTCCTTCCCACTCCTAGCCATTTCCCATCCATCGTCGCCATAAGACCTATCTGTGTCGGTGCGACGTAAAACAAATTGTAAAAGAAAAGAAAAGAAAGGATTTGAGTTTTAAAGAAGAAAGACCTGATGATGAATTCCATTTGAAGCTATGTTCTACTTCAGGAACTGCGCTTAGTAGCTCAGTCTGTAGAGCGCTTATCTGCTGAGACCAAATTAACAGGTTTCTCAGCCCGATATTATTTAAACGTGCTCAAATGAAGCAGATTTACTGGCATATAAAATAACACTATGGGACAAAATTCCAGTACATCGGAGTTTCAGAAAGGTATAAAAGATCGAGTGATTTCTCATCAAGGTTCGACTCCCGGCTGAGGCATGAGGAATATTTTAAATGAATAGTCACTTCCCTGTGGTTTATATTCTGTGGCTATGATCATGATTAATACGCAAAACTACAAAATTGGTTTTTGATTTAAGACTCCAGAAGTGGAATATAAATCCATTATTATTATTATTATTATTATTATTATTATTATTATTATTATTATTATTATTATTATTATTATTATTAATATTGCTGGTTATCAGGGTCCTTGAAACTTACATCACAGCTCAGGCAGACAACGTGCTTTTACCATCGATTAGGCTAATGTTAAGAAATTACTATTAACAGTTATTTACAAGTTCACTCGTGTTCAAGTTTTCCACTTCACACAGTTTATTTTCAGGAATGTTGTCGAGCAAACAGCCGTCTGGTTAGTCCAGCTCCTGTTCTTCAACACGGCCTCTCACAGGGCAGTCGCTCCCCCACAACTAACACACTACGATGAGCTCCTCGTAGCCGTCTGGCTGATTTAATCCCGAATGACTGATCACTGACTCACAGACTGTCCTCACGACTCACCTGCGACTCCGAACAGTCTCATAATTATAGTCCGGATTATTAGGCAGAAGTAGGTTAGAATGATAATTGATAACATACAGAAGCGAGTGATAAGTACATTCCAGCATGCACAGCGATTAATCTATGGGATTTGCATAAACATTAGGGGTATGTTCCATCCGAACCCCTATAGTTGATGCAACCCCCCGCGGGTCTTCGACACTTTCCACAAACCAAATTAGTTTGCTTTCTAACGGTTACTACCTAAAAATAAGGGGTCTACTCATGATTGACTCGATTCCGTCGCTTTCGTCTTCTTCGCTCTTTATATAGGCCAGCGGAAGGTTCTCGCAGTTTCCACTTCCAGATCCTTCTGGTAATCTTCTACATTGTTATCCAGCTCTCAGCTTCTTGGAAATTCCTTGTGACGTGTCTCAAGAATTCGCCGGGGGTATTATTTGCTCTCTGCTGGCCCACTGCGCCGACATTGTGACCTTCCGTTGCCCCACCCCCCGCAATCTTGACCTTCATTGTCACGTTATAATAAATTATTAATTATTGTTTAATAATTTATTATTCTTTCTTCGTTTCGGCCAACTAGGGACCACGTCAGTTCAATTGTCTCCTTTTCCGAGCTTTAACTGCCACCCAATGCTTCTCCATTCGTCTCCGGTTTTGTTCTTTTCTTTCTTGGGTCTACGTCTTCCATATCTTCAGCTTCGACTTTTCCTGGAAACTTTTGTACGTACGAAGTTTTTCCTTAAGCGGAACACTCTCCTGGATATCTTTAGGAGAAATTTCCATTTCTCGTAGTTCTCAACTTCTTTGAACCATGCCCCTTTGGTTTTCTTATCTTGAAAGTATGTTAATATCCGTTTAGGTTTCCTGCCTGGGCTCATTCGTGTCACGTGGCTATAAAAGGCAATCCTTTTTTTTTGGAATCGTGGCACTTATCTTCTCCACGTGCTTGTGTAATTCGTGGTTGTGATGCCTTCTGTACTCGTTGTTTTCTTTGATGGGACCCAGGATTTTTCTCAACATCTTCCTTTCTTTAGCCTCTAGCTTTTCCATTATACCTTTATTTTTCATTGTAGGAGTCTCTGCCGCAATGTCTAATTTTGGCGTTTAAGGATATCGATTTCTTATTGTAGATGTATTTATTTAGTTAGTAGGCCACTTCAATTTTGTTAATGCGTGACACGAAGGCTTCTTTCTCTGATAGGTTGGGCTCTATCCATTCACCGAGGTATTTAAACTTTTCTGTCTGATTAATTTTTCCTAGTCCGAACTCCAGTTCCCATGGCGCTGATTTCATTTTTGTCATGAAGTGCGTCTCCTCAAAGATTTGAAGCCCAGCCTTCAATGATTGAGTCTTCAGTTGGTTAAGTTGTTCTTCTGCTGCATCAATGAAGTTGAAAAACTCACTAGATCATCTGCAAAGGCTAGACAGTCGATTGTAAGGTTCATATACTTGTAGCCTAGCCTTACCCCATTTTCCACCCCTGAACGTTTTGTTTCTTTCCGCCATTCTTGGATGACCTTTTGTAAAACACGGTTAATGAGAAGAGGTGATAGCCCCTCCCCTTGTCTCACTACTGTCCTGATTTCCAAGGCATCTGACATCTCTCCTCTGAACTTCCCTTTGGAGGTGGTGTTAGTTAGGGTTTGCTGGATAATTGCTTTTGTCTTGTTATTTAAGCCAAACTCTTCAAGGATTTGCAACAGGATGGTTCGTTAAATTGAGTCGTATGCTTTCCTAAAATCAACAAAGGTCACAACGAATTCCCTGTTCCTGAGTTTCAGATATGAAAGGATGGACTTCAGATTCATAATCTGCTCAGCGCATGATCGTCCCTTTCTGAAACCTCCTTGGTATTCCCCCAGTTCTGGATCGATTTGTTATTCCGCCCTCTTCTGTAAAGTTTTTGAAAGGATCTTGTAAGTTATTGACAGAAGAGAGATGCCACGGTAGTTGTTCACATCTGCTATCTCCCCTTTCTTATGTAATGGATGACTTACGGCAGAGGTCCAGCCACTTGGTAGTTTGTCGCTTTCTCAGATCTCTTGAATAATTGCAACAACCTTGTCGATTGCCTTATCCTCTGCTTGCTTTCACAGTTCATCAATTATCAAATCTTGACCAGATGTCTTGTTGTCCTTGAGCTCTTAGGTGATCTTCCTGATATCTGACTTCGTAGGTGGGGACGAATCTGGGTGGATGTTTGAATTCTTTTCTTAAACGAATGTGGTCTCTGGAGCTTCACAGTTGAGGAGGCTTTCAAAATAACTTGCTAGAATCTGACAATTATCTTCATCATTGTGAGATAATTTCCCGCTGGAATCTTTAAACTGTAGACTTGGGGGTCTGTATTTGTTCAGATTGTGCTTGAGAGTTATAGAAGTTACGCGTGTTGTTTTTCTGGAAGTATTGCTCAATCTGTACCAACTGTTTCTTATTAAACACACGTTTCACACCATGGATGGTTTTTGATGCAGATTTTCTCGCGTTTAGGAAGTTGATCTTGTTCGCTTCATTGTTGTGGCAATTCCATTCTGCTACGCAACCTATCTTAGCTGTAATGCTGCATCGCATTCATTATCCCTCCAAGCATGTTTTATTGATTTCGTGAGTGGGCCAGTCTGCTTAGCTATTCTGACTATAGCCTCCTGTAATTGTTCCCAATTACTTGGACTTAAAGTTTCCAACTTTTGGATGAATTCTTGGTTGCTCCTTAGCTTGCCTCTGTCAAACTTACTAGTTTTTCTTGGAGTAATCTTCTTGGTATTTCTTGGAATTAGTCTAACTTTGATCTTCGAAAGGTAGTGATCCGAGTCTAAGTTGACATTTCTCAGAACCTTTACGTTCTGGATCTCTCATTGCGCTTTCTGTGCAATGGCGACATAGTCAATTTGGAATTCACCAAGTTTGGAGTTTGGAGAAATCCAGGTCTTCTTTTTTCTGGGCAGGTGTTTGAACGCAGTTGACTTTAGGACCAGATTGAATGCTCTGCATAACGCCACACGCCTCTCTCCATTAGGACTAGTTTCTTCTGTGAGCTGGGTAGTTTCCAATAATCTTCTGACTTTTCGTTCCTTGCCAAGCTGGGCATTGAAATCTCCAAGCAGAATGATGGTATGTTTGTCAGCTACCTTTGAGAAGATATCTTCTAGCTCCTCTCAGAATACGCCTGTTCCTACCGCGTCCTTCTTATTCGCTTGATTGGTCGGTGCATGTACGTTCACCATTGTGTAAACTCTATTTTTACACCGAAAAGAAAGAGCAGCAGAGACTCGGTTGTTAGGGGAGGTGAAGTCCACAATCGATAGTAATTTATTATTATTATTATTATTATTATTATTATTATTATTATTATTATTATTATTACGAGCGAGTTAGTCGTGCGGTCAGGGGAGCATAGCTGTGAGATTGCACTCGGGAGATAGTGGACTCGAACCCCACTGTCGGCAGCCCTGCAGATGGTTTTCCATGGTTTCCCATTTGCACACCAGGCAAATGCTGGAGCTGTACCTTATTTAAGGCCACGGCCGCTTCCTTCCTACTCCTAACCCTATACTATCCTATCATCGCCATAACGCCTATGTCGGTGTGATGTAAGAAATTTGTTATATTATTATTATTATTATTATTATTATTATTATTATTATTATTATTATTATTATTATTATTATTATTATTATTATTATTATTATTATTATCTACTTCATGTCTCTCAGTCGTTTCAACTATTGTCTTGAAGGATGAATCAAAGCAAGACCTTGACGAACTAAGAACTGAAGCACTTTTGACTGCACACAAAGGCGTCTTTAATATTGAAGAAGCAAAGAGGTTTAGGGAACTTCGTAGCGTAGTTGAGACATGCTATAAAGACACGAAAATATCTGTACCAACACAGTTAAGTTTCATTGGTAAAACTTGTAAATCTCAGAGGGCTTGCAGACAATCCATTCGTCCTCATTAGGCTGTTCTCTGTTGTCGAGTCATCGTAGCTTGTCTTACACAAACAAAAGCAAAGTGTGAAACAGAAAGGAAGCATTATCCGGGCATCTAAAATTAAAACTTGAATGTTGGAGAAACTTATAAGATAGGAGGAGCAGGAACGCATTGATTTCTGGATCAAGTCTGATTAACTTCCTCTGGGAGACAGTAATTGGGGAATATTTCATTTGCTCTTACTGCATTCTCAAACTAAACACGATGAAAGATCGAGTGCGGAAGTGTAGAGCGGCGGAGGATTTTATTGTCCCCATGGAATGCAAATCGATAGAAGACGTCTTACTCCTTTGAAACAATTTTATAGACTTGTCTGCTTGTCTGACCTCCTGTTTGTTCAGTCCTCAGTCCTAAGGCTGGTTGTATCCTCAACAACTCCACCACTAGCTGTCATAGATGGCATCACTGAAGAGGCGTACTACAGAAATGTGGAGCGAGGCTTTTTTCAGTTGCTTTCCTCACTGAGTCAGAAGTTGCTATTACTTAACAGTCTGCCAAATAAGCTAAATGCGTGCACCAACCGACCCTACGAGAAACATTTTCACACCATTCATAGCAGAGGAATGGCATTAGCGTCGTTCATACCTCAGTCACTTTCATATTGTCAAAGCCAAGGATAAGACTGAGACAAATCAATGAAATTAAAGAAAGCATGTTCTAGTCCATAACAGAAGACATTGTGCACTGTAAACACTAGGTCTTGCCAGCAAAGGCATTTTAAAGACTTATAATATTTATTCATGCATTTAGTACGTAAAGTAGATTATTGTTGCATGCTTAAATTTCGCGAGGGCCAAAAACGTTCATATTGTAAAAGTTGTATACATAATTTTAACTATTGCTATAATAAACTTGCCAGTTATACGGAGAGAAACATTTAAAGTAAGTATAGCATTAAAATTGGTGAGATATCTTTGTTAACGTTTTGATAGTAAGTGTGTAGTCTAGTGGGTTGGGGGTGGTAGAATACATACATTAACGGTATCCTCTGTCTTTCGTAAGAGGTGACTAAAAGTGGGAACAGTGTGTCTCATCCTGGGAGCGTGGGATGGCGACAACAGTTCCCCTAGCTGTTTAGAAAATTCCCAGTTTTCTTGTGGTAACAGATAAACAGTATTGTCCTTATCTTTTCCCTCATCTGTTCTTTCATAAATATTAATTTATTGTTACAACTGACTTGTATCTATCTGGTGGGACGTACGTTCGTATCACCATTTAGAACACCCGGAAGGTATGCATAGCCACTTAACCGTTTGGACAGACAAGTTGCCGGCGTAACTCCTAGCCATTTCAGTGCGAAGACACCTGCTGTAGAGCGGGTTGTGACCTCCCCAGGCTGAATATTCCTGTCGTATGTGTTGCAAAGCGAACGGACTATTGTCTCCTCAAGTTACTCGTTCCCATTTGAGAATGTATACTCCTAGTTAATGTTTCAGTAATAGAAAAGTAGAAAAACTTTATTGTGCTTAAACAAAGTACTATTTTAAAGAACAAAGAAAAAAGATTGAATCTTTTATGTATGAGGGTTATTCAAAAAGAAATGAGCCGGAGGTTATACAAAGAAAACCCCTGAAAGAAACGTAACGCAATTGCCTGCGGTAGAAGGTGCGGTCCCTATAAGAGCACTGAGGTGCTTAACTCACCACTGGAGGGACATGGGTGCACACCACATGACGGCAGAGCCAGCACGCGCACGCGTTGATATTCCACTGCACCCAGTCGTTCTGAAGACAGTGAAATTGAAGTTTTAAAAGAAGAGTAAAGGGGTGTTCTGACAGCAGAAGGAGTGAGGGGAACGATGTCCCAAACGTATGATATTCTTAGAATATAGCACCATTAATATTATAAAAATTGAATATAGATTCACCACACGCATCACAATTACAGTATATTAACTAGATAACTTGTGCTGCTCCGTAGCATTAGTTATAAATGACGTTTCTTGATACGTATAGAATCCTCAACCTTTAATGCAGGATAGCCCTGAGAAAATATTGCTCCTTAACTGTATGAAATCCGCTAAGTAGAGTCATTTAGTGACTTGATTTTGCGATTACTCAAAGTTTACTGAACTCAGAGATCTATCAATGTGTGATGATTCATAGGCAGGTAATTCCGGAGAGAATAGAAACAAGAACGAAGCAAATTGGTCCTGTAGAACGGTAGGAAGGACTCGACAGAGCTGTGTTTAGCGATATTTTTTAATGTATAGGTGAAGTCCGCCTCGGTATTGCAATGGTTGGCGCTATTATCTAACTTTGTAGGAGGCTCGAGTTTGATTTCTGATACTGCCAGAGATTTAAGAATGACAGGAAGGCTGGCATTTTGTTAAAATGGAACATGAAGCTCATCTCTATTGCGGGTATGCCTAAAATAAGAGCTGCACCACCTCGGTACGAGGGTACGAGTTTGCTTTATTCATCCTACAGTATTTAAATTACATTATATACACGTCACGCGCATGGATCTGGTCATTTGAAATATTTCACACTCTCTCCTACGATACATTATTCAAATGTCCATTCCCCTCATTTCCTGAAATGCACACTGACCTGGGTTGGCAAGTAAAACATCAGCCTCCCTGGACGAGCGAGGAAGGAAAATGGAAATGTAACTGACATCCAATAATTTGGTTTTTTAAGTCATCACCGGCACATGTCGCCAATCTTCTGCAGGACCTTGAAACTAAATCGAGAAGGCGACAGGATGATAACATGAAGGGAACTCATGATCGTACAAGAATGATCCCAATCAGTAACGAATCCTGGGGGGTAAATAGGGTAAGCTGAGCTTTCTTGAAAACAATGTAAAAAACTAACAAAACAAAAACAAACGAATATTCTATATTAATTTAATATAGTACTGAAAAGAGGAATAAATGTATTTTTTTACTATTTGTTACGTCACACCAACACAGATAGGTCTTATGGCGACTATGGGATAGGAAAGGCCGAGGAGTTGGAATGAAGCGGCTGTGCCTTAATTATGGCACAACCCCAGCATTTGCCTGGTGTGAAAATGGGAAACCACAGGAAACCATCTTCAGGGCTGCCGACAGTGGGGTTCGAACCCACTATCTCCCGGGTGCAAGGTCACAGATGCGCGGCTCTAACCGCACGACCAACTTGCCCAGCGAATAAATATCTGTACAAGGACAAAGAAAATGAGTGGATGTCAGACACGATCTTCTTCTTCTACGCGAATGGGTCACTTAAGACCATAAATAAATAAATAAATAAATAAATAAATAAATAAATAAATAAATAAATAAATAAATAAATATTGAAGAATTTAGAATCTGGAAGGTGTTCAAGCCGCAGGAAGAACTAAGAAGACTGGAAGAGCCTGGGCAGATGAACAACGGAAGCAGGCCAGCGAACGCATGAAGGAGTATTGGACACAGAAAAAACTCCGCACGAAGAGAAAGAAATTAAGTTGTCGCGTGATCCTTAGTTGTCCATTCGCCTGTAAAATAAATAAATAAATAAATAAATAAATAAATAAATAAATAAATAAATAAATAAATAAATAAATAAATAAAATTTTATTGTTTTTACTTCCCACTATTTTCTTTGACGGTTTCCGGAGACGCCGAGGTGCTGGAATTTAGTCCCGCAAGGGTTATTTAATGTGCCAGTAAACCTACTGACACGATGTTGACGTATTTTATCACATTCAAATGCCACCGGACAGAGCCAGGTTCGACCTACCAAGTTGGGGTCAGAAGGTCTGAATCACTCAGCCCGGCAATACTTTTTTTTAGAAATTGTGCCTAAAATTTAAAATATATTTGGAAATTTGGCAAGTTTGAATTATTTTAATTAGAAGTAATGACACTGAGGCGAAAGGATTTGGATCTGAAAAAAAATGAACAAAATCCATCAAACGCTTTAAAAAGTTGGTGATAGTGCCAAGTTGTGTATTTCTCTGCTTGAAATACTAGCTGGTCCCTTTGAGAAATGTTCATCATGGACTGATGATAGCGTTGTTTTCGCTTTCTGAAGTACACCACTACCACCACTACCACCGACAAGAAAGCTATCCTTTAATGCGCGTTGTTAGATTCCCAAAATTATTATATGATGCGTATTCTTTATTAATTTTTCTTCTTATTTGTATTTAGGGAGCTTTGTCCCCTATCGTGACATTGTCTTCTTCACTATCACCGTTCCTGTTTTCCTCGCAGCCACAGAAGCATTTCCTTCAGAGCTGTCTAAGACCCCCAACCCCTTCAGCCTATTCTTAGATGATGGTGTTGGAGGAGAACCACTAACGATGCCAATTTCCTCCACCGCTCACTGTGGCTTCCTGGCTTGGTTCGTTTGGAATAAAATTATTGAACGTAGGGAACTGTGAGGCTTCGCTCCAGCCTATGTCAAGCTGAACTGATTGACCTTTGATATGTGGAGGATTTCACAATACTGTACCCGATACATCGAATTAACAATACATTGAATATTAGGGAACCGCTATTTTAACAATTGAACCCGATATATATCTTTCTCGGTAAAGCATCTTCTATGACTCTGAAACGTTCTGGGAAAGGTGGGCAAAATTTAACATTGGCAACTAAAGTACTTTAAACACTTCCATAATATTAACCAAGAATAATTGAATTTTCATGTTGATGCACGAATATTTTTATGCTTGGACTTATATGTCTAAAACTTACTCCGAGTACTGAAAAGAAATTGATGTTCAAAGGAGAAGGACATTTAAAAATAAATCTATAGTTTGGTGCAACGCAAACATACAAATCCACAAAAAAATAATGAAAAACAGACAATTGAGATGATAAATTGGCAATATGAACACGTATTAATTTATTCATACTACAAACATTAACGCAAACCAAAATCATCTCCGTACAGACAATGAAGGCCCTGGGAGGGATGAACGGTAAAGACTTCCACTATCCATAACTCGGAACTTGGTGTGGAAGAGTGGTTAGCTCTACGCTAGGCCGCATTTGCCCTCATGTGTTAACCTGTTACTCATTTTCGGTGTAGGCTGAGTGAACCTCAGGACCATATGCACCTCCGAAAATGGAAATCTTGTTTCTTAAAGTGTTTGATTTCCTGACGGGGAATCGAACCCAAGTTCTTCCGGGCGAACCGAGCAAGGATTTACCGCCTCGACCACATATCCCATAGTACTAACATTAGACAGTTAAATATTCATTAATTTGTAATTCCTGGTAAATAAATAAATAAATAAATAAATACATCAATAAATAGGTATTTATTTAATAGCGAATTCTGTGTTTTTGGACGACGTGAAGCCCAATCGAGAATTTATGTTGACTCCGCTTGTGCTCTCTGTATATATTATAATATATACAATATACTTTTAGCAAAAGCACTCCAAATTAAATGATAATTTACATTTAAAATGTCACACAGTCATTTTCTCCTATTCGATGTGCTTTTAAAATAAAGCTAGTTTCCATGTAACGATGTATAGCAACCAGTTTTGATTACGTATTTTATTTAGGAGTCCTCCAAGATGTTGGAATTACGACTTTTTGGGGGCCCAGGCCGCAAAATTTTTATTTTTGGACCTTCTAGGTACGCGTAACTGCTTTAGGGTGAATACCTGTATGTATAAAGCAGAGTGTCTGTCGTCCGTTCCTTATACAAATCCATACCGTTCCGCCAATCTAAACCATATTTTGCATACTTACCTTTTACGTAGGAACCTGCGGGTAACCCCATCTACAAGAAATGTTAACATCCCTCTCCATTCCCTAGATTTAGGCCCTTTGGCTCATTAACACAGGCTAATATAGGCTGTATATAGAATTTATCGTACAAGGCCGAGACAAAGCTTATTTTTTATGCCACTCCCTTCCCACTTCCACTTCCACCCCAACGTCAGCTCAAGAATTCTACAATACTGTATAATACAGGCCTGGTGTTCGAAGTAGGCATGTGCGTAAATGTAGGCTAGGCCAAGGAGAGATTCTGATACACATATAACTGTGTGGAAAGAAACACTGCGGGGGTAAGTCACTCCTAGGGGTGGAAGTGGGATGAGAGTGGCATAAAAGTTAATCGAAAATATGTCGAATCCATAGGTTCCGAGGTCGCTGAGATAAACAGTGACACTCTGCATGTCGTTAAGTCCAAGTTCATCCCCCATTAGCATGGGAGATGAGAACGGGTGGAAAAAGTCCAAAATGGCTGAGATTGCGGATGAAGTATAAAAGTAATAGAAAGTGAACAATACTCATCCCTTTACTGCATGAGGTATTTTTCCTTTCCGTTTGGTGATGAAAATTTCAAGCTCTAAGTTTCAACTTGCGTTCCATGTCTTAGACTTAAACAACAATTCTTGAGCGAGGCTAATACCTTAACACTTGTATGGGATGTGGTTCATCATAATGCAATATATCTATTACATACGACTTTTCACAATTTTTTAGCTAAGCTTTTAATGTTCAAAGATTGATCATTAATGCCTATTGGCCATGGGTACTTATTACAAGGCGCAAGTATTGTCTTTGAGGCTTAGCCAGAGGTACTTCTGAAGCCTCTGGTAATGTGATGCGGAGGTCCACAATCTGCATTCATTTACACAAGTGAAAAGTTATATGTTGTCTAATGGCAACACTGTGCGGTAAAGGGTTAAAGTACAATCCACAGTTTTCGGCGACACTGAGATGAATAGTGACACTCCATATGTCGTTTAAGTCCAAGTTCAGTCGCACCGACACGGGGTGAGAAGGGGTGAAAAATAATATACTGTATACAACATTACTGAGATTACAGATGAATGTGTGTATGTACCAGCGTAGCTCTCAACTCACATAGTACACACACGGCTTCCTATCTAATAAAATGGCTGTGGGATAGGACTCCCAAAACTCCGAGACACTCTGGATGCCACTTAAGTGATAGTTCAGCCCCATTGGGAAGGTAGGTTGTGAGGGGGTGAAAATTAATGTCCAAACTGGCCGAGATTATGGATGTATGTATTATATTGCAGCATAGCTGTCAACTGAACCTGGTGAACACATGACTTAGTATACTATCTGGAAAAACTTGTGTGGGGTAAGACACCCCTAGCACCCCTAGCGGAGGGTGATGACATTAAAAATAATAAAAAACTACGAATATTACTGTCGAATCCATAGTTTTGTGTAAGTGCCCCCGCAGCACCGGGTAATATAGCTAGTAACCTATACATTAAAGATTACTATACTAGAAATTTGATGATGATGATGATGATTATAATAACAACGAAAATGAGCACGCGCACAATTTCTCCGCTACATGGAAAATCATAGAACCATGTTCATGTTTTTGAGCTTAGAAGATGAGAGAGCGAGTTTATACCCACGATTACATGTTCAAAGTTAAGAATACAGTGGGTTTATGTAGCTGACGGACTATGGCAAACACGCCTCCATCCGCTGCATCCAGTACTGTATCGAGTTGGAAATCAATTTGAGGAACGAGAGATTCTGCTTGATGCAGCTCTCCATAACTTTCTTGTCCCAGCGCGAGTAAGGTTCAATCAATCACTATTGATCTGCATTTAGGGCAGCCACCCAGGTGGCGGATTCCCTATCTCTTGTTTTCCTAACCTTTTCTTAAATGATTGCAAAGAATTTGGAAATTTATTGAACATCTCCCTTGGTAAGTTATTCCAATCCCTAACTTCCATTCCTATAAGCGAATATTTCCCCAATTCATGCTCTTGAATTCCAACGTTATCATCATATTGTGATCTTCCCTACGTTTAAAGACACCACTCATACTTATTCGTCTACTGATGACATTCTAAGTCATCTCTCCACTGACAGCTCGGAACATACCACTTAGTCGAGCAGGTTGTCTTCTTTCTCCCAAGTCTTCCTAGCCCAAACTTTGCAACATTTTTATAACACTACTCTTTTGTTGGAAATCACCCAGAACAAATCGAGCTGCATTTCTTTGTATTTTTTCCAGTTCTTAAATCAATTAATCCTGGTGAGGGTCCCTTACACTGGAACCATACTCTAAATGGGGTCTTACCAGAGACTTACATGCCCTCTCTTTTACATCCTTACTACAACCCCTGATTACCCTCATAACCATGTGCAGAGATCTGTACCCTTTATTTGCAATCATATTTATGTGTTTACCCCAATGAAGATCTTTCTTTATATTAACACCTACGTACTTACAATGATCCCCAAACGGAATTTTCACCCCATCAACGCAGTTATTAAAACTGAGGGGACTTTTCCTATTTTTGAAACTCACAACCTTACCTTTAACCCCGTTTATCATCATACCATTGCCTACTGTCCATCTCACAACATTATCGAGGTCATTTTGCAGTTGCTCATAATCTTGTAACTTATTTATTACTCTGTACAGAATAACATCATTTGCAAAAAAGCTTTATCTCTGATTCCACTTCTTTACACATGTCATTGATATATACAATAAAATATAAAGGTCAAATAATACTGCCTTGAGGAATTCCCCTCTTAATTATTACAGGGACAGATAAAGCTTCGCCTACTCTAATTCTCTGAGTTCTATTTTCTAGAAACACAGCTACCCATTCAGTCACTCTTTTGTCAAGTCCAATTGCACTCCTTTTTGTCAGTAGTCTTCCATGATCTACCCAATCAATTGCCTTATATAGATTAATCGCGATACAGTCTATTTGATCTACTGAATCCAGGATATCTGCTATATCTTGCTGGAATCCTAGAAGTCGAGCTTCAATGGAATGACCATTCCTAAACCCAAATTGCCTTCTATCAAACCAGGTTTGATGTATGACCGGTGGTTTTGAACGTGTCGAACAATCCTTCGATCAAACGGATACGCCATCTAGAGGATATGCTCGGGCTTCACTCCACGTCTGTCTCGTCTACGAATTTCATTCTTAACCGTCATAGACGGAATAACCTGCTTGATCTTGAATGTTCGCGGTTGACCGAGGCAGATACTTGGCAATGAATACTCTTCGGCGTGTTCGTCGTACAACACACTGATGGGTTCCTGTGCCATGCCCGGTGCGATATCTAACTTTTCAGACCGTAGTCGGCCTGATATAAGCGTTTACTAAGTAGAGGGGAAAGTTGAAGTAACATTTAAGTTTAATGGTTTTTGTCCGAATTAATACAACATGGCATTATTACATTCTTGTACGAGGATTGTACTTTGACCTAGAAAATTGTCATGGAGTAAGCTTCTGATCCAGTGTAACACACGTGAACCTACTGGCAACGGAACAATGGGCAGTAGTCACTGTTTTTGCTGGGGGTCTTCTGGGTCACCCTTATTACAGCCAATATTTTCGGCGTTGAGCTAATAACGTCTTGAGTCTGCTGAGGAAATCCATGTAAAATAAGCATTTCGCCAGCGATCAAATAGTTCCTGATGTGAAAGAGTCGTTCAACCGGCAACCATAGTCCTTAACTGAGAGAAGTATTGGTATGCGCATCTTCTAGTTAGTGACAAAATATATTGGTCTAATATATTAGTATGCCGTCCAGTGTATATAAACTAGGTGACCCTCCAGCCCCGTACTTTCTACTTATAAGTGTTCCGCATGCATTATTGATGAATGGGTTGCCTAACCGTTGGATTACAAAGGAGCGCTACAATGTGCTGTATGTCGGATGTGAGACAAATAGCAGTCATTTTGCTAAGTTACACACGTTCTGTGACAGAGTGCATGTATAAAAAACGCCAAGGATACAGAAAATAAAGTTTAACAACTCACTAGAGGACCCGTGCCGCTCCGCAGCATTCCTTATAAATAGGTCAGATAACTCGTCTTGGTATGCCTGTCGCAGTCATAGTGTTTTACCTGCCATTTTCAATAGTTTCATGAACATTTGATACCAGTAATGCAGTTTGCCATACCATATTCTCTGTGCTTCGACCATTCCGGCGTATGTGGATCTTGATATTTTCAAACGAGATAGTGCAAGATACAATTGGCCGTGACTGAAAACTGGATTGAGTATTTAGGCTGCCCACCTTTTCAAGCGTTTGTCCCTACGCTTTATTCATGGTTATACAGAAGGCTAGTCGACTTGATACCTTCCCGTCTGGACGTACGTGGACTGTTTTCTCTTCACAGCATGTGAGTTATTAGGAACGTTCTGCCTTCTGCTGAGTATAATCATAAGCTGAGAAAGGTAGGAGAACCAGAGTATCTAGCAGAGAATAGTATTCTTCCATCATCCGACGAATTGTACACTCTCTGGCTTCACAGGTAGTAATCAAACATGGCGGCATGCAATGACATTACTAAGGATGAAAATCACATATATCAGAGTATTAATGAAAGTGTTAGTCGCTTAGCAACCCGCTAAGTACAGAATGTATTGCGGGTTAGGGTGAGTCTTCGCCTGCACATATGGGAGTGATCATTTAATGATTTGATTTTATGATTACTTAAAGTTGACTGAACTTACAGACCTATCAATGCCTCATGATACACCGCCAGGTAATTCCGGAGAGAATACTTCAGAAATGGAGCATCAGCCCAGTAGAACGGTCGGACGGATTCGCCAAAGCTGTTTTCAGTACCCTTTTAATATACAAGTTCGATTATTTTATAAATATGTAGGGGCCGATGATCTTCGATGTTAGGCCCCTTAAAACAACAAGCATCAGCAGCAGCAAGCAAGCATCTTATAAATGTGTAGACAATCCATTCTACGTAAAAGTTGTTTGTACGGGAATATGCGGTATGTGGCTTGCACAATACATTAACTCTTAATTGCAACTGAATTCGGAGAAACACATGCATACAAGGCAGTCAGCTATTTAAAAAATCCTTCACAAACTATCTGCAAGCTTCGGATGCATTACGACCAGTACGGATCAAAATTATGTCTGTGCACTCATCGTTGCTGATCACACCAGGCGTTGTTGATACGCAAACAGCAACTGTAATGCGGGTGTACCAAATACCAGCCTACTACTGGGCGATCGAAAACGAGGCTTACTAACACAAAGGGGCGCACTAGACGGGTAGCGCTGAACAACGTGCACCGAGCGGCCGTCTGGTTGTTATTTCCTCGTATTCTGATGTAAATAACCTGCAGGCTTATGTACGTTCGTTACAACAGACAACGATTTCAACAGACTCTGCGGTGTCTGAAGGATTTGTTGTAACGTTCTGGAAGCTAACGACACTGATTTGAAGCATTTAATAACCTCAGTGCCAACGACCAGACCAAAGAGTGTGCAAGTTTAAGGCGGGAACAGGCATGCAGGCCCAACCCTGTAACGTAACCTCGTCACGCAACAGATTGGAACGGGGCAATGTTACGCACCGCGGTTGGGAGGTAAACTTTTCCACCGCGCACTGCAGCCCGTAATGCGTAACCTACGAACGTTCCCCTAGTTGAACTACCCTAATACATATTTCAAACATGGAGATAGTTGCAGCAGCCTATATTTATTTGCATTATGCAAGAAAACCGAGACGGAAACACAGGCGATGATGGCAAACTCAGTTAAATGCACGTGGAACTACACAAGGTGGTGTAAATTTGCTGGCTGTCATGAAGTTTCAGACAGTTAGTGGGCGTTATAATTTTTTTACTGGAATGTCACCTACAGTCTGACGCCATATTTTACACGTAATATTATATATTTTTATTTATACGCACCTGACCCTGTTCCCATACTCTTCTTTATTTTTTCTTTCACCCTTCGGGGTGAAGGAAGCAAGGATGTCATTTCCTTCCTGCATTCATCGGCCGATGTGTTTAGTTCCGTCGCCAGCTCCTCCCAAGCATCATTCCTTAAATGTTATTGAAATGCCTGAGATGGCCAGCTAGACACAGAATATTCTTACCCCTATACATTTTAATAGAATGCAATGTATTCTGCTCAGTCCACTCCATGTTTACTGATCAAGCTGACAGAGGCTAATGCGTGTTGCGTGCCGAGGTTCTGTGTACGTCCAAGCTTGCTGTAACTTCCGCGCGCGCAGCTCTTTGATGCGATGCGGAAAAACCGACAAGCAGTGGAACGCAGTGAACCTCGCTCCGCACCGTTCATGTTACGCCTCTAAGTTACGAAGTAACGTCCAGACAGGAGCGCGACACGGTTACGTTACGAGGTTCAGTTGCAAGTCTGGACTCGCCTTTAGGAAACAGATTCAAATCCCGATTATGTAACCTTGGTTATTTTACTCTATTCCTGCACCCATTTTATATCCGCTACATAATCTACAGTAAGTAATATAAAAGTATATTTCATAGCTTCTATTCCTGTACGCTGTTATGATAAGGTGTAATTTATGGTACTTTAAATAAGCTTGTCTGAAATAATTTTCTACCCGTAAACACCAAATAAATGTACCTCTAAATCTGTCTTAACTACTCTTACAATTGGTAACATTGCACAAGACCTCTTATCACGGACTTGAATTTTCTCGTGTAGGAAATGTTAACATATGCGATAGTTATCTGAAATGGTTACTCATTCGTCATAGTTACTAATTACGGTTCCTGGATTTATTGTGACGCAACCCGTTCTACTTGCGTGTTGGACGTGTAATGTCTCGGGGACTGCAGGCTACCTTACCACCTCTAATGGTATTCCTACAGTTCAACAACCCGCGGCTTTTGAGCATGTATGATATTGCCAAGCGAACTCCCAGACACATTTGTGAACTTGTAAAGTAATTTATAAAAATATTTTATGTTTTTTAATGAGATGATGTATGATTAATTATACCAAATAATTTTAAAAATATTTTCAAAATTGTGAGTGACACCGTTTTGTAACAAAGTAATACGTGTTTTATGCCATAATAAATTCGAGCATATTAGTTGATCATGGAGGTTTTAAATCGATTTCTTTACAAATATATAGTTTGAGGTAATCCTTGGTATAATTGGTATCTTTGGAATCCCAAACAGGCCAACACTCTAGTTAAGTCATTCTCATCATTCTTACACTTGTAAAATGCTATTATTTATTTATCGCAGCCATGTATTTTCAATGGAGTATCTCATGACCTCCACACAGACTGTTCTTGTAAATATTTATTTTTCTCCAACGAGCGTGCTGGCTTTGCTGCGTGGGCTACGAATTCGGAAGATGGTGCGTACGAGTCCTTAAGATGGTTTCCAGATGTTTGCTATTTACCATACCCGGCAGATATTGAGGATATACCTTTATTAAGGTTTAGACAGTTTGTTTTGCAATCTTAGTCTTTTGCTATCCTATAATCGCTGACAGCATTTCTGATTAAATGCGACGTAAAACCACTGAACAAAAACCCCATTGCACTACAGCTCTGACGGGACTCGGCCTTCCAAGTGACCACTGCTTAGCCAGAAGATCTGTAGATTATGACGTGACGGGTGGTCAGCGCGACGAATCCTCTAGGCCGTTTTTCTTCTTTTTATAGACCGGGGTCGCCATCTTACCGTAGACACCTCATCAATTGTAATCACGCAGGATTAGTAGACCTCAAACCAACCCTCAGGTCCAGGTAAAATTCCCAAACCTGACCGGGAATCGAATTCGGGGTCTCCGGTTGAGAGGCAGACACGCTGCCCTTACACCACGGGGCTGGTACGTTAAACAATTAGGAAGCGGAAATATTTTCACGTTTCTTTAAAACTGTGAATTGTTGAGTGTTGTGATTAGACCCTATGTAAAATAAGTAAACAGGTATAAGCTTAGGAGTGTTAGAGGTATTGACCTAGTAATGTTTACATTTGATTTAATAATTATTGAGTTTTGATCCTTGGTCTAATAAATCTATTTTGAGCTTGAAATTATTGTCAGTAATCAAGCAAACCGTGCCAAAAGCCTGGAATCAGTTCCAGACCTCTCCACAATGTTCATGTGGAGTGAGGGAATATAACACTGTTGATGATGGTGTTATTCGATTGGAGCAAGCTTATGCTGACACAGGGTTCACCCTCTATCTACCTGATCATCATCATCTTACACACAGATGCACAGGTGGTGCATGGGCAACATATAGTAGGATCTGCACCAGGCATGTCGATGATGATGATGATGATGATGATGATAATGCTTGTCGTTTAAAGGGGCCTAACACCTACCAATGGTACGAGGTGCAACGAAATGACACGTTAATTAAAACTTCAAAATGTATCCACTGAATGATGATGAAAAAATGACCATGAATTCAAAACAATCAGTGGATTCAATTCACAATTATTTACTTTTGGAGATGATTCTTCTGTTCAAAAGGGATCCAAAATTCAGGTCACCGGACCCTCATACTAGTACAAATCACTGGTAAAGCAGAACCTTGGTGTTCCTCCTATAGTGGTACTAATCAAAGGTTACGTAGGGTCATGATGTTCCTCGCATGGTGGTAGTAATCACAGGTAATGTAGACCCGTAGTATGTCACACAATGGCTCCACTCACAAAGCAAAGGTTTTTGCACAAAAGCAACTCACAAGCAACGCAGGCCCATTGTGTTCCTCATATAGTGGGACTGATCACGAACGCCGGTATTCCCATGGTGTTGCTCATATAGTAGTACTAATCACAGGCAATGTAGACCCACAGTGTACCACACATTACTGTATAGTACCACCCACAAGCAACATAGACCGTTGTTGTTCCACACATAATGGTACTACGCTCAGGCAACGCAGACCCATGGTGCTCCTCACGTAATTTGGTGGTACTAACTACGGGAAACGCTCAAACCCGTGGCGTTCCTCACATAGTGGTACTAATCACGGGCAACGTAGACCTATGGTGTTTCTCATGTATTGGTAACGCAGACCTATTCTGAACACCGTGGAACTAACACATTCGAGCTCAGTAATGGGTACCTACTCGCGCTTGATACTTGTCTATGCAACCTAGCGGTGGAATGCCCACGATGGAACTGGTCACAGGCAATGCCCAGACCTGTGGTGTTCCTCACATAATGGTACTGCTCCTAGGTAACGTAGACCCATAGTGTTCCTCACATGGTGGTACTAATCGCAAGTACAGTAATGTCGACCCATAGTGTTCATCTAATTCCAAGTAGTCTCATGGTTCTAAGTACATCATCCCTTGGTCGCCCTCTTACCAAAGGCAGGGAATACCATGAGTGTATTCTTCATCTGCGTCCCCCACCAACAGGGGGTCGGATAAAGAAGATGGAAGGGATCCGACACTTAGAAAAATAAAGTACTGGACAAAGAAAGATAAGGGGCACGAAGGGTGTGAAAATGAAAGGCTCCCTAGGCCTGGAATTTTCTAATAACATCGGGGTCGGAAAAGAACAAGAATTGACAAAGGAAGGTTGGACAGGATAGATGAAAGTGATGAGGCTGGAACAAGTAAGTGGAAGCAATGCCAGGACTCTGCTAAGTGACCTGTAGTCACCAACTCACGCTCACAGGGGCCCCTTTTGGTCACCTTTAACTGCAGGCAGGGGATACCGTGCGTGAATTCTTCGCTTGCGTCCCTCACCCACAGGTAGTACCAAGCCTCCCTAGAGGCCACATGCAATAAATAAATAAATAAATAAATAAATAAATAAATAAATAAATAAATAAATAAATAAATAAATAAATAAATAAATAAATAAATAAATAAATGAATGAATGAATGAATATTTTCTAGTATAGATGGAAGAGAGAGTACTCACTGCGTATTCCATCTTATTGGAGAAATGATGCCGTGGTTCCGAAACCTGATTCTGTGTAATGAGGGATGGATTTTGCTGAAGCACAGGCTTTCTGCCTTAAGTTTGAAGTTGTTGGAATCTTACGAAGGTAGTTAAAGTAGAAGCAAACTCTAATTAAGTTTCCATTTGTTGGCGCCAAGACGTTGCCTAAACACGACTTCTGCTCTAAGGAAGCAGAGCATTATTCGCGACACCCACAAACGTAGAGCTACAGCGAGAAGTCGTCTTCTCGATCACAGCAATATGCAAAAGGCATAGGAAAAGTAGACTATATACCTCTCCCATAAAATAAGCTCTCTGTTCATCACCACTGGTTACAATTATCCAATCCACGCGACCATTTGTCCAGCACCAGGGTTCATTGCATGCAGTTTCACTGTGAGAAGGTGTACATAGAACCTACTTGCTATCTTACCAATGTGTTACTCCCACACCGAAGGTATGGTTGAGTTAGACGAGGTTTGGTACAAGACCGGTGTATATTTGCTGTGTCCTATGGACGGACCATAGAGCGGCACTGTCACTAGCTCCTTATAAAGGGGGGCTGAGTTTCAAATCTTAGCCAATGTACGTGGGAGTTTTGAAGTGTAAGTTCGTGAAACTAAGGTTCGAATTCCACGTAATATTAGAGTACCCGTTGCTATGATCATTATACCAACACGGCTGGCTTGCATGCTTTTAGTCATTTAAAGGTTCGTGTGACTATTGTAGTGCTCCGAAGTTTACGCTAAAAGATCTCACCCAAAGACGCCTTCCGAGGGACAGTAACAGTATGTTACCACACGAATTGTGCAGCCGTAAGCTTGTATTCTGAAAATAGCGGGTTCTATCCCTATCGTCAACAGAGCTATTTTCACACTAGGCAAAAACTGAGGCTGTGTGTTAATTAAGGCTATTTTTACCACTTTTTCAGTCCTTGCATTTCCCACCCCAGCGTCACAGAAACACCTACATTAACCTATTAGTGTCATGATCAACTACCAGTAAAATAAAATAAAAAGAGAATGACAAGAGCAACAATAATACGGCTTTAGCTGCCCGCGTGTCAATTTAGACGCACCGTTTTACACCACCAGATGGCAGGGAAATCGGAACATTGTTGGGCGATCTATGGCTGACGTTTACGGGTGAATATCAAATGTGACGCCGGGATGAGTGATTCAAACGGTTGAGGCAGGTTCGATAGTGGCTCAGTCTGGTGGTATTTGAAGGTGTTCAAATACGTCAGCCCTGTGTCTGTAGATTTACTGGCACGTAAAAGAACTTTTGTGGGACTAAATTCCGGCACTTCGGCGTCTCCAAAAACCGTAAAAGTAGTTAGTGGGGGACAACATTTTAAAATTATTATTAAAATGTGTCACGAGAAATCTTTTACATACCAACGTCATATGACATGGAGTGTCAAATGGACACTTTCCTTTCAAAAATACGACTACCTATATCGGATTTGAACCTGTAACCTTAGAATCTAGTGGCCAGAACTCTACTACTGATCGACAGAGGTGGAATAATAATAATAATAATAATAATAATAATAATAATAATAATAATAATAATAATAATAATAATAATAATAATAATAATAGTAATAATAATAATAATGAAATGGCGTGAAATGGCGTTCTCTACCACTACGAGCGCTAATGTGAGTCAATGCAGAGTTTCACTTAAGCCCTTATAAGTACATTCGGTGTAGACGTATTTCAAAAATAAAAAAATCGGCTAAGGATATTGAACCCAGGAACATATTAGAGAAGGTATTATGTAAATAAGTTAATTTGGCTAGGATTTGAATAAAATAGAAAACAAGTAAAGAAACAAGCGGTTTTAAGCTGTTTTCCGGAACTGCATTTAGGCCAGAAGTGATTTCCGAATTTTGAAAAAATTAATAGAGCTATGAAGGACTCACAATTTGAACCCTTTACAGGCCCTTTGGCTTTCAGTTTTCGGCACAACTGAGGAAATTGCTTAATTTTACGTTTTTCGTTGTAAGAATTTTTTCAACATTAAAAAAGGGACCCCTTTTGTGGTGTAGTGGTTAGTGTGATTAGCAGCCAACCCCGGAGGCCCGGATTCAATTCCCGGCTCTGCCACGAAATCTTGAAAGTGGTACGAGGGCTGGATCTTTGTCCACTCAGCCTCGGTAGGTCAACTGAGTAGAGGTGGGTTCGATTCCCACCTCAGCCATCTTGGAAGTGGTCTTCCGTGGTTTCCCACCTCTCCTCCAGGCAATTGCCGGGATGGTACCTAACTTAAGTCCACGGCCACTTCCTTCCCTCTTCCTTGTCTATCACTTTCAATCTTTCCATCCCCCACCAAGGCCCCTATTCAGCTTAGCGGGTGAAGCCGCCTGGGCGAGGTACTGGCCATCCTCCCCAGTTGTATCCCCTACCCAATATCTCACGCTTTAGGACACTGCCCTTGAGGTGGTAGAGGTGGTATCCCTCGCTGAGTCCCAGGGAAAAACCAACCCTGGAGCGTAAGCAGATTAAGAAAGAAAGAAAAACTGAAAAGGGATCCTGGTTCACGGAAGTTGAAGATTACCTTTGATAAATAGGGATAACTCGTAAAGACATCCAGGAACGTGTTTCTCTCCATAAAATTCTTTGAACATACCAGCGATTCCAAGAAAAGCCGAAGTTGCAAAACGGACAATCAGTGGACTGATGAAAGGAATGGTGCTCACAGAAAGCGAATGTGGGAATACTGGGGAAGAATTAAAAGATATGGATGCAATAACGTAGCCTACAGCAGGCGGAAACTACTATTACTACTACTAATAATAATATCCCTTGAAGGTCACTCTAAAATTATAGAAATTGAAAAACAAGAATGGAAAATTTCCCGGTAAATTTATGGTCCCATGAGAGAAAATAGAATGTGGATTAAGAGAACATTGGGCCTCTATTCATTAACTGACAAGTTCACAGATGCCATACGCAAGAGGCGTCTGAAATTGTAAGACCATATCTATACCGAGTGAGTCAGCCGCGCCTGTCGTTTTATGCTGTTAGGCATCCCACCGAACGTCAATGGGGTAATGGTCGATTTTCCTTTGCCGTATACCAAGCTACAGTCGCATTTAAAGCACTTACTGCGTCATCACCGGACGACTTTTGAAAAAACATATATGCAACGGTTATTTACACAATATTTCAACCTGTCGTACGGTTATGTAAATTGTACGTGCCAATTACGTTGTATAAGCTGTCGATTGGCTATGAAATTATCGCTAAAAGCGATGGCATACTGATAGAAAACGTGTGCGAGTTTGTGTTTTACACCACGTAAGCTTTCTGATAAACTGGAGGCAACAGTCACCGTGGAGTAGTGGACTAACCACAGACGTGTTGACGCATTAATATTATTCACACTTTAAACTTTGAAGATCAAATAAGAGGCCATTCATGCCACATTCGACTAATAGGATGCATGTCGAATGTGTGGTGGCCTGACACTTGGTATAGCCTAGCAGTCTTGGTCATTTCTTCGCTATGTATTCAACAGGTGAGTATGTTGACATGTTCCTCCTCTACGGCGAAGCAAGACATAATGCAGAGGAAGCACAGCATCTGTACCAGGAAATATTTCCATACAGACAGCAATGAAACGCAAATACGTTTAGGAGGGTGGAGCGACGTTTGCGTATAACTTCGTCACATTCCCGAACAGGTCCTGTGAGAGAGGCACCGGTTAAGTCCGGTGAAACTGCTGCAATGGTTTTGGGAACTTTCCGGGAGATTCCTTACACGAGTACCCGGGCAGTAGCACAATAGGCCAACATCAGCCAGTCATCTGTTGTAAGGATACTGAATTCCAGTGTTTTTCCTTCCGTATCACCTGCAACGACCTCAAGAACTCCATGGACGAGATTTCGAAACTCGTGATAATTTCTGTGCGTGGATACTGACTGAAGTGGCAAATGATCCAGCGTTTGTATCTCACATTTTATTTTCGGACGAGGCACGAGGCACGAGGCTCTGTGAATTGTCATAATATGCATTACCGGAGTGTTGAAAATCCCCACTTGTTAAAGCGGGCAAGATTTCAGGCACGATGGGGAGTAAATGTATGATGTGGTATACTGGGTGAACACCTAATTGGACCATATTTCTTTGAGGACCATTTGACAGGAGCTCGGTACCTACAGTTTTTTCAAGACCAACTACCATTGCTGCAAGATGATGTGCCCTTGGGTGAGCGTGTAACCATGTGGTATCAACATGACAGAGCTCCCCCTCAGATGTCAGCAGATGTTCGCAACTGCCTAAATGATGTTACACATCCCGGTCGATGGATAAGAAGGGGAGGATCGAATCAAAAAAAAAAATCAAAAAATCAAAATCTCTTTATTTGCAAATGAGGTGTCTACCTCGGTGGCAAATAGTACACTAAAATACATTATTATCAAGCACTAGATATTACATTAACAAGAGAAGAATATTTTTCCAAAATACAATATTATACAATTTATGCTAACAATTTTTTTCTATTAAACACACAGCTCATCCTTAATAAATTTATATTGTTTACAAAATTCTACTTATAATATCTCCTGTACTACTTACAAATATACTCAACTGATTTACAGTAGGTGGAATTACTTCAAATGATACTATACAACTGGTATAAGATTAAAATTTACATTGCATTTGTTTATTTTTTTTTACCCATTCTGGAACCTAAGTAGCATAACGACCTGCTGCGTCTTAACCAGAGCCCCTTTTGCCACCACTTTCAGAGTCACCTGGCCTGCTAGATCGCCCGATTTGAAGCCACTGGACTTCTTCCTATAAAGCTATTTGAAGGATGTCGTGTACGCTCAGCAGCCGGAAAATCCTGAAAGCCTTCGAAATCTTATTACGGCAGCCTATGAATCCGTAACACCTGCAATGCTGAAAAGAGCCCAAATGGCAGTTCAACCGCGTTTTGAAACGTGTATTACTGCAGAAGGCCATCTATTTTAACACTTACTGCGCTAACAGCTGTTGCTTAGTCAAGCGGATTCAAACCCCCAACCAATCTATCCTCGTCCAGCTCTGCTTATAAAACGTCCACATAAGCAGCCCTAACGGCCTAGAACAATGGCAAAATAAATAAATAAATAAATAAATAAATAAATAAATAAATAAATAAATAAATAAATAAATAAATAAATAAATAAATAAATAAATAAATAAATAAATAAATAAATGGCCGCTTCTGTGGTGCAGTGGTTAGTGTGATTAGCTTCCACCCCCGGAGGCCCGGGTTCGATTCCTGGCTCTGCCATGAAATTTGAAAAGTGGTACGTGGGCTGGAACGGGGTCCACTCAGCCTCGGGAGATCAACTGAGTAGAGGTGGGTTCGATTTCCACCTCAGCATTCCTGGAAGTGGTTTTCCGTAGTCTCTCACTTCTCCTCCGGGCAAATGCCGGGATGGTACCTAACTTAAGGCCACGGAAGCTTCCTTCCCTCGTCCTTGTCTATCACTTCCAATTTTTCCAACCGCCCACAAGGCCCCTGTTCAGCATAGTAGGCGAGGTCACCTGTGCGAGGTACTGGTCATCCTCCCCACTTGTATCCCCAGACCCAATGTCTCGCGCTCCAGGACACTGCCCTTGAGGCGAGATCCCTCCCTGAGTCCGAGGGAGAAACCAACCCTGGAGGGTAAATAAAATAAATAAATAAATAAATAAATAAATAAATAAATAAATAAATAAATAAATAAATAACCCACGACGTGAGGGCATTCGGATACATTGGCTGTGTAGATGATTCTCGAAGTACAAAATGCGAATACGATTTAGAGGCCCAAGTGAGATTCGAACCCACCTACCAAATGCAGCTGTATTAACAGCACCACACTTAATCTATGACACAACGAAGATTCCAGCGAGTAGGTTTCCAGATAGTCTACTAGATGGACTACCATTTGTGCTTCACAAATTGACACACGTTTTCTATCAGTATACCATCGCTTTTACCGTTTATTTTATACTCTACTGAAAGCTCATAATTGATACGTACTTTCTACATAAACATATGACAGTTTGATGCATTGTGTAAATGCCTGTCGCATACGGTACATGTTTTTGCAACGGTAATGGTGCAGTGAGTGATTAAAGGCGATTGTTGCTTGGTGTACGGCAAAGGAGAATAGACCATAACGACACCAGTGTCGTTCGGTGGGATGCCTAACGGTATAAAACGTCAGGTGTGGCTGACTCACCCGGTTGAATAGACAGAGACAGACCCATCAAAAGATTATTTAAAGTAATTAACTCAAAGAAGGACAAAATTAACTGGCTAGGCGGACATCCAAGAAATGATTGTCGCGGACGGCATCATAGAAGATCGTGGAGCCGTTAGTACAATAGTACAAATTCGTGGAGAAACCTAAAAAGAAAATTGGTAGGAAGTCATCCACAGAACGCAAGGTGCAGCGCAGTGCATTCTTGAAGAGATTTCGGGAGATAAGAAGGCGAAAACCATCCGGCCAACGAATAAGTTCAAACGCACTCTTTGAATGGGCCTAACGAAGAAATAATAATAATAATAATAATAATAATAATAATAATAATAATAATAATAATAATAATAATAATAATACATTGGACGATATCAAACTAACGAAGAAAATCATTGAATTCTTCAGAGCTGAAGTGGTTTTGGGAAGTAGGTTGGTCTTGACTAAGATGGGACAAAAATCGATTCAGTCAACTCGTCGAAAAGTGCCGTGGTTTCCAGGAGACGGGAAGCACTAGCGAGAAAATGGAGATCCTGACTCTGTCCTATGGTATTTGAAGGTACTGAAATACGTCAAGCTCGTATATGTAGATTTACTGGCACGTAAAAAACTCCAGAAGGACAAAATTCCGGCATCTCGGCGTCTGCGAATACCGTCCCCAAAAGTAGTTAGTGGGTTGTAAAAACAATAACGTTAAAATGATTAATAATAGTAATAATCCGTTCTAGTCTATTTCATGGAATATTCTGTTTCCTAAAAATCGAAATGAATAAGATAAAAGGTGTATCCACGTTGACGTTCTACTTTACACCTCTTGACTGAAGGATGAGTTGGAACTCCAGCGTCTTTATCTATGATGTGTGCTCCATCTGCAGCCTATCTCCATTCCCAGAGAATCGACCCTGCCACGGACATATGACATGTCGCGAGATATTTCCACTCTGCTTTCTTTATATGATAGTAAAAACAAGGACCAAACTAGGACACCCTACATAGCGGTCGTGAGCTAATAATCTTCCTCTCAGGGCTTGCCTACTCTTATTTTTGTCCTCACTTTAGGGAAGTGATCAGTTGGAACATCTGCAGTAGGGATGGCTACAAATGCACTATTCTGTTCGTGACCTCTTTTCAAGGTGAGCCATCGATGAAGTTGTTCAGGAGCAGAAATAATACAAAAATCGCTCATCAATTCCAGTTCAGTCCCAAGTGGTAATTATATTGGCCTCAGTAGCTCGTATATTTGATGGCAGAGGATGAGTCCACAGTTTACGTTAATGACTGAAGTCCAAGCTAGGTTACATGGGAGAGTATCAACATTATGTGGGATAGGAAACTATAATATTCCTCCAACATATCTACAAGATTCTATCTCTCTACCACTAAGCGCATGCCAGAAATTCTTGGCCTGCTCTGATTATTGATGGGTTTCTTGTACACAAAGACCATCACAGCCATGTTTCTTACATAAAATTCTGCAACAGTTCTTCTTTCACAAGCGACATTCCTTCGATGTTTATGGACATAATCGACAACCGTGGTCCTGAATAGGACCTTTTAAAAATCATCTTTCAACACTTCTGGAATGGAAGAATTATCCGGTAGATATGTGCACTCTATATCTATCCAGGGAGCACCGTCAGTCACAATCTGCTTAATCAGTCTTAACTACACAACTTATTCTGTGGCTGCACACGTGGAGGTTTTGTCCGCATTCCCGTGGGAGGCGAAGCAATTGGAGAATTGTTTTACACCGAGGTAAAATGGGGAGCCCATCCAACTGCTCTCAATTTCTCTGTAGCTGAGTATGCATGTCCTGTAAATTTCAGCTCAGCCCATACGAAACGGGTGGATACATCCCTTAATGAAACATACAGAGTAGTTATTGGGTGTCTGAAACCAACTCCCATTGACACACTTTACTGCTTGGCTGGTATTGCTCCTCCAGGTATTCGGCGAGAAGTATTTGCAAGGCAAGACAGGTCGAAGGTGGATCTCATAAGCACCCATCCGGTATTTGGGTATGGACCTCCACCCAGAAGACTGAAGTCGAGGAAAAGTTTCCTCAATGTTTCCAAGGCTCTGGATAAACCAACAAGAACAGCAGTTTGTGATATGTGGCGAGCAAGAATGGAGCATCTTTATGACCGGATGGTGCCTTCTGAACCCTGGTCATCGTTTGGAATGGACAACCTGGAAGGCACTGAATCGATTGAGGAGTGGAGTAGGTAAATACAAGGATAACGTAAATAATGGGGTTATTTGAAAGATCGGTAAGACTTCTGCGATTGCGGAGAGCAACAAACTACCCAACACCTTTATGACTGTCAGGTATGCCCTGTTAGTTGTACACTTCAAGACGTAACTCAAGCCACTGAAGAGGGAGTTGCTGTTGCCCATTTCTGGGAAGACATTTTGTGAAATATGTTTGTGACATAAGGTGTACTTTGTTTTGTTTGTATATACTACCTTATTTATATTATATTATTTTTATGTTTTTTCAACACTGACTGACACGATTCTGCTCAATTATCCCCTGATCGACTCGTCGCACTGCCGAAACCATCGCCTGCCACCGTTCAACTGAACGCTGCAATTCGTCATACTGCTGCTGGTTACATAATCACAACGTCATCACCACGCCAAACCTATTATTTAGTTTTCATCATATAATTAGTATATTTCTTTTATGAATTTATTATGTAATATACTGTACGTGCTTAAGTATAAGAGAGGGCCACGAGCTCTAACTTAGCCACGACTTAAGTTAAAATAAATAAATAAATAAATAAATAAATAAATAAATAAATAAATAAATAAATAAATAAATAAATAAATAAATAAATAAATCAATTCAGAATTAATTTCAAGAGCATTTTAAACGTTTCTGTGAAGAAATGTTGACTTTTGTTTGGGTCGCACCTATAGATTAATAACCCCCGATGTATATGAAAATATATTTCTCCCTGTTTTGAACGTAATTGTTAGGTATAGTTGTATTTCTTTCTCTGATGTCTAGTGACAGCAAGATAATCAATAAAGGATAACGGTGTATGCAGCGAACGTTAACACTGCATTATGTGCAGTTATAATGTTATTTTGTATTAAAAGGCAAACACAGTCTGAATGTTGATGGATATATTGGTAACTCATGTTTATGCAACCAGTCAACATCACGCACGCTAGAGATGGCTATCTCAAAACAGAAAGCATAAAGCATTGCTACACGGTGACTGCAGTCCGATGACGTGTTGGATGAGATCTCAATTTATAACGCTGCCTGTTGTGGTACACTATGATTATCTTGCTTATTCCTATAATTGTCTCAGTTTCACCGCAAACAGGTAATTAGGATGTTCATGCTGCTGGTTTCTGATTGCTGACGCCAGCAGATTGGTTTGACCGTCTGCTCATATTAACATTAGCTTAAAGGGAACAGTTCACATTGTACAGCAATGTGGACTAGCAGACAACATCGTCTGTGGTATCACAATTATTATGCAACTACGGCGTCATCAGACGTTGCACGCAATATTTAGTGTGTAAAAATATTCATGAACACATTAATGTAAGTGAAATGAAAATGAAAATCCACAGCCTGTTTCCAGTCATTTGACCGGGTCGGGAATGCCGACCTCAAGAAATTGGACGAATGCCCAGGAAGAGGAAGAAGTGGTTGTGGTGGTAGTGGTTTTTGTTTTAAGAGGAAGTACAACTAGACAGGCATACTCTGAACAAATTAAGTGAAAATGGAAGTAAGAGAAAACTATTTATTCAAGGGGGAAATTTGAAAATGAATTAAAAGTAAGACAAATTATTTTATTAAGCCTAAATGGACACAAACGCATCCAAACAGAACGTAAGTTCCTTGAGTAACAACAAAATACCTGAAATTGACAGGATGACCCAAAATTCCGTTAACCTGTGACGAGGTAATACTTAACAGAATGTTGGAATCAGTGAGGTAATAATTGACGCACTTTCTTGGCATGGCATGGGGTTTTATTGACATCAAAATGAAGTACATAAAATTACCAGCAGAGGGCGGTGGACAGCAACCTGTCAGGCAAAAATGGTCATGGATACTTGACATGTCATGGGGTTTTATTGACACTAAAATAAAGTACATAAAATAACCAACAGATGGCGATGGACAGCAACACGTCAGGCGCAAATGGCCACACATGCTTGACATTACATGGAGTTTCACTGATACTAAGAACGAGTGCACAAACAGGCCAACAGATGGCGCTGGACAGCAGCATCACGCGTGAGACCTGTGTATGGTGTAAAAGGAGCTGTCGTGTGAGAGAGCGTCGGTCGGTAGATGCAGAGTGGGTTTCGGCCCTTGGGTTTCATCCCTTATGAGGCCACGGCTTGCCCGTGGTCCACCAGCTCTGTACTCTGACCGGCCAATCGAGCAGAGGAAAGTTGGCCACGGCTCTACCGTGGCTCTACGCCTCTGCATTCGGGAGACGGGCCTGGGGCACAGAGCCGGACTTCACGCCTGGCCCCACCCGTCGGCTGTCCTGAGAATGGTTTTCCGTGGTTTTCCATTCTCCTGCACTAAGGCGAATGCCGAGACAGTTCGTAGTATAGGCCACGGCCGCCCACCTCCTCACCTTCTCCGCCCATCTCCTTCACCATAAATCTCCCGGCCTGAGAAACGGCATCACCGTCTAAGAGGCCCGCCTCCCCCTTCAGGGGAGGAATGAACACGTTTAGTAGTAGTAGTAGTAGTAGTAGTAGTAGTAGTAGTAGTAGAGAGGGCGTCAGATGTACCTGCAATCGCGACATGTCATACTAATGGCGAAGATAGGAATTATGCCGAAGCCTGTCGCATTCCTCTGGGGCATAACGAATACTGGGGCAATGATTAATGACTGAGACATGCATCCACCAACCAACCCTATGAACGATATTTTCACACCATTCGTAGCAGGGACTGGCTGCATAAGGAATGGTATTAGTAGCATCGCTCATACCTCAGTCACTTTCATAGTGTCAATGTCAGGGATAAGATCAATGGAAGTAACAAATATATTTCTAGCCAATACCAGAAGACATAGTGCAATGTAAACACTACACCGCGCCAGAAAAGGATTATTATTATTATTATTATCATTATTGTTATTATTATTATTATACAGTACTCTGCCTAGTGGCACGTCCGTGTCTTCATACGGAGATTATCTGACGCCAATGTTCCTCGTTTACAGCTTCTTCCTTCAGTCTCCGTATCTCCTCTTGTCTTTCATGTCATCCAGATGTTGAATTCTTCTTCTTGCTCGTTCTGCAGTTCCTTTGAACTTCCTCTCGTGTCTAAGTATGTGTCCGATCCAGTTGGCCTTCCTCTGAAGAAATTTATTCCGAATATTTTTCTTCTCTCCTACTCTTCTCAGCACATCGTCTGTTGTCACAAGATCTGTCCACTTGATCTCCTCTATTCTCCTCCAACACCACATTTCAACATTTTCTAGGCATTTTTTCTCCCTTTCTCATGGTCCACGTCTCTGCTCCGCATAGTGAAATGCTCTAGATGTAGCACTTCACCAGTTTTATCCTTAGTTCCAAGCTCTAGCTGGTCAACAGAGTCCTCTTCTTGTTGAATGCGACTTCGGCCATGGCGATTCTTGCTCGAATTTCATTTGTGCAGTGGGCATCCTTTGTCGGCAAGTTTCCAAAGTACTTGAACTGCTTCACATTCTCCAGTTCTGAACAGTTATCCTCAAAGGTTTATCCCGTTTTGGTATCCTCATCACTATTGATTTCTTAATGTTGATTTTCAGACTGGCGTATTTGAACACATTTAAGTAGCACCGGATTGAAGCAGTATCGAACCTGCCACTTGGAGTCAGATGACCAACGCTCTACCGTCTGAGATGCTCAGCCCGGCATTTTAAAAATTTCTTTAAATCTTTAAAGAAAGAAATAATGATGATAATCCTACATGTTATGTCGAGAAATGAATTCTTGTATTTTTAACAAATTGTAGTTGAATACGACGATGCTAACCATTGAAGCAAGTAGTCTGATATTATGACTGTGATGTTGGCAATAAAGCTAGGTCATCAGCCCAGAATGATACGAGGTGCAACTAAATGACACGATAATGAACACTTCAATGTATCCACCGACTAGAATGATGATGAACAAATGACGAAGAATACGAAACAATTTGTGGACCTAATTTACAATGCCTTATTTTCTGAGATGATGCTTGTTGTCCCAAGGGGTCCAAATTCCCCCTCGCCAGTCCCTTATAATGGTATTAAGCACTGGTAAAACAGAACCATGGTGTTCCTCCAATAGTGGTACTAATCACAGGTAACGTAGACTCATGGTGTTCCTCGTATGGTGCTACTAATCAAAGGTAATGTAGACCCATAGTGTTCTTCACATAAGATACTCCTCACAATCAGCGCATATCCATGTGTTCCTCACATAGTTGGACTAATCATAGGCTACGTATGCTCATGGTTTTGCTCACAAGAGGTACTGTAATGTAATGTAATGTAAACCCATGGTGTATCACACATTACGGTACCACACACAGGCAATGGAGACCCATGGTGCTCCTCACATAATGGTACTACTCTCAGATAATGCAGACCCATAGTGTTCCTCACATTGTGGCACTAATCACTGGCAACGCAGACGCATGGTGTTCCTCATACAGTGGTAACGCAGACCCATCCTGAACACAGTGGAACGAAACCACTGGAGCGCAGCGCCCGGCACCCGCTCCCGCTAGACGCTAATCTCTGCAGCCGACCACCCGCTCCCCCACCTCGGTGGGGTGCACACGATAGTACTAATCATAGGCAACGCCCAGACCCGTGGTGTTCCTCACAGAATGGTACGACTTCTAGGTAACGTAGACTCATGTTCTTCCTCCTCACATGGTGGTACTAATCACAAGTAGTCCCATGGTTATAATGACATCATCCCTTGGTCGCCGCTTTTAGTCGCCTCTTACGACAGGCAGCGGACACCGTGGGTATATTCTTCGTGTGCGTCCCCCACTACAGAGGGTGATAATAATATCTCCCAGTGTTGCTAAAGGTCTTCCTAAGTACACTGCACCATCGTCCTTTTTCATAGCAGACGACCAGATATTGTGTTTAATACAAGACATCTTACCACTGCACGGAAAAGTATAGCATCATGGTTATGTTTCTGGACTTATAATACGAGAGAGAGAGTACAGGTTATTTGATTGTTCCCCTCTTAGTAGCCTCTTACGACAGGGCTCCACCCACAATGGAGATAAAAGGGTGTCGGTAAATCCAAAGAAAAATGAGTGTACCCTCAAAAGAATGGCAAGGCTCATGAATTGTGAGAAAATCAAAGACATCCTAGACCTCGTAAATATAATACACTAGCAGTTACCAGCGGCTTCGCTCGCGTGGATTTCGTAATTTGTTAAAAGTAATCGTTCCTCGGTACTGTACTAAGGCATTATCTGAAAATCCCTCAAGAATAAACGTTCACCGAAAAATTGAGTTTCATTTACCTCAGAAACTCTTTGTAAATCACGTTTATGATATTGCCTTTCTGGACTAAGATGACCATGCGACATAGAACTGTACATATGAGAAAGTCTTCTCTGAAGTCGAAAACAAACAAAAAACATGTTTCTTTATTTATAAAAGACATTCCAAATACTTATTTTCACGTCTGTAACATCTTCCGTTCCTGAGATATAAGTATCCCCATAAAAATAAATCAACCTCTTTATCTGTCCCACCTAAGTGGGTTTCCGAAAACAAAACAAAAATACACGTTCCGTTATTTTTAAAGAAGATTCCGAATACTAATTTTCACGACTGTAACATGTTACGTTTTTGACATGTACTGTAGATATACCGATATTTATTTTAAAAAATCACCCGCTTTTTCAATTGTTTTCACCCTTTAAGCGGACTTTCCGAGAACAAAAAAGGACTCGTTTCTTTATTTTTTAAAAAGATGCCAAAACAGTTTTCACGTCTGTAACACCTTCAGTTCTGACATATAAGTATCCTCATGAACAGAATTCAACTCCTTTACTTATTGCCACCCTTCCTCCTTATGTCGATTTTTCGAAAACAAAGAAATACGAGTTTTATTGTTTTTAAAGGAGATTTGAAATACTAATTTTCACGTCTGAAACATATTATTTTAAGATATAAGTTTCCTCATACAAATAATTCAACTAATTTTTCAATTCCTTCACACTCTTAAGTGATTTTCCGAAAGCAAAAGAATACGTGTTCCTTTATTTTTACAGGAGATTCCAAATAACAATTTTCATGTCTGTAATATCTTCCTCATACAAAGAAAAAAAATTTAATTCATTCACCCCCCCCCCTGCCATTAGTGGATTTTCCGAGAACATAAAATACGTGTTTATTTGCTATGAGAGAAATCTTCAATGTTCGTGTCTGTGACATCTTCAGTTTTTTAGACATATGAATCTTCAGAAAAATAATTCATCTCCTTTTTCACCTGCACCCCCCCCAAGTTGATTTTCTCCCCAAAATGCGTGTTTCTTTATTTCTGAAAACCAATTTTCACATTTGCAACGTCTTTACTTCTTGAGTTATAAGTATCCTCATACAAATAATTCAACTAATTTTTCAATTCCTTCACCCCCCGTTAAGTGGATTTTCTGAAAACAAAGAAATACGTATGCATTTTCAATAGAGCCTCCAAATACCAATTTTCACCTGTGTAACATCTTCAGTTTTTGAGATATCACTATCCTAATTAAAAGAATTCAACCCCCTTTTCAGTCCTTTTCATCCACCTAAGTGCTTTTGAAAGAAATACATGTTTCTTTATTTTTAAAAGAGATTGAAAATACTAATTTTCACATCTGTAACATGTTAAGTTTATGAGATGTTCTGCAGATATTCTAATTTAAAAATTCACTCCCTTTTTTCAGTACCCCTTAAGTGGATTTCTCAAAAATAAATTATCGATGTTTCTTTACTCTTACAGGAGATTCGAGCTACCAGTTTTCACGTCTGTAACAATTTACGTTTCTGAGATAATTATACTGTAGATATAATCTTTTTTTTAAATTCATCCCATTTGTCTCTCCTGTTCACCCCCTCATTAATTGAATTTTCCTAAAACGAAAACACGAGTTTCTTTATTTTAAAGGAGATTCCAAATACCAATTTTCATGCCTGTAACATCTTCACTTTTTTAGATATAAGTATCCCCATAAAAGGTATTCAACCACTTTTCCCCCTTTCCTTACTCTCCTTAAGGGGATTTTCCAAAAAACAAAAATACGTGTTTCTTTATTTTTAAAGGGGATTCTAAATACCAATTTTTACGTCTGTAAATGTTTAAGTTTTTGAGATATAGATATGCTCATTGAAATTATTCAGCCACCCTCCGCTTTTCACCCCATTCGCGACGGAATATCCTCCCTTTGTGAGAACCTACACTCTAATATACATGTATCCCCAAAATTCCATTCCGTTCTGTAAAGCAGTTTTGGCTCGGCAATGATCAGTCAGTCGGTCGGTCGGTCGGTCGGTCGGTCGGTCGGTCGGTCGGTCGGTCGGTCGGTCAGTCAGTCAGTCAGTCAGTCAGTCAGTCTGGACATGCTATTTTACATATATAGGTTTAGATTATTATTACATCTATAATATTGTCACAGTTCATCTCAGCGACCTTGAAAAGTATGGATAGACAGTAATATTTGTCCTTTTCGATAATCTAGAATCCTCGATTTAACGTTGCCGTGGATACGGTGGGTCACTTCTTCAGCCGATTCCTAGAACCGGGGTACTGAGGTGCCAATATCTCGAAAATGGTTGGTTTTAGGGCCTTAAAATGTGGTTTTAGAGTCCCGTAGGTGCATTCCGAGGTTTGTTCCTCCCATCGCGAGGCTTCAAATGAGCTCTGTCTCGTTCTTGTGCAACAGATTCGATATTTCGCCTATATTAGCCTACGGAGATGTGCCAAAGGGCCTAAATCTAGGGAATGGTGAGGACGTAACGTGTCAAACCACTTCCATAACCCTCTCAGGAGCAATAAGAACAAAGTATGAAATTTTCAGCGAAATCGGTGCAGTAGTTTTTGAGTGTATAGGATACGAAGAAACAAACATTCGTTTTTATATATAAGATTATTATTATTATTATTATTATTATTATTATTATTATTATTATTATTATTATGATGATGATGATTATTATTATTATTATTATTAGCCAGCCCTGTGGTGGGAAAGGTAGCGTACGTGTCTCTTTTCACAAGGCCCTAGGTTCACCATCCGAGCAGTTTAAGGATTTTAATTCTGGAGTGAGGAGTGGAACGGGGTTCATTTATTACGAAATTTTCTCAATCTCTTACTTACAGGAAGAATGCACACAGTGAGAAGATGACGCTGCTGCGCTGGTATACATACAGTAGACGAACAGTGGTTGTCATGGTTACAATGGGGTCGGGAATTTAATGATACTAATTTCGGATAGACCAACGACCTATATTATAATACACAGATGGCTGGACGGGCGCATACAGCGCTCTTAGCTGAGGAAAGTTGCAACACGTCCGCCTTGTTTCCTTGCGGCAATCGTCAGCTCTGAGTTGTCAAGAAGGAATGATACCTAAGAGATAGATGGAGGGGGTACAATTAGATTACGTTACGTTTTCCCTCCACCTTCCTTTCTTTCTACCCCTAGGAAAAATTGGAGGATCAACTTTCAACCTTCTTCATATACTATGGCAGGTCATCCGCCAGTCTATATAGTATAATATAGGTCGTTGTGAAAGATCCAAGCAACAATAGAAGGCAAGTTAAAAACTATTGTAAAAGGTGTTAATGTTTGTACTATTTGGGGGGACAGCAGCGGGTGCAAAAAAGCAAATGCACACCATGTATCCATGTGTGCAAGCAATTAAGTCGTAAGGCAGAAACTTTATATTTGATCCGTATTGATACAATATTCAGGAGAGTGACAGCCATTCATGTGGGACTTCAAATAATTTAACATAAACGATATTTTACAAAGCTTTTATTGGCTGACATACAGTAATTTAAATTGTTTTAAGCTCTTTGTATGTAGTACTGTAACGCGTTTTTATGATTTTGGATGTTTTTTAGGTCTTAAATGTTCTGTATACCTTTATTAATTTGCCGATTTTAAATTACAACTGCTGAAGATAACTCTACACAAGGATAGAAACCGGTCCCATAATATGAAATGGTGTAATTTTTAGTTATTCCATTTGATTTTGTATTTAAAGGTGAATAAATCCTCTCCTATTCTCCTGAGCAATAAAGTCAGTGGCGGGGTTCTAACATACGTCCCCCAGTATGTCTAGAACTGTTCGACTGCGACGCATTGATCACCTAGCCGACTTTGATTTTCATGTCATGCAGTTTCCACCACTCCAGCGTACAGTATGACACACTCTGTGTGCGCTATGCTTTTTCAGTCCTGTGTTGCCGTCGCACAATTCACGTGTGGTTTCACATACCTGTTGTAAGAGGCGATTAAAAGCGGACTTCTTGGGGCTCTAAGATTGCTAGCGTGGGTTAGTGACTAAGGAGCCCCAATCTGATTCTGGCATTACTTCCACTTTCTTGTGTCAGTCTCCTCGACTTCACCTTTCCTATCCGAACTTCCTTGGTCAATTCTTATTCTTTTCCGACCCCAACGTTATTATCTCTCCGAGGCCCAGGGAGTATTGCATTTCCACTCCCTTCGTGACCGTTGTCTTTCTTTTGCCGACACCTTCATTATTCGATGTTTCGAACCTTTTCTTTTTTCTTTCTGGCTAGAGGTAATAGAGGATGGTTCCCCAGTTACACATTGCGCTGTGCGATTATAGTCGCGTAGTTCTAAGCTTGCATTCGGGAGATCAGTCGATTGGAGCCCAGCAAGCGAAGCAGACGTGTGTGAGTGTGTGCTAAGTGCTTGTTGCGTAAACGATATGGGGATAGGCATAGAACTCTACCGAGAACAACCATATAAAGTACCACGTATGTGGACTGAAATGTGATGTAAAATACTTCGAAATGGTGCTGGTAGCGATATAAAAGAATCTCTGGATAAATACCAGGAGGAAGTGGAAATTGCAAAGAAATATCGCTTTGTGTTGGAACAGCGCACACGAGGGTTGGAGATACAGGTCCTAGGGTCAACGCTTGCCTGACGTAGCATTCGGGAGGTAGTGGGTTCGAAACCACGATATGAAGATAATGTTGGAATTCAAGAGAATAAATTGGGGAAAATATTCGTTTATAGGAAGGGGAGTTAGGGATTGGAATAACTTACCAAGGGAGGTGTTAAATAAATTTCCAATTTATTTGAAATCATTCAAGAAAAGGCTAGGAAATCAACAGACAGGGAATCCCCCACCTGGGTGACTGCCCTAAATGCAGATCAGTAGTGACTGTGTAGTGACTGAACCCTACTGTCGGTAAATCTGACGGTCGTTTTCCGTGGTTTCCGATTTTTACACCAGGCAAATGCTGGAGCTGTATCTTAATTAAGTCCACGGTGGCTTCCTTCCCACTACTTGACATTTCCTATACTATCGTCGCCATAAGACCTAACTGTGTCGGTTATATGTAAAGCAAAATGTTAAAAATATTACCGCCCCCACTCACAGGTGAGAACAACAAAATGAAATGGCTTATGGATTTTAGTGCCGGGAGATCCTAGGACGGGTTCAGCTCACCAGGTGTAGGTCTTTTGATTTGACTCCCGTAGGCAACCTGCGCGTTGTGATGAGGATGAAATGATGATGAACACAACACATACACCCAGCCCCCCTGCCAGCTGGTTAAAATTAGCGACCCTGCCGGGAATCGAACGCGGGATCCCTGTGACCAAAGGCCAGCACGCTAACCATTTAGCCATGGATCCTGAATTTTTAACAGCGAATGTACTCTAGGCGGAGCCCATTACTTTCACACGGTCTATGCGCAATTACTGGCGTGTCTCTAGTATGGCTTTTTATAGCACTGAATAATAATGTATCCATTGCGTGACAAGCAGTCACAAACATGTAACTGGATCCGAGCTGGCTTCAGTAATTAAGTCTCCTCAATAGTAATCGTTTTTAGATCTATCAAGTTTTTAAGTAATGCCGTATTTCAGTAATACAGGAATGAAATCTTTCTAACATATTAAAATGCGTGCACTCCTTAATAGGAATATGTCTTTACTATCCTGAGAGTGTTGTCTATCAGTCTGTTAAGTCTTCAGTATAGAAGCTGGTTGCATCCTAAAAACGTACCATGAATAATATTATGCAGTTAAGGACACGCGAAAACCAGTAGCGGTACCATAATGGGACGTACAAGACATGATGCGTAGTGAGTTCGTTTGCCGTTGCTTTCCTAATATTCACACGCTACAGTGTAATACCAACCCAGAATATCTGGGTGTAACTTTAGGCAGGTCCTTAACCTGTCGACGTCATCTTGAGAAGCTGGCTACTAAGCTTAAAAGCCGTAACAACTTGCTGGCTACTTCATGGGGCGCAGATTTGTGTACACTAAGAACAATTACTCTAGCAATACATTCACCACCTGAATATTGCTCCTCTGTATGGCTCAATAGCTCACACGCTAATCTGCACCACACAATGAGAATTAAATCTGGTACATCGTGCTCCACTCCTATTCTTTTCTTTCTTGATCTGCTTACACTCCAGGGTCGGTTTTTCCCGCGGACTCAGCGAGGGATCCCACCTCTACCGCCTCAAGGGCAGTGTCCTGGAGCTTCAGACATTGGGCCGTGGGATACAACTGGGGAGGATGACCAGTACCTCGCCCAGGCGGCCTCACCTGCTATGCTGAACAGGGGCCTTGCTGGGGGACGGGAAGATGGGAAGGGATAGAGAAGGAAGAAGGAAGGAAGGAAGGAAGGAAGGAAGGAAGGAAGGAAGGAAGGAAGGAAGCGGCCGTGGCCTTAAGTTAGGTACCATCCCGGCATTTGCCTGGAGGGGAATGGGGAAACCACGGAAAACCACTTCCAGGATGGCATAGGTGGGAATCGAACCCACCTCTGCTCAGTTGACCTCCCTAGGCTGAGTGGACCCCATTCCAGCCCTCGTACCACTTTTCAAATTTCGTAGGAGAGCCGGGAATCGAACCCGGGCCTCCGGGGGTGGCAGCTAATCACACTAACCACTACACCACAGAGGCGGACTCCACTCCTATTCAATGGTTACAATTACTGAGCAACGTTCAGTCTCCTGACATCAGACAGCATAGCGACCTTGTAACACTGTGGACCAGGATACTGAAGAACAATCACGTCCTAATACCTGAGGATACAACTGAAAATGCCGTAACGAGACTGAAATCACGGAAACATGCCTGGAAGGTGGCAAAGGAATTAGTTAATTCGCATTTTAAACCTGATGAAGCATGGTAACATGCATTGTCTCAATCACACCCCACGGCACTGTCAAGACCAGCGATCCTATTACAAAGTTGCCTGATTTTAACCTCCCTCGCTCCACCTGGACCATACTTAAACGCTGTGGAGTCGGAAGAAGTGCTTCTGTTCTGCACCAGTGGGGCTGGGAAGTCTCTCGAACCTGTGACTGTGGTGCTGAAGTGCAAATCATCGTGCACATTCCGAAGGACTGCCGTCTGCCAGCTTTCGCTCGTTCCATCGATACACATCGTGTGACCCCTGAGGCACTCTCTTGTTTAGAAGAGCTGGACATTCGTCTGTAAGAGACTGAAAGCCATCCACATTAACCTCGTTAATTTGGACCTTTCTTGAGGTGTATATAGAGTCGATTGTATATCTATTTTTGTGTGTGTCAAAAACGTGTACATACAGTTGATTGTGAACGGTGCTAATTTTCTCGTATTTAATTATCAGCGATATAAGCAATGATATTAAAATATACCAAGCTGTTGGGCTGACCATATCTGGCTTTTTTTTTGGCTAGTTGTTTTACGTCGCACCGACACAGACATGTCTTACGGCGACGATGGGACAGGAAAGGGCTAGGAGTGGGAAGGAAACAGCCGTGGCCTTAATTAAGGTACAGCCCCAGCATTTGCCTGGTGTGAACATGGGAAATCACGGAAAACCATTTTCAGGGCTGCCGACAGTGGGGTTCGAACCTACTATCTCTCGAATACTGGATTCTGGCCGCACTTAAGCGACTGCAGCTATCGAGCTCGGTGAGAGGGGATTCGAACCTACCTGACGCCCGAGTGAATTCCATGCCCCAATGCACTGACGTAATCTGCTCGGTTACTACAGTGTTGAAGGAACTACTGCAGCTATCGAGCTCGGTCCATATCTGGTAAAAACTTATTCTCATATAGTAACACACAGTACATTCAAATTCGGGTGCGGTATTCTACCGAGCGAGCCGCTGTGCTGCGCGGTTTGTGTCATAGCTGTCAGCTTTCATTAGGAATAGTGGGTTTTAACCGGCTATACTTTAATCAAGGCCATGGTGCTTCCTTTTCCGTCCTTACTCTTTCCTATCTCATTGTCGCCGTAAGACGTATCTGTGTCGGTGCAACGTAAAGCTAATTGTAATTTTAAAAAATGGTAGCAAGAAACAAGTTTTTTAGAAGAGTATGTTCTTACAACGTGTTTTCAGACCAGTGTTGTCATACAGGAGTGAACGCCGGATGAACGCAGTATATCCAAGCTGCAAATAATATCAATAATGATTACTGGTACAAAACGAGGGGAATAATGGAAGGAAGTCACCGGCTATTATGAGGAAAGAGCACATTAGAAATGAAAGTGACGGATGCAACTGTGGGCATAATCTACCTTCGCCGGAGGGGTCATGTGAGGTGAATGGAGGAGGAGACCAACGGGTTCGGCAATGGAGGGGAGGCAGTGAGGGAGAGAGTGGTCTATATCACAGTTAGATGGAACTGAGATGTTTTGAGTTTTGCATTTGTCCTAACAAAGAGAAAAAAAAATTCCCTGTTGACATATATTGTCTTCCACCTCAAAATATAGACTACATTTCAGACTCTTTAGGAAAATTATTTACAGGGTTTAATTCCATAATTTAACTGTCTACTTAGGCCCTTTTCACATGCAAAGAAACAAAATAACCTTGCATTACGATAGATTCATCTTCTCTGTAATGTTAGCTCTTTTTTGTCACAAAATGTTCTTTCCTCCCACTAATTACGATATCGCATGGGAAAAAAACGCACTTCTTCATCTTTCCGGCCGTCTGTCAACTTTCCTGTCAGTCTAAGTCAGGGCCTCTCAAACGCCCAAAATCTCACGCGTGCAGATAGAGGCGCAAGAGCTCCGTGCACTGTGCATCGCTGCCGCTCGGCATGGCTCGGATCAATGCTTCGTCTCTGGGCTACTCGGCTAAGCTCGGCTCAACTCGCCTATGCTCGGCTCAAGTCAGCCTGGATTTGGAGCGCTACGGCGCAAGTGGGGCAGAGGGAGACAGGCGGAGCGAGTGAGACAGGCGTGAGGAAAGAGAAAGTAAGCGCTATTGCTCCAAATCGAGGAGTGGGGGGTCTGCACTCTGGTCAACCAAGCCAAGTCGTCTCTTGCACCGTGCACAGTGCATGCACCACGCGCATGCACCCTGAGAGGCCCTGGTCTAAGTATTTACCCAAAAGTCACTTTCATTATCTGATTATTATAGATCTCTTGTTCCTTCACTAAAATGTATTTAGACCTTCAATTCAATCGAATATTGAACTAACGCCAAGGCGAACAAAATAATTACCTCAGATATCGTGGTCTTCCTCGACACCATCTGTACTCGTGTCATCTGGCTCGAGTGCACGGTACAGTATATAGCATGGTGATTCTGCGGTACATACGACATACGAGACATCAAATCCGTATATTCAGCTTTATTAATTTTGTTTGCTGTAGGAAAATAATTTTTCACAGAATAGCCTATGTGAGAGATTCGTGCCTTGTTATTGAGTTGTTATTAATTCTTTTATTTGAATAATCTCTATTCATTCTTGCCGACTTTTCAGTTTAAATAAATATAGTTTGAGCATTATAGTCACCAGTTTTATAGAACACACACAGTATATAGGAGAGTCTTGAGTAATGGAAGGGGCTAACCTATAAATATTCAGAAATCCGTTTTATCGTGTTTTTGCATAGTGCTGGTATCTCTTAACAATCCTGTGCACTGCTTGTGCTTGTGGGATAGTTGCTTGTCTGTCCAAATATACACAGAAATCTGAGGACCTTGGTAATCAGCTGTGCAGTTAGTAAGAGAAGTGGCTAACCAACGTGCCTCAGTAAACTGGTGCGGAGGGGTGAGAGTGACATGTAGTTACTTTGTTAACGAGAAAATGTCTCATGATGATACAAATAGTAGTGTTAGTGTAAGTAAAATATCTTGTGGTGGCACAAACAGTGGTTTTAATGTGAGGACTTTAAAACACTCTTAAATACTCTTAATATTATAGTGAAGTACAAACTAAGTACTGAGGGTAGAAAAGTACTGAGCAGAGAAGTAACAATAATAAAAGTAACAAAAGACAAGTCAGTTTTCCTGTTCCTTAAGTTCCCATACTCACATTCAGAGTCATGGACAAAAGTTCATAGTTTCCGAAAACAACCTGGGAGGCCAAAAATGAACAAAAAGAAGAAAGTGTTGCTTACAAACGAATTGTTGAAACAAGACTGGAAAACCTGATTACCCTGTATCCATCAGGAAGGGATATTAATCACTTGTAACACTGAGATCTGTTGCGTCTACTGCCATACATTCCAGCAGTACATCACGGACTACGTTTAAGCCTCAAACCAACTACTAGGAAAGTGAATGAAGATCTTGACACTAAAAAACTAAGACGTGGAAAAATCCTAATTTACAATATTTTCTCCTTTGCATACCGTATTATTTTAAAACTAATGTCGTTTTATTAACTATTAAACTTAAAATGGTATTCTTATCTTAATTTTCTGAATTACACTGATATGTAATTAATTTAAAGACTATACATTGTTATTTACATTTTCAATTTTCTTGTGTGCTTTGTGTAATTTAATTAAACCTTATTTATCTCGAAACTTTGTTTTCGTGGATTAGTCCCTTCTCTTACTCAGAGATTCATATTATCCTTTTAAGTTTCTGCTATTTACACCAGTTCACATTAGCTGCCACTGACTGCACACTGCACTTACATCCATCACTTTGCTGCTTTGCAGGAACCACCCTTTTCGTTTTATCACTGCTATCTTATAATCCTAAGTTTTATCGAGCTCGATTGCTGCAGTCGCTTAAGTGCGGCCAGTATCCAGTAATCGGGAGATAGTGGGTTCGAGCCCCACTCTCGGCAGCCCTGAAGATAGTTTTCCGTGTTTTCCCATTTTCACACCAAGCAAATGCCGGAGATGTGCCTTAATTAAGGTCACGGCCGCTTCCTTCTACTTCCTAGGCCCTTTCCTATCACATCATCGCCATAAGACCTATCTGTGTCGGTGCAACGTAAAACAAATAGCAAAAGAAGAAATCCGAAGTTTCGACACCCGTAAGCCTTTTCTTTTCCACTAATCGTAATTTCTCGAGAACAGCCGCAGCTACTGACCAACTTGCGAAGCGAAAAGGCTTCTATTATGTTCTATCATGAATGCTTCTATTGCTTGGCATAGCTCACTCTCTCGCACTATACACGTGAGACTAGTAATTCTCGTAAATTTATTTTAAAAAAAAGGGGGAAAGAAGCCTACGGATGTACTTGATATACACTGAGTAGCCAAAAGTTACGGGAGGGGGTGTCCAATTAGAAAATGCGCCGTGTGTGACCCCTGAGTGTTACGGCTAGCTCCGGCAACACGTCGAGAGTTAACCGACTTTGAATGTGGGAAGATCATCGACGCACGGCTGTGGGACTCAGTGAGTTGGGGTTCGGTGGCTGGGACGAGGGAGACAGCGGTATTGGCTGTAGCTAGTGTCTCACCGGTGTCTGAAAGAGGAGTTCTGTTTTTCTGTCGCAGTGTCGAGTAAGTAGCTGGACTGAAGACGGCGTACGGAACGGAAGAATGTGTGCTTCCCGAGAGTACTGTTTGTTTGTGTATTTAGGTTGACTGCGGATCGCCGTGAGTCAGCCAAGGAAGCAGCTGTCGTGAGTAAAATTGAAAAATGGATAGATAGATAGATAGATAAATGTCTTTATTGGCGTAGTTAAGGCCATTAGGCCTTCTCTTACACTAAACCAAAAATGACTGGTTTGTGGTTTCATCATTATTCCGGGGAGTTTTTCAAACATAGTTTCAACATTATGAAGTCGACCTTACTATACAATTCCCTTATGACATTCGAAATTTCAGTAACGAAACGTGGCAGAGAATAAAATAAATGCATAACTTGTGCACATTATAACTGACGCTGCATCCGGGAGATAGTAGGTTCGAATCCCACTATCGGCAGCCCTGAAGATGGTTTTCCGTGGTTTCCCATTTTCACGCCAGGCAAATGCTGGGGCTGTACCTTAATTAAGGCCACGGCCGCTTCCTTCCAACTCCTAGGCCTTTCCTATCCCATCGTCGCCATAAGACCTATCTGTGTCGGTGCGACGTAAAGCCCCTAGCAAAAAAAAAAAAAAAAAAAAAAGAAAAAAAAAACTGACGCTAGGTCTGAGTGGTTTAAACCTCAAGTTACTATCATGTCTATTTTTCTTTGAACCCTTTACAAATCCTTGCTCTTAATTGTATAACATTATTGTGCGCACCCCTCTGTTTACGAAGCGTGTCACTCAACTCGGAGACTGATGACGAGGGCGTGCCTAGGAATAACTCAACAGGTGAAATGGGCAAGTGTGCTTCACTACCTGTTATTTCTCTCCCTTTATGTTCGTTCTTGTCAGCTGAGGAATAAAACTTCAACGCTGCAGAAACTCTCGTGCATTCGTTGATGTGAATTTAGCAGCATCATAGAAAAATAGCACGAAAAACCATGCATGAACGTGCATTCGCTTTGAACTGAATGAGACGTGTTTAAATAGAAATAGAGGGATATATTTACCAAGTAGTGACAACATCATATTTTTGCAAAGACCCTAGGTTAGATTCCTGGTCGACTCTGGGATTTTAACCACGTTGGATTAATTTCTCTAGTTCGGGGGCTGGATACCTATAGGCAACACAGACCCATGGTATTCTTCACATAATGATACTAATGAGAGGCAACGTAGACCGTTGGTGTTCTTCATATAGTGGTGGGCATTGAAAAGAAATGTCGTATGGATTTTAGTGCCGGGATATCCCAGGACGGGTTAGGCTCGCCAGGTGCAGGTCTTTTAATTTGACACCCGTAGGCGACCTGCGCGTCATGATGAGGATGAAATGGTGATTAAGACAACACATACACCCAGCCCCCGTCCCGGGGAAATTAACCAATGATGGTTAAAATTACCGACCCTGTCGGGAATCGATCCCGGGACTCCTGTGACCAAAGGCCAACAAGCTAACCATTTAGCCATGGAGCCGGACAATAGTGGGCATTTATAGGCAAATAGTTTACTTAGGACTGTCCGACTGCTTGCCTGAATGGTCAATGTGTTGGCCTTCGTTTCATAGGACCCTAGGTTCAATTCCTGGTCGACTCTGAAATTTCAACCACGTCAGATTAATTTCTCTAGTTCGGGGACTGCATATTGATGTTTGTTTTTATATGCAATATATTTACATAGAACATATCACACTACGAACCACTACAGAAACAAACGACAGACAATACATTCCTCCACATAACGTTGGCGTCAGGAATGGCATCTGGTCGTGAAACTTGGCTCATTCCACACTGAAGCTCCGGCAACAGGAAACTGGAAAAAATCTAGGAAAAATAAAAAAAATAGACGTTACTTTCACTCCTGCTGATCAGGTTCCTATGTTTCTTCAACCCGCACAACAGCTGTGTCTGTATGTCTGTCGATCTCTCCATCTGCATTCAGAACATGAATGAAAAATGAAAACCTACAACCTGTTTTCCAGTCATTGACCGGGCCAGGGATGTAATGAATGAAGTACATATAGGCTGTTAGTACGATGGGGTCGCCACTCCCAAAGTGGCATTCAGAACAATCACACCTAAACTCTTGCGCGGAATATCGTGAAAGTTTAGTGGAATAATTCTAAATGGAACTGCCAAATGTCTAATTATATTTTATTTGAAGATATTGACCTGAAAATATGATAATGACGGTGATGATGTTTCTTGTTTAAAGGTACCTAACATCGGCCCTTAATGATACGAGGTGCAACGAAATGAAACGACAATTAAATCTTCAAAATGTAACCACTGGATAAAATATAAAACGAATGATGATGACAAAATGATCATGGGTCCAAAACAGTGCCTTTTTCCCTGAGATGACGCTTGTTATAAACAGGGGGCCAAAATCGAGGTTACCGGCCCCTCATAATATTAATAATCAGTTGTAAAGCGGAACCATGGTGTTCCTCCTGTAGTGGTACTAATTACAGGTAACGCAGACTCATGTTGTTCTTTGGATGGTGGTAGTAATCACAGGTAATGCAGATCAATAGTATGTCACACATAATGGTATCACTCAGAGGTAACAGAGACCCATGTTGTTCCTCACATAAGGGAACCAATCGTAAGCAACGCAGACCAATGGTGTTCCTCACATTGTGGGACTAATAACGGGCGCCGGTATTCCCGTGGCGTTCCTCACATAGTGGAACTAATCACAGGCTGCGTATACTCTGGGTGCTCCTCATTTGGTGGTACTAATCATAGGCAAAGCAAACCCACGGCGTATCACACATTATGGTTCCACCTATAGGCAACACAGACCCGTAGTGTTTCTCACATAATAGTACTAATCTCAGGCAACGCACACCCATGTTGTCCCTCACATAGTGGTACTTATCAGAGGCAATGTAGACCGTTGGTGTTCTTCATATAGCGGTACTACTCAAAGGTAACGCAGACTCATTCTGAACATAGGGGAGCCGACACAGTCCAGCGTAGCGTACAAAACATTTTCTCGCACGGACATGAGTCCGCTCAGCCGAGTGCCCCCTGCCCCCCCCGCCACGGTAAGATGTACTAACCACAGACAACGCTCATACCCGTGGTGTTCCTCACATAAGGATACTGCTGCTAGCTAACGCAGATCCATGATGTTCCTCACATGGTGGTACTAATCGCAAGTAATGTCGACTCATGGTGTTCGTCACATAATGGTGCTAATCACAAGTAGTCTCATGGTTCTAATTTCATCATCCGTTGGTCGTCCATTTTGGTCGCCCCTTACGGCAGGCAGGGGATACCGTGGGTGTGTTCTTCGTCTGCGTCCCCCATCCACAGGGGTTCATGGCAACTATTTCCCCCCGCACGTATGCGGGGTGTACCAGACAAATGGAAATATACAAATAGGACTTAGGAATGTAAGATGCTGTGGAATATATAAATAATGTCGTGTAGGTTCACTAGGTGAAAGATATAAAGCGAGGCAAGGAATCCTTGAGCTACGCAATATTTATTCTCTGAGAGTACAGAAACCTTTACATTAAACCCTTAAAGTAGTTCACTAGACTGTCCACAACTTGTTACCAGCGATGCGGGGAAACGTCGGATAACAGTATGTATACACTACCATGTATGAATTTTGTAATCTCATGTCTCACAATATTGGCAATGTCCTCTCGTTTCCCAAACTGTTTCACACGCAAAAGTTTTTAAACTGTGGGGATGAGGTCAAAACCGTATGGCGGGTGTTCCACTACTTCTTACCCACAGCGCTGAAGTTGCCTGCATACAGCCTCTGCTGCATACGGTCTGGCGTTATCATGGAGAAGGATGACTTTGTTGAGATCAGGGCGTTTTTCCACAATGGCATGACGTAACTGTCACTGCAGGAAGGTCCTGTAGCACTTTGCTGTCATCGTTGTGCCATGTGGAATGAATGATCAACTTCACGAGGGAACGGTTTTGCCGAAACTTCTGTCTTTGTGGTGATCCAGCACGTCGCCTTTTTGCAGAGTGGCGAGCAGACAGTTTGATGTACGCAATGTTCTTGCCTCATCGCAACCATTCAGCACGGAGCCTGACTCACTACTGTAGTCCCATCACCCTGTGCGTGGTACCTATCTAATGCACCACCATCGCAAGGGGCCAATGTTTTCTCAGAATTAGACAAGTTTCAGCATTACACAAAACATCGGCTTTTTTGCCTTGAACACCAATCATCACCACCGTTCCAAAAACCATGATAGAGTATACAGCATTTTTAAATGTTATTTATAACTTAACCTGTATGTGCCTACGCATGACGCTCAGCTATTTAGATTGATGTACTTAGTACCGTAGAACACTAATTTGTTAATTATTATTCCCGCGATTTGTCATTGTGTGCCGTATGATACACAATATATCATTTTGGCACTACGTTACACTATTTCAGAACACTTTCCTTAAATTTATTTCCATCAAAACACACTATAATTACTTCACAATAGTAAGCTTTCTTCCACAGATCAAACAAAGAAAAATGTCCTTAGCTTTGAATCGATGTCCATTTGAAAATGCCTCATTCGGTCCTTTGAGCACGCCATGATGTATTTGTGTAGTAGCTGTGATATTTTGGAGGGGAGGAAAGAGTGGGGGGAAAGAGTGCGTTTTGATATTACTTGTTTTGATATTCATCTTCTTGCTCGTCTCCTTCTTCACTGCTAGAAGGGCTGTAGCTGATTCTAAATTGTGGTGTGTTCTAAGTTGTTCATCAATTCGAATAAAGTTGTCTGGCCCGCAGAGAAAGTTTCTTGCTTGACACAAATTGGATATCGCCGATGCGTTTTCACGCACTTCATTCTTTTCAACATCCATATTATCACTCTCTCCAAACTCGTGTGTTACTTTGTCCAAAAAATGACATCGATCATTCCAGAACTAGAGAAATGCACAAATATTGTACGTAGGACCACATCAGTTCCTAACACGTATTTTCTGCATTCTACAAGTAGATTTTAAATAATTCTTTCATTTTTCCTTTCCCTTTCTGTATTAAGGAGATTCCGCATTGTACAAACGTAAGAACATGATAACGCCGCAAGCTTCACCGAGACCATAGAAAATTTCCGTAGTGGACAAGTTTCAGCTTTATTCAAGTTCCGCTTTGAACACGTTTTACTGTACAATGAGTGTCATGCTTTCCCGGTCAGATGACCGTTGTACGGCAACATCATGCAAATGTGAGCAAAACATAGTTGCTATGACTTTTATGCCCCAACTCTCGTATTTGCAAACAATCGCGTAATAGCTTAAAATGAAATGTTGCCTGTTGTTTTCTCGCTCAATCACACCAAAACTATTGAACCACTTGAGATGAAATTTAGTATTCTCATATCTCAGATATTCGATTCCAACACAGGCCTATGCTTATTATTCAGTAATCAACTCTTGCATAATCGTGACTGTTATTATGCCGGTATACGATGAACTTCTCTTTTAAAGTACAAAACATTTTCTTAGCAGACAATGTACCTGTCCCCATACTGACAAAAACGTAAAATTAAGCAATTCCCTCAATTCTGCCAAAAGATGAATGTTTAACCCGCGATCACTCGCGCTATGAGGTTCAATGTAACATTCTTACAAATTTTGCAACAATTCGTTTGTCCTTAACTTTGAATCGATGTCCATTTGAAAATGCCTCATTTGATCCTTTGAGCACGCCATGATGTATTTGTGTAGTAGCTGTGATATTTTGGGGGGGAGGAAAGAGTGGGGGAAAGAGCGCGTCACGCGTTATGTTATTTGCTATCTCAAAAGCGCGAGCGATCGTGTGTGTGTAAGCAGTGAGTAGCGTTAGGGGAGACCTAACAGGGCGAGTGATCACGTGTGTGTGATTTTCTACAATTCGATTGATATTTATTGTTATAACCGGAAATATGAGTAAGTCAAAGACAGCAAATTATTAGCTGGTTGTTATATGAAAATTACGTTGATCACATGAAATTTCCTGGGGATAATTATGTGCTGCTTGTGTGAAAATGCAGAAAATATCATTAATACCCTAGGATAAAGTAACCTGTCTTTTAGACCGTCAACCAATATACTGTAGACTTCATTATTATTCCAAATTGTACTTGTGATTTAGTAAGTAAGCTGATACGTTTATAGGCTACTTTTATCAGTTGGTGCTATTTAATTTTAAATAAATGTAATGTTTAAATTTAACTGTATGTCGTATTCAATAAAAATTAAAATAAAACAAAAGCGAAAAGAAACATACGAAATTAATGATTTTATAAGAGAAATACAGATGTTAGGTTCCACCTAATAACGCGAGTGATCACGTGACTTGCCGATGCGCGAGTGATCGCGGGTTAAGAAGCACAGAAAAGTTTCAAATTATTTCAAAAATCACTTCAGGCATAAATGCTGTTCCAGAAAACAGCATAGGATTGCTTGTTTCTTTGTTCGTTTCCTTTTTCAATCAAATCCTTGCTAAATTAACTTATTGACATAATTATTTATGTAATGTGTTCCTTGATTCACCCTCACATATTTTTTAATTTCTTGAAAAATTTCCACACCGAGTGTAATTATAAGAGTTTAAGTGAAAGTTTGCATTGTCTGACATTAGCGCTCGTAGTGGTAGAACAAGGCAAATTGCCAATTTAATCGACTGGATAACGATGATTAACAAAAGTATTGTAATATTTATAAAAAAATAAAGATTATATTCTCATATTTTATTATATTTGATTTATCTAAAATTCGTAGTTCATATCCCAAGGATGTTTTCAAGATTGGGTTGCTGGCCTAAAGGGCTAGAAAACTGAGGATTTTGTACGCTAAATACAAATAATTTGTACTACAACAAAAGCCTAACGTGTGTATATAAAATGCAGTTTTCTGGAAATAAGGCCATGTATATTATCTTTATAAAAATAAAATTTCTCTAGCAATTTACGTGAATTATGGAGATGTTTGCGGAGAACTTTGCGGGGTTTAGTTTAATGGAAACATATTTGGAGTGAGCATTTAGTTTCAAAAATGTATTGTTGAATATAAAAGATTTATCCGTATTCGAAACGTTTTTATAGTCTTACAAGATTTTCAGCTTCTCGAATACTTCAATACCAGAATAACCCACCTCGTTTAGATAGTGATATTTTCACCCTGTGACAACGTACAATTCACCTACCAAACAAGCCTCATGGACGTATGATGTATATCTGATATATTTCTTGTACGGTATATTTCCTTGCTTCCTGCACTCGACTGATTTTAAACATACGACTAAATAAATAAATAAATAAATAAATAAATAAATAAATAAATAAATAAATAAATAAATAAATAAATAAATAAATAAATACCGGTATATAAATAAAGGTGTCCGCCTCTGTGGTGTAGTGGTTAGAGTGATTAGCTGCCACCCCCGGAGGCCCGGGTTCGATTCCCGGCTCTGCCACGAAATTTGAAAAGTGGTACGAGGGCTGGAACGGGGTCCACTCAGCCTCGGGAGGTCAACTGAGTAGAGGTGGGTTCGATTCCCACCTCAGACATCCTGGAAGTGGTTTTCCGTGGTTTCCCACTTCTCCTCCAGGCGAATGCCGGGATGGTACCTAACTTAAGGCCACGGCCGCTTCCTTCCCTCTTCCTTGCCTATCCCTTCCAATATTCCCATCCCTCCACAAGGCCCCTGTTCAGCATAGCAGGTGAGGCCGCCTGGGCGAGGTACTGGTCATACTCCCCAGTTGTATCTCCCGACCAAGAGTCTGAAGCTCCAGGACACTGCCCTTGAGGCGGTAGAGGTGGTATCCCTCGCTGAGTCCGAGGGAAAAACCGAACCTGGAGGGTAAACAGATGATGATGATGATGATGATATAAATAAAGGTAGATGTGTACGAATAACTTCCTTCTTACGAGTAACTCATTGGTACTTCTTTTTGGCTCATGTTTCATCAATACATGCGCTAATGGTATCAACATTTTGAAAACAGGGTTGTGTAACTGAGAGGAAAGGTTTTAAAGTAAACACTTACTGGCAGTAAAATAATACCGAAGAAACTGAAAAATTTTCATCTTTTTAGACAGATGTGATGTCCTTTCATCATAACTGGAAATGTTTATACTCTTTAAATTGTTAGAATTGTTCATCAATGTTCAGAAAAGGATAAGTCATACAGAACAGTTTAATTACTTTCTTGACCTACATCCAATTAGTTTTTCACCGAGCGAGTTGGCCGTGCGGTTAGGGGCGCGGGGCTGTGAGCTTGCATTCGGCAGGTAGTGGGATCAAACTCCACTGCCGATAGCACCGAAATTGGTTTTCCGTGGTTTCTCATTTTCACACCAGGGAAATGCTGGGGCTGTACTTAATTAAGGCCACGGCTGCTTTCTTCCCACTCCAGATTTCTTGAATTCGAAGTCAGTTAAGACATAGTCTATTATGGATCTGGTACCCCTAGCGGTGAATAGCCTTACGCCTGAAGAATGTATCCGTAACTGCTAAATCCACACTAGCACAGAAGTCGAGCAAACGCTTCCCATTCTCATTAGCTTCCATATCATCCCCACATTTACCAATCACCCTTTCGTATCCTTCAGTTCTGTTTCCAAGTCTCGTATTAAAATCGCCCATTAGCACTATTATATCCTTGCTGTTGACTCTGACCACGATGCCACTCAATGCTTCGTAAAACTTGTCAACTTCATCCTCATCTGCACCCTCACATGGCGAATACACTGAGACAATTCTCGTCCTGATTCTTCCAACTGACAAATCTACCCACATGACTCGCTCATTTGCGCACCTAACAGAAACTATGTTGCGTGCAATAGTTTTCCTGATAAACAGCCCTACCCCATACTCTGCCCTTCCCTTTCTAACACCCGTCAAGTACACTTTATAATGTCCTATCTCTTCCTCGTTATCTCCCCTTACTCGAATATCACTTACTCCTAGCACATCCAGATACATCCTCTTAGCTGACTCAGCCAGTTCTACTTTCTTTCTTCCATAAGCCCCATTAATATTGATAGCTCCACATCGAATTCAATTTCGTTCGCCAAGTTGTTTCCAAGGAGTCGCTCGCCTGTCAAATGGGAGTGGGACTCCGTTACTCTCATAGGTCCGATGCTTGATAAAAATGTTCTGAGCTCGGTAGATTCATGAAGCAGGATGCTACCCTACTTACACATAGTTCAAGTGACAAGTGAGGATCTCTCCTCTAATGGGTAATGGACCACCGGTGAATTGTATAGTCCCTAGCCGCCTGAGCACAAGGAGGGCCATGACTCAGAATATGTCGGAGATGCCCACTCCCATTCCATTCAGGACCACATACTAGGCCACTCAGCCGTTGCCCATGGTTCACGAACTAGGACGTGACTACAATAACCCACACTGCTTATCAAATATTGCCATGACGTATCATGAGATAAAGTTTATTCCTAGTCCGTAAAAGAAAATTGAAGCTCAGATTCAAGAGCGATGACTTACCGAATTCTCCATCCCCCCTTAGTTCGGTGATATTATGGAGACGAAATACGACAACTTCATACAGATAGATTTGGGACAAATTCTCGCACATCGGTGACTCCGAAAAAACCGTAAAAGTAATTAGTGGTAAAATAAAACAAATAAAATAAAATTATGTTAAATACACATTGTACATGTATTTTCAATGGCTTTCAGCATTCAGTCTGAAGTCGGACGTTGACATCTTTCTTGCAAAATACCGTTGACAGTAACTGAGAGCCTACTTCATTGACTTTACATATTTATTCATTGTCACGTCATATACTGCCATCCTGTTTTTATTTATCGTGTCAGATACATACATTATATCTTACAATAATATCAGGACAAACAAATCTGGTACTATAACCATTAATCGCCGGGCTGAGTGGCTCAGACGGTTAAGGCGCTGCTTTCTAACCCCAACTTGGCAGGTTCGATCCTAGCTCAGTCCGGTGGTATTTGAAGGCGCTCAAATATGACAGCCCCGTGTCGGTGGATTTACTGGTACGTAAAAGAACTCCTCCGGGACTAAATTCCGGCACCTCGGCGTCTCCGAAGACCGTAAATGTAGTTAGTGGGACGTAAAGCAAGTAACATTCTTATTGTTATTCTCTTATTCTTATTCTTATTATAACCATTAATCTTTTCTGATGATGGTAGGTAATGATGTGATTAAGCTCTACATAAATAAAAATTTAATAAAATATGGTGTGACCGGACGAGTTGGCTATGCGGTTAGGGGCGCGCGGCTGTGAGCTTACATCCGGGAGATATTGGGTTCGAATCCCACTGTCGGCAGCCCTGAAGATGGTTTTCCGTGGTTTCTCATTTTCACACCAGGCAAATGCTGGGGCTGTACCTTAAATAAGGCCACGGCCGCTTCCAACTCCTAGCCCTTTCCTCTCCCATCGTCGCCATAAGACCTATCTGTGTCGGTGCGACGTAAAGCAAATAGCAAAAAAAAATATGGTGTGACCAATATGCGGCTAATTCACATGCTTCCTTGGTAGCGTCGATCACATTCTGGAGAGAACAAGTAGTTGGACACAAGTTACAAATAATAAGATGGCTCATTGTCTGTTATTTACCACATTCACATAGAATGGAGCCACAGACAAAACCCCACTTTCTCATGTTGGTCTTTTTTATCCCAACTCCTGAACACAACCTGTTGAGCGTCTTCCATGTTGACCAGCTCTGCTCGTGGCCTGAAAGAAGTCTTTCGGAAGGCGTCATCCATCCTGCAAGGTCGCCGGATTTGGAACGCCATGAATTCACTCTGAAGTTGGATGGTGTTTCAGTGAGGCATTCAGTTGTATGGAGAAAGCTTTTCCTTGACTTGAGCCGTTGGGTTGCTGGTTGGTACCCATCCTGTTTATACGCAGAGACGAGTTCTGTTCAGAACGTTTTAGCACAGTCAAGGATTTCCGGCTGTGGTATTTCAATGTTCCCTCAAAAAGTAATTATTTTTGAGTCCCTCAATGGTCCCTGGCTTGTTTATATAGACGTGTTCATTGATAAATACCCAAGGAAGCATTACTGTAATGTCAAACCCGCAAATAATAGAGAACATTGTACTGTGCTTTGTTAAGTTTCAAAAAATTTTCGTAGGCCAAAGGTTCTTTGGTTAAGTGTGGAATATTCTTCTGCTAGTTCTGGATCACTAGAAACTGGGGAGAGAGTATTAGAAATTCCAATCATCAATCATCTGAATTTAGGGCTATAGTCCACGTGGCAGATTCCCTACATTTCGTTTATGAATTCCTTTCTGAAATTATATCAAAGAAGCTGAATATGTATCAAATATCTTCCTTGGTATTTTGTTCAAGTTCCTAATATTGAGACACTGATATGGGAAAAGTGGTAAGTCATAAAAAGTGAATTTTACGCAAAAAGAAAAAAAAATCTTCAACATTCTGAAGCAGCTGTTTCTGAAAGTAAATAATGTAAACTCAAGGAGTATTCCTTTTTTCATTTTAACACACAAATTGATGCTAATTATGATTCAGGCACAAACTGTGCGATAAAATACGTTGTCAAAAATCACTGTCTAATCAGTTTGTCAGCTGACGTGTATGTTTCAAGCGGAAATTTCATGATAAAACAAATTACATTTTTCATCCAAGGAATCCAGCCTTGCCAACAAGTCCTTATTTTTCTGTTCGCTGATTGTTAGTCTCCTTCCAAGTGGTTCTAAGATCTGAATGTTGTTAATGGCGTGATAGGACCATCCTGAGGATATAGTGCTTCTTCTACGGTTTTAACTCGTGGAATGATTGCCTTGTCTAAACTGAGGGATGTTCGGTATTTGAAATCCTTACTCAGCTCACAGTGCTAATATTATGGCGCTGATTATTTAAATATCTCTTGCTTTCCATGCCGAAGTTACAAAAATCCCCAGGCATCATGGTCGAAAATGTTTAGCCTCTCCGATTATTTTCCCATTTTCGTCACGAGCCGTTATTGGCTACACGTAGTACCTTTTTTTGAAAACAAAGAACTAGTATGAACGTCATGTTACGTTGCTGGCAATAACGAATGGAATGGGTTTCGGAGGCATTCTGACAACTGAAGTGTCACTACGGTGAACTATAGACTAATAGCTACAAATAAGGTTTACACTCAGGTGACTTTCAACAGATGGCAAAGGTTATATAGCATGACGGCCTCAGTTCTTGGAAGCCAGCAGCCATCACACCCTGCACCCTGCTGAGTTAATGAGCTCCATGTGATCCTTGCTTGGTATGGAGAGTTTACCAAACCACTCTCTTCAGACTTTCCTCTTTCTGCATGTTGTCTGCAGTGTACTGACCCAGTGATATGAAAGTGATTCATAGTAACATATGGTATAACTGACATTTGCAATATTTATAACTTATCAGTTTAGCGGAGGAGTAGTAATATATCGATCTTCTTCCGGTCGTGGGTAAATCAAGAATCATCGTGTAATGAAGCGGAATTAAATCAACTGCCTGAACTTTCTTATTCTTCTTCTACTTTTCCTCCTTCTCTAAGTGACAAAAATGTAATTGGCATAGGTTTTAAATTACGAAATAATAATAATAATAATAATAATAATAATAACAATAATAATAATAATAATAATAATAATAATAATAATAATAATAATAATAATAATAATAATAATAATTCAGTTTACCTAGAAATAACAAATAAATTCCATAAATTTTTATTCCTGTTCTGGCTTGTTTTGTGCTAATGAGGTAGACAATTTGGCAACTCTGACTACAGTAGACGTAGTAAATCCCATAGACACCGGGCTGCCGCTGAAGTGTAGTGGTGTGAGGCGACGTTGTCATGTTTTGTCCCCAAGTATACGTAATTCCACAAGAGGCACGAACAGATTTACTATTTTCTCGATGCCAAACCTCGTGGACTTAACACAGTTTCTGTCTTGCGCCAATCGAAAAAATGAATCTACTGTACCAGTTGAATTACTACCTTTCATATGACAACGCCTGAATTACTCTTCCTACAAACGAGTATTGTCAGCAATTTGTCCTCTCGAATTCCAACTTCGTATTCAAGTTCCTACTTTCAGCAACTCCACTCAAGATTAATCGCCTACTAAACTCATTCCAAGTTCGAAACGCTCCGCTTAGTCGAGCTGTTCTTCTCCTTACTCCTAAGGCTTCCTAGCCCAAAATTCGTAGGATTACTCATTTGTCGGAAACCACCCAGAACGAATCATCTTGTTTTCCTTTGGATCTTTTCCAGTTCTCGAATCAAGTAACATGCGTTTCAAAGGGAATTAGAGTAAGCAAATGCATACTTGTACATTTCTTGTAAAAATAAATAAATAAAGATAGGCGCTGGAAGAAAGAATTACAACATAACCTCTACCAGCCTTATGGAATTAATTCACAATAGGAATTGTTACAGAAGGATAACATTCTTTTCGCTACTATCCAACCTCTCTTGGTAAATTGCTTTCTTCTTCCCATCCGTACTGTATAGGATTTGAGAGACATGTCTTGCCATTATCACGCCCTTCATGACCTTTAATTTTTTATAGAGAAGGTCGTTCGGGATTCCTGGTGACGAATTCGAAGTCTTCAGGCGGCGCTGTTATCAATGTGAGCACGTAAAAGCCGAGACTGATGATTCACGTCAGTACTGAGTTTCGTGACTTTACCTTCAACTATGCCAAAGCCGATTGACCCTTACTGGGAGGGCTACATATCGGGACTTTCCGATGCTAAATATTGCTATTATGCAATCCAAGGAAAGTGAAAGGAGCGTGATTTCTTGATATTGAAGCATGGAATCAGTGCTGCATTCAATAAAGATGGTACGGGAGGCTGACTGGTCTTAATTCCGGAGGGAGAAGAAACAGGCATGTCCACGACCAGTCACTAGCCGTACTCCAGAAGTGGTGAGGAAAGTGAAGGCTCTTGTCTCAGGTGGTAACCCTGCCCCCCACAGGACTATCGCACGTACGTTGGGGATATTTGCCTCAACATTTGACAACATAATCAACAAGGACCTGCAAATAGAAAAGCGGCATAAGCGCCGAGTTCACAAGCTGTTGCCTCGTCACATTTCAAAACGTGGCACTAACGAAAGAAAGCTGTATGAGGGTTATCTGGCAGGGGACAGATGGAAAATGTGTGGAGTCATTCAATGAAGAATATGTACCTTAGCAGCAGCAACAAACCCCTTTCGATTTACTACCGCTCTAGTGACAACATTTTAAAAATCAAACATTGTATAAAGAATATCAGGAATGTTTCCCAAGTGTTTTCAGGATCATCGCTGGACATTGCTAGAATGCTAAGTTAACCATTCGTCGTGTTAATAATAACTTGCAGGTTAACTCTACAATAGGTTTTAAAATCCATTACAAAGCAGACATCCTAGCACTGTATGGGAGGGTGAAAGATCAGGTAGGGGTACATCAAGATCTAGCATCCAGCCACACCTCTCGTTCGACTTGTCTCTCCTTAGAGAGAATGGAGATGGAAACTGGAAACCGTCTAATTCTTTTTACTGATATTACGGTAAAGGCACCCGATGGATCACCCATGGACTTCAGTGCATTTATACTACTAAAAGGGCGTTAGTAAATAGACGTCCATGCACTATCAATGGCCTCTGGAAAGCCTGTGAGAAGGAGTGGGATAAGGTAACCATGCTAGCTCTGCTAAAACTTCTCTGCAATGCAAATTACATTATCGGGCTATAGACAGAAATGCTGGCTTTACAATTGAGCCTGGTCGTTGGTGGAGACATGGCTTTCCATAAGCTAATTACCCTTCAAACATCGTCCCCAGAGATGCTGAACTACTTTCTGTAGTTATGACAAATACCCTGAATTTTGGTGTTCGACCTTCCTTGATGCCACTTTCCAAATCCGATAGCATTGGTCACGTTCTCTCGGGATGGGATATAACTGGGACTGGAAAGATAGTGGCCGTGGCCTCATTAAGGTACATCATCACTGTTTACCTGGGATGAAAATGGGGATTTTTTATTTTAACCCAATTTTTTTAAACATGCATATTAAATGATATTTATTGTAGTTGATTTGGTCCGCCTATTACTACGATAAGCGTTATAATTGGAATCCGGATTGTTAGAGTTCCTAATAGGTTAGAATGCAAACTAATCAGGTTATCAAGAAGTCCCATCGAGCCCGCTCTTCCTTAATATAGCAAGAGTAACATAAATTATAGGGATTCGGAGGGCCATGCCCCTAATATTTATGCAAAGCTCATAGCATAAACGTTGTGCAGTATAGAGTACACTTGTTATTCGCTTCGGTAAGTTTGCATTCTAACCTGTTAATGCCTAAAAATCTGGTGTCTGTAGTTATAATTTGATCTACGAAGAGTTTTATAACCATTTTTCATACCAGTTTTTAAGTCGTAGATTTGTAGCCGTATTATATAGGATGTCCTTGAAAAACTAGTCCAATATTTACGAAGAACGCAACATGCAACAAACGGTGAAAAATAGTTCTATAAGCATTGCTCGCAAACCCAATATCATCGGATTTATGGTCCGTTACCACTACCATCAATGATCACCATGTCTTTGATCTTCTCTTCACAACATGTGATCGATGTGACCGCCTCTAATACAATACATCCTTCCACCCTACGTCATATGGAATCACGCATTCGTTGGAACACCCCCGGCTCTTGCCGGACTGCATCACAGGCATAGAGGACGCGTTCTCGAAGTGTGTCTCCATCATTTATGGGAAGCGCACACATCATGGTCTTTACATGTCCCTAAAGCCAACAATCTAAACGGTGAACGGGCAGGGCAGGGTATTGGCCCTCCCTGACCAATCCAACGCTCAAGGAAGAACCGTGTTAAGGTGCCTCATCATGTATCCACCACATTTGCAGTGATTTTGTAGGAACGTTTTTCCGTCTTTTGTTGCATACGACACTCGGTAAATTATTGGAACATCGTGATCATTGATCGTAGTAGACCATAACTCAGGAGATACTGGGTTTGATACCCATGTTTATAGGACCATTTTTCCTTCGTTTATTCCGTTCTGCCTCCTCTGTAAATACTAGGACCGGTTTCAAGGACACCCTATATATTCTAAGGTAAACAGGAATCCCACATTTCAATATGTACAGTATATTTGTGTTTACATTTTGTTCTTTCATTTTCTCTGGCACATATTACTTACCATAAAAAGTAATGTTGTTATATTTCCCGATGTGGTCCACTCATGATTTAAAATTCATCAAGATACTCCATTCTAATTCCCTCTCTCCCTACAGATTCTTAACAGATGTGCCTCTTCCATTGTTTCACCACACAAAAAGGAAAGATTCTCGTCATCTTGATTTTTTCCTTGCACACACGCATTATACACACTACAGCACGTCATAGTATGGATTCTAGGATTACGCACCCGGATGCCCCTTGAAAGACTGCGAAAGGGAAGAGAGAGTTTTATTTGAACCCCAGCGTGACTTTGTGCATCCTATACATTGCAAATTGAAATCAACAAGTTCTGCTAATAAATGATAGTATTTTGTTTCGGTGTTCATCTATTCAACACAGTATCTGGAATATGAATGAGCAAGTCATTATTTATATTGCCTTAAGGGGAACTTGAGACAGCAGAGAGAAGTTTTATTAAAGATGGATGGAGCTCGTACATAGGAAATGTACACTGCGAGAAGTTCGGTTCTACATTTCATTTACATCTGGCAACATGTCAAAAGTGAATTATTGCTTCCTAGGTAATCTCGAAAGGAAGAAATATTAAACAACTCAATAAAGAGATTTCAGAAGCCGTATGGAAAGAAGGTTGGGGAAGCTGCTCTAACGTATATTCCAGATATTTCGGATTACAAGTGCGGTGGATTTCCTTGTTGATGGTGCTCTACTTTCAGCTACTTTGAATGAGTGATTCATTGGCCATATGCAGGTTCTATGATTTTTATAAGAACAACAACAAGAACAGCAGCAGCAGTAACAATAACAATAACAATAACAATCTTTTTCTTCTTCTTCTTTTCCTGCCGCTTTTCCCACACCTGTGGGGTCGCGGGTGCGAACTGTGTCGCACATGTGGATTTGGCCCTGTTTTACGGCCGGATGCCCTTCCTGACGCCAACCCTCTATGGAGGGATGTAAGCACTATTGCGTGTTTCTGTGGTGGTTGGTAGTGTAGTATGTTGTCTGAACATGATGAGGAGAGTGTTGGGACGGACATATACACCCAGTCCCCGAGCCAGAAGAATTAATCAGAAGCGATTAAAATCCCCGACCCGGCCGGGAATCGAACCCGGGACCCTCTGAACCGAAGGCCAGGACGCTGACCATTCAGCCAACGAGTCGGACAATAACAATAACAATAATAATAATAATAATAATAATAATAATAATAATAATAATAATAATAATAATAATAATAACAATAATAATAATAATTTTACCGGGCGGTACATCTCCACGCCGTTAATTTAAATTTGCGCCAGTTGAAACTCCTCTGCTGGAGGAAGTCTGAACTTTATTGACGGTATTAATTTTTAAGTTTCTCAGAAGATGTCACTACGTGGAAATTTTGGAGTTTTTGAACTGTGTCATTTTCGACGTATTTTTGTTTTGCTTGTAGTAAGAAGTGTGAACTTTCTCTTCTAGAGGACACTACTGAAGAACTACAATGGTGCACCCTAGTGCGATGTGAAAGAACTATTTTTTGGAGAAATTTTTATTTCAAAAGTTTATTTCTTGTTAAATTTCTTTCTGTTATTGTTTAAGTTGGCTGTATACCCCTCTCTTTCTCCTTGTTTTGTATTTAGCCAATCCCGAATTTCTTAAATTAATTTTCCACCAATGATGTCTTTCTTCTTCATCTTGTGTAGGGGTTTTCTTTAACCACCAATAAAAAGATTGTGGGCGGGTGTTTTCCTTCCTAAAACGCCTCGAACTTTCCGCGAGAGTATATAAACTGCTGATTTTAGGGTCTCTGCGCCACTTCTGTACCATCTCTCAGTGTGTAAAGTACATAGCAGGGGGCGGGTAGCGCCTCTTTCTTCGGCAGCGGTAAACAACAAGGTAATGGCCGATTAATAACTTCTTTCTTTGCTAGCTCAGCAGTTTAACTCTCGGGGCGGGTCCGAAGGTTTTCCATAATGTAACCTTCCTTAAAATGTAAAGACCTTTGGTATCTATTCTATCCTTAAACTACATATCGGGATAGAGAGTGCTTAACCCTCTCGAGCTCCCACTCATATTGTTTTGAGGTGAACTTATTTTTCTCAACCTATTCTTCTTTAACGTAATGTAAATTGTTTCTTTCTTAAGTCACCTCTTTAGTATGGGATTAGCCCTTGTGTTAACGGCCTAGTGCCAAGTAGGTTTTAAACAAAGAGTATTAGGAGCGCAAGTTCGCCTCCTCTCAAATTGTTATTTTAGAGGTCATGTAATTTATCTTTTCTCACTTAATAGACCTCAGTAGGTTGGGTATTTTACCCCTGTGTCTATGTCCTGAGAGGACAACTTGAAGGTGGAGTTTGGTGTGGCCTTTCAGAGGCTTAAAGTTTGAGAGCGAATAGCTCTTTCTTGAAAATTGAGTGTTGTATGCCTCGAGGAGGCTTTTCTGTGTAATTGGGAGCAAGTGCTCCTGAGCATGAATGGGGTTTTCTGCCCCTCTGTTAAAACTTATTTTGAAGTAAGGTTGGGCTGATTGCCCAAGCATTGTGAAGTCGGGGCGCGAAGCCCAAATCCAGTAAATTGTGTAACTACATTTTGTTGACTTGCTACTCTGTACCTGCCATGCTTGTTATTTCTTTATTTTGAAAAGAAAATATAACCTTGTTAATTTTACATGAACTCTAATTTCGTAGCTTGAGACCCGTTCACAGCCGCACCTTCTTTCACCTCTAACTACCGCAAAAACTCGGTAACATGTGGTAGAAGAGCGTGGTTGAATGGGTCTCAATTTAGCCCCTTTTGACGGCTAAACATTGCTTTGATTCAAACTCTAACAATTTTCTCAGTTGCTGGAATTTTTGATCTTCCCTGTTTCAAAATTGTTCTGTCATCATGCCCGGCCCTCGCGATGTTCTCCATCTTAACTATTTGCGCAAAGAGTTGTTGATCTATGAGTTAACTATCAGAAATGTGCAATCTGGAGGCACGGTTGCGATAGACACCAACAAGCTTAGAGAGTCCCTTGATTTGCCTATTTCCATCCCCAACTTGGGAGAAAAAGAAATTGATGACTCTCTTTCCACGATCACCGAGAATACTACTGGGCTAGCATCGGTAGTTAGTTTTTTTGACGAAAATGATCCTTCTCCTAATCAAATTAAGCGTGTGCAAGCCAGGCTATATCATTTTTCAAATAGGGTTAACGATCTGTTGTCTCTGAAGTTGAATGACGTTCAGAGGAAGGAAGCTGGTACGTTGCTTGAGAGTATTTCTGAATTATCTAGCAAGGTCACTCAATTGTTAACTGGGGAATTCCTCCCAAAATTGATCAACCCACCACGATGAATGTAGGTAGCGAGGAAGAGCCTCCTAAGGGAGAAGCCAATAGGATAACCGTTGCTGCTCAAACTATCTCTGCCCCATTGGACAACGAGTCTGAACGCCGTGCATCGTTGAATAATATACGTTCGGAATTAACTTCCTTGCCACTTAAACCTTTACCTACTATGTCACCCGGGTTTAGCAGCTTGCCTCATCCATTGGCAATGTTGCTCAGAGGTATCTCCAAGTTTTCCGTTAATACCACCAGTGACGTAATTTCATTTTTAAGATTTTTAGTTGAATTTCAGGATCATGCCCTTGTGTTTTCTCTTTCCCCATGTCAGATTTTGCAAATCATCTATCCCTGTGCTATTGGTATTCTCTCAGACAAAATCGTAAGAGCCATTGCCGAGCAATCATCTGTTGAGGATTTCCACGCCCACTTGCTAGCTAACTTCATCCCGGCTAGGGCCAGGTCCTCCCTTATTCAGAAGTACTATTATCGTGTACAGCGGTTGGATGAAAACTTGGCAGACTTTATCCAAGACATTAAATTTTATACTAGGGTGTTTGCTCTTCATTTTCCTGAAGAGCAGATTGTACAGGCTATTGTAGAAGGAATTTCACCATCCTATAGGTCATATTTGTGTTTCGCGGCGTGCCCGCAAACCTTCTCTGAACTTGAAGCATTGGCCGTCTCAGCGGAAGGAGTTAGATACGCCGATTCTTTGCGTGTCGCGAAAGAACCCCCTCCTTCGTTTAGTAATCCTCGGCCTCCACCTCGCCGACCAGTCACACCCCGTAAATGTTACGCTTGCGGGTCACCTGACCATCTGCGGAACAAATGTCCATTGATCAAATCTAGTAGGGCAAATAATGGAGCTGGCTCATCACAAGGCTGTTTTAAATGTGGGACTTTCTCACATATCGCCAAGAATTGTCCCAATTCGAATAGCACCCCCTCCTGCTCAACCTCTGGTGCAAATCCCACCAATGCCAATAATAAAAAATGACTAGTGGCTTCGGCTGAGTCGACTAATCCTTCTTCCCAAGGCTCAGCCCCTGGTAAACAGGTCGAAAATTCAGGGAACGATCAGTCTTCAAATTCATCTTTTGAATGCCCTAAAGAGTGTCTTAGGATTGCGGCAGATACCCCCGCACCTGTTCCTTTCCTTAAGATTGAGTTAAATAACGAGCCTATAACAGCTCTATTAGATTCAGGCAGTGTTTGTTCAATTATTTCGGACCAATGGTATTCAAAATTGCAATCTGTTTGTAAACTACCTGACTATGTCTCTTCTCCTGTTCAATATGTTTCGGCTAATTCATCTCCATTGGAAATCCTAGGTTCTGTAAATGCCAAAATTCGTATTTTTAAATTTACTTGGAAAATCAAATTGTTTGTGGCTAAGCACCTGTCTTGCCCCATCATATTGGGAGCTGACTTCATTTCTCACACTGGTCTTGTGCTCGATCTTCAGAGTAAGTCATGCACATTCAAATTTGCTTCCAATTGTAAAATTCCCTTGTTAAAGTGTAATTCTGTAGCATGTTCATCTATTTCGCCTACCCAGGATGAGATGTTGTTAGACCTTAGACATCTACCTGAGGAGCAGGCTGATAGTATTCGTAAATTATGTCAGTCATTTCCAGAGGTGTTCTCTGATACTCTTGGTGTTACTGACCTTATCGAATACAAAATTGAGGTCACGGATTCGATTCCTGTCCGTTTTCCACCTTATAGGCTATCTCCACCTAAAATGAAGGCTCTGAAAGAAATCATCGATCAGATGTTGAAGGATGGTATTATTAGGCCCTCTAAGTCGGCGTATTCGTCACCTATTTTTCTAGTCCCGAAACCCCAAGGGGGCTTCAGGCCTGTCATTGATTATAGGGCTCTCAATCGGAAGGTGGTGTTACAATCTGTGCCCCTTCCCGACCTTCATTCTTGTTTTTCATGGTTCCGTAAGGCCAAGTTCTTCACCATCTTGGATTTGAATCAAGCCTACAATCAAATTCCCCTTGCGGAAGAGTCTAAACATCTTACAGCGTTTGCCACGGACTGGAATTTATACGAATACAACCGCGTGCCTTTCGGGGTCCCCACGGGAGCAGCTGTACTCACTAGGCTGCTAGATAGGGTCTTCTCCGACATCAAATTTGAGTACTTGTACCACTACTTGGATGATGTCGTCGTATTTTCAGAGACTTTTGAAGAACATCTAGATCATCTGCGAGAAGTTCTCGATCGCCTTCGTAAGGCTGGGTTAACTGTCAAGTTGTCCAAGGTTGCATTTGCTAAGCCCTCTATGTCATTCCTAGGGCATATTGTGTCACCTGATGGTGTTGCAGTCGATCATTCTAGAACACAGGCCATCCGTGATTTTAAACCTCCCAAGGACATCAAAGGTATCGCCAGGTTCATTGGTATGGTGAATTTCTTCAGGAAGTTTATTCATAACTTCGCTAATAGAGCGGCGCCCTTGAACCTTCTTCGTAGGAAAGGCATCAAATTCGAGTGGGGACCTTCTCAACAAGCCGCTTTTGAAGAACTTAAAGTAGCTCTCTGTAATGCCCCTGTCCTTGCTATGCCTGATTTCTCTAAGAAATTCATCGTCCAAACCGACGCGTCGTCGTCAGCAGTAGCAGCAGTCCTTCTTCAAGAGACTGAACTAGGGAGGCGACCCATCGCCTATGCATCTAGGACCTTGTCGGCTCAAGAAGCCAAGTATTCCATCTATGAGCTCGAAGGTTTGGCAGTTTTATTCGCCTTAGAAAAGTTCCGTCTCTATCTGGAACATGTCAAATTCGACCTGGAGACAGATAATCAAGCCTTAAGCTGGGTCTTAGGTAGGCCGCATCGTACTGGTCGTATAGCCCGTTGGGCCATCCGTAATTCTGCCTTCCAATTTGATGTCAGGCATATCCGAGGTACCGAAAATGTTGTCGCTGATGGACTCAGCCGTATGTTTTCCAACGACCTCGAGACCCATGAACCGGTCGACAGTTCATCACCTCCCGAGTCCATACTATCTGATGTTAATGCCATCTTAACAGATGCTCCCATGCTCTTTAGGGATATCGAGAAATACCAACGTGAAGATCCGACTCTGGCTCCGATAATGGAAACACTTTCTTCTGGGGAACATGTTGTCCCTTCTGTTCTGAGGAATGGTGTTCTATGTTGCCCTTCGAGGCATGATAAGATGATGAAGGTTGTCGTTCCAGCTGTTCTTGTGCCTATGATTTTCAAGTACTATCATGAGACCCCATTAGGGGGGCATCTTGGAATCTTTAAAACTCGTGAGAAAATTCGTGAAATGTTCATCTGGAAGGGTATGGACGGTGAAATCCGTGAACTTGTAAAAGCTTGTAAATCTTGTTTGCTCAGTAAACCCACCATGTCCACCAAGGTAGGCCTTTTGTCTTCACATCAAGCGTCGCGCCCCATGGAACGCCTGTATATTGGTTATGTAGGACCCTTCCCCCAGTCAAAGGGAAATGCCAACAAGTTCATCTTTGTATGCGTAGATGGTTTTACAAGATTTTCCTGGTTATTTCCGACTAAGTTGGCTACCGCTCAGTCCACCATTACTTGCCTAAATTCTATTTTTGCTTCTTTTGGTCCGTGCCAATATATTGTGTCTGATAATGCTAAGGCGTTTACATCAAATCTTTTTCGTAAATTCTGTTTTGACTTGTCCATCTCTCATGTAACTACTTCTGCTTATTACCCTCAACCATCTCTGGCTGAACGGGTTAACCGTAATCTCAGGTCCGCGCTTATTGCCTATCATCATGAAGATCATTCCAGGTGGGACACGTCCCTGCATTGGTTAGCTTTTGCTTTGAATTCGGCGGTTTATGAATCACATAAATTTACTCCAGCCTCTTTGATGTTCAAGTTCGTTCCCAACACGCCGCTCTCTAACGTTTGGTCTCTGAGTGACATTCTACCTGAGACAATAGATCCGGATAACATTAAAGATCTTTGGAAGAAGGCTAAAGCCAATCTTAAAGTGTCTCATGAAAAGGTTAGGGAAAGGTATGATCGTGGACGGAGACCCACCCATTTGAAGGTAGGTGACCAGGTAATGGTCAAGAATTTTGTTCCCATGGCAAGCTTGCCCCCAGATTTCATGGGCCGTGTGTCATTCTCGATTTCCTTACGCCGGTTACGTTGTTATTGAGTAATCCAGCCACCGAGAGGATATTTAGGGTTCACCTGTCACAGGTGAAACCAGTGTAAATTTTGTGTTAACTTGCTTCATATAATTTAAAAGGAATATGAAGGTTATATTTTTTTGAGTTTCACTTTTAAGGCATTCTGCCCCTTCTATAATATTTTGTTTTATATGTAAGCATTTTGTAAAACCTGCCCCGAACCGTTAAACTGCCATCCTATCCTTGCCACGGCCGTTACCACGCTCCCGTCTCCTGCTCCACTACACACAGTGGCTCGCTTCTGAAATGAATTGCTGCACGCTGCTGGGCCCTCAACCTCTCCACAATGAATGTACCCTACTATTATTCTGGTCCAACAGAAATTCTGCCGCCTAACTTTAATGTTTCAGTGCCCCCGCAGCCGCGCGGCACTGTGCCGCGACTGGGGTAGAGGAAGGGCCCCCTCGATCCCAGCGAGGACGACATGTGCACGGCGAGCCGGAGCTCTCCTCCCGGCCAAGGCTGATGTGCGGCGCACGACCTGCTACTGGCCCGCAGCCTGTATTTGTTCACCGCGGGCGCGGCGTGCTTCAACACCTCTGCTCCCCTCATAGTGCGGGCGAGCGGTATCTCAGGGTACTTGAGGGGCCCGGGCGGCCTTCTCTGAACGCAAGCAGTGGCGGCTGGTCTGGCCGTTAAAATCATCAACGTTTGAAGTACATATCCAGCTATATGGACATTCCAGTTCAACTTTACTACCTTTTCTTGGGTATTCTACGGCAATATTTGGTGGACTTAGAAAATTTTCCTCAACTTTAAAAACTAAAGTTTTCCTTCTGAATTCAACTTCTACAAACATAAAGACTTTACTTCACCAGTAACTACAAAAATTTTGAAACTGAATCAAACCAAATTAAGAAAATCTTATAAATACTTCTGCAATTAATCTCCATATCAACATCAAAACTTGGACCTTGCTTTCAAACAAATTTCATGTGTCACCCCTGGAGGAACTTTTGGGGGGGGGGGGAGGTCTGTATCGGGCGGTACACCTCCACGCCGCTAATTTAAAATTTGCGCCAGTTGAAACTCCTCTGCTGGAGGAAGTCTGAACTTTATTGACGGTATTAATTTTTAAGTTTCTCAGAAGATGTCACTACGTGGAAATTTTGGAGTTTTTGAACTGTGTCATTTTCGACGTATTTTTGTTTTGCTTGTAGTAAGAAGTGTGAACTTTCTCTTCTAGAGGACACTACTGAAGAACTACAATGGTGCACCCTAGTGCGATGTGAAAGAACTATTTTTTGGAGAAATTTTTATTTCAAAAGTTTATTTCTTGTTAAATTTCTTTCTGTTATTGTTTAAGTTGGCTGTATACCCCTCTCTTCCTCCTTGTTTTGTATTTAGCCAATCCCGAATTTCTTAAATTAATTTTCCACCAATGATGTCTTTCTTCTTCATCTTGTGTAGGGGTTTTCTTTAACCACCAATAAAAAGATTGTGGGCGGGTGTTTTCCTTCCTAAAACGCCTCGAAATTTCCGCGAGAGTATATAAACTGCTGATTTTAGGGTCTCTGCGCCACTTCTGTACCATCTCTCAGTGTGTAAAGTACATAGCAGGGGGCGGGTAGCGCCTCTTTCTTCGGCAGCGGTAAACAACAAGGTAATGGCCGATTAATAACTTCTTTCTTTGCTAGCTCAGCAGTTTAACTCTCGGGGCGGGTCCGAAGGTTTTCCATAATGTAACCTTCCTTAAAATGTAAAGACCTTTGGTATCTATTCTATCCTTAAACTACATATCGGGATAGAGAGTGCTTAACCCTCTCGAGCTCCCACTCATATTGTTTTGAGGTGAACTTATTTTTCTCAACCTATTCTTCTTTAACGTAATGTAAATTGTTTCTTTCTTAAGTCACCTCTTTAGTATGGGATTAGCCCTTGTGTTAACGGCCTAGTGCCAAGTAGGTTTTAAACAAAGAGTATTAGGAGCGCAAGTTCGCCTCCTCTCAAATTGTTATTTTAGAGGTCATGTAATTTATCTTTTCTCACTTAATAGACCTCAGTAGGTTGGGTATTTTACCCCTGTGTCTATATCCTGAGAGGACAACTTGAAGGTGGAGTTTGGTGTGGCCTTTCAGAGGCTTAAAGTTTGAGAGCGAATAGCTCTTTCTTGAAAATTGAGTGTTGTATGCCTCGAGGAGGCTTTTCTGTGTAATTGGGAGCAAGTGCTCCTGAGCATGAATGGGGTTTTCTGCCCCTCTGTTAAAACTTATTTTGAAGTAAGGTTGGGCTGATTGCCCAAGCATTGTGAAGTCGGAGCGCGAAGCCCAAATCCAGTAAATTGTGTAACTACATTTTGTTGACTTGCTACTCTGTACCTGCCATGCTTGTTATTTCCTTATTTTGAAAAGAAAATATAACCTTGTTAATTTTACATGAACTCTAATTTCGTAGCTTGAGACCCGTTCACACCCGCACCTTCTTTCACCTCTAACTACCGCAAAAACTCGGTAACAATAATAATAATAATAATAATAATAATAATAATAATAATAATAATAATAATAAAATCATCATCATAGACCGCATTTTGAAGGGAATTTTTTATCAAAAAAGTCAAAAGAAGGAGATGTCATAGGCAAAAATGTTTTAAAGAGTGCTATTTTAATTGGAAAAAAACACATACATGGATACATTTATCCCTTCACAACGTAAGGAAAGTGCTGTATTTTATCCCATCCCACATGTCAATATGTTCAAAACTCAGATTGTGTCGCTCTCAATGCAGAATCCCTTATACACAGATAATAACCGCTCAAAATCAACTGAAACCAGGCGTGAAAATTTGGTTTTTATCCTGAACTCTAAATCAGCACAGTTAAGTATATTTTAAATATGTGTTCCCTTGTCTCAGGAAGTCATAGTGTTAACGAAAAATATAGAAATTAACTACAGTTTTTAGCCATATTCTGTCAGGTTTACATTGGAAAAATATAAAAAATTAACTAACGTTTTGCGATATTAAAAAATAAACAACGCATGATAATTATATTTAAAAAGGAAATGTGGACTAACAAAACAAATTCAAAACCACATAATTTGGTCCTGGAGGTTTAACACTGTAATTAATGATTTTATGTTTCGTGATGCAATGAAAAATGGGATTACCTTTATAATCTCGCCTCTCATAATAATAATAATAATAATAATAATAATAATAATAATAATAATAGCTAGAACAAGGTGCATCCAATATCCGGATCCGAAAATCAGAGCGAGCGCTAAGACATCTATAATAAGACATTACAACGCTGTTGTTAGACCAGAAGGCTTATGTAATTCGCAGACCCTTTGCGTGAATCAAAAAGGACAAGTCAATAAACTACTTAAAAGAGAACGCAGGCTTCTACGGAAGTTCGTAGACAATAGATGGATTGACGGGCAGCTTCGACTGAAATCCAATAAAGAAGTACACTGCAAGATGGAACCGATAACAACATAAATTAGAAAGAGAAGATTGCTATTTTATGGGCACATCTTCCGTACGAATAATGACCGGCTCACAAACAAAATTTGGAATTTTCTAAAACGAAAGGCATTTAAGTTGAGATGTTTCTAAGAGTGTGAGAAAGATCATAGAGAGGTGGGCATTACGGAGGATAAAATCAATGACAGCTTTTATTTCAGAAGGATGATAAAAACTATCTAGGTTTTATGGTGGAGACAGAGCCCAGAAGGCGGAGAGACCCCTTATAAAAGGAACGAAAGAAAGCACTGAACGATGGGCTCAAGAGATACTGGCAGGATGCCAAAGCCGGCAGAAGAACAAGACACTCAATCCACAGAGGCTCAGTTAAAAAGCAAATAATAATAATAATAATAATAATAATAATAATAATAATAATAATAATACCGAGCTCGATAGCTGCAGTCGCTTAAGTGCGGCCAGTATCCAGTAATCGGGAGATAGTGGGTTCGAGCCCCACTGTCGGCAGCCCTGAAGATGGTTCTCCGTGGTTTCCCATTTTCACATCAGGCAAATGCCGGGGCTGTACCTTAATTAAGGCCACGGCCGCTTCCTTCCACTTCCTGGGCCTTTCCTATCCCATCGTTGCCAAAAGACCTATCTGCGTCGGTGCGACGTAAAACAAATAGCAAAAATAATAATAATATTTGTGGCATTAATTAGACTTCTCCCTGAGTTTGAATTGCCGCTGCACCTTCCCACAGCTGTGCTGTCTACCAGAAACGAGACTTTGAAAAACTTAATGACGTACGAGTGTGTTCCCTCGTTTCACTTATTCATTTTATTTTCTTGTGACTAGATTTCTATTTTCTATTTTTTCCCCACCCTGTTTGATCGCCTTCAGTTATTTGTGTGTTATTTTGGAGTTGTCACCAAGGTCTGAAACTTCATTAACCAAGCAGATTATTGCATAATGACGTAAGATTCCACCACTTAAGTGGTACTGGACGTCATTGTTCTAGAACAGTCAGTCAGACCACTATATATAGCCGTGAGTTTTAACCTAAGATGTTCAATCTTCACAGAGGCATAGATAGTGCTACGTTAACTGAAGGAAGTCTCCCTCTGGTGGGCATATGAGCTAGGGGATACCTTTGCCGTACAGAGGTGGCAACATAAAGTAAAGCAGAACTTTATCTAACCATGTAAATTCTGGCTACATGTGAAAGAGGGAAGACTCCAGCGTCCCCCATCTAACATGTAACTGTTAGTTAGATCTGCGCCCTAAATTTAATGTAGGATTTTCTTTCTTCTTTCTTAGAACTTAGAATGTAGAATTTATAGGCAGTCTACGGCCTTAGTGTTATCACTCTTCATGGAGACTTCGACAAATTTAAGGACGTACGAGTGTGTTTCCTCGTTTCCCTTATTCATTTTGTTTTCTTGTGACTAGGTTTCTATTTTCTATTTTTCCCCTACCCTGTTTGGGAGTTAAACTTTCGAGTAGTATGGCTTTTCCTCTGTGTCACCGGGCCTTCAGCCCTATTAGGTTTTGTCTCAAGTGTTTTCCGAGGAGTGCTTGAATGGTTTCAGTCTCCAATTTCATTTTTTTCTTGGCCTTTCCATTGGATCCTGTGTTTTCTCTCTCTGTTTTCTTGGTCGTGTAGTACGGGCTTCGCCTCCTGTATTTTCTGGACCTTGTGATTCACTTTCTGATATGCCTCCCATATCGAATAAGAGTAGAGAGTGTGAAAGCTATTCAAACTTTAAAAGTTGAAAGGGTATTCTGCTCAAAGTAACCAGAGGTGTTTGACGTATTGCCATTAATGTAAACTCATTAAACTATGTGGCATCAATGCTATGAGGGCATCATAAATTGTAAATTCTTGTTCAGGGTTCGAGGACCTTTGGGAAATCTAAACTGCAAATTGTTACTTGAAGATTAGGGTTCGATTCTCGAATTCATGGACGCTGTGGCTTTTTCTCTTGAACAGTGTAAAATTATATATTCCCTCTGCTATCGGAATTAATTTGCAAAAGCTATGGCCTCATTATATCAGGCATAGATTTTATGTTGTCAGATCTGTTAGTATAACCTTGACTCTAAGTCCGGTACGAATTGGGAGTCCTTCTTATATGTTTATAAATTAAATAAGCTTCTAAGGTTCCCTGTTATTTCTTGTTAATTCTTGTAAATCCTGTTGTTTAGGAAACACCATCAAGTGAGAAAGGAAAGAAAATAAATTTCTTTGGTTCATACTTTGTCCAGCGATTTTCACGGGACGCTTTTTCCCTCTCGGCTACACAAAATATCTGGAATAATAATAATAATAATAATAATAATAATAATAATAATAATAATAATAATAATAATAATAGAACGTAAGAGATCGAGTGAGTTGGCAGTGTGGTTAGGATCGCGTAGTTGTGAGCTTGCATTCCGGAGATGGTGGATTCGAATCCCACCGTCGACAGCGCTGAACGTTACTTTCCGTGGTTTCCCATTTTCAACCAGGAAAATTCTGGGATGTACCATAATTAAGGCCACGGCTGCTTCCTTCCCACTCATAGCCCTTTCCTATTCCATCGTCGCCATAAGAACTACTTTCTATGTCAGTGCGATGCAAAGCAACTTCCACAATAAATAAATAAATAAATAAATAAATAAATAAATAAATAAATAAATAAATAAATAAATAAATAAATAAATAAATAAATAAATAAATAAATAAATAAATAAACAAATAAACAAATAAGAAGGAAAAAGTTCACTGAGATCCAGCGCGGAATTCTTACTCAGAGTAGAGTTAAACATATCAGAGATCCTGTGGAAAGGTGAGTGGTTGTGAGAACCTGCCCATGATACTACTTTTCCAAACATAATAGAATATCGAGAGTTAATGAGAGGAACTTTGAAGTTAATCTGGAATAGAATGTATGGTATTAACAATGGGACTTATATACGAATTTCACATTAATTATTTTTCTACTATGTCCTGAACTAATTTTACCGAAGTTATGTAGATTTGTATTATAAGTTATTAATGCCATAAATGGGTATGGGAATGCATTTTTCGCAATTGAAGATAAACGCGACAACAAATATTGCGTAGCTATTTTCACATAACTAATAATATCACTCTGGTAAAAGAAATAGTGCTATTAGTTTTGTGAATTAAAACGAAATTAAAGTATAACTTTCGAAGAGTGTTTTATCTTAATGATTATAATTTATTCTAGTGAAATGCATCAAGTAAACTACTTACATACTGTAGATGTGGAGTGAATTGCAGATGAAAACACTCTTGAGATGTCTGGCCTATTTACACTTACCTGAAACAAAAGAGACACAAATGAATATGAAATACTAATATATGGAGGGACGTGAACTTGTTATATTCACAATTAAATTCAGCAGTTTTTGATATTAGACTGACGAGCATGATTTCAGAACGAGTTTACTCTTTTCCTGTTTCTGTGAAAGGAGAGGGAACTTCACAAATCTGATTTAAGTAGTGTGAGATAAATTTCGTTCTACTATTGAAATAAATATGTCTTAGATCTGGGGATCATTCGAAAATTTGTGTAACGAAATAGTGTCATGTAACAAAATATATGACACGAAGTTACCTAGCAACGGTACCTTGAGAGCTGCACAGGCCATGGCTCTGAATGTCATGGCCATCCATCAATACTTCACATCACAACCTGCACGGTTCTTATTGAAAGTAATATTTATGATCATTGGATTTAAAACCTTTTTTTACATAGCACAGACACAGAGAGCCTCCGTAGCTCAGGCGGCAGCGCGCCGGCCCCTCACCACTGGGTTCCGTGGTTCAAATCCTGGTCACTCCATGTGAGATTTGTGCTGGACAAAGCGGAGGCGGGACAGGTTTTTCTCCGGCTACTCCGGTTTTCCTGGCACATTTCATTCCAGCAACACTCTGCAATATCATTTCATTTCACCTGTCATTCATGAATCATTGCCGCAGGGGAGTGCAACAGGCTTTGGCAGCCGGCACAATTCCTATCCTCGCCGCTAGATGGGAGCTTGTTTGATTCCATTCCTGAGCTGGTCGAATGACTGGAGAAAGTCTGTGAATTTTTATTGCACTGACACAGAGAGGTGTTAGGCGACGATGGGATAGGAAAGAGATAAGAACTGAAAGGTCTGTGTGTCGGCAATGGACTGTGAATGAAGAGAGTTGTGAATGTACGGACAGTGTACGACGTACAGTTATGTGAGACTGTGTAGTGGCCTCTATGTTAGAGCTCCCGCATTGGTCTGGTGTGAGAATGGGAAATCATGGAACATAATCTTCAGGGCTGTTGACAGTAAGGTTCAAATGCAATATCGCCCCTCGGCAAGAATAGTGACAACTCAGGAATGAACGTTTTTGAGAAAAAAGAATGTAAACTTTTAAAATACCATATGAAACAGACTATATTTCCAAGATAAAATTTACCATATAATCAAATTTTCACGGAGTTTGAATTAAATCACAACTAAGAACGGTCAATATACTTGACTGACGATGCTCAGTACGCTGATGTGGTATTACAGTATTTGTGATTTTTCGCAAGAAAGAAAGGATTTAGGCTTATTGTTGGTTTCCTAGATAGAGATTAGTTTTCCATATGGTGCATGTCATAACTAAAAAAAGACAATTTTTGAGTTATGCCACTATTCTTGTGGCGGTGCAATATCTCTCGAACACAAACTGACTGCTACGTGACCCAATCCATGTAGCCGCTCACTCAGAGTGAAATAAATTCTCCTTCCTGCTCCTCCTGCTGAACAGGGCTGATGACCATCATGGAGTAATATTTTCTCTTGTAGCAGATTTGCTCTATTCTTGGTGCCGAACAACAGTTTTCCTTAACTCTTGCCTTCTGTGATCAGTTATATCAGGTTGTATTCGTCATTCCGTAAGTTAGGCTTCTTTCCTGAGTCTTGTGAAGGGTTAATACTTCATGTGTATTCCCGGCTCGACAGAATACTTCCTCGTTAGTTTCCATGAGACCTTCCATAAGACATTTCAAAGACCTGCACAATCGGTTCGCTGATCAAGCCTTTAGTGCACACCTTCGACACCTTAAGGCAGTACTAGTGAAAAATAACAATTCATGACACGTCAGCGAGTCAGTAAATCTACACTGATCAGCCAGAACATTATAACCACCTACCTGCTATCGATATAAACCCATCCAGGCGATAACAGCGTCACCTGACGAAGAATGACTGCTAGTCAGACACACGCACGGTGCATGCAGTACCAGTGAGCGTGCTGTCCGCGTGTAGAATGGGGAAGGCACGCGATCTGTCTGAGTTTGACCGAGGGCAGATTGTGATTACCCGGATGCTCGGCACAAGTATTTCTGAAACTGCATGACTTGTGGGGTGTTCGAGGAGTGCTGTGGTGAGTGTCTTCAACAAGTGGCCAAACCAAGGGGAAACCACGTCCAAACGTCGAGGGGTTTGGCGGCCACTTCTCATTACAGGTGTCGGACGTCGTAGGCTTGTCAGACCGTAGCAGGGCAGGCGGCGAACTAAGGCGCAACTAACATCAGACTTTAATGCTGGGCAGAGTACAAGTGTGTATGAACACACAGTGCACCGAACACTCCTAAGGATGAATCTCCGCAGCCGACGACCCATGCATCACGACATCGGCAACTATGACTGAAATGGGCACGTGACCATCGTCATTGGACGTTGGCGCAATGACAGAGCGTCGCATGGTCTGGTGGATCTCGATACCTTCTTCATCATGCCGGTGGGAGGGTGCGAATTCGTCGTCTTCCAGGGGAACAGCTCCTTGACACCTGTACTGCGGGACGGAGGCAAGCCGGTGGCGGCTTAATTATGCTCTGGGGAACATTCACGTGGGCATCCATGGGTCCAGTGGAGCTCGTGCAAGGCATCATGACAGCCGACAAGTAACGTACACTGCTTGCAGACCACGTACACCCCTTCATGATGATAATGTTTCGCAACGACAGTGACACTTTTCAAGATAATGCGCCATGTTACCAAGCCAGGAGTGTGATGGAGTGGTTCGAGGAACACAGTGGTGAGTTGCAATTGGTGTGCTGTTCCCCCAACTCTTCAGATCTTAACCCGATCAAACACATCTGGGAGATGATTGTATGTGGCGTCAGAGCTCATCGCCCTCTCCCGGGAATTTACGGGAATTAGGTGACTTGTGTGTGCAGTGCAAGGTCGCCCGTCGGTCGGCTGAACTCCCGCTCCACACTGCAAGGTCGGCGTTGGGTGGTAGGACGTAGGAACTCCCGATCCCCATTAATGTGATTCTGAAGTTACAGGCAATATGAAGTTGTACGAACGCATAGTAAGGTTATCTTCCGTATTACTGTTTAATTTTTCATGAAGTGCATTCTCCAAGTTATTAGTATATTTAATAAGTTTATGGTGATATGTATGTTGGTAAAGTGAATTTTATCTTGCGCTAGTCTTGAATTAAGTTATACATTTGAGTCTTCCAGTACGCTGCGAACTAGAGTAAAAGTACGTAAGTTGGAAACTCACATCACACTGAGCCCAGCACGGAAGACTTGGTGACAGCGGTAAAAAGTAGTGTAAGTACAGACTGGGGTACAGGGATTACAGAAAGTAGTTGGAAGTGCTCAATTGAGAACTACTTAAGGCTCCTTTCTGTTTGTTGCTATTTAATGAGAAATTAGATATTGCTGAAAATGATCCACCAAAGCTAACTCTTTGTCCGAAAAAAACACAAAGATATTTCCTCAGCATTTCAACGAGATTTATGTCTCTATACCGTGGCTGTGTGATAGCAAACAATTAAATACAATGTATTGTTTGTCCTGCCCTTTATTTTCCGAAAGAAAGAAACTTATGGAACACCCATGGGTACGACAATTTGAATAACATTCATAAAGCAGATAAAAGACACAAACCTAGAAAAGCTTCAGTTATCTGAAAAAATACGCGAGTTGAGTTTTGTTTAAGAGAGCAGCATACTAGAGCTATGGAAAAGAGTGATTAAACTATTAAACAGGGCATGAAAATTGTGCGTATTTTAATAGCTACTGTTTACTTTCTAGACTCTCTGGCTCTTGCTTTTAGGGCTCAAAAAGAATGTAGTGTATCTTTGTAACGAGATATCTATATTCAGATTTTTAACATTTTGGCACGATACGACAATCAACTTCGAACCTACTTGATCACTTCAGTATTTTTTCGCGGTATATCCCACGACATTCAGAATGATTTAATATTCATTCTCTCTCTCTCTCTCTCTAAGGCGTAGACTATCACAGACCCATTTTGTTTTCTTAATTCATACCTTACTTAGACACGAAAGACCGGTTAGTTGATCTAGTTTACAAGAAGTAAGGTAAGCAATATTTTACTTAAATGCTTTCATAACCATTCAGTAACTCTTAAAAAATTAAAAAGCTACTGCGTTATTTTTAACGATAATCGCAAACGAATTCAATAACATGTTTTAGTTGACAGCATCCTCTAATTAGAAAACAACGCTGTGCCCCTGAAGTTCACCGTGTCCAGGACAGAAACTTAAAGAGACAGATTGTCAAGTGACTAGCTACCTGATGCCACTGTGCCCTTACGGAAGATTACAATAACACACAGACTTTATGAGCTGAATGTTTTTAGTCCTACATTCATCACATAGGACTAATTTTAATATTCGATGAAGCATAGCTCTAAATGTTGGCATTATTTGTGAGATTGCGTGGCATGAGGTGGTATGCATGGTTGTAGTGGTTGCTGTTTTTGTTTTTCTGTAAATTTTGTAATTGTGTGTGTGTATTATTTGTTATTGTTATGATGAAGTCCAGGAAGTGCATTGATCTCTTGTTTTCATGTTTTAATGTGAATCTGATGTTATTGAATAAATAATCGAGTTGTTCTTTATTCCCATGTTGTCATCACATATCTGTGATAATATATTATTTGTAAGTAGGTGTCCTGAAGTAAATAGTTTGCTCTCTAGTTCACTGATGAAAATGTCTGCTACGTACACTGAAAACTTACGTCCCGTAGCTAAACCACTTTGCTGCTGGTATATTTTATTGGCAGAGTTAATAATAATAATAATAATAATAATAATAATAATAATAATAATAATAATAATAATAATCAACATTCTTGAATGCCAAGTTCAGACACTACCACACAGTCATTCGTCCGGAGGCCCTCTATGCAGTAAAGTGCCTTGCAATGAACAACGAATGCCTTATTGAGAAATTTGAGATGAAATAAAAATTTTGTGGAAAATCTGTGGCCCCATAAAAAGAAAGGTGAATATAGAAGACGGCAGAACTACGAGCTCTATTTCCTCGTAAAATGATAACCGATAAGATGTAGAAGAAAATAATTTCTTTCTACGGTCACGTAACAAGAATGCGCCCTGGAAGTTTAACCAAGCGGATCTTCTTCTACTTCCAAGGTAAGAAAACAAAAGGGGCCTGGTTCAGTAAGGTAGAAGAAGATCTACAAGATGTGGACGTCACAAATAATGATATAATGGAGCGCATACCCCTTAAGAAGAAACTTGAAGACCACAAGAGTTTAGTAAAAACAATCCTAAGCTGAAGACAGGGAAGGCGTGGACCGAAGAAGGAAAGGAACTTCACCCACAGTGAATGCGGGAGTACTGGGTAAATGTTAAAGCCTGGGGAAGGAGACAGTTGAAATTACGTGGTCCTTAGTTGGCCGAAACGACTTAAATCAATGTTATTGGATTTTATGTTCCACTAACTACTTATACGGTTTTTCGAGACGCCGTGGTGGCGAAATTTAATCCCGAAGGAGTTCTTTCATGAGCCAGTAAATCTATCGACACGAGGCTGAAGTTTTTGAGCACCTTCAAATACCACCAGACTAAGCCAGGAACGAACCTGCCAAGTCGGGGTGAGAAGGCCAGCGCCTCAATCGTACGGTTGTTGTCAGATTTAAAACAATCATAGGATAGGTCGAGTTGGAGGAGATCTATGAATTCTGAAATTTCTCGAACAGGTAAATTTCAGCTGCTTTGCCTATACAAGGCTATCGTCAAGTACAACACCAAAATTTTAAACTGTTTTGAGTAGTTTAACTTTCATGTCCTGTGAAAATATTTGCGTGGCTGCGTTGATATCGTGGTCATTGCTACGGGACATCCAGTCATACGTGGAATCTGATCATAGGGACTTTCGTGCCATGTAACAGAACAAACAACTTGCTCCAATCAATATCTGGTGCAAGCAGAGTGCAGTGTGCCATTTAGCATTCGCTAGATGAAGTTAGCTGAGGTATTGACAGGGGCAAGGTCATAAAAGGTGAGTTTCACAGGAGAAGAAAAAATAGTTTTTCAACATTCTGAAGCAGATGTTACTGAAAACAAATGATGTAAAATCAAGGAATAATCCATTTGTCAGTTTAACAGACAAATTTATGCTATTGATGTTTCGGGCACAAATTGTGCGATACAACACGTGAAAAATTACTGTCTAATCAGTGTGTCAGATGACGTGTATGTCTTAAGTGCAATTTTAACGATAAAACGCATTATATTTTTCATCCAAAAATTCAGCATAGCCAATAAGTCCTTTTTTTCTATTTGCTCATGGTTAGTCTCTTTTCAAGTGGTTGTGAGGTCTCTATGTTGTTGATCGCGTGATAGGATCGTACGTTCTTGAGGACTATTCTAACCCGTTGAATGATTGCTTTGTCTTGACTAATGGGGGGGGGGGGTTGGGGGAAGTTCAGCTCTTGAAATCCTTATCCATGCCAAACCTCGTGGACATAACACAAGTTTAATCTTACATCAATCCTAGAAACTAATCTGATGACGATGATGATGATGATGATGTTTGTTGTTTAAAGGGGCCTAACATCTAAGGTTATCGGCCCAGAAACGAATCTACTCTACCGGTTGGCTTACTATTTCCATACCACTGGCATGAGCGTTTACGACGTTCTCCATGAAAAACATAAATTTCGTATTTTTTTTTTACTAACTATGATTCCCACGTCAACGGCTCAGTTACTTCCAGCGATGTGACTCAGTATCATCCTTGTCTGCAAATAGAAGGAAAGAGCAGAAGTATGAGCGATGCTAGTAACATCATTCCTTCTTCAACCAGTCACGGATATGACGGATGTATTATCTTTCATAAGAAAGTGTGTCTCAAAATGACGGGCTGTACATATATTTCAGTGAGATTAGCAAAGTGTATAATAACAACTTGTGGCTCGGTGAAGGAAGAAAGAAGAACTTACTTCGCTCCTTATTTACTTACAATACGTCTTCTGTGACACCTGTATTATCCATGACAGCTGATTGTGGATCTATTACGTATCCGAACAGAATTCGTAATGAGTCCTCTAGAAACATGCAATACGTCTGCAGGCAGTCCCTCTTTTCTAATATTGGTTATAGTTGTCTACTGTCCTTTCATAAAGTACTGGTTATTCTCAGAATTGATTTTACGTTCATTTAGTGAAGACCAAATATACTTGAACGAAAATTCAGAATTTAGATCTAGTATGAATTCTAGGATGTCATATATCGATGGGCTAGTTTAATACCACGTATCTGAGTATGCTCGTCCTATCCATTATTTTCCTTAAGTTTGGTCACGCTTCTCAGCCGCATACGGATATGTAGTCCATCAAAACAATTTCCGTTGTGTTCATTTTCCTATGCTAATGTGTGAAGGAAAATGAACCTTACCGTACTGTAGGAATGTATGTTTGCATGACTCACTTCTGCGGTGTGATGCATTTTAAGGTTCATTTTCCTTTCCACAAAAATGTAGGAAAATGTACACAGCAGAAATTGTTCTGATGGACTGCATATCCGTATGTAGCGGAGGCTTGACCTTTTTTAAGAAAATAATGTATAGGTAGGCATGGTCAGATAAATGGCATTAAAACTAGACCATCGATATGTAAATTTTTACACCACGTGCAAATTGTTTCCATAAATATAGTAACTAAGGTTTCCTAAAATGTCGTTGATATAAATAAGAAATAATACCGAACACAAGACAGAACCTTGAGGAATACCAAAGTGGCCCTACTCCATGAAGGCGAAGTATTTCTTAAATATACTCACAGCTTCCTATCGGAGGTAAGTTTCTGAAATTTTAATGACGATGCCATCATTTGTTTTATACTCTACTTATATTACCTAATTACTCATTAATGTTATGCCAAGTAAGATACATTACAGACCGGACCCTATGTCGTCTACATCACTTCCGTTATCACAGACCTCTTCAGTGGAGTGCCTATCCCCGTGAGTGGAATATACGATCGATGTCCAAGTCGCATGGTCCGTATCGATCGGTTCCTCGAGTTTGTATTGTTTACCGACTAAATCGATGCAGGGCTATCTATCGGATAAAGTGCGCTTGAATTCCAGAAGCACATAAGACGCGATGGATATTACAGAGCCGTCCCGCGGGAGGTTTAGGTGACAAACAGACGGCTCCAGCTTCGTTTTATTGGGCTTTCTGGACGCAACCTCTCACTACATATTGATGAGAGGGCCGTCATCGCTGAATGAAGTGTGGCCGTGCTCTGTTTGTTAATGCACGTAAGATTCTATCTCTAGAGAGAGACTTGCCTCTACCGATGATGTTATATACACAATATGTACAATATATACAAATTTATAGTCGTGAATCTCTTTTACTAATCGTTACTTTGTACTTTGTATCTGATAGTTTGTGTTATCGTACTGCTCAATTATTTCTCGTCTACTCATCACGAGTGAAGCTTTTAATCTTGATAAGCAGAGTGCGGATCGTTAGGCACATAATGTGGTAACTAAGGTTTCTTAAAATGTCGTTGACAAAAATAAGAAATAATACCGCATCCAAGAGAGAACCTTGCGGAATACCAAACTGGCCACAGTTCACAAAGGTGAGCTTAATTGCGAGTAAGAAGTATACACTACCCTCTACAGCAGTTATGCTTTGAGATTTACATAGATATAATTGGCACGGCCTTTTGAACTCCTAAAAATTATGTTGCTCTTGCTACATTACGGAAGACCGGGTTGCATGACACTTCCTAAAAACAAAATTTGTTTACATTCTAACTTATTACTGCCTAAAAATCGACGTGTATTGATAAGCGATACTCTAAATCCATTTGTTTGACTCCTTGGCTGAATGGTGAGCATTCGGTTCAAGAAGCCCTAGGTTCGACTCCCGACCGGACCGGGGATTTTTAGCTATTAATTCGTTTCCCATGGAGACTGGCTGTTAATGTTCATGTCTGTTCACACATACACTTGCAACCGCTACGGAAAGGCGCCGCACTGAATACCTTCCTCATGATAGGGTAGGCATCAGGTAAATAACCCGGCTGGGTAACCGGAATTAATTCACAGGAAATTGGAAGAAGGTTAGAGAGAAGAAGAATGAAGTTAATTTAAGTTCATGTAAGGAGGCACAAACTGATAATCCAAAATTTTGTTATGTCATGCTTCCCCATATGGAACTTACAATCAGATACTGTCTTCACCGGAGATTTAAAGCCCATCGTCATATATTGGCATATTCCTCCCCAAGTCACTAAGATTCGGGCTCAAGATACTTGGGGTGGAAGCTATTAAGCCATTTTGGCGGCACGCCAGCACCTGTTTCCATTTTAAATACAAGATGTATTATCTAATGAAAAATTAACTTTTTTAGGGTAAAAGTTTAAAATATATAACGGGCGTATTTCAATCTTCCGCTATACTATGACTGTAGAGGATTAACTCACAATTTACTGTGTTTAAGAGTCTAATAATAATAATAATAATAATAATAATAATAATAATAATAATAATAATAATAATAATAATAATAATAATAATAATAATAATAATAATAATAATAATAATAAAATGTATGATTCTTGTAACAGCATGTACGCATGTCTTCAAATCTCATCCGCCATCAATATTCTACTACCGGGCGGGTTGGCCGTGTGGTTACGGGCGCGCAGCGGTGAGCTCGCATCCTGGAGATAGTGGGTTCGAACCCCACTGTCGACAACCCTGAATATGTTTTTTCGTAGTTTCCCGTTTTCACACCAGGAAAATGCTGGGGCTGTACCTTAATTAAGGCCACGGCCAATTCCTTCCCATTCCCAGGCCTTTCCTGTCCCATCTTCGCCATAAGACCTATCTGTGTCGATGCGACGTAAAGCAAATAGCAATATTCTATTCATCAATGGACTCCATTCTAGTCACAACACACGCTACGATGACTGCAGATCACTCCGTCCGCATTAAAACTAATCACTGGACTCTGAAATGGCTTCAACTGTTACGTCATTGCTCCCTACGTCAGCACATTTAAGTGTACCGAGATTGTTTTTGAAGGTTTCATTGTTTGTATTTGGTACAGTGAAGTGATTTTATACATCTCCTCCGTTTTTCCACTTCTTTGTTCTGTTATAAATGCAGTGGATCTCAACTTACAAATCAGTTCGTAAGCGATTGTTGTTAAAAAGAGAAGACGCTGCGCCACCAACCTTGACTCAACTGAATGGTAGCATTATTTTCTACTAGGACAGCTCACATTTTTGATCTTGCCTCGACGTAGGAAAGAGAGTGTTTGGACGCGTGTTTATTCCTGCACATCATTGGACTTTATTATCTCTCTTCCAACTAGCTGCCATATTGTAGTATTTTTTTTTTCTCTTTTATTGTACATTTCTTTTAATTTTTTCCCGTAACTTTTGTTTTCCAAAACCGTCTCCCCGACAAGTCTGAAAGTTTTTAAGATATTAAGATGAAATTTTGCATGCGTGTATATTTTATAGAGAAGAAGGAAATATAATAGGGATAGCTTCATTGGTTAAATTTAAAATAAATATTTTAAAATGAAAATTAATGAGAAAATTGACTACTTGAAAATAACTCAATGAAAATATATTTATACTTGATGGATTTCACTGATTCTAGCACATGTGGCTATAATATTAATAATCATAATAAAAAATAATCATAGAAAAATTATTAATGTTTTTTGGAAATTATTAGGGAAACGGCAAAATAGTTCCCATGATACACCGTCATTTTGAATAAATAATTATATATAGTGGCATAGGTTTATATGAATCCGAAATATGTAGGCATATTATTAAGGAATAATTAGTTTGTCTTGATAAGTTTCCTTTTAGTATTCTTTTCCATGTTGAGGAAGGAAAAACTTTCAACACATCCCATTTGTCTATGTTTAAAGGTGTAGGCCCTCTTAAAGGAGTTCGGGGGATTCCAAGAGAAAGAGAAGACACTCGTACAAATAAAATCTATCTTAACGTAGGAAAGAAGGAGGGAATGTAATGAAGGTAGTATGTAATACTGGAAAGGCAGAAAGGCAAGGAGAGGAAGAAAATCATGAAGCTACTTCATGTGGTCCGCAGCTGTTCAAGATGGAAGAAAGATAATAATAATAATAATAATAATAATAATAATAATAATAATAATAATAATAATAATAATAATAATAATAATAATAATAATAATAATATTCATCACCGCCTTCCTTTCGTTGTGATAACTAGCTCAGATAGTAAAGTGTATTTTTATGAGGTTAAGTAAGCGGGTACGATTAATAATTGTATTGTTTTTACGTCTCATCAACTACTTTTCCAATTTTCGGAGACGTAAGATGCCGGAATTTTGTCCCACATGAGTTCTTTTACCTGTCGGCGTATCTACCTGCAGGTGGCTGACGTATTTGAGAATATTCAAATATCACCGGACTGATCCAGGATGGAACCTGCCAAGTTGGGCTGAGAGGGCCATCGCTTTGAACTAGTTAGCCAGGTTACGGGGTTCAGTCTTGGCAACGTATTCTCCTCATTCATCTTATATGATCGCACTACCGAAACAGATTTATATGTACACATTCATAAGTCGAGTTTAAACGTTTGTAAATAACATAGGATTTAATTTATCGCTCCTTTTGTTCTGTACCTTAACTTGCGCCTCCTGTAAGAAAACTGTTACTATTCATGGCCTGCATGGCAAGCGAAAGTACTGAGCGGCTTACAGAACTTCTTTTACTGGCCGTCAATGCTGCCAAAGAAATACAAGGCTCGTCGTAAAATGTATGAGGTCAGAAGACGCCCCACGTGCCAACACGCGCTGTCGATAGAGTGATGGCAGGGACACAACTCCGCACTGGATCATGGCGATAGCTGAGATTGATGACGTAGTAGTGCGAGTTCGTAGGGGGGAGAAGTTTGTCACTGTCAGCGCACTTCTCTGTCAGTCTGTGAATTAATAATAATAATAATAATAATAATAATAATAATAATAATAATAATAATAATAATAATAATAATAATAATTGTACCGGGCGATACACCTCTACGCCGCACATTTAAATCTTGCGCCAATTAGAACTCCTCTACAGGAGAAACACAGAACTTGGAACTAGATTTACTTAAACTTTTCCTCAGAAGATGTCACCTCCTTAGTTTTGTGATTTTGAAGTTTCCAGTACTGTATACAATTCTACGTGTTTTGTTTACAATTTAGCAAGAAGTTTGCACTTTCTGCAACAGATGACACTACAAAAACTATGATCATGCACCCTGGTGCGAAGTGAAGGAACCCTTTTTGAAGAAATTTTGTATTCTTAAGTTCCATCTTTACTAAATTTCGTTCATTCACTTTTTTGGTTGGCAATATTGATCTTTTCTTTCAGCCAGTTTTGAATTCAGCCAATTCCTAATTTCTGTAATTAATTTTCGGCCTATCACAGGCTTCTTTTTCGATTTGGTGTGTAACTTTAAGCTAGCCAATAAAAGTGAGAGGGTGTGGCTTGATTATTCATGAAAGGTCTCGAACTTTCCCCGAGGGTTTATAAACTGCGGATTTTAACGTCTCTAGGCCATTTGATCAACATCTAACTGAGTGTGTGTATGTGAAGCAGGAGGCGGGGGGTGCCTCTTTCATTAGGCAGCAGTTCTTCAGCAAGATAATGGCCGTTTAACATCCTTATTTCTTGCTAGCTCCGCCGTTTAACCCGAGGGATAGGTTCGAAACTTTAATATGTAACCTTCTTCTCTAAAATGTAAGTTATGCCGGCTAATGTGAAAATTTCATAAAATCTGCAACTGTAATTCGGGGATAGAGAGTGATTTACCCTCTCGAGCTCTCCTTCATATTGGTTTGAGGTGACTACGTTTTGTAACTGGTTTTCTTCCTTTCTGTAATGTCTTAAATTATTCTTTACGAGTCACCTCCATAAGGTGGGAATAGCCCCTGTTTCATCGGCCTAGTGCCTTTTAGGTTTTAAGAATGCATATTTAGGAGTGCAAGTACACGCCTCCATTCAACTTGGTGTTACGGGCCATTTACTTAACCTGTTCTTTTTCTGCTAAGGCCCAGTAGGTTGGGTACGAGATACCCCCGTTTCATTAGTGTAAGTTGTGCCTTGATGGCAAGTAATTGTAAAGTCTGATATTGCCGTGAATAGGCTTGAAAGACTGAGAGCGTGTCAGCTCTTTTCAAGTGTTATTTAAGTGCCTCTGGAAGGCTTGAGGTTAAAAAAAACTGGGGGCAAGTGCTCCATGTATTGACGGGTGTTCTGTCCTTGCATAAAGGGTGACCTTTGTAATTTTGAGCGTGTAGCTCAGGAATTGTGTAGTAAGGGCTTGAAGCCCAAGACCTGTATATACCACCAATCTTGTCTTTACTAGACCTGTTTAGTGCTACTGATACCTGTTACTTTGTTAATTTTGAAAAAAAAAGGAAAATATAACCTTTGTTGAGATTTTAGATTAACTTTGGTTTGGTACTTAGACCAATTCGACCTGGCACCTTCTTTCACCTCTGCGTTCCACAGATATCCCGGAATAATAATAATAATAATAATAATAATAATAATAATAATAATAATAATAATAATAATAATAATAATAATAATAATAATAATAATAATAAAATATACCTATAAATTCAAAAGTAAGTGTGTTTGTTCGTTATACAAACCTACACGCCTCCATTCATCAGTACCAAAATTTATATCAGGGCTCATAAGTAGGGCCGCATACTTATGTAATTACATATTCCATTACTGTGCTTTTATACAACTGAAAATTAATTAAATCGGAAGAAAGAAAAAGAAAAGAAGAGCAGGAAAATAGGGGAAAAGGAGAGAAAAGAGAAAAGCAATAGATGAAGTAAATGATAATTTGCCAATGACTGTAGGTCTCAAGATTCAAGGAGAAAGATTACTATGCTTCGATTTGCAGAAGAGATCGCAGTCCTGGCAGAAAACTAAGATGATCTGAATTACAAATTAGCAGAAATGGAATCCACCTTCAACAAATATAACATGAAGAACAACAAAATGAAAACCAAAGTCCCTATCTGTGGCCGACAGTATGAACCTCCTCATTGTACTTTAAATAGAGAACAGTTGACAAATGTACAGGAGCTCACTTATCTTGGTAGAAAAGTAACAACAGATAGAAGAAGTAGAAGAGAAATAGTCAGCTGCATTAACTAAGCCAGAATACCGTTCAACAAAAAGGGAAAGCTCTTTACATGCAAAAGCATTAGTATGAGCCTCAGGAAACGTTTTGTGAAGATACATGTGTGGGGCTTACTGTTATATGGTAGTGAAGCCTGGAATTTTAGTTTGGCTGATAAGAAACGTATAGTAGCCTTTGAAATATAGTGCTACAGGAAAATACTGAAAATTCCATGGGTGGACAAAATCACTAATGAAGAAACGCTGAAAAGTATTGAAGAGAAGCCATGTTTATGAAATGTGGTTACTCACCGAAGTGACAATTGGACTGAACATATTTTGAGGCATGAAAGTCTTCTGCACACAATACTGGAGGGCAGTATGGAAGGAAAGAATTGTAGAGGTAGACCACGGCCAGGATATATAACGCAAATCATTCACGGCAAGGGTTGTGATAATTACTTGGACTTGAGGAGACTAGCCACAGACCAGAGTTCATCCAAAGCTGCTACAAACCGATCTTCGGATTGAACACAACAGAAGAAGAAGAACTGAAAAAAAAATAAGGAGTGTTGTGGTTCTGTTATGGTTATATCTGTGTTTTATTTTACATATTTTTATATATTCATAGTAATATTACATATTTTATATATTATCTGAAGAATGTAAAATGTTTGTAAATATCTAGCTCGTTTAATTCTTGGACTACGGTATAGTAACATCATTGGAGAATTTCATCTCATATAGAATATACTTCAATTCACAAAGTTGGTTTTAAAATTCCTCTAAAATCCTTTGTTTATGGAAACAGTAGGTCCGAGTGCCTTCATACAACAGCACTAATCCTTTTTCAGATTCTGGGATGGCTAAGAGCTTTTCATTGGTTTGAGTTTCTAACAAACTCCACGCAGTCTTGAAACGAAATCCTGGTTATTCAAGCTCTGTATCTGTTTGCAAGGTAATTAGTGGTGAACAAGAAAACCCCCGTAAGATATTTCACCCTGCGATGTTGAACGGTCCTTTTCAACCTATAATAGAATTTTATCAGATCAGCCCCAAAACATCACAATAAATAATTTTTAATTTCGTGTGGCTATTTCTAGCCGAGTGCAGCCCTCGTAAGGCAGACTCTCCGATGAGGGAGGGCAGCATCTGCCATGTGTATGTAACTGCGTGTTATTGTGGTGGAGGATAGTATTATGTATAGTGTGTGAGTTGCAGGGATGTTCGGGACAGCATAAACACCCATTCCCCGAGCCACTGGAATTAAACTATGAAGGTTGAAATCTCCGACCCACCCGGGAATCAAACCCGAGACTCTCTGAACCGAAGGCCAGTATGCTAACCATTCAGTCAATGAATCGGACAACATTACAATGTAAATCATAGGGAAGTATTTGTGACACACTGCGCGTCACGATAAAGAAAGTTACCGTACTATTTGTGTTACTTAATAGGGATTTAATGACAGATTATATATCAACTCTATTTAGTGACATTTATTTGTTTCACTTTCAGGCCATGACAGCAAGAAGAATGCATTGTGTAATATATTCCGAGAATTACAGTGCATAACATTATTTTTAAATAACTGAAGCATTTTGATTATACCTTTAATTTGATTATTTAATACTGTCAAAATTAGAAAACAGGAGACTAAATTATCTAAAGCAACAACGGTGAGTTTGTCATAAAATATGAAGGTACTAGCAAAACCCAACAGACGTTGTCCTGCCTGTGTACATTTATTTAACTCAGCATATAGGACACTAATATCGGTCGTTTTTGATTACTTTTACATTTCATCTCTCCCCTTGCGTTGGAAGGGGTGTTCTGCCACCACACTATTTATTAAAAGCAGAAATAAGTTTTAAGGAACACATCATAATCTTCACATACTGTTGGGTAGGCAACCCGCTGATCGGACTTGTCTTGCGGTTTGCTTATCGTCCCCTATTTTATTTTTCACCCCTTTGTGTCGAACTACCAATCAGATTTCATTCAAACCACTTTATAATCATCTCTGATGTAATAGGAACAAACTGTGAAAATTTCAGCGGAATCGGTCCAGTAGTTTTTGAGTCTATTAGCTTCAAACATACCAATATCCAGTTTTATATATATAGATTTAAAACATTTGTTTTGTCTTATGTCATAACCATAAGTCATAAGAAAAGGAATATACCCACATTCTTGTGAATTTAGTGCATTAATACTATTATATATATTATGAATACTACATATTTCACTGATATTGTGCACATATTTTGCACTATGATTTTAGTTAAAAATCAGGGCCCTACTCATAAGGCAGTCATAAGCGTCGAGAATTTTACCCATAATTGGTTAATTACCCTAGCACGTGGATTGGGTGTACGTGCCGTCTTCATCATCATTTAATCCTCATAACGATGCGCAGATCGCCCATGGGAGTCAAATCAAAAGACCTGCACCAGGTCTCTTCGGAGGCCACACGCCGTTATTATTACCTCTAAATTTTGCAAGTACTTCCGTTGAAAATTAATGAACAACATGATACGTCGCTAATAATAATAATAATAATAATAATAATAATAATAATAATAATAATAATAATAATAATAATAATAATAATAATAATAATAATAATAATAATAATAATAATAATAATGATAATTGTACCTGGAGGTACACCTCAACGCCGCGCAGTCAAAATCGGCGCCTTAAGAACTACCCTATCGATCAAAAAGTGAAACTAATAACACAACAAGTTGGAACTTTAATCAGAAGATCTCACCACTGAAATATTAAGTAATTGTTTTGTTGTGAAGTTTCCTAAACTGACTGAATTTCTCCTTGTTTTGTTTTGATATACATCAAGAAGTTTGGACATTTCTCTACAGATTACACTACTAAAAGCTATGATTATGCACTCTGGTTCAAGGTGGAAGAACTTATAATTTAAAGAAGTTTTGTATTTCTAGGTTGTCCGTAACTGAATCTATGTTCATTTGTTTTTGGATTGGTAATACTTCCTTTTCTTTCCGCCAGTTTTGAATCTAGCCAATCACTAATTTTTGTAATTAATTTTCAACCAATCCCGCATTTCTTGTTCACTTTGAATCGGCCAATAAAAATTAAGAGGGTGTGTCCTGATTAGTCTTGAATGATCTCGAACCTTCTCTGAGGGTTTATAAACTGCGGCTCTTCAAGTTTCTTGGCAAATTGATCGTCGTCTTTCTGAGTGTGTGTGTTTTAAGCAGGAGGTGGGCAGCTAGAACAGCTACAAGGTAATAGCCACATAATTCCATCTTTCTTGCCGTATCCGCAAATTATTCCGAGGGGAAGGTCCGAATCTTTAACTATGTAACAGTACTTTTCTAAAACGTAACTTTTTTGGATATTGTAAATACTTCATAAAATCTTGAATTGTAAATTGGGGATAGGAAGTGAGTTACCCTCTCGAGCTCCCCTTCATCTTGGTTTGAGGTGTCTGCGATTTGCAACCTTTTTGTAATGGATTACAGTAAATTCTATGCGAGCCACCTCAGTAGTTTGGGAATAGCCCCTGTTTCATCGGCGTAGAGCTCTGTAAATTTTAAATTTTCATTATCTTGGAGCGCTGTGTGCGCCTCCATTCATTTTGTGTTTGGGCCAGTTATCTGACCTGTTCTTTTTCCACGAAGGCCCAGTAGGTTGGGTATTATATACCCCTGTAAAAGTAAGTTCAATTTGTAAATGGTGGATTGAGTGGCCAGAGATTGTAAATTTTGATGTAATGTTGCCTTGAGTGGGCAGTAAGAAACTGAGAGCCTGTTTGCCCTTTTCCAAAGTTTTTGTAAGTTTAAAGAGTGCCTCTGAAAGGCTAGATATTGTATTTTGGGAGCAAGTGCTCTTGAATGAGGGGATTTTTGCCCTTAACTAAATTATTCCCTATTTTTCATTAAGGTTTTGTAAACTGGATCTAGTATCTTTGGAATTGTAAAACTAGGGCCTTGGAGACCAGAACCTATAAAATTCAATATCTTGTATCTTCCTTGTTTCAAGGTTGCTTTGTACCTGAAATGTTATGTGAAAATTTGTTGAGTTGTTGTTTTGAACAAATATAACCTTGAGTTCAAGTTTTAAATTAATTTTGGTATTGTAGATAGATCCATTCACCCCGGCACCTTCTTTAACCTCTTTCTGCTCCACGGGTAACCCCGTAATAATAATAATAATAATAATAATAATAATAATAATAATAATAATAATAATAATAATAATAATAAAAAATACATATTTCTTCATACAGACTGTTATGCCTTTTCAGCGTTCAGTCCACAAGACTCTGCGAATTAATTACGCACCTTCATTATCCTGAACTGTGAATGACGTTACCGTGAAACTGAAACCTAACTCTGATCACAGAGATCAACTAAAATTATCTTCTGTGGTCCATTATTCGGTAATACAATGTGAAGGGATACAAAATTTCATAACAACAGAACAGGTAAAAGGTGCTGTGTATTTGAAATTATTCACAGGCTGAAGTGAGGTTAAGTAGAACAGTGGTAGTAAGACAAAAACTGTGCATTTGATTGTGCACGGAGATCTCAAGATGCCGCTCACCACAGAGTTTACTACCGTAGAGGATAAATGTAACATTTGCTCCAAAATAGTAACTAGTAACTCGTAAGGACTAGTAAGGACGAAGCAATTGAATGTGGGAGTTGCCATTAATGGCAGGACTTTCATTGTTCAGAACTTACTAAAGGAGAATATATTATTGCAAAACGGAAGAATTGCAAACTAACATAGCTATGCACAGAGTGTAAATCAACGATCAACTTTTTCGACATCGAAAATAGTGTGTTGAATAAGATATCAGAACATCTGCAAAAGTTGCTAAATGATTTGAAGATTAATATCACAAATGTAATGGGGAAAGGAATTCACAATGCGATCGGAAAAGAATTTGAAACATTTACCAGATCCTGAGTTATAAAATATAAAATATCAGCCCTGAATGTGCTCAATAAGGTTAACTCGGTAGATAATGATATGCTACCTGATACAAACTCAAGAGAGATGACGTCATGTGAAGAATCTGAAGAGTGAAGCGACAATAAAACTTCGCGCAATACCGATCATAACTTTAAGCCCAAGAGGGTCTTGGAATTAACAAATATTTCTTCCCAAAGGGTCCGGCGAAGTGTAGGTGGTAGAGAAGAACTTCCTCATTGCAGTAAAGATACTACACCATTAATAAGATTTGAACATCAGTCTTCTGATAACGCAGAATGGGTTGAAGCCGTCAAAAATAGACGGAGATCTTCTTATGTAACATCAATAAAAACTCCAACTTTTATTGGAAAAAAGAGGAACGATTTAGAAAAGGAGAAAGATAAAAAGAACATGGAACTTCGTGCGGCTCCCCGTAGAGCATGGCTCTACATAGATCGATTGGATCGAAAGACTTCAATAGAGATGATAAAGAATCACTTGAAGAACTTGAAAGTAGAGGAGGTCATAGATTGTGAACAACTCCAGACAAAAGGAATATTTAAATCATACAATGTGGTTATCCCTCTCAATGCTCTTGAAAAGGTCATTGATCCGGAACTGTGGCCAGAATATGTCAGTCTTTCTCGAAATCAGGGAAAAATAGAAAAATATAACACTCAGTTTCCTTCTTTGTAATGTGGAAGGGCTTAAAAACACTTTGACTTTAGCTCCGGGAAATTTCATCGACAATGAAGATATTATTATCATGACTGAAACATTTGCGATCACCGAGACCAATATACCCGGATTCTACTCAGAACAAGTACTCGCCATAAAAGGGCAACGAGGCAGACCCATGAGAGGTACTGCCTGCTTCTTTAAACCCGTTGTTGGAATGTTGTCATGCAATTATAGAGATAAGAACATTATCATAATGGAATTTAATAAATTATCGGTAATAGGATTATACGTTGATCCTTCATCAGCAATGAAGTCGCATTATATATTATGACTGATCTATCAAAGGCGAATCAAGAAAATAATACAATCATTGCTGGAGACTTAAATTTCAGGATAGATAACAACGAATATGGAGATCATAAAGTGCTTCAAGCGTTGAAGGAAGAAGGATTCACTCTTGTCAACAACAAATCTGACAACACGTACTCTGCCCACAATTGATGTTTTATTTTTCAAAGGTGCTGGTCTTAAGTTAATTGATTATAAGGTATGCTACTCATCTCCAGAGTCAATATTAAGGAAGCACTGTCCAGTCTCAGCGATCTTTGATTTGGATGTTCTTTCTCACCCATGGAATGCACCAATCGTTACGAAGCCAATAGCTCGAAAACATAATGAATGTGTTCTCCTGCAAAGTACTGAGAAAATCATTGACTTAAACCAAAAAATAATGAAAAATGAATTGGATACTGCAGCTTCTGTTTTTGAAGACGTCTTCAAATCTGTCTTCATCACAATAACTCTGCGAAAATCCAAAAAGTGATTCAATCAGACCTGCTATCTGAAAAGAAAACAAGTTCTAAAGGCTCTTCTGGTGGCGAAAACAACACTGAATACAAAGGATTTAACTAACTACGGTCTGCTCAGAAATACATACAAAGAACTACTGAAGACTTTTAGAAACAAATGTATTGAACTTGAAGCAATGAAGATAGCTGACGATGCCAAGCATTAAAACCACATAACGTTCCAACGACTGGTGAAATAGATGTGAATACCTGGGGGAAACACTCCTCACTCATTCTAAATCAACAAAGATCCTTAACAGCCTATTCAAGAAAGTACACTGAAGAAGACAGGGGGGGGATGCATCACTCTATTCTCACAGAAATATGTCTCTGATATTATACTTAAACTAAAAGATGGAAAAGCACCGGGTCCTGACGGCATTTTTAGTGGACACATTAAAGCTGCAGTAAATATATTACTTCCATCCATAACGAATCTTATGAGCCTATGCTTGTTACTAGGAGACATCCCGAAAGCGTGGAAAACCTCCACATTGAAGGTTTAATATAAAGTAAAGGGTAACTTGCTTGATCCAAATTCCTATAGAGGGATCCCTCTGGAGAATAATTTGTTGAAGATACTCACCAAGTTAATAACAAATCGACTGTCGGGAGAAATTGAATCCAAACTTCCTGAAGAGCAATTTGGATTTAGAAGAGGAAGAAGTACTCTGCACACAATAAGACATCTACTGGACGATATACATAACATCTTACGACTACAAAGGGGTAAATTTCACACAGTGTTTATAGATTTGTCCAAATCCTTTGATAATCTTAAAAGAAACATTATATCGTCGAAGCTTGATTCTCTTGTAGAGGACAAGGCTCTCACTATCCTGATCCTTAACATGTTAAGAAAAATACTGTCATCATTTCAGACAATATAAATTCATCGAGGGAGATCGCGCAGACAAATGGCGTTCTACAGGGCGACCCTCTCAGCCCTTTATTGTTTAATGTAGCTATCTATGATGTAGTTCAAGCGATAAAGGAGGTGTCAAACGAAGTAACCATGTATTTGTATGCTGATGATATGTTCTAGGATCACACGATGTTAAAGAGTCACTGGATGCAGTGGAGAATTGGACAGATACAAATGAATTGCAAGTTGAAAAGACTGACTACATGATTTTCAAGAAGGGAGGACGAATACCCTCAAGTGACAAAGTGACTTATTAAACAGAAATATTAAACAACGTAAAGAGTTTTAAATATCTGGGCTTGACGATGCAGATGACAGTAAACTCCTTTAGGATTCATATTAGGCTACGTGCTGCGGCAGCTATGAAAGAAATATTTGACATCAAGAATTTAAATAGACTATCTGTTTGACGCAAAAATAATTACTATCTTTACATATGGACTGGAAACCATTTGGGATAAGGTAACAAAGAATGATCTGCACACTCTAGAAAAAAATTGAAGCCCGATTCATAAAGACAACCCTCTGTGTATCCAGATTTACTAGATCAAGACTGGTTTATGAACTTGCAAAGGAGCCTTTTATAATTGAAGATTTGCGATTCAAGCTCGCTCTATCTTATACAGACCATTGGAAGAAACTGTTGGATTAAAGATTGGCCAATAGGAATGATATTTGTACTGAATTCTATTCGACTGAAGCAATGACGAATAGAACTTGGACCAATACAAACCAGAATCTACGACATTTTGTCATTTCTATGCCAATTCATGGATACCACTATAAACTCTGCAAAACTAAGATCTTTCATGAATCTGATGATAGTTGTGTGTGTGCAGTGTGTGATTTGACTTGTCCTCGTTACCATGTTGTGGAATGCTCTAAGCGAAATAGGCCTGTAATAGACTTATGCTTAAAATTACATGTAATCGCTTTATATACACAAATTGTGTGCTCTGTTAAATAATTATAATCCTATATTTGCAACTAGATATTCTCCGGTTATTACCCCATGGTTTAGTGGAAGTCAATCTGCCTCTTATCCGAAATACCTAGTTTCGAATCCTGACCGGATTGGGCTTGCTTTTCCCCTGGATCCGAGGTCTTGTTCGAGGTCCACTCAGCCTAAATTAGAACAATTAAAGAGCTACATGACTTGAGGTAGCTATTTCGGTCTAGAAACCCAAAACTATTAGCCGAGAGGATTCGTTACACTGACCACGTGTCATTTAGTAATCTGCAGGTTTTCGTTCTGATCAGCGGTCGTTTGATAGGCCAATGTCTTTCAGGGCTATGGCGCCCTGTAGTTTGGTTGTAGTATCCTGCTTGACAACCACTGAATTGGCAACTATTATTTCCCAATTATTTGAGCCTATCAGGCTCAGGAACAATGCACCGCCACTTTTCTAACAAGTTCTGTTACTCAGGCGGACCATGCAAATAGTACGAGATACGTTATATACCAAACGAGTAAATTTTTATAATAATTATTGTTATTCTTTTTTTACAACACTAATTGTACATCCCAAAAGAGAAATCCCATGAAGATAAGTGTAGGAATAGTCAAGAAGTGTTGAGAAAACTGACCGTGTGATCGGGTCTTCCTGCGTACATACATAAATGGGATACACGAATGGACACTATTTTTTTTACAAGTTGCTTTACGTCACACAGGCACAGATGGGACAAATGGTGACGATGGGACAGGAAAGAGCTAGGAGTTGGAAGGAACCAGCCGTGGCCTTAATTAAGGTATAGCTCCAGCATTTGACTCATGTGGAAATGGGAAAACACGGAGAACCATCTTCAGGGCTGCCAACAGTGGGGTTCGAACACACTATCTCCCGAATACTGGATACTGGCCGCCCTTAAGCGACCGCAGCTATAGAACTTGGTTACACGAATAGAATATGGTTGTGTAGTACACCAAGGTCTTGAAAATCTATGAACATTATTAGTAACAAGGCACCTTGTAAGCCTTTGCCAGTCCTGAAAAACAACAAATACAAACCATACTGTCTAATCTTTATTTGCTACTGTGCTTATCTGATCGAACTATTAACCGATAGTGCTACTGCAGTTAACAGATCGAGGGAAGTCAACAACCCTTGGCAGTGCATTGTGCTAGGTACTACTACTACTTAAATGTTTTCATTCCTTCCCTGAAGGTGGAGGCGGGCCTCTTAGACGGTGATGCCGTCTCTCAGGTAGGGAGATTTATTACGGTGAAGGAGATGCTCGGAAAAGGTGAGGGGGTTGGCAGCCGTGGCCTATACTAGGAACTGTCCCGGCATTCGCCTTAGTGCAGGAGAATGGAAAACCACGGAAAACCATTCTCAGAACAGCCGACTGTTGGGGTCAGCCGTGAGGTCTAGCCTTTTAGCCCGGCCTCGTCTCCCGAATGAAGAGGCGTGGCCACCCCTCGTCTGCTCGGTTGGCTGGTCAGAGTGCAGAGCTGTTGGACCACGGACAGCCGTAGCCACTTATGGGTCCGAGACCTATTCTGCATCTACCGACCTTGTGCTAGGTATTCGGGATATACTGTTTATGTACCGAGAGTAGGTATATATCGCAGACTGTCAACGATATCTCCGAAAGCAATGGATCTAGAAACGTGGAACTAACTCATTTCGCCCTTAGCTTTTAACTCTGTAAAATAAAAAGCATTCTATTCACAGAAACATAATATTTATATTAAATGCAATATTAGGCCCGTTTACTAGGGAACGAGTGATCTTTCATTTAAAACCATTCACGTTAATTAAACTTAGGACTTCAATGTTTAAACTTCAGATTCTTGTGTGGTCATAGAGTTAGGTAATAATAATAATAATAATAATAATAATAATAATAATAATAATAATAATAATAATAATAATAATAATAATAATAATTGTACCGGGTGGTACACCTGTACGCCGCAATTTTAAATCTTCCACCAATAAATACTCCTCTACAGGAGAAACTCTGAACTTTAACAACTGTATCAACTCATAATATTTCTCAGATGTCACTACCGTAAATTTTGTGATTACGAAGTTGTCAGTACTGTGTGGAGTTCAACTTGTTTTGTTTTCTATTGATCAAGAAGTGTGGACATTCTCTGATAGATGTCTCTACAAAAAACTATGACCATGCACCCTGGTGCGAAGGGGAAGAACTCTATTTGAAGAAATTTTGTACTCATAAGTTTGTTCTTTACTAAATTCCGTTCTTTCATTTGTGGGTTGGCAATATAAATATTTTCTTTCCGCCTGTTTTGAACTTAGCCAATCCAGAATTTCTATAATTAATCGTGTCTTTCTTCTTCTTCTTCTTCTTCTTCGATTTTGATGTGTAACTGTAAACTACCCAATAAACGCTTGTGGGTGTGTCTTAATTATTCATGAAAAGTCTCGAATCTTCCCCGAGAGTATAAAAACTGCTGATTTTCCTATCTCTCGGCCACTCGAACAACATCTAGCCTAGTGTATGGAAGTGTAGCAGGGGACGGGTAGCGCCTCTTCCTTTGGGCAGCAGCTCTTCACAAAGGTAATGGCCGTTTAACATCTTTATTTTCTTGCTATCTCAGCAGTTTAACCCTCGGAGAAGGTCCGAAACCTTTTTGATGTAAACTATCTGTCAAAAATGTAAATTTTGCAGTTTTGATGTAAAATTTTCATATAACTTTAACTGAAAATCGGGGATAGAGAGTGCTTTACCCTCTCGAGCTCCCCTTCATTTTGAATTCGAGGTGACTACGTTTTCGTAACCGTTCTTCTACTCCTCCGTAATGTATTAAATTTATTCTGTATACGAGTCACCTCCATAGTTTGGGAATAGCCCCTGCTTCATCGGCCTAGTGCCTCTTAGATTTTAAGAAGTTTCATGTAGGAGCGCATATTCACGCCTCCATTCAGTTTTGCATTTTGGGCCATTAACTTAACCTATTATTTTCCTACTAAGGCCCATTAGGTTGGGTTCAAGATACCCCTGTTTCTTTGTAAGTGTGCCTTGAGGGCAGTTGATAGTAAAGTCCGTGGTGGCCTTTGATAGGCTCAGAAAATTAAGAGCGGGTCAGCTCTTTTATTTGTGGTAAAAGCGCTTCAGAGAGGCTTAATATTCGAAGGTGGGAGCAAGTGCTCCATGTTACTAGGGGTTTTCTGCCCTTTGGTAAATATGTGTTTAGGAGCTGAGAGCTCAGAAAATGTAAAGTGAAGGCTTGAAGCCGAAGTTCTGTTATACCATCAATCTTGTCGTTTCTAGACTTAAATTTTGTTACTGGTAACTTATTGTACCTGATTTGACTTGTTACTTGTTAAATTCTGTAGTTTTATGTTGAAATTGTTTTGCTATTTTTGAAAATATAACCTTTAATGCCATTTTAATCAATATCTCAGCTTTGTAGTTAGACCCATCCCAGCCCGCACCTTCTTTCACCTCTGCATTCCACGGGTAACCCCGTAATAATAATAATAATAATAATAATAATAATAATAATAATAATAATAATAATAATAATAATAATAATAATAATAATAAATACATTCAAATAATTCGTCTGACGCTATATTTTTGGGAACCTAATAAATGCAGCAGTACAAATCAATCTCTTGGACTAAATAGCTCTGTAGAAAAGGCCAATTGATTACATATATAAAATACTTCTTCCACATTTTTGTAACGACATATATTATTCAAATCGAGAAAATGAAGCAATTCAAATATTTGGGGGAGGTAATCTAAGGAAATAGTTAAAAAATTCAGATGTAGAAGAAAGGTTACAAAAGACAGAAGGGGCATATAGTATTCCTAAAAATTTTTACAATAGAAAGTGTTTTACCTACGATTAATGGAACTGCACTATCTATACGCGGTCAAATACCTGGTATTGAATTGTAAATTAGATAAGCTTGAAATGTTAGAAAGAACATTCATTAGAAAAATTACTGTTCAAATTGAAACTATAGAATTGTAGAATTAAGAAATAATAAACCGAGCTCGATAGCTGCAGTCGCTTAAGTGCGGCCAGTATCCAGTATTCGGGAGGTAGTAGATTCAAACCCCACTGTCTGCAGGCCTGAAGATGGTTTTCCGTGGTTTCCCATTTTCACACCAGGCAAATGCTGGAGCTGTACCTTAATTAAGGCCACGGCCGCTTCCTTCCCACTCCTAGCCCTTCCCTGTCCCATCGTCGCTATAAGACCTATCTGTGTCGGTGCGGCGTAAAGCAACTAGCAAAAAAAAGAAATAATAAGGAAACCCATCAGAGCATATAAAACATGAACGGCGCTGCTGCCCTGATGGGCCTTAGCCTACCAAACGGCCACTACTCAGCCGGAAGGCCTGATATGAGACTTAATAATTCCTTCAGACATCAGTTCCTGTGGGAATTCAAGCATACCGGCCATATCTCGTATAATCGTGCCAAGATTTTTTTTTTCCAACAATATTTACAGGCATTATTGTTATCGTTAGAAAGTATCGCCTACAGTACTTCGCGTGCGCAATGACTGGCATGGGCGCCATGTGGGTTGCGTGCATCACAAGGAGCAACGATATAATGTACTGCAGGTATCGCTATCAGCATGACATACCGGTGGCGCAACAGTCTGTTTGGTGTCAATTAGTATTCTTGAACTTCGTCATTGAGAAGTGATGAAACTTTATAGTGCCATATTACATTCTTAAGTTTCTGGCAATTTTCTTTCAAAGAAATTCCCTCCTGGCATCTTCCTAAATACTATTCTAATGTGCATAATTTATACCGCACAATTCGCACTACATTTATACGGGATCCACAGGAAATCAAGGAGATAATTTTCAATTCCTGAACATATTATCATTCTTATCTATTTCTTCCATATGATGCCATGGACAAATTTGCTACGTGCTCATGTCTTGGGCTTCGGGTTCCCCATGCAATGCCTGCATAGTACGCATTTAATACTTTTCGAATGCATGAAAACCTCTCGAAATATTCTTTTTTTGCTAGTGGCTTTACATCGCACCGACTCAGATAGGTCTTATGGCGACGATGGAATATGAAAGGCCTAAGAGTTGGAAGAAAGTGGCCGTTGTCTTAATTACGGTACAGCCGCAGCATTTGCCTGGTGTGAAAATAGGAAACCACGGAAAACCATCTTCAAGGCTGCCGACAGTGGGATTCGAACACACTATCGCCCATAACAGCACGACCAACTCGCCCGGTCGGAATAATTTACTAGAGAGTTAAAGAACACTCTTTCATCAAAATTTTAATGGTGAAAAAATTTCTTAGCAGACAAAGTAGGGGGTACCCTTACTCAAGAAGCTCGTTCATCCGGCCCTCATTAATCCGGATCTCCGGTTTATCCGGGTCGAAAATAATAAAAATTTATTTTTACTTGTGCAGTATTTCTTCCACGGGGTCGATTTTTCGTGAATGTCTTTTCCGCCAAGGATAGTTAAGGACAGGAAAAGGAAGTAAGTCGGCCGCGGTCTATGAAAGGTAACGTCCCGGCATTCGCCTCGAATTGAGAATGGAGAACCATGGACTCTTCTGAGTTCCTTCACACATTTGCACGCATTCCCGGATGCTCGGACGTAGATGTGAACGACGTAAATGGTTGGTTGGAAAATAATTGTAATTAGGCTACGGCATAATGACAGATGAATAAATTATTGCCTCTTGTTCCTCGGCAGGTAATGACGAGAGTGAAACCGGCGCTCCATCAGAAGAAACAATGACTAATGGAGAAGCAACAACGCAGACGGACAAACTGAGGACCTATTTAGAATCCCAGACTGAAAACACACCGGCAGAACTAATCCTTGGATGTTAGTAAAACGTCTTCCTGATCGTGCTGCGCTCAAAAGCTATACAAATGTAAAACAGAAAAAGCTCACACATTATTTTAGTGCATAAATGGAGTCGTAAATGTAAAAAAAGTGTTATTATATATTTTTCAATTGTACAAAAATATATAATAACAGTTCCGGATAAATGAGGTTCTTGTGTACTACGGAAAATTACATGTAATAAATATCATTTTTGGTCCGTATTGATGATATTAGATTGAAATAATAACATTAAGTTATTTATTAGACCACCTAATCAATACAAAATCGTCTTGGATGATTTACATAAATTTGTTAGCTAATAGTGGGACATGTTTCGCCTTCTCTGAAGGCATCATCAGCCATAGTCTTAACCTTAAATTAAAAATAAGCGTCTAAATAACATGTAGTGATGAAATGAATTTTAAAATCTTGAAGAGATTTGAAGTAAAATAACATTAAAAATAACAATGATGGTTTGAAAATACAATGTGATGAGATACAATAGTGGAAGTATTAACAAAATTAACCTTAGAAGGCTGCTAAAATAAGTACAATGGAATAAAACAGATTGTTAAACAACAAGTAGTAAGATTGCATAAAAGTAAAGTTGATAGTAATGGCGGTTATAATTTGACGATGGCGAAAAATCTTATATAATCAAAGTAAAGAGGAGAGAGTAAAAGTCAAAGTTAGTCGGGAGATCCGAAGTTCATCATGATCTTGAAGAAAAAAGATGAAAGTCAGATGCATATGGTGAAGTTGTAGAACACGTTGAGGATATGAAGTTGGTGAATAGAAGTTGAAGAACAGTTTCAAATAGGATCACTATGGACCATCTCAAAATTTGAAGTGATGTTCAAATGTTGTAAATTGTGAGTTTGTAGATATTCTAGTTGAAAAAGCATATACAAGTGGAATCTGTAAATGGAAGCAAGAAACGTAGAGTTAATTGTGTGAAAAGACATTTGAAAAATATTGAAGTAGAATCTTATGCACTTACCATTTGACGGTGACAAAGATAGCTTGTAATATTATGAGTTAGAAGTATTTGCAACAGTAGACTTCTTGCTACGTGTGTTATAACTGAAGTTTTGTGCTGGAGGGGGATCTGTTTGCGTTGACGTAACTATTAGAGGGGGGCTGCTATTGGTGGGAGGGAAGGAAGAGAGTGTATTACTGCGCGTGTTGTAACGGTGTAAGGCTATTGGAGGGAGCGATGTTCCGGTGGGTGTGGCTATGGGTTTATTGGTTGTATTTGAATTAGAGGTACTAGCGGCGGGGGGAAGGGAGGGGGGTATATTGGCTGTAGGGGAGGTGGGAACTCTAATTGATGTGAGGTTGAAGATTTTTAAGAATTTGTTGGTGAGGGAAGTTGATTCTCGTAATAAAATAAGAATCTGTTCATACAAGGGGCTTTTTTTATCAATAGTGTCATTTAGATTTTTATCTTTATTAAAATGTTGGTCGAGGAAAATAAATAAGTTTTCATATTCTGTCATGAGTTTGCTTTTATCAACTCTTTTTAGGATATGGAGGTCTTGTTCTATTGTGGTGAATTTATGCCCGGTGTCCCTCATATGGTTGGCCATTGCGGAGAATTTGTTGTGTCTTTGGGCATTGTAATGCTCGGCGTATCTGGTAGAGAAGCTGCGGCCAGTTTGGCCAACATAAGAAAAATTACATGTAGAGCATTTCAATCTGTATATTCCTGATCCAGAGTAACTATTGTCTGTGATGTTGATAGAGTTGTGATTGAAGAATAAATTGCGATTAGTGTTTTTTGTTGTGTAGGCTATTTTTATTTCGTGCTTCATTAATGAATTGGTTATCGGGTAAATGCTATGGTTAGTGAACGTGAATTTAGCGTATTTTGGTTTGACGGGTTTTAATGGAGTTAAATTGGTAGCTAGTTTCAGTTTGGTTTTATTGATGATTTTATCAATCATATTCGTGTTAAATCCATTGAATTTAGCTATTTCCTTGATGAATAGTAATTCTTTCTTTAAATTAGTAGAGGACATAGGGATCTTTAATGCTCTATATATTAAACTGTGATAAGTGGCTTTTTTATGTGAGTTGGGATGTAAAGAATCATTTTTTATGGTTGTTGGAGAAAAGGTGGGTTTTCTGTATATTTGGAAGTCGAATTTGTTCAATGCTCGTGTGATTTTGATATCTAAGAAGTTCAAAGAGTTATTGATCTCATCTTCTTTAGTGAATTTAATATTATTATCTAAGTTGTTGAGGAATGATAGTATGTTATTGCTGTTGTTGATTTGTTTATCAATGATAGCTATGGTATCATCAACATAGCGATGCCAAAGACAGAGTCCGTTGATGTTATTAATAATCTTACTATGTTCGAGATTATCTAAGTATATGTCGGCTAGTATTCCAGATAACGGGTCTCCCATCGCTAGACCTTCTTGTTTGTAAATTTTCTTATTGAAGGTAAAATAGTTGTTGTCTAAAACGAAATTAAGTAATTTTAACCATTCATCAATTTCGATTCTACTCAATGTGCTATGTTTCAACAGATTGTTTTTTATGATGTTAATAGTATTGTTGATAGGGATATTAGTATACATGTTGGTGATGTCAAAAGAACATAAAACGTGGTTTGGTTGTAGACTGAACTTATTTAGGGAATTACAGAGTTCGATCGAGTTCTTTATGGGGTTGGAGTTGTGAAATTTGAAGTGTTTTTTTAGGAATTTGTGTAGGAATTGAGAGGTTTTATAGGTAGGACTATTGATACTATTAATTATAGGCCGAATGGGGACATCATTTTTATGAATTTTGGGCAGTGATCTGACTGTAGGTAATTTTGGGTTCATTACAGTTAATTTCTGATAATCTTGATCATTTAAAATGAAGTTAGAATTTTTCAGAAGGTTCTTTAAGTTACGCTGTATTTTGTTTGTTGGATCTTTGTTAATTAAGGTATAGGTATTGTCTGAAAAAAAGGTTTCAGTTTTATTGATGTAATCTTGTTTGTTCATTATTACTATGGTGTTGCCCTTATCTGCTTTTGTAATTACTACGTTGTTGTTATGGATTTTGGATTTCAGGTTTAGAATTTGTTTCGAGACATTGTGGTTATTATTAGATGTTATCTCATTAATTAAAGTTGGGAGTTTCTTTTTTACTTCATATCGTACGTCATTCTGTTTATCAATTGGGATTTGTTTATCGATATTAGTTTCGGTTTCAGCGATGGTAGTGATGATGTCTTCTGCCTTTTTGTGATTAGGCCAATTATGTTTGATGCCTTTATCTAATAGATTTAATTCTTGGTTAGAGAAGGTTGCATTAGATAGGTTGATTGTAGTGGGAATGTTAGTCAAATGGGAAGGGGACACTTTGTTGTTTGTATTTTGGTCAGGAGTTTTACATTTGTTTTCTTGAAGACTAAGTAATTTAAGGTTTAGGGTTTTCTGTTTCTTGTCTAATACGTAAGATAGTTTGAGGTCAGTGTACCTTAAAAATGAGCTCCATTCAAGTGGGGGTAATTTCTGAGAGATGGTCAAATGAGTCTTATATAATTGTAAATTTAGTAAAGATTTCTTCTTGTATAATAGTTTAATTTCATTTTTCAACCATATGTTGTTTACTTTCTTTTGAGTGGCATTAGATTTTGAATAGGGATGACTTTTTCTTTGTAAAGATTTGAGAAATTTAGGTACCAACTCTAATTTCAAGCAATCTTTAAGAAACTTGATATCTCTAGAAATCTTGCCTATTTTAATTTTTAGGTTCAAGTACTTGTTAGGTTTTACTATTGCCTGGTTGGCATTGACATTACATGTAATAAATATCATTTTTGGTCCGTATTGATGATATTAGATTGAAATAATAACATTAAGTTATTTATTAGACCACCTAATCAATACAAAATCGTCTTGGATGATTTACATAAATTTGTTAGCTAATAGTGGGACATGTTTCGCCTTCTCTGAAGGCATCATCAGCCATAGTCTTAACCTTAAATTAAAAATAAGCGTCTAAATAACATGTAGTGATGAAATGAATTTTAAAATCTTGAAGAGATTTGAAGTAAAATAACATTAAAAATAACAATGATGGTTTGAAAATACAATGTGATGAGATACAATAGTGGAAGTATTAACAAAATTAACATTAGAAGGCTGCTAAAATAAGTACAATGGAATAAAACAGATTGTTAAACAACAAGTAGTAAGATTGCATAAAAGTAAAGTTGATAGTAATGGCGGTTATAATTTGACGATGGCGAAAAATCTTATATAATCAAAGTAAAGAGGAGAGAGTAAAAGTCAAAGTTAGTCGGGAGATCCGAAGTTCATCATGATCTTGAAGAAAAAAGATGAAAGTCAGATGCATATGGTGAAGTTGTAGAACACGTTGAGGATATGAAGTTGGTGAATAGAAGTTGAAGAACAGTTTCAAATAGGATCACTATGGACCATCTCAAAATTTGAAGTGATGTTCAAATGTTGTAAATTGTGAGTTTGTAGATATTCTAGTTGAAAAAGCATATACAAGTGGAATCTGTAAATGGAAGCAAGAAACGTAGAGTTAATTGTGTGAAAAGACATTTGAAAAATATTGAAGTAGAATCTTATGCACTTACCATTTGACGGTGACAAAGATAGCTTGTAATATTATGAGTTAGAAGTATTTGCAACAGTAGACTTCTTGCTACGTGTGTTATAACTGAAGTTTTGTGCTGGAGGGGGATCTGTTTGCGTTGACGTAACTATTAGAGGGGGGCTGCTATTGGTGGGAGGGAAGGAAGAGAGTGTATTACTGCGCGTGTTGTAACGGTGTAAGGCTATTGGAGGGAGCGATGTTCCGGTGGGTGTGGCTATGGGTTTATTGGTTGTATTTGAATTAGAGGTACTAGCGGCGGGGGGAAGGGAGGGGGGTATATTGGCTGTAGGGGAGGTGGGAACTCTAATTGATGTGAGGTTGAAGATTTTTAAGAATTTGTTGGTGAGGGAAGTTGATTCTCGTAATAAAATAAGAATCTGTTCATACAAGGGGCTTTTTTTATCAATAGTGTCATTTAGATTTTTATCTTTATTAAAATGTTGGTCGAGGAAAATAAATAAGTTTTCATATTCTGTCATGAGTTTGCTTTTATCAACTCTTTTTAGGATATGGAGGTCTTGTTCTATTGTGGTGAATTTATGCCCGGTGTCCCTCATATGGTTGGCCATTGCGGAGAATTTGTTGTGTCTTTGGGCATTGTAATGCTCGGCGTATCTGGTAGAGAAGCTGCGGCCAGTTTGGCCAACATAAGAAAAATTACATGTAGAGCATTTCAATCTGTATATTCCTGATCCAGAGTAACTATTGTCTGTGATGTTGATAGAGTTGTGATTGAAGAATAAATTGCGATTAGTGTTTTTTGTTGTGTAGGCTATTTTTATTTCGTGCTTCATTAATGAATTGGTTATCGGGTAAATGCTATGGTTAGTGAACGTGAATTTAGCGTATTTTGGTTTGACGGGTTTTAATGGAGTTAAATTGGTAGCTAGTTTCAGTTTGGTTTTATTGATGATTTTATCAATCATATTCGTGTTAAATCCATTGAATTTAGCTATTTCCTTGATGAATAGTAATTCTTTCTTTAAATTAGTAGAGGACATAGGGATCTTTAATGCTCTATATATTAAACTGTGATAAGTGGCTTTTTTATGTGAGTTGGGATGTAAAGAATCATTTTTTATGGTTGTTGGAGAAAAGGTGGGTTTTCTGTATATTTGGAAGTCGAATTTGTTCAATGCTCGTGTGATTTTGATATCTAAGAAGTTCAAAGAGTTATTGATCTCATCTTCTTTAGTGAATTTAATATTATTATCTAAGTTGTTGAGGAATGATAGTATGTTATTGCTGTTGTTGATTTGTTTATCAATGATAGCTATGGTATCATCAACATAGCGATGCCAAAGACAGAGTCCGTTGATGTTATTAATAATCTTACTATGTTCGAGATTATCTAAGTATATGTCGGCTAGTATTCCAGATAACGGGTCTCCCATCGCTAGACCTTCTTGTTTGTAAATTTTCTTATTGAAGGTAAAATAGTTGTTGTCTAAAACGAAATTAAGTAATTTTAACCATTCATCAATTTCGATTCTACTCAATGTGCTATGTTTCAACAGATTGTTTTTTATGATGTTAATAGTATTGTTGATAGGGATATTAGTATACATGTTGGTGATGTCAAAAGAACATAAAACGTGGTTTGGTTGTAGACTGAACTTATTTAGGGAATTACAGAGTTCGATCGAGTTCTTTATGGGGTTGGAGTTGTGAAATTTGAAGTGTTTTTTTAGGAATTTGTGTAGGAATTGAGAGGTTTTATAGGTAGGACTATTGATACTATTAATTATAGGCCGAATGGGGACATCATTTTTATGAATTTTGGGCAGTGATCTGACTGTAGGTAATTTTGGGTTCATTACAGTTAATTTCTGATAATCTTGATCATTTAAAATGAAGTTAGAATTTTTCAGAAGGTTCTTTAAGTTACGCTGTATTTTGTTTGTTGGATCTTTGTTAATTAAGGTATAGGTATTGTCTGAAAAAAAGGTTTCAGTTTTATTGATGTAATCTTGTTTGTTCATTATTACTATGGTGTTGCCCTTATCTGCTTTTGTAATTACTACGTTGTTGTTATGGATTTTGGATTTCAGGTTTAGAATTTGTTTCGAGACATTGTGGTTATTATTAGATGTTATCTCATTAATTAAAGTTGGGAGTTTCTTTTTTACTTCATATCGTACGTCATTCTGTTTATCAATTGGGATTTGTTTATCGATATTAGTTTCGGTTTCAGCGATGGTAGTGATGATGTCTTCTGCCTTTTTGTGATTAGGCCAATTATGTTTGATGCCTTTATCTAATAGATTTAATTCTTGGTTAGAGAAGGTTGCATTAGATAGGTTGATTGTAGTGGGAATGTTAGTCAAATGGGAAGGGGACACTTTGTTGTTTGTATTTTGGTCAGGAGTTTTACATTTGTTTTCTTGAAGACTAAGTAATTTAAGGTTTAGGGTTTTCTGTTTCTTGTCTAATACGTAAGATAGTTTGAGGTCAGTGTACCTTAAAAATGAGCTCCATTCAAGTGGGGGTAATTTCTGAGAGATGGTCAAATGAGTCTTATATAATTGTAAATTTAGTAAAGATTTCTTCTTGTATAATAGTTTAATTTCATTTTTCAACCATATGTTGTTTACTTTCTTTTGAGTGGCATTAGATTTTGAATAGGGATGACTTTTTCTTTGTAAAGATTTGAGAAATTTAGGTACCAACTCTAATTTCAAGCAATCTTTAAGAAACTTGATATCTCTAGAAATCTTGCCTATTTTAATTTTTAGGTTCAAGTACTTGTTAGGTTTTACTATTGCCTGGTTGGCATTGACATTACATGTAATAAATATCATTTTTGGTCCGTATTGATGATATTAGATTGAAATAATAACATTAAGTTATTTATTAGACCACCTAATCAATACAAAATCGTCTTGGATGATTTACATAAATTTGTTAGCTAATAGTGGGACATGTTTCGCCTTCTCTGAAGGCATCATCAGCCATAGTCTTAACCTTAAATTAAAAATAAGCGTCTAAATAACATGTAGTGATGAAATGAATTTTAAAATCTTGAAGAGATTTGAAGTAAAATAACATTAAAAATAACAATGATGGTTTGAAAATACAATGTGATGAGATACAATAGTGGAAGTATTAACAAAATTAACCTTAGAAGGCTGCTAAAATAAGTACAATGGAATAAAACAGATTGTTAAACAACAAGTAGTAAGATTGCATAAAAGTAAAGTTGATAGTAATGGCGGTTATAATTTGACGATGGCGAAAAATCTTATATAATCAAAGTAAAGAGGAGAGAGTAAAAGTCAAAGTTAGTCGGGAGATCCGAAGTTCATCATGATCTTGAAGAAAAAAGATGAAAGTCAGATGCATATGGTGAAGTTGTAGAACACGTTGAGGATATGAAGTTGGTGAATAGAAGTTGAAGAACAGTTTCAAATAGGATCACTATGGACCATCTCAAAATTTGAAGTGATGTTCAAATGTTGTAAATTGTGAGTTTGTAGATATTCTAGTTGAAAAAGCATATACAAGTGGAATCTGTAAATGGAAGCAAGAAACGTAGAGTTAATTGTGTGAAAAGACATTTGAAAAATATTGAAGTAGAATCTTATGCACTTACCATTTGACGGTGACAAAGATAGCTTGTAATATTATGAGTTAGAAGTATTTGCAACAGTAGACTTCTTGCTACGTGTGTTATAACTGAAGTTTTGTGCTGGAGGGGGATCTGTTTGCGTTGACGTAACTATTAGAGGGGGGCTGCTATTGGTGGGAGGGAAGGAAGAGAGTGTATTACTGCGCGTGTTGTAACGGTGTAAGGCTATTGGAGGGAGCGATGTTCCGGTGGGTGTGGCTATGGGTTTATTGGTTGTATTTGAATTAGAGGTACTAGCGGCGGGGGGAAGGGAGGGGGGTATATTGGCTGTAGGGGAGGTGGGAACTCTAATTGATGTGAGGTTGAAGATTTTTAAGAATTTGTTGGTGAGGGAAGTTGATTCTCGTAATAAAATAAGAATCTGTTCATACAAGGGGCTTTTTTTATCAATAGTGTCATTTAGATTTTTATCTTTATTAAAATGTTGGTCGAGGAAAATAAATAAGTTTTCATATTCTGTCATGAGTTTGCTTTTATCAACTCTTTTTAGGATATGGAGGTCTTGTTCTATTGTGGTGAATTTATGCCCGGTGTCCCTCATATGGTTGGCCATTGCGGAGAATTTGTTGTGTCTTTGGGCATTGTAATGCTCGGCGTATCTGGTAGAGAAGCTGCGGCCAGTTTGGCCAACATAAGAAAAATTACATGTAGAGCATTTCAATCTGTATATTCCTGATCCAGAGTAACTATTGTCTGTGATGTTGATAGAGTTGTGATTGAAGAATAAATTGCGATTAGTGTTTTTTGTTGTGTAGGCTATTTTTATTTCGTGCTTCATTAATGAATTGGTTATCGGGTAAATGCTATGGTTAGTGAACGTGAATTTAGCGTATTTTGGTTTGACGGGTTTTAATGGAGTTAAATTGGTAGCTAGTTTCAGTTTGGTTTTATTGATGATTTTATCAATCATATTCGTGTTAAATCCATTGAATTTAGCTATTTCCTTGATGAATAGTAATTCTTTCTTTAAATTAGTAGAGGACATAGGGATCTTTAATGCTCTATATATTAAACTGTGATAAGTGGCTTTTTTATGTGAGTTGGGATGTAAAGAATCATTTTTTATGGTTGTTGGAGAAAAGGTGGGTTTTCTGTATATTTGGAAGTCGAATTTGTTCAATGCTCGTGTGATTTTGATATCTAAGAAGTTCAAAGAGTTATTGATCTCATCTTCTTTAGTGAATTTAATATTATTATCTAAGTTGTTGAGGAATGATAGTATGTTATTGCTGTTGTTGATTTGTTTATCAATGATAGCTATGGTATCATCAACATAGCGATGCCAAAGACAGAGTCCGTTGATGTTATTAATAATCTTACTATGTTCGAGATTATCTAAGTATATGTCGGCTAGTATTCCAGATAACGGGTCTCCCATCGCTAGACCTTCTTGTTTGTAAATTTTCTTATTGAAGGTAAAATAGTTGTTGTCTAAAACGAAATTAAGTAATTTTAACCATTCATCAATTTCGATTCTACTCAATGTGCTATGTTTCAACAGATTGTTTTTTATGATGTTAATAGTATTGTTGATAGGGATATTAGTATACATGTTGGTGATGTCAAAAGAACATAAAACGTGGTTTGGTTGTAGACTGAACTTATTTAGGGAATTACAGAGTTCGATCGAGTTCTTTATGGGGTTGGAGTTGTGAAATTTGAAGTGTTTTTTTAGGAATTTGTGTAGGAATTGAGAGGTTTTATAGGTAGGACTATTGATACTATTAATTATAGGCCGAATGGGGACATCATTTTTATGAATTTTGGGCAGTGATCTGACTGTAGGTAATTTTGGGTTCATTACAGTTAATTTCTGATAATCTTGATCATTTAAAATGAAGTTAGAATTTTTCAGAAGGTTCTTTAAGTTACGCTGTATTTTGTTTGTTGGATCTTTGTTAATTAAGGTATAGGTATTGTCTGAAAAAAAGGTTTCAGTTTTATTGATGTAATCTTGTTTGTTCATTATTACTATGGAGTTGCCTTTATCTGCTTTTGTAATTACTACGTTGTTGTTATGGATTTTGGATTTCAGGTTTAGAATTTGTTTCGAGACATTGTGGTTATTATTAGATGTTATCTCATTAATTAAAGTTGGGAGTTTCTTTTTTACTTCATATCGTACGTCATTCTGTTTATCAATTGGGATTTGTTTATCGATATTAGTTTCGGTTTCAGCGATGGTAGTGATGATGTCTTCTGCCTTTTTGTGATTAGGCCAATTATGTTTGATGCCTTTATCTAATAGATTTAATTCTTGGTTAGAGAAGGTTGCATTAGATAGGTTGATTGTAGTGGGAATGTTAGTCAAATGGGAAGGGGACACTTTGTTGTTTGTATTTTGGTCAGGAGTTTTACATTTGTTTTCTTGAAGACTAAGTAATTTAAGGTTTAGGGTTTTCTGTTTCTTGTCTAATACGTAAGATAGTTTGAGGTCAGTGTACCTTAAAAATGAGCTCCATTCAAGTGGGGGTAATTTCTGAGAGATGGTCAAATGAGTCTTATATAATTGTAAATTTAGTAAAGATTTCTTCTTGTATAATAGTTTAATTTCATTTTTCAACCATATGTTGTTTACTTTCTTTTGAGTGGCATTAGATTTTGAATAGGGATGACTTTTTCTTTGTAAAGATTTGAGAAATTTAGGTACCAACTCTAATTTCAAGCAATCTTTAAGAAACTTGATATCTCTAGAAATCTTGCCTATTTTAATTTTTAGGTTCAAGTACTTGTTAGGTTTTACTATTGCCTGGTTGGCATTGACATTACATGTAATAAATATCATTTTTGGTCCGTATTGATGATATTAGATTGAAATAATAACATTAAGTTATTTATTAGACCACCTAATCAATACAAAATCGTCTTGGATGATTTACATAAATTTGTTAGCTAATAGTGGGACATGTTTCGCCTTCTCTGAAGGCATCATCAGCCATAGTCTTAACCTTAAATTAAAAATAAGCGTCTAAATAACATGTAGTGATGAAATGAATTTTAAAATCTTGAAGAGATTTGAAGTAAAATAACATTAAAAATAACAATGATGGTTTGAAAATACAATGTGATGAGATACAATAGTGGAAGTATTAACAAAATTAACCTTAGAAGGCTGCTAAAATAAGTACAATGGAATAAAACAGATTGTTAAACAACAAGTAGTAAGATTGCATAAAAGTAAAGTTGATAGTAATGGCGGTTATAATTTGACGATGGCGAAAAATCTTATATAATCAAAGTAAAGAGGAGAGAGTAAAAGTCAAAGTTAGTCGGGAGATCCGAAGTTCATCATGATCTTGAAGAAAAAAGATGAAAGTCAGATGCATATGGTGAAGTTGTAGAACACGTTGAGGATATGAAGTTGGTGAATAGAAGTTGAAGAACAGTTTCAAATAGGATCACTATGGACCATCTCAAAATTTGAAGTGATGTTCAAATGTTGTAAATTGTGAGTTTGTAGATATTCTAGTTGAAAAAGCATATACAAGTGGAATCTGTAAATGGAAGCAAGAAACGTAGAGTTAATTGTGTGAAAAGACATTTGAAAAATATTGAAGTAGAATCTTATGCACTTACCATTTGACGGTGACAAAGATAGCTTGTAATATTATGAGTTAGAAGTATTTGCAACAGTAGACTTCTTGCTACGTGTGTTATAACTGAAGTTTTGTGCTGGAGGGGGATCTGTTTGCGTTGACGTAACTATTAGAGGGGGGCTGCTATTGGTGGGAGGGAAGGAAGAGAGTGTATTACTGCGCGTGTTGTAACGGTGTAAGGCTATTGGAGGGAGCGATGTTCCGGTGGGTGTGGCTATGGGTTTATTGGTTGTATTTGAATTAGAGGTACTAGCGGCGGGGGGAAGGGAGGGGGGTATATTGGCTGTAGGGGAGGTGGGAACTCTAATTGATGTGAGGTTGAAGATTTTTAAGAATTTGTTGGTGAGGGAAGTTGATTCTCGTAATAAAATAAGAATCTGTTCATACAAGGGGCTTTTTTTATCAATAGTGTCATTTAGATTTTTATCTTTATTAAAATGTTGGTCGAGGAAAATAAATAAGTTTTCATATTCTGTCATGAGTTTGCTTTTATCAACTCTTTTTAGGATATGGAGGTCTTGTTCTATTGTGGTGAATTTATGCCCGGTGTCCCTCATATGGTTGGCCATTGCGGAGAATTTGTTGTGTCTTTGGGCATTGTAATGCTCGGCGTATCTGGTAGAGAAGCTGCGGCCAGTTTGGCCAACATAAGAAAAATTACATGTAGAGCATTTCAATCTGTATATTCCTGATCCAGAGTAACTATTGTCTGTGATGTTGATAGAGTTGTGATTGAAGAATAAATTGCGATTAGTGTTTTTTGTTGTGTAGGCTATTTTTATTTCGTGCTTCATTAATGAATTGGTTATCGGGTAAATGCTATGGTTAGTGAACGTGAATTTAGCGTATTTTGGTTTGACGGGTTTTAATGGAGTTAAATTGGTAGCTAGTTTCAGTTTGGTTTTATTGATGATTTTATCAATCATATTCGTGTTAAATCCATTGAATTTAGCTATTTCCTTGATGAATAGTAATTCTTTCTTTAAATTAGTAGAGGACATAGGGATCTTTAATGCTCTATATATTAAACTGTGATAAGTGGCTTTTTTATGTGAGTTGGGATGTAAAGAATCATTTTTTATGGTTGTTGGAGAAAAGGTGGGTTTTCTGTATATTTGGAAGTCGAATTTGTTCAATGCTCGTGTGATTTTGATATCTAAGAAGTTCAAAGAGTTATTGATCTCATCTTCTTTAGTGAATTTAATATTATTATCTAAGTTGTTGAGGAATGATAGTATGTTATTGCTGTTGTTGATTTGTTTATCAATGATAGCTATGGTATCATCAACATAGCGATGCCAAAGACAGAGTCCGTTGATGTTATTAATAATCTTACTATGTTCGAGATTATCTAAGTATATGTCGGCTAGTATTCCAGATAACGGGTCTCCCATCGCTAGACCTTCTTGTTTGTAAATTTTCTTATTGAAGGTAAAATAGTTGTTGTCTAAAACGAAATTAAGTAATTTTAACCATTCATCAATTTCGATTCTACTCAATGTGCTATGTTTCAACAGATTGTTTTTTATGATGTTAATAGTATTGTTGATAGGGATATTAGTATACATGTTGGTGATGTCAAAAGAACATAAAACGTGGTTTGGTTGTAGACTGAACTTATTTAGGGAATTACAGAGTTCGATCGAGTTCTTTATGGGGTTGGAGTTGTGAAATTTGAAGTGTTTTTTTAGGAATTTGTGTAGGAATTGAGAGGTTTTATAGGTAGGACTATTGATACTATTAATTATAGGCCGAATGGGGACATCATTTTTATGAATTTTGGGCAGTGATCTGACTGTAGGTAATTTTGGGTTCATTACAGTTAATTTCTGATAATCTTGATCATTTAAAATGAAGTTAGAATTTTTCAGAAGGTTCTTTAAGTTACGCTGTATTTTGTTTGTTGGATCTTTGTTAATTAAGGTATAGGTATTGTCTGAAAAAAAGGTTTCAGTTTTATTGATGTAATCTTGTTTGTTCATTATTACTATGGAGTTGCCTTTATCTGCTTTTGTAATTACTACGTTGTTGTTATGGATTTTGGATTTCAGGTTTAGAATTTGTTTCGAGACATTGTGGTTATTATTAGATGTTATCTCATTAATTAAAGTTGGGAGTTTCTTTTTTACTTCATATCGTACGTCATTCTGTTTATCAATTGGGATTTGTTTATCGATATTAGTTTCGGTTTCAGCGATGGTAGTGATGATGTCTTCTGCCTTTTTGTGATTAGGCCAATTATGTTTGATGCCTTTATCTAATAGATTTAATTCTTGGTTAGAGAAGGTTGCATTAGATAGGTTGATTGTAGTGGGAATGTTAGTCAAATGGGAAGGGGACACTTTGTTGTTTGTATTTTGGTCAGGAGTTTTACATTTGTTTTCTTGAAGACTAAGTAATTTAAGGTTTAGGGTTTTCTGTTTCTTGTCTAATACGTAAGATAGTTTGAGGTCAGTGTACCTTAAAAATGAGCTCCATTCAAGTGGGGGTAATTTCTGAGAGATGGTCAAATGAGTCTTATATAATTGTAAATTTAGTAAAGATTTCTTCTTGTATAATAGTTTAATTTCATTTTTCAACCATATGTTGTTTACTTTCTTTTGAGTGGCATTAGATTTTGAATAGGGATGACTTTTTCTTTGTAAAGATTTGAGAAATTTAGGTACCAACTCTAATTTCAAGCAATCTTTAAGAAACTTGATATCTCTAGAAATCTTGCCTATTTTAATTTTTAGGTTCAAGTACTTGTTAGGTTTTACTATTGCCTGGTTGGCATTGACATTACATGTAATAAATATCATTTTTGGTCCGTATTGATGATATTAGATTGAAATAATAACATTAAGTTATTTATTAGACCACCTAATCAATACAAAATCGTCTTGGATGATTTACATAAATTTGTTAGCTAATAGTGGGACATGTTTCGCCTTCTCTGAAGGCATCATCAGCCATAGTCTTAACCTTAAATTAAAAATAAGCGTCTAAATAACATGTAGTGATGAAATGAATTTTAAAATCTTGAAGAGATTTGAAGTAAAATAACATTAAAAATAACAATGATGGTTTGAAAATACAATGTGATGAGATACAATAGTGGAAGTATTAACAAAATTAACATTAGAAGGCTGCTAAAATAAGTACAATGGAATAAAACAGATTGTTAAACAACAAGTAGTAAGATTGCATAAAAGTAAAGTTGATAGTAATGGCGGTTATAATTTGACGATGGCGAAAAATCTTATATAATCAAAGTAAAGAGGAGAGAGTAAAAGTCAAAGTTAGTCGGGAGATCCGAAGTTCATCATGATCTTGAAGAAAAAAGATGAAAGTCAGATGCATATGGTGAAGTTGTAGAACACGTTGAGGATATGAAGTTGGTGAATAGAAGTTGAAGAACAGTTTCAAATAGGATCACTATGGACCATCTCAAAATTTGAAGTGATGTTCAAATGTTGTAAATTGTGAGTTTGTAGATATTCTAGTTGAAAAAGCATATACAAGTGGAATCTGTAAATGGAAGCAAGAAACGTAGAGTTAATTGTGTGAAAAGACATTTGAAAAATATTGAAGTAGAATCTTATGCACTTACCATTTGACGGTGACAAAGATAGCTTGTAATATTATGAGTTAGAAGTATTTGCAACAGTAGACTTCTTGCTACGTGTGTTATAACTGAAGTTTTGTGCTGGAGGGGGATCTGTTTGCGTTGACGTAACTATTAGAGGGGGGCTGCTATTGGTGGGAGGGAAGGAAGAGAGTGTATTACTGCGCGTGTTGTAACGGTGTAAGGCTATTGGAGGGAGCGATGTTCCGGTGGGTGTGGCTATGGGTTTATTGGTTGTATTTGAATTAGAGGTACTAGCGGCGGGGGGAAGGGAGGGGGGTATATTGGCTGTAGGGGAGGTGGGAACTCTAATTGATGTGAGGTTGAAGATTTTTAAGAATTTGTTGGTGAGGGAAGTTGATTCTCGTAATAAAATAAGAATCTGTTCATACAAGGGGCTTTTTTTATCAATAGTGTCATTTAGATTTTTATCTTTATTAAAATGTTGGTCGAGGAAAATAAATAAGTTTTCATATTCTGTCATGAGTTTGCTTTTATCAACTCTTTTTAGGATATGGAGGTCTTGTTCTATTGTGGTGAATTTATGCCCGGTGTCCCTCATATGGTTGGCCATTGCGGAGAATTTGTTGTGTCTTTGGGCATTGTAATGCTCGGCGTATCTGGTAGAGAAGCTGCGGCCAGTTTGGCCAACATAAGAAAAATTACATGTAGAGCATTTCAATCTGTATATTCCTGATCCAGAGTAACTATTGTCTGTGATGTTGATAGAGTTGTGATTGAAGAATAAATTGCGATTAGTGTTTTTTGTTGTGTAGGCTATTTTTATTTCGTGCTTCATTAATGAATTGGTTATCGGGTAAATGCTATGGTTAGTGAACGTGAATTTAGCGTATTTTGGTTTGACGGGTTTTAATGGAGTTAAATTGGTAGCTAGTTTCAGTTTGGTTTTATTGATGATTTTATCAATCATATTCGTGTTAAATCCATTGAATTTAGCTATTTCCTTGATGAATAGTAATTCTTTCTTTAAATTAGTAGAGGACATAGGGATCTTTAATGCTCTATATATTAAACTGTGATAAGTGGCTTTTTTATGTGAGTTGGGATGTAAAGAATCATTTTTTATGGTTGTTGGAGAAAAGGTGGGTTTTCTGTATATTTGGAAGTCGAATTTGTTCAATGCTCGTGTGATTTTGATATCTAAGAAGTTCAAAGAGTTATTGATCTCATCTTCTTTAGTGAATTTAATATTATTATCTAAGTTGTTGAGGAATGATAGTATGTTATTGCTGTTGTTGATTTGTTTATCAATGATAGCTATGGTATCATCAACATAGCGATGCCAAAGACAGAGTCCGTTGATGTTATTAATAATCTTACTATGTTCGAGATTATCTAAGTATATGTCGGCTAGTATTCCAGATAACGGGTCTCCCATCGCTAGACCTTCTTGTTTGTAAATTTTCTTATTGAAGGTAAAATAGTTGTTGTCTAAAACGAAATTAAGTAATTTTAACCATTCATCAATTTCGATTCTACTCAATGTGCTATGTTTCAACAGATTGTTTTTTATGATGTTAATAGTATTGTTGATAGGGATATTAGTATACATGTTGGTGATGTCAAAAGAACATAAAACGTGGTTTGGTTGTAGACTGAACTTATTTAGGGAATTACAGAGTTCGATCGAGTTCTTTATGGGGTTGGAGTTGTGAAATTTGAAGTGTTTTTTTAGGAATTTGTGTAGGAATTGAGAGGTTTTATAGGTAGGACTATTGATACTATTAATTATAGGCCGAATGGGGACATCATTTTTATGAATTTTGGGCAGTGATCTGACTGTAGGTAATTTTGGGTTCATTACAGTTAATTTCTGATAATCTTGATCATTTAAAATGAAGTTAGAATTTTTCAGAAGGTTCTTTAAGTTACGCTGTATTTTGTTTGTTGGATCTTTGTTAATTAAGGTATAGGTATTGTCTGAAAAAAAGGTTTCAGTTTTATTGATGTAATCTTGTTTGTTCACTATTACTATGGAGTTGCCTTTATCTGCTTTTGTAATTACTACGTTGTTGTTATGGATTTTGGATTTCAGGTTTAGAATTTGTTTCGAGACATTGTGGTTATTATTAGATGTTATCTCATTAATTAAAGTTGGGAGTTTCTTTTTTACTTCATATCGTACGTCATTCTGTTTATCAATTGGGATTTGTTTATCGATATTAGTTTCGGTTTCAGCGATGGTAGTGATGATGTCTTCTGCCTTTTTGTGATTAGGCCAATTATGTTTGATGCCTTTATCTAATAGATTTAATTCTTGGTTAGAGAAGGTTGCATTAGATAGGTTGATTGTAGTGGGAATGTTAGTCAAATGGGAAGGGGACACTTTGTTGTTTGTATTTTGGTCAGGAGTTTTACATTTGTTTTCTTGAAGACTAAGTAATTTAAGGTTTAGGGTTTTCTGTTTCTTGTCTAATACGTAAGATAGTTTGAGGTCAGTGTACCTTAAAAATGAGCTCCATTCAAGTGGGGGTAATTTCTGAGAGATGGTCAAATGAGTCTTATATAATTGTAAATTTAGTAAAGATTTCTTCTTGTATAATAGTTTAATTTCATTTTTCAACCATATGTTGTTTACTTTCTTTTGAGTGGCATTAGATTTTGAATAGGGATGACTTTTTCTTTGTAAAGATTTGAGAAATTTAGGTACCAACTCTAATTTCAAGCAATCTTTAAGAAACTTGATATCTCTAGAAATCTTGCCTATTTTAATTTTTAGGTTCAAGTACTTGTTAGGTTTTACTATTGCCTGGTTGGCATTGACATTACATGTAATAAATATCATTTTTGGTCCGTATTGATGATATTAGATTGAAATAATAACATTAAGTTATTTATTAGACCACCTAATCAATACAAAATCGTCTTGGATGATTTACATAAATTTGTTAGCTAATAGTGGGACATGTTTCGCCTTCTCTGAAGGCATCATCAGCCATAGTCTTAACCTTAAATTAAAAATAAGCGTCTAAATAACATGTAGTGATGAAATGAATTTTAAAATCTTGAAGAGATTTGAAGTAAAATAAACATTAAAAATAACAATGATGGTTTGAAAATACAATGTGATGAGATACAATAGTGGAAGTATTAACAAAATTAACCTTAGAATTAACCAGATCCCCCTCCAGCACAAAACTTCAGTTATAACACACGTAGCAAGAAGTCTACTGTTGCAAATACTTCTAACTCATAATATTACAAGCTATCTTTGTCACCGTCAAATGGTAAGTGCATAAGATTCTACTTCAATATTTTTCAAATGTCTTTTCACACAATTAACTCTACGTTTCTTGCTTCCATTTACAGATTCCACTTGTATATGCTTTTTTAACTAGAATATCTACAAACTCACAATTTACAACATTTGAACATCACTTCAAATTTTGAGATGGTCCATAGTGATCCTATTTGAAACTGTTCTTCAACTTCTATTCACCAACTTCATATCCTCAACGTGTTCTACAACTTCACCATATGCATCTGACTTTCATCTTTTTTCTTCAAGATCATGATGAACTTCGGATCTCCCGACTAACTTTGACTTTTACTCTCTCCTCTTTACTTTGATTATATAAGATTTTTCGCCATCGTCAAATTATAACCGCCATTACTATCAACTTTACTTTTATGCAATCTTACTACTTGTTGTTTAACAATCTGTTTTATTCCATTGTACTTATTTTAGCAGCCTTCTAAGGTTAATTTTGTTAATACTTCCACTATTGTATCTCATCACATTGTATTTTCAAACCATCATTGTTATTTTTAATGTTATTTTACTTCAAATCTCTTCAAGATTTTAAAATTCATTTCATCACTACATGTTATTTAGACGCTTATTTTTAATTTAAGGTTAAGACTATGGCTGATGATGCCTTCAGAGAAGGCGAAACATGTCCCACTATTAGCTAACAAATTTATGTAAATCATCCAAGACGATTTTGTATTGATTAGGTGGTCTAATAAATAACTTAATGTTATTATTTCAATCTAATATCATCAATACGGACCAAAAATGATATTTATTACATGTAATGTCAATGCCAACCAGGCAATAGTAAAACCTAACAAGTACTTGAACCTAAAAATTAAAATAGGCAAGATTTCTAGAGATATCAAGTTTCTTAAAGATTGCTTGAAATTAGAGTTGGTACCTAAATTTCTCAAATCTTTACAAAGAAAAAGTCATCCCTATTCAAAATCTAATGCCACTCAAAAGAAAGTAAACAACATATGGTTGAAAAATGAAATTAAACTATTATACAAGAAGAAATCTTTACTAAATTTACAATTATATAAGACTCATTTGACCATCTCTCAGAAATTACCCCCACTTGAATGGAGCTCATTTTTAAGGTACACTGACCTCAAACTATCTTACGTATTAGACAAGAAACAGAAAACCCTAAACCTTAAATTACTTAGTCTTCAAGAAAACAAATGTAAAACTCCTGACCAAAATACAAACAACAAAGTGTCCCCTTCCCATTTGACTAACATTCCCACTACAATCAACCTATCTAATGCAACCTTCTCTAACCAAGAATTAAATCTATTAGATAAAGGCATCAAACATAATTGGCCTAATCACAAAAAGGCAGAAGACATCATCACTACCATCGCTGAAACCGAAACTAATATCGATAAACAAATCCCAATTGATAAACAGAATGACGTACGATATGAAGTAAAAAAGAAACTCCCAACTTTAATTAATGAGATAACATCTAATAATAACCACAATGTCTCGAAACAAATTCTAAACCTGAAATCCAAAATCCATAACAACAACGTAGTAATTACAAAAGCAGATAAGGGCAACACCATAGTAATAATGAACAAACAAGATTACATCAATAAAACTGAAACCTTTTTTTCAGACAATACCTATACCTTAATTAACAAAGATCCAACAAACAAAATACAGCGTAACTTAAAGAACCTTCTGAAAAATTCTAACTTCATTTTAAATGATCAAGATTATCAGAAATTAACTGTAATGAACCCAAAATTACCTACAGTCAGATCACTGCCCAAAATTCATAAAAATGATGTCCCCATTCGGCCTATAATTAATAGTATCAATAGTCCTACCTATAAAACCTCTCAATTCCTACACAAATTCCTAAAAAAACACTTCAAATTTCACAACTCCAACCCCATAAAGAACTCGATCGAACTCTGTAATTCCCTAAATAAGTTCAGTCTACAACCAAACCACGTTTTATGTTCTTTTGACATCACCAACATGTATACTAATATCCCTATCAACAATACTATTAACATCATAAAAAACAATCTGTTGAAACATAGCACATTGAGTAGAATCGAAATTGATGAATGGTTAAAATTACTTAATTTCGTTTTAGACAACAACTATTTTACCTTCAATAAGAAAATTTACAAACAAGAAGGTCTAGCGATGGGAGACCCGTTATCTGGAATACTAGCCGACATATACTTAGATAATCTCGAACATAGTAAGATTATTAATAACATCAACGGACTCTGTCTTTGGCATCGCTATGTTGATGATACCATAGCTATCATTGATAAACAAATCAACAACAGCAATAACATACTATCATTCCTCAACAACTTAGATAATAATATTAAATTCACTAAAGAAGATGAGATCAATAACTCTTTGAACTTCTTAGATATCAAAATCACACGAGCATTGAACAAATTCGACTTCCAAATATACAGAAAACCCACCTTTTCTCCAACAACCATAAAAAATGATTCTTTACATCCCAACTCACATAAAAAAGCCACTTATCACAGTTTAATATATAGAGCATTAAAGATCCCTATGTCCTCTACTAATTTAAAGAAAGAATTACTATTCATCAAGGAAATAGCTAAATTCAATGGATTTAACACGAATATGATTGATAAAATCATCAATAAAACCAAACTGAAACTAGCTACCAATTTAACTCCATTAAAACCCGTCAAACCAAAATACGCTAAATTCACGTTCACTAACCATAGCATTTACCCGATAACCAATTCATTAATGAAGCACGAAATAAAAATAGCCTACACAACAAAAAACACTAATCGCAATTTATTCTTCAATCACAACTCTATCAACATCACAGACAATAGTTACTCTGGATCAGGAATATACAGATTGAAATGCTCTACATGTAATTTTTCTTATGTTGGCCAAACTGGCCGCAGCTTCTCTACCAGATACGCCGAGCATTACAATGCCCAAAGACACAACAAATTCTCCGCAATGGCCAACCATATGAGGGACACCGGGCATAAATTCACCACAATAGAACAAGACCTCCATATCCTAAAAAGAGTTGATAAAAGCAAACTCATGACAGAATATGAAAACTTATTTATTTTCCTCGACCAACATTTTAATAAAGATAAAAATCTAAATGACACTATTGATAAAAAAAGCCCCTTGTATGAACAGATTCTTATTTTATTACGAGAATCAACTTCCCTCACCAACAAATTCTTAAAAATCTTCAACCTCACATCAATTAGAGTTCCCACCTCCCCTACAGCCAATATACCCCCCTCCCTTCCCCCCGCCGCTAGTACCTCTAATTCAAATACAACCAATAAACCCATAGCCACACCCACCGGAACATCGCTCCCTCCAATAGCCTTACACCGTTACAACACGCGCAGTAATACACTCTCTTCCTTCCCTCCCACCAATAGCAGCCCCCCTCTAATAGTTACGTCAACGCAAACAGATCCCCCTCCAGCACAAAACTTCAGTTATAACACACGTAGCAAGAAGTCTACTGTTGCAAATACTTCTAACTCATAATATTACAAGCTATCTTTGTCACCGTCAAATGGTAAGTGCATAAGATTCTACTTCAATATTTTTCAAATGTCTTTTCACACAATTAACTCTACGTTTCTTGCTTCCATTTACAGATTCCACTTGTATATGCTTTTTCAACTAGAATATCTACAAACTCACAATTTACAACATTTGAACATCACTTCAAATTTTGAGATGGTCCATAGTGATCCTATTTGAAACTGTTCTTCAACTTCTATTCACCAACTTCATATCCTCAACGTGTTCTACAACTTCACCATATGCATCTGACTTTCATCTTTTTTCTTCAAGATCATGATGAACTTCGGATCTCCCGACTAACTTTGACTTTTACTCTCTCCTCTTTACTTTGATTATATAAGATTTTTCGCCATCGTCAAATTATAACCGCCATTACTATCAACTTTACTTTTATGCAATCTTACTACTTGTTGTTTAACAATCTGTTTTATTCCATTGTACTTATTTTAGCAGCCTTCTAAGGTTAATTTTGTTAATACTTCCACTATTGTATCTCATCACATTGTATTTTCAAACCATCATTGTTATTTTTAATGTTATTTTACTTCAAATCTCTTCAAGATTTTAAAATTCATTTCATCACTACATGTTATTTAGACGCTTATTTTTAATTTAAGGTTAAGACTATGGCTGATGATGCCTTCAGAGAAGGCGAAACATGTCCCACTATTAGCTAACAAATTTATGTAAATCATCCAAGACGATTTTGTATTGATTAGGTGGTCTAATAAATAACTTAATGTTATTATTTCAATCTAATATCATCAATACGGACCAAAAATGATATTTATTACATGTAATGTCAATGCCAACCAGGCAATAGTAAAACCTAACAAGTACTTGAACCTAAAAATTAAAATAGGCAAGATTTCTAGAGATATCAAGTTTCTTAAAGATTGCTTGAAATTAGAGTTGGTACCTAAATTTCTCAAATCTTTACAAAGAAAAAGTCATCCCTATTCAAAATCTAATGCCACTCAAAAGAAAGTAAACAACATATGGTTGAAAAATGAAATTAAACTATTATACAAGAAGAAATCTTTACTAAATTTACAATTATATAAGACTCATTTGACCATCTCTCAGAAATTACCCCCACTTGAATGGAGCTCATTTTTAAGGTACACTGACCTCAAACTATCTTACGTATTAGACAAGAAACAGAAAACCCTAAACCTTAAATTACTTAGTCTTCAAGAAAACAAATGTAAAACTCCTGACCAAAATACAAACAACAAAGTGTCCCCTTCCCATTTGACTAACATTCCCACTACAATCAACCTATCTAATGCAACCTTCTCTAACCAAGAATTAAATCTATTAGATAAAGGCATCAAACATAATTGGCCTAATCACAAAAAGGCAGAAGACATCATCACTACCATCGCTGAAACCGAAACTAATATCGATAAACAAATCCCAATTGATAAACAGAATGACGTACGATATGAAGTAAAAAAGAAACTCCCAACTTTAATTAATGAGATAACATCTAATAATAACCACAATGTCTCGAAACAAATTCTAAACCTGAAATCCAAAATCCATAACAACAACGTAGTAATTACAAAAGCAGATAAGGGCAACACCATAGTAATAATGAACAAACAAGATTACATCAATAAAACTGAAACCTTTTTTTCAGACAATACCTATACCTTAATTAACAAAGATCCAACAAACAAAATACAGCGTAACTTAAAGAACCTTCTGAAAAATTCTAACTTCATTTTAAATGATCAAGATTATCAGAAATTAACTGTAATGAACCCAAAATTACCTACAGTCAGATCACTGCCCAAAATTCATAAAAATGATGTCCCCATTCGGCCTATAATTAATAGTATCAATAGTCCTACCTATAAAACCTCTCAATTCCTACACGAATTCCTAAAAAAACACTTCAAATTTCACAACTCCAACCCCATAAAGAACTCGATCGAACTCTGTAATTCCCTAAATAAGTTCAGTCTACAACCAAACCACGTTTTATGTTCTTTTGACATCACCAACATGTATACTAATATCCCTATCAACAATACTATTAACATCATAAAAAACAATCTGTTGAAACATAGCACATTGAGTAGAATCGAAATTGATGAATGGTTAAAATTACTTAATTTCGTTTTAGACAACAACTATTTTACCTTCAATAAGAAAATTTACAAACAAGAAGGTCTAGCGATGGGAGACCCGTTATCTGGAATACTAGCCGACATATACTTAGATAATCTCGAACATAGTAAGATTATTAATAACATCAACGGACTCTGTCTTTGGCATCGCTATGTTGATGATACCATAGCTATCATTGATAAACAAATCAACAACAGCAATAACATACTATCATTCCTCAACAACTTAGATAATAATATTAAATTCACTAAAGAAGATGAGATCAATAACTCTTTGAACTTCTTAGATATCAAAATCACACGAGCATTGAACAAATTCGACTTCCAAATATACAGAAAACCCACCTTTTCTCCAACAACCATAAAAAATGATTCTTTACATCCCAACTCACATAAAAAAGCCACTTATCACAGTTTAATATATAGAGCATTAAAGATCCCTATGTCCTCTACTAATTTAAAGAAAGAATTACTATTCATCAAGGAAATAGCTAAATTCAATGGATTTAACACGAATATGATTGATAAAATCATCAATAAAACCAAACTGAAACTAGCTACCAATTTAACTCCATTAAAACCCGTCAAACCAAAATACGCTAAATTCACGTTCACTAACCATAGCATTTACCCGATAACCAATTCATTAATGAAGCACGAAATAAAAATAGCCTACACAACAAAAAACACTAATCGCAATTTATTCTTCAATCACAACTCTATCAACATCACAGACAATAGTTACTCTGGATCAGGAATATACAGATTGAAATGCTCTACATGTAATTTTTCTTATGTTGGCCAAACTGGCCGCAGCTTCTCTACCAGATACGCCGAGCATTACAATGCCCAAAGACACAACAAATTCTCCGCAATGGCCAACCATATGAGGGACACCGGGCATAAATTCACCACAATAGAACAAGACCTCCATATCCTAAAAAGAGTTGATAAAAGCAAACTCATGACAGAATATGAAAACTTATTTATTTTCCTCGACCAACATTTTAATAAAAATAAAAATCTAAATGACACTATTGATAAAAAAAGCCCCTTGTATGAACAGATTCTTATTTTATTACGAGAATCAACTTCCCTCACCAACAAATTCTTAAAAATCTTCAACCTCACATCAATTAGAGTTCCCACCTCCCCTACAGCCAATATACCCCCCTCCCTTCCCCCCGCCGCTAGTACCTCTAATTCAAATACAACCAATAAACCCATAGCCACACCCACCGGAACATCGCTCCCTCCAATAGCCTTACACCGTTACAACACGCGCAGTAATACACTCTCTTCCTTCCCTCCCACCAATAGCAGCCCCCCTCTAATAGTTACGTCAACGCAAACAGATCCCCCTCCAGCACAAAACTTCAGTTATAACACACGTAGCAAGAAGTCTACTGTTGCAAATACTTCTAACTCATAATATTACAAGCTATCTTTGTCACCGTCAAATGGTAAGTGCATAAGATTCTACTTCAATATTTTTCAAATGTCTTTTCACACAATTAACTCTACGTTTCTTGCTTCCATTTACAGATTCCACTTGTATATGCTTTTTCAACTAGAATATCTACAAACTCACAATTTACAACATTTGAACATCACTTCAAATTTTGAGATGGTCCATAGTGATCCTATTTGAAACTGTTCTTCAACTTCTATTCACCAACTTCATATCCTCAACGTGTTCTACAACTTCACCATATGCATCTGACTTTCATCTTTTTTCTTCAAGATCATGATGAACTTCGGATCTCCCGACTAACTTTGACTTTTACTCTCTCCTCTTTACTTTGATTATATAAGATTTTTCGCCATCGTCAAATTATAACCGCCATTACTATCAACTTTACTTTTATGCAATCTTACTACTTGTTGTTTAACAATCTGTTTTATTCCATTGTACTTATTTTAGCAGCCTTCTAAGGTTAATTTTGTTAATACTTCCACTATTGTATCTCATCACATTGTATTTTCAAACCATCATTGTTATTTTTAATGTTATTTTACTTCAAATCTCTTCAAGATTTTAAAATTCATTTCATCACTACATGTTATTTAGACGCTTATTTTTAATTTAAGGTTAAGACTATGGCTGATGATGCCTTCAGAGAAGGCGAAACATGTCCCACTATTAGCTAACAAATTTATGTAAATCATCCAAGACGATTTTGTATTGATTAGGTGGTCTAATAAATAACTTAATGTTATTATTTCAATCTAATATCATCAATACGGACCAAAAATGATATTTATTACATGTAATGTCAATGCCAACCAGGCAATAGTAAAACCTAACAAGTACTTGAACCTAAAAATTAAAATAGGCAAGATTTCTAGAGATATCAAGTTTCTTAAAGATTGCTTGAAATTAGAGTTGGTACCTAAATTTCTCAAATCTTTACAAAGAAAAAGTCATCCCTATTCAAAATCTAATGCCACTCAAAAGAAAGTAAACAACATATGGTTGAAAAATGAAATTAAACTATTATACAAGAAGAAATATTTACTAAATTTACAATTATATAAGACTCATTTGACCATCTCTCAGAAATTACCCCCACTTGAATGGAGCTCATTTTTAAGGTACACTGACCTCAAACTATCTTACGTATTAGACAAGAAACAGAAAACCCTAAACCTTAAATTACTTAGTCTTCAAGAAAACAAATGTAAAACTCCTGACCAAAATACAAACAACAAAGTGTCCCCTTCCCATTTGACTAACATTCCCACTACAATCAACCTATCTAATGCAACCTTCTCTAACCAAGAATTAAATCTATTAGATAAAGGCATCAAACATAATTGGCCTAATCACAAAAAGGCAGAAGACATCATCACTACCATCGCTGAAACCGAAACTAATATCGATAAACAAATCCCAATTGATAAACAGAATGACGTACGATATGAAGTAAAAAAGAAACTCCCAACTTTAATTAATGAGATAACATCTAATAATAACCACAATGTCTCGAAACAAATTCTAAACCTGAAATCCAAAATCCATAACAACAACGTAGTAATTACAAAAGCAGATAAAGGCAACTCCATAGTAATAATGAACAAACAAGATTACATCAATAAAACTGAAACCTTTTTTTCAGACAATACCTATACCTTAATTAACAAAGATCCAACAAACAAAATACAGCGTAACTTAAAGAACCTTCTGAAAAATTCTAACTTCATTTTAAATGATCAAGATTATCAGAAATTAACTGTAATGAACCCAAAATTACCTACAGTCAGATCACTGCCCAAAATTCATAAAAATGATGTCCCCATTCGGCCTATAATTAATAGTATCAATAGTCCTACCTATAAAACCTCTCAATTCCTACACAAATTCCTAAAAAAACACTTCAAATTTCACAACTCCAACCCCATAAAGAACTCGATCGAACTCTGTAATTCCCTAAATAAGTTCAGTCTACAACCAAACCACGTTTTATGTTCTTTTGACATCACCAACATGTATACTAATATCCCTATCAACAATACTATTAACATCATAAAAAACAATCTGTTGAAACATAGCACATTGAGTAGAATCGAAATTGATGAATGGTTAAAATTACTTAATTTCGTTTTAGACAACAACTATTTTACCTTCAATAAGAAAATTTACAAACAAGAAGGTCTAGCGATGGGAGACCCGTTATCTGGAATACTAGCCGACATATACTTAGATAATCTCGAACATAGTAAGATTATTAATAACATCAACGGACTCTGTCTTTGGCATCGCTATGTTGATGATACCATAGCTATCATTGATAAACAAATCAACAACAGCAATAACATACTATCATTCCTCAACAACTTAGATAATAATATTAAATTCACTAAAGAAGATGAGATCAATAACTCTTTGAACTTCTTAGATATCAAAATCACACGAGCATTGAACAAATTCGACTTCCAAATATACAGAAAACCCACCTTTTCTCCAACAACCATAAAAAATGATTCTTTACATCCCAACTCACATAAAAAAGCCACTTATCACAGTTTAATATATAGAGCATTAAAGATCCCTATGTCCTCTACTAATTTAAAGAAAGAATTACTATTCATCAAGGAAATAGCTAAATTCAATGGATTTAACACGAATATGATTGATAAAATCATCAATAAAACCAAACTGAAACTAGCTACCAATTTAACTCCATTAAAACCCGTCAAACCAAAATACGCTAAATTCACGTTCACTAACCATAGCATTTACCCGATAACCAATTCATTAATGAAGCACGAAATAAAAATAGCCTACACAACAAAAAACACTAATCGCAATTTATTCTTCAATCACAACTCTATCAACATCACAGACAATAGTTACTCTGGATCAGGAATATACAGATTGAAATGCTCTACATGTAATTTTTCTTATGTTGGCCAAACTGGCCGCAGCTTCTCTACCAGATACGCCGAGCATTACAATGCCCAAAGACACAACAAATTCTCCGCAATGGCCAACCATATGAGGGACACCGGGCATAAATTCACCACAATAGAACAAGACCTCCATATCCTAAAAAGAGTTGATAAAAGCAAACTCATGACAGAATATGAAAACTTATTTATTTTCCTCGACCAACATTTTAATAAAGATAAAAATCTAAATGACACTATTGATAAAAAAAGCCCCTTGTATGAACAGATTCTTATTTTATTACGAGAATCAACTTCCCTCACCAACAAATTCTTAAAAATCTTCAACCTCACATCAATTAGAGTTCCCACCTCCCCTACAGCCAATATACCCCCCTCCCTTCCCCCCGCCGCTAGTACCTCTAATTCAAATACAACCAATAAACCCATAGCCACACCCACCGGAACATCGCTCCCTCCAATAGCCTTACACCGTTACAACACGCGCAGTAATACACTCTCTTCCTTCCCTCCCACCAATAGCAGCCCCCTCTAATAGTTACGTCAACGCAAACAGATCCCCCTCCAGCACAAAACTTCAGTTATAACACACGTAGCAAGAAGTCTACTGTTGCAAATACTTCTAACTCATAATATTACAAGCTATCTTTGTCACCGTCAAATGGTAAGTGCATAAGATTCTACTTCAATATTTTTCAAATGTCTTTTCACACAATTAACTCTACGTTTCTTGCTTCCATTTACAGATTCCACTTGTATATGCTTTTTCAACTAGAATATCTACAAACTCACAATTTACAACATTTGAACATCACTTCAAATTTTGAGATGGTCCATAGTGATCCTATTTGAAACTGTTCTTCAACTTCTATTCACCAACTTCATATCCTCAACGTGTTCTACAACTTCACCATATGCATCTGACTTTCATCTTTTTTCTTCAAGATCATGATGAACTTCGGATCTCCCGACTAACTTTGACTTTTACTCTCTCCTCTTTACTTTGATTATATAAGATTTTTCGCCATCGTCAAATTATAACCGCCATTACTATCAACTTTACTTTTATGCAATCTTACTACTTGTTGTTTAACAATCTGTTTTATTCCATTGTACTTATTTTAGCAGCCTTCTAAGGTTAATTTTGTTAATACTTCCACTATTGTATCTCATCACATTGTATTTTCAAACCATCATTGTTATTTTTAATGTTATTTTACTTCAAATCTCTTCAAGATTTTAAAATTCATTTCATCACTACATGTTATTTAGACGCTTATTTTTAATTTAAGGTTAAGACTATGGCTGATGATGCCTTCAGAGAAGGCGAAACATGTCCCACTATTAGCTAACAAATTTATGTAAATCATCCAAGACGATTTTGTATTGATTAGGTGGTCTAATAAATAACTTAATGTTATTATTTCAATCTAATATCATCAATACGGACCAAAAATGATATTTATTACATGTAATGTCAATGCCAACCAGGCAATAGTAAAACCTAACAAGTACTTGAACCTAAAAATTAAAATAGGCAAGATTTCTAGAGATATCAAGTTTCTTAAAGATTGCTTGAAATTAGAGTTGGTACCTAAATTTCTCAAATCTTTACAAAGAAAAAGTCATCCCTATTCAAAATCTAATGCCACTCAAAAGAAAGTAAACAACATATGGTTGAAAAATGAAATTAAACTATTATACAAGAAGAAATCTTTACTAAATTTACAATTATATAAGACTCATTTGACCATCTCTCAGAAATTACCCCCACTTGAATGGAGCTCATTTTTAAGGTACACTGACCTCAAACTATCTTACGTATTAGACAAGAAACAGAAAACCCTAAACCTTAAATTACTTAGTCTTCAAGAAAACAAATGTAAAACTCCTGACCAAAATACAAACAACAAAGTGTCCCCTTCCCATTTGACTAACATTCCCACTACAATCAACCTATCTAATGCAACCTTCTCTAACCAAGAATTAAATCTATTAGATAAAGGCATCAAACATAATTGGCCTAATCACAAAAAGGCAGAAGACATCATCACTACCATCGCTGAAACCGAAACTAATATCGATAAACAAATCCCAATTGATAAACAGAATGACGTACGATATGAAGTAAAAAAGAAACTCCCAACTTTAATTAATGAGATAACATCTAATAATAACCACAATGTCTCGAAACAAATTCTAAACCTGAAATCCAAAATCCATAACAACAACGTAGTAATTACAAAAGCAGATAAGGGCAACACCATAGTAATAATGAACAAACAAGATTACATCAATAAAACTGAAACCTTTTTTTCAGACAATACCTATACCTTAATTAACAAAGATCCAACAAACAAAATACAGCGTAACTTAAAGAACCTTCTGAAAAATTCTAACTTCATTTTAAATGATCAAGATTATCAGAAATTAACTGTAATGAACCCAAAATTACCTACAGTCAGATCACTGCCCAAAATTCATAAAAATGATGTCCCCATTCGGCCTATAATTAATAGTATCAATAGTCCTACCTATAAAACCTCTCAATTCCTACACGAATTCCTAAAAAAACACTTCAAATTTCACAACTCCAACCCCATAAAGAACTCGATCGAACTCTGTAATTCCCTAAATAAGTTCAGTCTACAACCAAACCACGTTTTATGTTCTTTTGACATCACCAACATGTATACTAATATCCCTATCAACAATACTATTAACATCATAAAAAACAATCTGTTGAAACATAGCACATTGAGTAGAATCGAAATTGATGAATGGTTAAAATTACTTAATTTCGTTTTAGACAACAACTATTTTACCTTCAATAAGAAAATTTACAAACAAGAAGGTCTAGCGATGGGAGACCCGTTATCTGGAATACTAGCCGACATATACTTAGATAATCTCGAACATAGTAAGATTATTAATAACATCAACGGACTCTGTCTTTGGCATCGCTATGTTGATGATACCATAGCTATCATTGATAAACAAATCAACAACAGCAATAACATACTATCATTCCTCAACAACTTAGATAATAATATTAAATTCACTAAAGAAGATGAGATCAATAACTCTTTGAACTTCTTAGATATCAAAATCACACGAGCATTGAACAAATTCGACTTCCAAATATACAGAAAACCCACCTTTTCTCCAACAACCATAAAAAATGATTCTTTACATCCCAACTCACATAAAAAAGCCACTTATCACAGTTTAATATATAGAGCATTAAAGATCCCTATGTCCTCTACTAATTTAAAGAAAGAATTACTATTCATCAAGGAAATAGCTAAATTCAATGGATTTAACACGAATATGATTGATAAAATCATCAATAAAACCAAACTGAAACTAGCTACCAATTTAACTCCATTAAAACCCGTCAAACCAAAATACGCTAAATTCACGTTCACTAACCATAGCATTTACCCGATAACCAATTCATTAATGAAGCACGAAATAAAAATAGCCTACACAACAAAAAACACTAATCGCAATTTATTCTTCAATCACAACTCTATCAACATCACAGACAATAGTTACTCTGGATCAGGAATATACAGATTGAAATGCTCTACATGTAATTTTTCTTATGTTGGCCAAACTGGCCGCAGCTTCTCTACCAGATACGCCGAGCATTACAATGCCCAAAGACACAACAAATTCTCCGCAATGGCCAACCATATGAGGGACACCGGGCATAAATTCACCACAATAGAACAAGACCTCCATATCCTAAAAAGAGTTGATAAAAGCAAACTCATGACAGAATATGAAAACTTATTTATTTTCCTCGACCAACATTTTAATAAAGATAAAAATCTAAATGACACTATTGATAAAAAAAGCCCCTTGTATGAACAGATTCTTATTTTATTACGAGAATCAACTTCCCTCACCAACAAATTCTTAAAAATCTTCAACCTCACATCAATTAGAGTTCCCACCTCCCCTACAGCCAATATACCCCCCTCCCTTCCCCCCGCCGCTAGTACCTCTAATTCAAATACAACCAATAAACCCATAGCCACACCCACCGGAACATCGCTCCCTCCAATAGCCTTACACCGTTACAACACGCGCAGTAATACACTCTCTTCCTTCCCTCCCACCAATAGCAGCCCCCCTCTAATAGTTACGTCAACGCAAACAGATCCCCCTCCAGCACAAAACTTCAGTTATAACACACGTAGCAAGAAGTCTACTGTTGCAAATACTTCTAACTCATAATATTACAAGCTATCTTTGTCACCGTCAAATGGTAAGTGCATAAGATTCTACTTCAATATTTTTCAAATGTCTTTTCACACAATTAACTCTACGTTTCTTGCTTCCATTTACAGATTCCACTTGTATATGCTTTTTCAACTAGAATATCTACAAACTCACAATTTACAACATTTGAACATCACTTCAAATTTTGAGATGGTCCATAGTGATCCTATTTGAAACTGTTCTTCAACTTCTATTCACCAACTTCATATCCTCAACGTGTTCTACAACTTCACCATATGCATCTGACTTTCATCTTTTTTCTTCAAGATCATGATGAACTTCGGATCTCCCGACTAACTTTGACTTTTACTCTCTCCTCTTTACTTTGATTATATAAGATTTTTCGCCATCGTCAAATTATAACCGCCATTACTATCAACTTTACTTTTATGCAATCTTACTACTTGTTGTTTAACAATCTGTTTTATTCCATTGTACTTATTTTAGCAGCCTTCTAAGGTTAATTTTGTTAATACTTCCACTATTGTATCTCATCACATTGTATTTTCAAACCATCATTGTTATTTTTAATGTTATTTTACTTCAAATCTCTTCAAGATTTTAAAATTCATTTCATCACTACATGTTATTTAGACGCTTATTTTTAATTTAAGGTTAAGACTATGGCTGATGATGCCTTCAGAGAAGGCGAAACATGTCCCACTATTAGCTAACAAATTTATGTAAATCATCCAAGACGATTTTGTATTGATTAGGTGGTCTAATAAATAACTTAATGTTATTATTTCAATACTACGGAAAAGGTAAAATTAAGTAATTTCTTCAATTGTGTCGAAGGTTGAAGGGGTAAAGGGCCAGGAAACGTTTAAAATTGTGAGCCTTGGATATCTATATCAAACTAAAAAGGCAAATTTCGAAAATCAGTTCCGACCTAAATGCAGTTACGGAAAAACTGTATAACATTATAAATTCAAATTCCAGCAAAATTAACTTATTTACATAATTTTTTATTTAGTGTGTACTTTGGTTCAATACCCTCAGGAATTTCTTGATTTTTAAAATGTCCACTCCAAATAAAGTTATAGTTATAAGGGCTTATGTGAAACTCCGCATTGACTCACATTAGCGGTCGTATTGGTAAAAAATTGCAAACTGCTAATATATAATCGAACGGATAACGATAATTAAGAAGAGAATTGTAATTTTTAGGAATAAATAAAGAATATATTCTCATACTTCATTATATTTTAAGTAGCTGAACTTCGTAGCTTATTTCCATAGGATGTTTTCAACATTGAGTAGCTTGCCTGAAGGGCTAGAAATGAAGATTTTAGTCAATGGAGCATATTTTGAAGGAAGGAAGGGAGGAAGGAAGAAAGGAAGGAAGGAAGCAAGGAAGGAAGGAAGGAAGGAAGGAAGGAAGGAAGGAAGGAAGGAAGGAAGGAAGGAAGGAAGGAAGGGAAGTTTAACCTACTATACTGTAGTATACCAGGCTGTGTAGCTCAAACGGCAGAGCAGTGGCATTCTGAGATTAAGTTGGTGGGTTCGATCCCGGCTCAGTCCAGTGGTATTTGAAGATGCTCAAATAAGTCAGCCTCGTGTAGGTAGATTTATTGGCACGTTGAGGAACTCATGCTGGACAGAGATTCGGCACATTGGCATCCCCAATTATTTAAAAGCTGTTTTCCAATAAAGTGAAAAATAAGGAAAATTTCAGCGGTGGACGTCTATAAGTTAAAATCCTACCGGGCGAGTTGGCCGTGCGCGTAGAGGCGCGCGGCTGTGAGCTTGCATCCGGGAGATAGTAGGTTCGAATCCCACTATCGGCAGCCCTGAAGATGGTTTTCCGTGGTTTCCCATTTTCACACCAGGCTGTACCTTAATTAAGGCCACGGCCGCTTCCTTCCAACTCCTAGGCCTTTCCTATCCCATCGTCGCCATAAGACCTATCTGTGGGTGCTACGTAAAGCCCCTTGCAAAAAAAAAGTTTAAATCCAAGAGCTGAGAAAAGACACCGTTAAACCGTTGCTGGTATGATCTCCATAGCAATCAAGATAATTTTTTGAGTGTAGGATGCAATGGGAGGAAATAATGTAGACCGTAATCTTTTAGAGGTGTAACATGTCGGTATTCATCTGAAGTTGAATATGGGAAACTATGGGAAAACGACTCCAAGGGCCTCCAATGCCCGTATTTAGATGCCTTTGCTTTATTAATTATTATTATTATTATTATTATTATTATTATTGTCTATATATTAAAAGAGTTTACTAAAACAGCTTTGTAAAATCCGTACGTTCGTTCTACTGGATCGATTTGCTTAATTTGGTTTTTTTCTGGCCAGCATTACCTGTCGGTGAATCATGAGACATTGATAGGTCTCCAAGTTTAGCCAATTTTGAGTAACCGTCAAATCAATTATTTAAATGGTCACTTCAGTATTTGCAGGCGAATTCTTACCCTAGTCCGCAACACATTCTGTACTTAGCAGGTTGACTAACTAATTGAATGACTAATGCTCTGATATACGTTATTTTCATCCTTAGTTATGTTGTTGCATGCAGCCATTTTTGATTATTACCTGTCAAGCCAGAGTGTACACACTTTCTCTGATCATGGAAGAATATTATTCTGTGCTATATACTCTTCGATTCTTTAACCTTCACCAGCTCCTAAATATACTCAACAGTTGGCAGAACTTTCCAAATAATTTACATGCTGTTAATAGAAAACATCGATGTATGCACAGACGGGAAGGTATCAAGTCGGCTAGCCTTCTGTATAACCATTACCAGTAATACATATATATTTACGAGTTGCTTTACGCCACACTGGCACAGATAGGTCTTATGGCGATGATGGGACAGGAATGGGCTAGGAGTGGGAAGGGAGAGGAACCCCGAAAGGAATCCACCTTGAAAGCTGAAACCAAACGAACAAGCAGACAAACAACTGAAATAGAGGCAAAGAGAGGAATGCATATTAAAAAGAAATCAAATGAAATAAGCAAGCGATGCAGATAAATATTAACTGAGAATTGAATAAGTAATCAAAAACTAATAACAATGAACGAAAGAACAAACCCCATTTATACTGAAGATCATTTGGACCTATGATCACACTCAAAACTGGCAATTTTAGTTTTGAGACTATCTTTCACTATCTTTGTCATAAAATGCTGTGACTTTGGTATTACACCTTCCTACCAAGGGAGTGTTGTTACGTAGAATCAAGAAAGAGATTCTTACCCACTCGTAGAGTAGCCTTCTGATAAAATATGTTATACAGAATTATTCTGATTGTTTGAAACGGCAGACCATAACGAGGCAGCACAAGGCCAGTGGTCTACAGTCCTCGTCATGTTTCTCCTTCACCAGATAAGGAAATAGCCAGATTTATGGTCCTTTGACGTGATGGCGGTGGCAATCAGGGCGGGCAGATAAAGCTCGTTACAGCACCCAGACTGCCTGGGCGATGTGATCGCGGGTAACAGAGTGTCATTATAGGCTGACGTTCAGCACTACATTGAAATATAGAACTAACGACTAAGAGAGATGAATTTAGTGAGGGCAGTATTTTAATTTTTCGAACTCTTGGTGTAGCTGGGTAGTCGTCCGTCCGTTTCCAAGGTAATTGGTTCAATCGTGGATAAGCTCAGTACAATTTATTGAAGGGTCCGACAGCTCCACGTTGTTGATTTTGGGACGTTAACTTATGTTTGGTTTTGCGACGCAATTAGGAATTATGGCGTTGGCGGGCTGAGAAACGGCTAGTTAAAGGACAGCCTGAACATTTTCCTGGTGTAAAATGGGGAAACCACTGAAAAATCATTTTGAGGGCTGCCGACATTAGGGTTCGAACATACTATCTCCCAGTGACGCAAACCACATATCCAACTTGCTAGATCATTAAAGAATTCTTGTAAGACAGATGTCCTTCGTCTCTTATCAGTAGCAATAGAAAGGACGTTTAACTATTATTATTATTATTATTATTATTATTATTATTATTATTATTATTATTATTATTATTATTATTATTATTACATACTGACACCAACACTTACTTATGGATGTGAGACTTTGAATACTTACAGAAGACATTTATGATGTGCGAAGAGTTGCTAGAAGAATATTTTTATAGATCACTGGACGGTGAACGGACATCAGTATTTTGGGAGAGGCCATTACCACGGGCAGTGATGGTGGTGGTGGTGATTATTATCATTATTGAACGTCTACATGCCTAAAACATGCCTTCTACGTAAGTTCCGTATTTACAACAGGAAGGAAAGAAAATGTAATCTTGGAGGACAGCAAAAGCAATAAGATGACGTTCCAAAGTGGAATATGAAGAAGTGGCAAATTGGCTTTAACAATCACGAAGATGCAGACTCCGCCTGGCCGATTCTCCGGCAGCATTCATAACGCCAGACAAAGCAGGTGACACGGATGGAATTGTGACACAGTTTGGGGGCAGCCGTCACGTTTATAAATTTAAATAGCTGGGAGGAATCCTCCCCTTCAAAGGAAACGAAAAGTAGGCATTAAAAGAGAGGGTAAGTAGTCTGGAGATGGCCTCCAGACTACACTGAGTGGACAAATGTAACGGGAAGGGGTGTCCCATTCCCTGAGCGTTGCGGCTAGCTGCGGCGTATCTGAGCAGCCTGTCACAGACGCCAGAGTCGTGAAGATGGCAACACGTCGCAAGTTAACTGACTTTGAATGTGGTATGGGTGACAGAATTGCGGAGATTACACGTGGAGTCAGGTTTCCAAGGTCAACAGTGTCGAGGGTGGATTTTCAATATCGCAGAGATAAGGTAACCACCCGCGGAAACCGCCACACGGGAAGACCACACGTGTTTAACGAACGGACATTACGTCGTCTCCGCAGAACCATACTGGACGCTCGACGGGCTACTGTGAGTCAGACCACCGCCAAGTTGAATGTTGGGAGTCAGGAACCTATTTCTACGAGGACTGTAAGGAGGCAACTACAATACATAGGCTTCACCAGCCGACGACCAACTCGTGTCCCTTTGCTGACACCTCGACACAGAGCTCAATGACGTACATGGATCCGCGAATATCGACAATGGACCATGGAACAGTGGCGTTGTGTGGTATAGCCCGATGAATCCCGGTTTCAGTTGTATCGAGCTGATGAGCGCGTGAGTGTGGCGTTTGCCCCATGAAGCTATGGATCCCGCGTGTCAACAAAGTTGTGTCCAGGCGGGAGGTGGCTCAGTTATGGTTTGGGCGGCGTTGTCATGGTCGCAGTCAGGTCCCATTATCCGGCTGCAGGGAGCGCTGACAGGTGCACGTTACGTGGGCATTCTTTCAGACCATCTGCATCCCTTTCTGCCCCAAGGGTACCCTGATGGAGATGCCATATTTCACCAGGACATTACGGCATGTCACGCTCTGTGGTTGCACAGAGGTGGTTGGAGAAGCACTCCAGTTAAGTTACGACCGTGGATTGACCCTCCAGATCCCCCGATCTTAATCCAATTGAGAATTTATGGGATGGTGTCGATACAGGTGTACGCTCCATCATGAGCCCTGTTGCAACTACAATTGTGGGTAGCAGTACAAGATGCGTGGGGTCCAGATCACTCCAAAACGATTCAAAACCTTGTAGAGTCGATGCCTCACAGTACTGCTGCCGTTTTGAGGGCTCGCGGAGGAGCAACTCGTAATTAACATCACATTCAGTGTCTTCCCATGATTTTTGGACACTCAGTGTATGCCATAACACCAACTAGTCCGAGTCCATCTCCATCCACAGTGGTCAGAACGGAGCGCTTTCAATGACAATGATGGCAGACTCAGCCCTTGAAAAGAGTGAAAGCAGACTTCTTCGAAGAATTTTCGGTCCACGAATGTCGCAAAAGGGCCAACCAGGAACTCTATGTAATCGTCGAAAATTACGACGGTGATGAGGAAAAGGAAAATGACTTTTTATGGACAAATAAAAAGGATGAATCAAGAGACGTTACCCAATAAAGTATGCCTTTTGCAAGTAAACTGGAAAACACAGCCTCGGTGGCTTACGCGGGTGCAAAAGTACAAACAAGATTTCAACAACAAAACAATGAAGATATCTGTTTGTTTTGTTGTAGGTACCAGAAAGGCCAATGCTTTCATGAGACATATAAATAAAACTGCATGTTAGTTGGGCTGCATAAAACAAAATTAGTGAGTGCAAGAGAATCACCCGAAATATATGGATATAAATAAAGTTGGTTTGTTAAATAAGTCGATATATTGAACCCTACCAGCTTTATACTAACAAAGTTGATACATCACATTAGAGCCATCTGCTGGTGATCACTCTGAACTAAAACGGCTGCAGGAAAAGCGGTAAATTTATAATAATTAAAAGACCATTAAAATATCGAAACGTATCGACATACGGAAAACACTAATGGCATATTCGCGTTCAGCATATTGCATTCATACAATAAACATAACGAAATAAACTTAAGCCATTCTTGTTACATAGTTAATAACATGTCTACAGAGTAGTAATTCACGGTTCTGGCCACGCACTAAGAACGTAAACTGCGCTAATTGTAATAAACAGTAGAATAGTGAATGCAGTTCTTCTCTAAAGCCACTTGAATGAAACGACGCATTAATTATTGCTTTAAAATGCGCTATTCAGAGAATGATAATAAGTAAGAGAAGCGTACCTACACATTCAGAATTTACGTGATCATGAAAAAGTACCTTCCCAGTTCCTGGGAACTTAATATTTTCCTATAAGAGAGAAAGGAATTTTTACACATACTTCTCCCAATGCACTGTCACTGCATTGTCCTGAATAGTAGACATGCAGTGGTGTCTCAACGGAACAATAGCCGCCAGTGTCTTGGAGAGGTGTGACGAGCCCGCTAGCATACGGGGGCGAAGCTCTGGTAATTTCACGATTGAAATGGCCTAAATGGTTTAAATGCTTACTTTCTTCCGTCTGAGATTAGTACAAAAGCGTTTTATCCCTCTAAACCATTGTTTATTCAGAGGAATAAATACAAACTGAATAATGCAACTGGCCTAAATTATTCGACAGTAAAATATAAAATATTTGGTTGGTGTTTAATTTGGTAAGCTCGTGATTCGGTAGCCAGTCCTACTGTCTACAGTAGCGTGTCTGTCTCTCACACGGAGGCCCTGAGTTCGATTCCCGGCCAGGAGAGTACTTTTTACCTGGAACTGAGCGTTGGTCCGAGGTTCACTCAGCCTACGTGCTTACAATTGGGGAGATGTCTCAGAACAAAGTGGCAAATACAGTCTAGAAAACGAAGGATAACGTTCGACATGATTCGTCCCACTGACCATGCATCATCTCGTAATCTTTAGGTTTTCAGTTTGAGTAGCGGTCGCTTGGCAGGCCAAGTTCCGTCAGGGCTGTAGCGCCATGTGGTTTGTTTTTTGTGTAAAATAACTCCTGCGAGACAAATTTCCGGCACCTCGGCGTCTCCGGAAACCGAAAAAGTAGTTAGTGGTACGTAAAAAACAATATTATTATTTGTTTGTTTGCTTTACGGTCAGGCAAGCAAGACACGAAAGAGGTACTAGAAACATGGATATGCAGAGCAGTTAACAAGCTAAGATCGACAGAAGGAAATACATAATTTAAGGAAGAGACTGAAGAGGGCGAGAAGTGACAGTTGATGAACAAATTTGCAACATAAAGGTAAAAGGAATACGTAATCAATTACGCCTACAAAATGAATCCGCAATATTTTTCGGGGAGGAATTTTCGGCAAAACCGCTATAGTACCCTAGACTTTCATATTTCAAGGATACATTTCAGAACTATCAACGGACGAAAATTGTGGCTATTAATGGAGACGCAAATTCAGAGCGGCAAGTGAGCATTATTATTATTATTATTATTATTATTATTATTATTATTATTATTATTATTATTATTATCTATATATTTAAAACAGTAGGCTGATTTTTGTTATCGAGAGATTGAGATTGACAACGTAAAGCATTCTGACGTGAGCTCTCGGCCTGTAGATTTGCAGAGTGCCTTTAAAAGCATAATTATTTCTTGCCGTATATTTCTAAATTATTAAATAAAAATGTAGCATTCTGATTGGCCAAAGCGCTCGCCAGTACTTCAAGACTACTTTGGACTGTGAGAGCGCTGTGGCATCCGTTTCGAGTGGAGAGGTGGAAGGGGGCAAGCACGCACGCGCAGCTGGATGTCTTCCTGATCGGCTGTTTCAGTCTGTGCTCTGTTGCAGAGAGTCGCTTAGCCGAGAGCAAGCTATTCAGCGCAATATTACTGTCTCTTTGTGGCTCTCTCTATATCTTCTTCTATATATTTAAAACGCTCGGCTGATTTTTGTTACCGTGAGTTTGAAAGAACGGATCAATTCTCTTGACATTTTGTAGCATGGTCAATAAAGCTCAAGGGAAAAACTGGAACGTGTATGTTTCAATTTACATCAGTGAGATTTTAGCCATGGCGTATCTCGCAAGGTCAGGAGTGCGAGATTATCAGGTCCTTAACGTTCCAATACTGCCAAAAGTAATTGTACAAAGAATGTCTTATATATGGAAATCCTTCTCTAAATATTTATTTCAATGACTGTCATGTTTTGACGGTTTTCGTCTAGTTACTATTATTATTATTATTATTATTATTATTATTATTATTATTATTATTATTATTATTATTATTATTATTATTATGTACGACTCGTTGGCTGAATGGTCAGCGTACTAGCCTTCGGTTCAGAGGGTCCCGGGTTCGATTCCCGGCCGGGTTGGGGATTTTAACCTTCATTGGTTAATTCCATTGGCCCAGGGACTGGGTGTTTGTGTTGTTCCCAACATCCCTGTAATTCACACACCACACATAACACTATTCTCCACTACAATAACACGCAGTTACCTACAAATATCAGATGCCGCCTACCCTCATCGGAGGGTCTGCCTTACAAGGGCTGCACTCAGCTAGAAATAACCACACGAAATTAAAAATTATTATTATTATTATTATTATTATTATTATTATTATTATTATATTTTATTCATCATCATCATCATCATCATCTGTTTAATCTCCAGGTTCGGTTTTTCCCTCCGACTTAGCGAGGGATCCCACCTCTACCGCCTCAAAGGCAGTGTCCTGGAGCTTCAGACTCTTGGTCGGGGGATACAACTGGGGAGTATGACCAGTACCTCGCCCAGACGGCCTCACCTGAACCTGCTATGCTGAACAGGGGCCTTGTGGAGGGATGGGAAGATTGGAAGGGATAGGCAAGGAAGAGGGAAGGAAGCGGCCGTGGCCTTAAGTTAGGTACCATCCCGGCATTTGCCTGGAGGAGAAGTGGGAAACCACGGAAAACCACTTCCAGGATGGCTGAGGTGGGAATCGAACCCACCTCTACTCAGTTGACCTCCCGAGGCTGAGTGGACCCCGTTTCAGCCCTCGTACCACTTTTCAAATTTCGTGGCAGAGCCGGGAATTGAACCCGGGCCTCCGGGGGTGGCAGCTAATCACGCTAACCACTACACCACAGAGGCGGACATATTTTATTCAAATGCTCATAATTGTAATTTATTTTGCAAGTTTACTGCCTGGATTATTTTAATTCGTTCTGGGAATTTTATACATGAAATAAGCAAAATTCTCTTTATATGAGAACATTGGGAAATAATTGTCTAGTAATACAGTGCGTCGTATTTCGGAATTAAGAGGGTCTTATTAAAAAGTTAGAGTTTAAGTAAGACAAACTTCCAGACAAGTGCATGTACTAAATCCTGACTTATCTGCATAGCTTTGAAGGAGCAGAAATTCGCTTATCTCGAACAGAATACCCGACGCAGAAGACTGCTCTGAGTGGGAGACTAATAAAGAGCATACGCATCGAGAAAGTCCAGACTATTCCCGTTAGACTTTGGTTTCCAACTCACGAATACTTAAAGTAGTTAAAAGCGGTTAAAATTCCAGACCGAAATAGCTTAAAGAAAGGCTAAGATGAACTCGCCCAAATATTGCAAAGTATGGTCTCTTCAGTCCGCCTCTGTGGTGTAGTGGTTAGCGTGATTAGCTGCCACCCCCGGAGGCCCGGGTTCGATTCCCAGCTCTGCCACGAAATTTGAAAAGTGGCATGAGGGCTAGAACGGGGTCCACTCAGCCTTGGGAGGTCAACTGAGTAGAGGTGGGTTCGATTCCCACCTCAGCCATCCTGGAAGTGGTTTTCCGTGGTTTCCCACTTCTCCTCCAGGCGAATGCCGGGATGGTACCTAACATAAGGCCACGGCCGCTTCCTTCCCTCTTCCTTGCCTATCCCTTCCAATCTTCCCATCCCTCCACAAGGCCCCTGTTAAGCATAGCAGGTGAGGCCGCCTGGGCGAGGTACTGGTCATTCTCCCCAGTTGTATCCCCGACCAAGTGTCTGAAGCTCCAGGACACTGCCCTTGAGGCGGTAGAGGTGGGATCCCTCGCTGTGTCCGAGGGAAAAGCCGACCCTGGAGGGTAAACTGTTGATGATGATGATGATGATGATGGTCTCTTTATCCTTCTCTTCGTCTCCAGCATCATTACTAGAGGCAGCGTAAGATATAGTAACAGTATTAGATGCACCAGAAAAATAGTATTCTGCAGTGATGCCTTTTAAGCACACTTGTAGGGAATTTGTATGAAGGCGTCTCCGAAGACCTTAAAAAGTAGTTAGTGGGACGTAAAACAAATAACATTATTATTATTAATTTGTATGAATGGTAGCAGCAAGTAATTTTTTCTGAGGCCGGGCTGAGTGGCTCAGAAGGCGCTGGCCTTCTAACCCCAACTTGGCAGGTTCGATCCTGGCTCAGTCCGGTGGTATTTGTAGGTGCTCAAATACGATAGCCCTGTGTCGGTAGATTTACTGGCACGTAAAAGAACTCCTGCGGGACTAAATTCCGGCACCTCGGCGTCTCCGAAGACCTTAAAACGTAGTTAGTGGGACGTAAAACAAATAACATTATTTAGTTTTCTGAGGTCAAAACGTACAAGCAGAATGGCATCTGAAGTTTTTCATCACTCTCCAGCTTGGCTTCGATTTTAAAATATTAACGTGTCCAAAGGCACGTTCTACATCATCATTTGAATATGGTAGTCTTAATAAAGGAACTGCCAAGAATACAGGTTCCTGAAAGGATTTTCTTCACCATCATCTACCTCAACATAAAACTCTATTCTATTCAAGTATTTTTCTATTTGGTGTAGGTAATATTTTCCATCGGGTTACCAATAAGTCTATATTATTCAGAAACAATGATATCCACAACTGAAAGTTTCATTACTTTCAGGGTTTCCCCAACAACAACAAAATGCTTGTATTGATATCGTGTGGAAGATATGACCGGAGTCCACCAGTCAGTTTTACAGTAAAATTAGTTCTTCTTTGGCGTATGTTAAACTCAGTGTCTGTCATGATACTATGCCTGGTCACTTGCGAGTAGAGAAAAATGTTCTGACACAAATATTTCTATTTTACATTCTGCCTCACGTACGTTTAATGAGCTTATATAGTGTGGAAGTCTATTGTTCACTGACGCGGAGTGGTGAAGGGATCGGCCGCTCTTTCAAAGTTTATCGCATTGTGCATGTGATCTTTGATTTCATTTCACACTTGAAATATATAAAAATATCCATGAATTGTAGAGAAAAGTACTGAAATGGAAGAAATCCAACATTTATCACGTAACATATACATATAGCCAAACATGCAGTTAGCAAATATTTTTTTTTTTAGCAAATGATTTTTTCGTCCGCCTCTGTGGTGTAGTGGTTAGCGTGATTAGCTGCCACCCCCGGAGTCCCGGGTTCGATTTCCGGCTCTGCCACGAAATTTGAAAAGTGGTACAAGGGCTGGAACGGGGTCCACTCAGCCTCGGGAGGTCAACTGAGTAGAGGTGGGTTCGATTCCCACCTCAGCCATCCTGGAAGTGGTTTTCCGTGGTTTCCCACTTCTCCTCGAGACGAATGCCGGGATGGTACCTAACTTAAGGCCACGGCTGCTTCCTTCCCTCTTCCTTGCCTATCCCTTCCAATCTTCCCATCCCTCTACAAGGCCCCTGTTCAGCATAGAAGGTGAGGCAGCCTGGGCGAGGTACTGGTCATACTCCCCAGTTGTATCCCCCGACCAAGAGTCTGAAGCTCCAGGACACTGCCCTTGAGGCGATAGAGGTGGGATCCCTCGCTAAGTCCGAGGGAAAAACCGAACCTAGAGGGTAAACAGATAATGATGATGATGAAATGATTTTTTCAAAATAGCTAGAACTACCTATAAAAATGTCTAAATTGGCAAGACTGGTGGCTCAGTTATCAATATGACAACAGTTCAATTTTCGGTTCATTCGGAATGGAAAATTAATACGTGGTTCGGAATCTGTGTAAATTTATTATTTTAATTTGCTTTATGTCGCAGTAAGACCTCTCTGTGTCGGTGCGCACTGTGGTATTAATTAAGCTACAGCTCCAGCATTTGCCTGGTATGAAAATGCGAAACCAATAAAAACCACCTTCAGGGCGGCTTCCGACAGAGGGATTCGAACCCACTATCTCCCGAATGCAAGCTCGCGTACTACCTTTTTCATCTCTACTTAAGTACCATTTCCTAAATCTACAGTACACTGATCACTTTGTCATATTCACGTCTTACTATTCTTGCTCCCTACACCTCCCTCATAAACTCTCTGACTAAGCTAAGGGTGTCTGAAGATATTTATTACACCAGGCGAGTTGGCCGTGCGGTTAGGGGCACGCGGCTGCGAGCTTGCCTCCGGGAGATAGTGGGTTCGAATCCCACTGTCGGCAGCCTTGAAAATGGTTTTCCGTGGTTTCCCCATTTTTACACCAAGCAAATGCTGGGGCTGTACCTTAATTAAGGCCACGGCCGCTTCCTTCCAACTCCTAGGCCTTTCGTATCCCGTCGTCTCCATAAGACCTATCTGTGTCCGTGCGATGTAAAGCCACTACCAAATAAAAAGATATTTCTTATCAATCATTGTGGTTAACCGGACTATATTTCATCCAGCTAGTTTTATCTTTTAACACATGCAACGGTGACTTCCTACGATGCTGAATGATCCTTCTCAGCCTACAAGAGAATTTTATTGGAACAGCGCCGAAATATCACAATGGAAATTATGGAGAAGTAGGCTACTTGGTGACACCTGCGCATCGCGATAAAAATTTGTAACCGTACTATTTTTGTTACTTAATAGGGGTTTAAATACATATTCTACAGTAATTTTATTTTGTAACTTATTTGTTTCATTTTCAGGGCTTGACGACAGCAGGAAATTAGCTACAACAATTCAATGTGTAATATACTCCACGATTAACAGTGTAGGCAATAATATTAATTTTGAATATTTGAAGTGTTTCGACAGTGCTTTTGATTTGATTATTTAATACTGTCATTTCAAAATTAGGTCGGCCCCGTGGTGTAGGGGTAGCATGCCTGCCTCTTACCCGGAGGTCCCGGGTTCGATTACCGGCCAGGTCAGGGATTTTTAACTGAACCTGAGGGCTGGTTCGAGGTCCACTCAGCCTACGTGATTAGAATTGAGGAGCTATCTGACGGTGAGATAGCGACTCCGGTCTAGAAAGTCAAGAATAACGGCCGAGAGGATTCGTCGTGCTGACCACACGACACCCCGTAATCTGCAGGCCTTTGGGCTGAGCAGCGATCGCTTGGTAGGCCAAAGCCCTTCAAGGGCTGTAGTGCCATGAAAAAATGTCAAAATTATAAACAGTAGATTATGTAAATGTCCGCCTCTGTGGTGTAGTGGTTAGCGTGATTAGCTGCCACCCCCGGAGGTCCGGGTTCGATTCCCGGCTCTGCCACGAAATTTGAAAAGTGGTACGAGGGCTGGAACGGGGTCCACTCAGCCTCGGAAGGTCAACTGAGTAGAGGTGGGTTCGATTCCCACCTCAGCCATCCTGGAAGTGGTTTTCCGTGGTTTCCCACTTCTCCTCCAGGCAAATGCCGGGATGGTACCTAACTTACTGTAAGGCCACGGCCGCTTCCTTCCCTCTTCCTTGCCTGTCCCATCCAATCGCCCCCTCCCTCCACAATTCCCCTGTTCAGCATAGCAGGTGAGGCCGCCTGGATGAGGTACTGGTCATTCTCCCCAATTGTATCCCCGACCAAGAGTCTGAAGCTCCAGGACACTGCCCTTGATGCGGTAGAGGTGGGATCCCTCGCTGTGTCCGAGGGAAAAGCCGACCCTGGAGGGTAAACAGATGATGATGATGATGATGATGTAAATTATCTAAAGCAAAAAAAGTTAACATTGTCATAAAATATGGAGGTATTTAAAATCATTTTATTTTCTCATAGCATAATCATGAGTCATAATAAAAGGAATACACGATGTTTTTTTTAAAAAATTGTGCATTAATAGATATTTGATGAATATTACATGTTTCACTGATATTTACTACATTTTAATGGTTCATAGTTGTGGGTTACTGTAGTCACGTCCTAGTTCGTGAACCATGGGCAACGGCTGAGTGGCCTAGTAAGTGGTCCTGAGAGTCGGGACACCAGTTGCTATGGAATGGGAGTGGGCATCTCGGACATATTCTGAGTCATGGCCCTCCTTGTGCTCAGGCGGCTAGGACTATACAATTCACCGGTGGTCCATAACCCGTTAGAGGAGAGATCCTCACTTGGACTATGTGCAAGTAGGGTAGCATCCTGCTTCATGAATTTACCGAGCTCAGAACATTTTAAGCTAGCCTCGGACCTATGGGAGTAATGGAGTCCCACTCCCATTTGAGAGGCGAGGGACTCCTTGGAAACAACTTGGCGAACAAAATGGAATTCGATGGGGAGCTATCAATATTAATGGTGCTTATGGAAGAAAGAAGGCAGAACTGGCTGAGTCAGCAAAGAGGATGCATCTGGATGTGCTAGGAGTAAGTGATATTCGGGTAAGGGGAGATAATGAGGAAGAGATAGGAGATTACAAAGTGTACTTGACGGGTGTTAGAAAGGGAAGGGCAGAGCCTGGGGTAGGACTCTTTATCAGGAATACCATTGCACGCAACATAGTTTCTGCTAGGCACGTAAATGAGCGAATGATGTGGGAAGATTTGTCAGCTGGAGGAATTAGGATAGGAATTGTGTCCGTGTATTCACCATGTGAGGGTGCAGATGAGGATGAAGTTGACAAGTTTTATGAAGCATTGAGTGACATCGTGGTCAGGGTCAACAGCAAGAATAGAATAGTGCTAATGGGCGATTTCAATGCGAGAGTTGGGAATAGAACTGAAGGATACGAAAGGGTGATTGGTAAATGTGGGGAAGATATGGAAGCTAATGGGAATGGGAAGCGTTCACTGGACTTCTGTGCTAGTATGGGTTTAGCTGTTACGAATACATTCTTCAAGCATAAGGCTATTCACCGCTACACATGGGAGGCTAGGGGTACCAGATCCATGATAGACTATATCTTAACAGACTTTGAATTCAGGAAATCTGTTAGTAATGTACGAGTTTTTCGCGGATTTTTCGATGATACAGACCACTATCTGATCTTAGTGAACTAAGTATCTCTAGGCCTAGGGTAGAAAAGTGAAATCTGTCTGCAAACGAATAAGGGTAGAAAATCTCCAGGACGTGGAAATCAGACAGAAGTACATGGATATGATTAGTGAGAAGTTTCGAACAGTAGACAGTAAGCACGTTCAGGATATAGAAAGTGAATGGGTGGCATACAGGGATGCTGTAGTAGAAACAGCAAGGGAATGCCTACGAACAACTGTGTGTAAAGATGGGAAAAGGCGAACATCTTGGTGGAATGATGAAGTGAGAGCAGCCTGTAAACGTAAAAAGAAGGCTTATCAGAAATGGCTACAAACAAGGGCCGAGGACGATAGGGATTTGTACGTAGATGAAAGGAACAGAGCGAAACAAATAGTTGTTGAATCCAAAAAGAAGTCATGGGAAGATTTTGGTAATAACCTGGAAAGGCTAGGTCAAGCAACAGGGAAACCTTTCGGGACAGTAATAAAGAATCTTAGGAAGGGAGGGAAAAGGTATTGAACAGTGTTTTGAGTAATTCAGGTGAACTCATAATAGATCCCAGGGATTCACTGGAGAGGTGGAGGGAATATTTTGAACGTATTCTCAATGTAAAAGGAAATTATCCTGGTGGTGTTGCAAACAGCCAAGCTCATGGGGAGGAGGAAAATGATGGTGGTGAAATTACGCTTGAGGAAGTGGAAAATATGCTAAATAAAATCAATTGTCGTAAGGCAGCAGGAATAGATGAAATTAGACCGGAAATGGTGAAGTATTGTGGGAAGGCAGGGATGAAATGGCTTCATAGAGTAGTAAAATTAGCATGGAGTGTTGGTAAGGTACCTTCAGATTGGACAAAAGCAGTAATTGCACCTATCTATAAGCAAGGGAACAGGAAGGATTTGCAACAACTATCGAGGTATCTCATTGCTTAGTATTTTTTTTTGCTAGGGGCTTTACGTCGCACCAACACAGATAGGTCTTATGGCGACAATGGGATAGGAAAGGCCTAGGAGTTGGAAGGAAGCGGCCGTGGCCTTAATTAAGGTACAGCCCCAGCATTTGCCTGGTGTGAAAATGGGAAACCACGGAAAACCATTTTCAGGGCTGCCGATAGTGGGATTCGAACCTACTATCTCCCGGATGCAAGCTCACAGCCGCGCGCCTCTACGCGCACGGCCATTGCTTAGTATACCAGGTAAAGTATTCACTGGCATCTTGGAAGGGAAGGTGCGATCAGTCGTTGAGAGGAAGTTGGAATGAAACCAGTGTGGTTTCAGACCACAGAGAGGCTGTCAGGATCAGATTTTCAGTATGCGCCAGGTAATTGAATGCTACGAGAGGAATAGGCAGTTGTGTTTGTTTATGTTTCGTAGATCTAGAGAAAGTATATTACAGGGTACCGAGGGAAAAGTTGTTCACTATACTGGGGGACTATGGAATTAAAGGTAGATTATTAAAATCAATCAAAGGCATTTATGTTGACAATTGGGCTTCAGTGAGGATTGATGGTAGAATGAGTTCTTGGTTCAGGGTACTTACAGGGGTTAGACAAGGCTGTAATATTTCACCTTTGCTGTTCGTAGTTTACATGGATCATCTGTTGAAAGGTATAAAATGGCAGGGAGTGATTTAGTTAGGTGGAAATGTAGTAAGCAGTTTGGCCTATGCTGACGACTTGGTCTTAATGGCAGACTGTGCTGAAAGCCTGCAGTCTAATATCTTGGAACTTGAAAATAGGTGCAATGAGTATGGTATGAAATTTAGCCTCTCGAAGACTAAATTGATGTCAGTAGGTAAAAAATTCAACAGTATTGAATGTCAAGTTGGTGATACAAACCTAGTTCAGGTCGATATTTTCAAGTATTTGGGTAGTGTGTTCTCCCAGGATGGTAATATAGTAAGTGAGATTGAATCAAGGTGTCGTAAAGCGAATGCAGTGAGCTCGCAGTTGCGATCAGCAGTATTCTGTAAGAAGGAAGTCATCTCCCAGACGAAACTATCTTTACATCGGTCTGTTTTCAGACCAACTTTGCTTTACGGAAGCGAAAGCTGGGTGGACTCAGGATATCTTATTCATAAGTTAGAAGCAACAGACATGAAAGTAGCAAGAATGGTTGCTGGTACAAACAGGTGGGAACAATGGCAGGAGGGTGCTTAGAATGAGGAGATAAAGGCTAATTTTGGAATGAACTCGATGGATGAAGCTGTACGCATAAACCGGCTTCGGTGGTGTGGTCATGTGAGGCGAATGGAGGTGGATAGGTTACCTAGGAGAATAATGGACTCTGCTATGGAGGGTAAGAGAAGTAGAGGGAGACCAAGACGACGATGGTTAGACTCAGTTTCTAACGATTTAAGAGATATGGAACTAAATGAGTCCACGACACTAGTTGCAAATTGAGGATTGCGGCGACGTTTAGTAAATTCTCAGAGGCTTGCAGACCGAACGCTGAAAGGCATAACAGTCTATAATAATAATAATAATAATAATAATAATAATAATAATAATAATAATAATAATAATAATAATAATAATCGTATATCCTCAGATACCGTGTGCAGACATATCGATTTGACGCCATCTGGCTGTCTGCTCGTCAATTTCGACGTTCCGTTTTACTCTAGGCCCACTAGATGGCAGACAGAGTAAACCGGATCTCTCTTGGGCGTCTATGGCTGAGATTTAATGAATTTTGTCGAGTGAACACCAAATGTGTCACCAGAGATCTTTTACATGCCGACTTCGTACGACATGGAGTATCGAATGGACTTTTTTTCGCCCTTCAAAAATCCGACTACCTCTGCTGGGTTTGAACCCGCTATCTTGGGATCCGGAGGCCTACATATGTCACACTTCAGTATTACATAAAGATTCGGGCCTATGTGATGACTAAGGTCGGTGGTTGCAGAGTGGGCTTCGGCCTACAGTTGGCCACAGCTGCTCCGTGGTTCGACGGCTCTGCACTCCTAAAGACCAAGTTAGCAAAGGAGGGATGGTCACGCTCTGCCATGGCTCTGCACCCCTGCGTTCTCGAGGCGGAGAGGGGCTGGCCCCACTGGAATGTCCTGATAATGGTTTTCCGTGGTTTTCCATTCTTCTTCACTAAGGTGAATGCTGGGACAGGTCCTAGTACAGGCCAAGGCCGCCAAGCCCCTAAATTTCTCCGAACATCTCCTTCACCGTATCACATCTCCCTGGCCTGAGAGGCGGTGTTACCGTCTAGGAGGCCAGCCGTCCCCTTCAGAGAGGGAATGAAAACGTTTTTAGTAATAATGACTAATGAGGAAACTCCTACCGTTCACTGGTCCATCGGAACGTGACGCAAGGTTGACTCATAGCTCAAAATTTCTACCTATTACGCTGTATCCTTTAAATGGTGGGTTTTTGTCACGGCGAAAATATTTGGAAGTCAATGGTGGCCTCTTCACAGGAAGCCATCGTCCTGAGTGGTTCCTTTTTGTCGCTGGTACATTCTGTCGGGACACCGGCAGAGGAACGGGAGTTCTATTGCACATAAAATATGTCACTTGATCTTCAAAACTCCAGCTACTTACGGTGGGTTTGAATCTGCAATTTAGGGATCCGCATGTTGACACTCTACAATTGATCCACAGATATAGCTAGTGAAGTCTGTGTAATTTAATTATCTAAGACGTCAGCTTTCAAGAATATATTAAAACTTTTTCTAAGGTACAAACATTGGTTCTAGGAGACCCTAATAAGAAATAAAAGCGCACTTCTGGCTGAAAAAAGAGCTGTTCAAACGCTTGAAGACTCGAAAAGTACTTGACGTTCCACTTCGCTTTGCGGAAAAAATAGCATTTGTTTAATTTGATTTCAGCCTAGGTTCCATTAACGAGGACTGTAGAGAATGTTCCGTTCGCAAGGTGTTCCCTGCTTCAATCTGGAGGAGCAGCCGCCAACGGGGCACGGAGATCGATTTTGTAAGAACTCCCTAGACACATTTCTCACTCAATCTCCGTTTATTCCTTTTTCTGCAGCGTAGCGGTCAGAGAAACGAACTTGACCTCGTTGTGACCGGAAGTGAGTCGGTTCGTTTTCCGATAGAGGAAGTCTTTCCATTTCCACGCTGACAATTTCTGTCTCTAGGGATACAGCGAGAGAGAAGGAGAGGTGGCGTAATCACCATCAGTGAACACACTATTCTCCGCGGTAAAATATTTGGTGCGGAGGCATGAAGTAATGGAGTTCCGTTCTGCTGGTGGGGTGTTAAAGAAGTCATGGCAGCTCTAGGTTGATGATGATGTTTGTTGTTTAAAGGTGCCTAAAAGCTAGGACAACGGTGCCTTTGGTATGAGGTGCTACGAAATGAAACGAAAATTAAACCTTCAATATTTAACAACTAACTAAAATATAAAACGAATGATGATGGAAAAATGACCATGAATCCAAAACAATCAGTGGGTCCAATTCACAATTCCTTCTTTTCTTAAATGATGCTCTTTATAAAAAGGGGGCACCGGCCCCTCATAATGGTATTAATCACTGATAATGCAGAACCACGGTGTTCCCCCTATAATGATACTAATAACAAATAATGCAGGCTCATGATGTTCCTCGCACGGTGCTAATAATCACAGGTAATACACACCCTTTGTATGTCACCTATAATGGCACCACTCGCAGGAAACATTGAGACATGGCGTTCCTCACACTAATCGCGGGCCACGTATACTCTTGATGCCGCTCACCTGGAGGTACTGAATGAAATGTCGTATGGCTTTTAGTGCCGGGATATCCCAGGGCGGGTTCGGCTCGCCAGGTGCAGGTCTTTCTATTTGACTCCCGTAGGCGACCTGCGCGTCGTGATGAGGATGAAATGATGATGGAGACAACACGTACACCCAGCCCCCGTGCCATTGGAATTAACCAATTAAGGTTAAAATCCCCGACTCGGCCGGGAATCGAACCCGGGGCCCTCTGAACCGAAGGCCAGTACGCTGATCGTTCAGCCAACGAGTCGGACACCTGGAGGTACTGGTCATAGGCAATGCACACCCACATTATCGTACCCCCCACATGCAACACAGACCCATGGTGTTCCTCACATAGTGGTACTAATCAGAGGCAACTTAGATACGCGGTGTTCTTCATATAGCGTTACTACTCAAAGGTAACGCACATCCATTCTGAACACAGGGGAACCAACACATTCCAGAGCAGCGTACGCCACTTTTACTCGCATGGACATTAGTCCGCGCAGGCGAGTACCCATGCCTCCGTCTCGGCGGGATGCACACGATGATACTAACTACAGGCATCGCCCAGACCCGTGGTGTTTCTCACATGAGGGCACTACTCCTAGGTAACGTAGATCCATGGTATTCCCCTCTTCGTGGTACTAGTCGCAAGTAACGTCGACCCATTGTGCTTTTCACGCAATGGTACTAAGTACAAGTAGTCTCATGGTTCTAATTTCATCATCCCTTCGTCGCCCCTTTTAGTTGCCTCTTAAGACAGGCGGAGTGTATGATGTTCTCCATTCATAAACAGTTCCATCTCTAGGAGTAAAAGTTGACGCTACTCCTGGCCGACTTTACCATACAAGCTTCTTCATAATTCGGCTAGAAATCTGTGTTGCTAAGCACAGATGTATACGTATTGTAATTGAAAGAATTAACATCAACTCATTTATCAAGTGAATTAATAACGCTATGAATTATAAGTACTGGTCTCTTAAATAATTTTATAGTAATTAACACCTACTTCTGATGAAGAAATAGTTAATAAATAACGTCATTGCGTTATACTAAAATAATTAAAAGCTACATATTTCTTGAGTCCTCAAATAATACTTACAAACGGATTATTATTATTATCCCTTATATTCTCTGCTGCTCTCAAGCTATTTGCAATTATAAATTATTACATTTTCAATTATAATATCCTCCACGCCGCCTGGCAAGCCCTCACTTAGAACAAAGTCTACAATCTGAAAGTGATAAAGAAACTTTTTTCAATGTTTGATCCCACGTCTAGTGTTATAAACTTATCTCTTAACTGACTGAGATTCTTCCTCGGACTTTTAATGTTTCCCCTTGCTCGTCTGCCCCCACCACCATCACCCACAAGGAGTGTAACTTGAGGTAAGAATAGCGAGTATACAATAATATAATCATGACATATATAATCACTCTTGCATTGGATTTATTTTCTCATTAAAGTACACCATTCATATCGCCCGGTTTTAAAGACACTCGGCTGCTTAAATATTAAGCAGATGGCATATTGACATATTGCTACACTCATTTTCCAACTTTTAAATGAAGGAATCCCACAGTACCTTACCTCAGATCTTAGCTACCTCTTCCTCCACTCATCAGCATTACAGTCGATCTAACTCCTCTCTTACTATACAAATAAATCATACATCAGTGTATAACCGTTCATTCCAAGCCTCTTATGCCAGGTTATGGAACTGTCTCCCGTTCAGAGTTCAATCAACCATCACTGATCTGCATTTAGGGGAGGCAGCTTCCCGATCTGTTTTTACCTAATATTTTCTTAAATAATTGCAAAGAATTTGGAAACGTAATGAACATCTCCCTTGGTAAATTATTCCAATCCCTAACTGCTCTTCCTATAAACGAATAATAACCCAAATTTGTCCTTCTTAATTCCAAATTTATCTTCATATTGTAATGTTTCCTACCTTTAAAAACACCACTCAAACTTATTCGTTTACTAATGTAATTTAACACCATCTCTCCACTGCCATCTCGGGACATACCACTTAGTCGAGCAGCTCGTTTCCTTTCTTCCAAGTCTTCCCAGCTCAAACTTTGCAACATTCTACAGATTGTAGATAATTCTTTTTTCTCAGTATCTTATTCCCATCACCTTCAATATCTCAAGTAGTTTGGTCCAATCAACATTATCGAATGCCTTATCTAGATCTAGAAAGTATAGACTTCAGTTTTCTCCAGGAAATAGAAATACATTTTCCAGTAACCAATTTAAAATTAAGAACACGTACTCTTGGTTGGGATCCACGCAAGATAGCAGCCGTCTGTGCGCGTACCTAGATATTTTGGTTGCGTTAAGTTGAATTAGTAGAAACTTCAAAAGCAACTGCAAATTAAATTGCTGAAATCCCTCAGGCCGGGGATGTCAATTAGAGACTCATGCGTTTCCCGCTATACGTAATTATCATCACCAGAATGGGTTTGTGACGGTACATATTTCGAAGCCCCTCACTGGATTTATCACCAAACACAGGTAAACTGTATTAACAATATAGCAAAAAGTGGCTAAAATTACAGACCGTAATTCTGGGTTATTGTAGGCCAGAAAATGGTGGGTTTTATTTGTCCTTTCTTTGCCTTTTTCGGCGTGTTGTGGCTTATTGGTCCTTTCAGTCCTTTTATTTAGCTCTTGATGGCATTTTTGCAACTTCATCTTCTTTATACTACATTTTTACTGCCCATTCTCAATTCGAATCATCATTAGTGCATCCATCACCTCTTAAGCATATATTCTCTAGTAATTACATTTATTTGCACCAAATCTGAAAAGAGAAAGAAACAGAATGAAGTGGAAAATAAAACCAGTGCTTGATAAAAACCAGGGGTATAAAATGATGTGAAAGATAGAGTGAAATATTGAAGGAAGAAAATGTTGATCCGCGTGTTTTTGAAGAGGAAGAGCTCACTTGATTCAAGTATGAACCGTTAACATCCGTTGATATCGGGAGATGTTACTTGATGTTCTGCAACGTGCTGTTCTTAAAATACATGGAATTCATGTTTAAGAATTATATTAATCTGAAAATATACCGGGTGAGTTGGCCGTACGGTCAGGGCCGCGTGACTGTGAGCTTGCATCCGGGAGATAGTGGTTTCGAATCCAACTGTCGGCATCCCTGAAGATGGTTTTCAGTGGTTTCCCATTTAACACCAGGCAAATGCTGGAGATGTATCTTAATTAAGGTTACGGCCGCTTCCTCCCAACTTCTAGGCCTTTCTTATCCCATCGTCGCCATAAGACCTAACTGTGTGGGTGCGACGTAAAGCCGCTAGCAAAAAAATAATCTAAAAATACATACTGTCTGAAAAATGTATTATTTCACACATATATTTTTACACTGCATGTTCCATACCACCTGAATTTTGCATTCTTAAATATATTTCTTCATTAAAATTTAAAATACAATTATGACTGAATGTGGGTCGCATTTTGACGTCTTTTTGCCATATTTCAGGCCCTTCTTAATATTCTAAGGTCTTTTTTCACGTCTTCTTAGGCAATTTATAGGTGTTCAACCTCCGCGCCCTAATGATTTCCTTTACAAATTTATTATCTTTGATTTAATTTATCGCCTGTTCTATATAAATATTGAAAGGGGGTGGGGGGGGGGGGACAAAATCCAGCCTTGCCTCATTACTTTCTGAATTGATGCTTCTTTTCCTAAGCCCTCGATTCTTATCTTTGTAGACTGATTGTTGTACAGATTGTAGACAGTTCTTTCTTCTCGTTGTATGATTCCGATCATTTTCAAAATCTCAAATAGCTTGGTCTAATCAAGGTTATTGAGTGCCTTCTCTAGATCTAGAAAGTATAGACTTAAATTTTCTCCAGGAAAGGTAAACATATTTCATAGTTATTATTTTAAAGTTAATATCACGCACTCTTGGTCTCGATTCCACACAAAAGTACACCTGTCTGTGCGCGCACCTAGATATTTAAGCTGCGTTAAATTATCAGAAACTTCTAAGGCAACAGCAACTTAAATTGCTGAAATCCCTCAGGCCACAGATATCAATTAGAGACTCACGTATGTCTCACTATGCGTAATTATCATCATGAAATGTGAGTTGTAATAGCACATAAATATGCCAAACACCCGTACTGGATTTCTCACCAAGTATTATTTTTATTTTTATTATTAGGACCAGTATTCTTATGTAATTACGTATTCCATTTTTTACTTGTAAACAATTGAATATGTTGGCGAATTGTGGTTCTGATATGATTATATCTGAGTTTCATTTTACATATTCCCAGTAACATTACATATTTTTGCATATTATGTCAAGAATGTAACAATTCTGTATGTGTTTAGGTAATTATTAAAACAAATTGTGTCAGCTCATTTAATTTTCGGACTATAGTGACATAATTGGCTAATTTCATCTCATATATAATATATTTCATTTGTTAAAGTTGGCTTTTAATTTCCTTTAAAATGGTAAAATACACAAAACTTGCCAGATTCTGGGATGGCTAAGTGCTCTTCATTGGTCAGAGTTTCTAAAACAACTCCATGCAGTCTTGAAACGAAGTCCATGTTATTCAAGCTCTGTATCTATTTGCGAGATCATTAGTGGTAAACAAGAAGAGCCGCTGAGATATATTTCACCCAGCCAGTTTTATTTTTTAAATATGGAGTGGTGACTTGCTGCGATGGTCCTTCTCAGTCTAGAAGAGAATTTTATCGTATCAGCGCTACAACATTACATTAGAAAACATGGAGAAGAACTTGGTGACACACTGCGCATCACGATAAAAAATACACGGGGGTAACGGTGAGTTAGCTACAACAATACACTCTGTAATATACTCCACTATTTTATGTGCATAACATTATTTTTAAATATTTCAAGTATTTTCATTAAGCCTTTAATTTGATTATTTAATACTGCCAAAATTACAAAGCAGTAGACAATATGAATTATCTCTAACAAGTACGATGCATTTTTAAAATAAAATATACAGGTATTTAAAAAAGGTTTCTGTATCATATCATAACCATAAGTCATAATAAAAAGAATAAACGAACATTTTTGTAAATTCGATGCATTAATACTCCTACGTATTTTATGAATATTGAATATTACATATTTAACTATATATATCACTGATATTTACTACATTTTATGTACATACTTCGCACTTCAATATTACATAAATATCCGTGCCCTAATTTTTACTATTACTATTTTTATTGTGGATCACAGAGGTGTAAGATGGTACCGCGGTTAATGGGCGGACGAGGAAATGACCAGAGCATAAGTTAGTGCACTAAAGTTTGAAATTTTATTTCTTTCCACTTCATTTTTGAGTTTAAAATTTGATAGAATATATGAATAAACAACAGCAAGTGAGCTCGACAGCTCTGATAACAACAGCGGACTGTATATAAAAAAAACAGGTAGAAGAACAAGAGAAAATTACCAACGTCATAATATACAAGGGAATGAGAGCATTGTAGCCTCGAACAGGTACACTATTTATAAGAGCATGTTTGCTCCACTAATTTACATGACCTAGGAGTCTGATGTCCAAAAGTTAATATAGTCCAGACTCTCAGAGGCATAAGGTTCTTACAAAGTAATGCCTGACAAACTTTACAGTCACTTCTGCGCAACAGTTCGTTACACACTGGTCTATAAACAATTACAATTTAAACAGGGTCAATGTGTGCCCATTGTAAATGGCCTTAATGAAAGAAAGAACGGGTTTAACATAATCGGCCATGAAAAAACAGGCTAGGAGACAAAACACTTGTATTCTTTGTAGAAAAATTCTTAAGTGAGGTTATGGCTCAAATTTGCAGAGGCTAAGCCTATTCTACAGAGGGATGACTAGACGAGAAACGAGAAATGCCAAAAGTGTGTTAAGAATTTAGAGGTTTAGAAAAAATTTAGTCACCCCATAACAAGTTGAATGGAGATCAACAGAGGTCAATAACACTTTGTTCCTTTAGTTAATATGTTTCCCAGCCGAGATTTGAGCAGAGTCTTCAGACTTGCTGAAAATATACATTAAAACTATTGAATAGAACTTTTACATATAAAAGGAGATTTGAAACTTTTCCCTCAAGCTATCTGCCGGTGCTATCACATATTAAGAACATTCTGCAATTGCCTTGCTTACTGGGCTTTCCTAACGCCGATCTACGTCCCTTGCCTCCTTAATACACGGCGCACACGATCAACAGGAGCGATGAAGATGACAATACGACCTTAAAGCGCCAAACTTTTATAGCATTTCGAGGGGAAATTTGCAGAACTCTTTACAGATTGGTTGGATGCCTGTACACACCCCCGAATATTAATTGGCTAGAGGAAATATTCTAACAATTCCTGATTGGTTAATTAATAAGGAAGAAGGAAGCAGTAGGAGTGTTGACTACTTTGATACATGAAGAAAAAAAACATCTACAAAAATTTAAGGTTTGCCACCTGTCGCAATACAAATGTCTTAATAAATTAGTTAAGAGTTCGACCCGATAGGGGGAGCAAGGGCCCAAGAACGCACTGACAATGCTCTTAGAGTTACCAATAGTACTTTGACAAAAGTTACGATGGAGGAATACAACTCAGAAGAGGGTTCAACTAAACTGTCCCCACCTGGAAAGAAGAGGCCTAGAACTTCCAAAATTACAAAGCAGGAACCGTGTAAAGAGGATGCTATTTGCTATTTGATAGGATACAGGTACCACTCCTGTTAAAGAATAATAATGTTATTGATTCCACGTCCTATCACTATTTTTACGATTTTTGGAGACGACGAGGTGACAAAATTTAGTCTCTTTTTACGTGGCAGTAAATTTATTGACACGAGGCTGACGTATTTGAGCGCCTTCAAATACCACCGGACTGAGCTAGGATCGAACCTGCTAAGTTGGGGTCAGAAGGCCAGCGGTCTACTGTCTACAAGTAGTCAACAGAACACAGCGGTCTGAACGAACAAATAAATGAACCGGAAGCAAGAGGAAGGAGAAAGGAATGCAGAAATGTGGCAACACCGTGCAATGCCCCTCCCTCCAGACCTATTTGTCAGAATGCTTCATTTAATATCACGGGTATAGTACCTGTACTAGGTATTCTATATCTCATGCCAGCTTTCGGGAATCTATGGCCTGGTTTCAAGGCATAGGCCAACAGCGTGTGTTAGTGCAAGCGAAAGTGTCTCTAAAACCAAGTGTTAGTGTCAGTGCTTAATGGTGTACAGTATCGAAGTGATCTACCATATGTTGATGGTGAGAGCCGGCAGTTTGGGTTGATACACAAAACCAGTGACGGGCAACACAACTAATACTGATTGGTCATCGGGCTCACCACAAATGGTAGTGCTGTTCTCGCTATCGTTTCCCATTGCTTTTTGTTCTAGGATATTTGAATGTCTATAGGGTGTTTTCAAGCAGTTTTAAATTGATGGAGTGCTAATGTACAGATTGTGGTTATGTCAGAATATGGATAGTTTATTTTAAATTAGTGTAAAGTTATTGGAGAACCTAAGTGCAGTTCCTACCTGTTTAATCGTTTTCAGAGGGTTATGCTAGGCCCGAAAACTGTACGCAGCTTTATGTACACGCCCTGGGAGAGAGAATTATCATGCTCTATCAAAATCCGACAAATCCCTTTAGGTGAATTCTGGCGCCCAAATTCAGGACATTTCAGTTAGTGATTTTATTCATTCCATGGTTATTATATTTATTTTTATTCATTTATATTAAAAATGTCACCCAACAATAGGGCATATTTTATATTTAATATTACAGGGTATTGTTCCAGATGTAGACAAGTATCCTATCATTCGACTGGACTCCTTCCTTCCTTTAAAATTAAGCAGTTAAAAATACATCGAATGGCACACACGACCATAAATGTGTGGCACTGTAGCTGGTTTCTTATCAAGGAGCCATCAAGCGAGTTGGTCTTGCGGTAAGGATCACGCAGCTGTGAGCAAGCGTTCGAACTACACTGTCGCTAGTTCTGAAAATAGTTTTCCATGGTTTCTCATTTTCATACCAGGTAAATACTCGGGCTGTAACGTAATTAAGATCACGACCGCTTGCTTCTCAATCATACCCCCTTTCTATCCCATCGTCGGCATGAGGACGGACCGACCGACCGACCGACCGACCGACTGTTTATGCTCTATTCCTAAACAAACTGTTACATTGGCCTACAGTATTTCCATGACTACAGGTAGAAGTCAGAGGAGCATTTAATTATCACAAGTCAAAATATTGAATTTGATGTCTTAGGCATAACGTAATGAAGTGAACGTAATTAACCATATTTACGTAACACAAGGCATTTGTATACAAACAAATTTTGTTTCCTCACCATAATCTAATATACTGAATAGAGCGAGGCAGGCAAAATAAAACTGTTTAACGTTTAAATCTGTGTAGATACGTGCCCCTTCACTACTTGTAACTGAGAGCCGTGCAAGCAGCTGCTAGGCTGCACTCTGCTCCTTTATCAGCCTGAACTGAAGCGCTGCTCATTGAGCCGAACTGAACCCACCTCCTTCGTATAGATTCATAAAGCACAGCGTACAGAAATTTTTTGGAGGTGCCACGCGCAGAAACGAAAAGTCATACTCCTAATCAACAGGCAAACTTCACAGACATCTCCATTTAAGAAAGTTATTATTGTCCTTGAACTAACGGATAGGGATTGGCTCGCTCGGTGGCTTGACACACATTTTGCTCACTAGCACCTTTTCTGGACAGGAGCAAGTAACAAATAAATCTGTACAGCAGGCCTGTTGAGGTCACGAGCTGACTGACATCTGTGCGTGCACGGGAAACAGCTGTTCCGAGCGCTAGTCCAGGACGTTATGAGATAGCACACGCCTGGAGAGGTGTACATTATACATTCATAATCACGGTACTCTGTACAATAATTACAAGTACACAGCCCGTTTCCAGTGATTTGAATGGGTCAGGAATTGAATGAATGAAGCCCCCAACTAGTGGCGACGGTAGGACCTGTGCTAGCTGCCGAAGCCTGTCTCATTCCTCTGAGGCAATGGTTAATGATTGACAGATGAAATGACATCATACTGGAGAGCGTTTCTGGAATGAAAGATGATAGGGAAAACCGGAGTACCAGGAGAGAACGTTTCCCGCCTCTGCTTTGTTCAGCACAAATTTCAAAAGGACTGACTGGGATTTGAAGCACGGAACTCAGCGGTGAGATGCTGCCACGCTACCACCTGCACCACGGAGGTTTCACTCTGTACAATACATATACGTAGTATTTCACACAGCGACATACATAATTAAATGTTTTCAATATGGTGTTTGCACAAAATGCGCGAAACACAATGCTTTGTAATCACCGTGTACTAGGAAAAATACATAATTACGTTAAAGGTCGCCACAAAGTTACAATCACAAAATAAAAGAAATTTACTTTTTTTTATGGGTTTAATATGCTGAAATCTCCTACGAACAATTATAAGCACAATAATGCCAAATACTATGCCGTTTCTATAGCAAATGTCGTGTTTTCATAAATTTAAACAAAGAAATATGCTTTGATAAAAGTAGCATCTTCCCAGGTAAGCGTGTTGGTACAGATGTACACAAATACAAACCCACACTATGAAATCACTGTGTCAATTCTTATCCCACAGCCTATGCAGCTGTGTGTTTCAATCGTTACTTGTAGACAAAAACAGGTAACTGGAATCAGTCACCAGTGGGCGTGCACAGCCCTGAGTCAGCAACATGGGGGAAGTGCAAGCCGACCGAGGTGATGGTTTTTCTAGCAAGGGCACTGCGCTTAAGGGGGCTGATATGCCTGGAATGGATGCATTTTGTAAATTACTCTGTATGCATTGAACCATAATAGGGGTTTGAATTAAACTTTGTACACTTATAGTACAAATTCCGGGCTTTCATTACATACAGTATATAAAGTTTTAAAATTCAGTTTACACAAGTGAAATATAATTTGCAGATTAAAATATTTAAAAATATTTCTTGAATGTTACAAAAAAAGATTTTTTGAAAACTCTCAATGTGATTGGCATAAACTATTTTTGTCCTTAAAGACAACACTAAATTACCCAGGATAGACCTCTATGAGCTTAGTTGAAGAATTATTTATTTTTATAGGTATTTAATTTGAATATTAAAAAAAGTTAAGAATTTCACATGATGTTTTAGATGCACTGAGCACATTTTTCAAAGGACTTTCATAATTGAGGTTCATCCTCCATAACTTAGTTCCAACAAAGGGAATTCCAAATTTCATGCGTTTTGGATCATTTGTTCTTGAGTTACTGCGTTTTTTGCGAGAAAAAGTTAAACTTTAGGGAAAATGACTCTAAACATAGTATACACATTTCCAATTACACATAACGCTAGAGGGCACTTACTGCATATTTAGTGCCCTCTATCTCCATGTTCTTGCCATCTTCTTCCATCCTCAGCCTCCTTCTTGTCCTTTTTTATTCCTTTGAAGACTCTCGAAGCTGTTTTTCAGCAAATTTGACCCAAAGAACACCTCGTTCACAGAGAGCAGATGTTGCACATTTCCCAACTTTGATGCTTAAACATTCTAGCACTTCCAGTTTACTTTTATTAGCATGATTAAAAGAAGGCACAGCTTCAGCATCTGCAATATTCACAACTATTCTTCCTGAATTTGAATATTTATGGTAAACAGTCCATACTTTATTGTTAAAGGATTCATTACCATTTTCTGAGTCCGACCTTTCAGACATCAACTTAGGACGTCAGTAGCAGCAAGGTCTTGGAATTGTCTCTTAATTGTCTTCATTACAGCCATTGGAACTGGATGAGGGTGCTTCACAGTTCTATTTACCAGAGCTTGACGCCACCCACACCATGATCCTGAACTTTTCGGACAACATTAATTTTGAGGGTCAATGTCAGTAGGGACTTCATGGTACCATTTAGCCCATATAGCCTTCCTCGTGTCTTCCAAGATGACTTTATTTTCCCTTATGGCATTGCCATAATAACACGCCGGTTTGTCGATACATCAGTGAGACGACCCGCACCACCAACACCCTTACCATCTTCTAATTTTATGCCAGCCATCTTCTTCTTCTTTTGTCTTTGTCTTACAAACTTGACATGATTCAAAACAAAACCTCGTGGTTAGCTTACAGGCACAGAATAACAAAGCAAGACAAGCCCAAACTATCACTTCCGGTTCAAAGGATAATTGTTAAATGGTCCCGATGCCTTCCCAAAACAGTGAAAATTGGTGGAACGCCCACACAGCTGACAGTTCAATCCATGCATGAATTTAAATCGAAACCTCTTGGTCAAAATAGGAAACCGCTATAAAACTTCAGATTTAGGTAAAGAAATGTGTATTCCTTCATTCGAGATAAAAAAATTGCCAATATTCTCTGCTGTCGATCGTGACAGGTCGCATCTAGCACAGTGCCGGTAAATTATGTTGAAGCTGCTGACGCCTGCAGGAGTCTGAATAATATGGAGGACTTTTCTCTAGCACCTCTCCTTTTCAGGAGAATGTTCCCGAGTTCTAGTCATAAACCAATAACGTAGAATATGGAGTTGTTCAGTCTGAGATGATGAATTATCCGGACCGAGACGCATAGAAAAAGCGAGTGTACACTTCCCTTCCCGCGCACCGCATGGCTCATTTATTTGGCGGCAGTTCCACCGCCATCACTCATATGTCCTCTTGCTTACTACGCAAAATAACTGTTTTTCCTCTATGTATACGGTTCTGAAAATGTCCACTACTGAAGTAAAGTACTTGTAACTGCTTTTTCTTATGACGTGATTTCCAGTGCTTACTGGTCTTCATATAACGAAGAGATCCAACGTAACAGCGGCTGTGGAGAGCTTGCAATGCACTAAACAGGCTTGCCAATGTCGGCGCGTTGTCTAAATATAGCGAATAACAGGAAAGGTGATAGATAGGTAAGAGCTACAAAATATTTGTCTGAAGAAGACAATTGGCCTGGATTTGTCAGGTCGGATTAGTGAGAGCGCCATAGGAACAAGGGAAATGGTGGCATTATTTAGTTTTAGGCTGTCTCTCTTTTATTATTTCTATATAACTAATATTTTAGAGTGGGGGGGTGGGTTTGAGGAAGAATTTCTCCTCTCTGTTACTTCAGGTATCGAAAAACATCTTTTGTCTATGATTCCAACATACGAACTGGATACCAAAACGCCACTGAAAAATGAGTTACTCATAGTCAAGCTAATACTATGGACTGTCAACAAAAACTGAATTTTAACGGCTTCCGGCAGTGAATGGAAATTGTAAATATTCATTCAATTGCATTGCTGTACCGATCAGAGTATCAATAGACAATATACATGTTGTTTTATATTTTTCCAATCTGATTTACGTCGCAACGACAAAGATAGTCTTAGGGTGACGTTAGGATAGGAAAAGCCTAGAAATGGGAGGGGAGCGGCCGTTGCCTTAATTAAGGTGCAGCCTCAGCATTTGCCTGGTGTGAATATGGGGAAACCACAGGAAACAATTGCCGACAGTGGGGTTCGAACCCACGATCTCCCTGATGCAGGCTCACAGCTGAGTGCCCCTAACCGCACTACCAACTCCCCAGGTTTTATGCAAAATAATAGGAAAACTGCAATTATGAATTTATATGTACATTTGTCAATAATATGCTCGTATTATATATACTTATATATGAACTTATATGCACATATGTCAATAATATGCTCGTATTATATATACCTACATGTGAACTTATATGCACATATGTCAATAATATGCTCGTATTATATATACCTGCATGTGAACTTATATGCACCTATGTCAATAATATGCTCGTATTATATATACCTACATATGAACTTATATGCACATATGTCAATAATATGCTCGTATTATATATACCTACATGTGAACTTATATGCACATATGTCAATAATATGCTCGTATTTATTTAGCCATTGGATTCCAGATGGTATGAATCGCCTTTACTTCTGAAGCAAACAAAATATGCAAGTATGCCAAAATTCGTCAGCAGTGAGGCTTGTTTGCAAGCTCGTGTGGCTCCTAGTAATATGTTAACAGTTACCATGGGAGTGTATATACGAGCTGAGGCTCCAAGAGCTGCCAGCTTTACGACATCGTCAGTAGATTGTTCTGTTCAAGTGGTCCAGTGCAGGTAACACGGACAACTAATAGGGCTCAGTGGGAGGAGCTTGTGGTCACTGTGACGCTTGTTCCCCCGTGTTAGCTTTTACTACGCGCAGGTGATAAAACTGTTGTTTCACACACAACATGCTTGCTAGTTTCAAGTGTGTTGCTGAAGCTTAATATCCCTGGCTTCCTTCCTCTCCATTTTCTTATTGTATTTTCACCCTCTCTATTTTCTCGTATTACTTTTCCTATTTCTCTATTTTATTTCCTATACTTACGTTTATTTATCCATATTATTCAGTATTTTTCCTACCTATGGTTCATATCTTCTTTGTACCTTGGCCTAGGTGCTAGGCAGCTTGAAGGAACAACAATCATAACCTAGTCCGGATCCCCTGCAGAAGTTATTCAGATTTCTAGTGCCGTGTATGCGCTGCTACGGAACAGAGTGTCCATAGAATTTATGAGTGTGAGATTTGTCACGAGCGTGTTGAGATTGATGATAACGCAGTTGTGTGAAAGCTGCTGCAGATGGCAGCACTCATAGTGGAGTGGAGTGGAGTGGAGTGGAGTGGAGTGGAGTGGAGTGGAGTGGAGTGGAATGGAATGGAGAGGAGTGACCCCTTCGTATGAGGTGCCTTCAGAAATCGCCACTGTGAAGTACAGTGATTTACAGCCTCTTCAACAATATTTGCAGCCAAATCACCATGAATTTTACAAAACAGGAAGAAAGGCCTGAAGTAGCGTCTCCTTCGACAACAGTGGATGACAACGATGGTGACGTCATGGAATACTTCAGGGATTCAGGTCAATAATCATTCATACCTAACATTTGAAGTATCATACTTATCATTGATACTTCACATTATTCATTTTTAGTAATACATTTTATGAAAAAACGAAATGTTGTATGGCTTTTAGTGCCAGGACGGATTCGGCTCGCCAGGTGCAGGTCTTTCTATTTGACTCCCCTAGGCGACCTGAGCGTCGTGATGAGGACGAAATAATGATGAAGACAACACATACACCCAGCCCCCGTGCCATTTGAATTAACCAATTAAGGTTAAAATCCCCGACCCTCCCGGGAATCGAACCCTGGACCCTCTGAACTGAAGGCCAGTACGCTGACCGTTCAGCCAACGAGTCGGAAAATACATCTTATGATGTTGTAACATTAAACACAGCACGATTTTTTATTATTCGTAACATTGGCGAAAACCTATAATTCTTTGAAGGGAAAACGTGTGTAAGTGACTGAGTTGGAAGCAAAAAGGTGCAAGTGATTGCAGGCTTGTGCCAAAGGATTGCTGAATACTTCATATATTTATATTGAAACGGAAATGGCGTATGGCTTTTAGTGCCGGGAGTTTCCGAAGACATGTTCGGCTCGCCAGATTCAGGTCTTTTGATTTGACCCCTCGTAGGCGACCTGCGCGTCGTGATGAGGATGAAATGATGATGAAGACAACACATACATCCAGCCCCAGTGCCAGTGAAATAATTCACCAATGATGGTTAAAAATTCCCGACCCGGCATGCTAACCATTTAGCCATGGAGCCGGACAGAATTATATTAATAATGTTTCGATTAACGTCCACCAGAATTTCAAATAGGGTACAAACGTTGCAGCTCTTTTCCTCAGAAGTATATTTTCGGCACATCTTCTAACCCCCTTAATTCTGGAAATGACACTGGAAAACACATGTACCCATTGCATTTATAGGACGTTTTCCAAAATGGCGCATGCCGAAGGTATAGACCACTCGAGCTAAAAAGAGTACATAACAAAGTCTTAACATTTAAACACAATAAGAGGCTATGACTTACTCAAAACTACTATATTACGAAGGCGGTGCATAACAGAGAAAAGTCAAATAGATTGTTTCAAAAAACAAGTAAAATAGAAGAGATTATTGAGAAAAAATCACTTTAAAAAATTAACCCGAGAGAATAAGAAGTGGACTGACATCGCTCTGTGGAAATAAGGAGATTACCAAGATTCTAGTAGAAATACCGAGGAAAAGCTTCGATAATATTAAAGACAGCGAAACGATATATAAAAATAAGGTGGAGGATATAAAATACACTGAGAATTACGAAAATTCATCCAAATACGTGTACTGATTGTCCCGAAGTACAAGATCGGTTAAACTACGAAAACAGAAACTGGAAGCCGCAGGAAGAGGAAGCAATAGCATTGAATTACTGCATTAAAGGAGAAGTCGTAAAAGAAATAATATATCCGAAATTAAATAATTTAAATTCTGAAGAATGGAACTTAAACAATTGGACAATTATTTATCGAAAGAAGACTGAAAAAATAGCTTAGAAGAAATATTACTTTAGTTAAAATCTAAACTGAATATGTACTTCTCAGAAATATTTGATCTTATCGGCAGTTTTTCAAAGAAGATGATGGTCTGCTAAACACCCAGATGGACCGACCTGGAGGGAGATATCATCCGAGCAGTTAAAACTACCCGAGATGAGAGAAGGATGTCGCCCAGCCAGATAAACCTAAGATGAGGAACCCAGCCAGTCATCGAACAATGGCCAGAGTACCAGCCATGTGACGAACGGAAGAAGAGCAACTGAGGCCCGAGATGACGAAAGACGAACTAAGTGTTTATATTAAGTAATATAATTCTTAATTCATGTGTTTTTGCGGTATATATGGTAGAATAGAATAGCCTAAGCATGAGATAATTAAGCGTGCAAGTGAAAACAGTGAAACGAAGTGCATTATATTTAAGATACTAATGATATATTAAGTCAATGTAGAACTAAAGGATATCTCTTGGAGTACGGTTATGTATTAACAAGCGATTCAACGAGGTAAATAAGAATACGGTTAAGAAGGAAAGTAATATAACAGCTGATTTCAAAGAGTGTCATATGATGAATAATATCTATGAGTTTCGTAAATCCATCCAATCTTAGATTACGTCGTGTGTGGGTCGCGTATTGAGAAATGATATTTAGAATCAAGTTATTCCTTGCCGGATATTATTGTTAAAAGTACATATACGGTATTTTAAGTTTATGCATTGCATTTTATAGTGAATTGGTCAATGAAAAGGAATATTTACGCGGAGAAAAAGGTTATGTCTCAATAGTAGCAGATGATATAAAGGTTATACGTGTTGAACATAGATATTAAGGAAGTTAAGAAGGTAGTAATTGAAGGTTATAAATGATAATATGGAGCTTTATGAGATGATTTAAGTATAATATTACGCGTTATGATAGTTAATGAGACATATATGTGATGAATAGACGTTAAATATGCATGGAATTGATGCAGTTAGACGATGCAAATGTTGAAAAGGAATACGCCGCAGGAGTAACCTATAATAAGGTATGGATGGTTAAAATATGTATATAGTTGAGAATTGAAGATGATATGGATGTAATTACAGCTCTTAATAGATAGATATATGTGTTTCGTGTCGTATTCTCAGAAATACAGAATGTGAGGTAGGCAAGATGACATATGTAGCTGACGTATAAGCATAATACCGAGATGTCACACCGCAGATACTTGGTGAATTTCTTGCACACGTAGTATATGTGAGATAACCTTAACGGCTGAACGCATATTGAGCCGTGATACAATTAATTAAGAATTATACAGGTAGAATAGGGAGATAGGCTACTTTATATGTTGAGTATTGTTTTATATTTTAAGTTAGAATTTTATATGAAGAGATATTAGAATATGAGCCGTAATTTTAAGTGGCAGTAGGGTAGAAAACCTTAGCAAGTCAGTCGTCATAATGTTTTTCATCAGATGATATTCGACGCTAACGAATTCAGATTTTAACATTGTAAAACGTGTAAATTGTGTGGAGGAATCCTGAATTCTTAATGATGATGTAATTATGTCATATTAATGCACATGAATGATTAACTTAATTTTACAAGGATAATTGGAGATATTTTGACTTCATTTCAGAAATATTGGATTCATAATATCATGATAATTTAAAAATAAGCTAGCGCTAACTTAAACTTTAACTTCTACGGAATAATATTTATTTATTTTTGAGACAATAGTTGTGGAGTTCATGAAGTTATTCATTCTCATTTCATTCAATAATTCATTAGTTTAATAAATATGTTTCTTGGATATTGAATTTTCACGACCGAATTGTAATCGAAACAGACTTTCAACGTATTAGGTCGTGTTACGTACATGTAGTACATGTTGAAGAGATGTTAAGTACAGAACAAAAATGGCCAGCTGGACACCAGTGGGATCCGAACCCACAACCTCCCGATTTCGCGTCGGTTGCTCTACATGTACGTAACACGACATAATACGTTGAAAGTCTGTTTCGATTACAATGCGGTCGTGAAAATTCAATATCCATTGACATGCCCCACAACGGGCAACTTAAACGCACTCTACAGTGTGCTAGCAGCAGTGCCAGACTTGTAGCTCAGATCCTTTCAAACAGAACAAAGATGGCCTAGGCCACCATAGCTCAATTGGTAGAGCAACCGACGCGAAATCGGGAGGTTGTGGTTTCGGATCCCACTGGTGTCCAGTTGGCCATTTTTGTTCTGTACTTTACATCTCTTCAACACGTACTTCATGTACGTCACACGACCTAATACGTTGAAAGTCTGTTTCGATTAAATATGTTTCTTGATTATTTTCATAATTCAATGAGTGATCATTTATAGTGATCGATAGTAGACTGACTTAGTATGTAAGGTAATTTTTAAGTGAGTTGCGTTATGAAATTATGGTAGAAGATGAGTTTGCGAATCTATGCGGTAAGGTGAAGACGTTCATCGGATGGTATCGCGTACGGTCGTTGTGTCTTTCTTGGAATTCACGTAAAACCTGACTTATAGAAAAATTAAATATTTTTCTTGCTTGTGGATACCCTGGGACTACATCTGACTAGCCGGAGTGTTAGCTGTGTCTCACCTGGACGCGGGTAGGGTTCATACAGAACATGCCATAGCAGAACTAAATTAAAACGTTGTTTATATATTAAGAAACGGTTCTAATAGTTCTAGTACAGTTTGGGGAGAGTTTTGGCAAATTATACGTCCTCTGACAAATAAGAGCGTTGGTTACGTTCAATGTATACAGTGTTCGGCATATTAAGATAGGAATTTAGTTTCACTTTGTATCTCGGAATCCAAGTAAAGAAATTTGGACGTAGAAAGCATAATGCATAATGCATATAGTATAATTTCCCCTTTTACGTACAAATTTACAGAGATAAAATTTTTATATATTCTTTCTTCAGTGCACAGATTCACAAGTTCGTTGTAGATGTTTGGGCTTATAGTTACGTTTTATCGTGTATGGCCATGTGCGTATTGAATAACATGGAGTAGAATTATGCTTTCGTAGTTTACGGGAGTGTCATCCTTTAAACCAGAGTGAATGTATTGCTCCTCTCGAACATATCCCCTTTGGGCGGGTGACACACTCACGACCAACACTCGGGAGTTCAGCTCCCGTCCACTGCTAATGTCTCCCCCGGTGATTCAGGCACTTTTGAGATATTTAAAGAATGTACTACTGTATATCAGAAGCATGCGTTAACGCCAATGATGAAATAATACGGGAAAAGAGACGTGAGACACTGCATCAGTTAGAGGTGGTCAATGAACAGGGTGCCACTTACTATCGTAAAAGAAAGAAGTCACTTACTTTACGTAATAGCAATTGCATCGATAGCTTCCGTGATTACTGTAGTGATGGTGAAATAAATCCGTATTACTTTTCTGAACCTGTTCATCTAAAAAACATAGGGAACCTTACTTGTTGACACATCCTCATAGTTACAGGCTGTAAAACCTTTCCAAAAATAAAGGAATCGAATATTGAACTTTAAGAAAAATCCAGTTAGCTCATAAAGTCCAAGATTAGCAGCATTTATAGGGACGTGCTGGATGCTGATTGGTTGGTTTCTCTCCTAAATTCTACACAATCCAAGATCCTAGGGGGCACTCCAAAGTCAAAGGTAGTGAGATCTTTTAATATGCAAATCAAGGACTCCTCATCCAGTTCCGGCTGTATTCGTGAGACTTCACTGTTTTTGGGCGTTGAAAGTGTTGCCTACCCCTACCTGATAATCTTGATTAGAGATATACCCACAAGCAATGCCGTCAGGATCACCGATGGGATTAATATTTAAGGGCCCACTGAAAAAGCTATCGACATGTTCCAGGGACTCACTACGTTCCGTTCTGTTCATCATTGCTATCGCACACATATCAACTACTGTTTAGCCAAAATACGTTCTTCGACGACATGGTAATGACTTCGAAGTCACAGACGGACTTAAAGAATACAGTGGATAAAGTAACGATGTGGGCAAGAAGCAAAGAACAATCATCATTTAAGACAAAACAGTGTCCATGACTTCCAGGCAAAGCGGGAAGTGTGCAATCATTCATTTAGGAGATAAACCTATAATAGCGGCGCTAGCCTTTACTTATCTCGGTGTGACCTTTCAAACTTCCGGAGCCATCTCTCCCAAGCATACAGATGCCTGAGTAAATGTAACAATATACGCAATGCACAGAATCACAAACCTTCAGAAACTGTCCCTTAAAATTGCTATAAGACTATTGATCTCAGTATTTCACCTGAAGCAACTTACCGACTGGAAATCGCATGGCCGCAATTGAAACTGAACAGCTGTGCAGAATAGAGACGGTCAGGGCAAACTTTGTAAAGAACAACCTATGCATCTCCAAATCGTTTCCATCTTGACTAACCTACGAATTAGCTAGGGAGCAGTTTTATTCGGAGGAGTTTCCCACTAAGTACTCTGTTTTCTCTACCGACACCTACATCCAGTGTTCGAGAGGGCTGTTTGCTAAGAAAAGCTATACCTTGGACGATGTTTTACGCCACCGACGCCATAATAGACCGTAGCTAGTACAGTACGTTATGAACTACGATATGGCGTGACAAGGATGACATACGGATTTTAAAAAAATGTGTCTATTACAATGCATTTTCATCAGCCTGTGAGAAATGTTTATACATGAGGTGCGGGAAGATGTTCTTTTTTATCATGGTTTAATGTCGCACTAACACATCGACGGTTTCTTCGGCCACTAAAGAATGGGAAATGGATGTAGTGGCCGTAACTCTACTTAAGGTACAACCCCTTCATTTTATTGGTGTGAAAATGGGAAACCAAGGAAAACAATCTTCAGGGCTGCTGACGTGAAGGTGCATTCGAACCCGCAATCTCCGGATTGAAAATTCAGAGCTACGCGACTCTAACCGCACATCCAAGTTGCTCGATCGGGCAAATATTGATGATGATGTTTGTCGTTTAAAGGGGCCTAACAGCTAGGTCATTGGCCTCTAATGATACGAGATGAAACGAAATGAAACGATAAATAAACCTTCAAAATAAATCCACTGACTATAATTTAAAATGAATGTTGATGAGAAAATGACCATGAATCCAAAACAATCAGTGGATCCGATTCACAACACCTTATTTTCTAGGATGGTGCTTGTTGTTCAAACGGGTCCAAAATCCAGGTCACCGGGCCCTCATAATAGTAGCCTACTAATCATTGGTAAAGGAGAACCGTGATGTTTCTCCTATAGTAGAACTAACAACAGGTAACGAAGAAATCATGGTGTTCCTCGCATGGTGGTATTAATCACAGGTGATGTAGACCCGGGCTATGTCACACATAACGGCACTATTCACAGGAAACACAGGCCCACGGTGTTCCTCACATAAGGTTACTACTCACAAGCAACGCAGACACATGGGGTTCCTCACATAAGGGTACATACAAGCAACATAGACCCATGGTGTTCCTCACAGAGAGGTACTAATCACAGGTCACGTATTCTCATCGTGTTGTTCGCATTGTGATATTCATCACAGGCTACGCATACTCACGGTGTTGCTCACATAGTGGTACGAATCATAGGCAATGTAGGCCCATGGTATATGGCACATTATAGCACCACCCACAGGCAACACAGACCCATGGTGTCCTTCATCTATTAGTACTACTCCCACAGTAATCCTCCCCCGAGTATACTAATCACAGACCTAGCTGGAGGCAGTAGCGGTACAAGTTCCTTAGGTAGTAGTGATTATTGCTCTAAGAGGGAGCAGAACCAGCCACATGTAGTAGTACTAATCGCAAGTAATATAGACCCATAGTGTAATGGTACTAGTAACAGACTCCCTTATGGCTCCTTCGCCTCTTACGACAAGCAGGGGATACCGTGGGTGTATTCCTCATCTAAGTCCCCCACCCAAATTGGTTGATATGCCATTTAATTATTTCAGATATCAGTTTATTGTGAACCGTGATGCAGCACACACACTTTAAATGCCTTCAAAGTATAAAAAAACAAGTAAGTTATAATAAAAATTGTAAGAAGTGATGGACCCAAACTACTGGCAGATTAATTAAAGTTTCTAAAACTGCTGCTGAACGGAGTTAAGCATATCGGGAATGATTTCTATTAAAGAAGCTGGCAAGTGAATATCTTAACTGACTTAATACTTCAGTTATTAATAATTCTTTACTTAAAAGTTTGAGGCTATGTACATAGTCCCCATATTCCTGTGTTTCCAGGGAAATATCAGCAAAAAAATACAGCTGCTGTCTCCTCTGATAGCCACCACATAGTGATGAACAGCCACTTCAGTACATAAATTAAAGTAATTTAACATATACATGCATACATACATACATACATACATACATACATACATACATACATACATACATACATACATACATACTTACGTACTTACTGTGCCGTTTTGATGGCGTGTGTGGTGGCGAACCTCTTGTAGTTATTTGCTTCGGCTGCTGAAAGGGTACATACTCACCGCACACGTAGAATCTTACCTCAGGGTTGGAGCGTCCATTATTTCCTTGAACTAGGGACGACTGGGGATACTATCAACTACTACTGGTGAAGCTAACCTGCAGTAACATAGCCCAGACTGATTTAAACCCAAATGAATGAAATTTATTTAGAAAAAATTGATATCAAGCAAATTATAAAGTTAACCGAAATTAGGAAATTGAAATAAATTTACCACGCTGAAAGGAGCGCAAGTGGAACCAAATAGAAAACTATGTCCAGAAATCTAGGCCAAACTCAAACAAAATAAAAACTGTCACTTTTTTTGCTAGTTGCTTTACGTCGCACCGACACAGATAGGTCTTAAAGCGACGATGGGACAGGAAAGGGCTAGGAGTGGGAAGGAAGCGGCCGTGGCCTTAATGAAGGTACAGCCCCAGCATTTGCCTGGTGTGAAAATGGGAAAAAACGGAAAAACATTTTTAGGGCTGCCGACAGTGGGGTTCGAACCTACTATCTCCCGAATACTGGATACTGACCGCACTTAAGCGACTGCAGCTATAGATCTCGGTAACTGAACTCGGGAATCACTGAACATCAACCTAAATTAAATAATTACAGTCAAAAATGTTAATAAAATAATTAAAGTGTTAAGGGAATCGACACATTTAATTCCTGAGACTAACATGATCAACAAAATGAGATCATTACAGTGATAAATCAATTAATACGAAACAGTTAGGTAACCTTGCATTAAATACTGTTAAACGTGTGAAACACATTCGCCCATGAACATACACCCTTATTGAATATATCAAATACATTTTGTTCTGCCATTGTTCAATTGAACTCGCCTTTATACACATATGGGAATTATAACGCTGGTCACTTTTAGGTATCCTATTTCATATACAAGATATTACGCTTAACGCATACTTTGCGGCATTTATTTTTACAATGAGTCAACTTAATAAGGTCGGTTCAATGACATGACCTGATTCCCTTAGTTACAATTTGTTTGCTTGCGATGTCTTTAACTAAGACAAAGATAAATGTTTCAATTTATTGACGATGATCACCGGGCTGTCCTTCCCTCATATTACTAAAATATTGAGGGATCGAAACGCCCTTGAAATGTATATACAAATCTAAACAATGCTGTCAACATAGAGTTCAACAAAAATATAGCATAACAAAAACACATGAACCTGAATTACAACATCTACATTGAATTATTATAACATAATTTGACATTCGCGCACCTTCCTACACGAGTATGTTAATCAATGTCATTTAATTAAGTCTTTATGGTCTAATGATAAATAGCACAAGTTACCACGTCAAATCGAACACAAATTACATCGCAGTTTATAATATAGTATTATATATATATATATATATATATATATATATATATATATATATATATATATATATATATATAGACACTGAGTTTCTACTGTCGGCAAACAATCCATAAATTATTATATTCCTATCATTTGACTAGATTCTTCTTATAAACTAACCATCTAATCAACATCAGATAATTTCCATCTCATTGCTGTCTTGTGTATTGATCTCATGTCTTCATTGGTCCATTTTTGTCTTCACTATAATATCTAAGAGCACATTCGTCTCCGAAATAATGACTTAATATTAGATTCTTTAATTTAGTACCTTGTCATCCCTGCTAATTACTGGCGTATTCAACACCTCTTATTAATTTCATTTGCTATTTATCAACGTAGAATTGTGCTCCAATTCATCGAGCTAATTACATTATATTCACATGTCGTCTTCTATGCGTTAAAGACGATTCTCATTCATTTTCTTCACGACGTGGCCATTACAGGCTCTCTATTCTTATTTCCCCTATTAATTACACTCAGGGATATCATTTTATGCTTATGATCGTATTTTCTACCTCTCACTTGGACCTCTTAATCGTATACATCTCAATTATTATCATCTCCTGCAAGTTAATAATGGATTTCATATTCACCAGTACGTCACTGCTATATCTGTACTCAAAACATGATTGCCTACACAACAGATTTTCGGTTCTACAATTGAAAATCGCGGATAATGACGGATCTATCTATTTATACTGACATACAGTTATTATTATTGTCACCATATTCGAATATACAGTGTTATAGGTACTTTATTACTTGATGACCACACGCTACCTCAGCTGAATTCATTATACGTTCAAAAATAACTTTTGTTATTATTATCTCTTCATTATTTAAATTTTACCACCAGTCGGTTATTTATTTATAATGGACATAAATTATCACTGGTGTAGGCTGGTGAATAACACTGACTGACGTGAACGGATCAACAACGCACTTACTGTTGACTGGTGACAAAACACAGGAGCTATCAGGGCTTCCTCTGCTCATTTTTTAAAATTCTCAAACCACGCACCAGAACTAATTTTCGGAGGGGGGTTGGTGGAATGAAACGGATAATTGACGTTGATATCTGTAATGTCTGTAACTTATTTATTCAACTAAATATTGTCTATGACTCCGAAAATTGGTGTCATTGCACTGCTCCGAAAGATTATTTTCTTTTTTGCTATTTGCTTTACGTCGCTTCGACACAGATAGGTCTTATGGCGACGAGGGGACGGGAAAGGCCTAGGAATGGGAAGGAAGCGGCCGTGGCCTTAATTAAGGTACATCCCCAGCATTTGCCTGGTGTGAAAATGGGAAACCACGGAAAAGCATCTTCAGGGCTGCCGACAGTGGGATTCGAACCCACTATCTCCTGGATGCGAGCTCACAGCTAACCGCACGGTCAACTCGCCCGGTTCCAAAAGATTATAACAATTGTTCATGCACATTCAAATAAACTGATACGCGTCACTGGTGTTATTTCTCCTGGTGGTTTTTTAATGACTTACCGCCGTCCGGTGTCTTCCTGTGGACGAATCCATTTCACACTTTTTGGCCACGTAGTTTCACATAATTAATTATCCATGTTATTGTTTAGCACTTCAATCATCACCAAAATTATTCCTAATGATATAAGGAAGAGAGCAGTGCATTTGGTCCTTAATTCACTTCTCAGTAGCGAACTAACTGATATTATTACTTCCGTAGGGCGGTTGAAATTTCCGATTTTGTGATTGGTAGAATAACGTCCACGGCCCTTATTACGTCGTGCACGTAGGACCAAACCACTTTATCATGGAGTGTAAGGTGTTTCTCTGTCTCCTTCCAAAATCTTCTTTCATCGTCTTAATTCTAGGAGTGGCCTCTATTGTTCCGATATCCGCATTCACGTGGGAATATTTCTATTGGGATGTCCCCAGTCGACAAATTAAATTTTATTGGAGGCATTTACTGTTATAGGTCTTACCGAAACGTGACTATAAGCAAGTCTTGGGGATGAGCCTCAGTCATGGGAGGTCTCTTTGTTGCTGTCCAGAGTTTAACAATTTTAGAAAGTCCCATATATTCATGAAATGTCAGTGATCAAACTGTTGGCCATTTATTATTTCATTGTCAATTACTTACGAGAGAATGAAGCGTTTAATTAAAGATATGCTAGGTACAGAGTCATGACCAATGGCCAATATAGATTAGTCAAAAGTTATTTTAAAAAGTTCTAACGTCTCATGAGCTCCATTGTATTTGAACAACTGTGAAGAGGTATATACTTTTGTTTACATTGTATTCATATTTTTTATACTTATCCTCCTGAGACGCAGAACATTTCTCTTTTGGTCAATGTCATAAAAGTGTATATTTCTTCAACGGTGTCTTGGTGGGACACAGTGAAGTGAGAAGCATATCACACCAAGGTAAATGAATTCCCAAAATAAGGGAACACTAACAAAAGGTCAAGTTTTATTTATTTTATTTTTAAAATATTAATGCAATGTAAATAAAAGTATATACTTATTCACAGTTGTTCAAATACAATGGAGCTCATGAGACGTTAGAGCTGTTTAAAATAACTTTTGACTAATCTACTTTGCCCATTGGTCATGACTCTGTACCTAGCATATCTTTAATTAAACGCTTCATTCTCTTGCAAGTAATTAACAATGAAATAATAAATGACCGACAGTTTGATCACTGGCATTTCATGAATATATGGGACTTTCTAAAATTTTAAAACAGTGTAAGAGACAGACTTTCCCAACATATTTATTTAACGCTGTATTTCACCGCACTGGTAACGGGTCATGGAAAATTAAAAGCTTATTTACACGGGATATTCCATTTTCAAACAGTGCCCTTTTAAAAGGACACCAGGCCTCAGGAGGTTATTCATAACCACCATCGAATTAAGAATGTATCTCACATATAATTAGAAAATAATATTACATTTGTAATATGATTACTCAAAGCCTATAGAATTATAGCCGTGTAATAGAGCATGCTGTGAATAAAATGTAAAAAAGTACATACTTACATACACCCATACATAAATACATACATACATCTTCATTATAGAGTGTTATACCTTTCATTATTCAGTGTGCAAGCATCTGCGAGTTTATTAAATGACACGATTTGTAACTCTCTGACCTCCTTCGGTTATTTATCTCTTAAAAATAAATGATTATTCCATTTCTTGCGATATCAAACATATGCTATCCTTCATTTTCAACCAACAGAACGAAACAAGAAGCAGAGCTGCGAACTGCTCCATCTCCTTTAAGCACAGAAATACTGGGGTAAGCGGCTTAAAAATTAACTCTCAAAACCCTCCATTATTGTCACTACAAGTTATTGCCCTTTTTCGCATTTCTACTCCTTATGTAATAATTAGATGCGGAATTTTTCTAGGTTTCTTATCTGACAGTTATGCCCTAAGATGGAAATATACGCTGAGTTTTTTAGTTCTTAACATCTCGTTATTAGTGAATCAATGTCCCCTCTCCGCTTTGTCCAATTCAAATCTCACATGGAGTGACCGGGATTTGAACCACGGAGTCGAGGTGAGAGGCCGGCGTTGTGCCGCCTGAGTCACGGAGGCTCAGCCCCAAAATATATCCCATGTTGAAATTTTGCATCCATCGAGAAATAGCAACAGACTATTGGTAAGATTACTGGAAATAAAAGAGAATTTCCATATTTTTAACAGTTTACGAGTTATTGAAGCTGAACTCTTCAACTGATTCTCCCTGTATGTGAATGGAAATAATTTTTTTTTTTGTTCCAGGATTAGTTTGTTTATTGAAGTACTTTCTTTTATATTAGTAATTTTAATGTTGAAGACATCCTAGCAGACAAAATAAGGGTTCCATTCTACAAAAATGGTAAAATTAAGCAATTTCCTGAATAGTGACGGAAGTTGAAGGGATAAGGGGCTATGAAAGGCTACAAATTGTGAGTCTTGGATAGATCAATCAAACTAAAAAGAACAAATTTCGATAATCACTTCCGGCCTAAATGCATTCTAGAAAAACAGCCTAAAATCGCTTGTTTATTTACTGGTTTTCTTTTTTAATCAAATCCTATCCAAATTAACTTATTTACATAATTATTTCTCTAATGTACTCCTTAGTACAATACACGCATACATTTTTATTTTTTTGAAAAATGTAAACACCGATGTTGTTTTAAGGGTTTAAATGAAACTCTGCATTGACTCACATTAGCGCTCGTGGTGGTAGGAAAAGGCAAACTGCTAAACTAATCGATCGGATAACGATGATTAAGAAGAATATTTTAATTCTTAAGAATAAATAAAGAATATATTCTCATAATTTATTATATTTTATTTAACTAAAATTCGTAGCTCATATCCCTAGGATGTTTTCAACATTGAGTTGCTTGCCTGAAGAGCTAGAACTATAGATTTTTGTTTTAGGATTAGGCTGTTCCTTGAAAACTTTCCTTTATATCAAAACCTTTTAGGTACACTTCTTTGGATTCCTTCTGAGCACAAACGGATATGGTACTGCTGTATCTTCCTTCCTTCATGGATGTGACTGAGAGGAGTGGGACATCCTGCAGCGGGTCTAGGCTATTACTCTCGGGAAAGAAACAGTTAATTTATTATTAAACAGTCGACTACGGGGCATTCTTCATGCTGTTTATCAAATAGCTATTCAATAATGTAAGAAGGATGAATGCTCCTCGAGGTATAGTCCGCTTTCTTCCAGATACAGATGTGAACATCCCTGTGCTATACCCAACTTGAGCAGGAAAAAGAATTGCATATTGTTAAGCTGTATATTGTTATTCACATTAGTGGCTTGTAATTTATTATTCTTATTCTTATCGCGTTCACGTGGCTCACAGAGTGAAAGGAAGCACCTGGGCTGAATGGGCAGACAAGCAATAAATCAAGGTTTAACGAACAAAACTTCAGAAATTTTATTTCTTTCCTGATATATATGTATTGATCAACAAGGTCTGGGGGCTCCACAATGTAATTCAACTGAAGCTCGTCAGCTCTAAACAATTACAACGGAGCTTGGAAACTCAGGAATTTTAAAAGGAGCTTGAAAGCTCCGAACAGGTACAACATAAGTGACTTCGCTTCAATCAGGTACGATTATGAGAAGTTACATATAATAAAGGGAGGGATCCTTTATCTTCTCCAATCTACAAGTGAAGTATGGTAGTTTACTCCCTTCACAGCCAGATGGTTACAATTGTTTTAACAAGGTTGATTTGCCCTACAAGGTGATACTCGAAGAAAGAAAAAGAGGACATGACTCTCAGTATGTTTCTAAATTACCAGTCACCACGCAGGTGATACATACTACCCAAGCATGCCTCCTTTCGGGCGATATAACTTAGCTTGAGTTAGAGTCGCAGAGAACAGCTTCTACACTGAAAGGTTACCCTCGATATCAAACATATGCAGAGGCCTGTGGCACATACTACTCGGCCATAAAAAGGGAAAGATGGAACAATACTTAAATGCCGAACCAAGAAAAGAGTGGAGACAGACAATAAGCACTCCACAAAATTTCCAAAGATATAATCTAAGCGAGTTTAAGGCTGAAAGACGCAGGGACGAATTCCATTATACAGGATGACTAAAGAGGGAGAATATTAAATGCCGAAAGCGAGATCCAAAATTTAGACGTTAAAAAATTTAGTCAACCAATGCAATTAGAAGGGGAGTGTTCCGAGGTCAACCACTCGTGGTCCTTTACATCAATTTAATTTCCCACAAGGGAAAATGAGTCCGAGGACAGAGAAGAATGTTCTACATTACACCAAAAGAGAAAAGGTTTACTGTTATATTCTAAAAGGAAGGTCATTTATTTAAATGTATTCTGGCATAGCTGATGTGTTTGGAGCTCATTCAGGCCGTGATGCCACGCCTCCTTCTCGGGCTCCTACGGGAGCCACTCTTAATCCTACTCAACGATGCTCACTGACCCGAACTAACGATAGAATAGACCCTGAGCCTCCCCGAACGCTCTCCTTATAAAGGGAGTGTGGGAGAAACTTCTTGATGTTCACAATCCTTGGACACTGATTGAACAGCCCAAAGTTATAAGGCACGTCCTCAATTGGTTCATAATTTTACGTATTCTCTTGTGATAGGTTGGAAAATGAGGCGTAGGAGGCTGGAATACAAGAGAAAACTTTGTAACGTAAAGTAAAGAACGGCATAACCACAGGTATTCCCAACTTCGAAAGAGAAACATTCTCCCAATTTTATTTTGGGCTTGACCCCCTAGATGGCGTTCAAAGACGACGCTGGAGCCATATAACCTCTGGCAGAAAAACTTGTTTAACTTTTCCAAAAGTTCCAATGTTTATATCAGAGATGGCCATGGTAGCAAGGCGCCCAGTTCAAACTGCAAGGGAAGATGTACCCCCTCGTACACTTATTCTTAACCGAACACATAACAGTTGATGGATATCTCAGAGGCAGTGCAAACTTGCAACAGCAAAAAATCCACAGCCTGTTTCCACACATTCGACCGTATCAGGAATTGAATGAAGCGCCATCTAGCGGCGGGGATATGGATTATGGCGGCTGCCGAAGCCCATCACACTCGTCTAGGGCGATGATTAATGACTGACAGATGAACTGAAATGGTACTGAATACCGAATTACCTGGAGAAAAATCTGTCCCTCCTCCGCTTTGTCCAACACAAATCTCACATAGAGTGGCTGGGATTTGAACCAAGGTATCCAACGGTGAGAGTCCGGCACTCTGCCACGGTGGCTCTAACTTATAATAGTATAGCAACAAAATTAAATGAAAATATACATTTCATAAAAATCGCATAAAATCAAAAACTTACAACAGAAATTTAAATGATATGTCGTATGGCTTTTAGCGCCGGGAGTGTTCGAGGACATGTTCGGCTCGCCAGGTGCAGGTGTTCTTTCATTTGACGCTCGTAGGTGACCTGGCGTCGTGATGAGGATGAAATGATGATGAAGACAACACATACACCCAGTCCCCGTGCCAGCGAAATTAAACGAAGATGGTTAAAATTCCCGACCCTGCCAGGAATCGAACCCGGGATCTCTGTGACCAAAGGCCACCACGCTAACTATTTAGCCATGAGCCGGACAGAAATTGAAATGAAAACAAAATATGAAAGGAAATATAGATAATGAAAGAAGAATAAAAAGCCAGAGTTCTCGCCCTTCAGGCAAGCAACTGAATGTTGAAAACATCCTAGGGATATGAACTGCAAATTTTAGGTAAATAAAATATAGTAATGTATGAGAATAATTCTTTATTTATACCTAGAATTTAGAATCCTTCCCTTAAGCGTTATCTGATCCATTAGATTAACGATTTTTTCTTTTCCTACCACTATAAGCGCTACTGTGAGTCAATGCAGAGTTTCTACTATCTTGCTAGTGGCTTTACGTCGCACCGACACAGATAGGTATTATGGCGACGATGGGATAGGATAGGCCTATGAGTTGAAAGGATGTGAAAATGATCATCCACGGAAATGCATTTTCAGGGCTGCCAACAGGGGCCTTGGGGGGGATGGGAAGATTAAAGGAGGTAGACAAGGAAGGGGGAAGTAATCAGCCGTGGCCTTAAGTTAGGTAATATCCCAGAATTTGCCTGGAGGAGAAGTTGGAAACCACGGAAAACCACTTCTAGGATGGCTGAGGTGAGAATCGAACCCCCTACACTCAGTTAACCTCCCGAGGCCGAGGATCACGTTACAGCCCTCCTACCACTATTAAAATTTCGTGACAGAGCCGGGAATCAATCTCAGGCCTCCGAGGGTGGCAGCTAATAACGTAACCACTATACCACAGGGGTGGACTAATTTTTTCTTTTCTTTTAATTTTATGTTTTATTAGAATATTTCATTTTTAGGTTACACCAATTCTGCCTCGCTCCAGAACAATGTCCTTGAGGCGGTAGAGGTGGGATCCCATCCCTCGCTGAATGGGTGGGAAGAACCAACCCTGAAGCTTAAACAGATTAAGAAAGAAAGACGAAGAATACATCACATACTTTATGATCTGTTGTTTTGTTTATTGACAATAATAATAAATATTTACATTATTTACAATATTTGTCACATTTTCACTGTTTGTCTGACAACGAATTGTTTGAACTTGACCAACGAATAAAAAATACGACACGCTCAAGTGACAAGGACGAATAATTATTTAAAATATTGAAAACAGCTCTAAAACTAAAGAGACCACAGCAAATAAATTGTTGAGAAAATAAAAGAAATAAGGGTTGTGTCAGTAAAGAAAGTGCTGACCAAAGTCGGACTCGAACTCGAAAACTTCAAGTCCCAAGGTCAATGCGCTAGCGACTACGCCTGGGTGTCAACTCGGATGCATGTGCGGGAATAAGACCACGCAATTTGAGGATAAATGTTAAAAGTTACATTTTTGAACAAAAAAGGCCCATTGGCAAAAGCTTTCGAACAGTGCTAAAATATTTATGCAGGACAAATCCTCAAAATTTGATCATTTTTATTGAAAACCACATATAAGTTACGAATAATAGAGGCCTTCATCTTTGAGACCTGTTTGAACTGTAACAGCCAGTGCTGAAGTGGCCATGTGCCTCTGTAGTAGAGCAAGTTTCCTTCTTCTTTTCTTTTTACTTCCTAACGGCAAACCAAACTCACGTCTTTCCCGGTGAACTGTACACCGGTTTGTCTTCCTGGTTAGGAAGCTACCATTACTGATCTTTCTTAATGAAATATAATACGCGTTATGATAAAGTTCTTTCTCCCATATTTATACGTTTTTAATGGCGAATGTCCTCTTGATCCTCATTTCATATCGTCCGAGTTTTGCTTTAAAAGAAGCATACATCATTCTGAAAAAAAATGTTTGAAGGATTTTCCCTTAGTAGGCCTGCAATAGTATCGCAGCTTTGAGGAGTTTCAGGCAACCACGCCATGCACATAAACTTTAATGGCAATTCAGACACTACATGGACACCTGTGTGCCATCTCAGAACATTCCCCATTGACCAGCTGTAATAATTATGATATTCCTCTGTCTTTGGATGTAGTGTGGGAATACAGGACATTTCCTTCTGTATTGCGCGTGAATGTATATGATGCACATGGCCATAATCAAAGCACAGCTGCGCATCGATCCACATGGTGGTCGAAGTGTTAATATAAAATTTTACCAGACTGCAAATAAGAGGAAAAAACCGAACTGTTTATATCCCCAAATGGAGGCTGTTTGAGGCAATTCCTTAGGCGGTAAAAGGTTATCGATTTTAGATAACTTGCAGAACCTTTCATTTTAACCTCACTTCTCTCTCCCTTTCTTTTCTCTCGTTCCTGTCGTTTTACCTTCTTCTTTTCTGCTTCATTCGCTCCTCCCGATTTGCTTTCGTGACGTCATATCGCACTCTTTCTACACACTTGAACGGTCTTTCATATTTAGCTTCACTAATGACAGTTTTCAAAGCCCATTTCCCTACCGCTGTTCACAATAATGTGTGACTTACAATAACTTCTTAGACAGTTCACGTTGGAAGAAAAGAGAAATTTGAAATTAGGGTTGCAATGGTTTGTGTAAGGGGCACGGAATTCAAGATATAGTGAGAAGAAACAGGTAGAGTGATATTGTAATCTGATATTCGAAGGAATGTTCACACTCTGGATCAGTGATCAGATCTTACGTTCCCATGGTAGTCAAATTGTTTGACGGGCAGAAAGAAGTGCATCTGGCGCTCGTCGTCGTACAGTCATTCAAAATAAGAATGAGAGTGTGGTATGTAAGTTACACTCATGTACATCCTTTTTTTCAGAATTACCTGAATCTATAGCTATCGTAGCTGCGCCAGCAAAAACCGCTATCTGTTAATCAGAGTCCCGAATTTTAGTGAGTGGTAGTTTAGAATGCAAACTTAAGCGGGTAGCAAGTATACACTACCCTGTACAACGATTATGCTATGAGGTTTGCATGTACATTAGGGGTACGACCAATAGAACTCGTAGAATATATGATGTTAATTTTTTTTTGCTAGTGGCTTTACGTCGCACCGACCAAGATAGATCTTAGGGCGAATTTGGGATAGGAAAGGTCTAGGAGTTGGAAGGAAGCGACCGTGGCATTAATTGAGGTACAGCCTGTTACACATTTGCCTGGTGTGAAAATGGGAAACCACGTTAAACCATCTTCAGAGCTGCCGACAGTGAGATTCGAACCCACTATGACCCGGATGCAAGCTCACAGCCACGCGCCCCTAACCGCACGACCAAGTCGGCCGGTAGCATTTATATTGCTCTTGCTTCTTTACGGAAGAAAGGGTTGCAGGGCACTTCCTATAAACCAACTGCCTAAAAGTCTGATGCTTACGACATACTGTACGTCATCAAGAGTGAAAAGACCTTTGAAGTTACTAGCACAATATTGAAGCTGGGAAGAAAGAACCTTACCGCCCGGAAGTTCTAAGATGCAATACTTCACATAGCGGTTTTCACAGGCGACACGATGATATAATACTTGTTGTAGGTTTTCTATTTATATAGGAGATGAATAATATTTTTTCCTACATAGAAAAATGAACACAATGGAAATTATTCTGATAGACTGCATATACATATACCGAGCTTGATAGCTCAAGTCGCTTAAGTGCGGCCAGTATCCAGTAATCGGGATATAGGGGGTTGGAACCCCACTATCGGCAGCCCTGAAGATGGTTTTCCGTGGTTTCCTATTTTCACACCAGGCAATGCTGGGGCTGTACCTTAATTAAGGCCACGGCCGCTTCCTTCCCATTCCTAGATCTTTCCTATCCCATCGTCGACATAAGACCTTTCTGTGTCGGTGCGACGTAAAGCAAATAGCATATACATATACGGCTAGGGGTGCGGATGACTGTCTGTTAGAGCTTTATTTTAGTGCAACGAGAGGGGCGTTTTTATTGGGATGTTCTTTGTTATTTGGTATACAAGTTCTAGCTTATTACCTCTAGTTGATATTGCTACTCTTTCGGAGAGATTGGGTTCCAGCCATTCTCCCAGGTACTTAATCCTGTTGGTTTTCTTTATCATTCCTTTCTCCAAATGCAGTGTACAAGAAGATTAACTGAGTGAAATATCATTTAACAAACATCAAAGTAATTGGGGTCATGATCGTTGCCCGAGGAGAAATTTCTATTTTGTTTGTGAAATCCTGTATGGAGTACAAATTAGACAATTCATTCATAAACCAATTGTTTTTATATACTCTCGAAGGATCACTTCGAATTTTGAAAATTTAATTTGTATGGAACTAGGTAGGAAATTGACAATTTTAGGCATAACGCTTTTTCGTCATTCAATTATTTTTAAATGTAAATGTAAATATTAAAGGGTACCCACTGCAGTTAGCCACCCGAGTATTGGCGGGAAAACCATGCGTATTTAAGGTAGGAGGACATGCCTGCCGTTCGCCAGAAAACATCATGAGGCCCTCTAAGGCTAACAACCTTAGTTGTACAATGTTGGACTATGTCTAACCCCTAAAATGAACATTAATATCATGGAACAAGCTTCTTACGAATTAAACTACCCTGAAGACAAAATCAGGCTTTCGGATTCCAGGGTGCCTGACATTTTGAAGCTCGTGAGTGAATCGGAGCACCACAAGAACGTTGCTAAATTCAAGAATAAGAGAAAATACTATTTTGGAACATTCAACATCAACTCCCTTATTCAGGTTGGAAAACTGAAAAAGTTAACAGCGGAGCTACATAGACTCGACATCTCGATATTGGCCCTCCAGGAAACGCGGTACATGGATGAAGAACCTTTTGAATCAGTTGGGTTCAGAATCTTCAAAGGAAAGGCCGGAAAAAAGATCATGAAAAACGTCCCGCAACTGGGAACAGCCTTTGTAGTAAACAAAACGTTTCTTAACACTATAGTCGACTTCAAGAGTGTAAACTCAAGACTATCACTCATGACGATCAAATCAGCGAATAAGAAATACACGCTGATAAATGCTCATGCACCAATAAATGAGGATAATAAAAAAAACGATATGGTTGAAGAGTTTTGGGACAAACTGGGGGATGAAATACTAAAGATTCCAAAAATTAACATCAAAATTCTCCTGGGGGACTTCAATGCACAAGTGGGGCGGGAAAGGAAGTGCATTGAAATAGTTGGACAATATCCGGCACACAACAGGACGAATAAAAACGGAGAAAGACTGATCAATTTATGCAATATGAACAACTTCAAACTCATGTCTACCCGTTTCAAAGCACGCCCCAATAAAAAGAAAACATTGGTATCACCAAACCCCTTGTTAAGCGAATTTCAACTGGACCATGTAGCGATATCCAAGAACAATTACAAGGAAATTCATAACGTCAAAGTTAGAAAAGCGGTTAATGTAACATCAGACCATTATTTATCACAGATAAAGATGAATTTCATACCCGGACGAAAACACATATCCGTGGCAATAGAGTGCCAAAAATTGACCGTGAATTGCTCATCCAAGAAAAGAGGGAAGAATACAGGAAAAGGCTACAGGTACCAAAAAATTGGAATGAAGTGACAAGAAATCTGCAGGAGCCAGCAGTTGAATTAGCGTCTACGAAACGTCGAAGCAAGCATGCATGTTGGAATGCAGAATGTGAAAATGCAATCAAAGAAAGATTTGAGGCATGGAAATCATGGAATGAGAATAAGACTGTGACAAATTTGGAAGAATCGCGAGAAATAAGGAAACAAACCCACTAAACACTGAGAAGAGTCAGAAGAGAACACCTTAGGGCAGAAGTCACAGAAATGGATGAAAAATTCAAGAAAAACAATACCAAATTATTCCATAGGGCCTTTAAAATTAGAATCAAAGGCTATATAGCACCGAGCCTACATTTCAAGAAAACGGACGGAACTCTTGCCCTGAACAATAAAGATAACTGTGAGATCCTTGCAAAGTACTTTGAAGACCTCCTTAACTGTGAATCCCCACGGGAAAAATTGGAGATTGAGAAGGACACAATCCAGAACCCAGATTCTGAACCACCAGATGAGGAAGAAGTAAGGGAATTAATAAACTCCCTAAAGAACAACAAAGCATCTGGTGAAGATGGAGTAATAGCAGAACTGTGGAAGATAGCCAATGACGCCTTTATCACTGAAGTGACAGAACTGTTGCGGAATATTTGGAGAGATGAGAAAATACCAGAAGACTGGCTAGTGGCATTAATACACCCGCTACATAAAAAGGGACCGAAAACAGACGTCAACAACTACCGAGGAATATAACTTTTATCTGTCACGTATAAGATTTTTTCTAAACTCCTATTGAACAGACTGACACCGCAAATTGACCACAAGTTGGGAGAGTATCAGGGTGACTTCAGGAGAGGGCGCTCTTGTCAGGACCATATCTTGAGTCTAAAAATGATAATCAAATATTACAATGCGCGGCCAAAGAACATCTTCATCTCTTTCGTGGACTTTCAAAAAGCATACGATTCAATAGATAGAGACATATTGATGGAAATTTGGAGAGAATAAGGCATCGATCAAAAAACACTCAACTTACTTAGGTTAACACTAACAAACACCATATCCAAAGTGAAATTTCGAGGAGAGATCAGCAAACCCTTCCAGATAAAAACAGGTCTGAGACAGGGTGACAGCTTATCCCCAACACTCTTCAACGTGGTTCTAGATAAGGTCATGAAAACACTGTGGAAACATAATGACTCAGGTGCTATAGTAGGTAGTAAAAATAAACATGTCAAGCCCAAGTGTTTGGCCTTTGCTGATGATTTGGCACTCTTCGCTGAGACAGAACAGGAAGCAATAACACAGATAAATGAACTACAGGAGATAGCCGAGAAAACAGGTTTAAAAATCTCCTTCACGAAAACAGAGATGATGAGCACGGACAGGAATTATGTGAAGAGAACAATGAAGACGAAATATGGCGAAGTGAAGGTCACAAAGCAGTTTAAATACCTGGGAGAAATTATCAGCAGCAACAGGATGGATAAAGAGGCCATGGAAAATAGAAGACTTATGTTGGAAAGGCTAAACATTGCCACCAAATCCATTTACAACTAAAATAATATTTCCATCAATGCGAAACTAAGACATTATGATGCTGTGGTAAAACCAGTGATTCTGTATGGGGTAGAAACAGCAACAATAACGAACCTGGAAAAACTACTAAAGATTGAAAGGAGAATATTGAGGAGGATTTACGGCCCAAGGGTGGTAGAGGGAAACTACAGATTACGCTCAAATAAGGAGATATACAAAAGAACAGAAGACCTGGAAACCACAATAAGGAAAAGACGGCTGCGATTCTATGAACACAAGGTGAGAATGGATCCAGCAAGGTTAAATAAACAAATTTTTAATAAAATATACTACTTGAAGAGCCAGGGGGATATGCCAAGCAGATGAAGGAAGAACTCAAGAGGTTAGGAATTGCAGATGAAGAATGTCGTGATAGAGACCAATTCAGGAAAAGACTTACCAACATAAAAGTTCTGGTTGAAGAAAAGAAAGAGCGCAGAGGGGGAAGATGGACTGAAGAGAGAAGAGCGCAACATTCTGAAAGAATGAAGGCACTGTGGGGAAAGAGGAAGGAAGAAGGGATGATTAGAAGGAAGTGAAGCGGTATTGGCGTGGTCCTAAGTTTGGCCGGTTCGTAAGAAAGAAAAAAGAAAGGAGAAATGATTACAAATTGCGATCTATTTATTTGTGGCATGCTTTGTACATAGCATCCTCCGTTTGGAGAAAGAAGAATTTAGAAATAAATTATTTATTATCATGTAAAATATTTATAACAATGAATCTAAATTAGGAATATACTAACATTTACGAAAGATTAGAAGGAATGAACTTTATAAGCCCAATGCAACTGAAACCCTATATTTTATTTATTGACGTAAACAATAACACAAAGAAAGAACATTTCACGTAAATACAACAGAAGAGACAGAGAATGGAAAATCAGAAGTAGAATTGGAAGAAAGCAAAGGAAAAAGGAGCTATCTTACGTACAGGATATCGTTGCAGAAGGAAGAGTATGATAGGAAGATATATAAGTTCCTAATGAGAAATAAAGCGTTGCTGGTGGTATAACACACAATATTGTCGCTGTGCCAGCGAAACCTCATATCCCACAATGCCCTTTCTATCCATTATACTCCTTAAGACTGTTCAAGCCTCCCAGCCACTAGATATGCAGTCCATCACAAACATTTCCGTTGTGTTCATTTTCCTATGCTTATGTGGAAAGGAAAATTTACGTGAAATAAGTTATACTGTGCGAGTGAGTAAATACGCCACGCAAACATACGTTTCTACAGTGCGGTACGGTAAGGTTTATTTTCCTTTGTACATAAACGTAGGAAAACGTAGACAATCAAAATTGTTCTGATGGTCTGCGTATCCATATGTGACTGGGAGACGAGACCAGTCTCAAGGGAATCAATGGACAGGAAGAACATTGTTTGATGCGAGGTTTTGCTCGCCCAGCGAGGACATAAATGTCGACATCTGTCAAAGAGAATGTGGGAGAAGGGAATATGGAAAAAAGATTACAATTTTTTTCTACAGGAAGGGGCACAGATGGTGAAGAAGAGACTAATTCAGTATCCTAAATAAACCACTAGCTGCATTGTATTATAGATGTAGGTCAGCTAATTCCCTTCAAACTGAAAGAATTATGATATTTAATTTTCCAAGCACTTGATTACTGATAATGTTACGGCAGACAGGGTCCCTGGCTCCTCTGACAATTTTACAGACGAAATATAACAGATGTGAAGCAGAAGAAATGGATCGGATTAGAGTCAGAGCATCGATATCGGAGATGTAGGGAAAGCTACACAGTAAACCAAGGAGTGACGTAGTACGTGAGATGGCCGTGTTTATGTGAGGAACAAACAACAGTTCATGATCAACCTGTACTCCCAAGTGTTTTCGTTTGTGAACCACTGATATCCTTTGGTTCAGTAGTCTATGCTGATAAAATATGAGAGATTTACGTAGTGTGAACGAGATGGTGGAACGCATGGAGGAATTAAGTTTAGGACACCATGTGACACTTCATTACGACAGACAATGAAGTTTGCTTTGCAAGCTGAATGTATGTGTGGAAAAGTCAGTTTTTGGAATATTTTGCAAAGAGAACTGTTTTTGGGAACAATATAGATATTCAACTTATCCACTAATCTATCCTACTAACGAAATTCCACACCATCTCACCACTGACAGCTCGGGACATATCGTTTTGTTGAGAAGGTCGTATCCATACTCTCAAATCTTCTCAGACCAATGAATGTAACATTTTCGTAACACTACTCGTTTGTATGAAATCGCCCAGAACAAATCGAGCTGCTTTGTTTTGGATATTCTGCAGTTCTCGAATCAAGTAATCCTAGTGAGGGTCCCATATGCTGTAACCACACTCTAATTGCCCTCTCTTTTACAAACATACTACAACCCCGCATATATCTCTCTTTTACAAACATACTACAACGAGAAGTGAGAGAGGCTGGGTACAGAAAGAGAGCGGTTTCTGCCTCACATGGTCGGCCACAAAAGGAAGGGTGAGAAAGCTGCAATGTCATCTGGTAGGGTTTGTTGGGGTCTTCCTCTGGGCCCCACGGATAGGGCCGATCGTGCCATCACTGGGAGGGAGGCCTTTTTCTCACCAGGGGTGATGACACGGCCGGACATCAGTTGTAGTAGATTGTTGGACGTGGCATGTAGGGACTGAGGATGACTGCTGTGGTGACCCTCTCTAGGGAGTGTCACGTTTCCGGAGTATCTGATGGACCTCATGGCATGCCCAAGGAGCCTAGTGTTTCTCTTTTCTTTCTTTTTCCTTTTATCTTCTTTTTTGCAAGTTGTTTGCATTATGAACATGTCTTTGGGATGAACGCCTTCTATGTTCAATAATAATAATAATAATAATAATAATAATAATAATAATAATAATAATAATAATAATAATAATAATAATAATTAAAGAAATAATACTAATCTTTCCTACTAATGAAATTCCACACTATTATCCGGCGCTGCCCGGGCATTTTATTGTTTCCTTTACGTATTTCATTACCTGTTAATTATGTGTGAGGAGAATTTTTATAGATTTCGTTATTGTGGCGTTGACTGATTAAGAACTATTTTGTAGTTCAGAAGTTATTGTTGTGTGTAATTTAAAATCGTATAGGTTATTTTCTTTCTCGTTAATCAAACTAATCTCGGAAAGTTTGGACATTTTCTAAATCACCACATTTTGCCATGCCTACGCAGCTGAACTGGTACTTAAACGGCATCTAGAGTGCCCCAATACAACTCAGCGACCAAAGAAATTCCTATACGTCATTGCCTTGCTTAGGTTTGTTAGAAGGTTTTTTACTCATCCAGTATCTCTTCGATATAGTAATTCGTATTTGTACGAAGTTTGGTTGAGAGCTATTCTGAAAGATATTGTATACACGTGTATCTACAATTTTGGTAATTTTATCTTTCAAACCTTATAAGTTTAGGATTTGTATTACTTGTTTCAAGTGATTGTTTACATGTTCTTATTTGTGACGTTGATTGATTGTTTATGAATATTGTTATGTTTATAATTTTACGTTTTAGCTTGAAATTATTTTGTTTTGCCTCGAAGCATTTACTTTTGGCAGCCCAGATTGTCTGGGAAGCAGTTGATGCTTTCAAATAATAAAAAAAGTTATAACGTAATGCATTTAGGCGTCGCATTATATATATGATGTACACTGTTCCAACTGTCACTGAGACTGCCACCAATCAGCCGAGCGACACCTAAAACTGTGTAAACAACATTAATCTCGGTGAATTTGGACATTTTCCTTATCCTTCTTCTAAATCACCATGCCGGTGGGTGCTGAACTTGGACTAAAACGATTATTTAACACGTCACCCCTCCTTCAGGGGTGTCTTACCCCTAGAGTATCTTTTCGAGGTAGCAGCTCATATCCGTACCGAGTTTGGTTGATAGCTGTGATGGGGTATGACCCTCAACTTAAAGGCATCATGAGTGTCAGTATTCATCTACGCGTCCCCGAAAACTATGGATTCGTCCTTTTCGATTATTTTTAGTATCTTCCCCTCCGTCAGGAGGGCTAGGGATGTCTTACCCCACGTAATTATTTTTTCACATAGTAGTCTATAGTGAGTCCTGTGTGCACCAATTTTAGTTGAGAGCTATGCTGGATTGTAACACATACATCCATAATCTCGGTCATTTTGAACATTTTCACCCCTTCACAAACTCCATTTCGACTGGGCCTGATGTACAATATGTCTTAAACAGAATCCAAAGGGTCACGATGTTAGAGGAGTCCTGCCCCCACAGTCTTTTTTTGTTTGTTGGTTTGTTTGAAAGCTATGCTAGAACATTCATCCTTAGTCTCGGTTATTTTGGATCTTTTAGTTTTTTAACCCCTTCTCACCCCTATGCCGATGGGGACTGAACATGGACTAAAACGACATGGAGAGTGTCACTGTTCATCTCAGCGACTCCGAAACCTATGGTTTCGACACTAATTTCGATTATTTTTATATACGCCACCCCCTCCGGACCACACCCCTAGGGGTGGCTTACCCCCACAGTGCTTTTTTCGAGACAGTCATACGTGTATCAGAATCTCTCCTTGGCCTAGCATACATTTACGTACGTGCCTACTTCGAACACCAGGCCTGTATTCTACTGCAGAATCCTTGAGGTGACGTTGCCAGGGTTACGGATGGTCATTTCTTCATCCAATTCCTAGAGCGGGGTAGTGTGATGCCAATATCTCCAAAACGGTTTGTTTTATACCCTTAAACTGGTTTTCGGGCCCGTAGCGCCTTACCGAGTTTCGTTCTACGCGTCGTGAGGCTTAAAATGTGCTTTGTCTTGTCCTTGTACGATAAATTGAATATTTTGCCTGTATTAGCCTATGTTAATTTTCCAAAGGACCTAAATCTAGGGAATGGAGATGGGTGTTAAATTTTCTTGTAGATGGGGTTATCCGCAAGGTCCTAAAAGTTAAATGTGCAAAATTTGGTTCAAATTGGTGGAACGGTATGAATCTGTATAAGGTAGAGGCAGGCAGACAGACAGACAGACAGACAGACAGACAGACAGACAGACAGACAGACAGACAGACAGACAGACAGACAGACAGACAGACAGACAGACAGACAGACAGACATTCTGCTTTATATATATAGATTCCGTAGCACCTTATGTTCTCAAGTCCCACTTGTATATTTCCAGCTTTCTTTTTTTTTGCTATTGGCTTTACGTCGCACCGACATATGTCTTATGGCGACGATGGGACGGGAAAGGGCTAGGACTGGGAAGGAAGCGGCCGTGGCCTTTATTAAGGTACAGCCCCAGCATTAGCCTGGTGTGAAAATGGGAAACCACGGAAAACCCTCTTCAGGGCTGCCGACAGTGGGGTTCGAACCTACTATCTCCCGAATACTGGATACTGGCCGCACTTAAGCGATTACAGCTATCGAGCTCGGTTTCCAGCTTTCTGGTAGATCCATCATTCATACTTTCTGTTCTTATAATGATTAAGAGGGAGTACCACAAGACAGTATTATTGGACCATTGCTTTCTTTTATTTATAAATGTCACGAGTAAAGAATTGGATATAAGGCTTTTCCCGGATAATGTTATACTGTCTAGAGCAGAGATTGCGAACCAATGACACTTGCACCAGTAGGTGATACGCGAACACGACTTCTGTGGCACGTCAGACAACGTACTACCATATTTTAATGTTTTTAACATGTGATTAATAGGTCGAAAATCTAGCAACGTACGACATTTTAACATTTTGATTTATTAAAGAGGATGTCTCAGATAATTCCACGGACAGGATTTTTAAGAAATTATAATATTTTAAAGCAAAATATAACTTATTCTTAAAATTTACCTTTAAAAATGTAAATGTCAGTGATGTTTGCAAAATAAAATCATGAAACGTTCGGTCGAATGGATTTATATGTGATGCAATATAATACCCAAATGAAGTCAAATGAGGGGGTTTCATGATTATTTTAAAGGAAAATAACCGGTGGCACAGAAGAGAGTAGAAAGTAATACACAAGACTTATTTGACACGCTAGTCGGTTAAGGTTTGCAATACTTGATATAGAGTGCCGTAATAAATAAGTTACAGGACTAAGAGCATAGTTGCCGTAACTGATGCCCCGATATTGGTAGAATATGGTAGTCTTTCTACCATAGCGGTAGATTATATACAGAATAGTTCATTGGCCTTTCCCGTTCCAAGGTTTGTCACTTTCTCTCTTTCTATTTGAAATGCGGTTTCTGTGTTGTTGTATTATTATAATCATCTGGTCTCGGGTGATTTAATAGCTTCTTTTCTCCATTTAATGGTTCAGTACACCCTGCCAGTGACAGCTGTTTTATTTATTAAAGCTATGATGAACAATATCCGCTACAGCGTTTGCCGCTATCAACCCTGGTTCGTTTCACATAATTAACGTAGTCATAGAAAATACTGATGTCCAATATATATATCATCTCCTTTACGTCTAAGTTAGGTACAGTACCTAATAAAACTTTAAGATCAAAAGCGAAAATCAGTTAATTAACTCCTGGTATGAATTGGTGTGAATTTATTTGTGTCCTATTCACATGTAGATACACACATGATGAATAACAACCGCTGAAGTATCGAATGAAGTTTAAAAGTTATAATTTTTCAAACATTTTGAGAATCTATAAAAATGCCCTAATTTTGAGCGTAAAGGCCATCCTGTTCACAAAACCACTGAAAGAATATGGGTACTTTACTTTTCTCTTAGAATATATATATATTAGCATGAAAGCAGAAATTTACAGTATCGTAGGGATACATTTTTTCTGGGTATGTTTTGTTTCAAATTTCGAATTTAAATAGTAAAAGCCAACACTGTATTTAGAAATGCTTAAAAAATCTTTGGAACTAGCTACCGTCTCGAACGTGCACTCCTCACGTGTACAGGCTTCGCTCAACAGATCGTAGGGGTCGATACATGTTATAGATTACTAGTGGCTTTTCGTCGCACCGACAGAGGTAGGTCTTATGGCGACGATGGGATAGGAAAGGGTTAGGAGTGGGAAGGAAGCGGCCGTGGCCTTAATTAACGTACAGTCCCAGCATGTTCCTAGTGTGAAAATGGGAAACCACGAAAAACCATCTTCAGCGCTGCTGACAGTGGTATTCGATACCACTATCCTCCGAATGCAAGCTCACAGCTGCGCGTGTTATAGATTGAGAATTATCGCTTATCTTTGAGGTTACAGTCACCGTCCGAACTGGGAACTGGACGTCGTGAAAAATGCAGAAGAAACGATCCTGCGATAATTTCATCTTCCAGCATTTACGGAAATACACACTCTATGGGACAGGTATTTAGAAAAAATTAAGTAGCCATAATACCTGCTGTAGTTTAGTGAAAATGGGGGTACTTTTATAGGTTTTCAAAATGTTTCAAAATTATAACTCAAAATTAATTCGATTCCTCAAGGAAAAATGGAAAACGCATGCAAAATTTCTGAGTCTGTCTGTCTGTTTGTTTCGGCTAATCTCCGAAACGGTTGGACCGATTTTGACGGGACTTTCACTGGCAGATAGCTGATGGTATATGGTGTAATTTAGGCTACTTTTAAATTTTCAAAACAATTAGGGGGGCGACGGGGGAGATATAAAATAATAGGCGAAATATCGAATTTGTCGTAAAGGTAGGAGACAAAGCTCATTTTAAGCCCTTTGACGCAAAGAACAAAACTCGATGAAAATATACCCAAATTAGTCACATAGTTTGTTTAAGAGCTGGAAACCAACTTTGAAGTGGATGAAGACAAAATAAATCGTCTGTCTTTTTTTACTATAAGAATAGTACAAGTACCGGTAGCACTCCACGATATGATCCGACAATGGTCAACTTTAATTACGTATTAGTCTCCTGTATGTCTAACCGTTAGTTTCATTTTCTGATACACGGTCAGATATGAGGCGAGATGAATTTATATGGCACGTTTGTACGGCCGGATCCAATTCCCGATGTCAACCTAGGTTGAGAAGCTAATGAAGATGAAATGAATGATGGTGAATGAAATTGGGTAAGCAGGTGGAAAGAAACGGCTGTTGCCTACGAATAGGAACTTTCCCGGCATTTGACTGGATGTGAAAATGGGAAACCACGGAAAACCATTCTCAGGACAGTCAACGGTGGGGAACGAACCCACGCAATGAAAGTATGACAGTTTATGCTATGATGTGCCGTGTATATATGTCTCCTTCTCATTCAGCCTTTCCTACCAGGCCGGCAGTGACAATCAGCACAAAAATTAGCGCCCCTTGTACTAAAACCGCAACCTATATGTAGATGGATTAGAACACCAAAATGTGGTATACTAAAATACGGTTATAATAATACAATTCTCGACAAGATGAACAACGGAGTTATCTTTGTATATATGTATCGAGCTCGAATATGGTGATTCACGTTCCCTTTGACTCAAAATCCTGATGTGTTTACATCTCGCACACAGGCGTCGTCTTGACGCTTCCCGAGGAGATATTTTAACTTCAGTACTTCGTGCCAGAGCAATAAATTCAATTCAATCCAATTCCTCCTCGGTCGCTACCGTACTGTATGTGACTTAGACTCTTTGTTCAATCACCAGGGTCTGAGTATTTATTAAGTAAGAGATTAGAAAGCAACACTTTCTTAAAACAGAACTGTATCGTGTAGAGCCAATAGGGAGCCTTGCCTTGACAAGATTGCTGCACATCATGGTGGCCTGCAGATATTTGAGTATAACGTGGTCAGCGTAATTAAGTCCTCAGCAGTGTTCTTGGCTTTCACGACCAGGTTCACTGCGTTTCATATGGAATAGTTTTTCAGTCGGTCTCCGAAGCCTGATTGGATTCCGTTCCAGACCCCAGCTCAGGAATGTAAAAAACAAAAGCAATGACTGCGAATAAAAAGCGGTGCCTTCATAAAAAAAACATAAAACAAGTTATTTCATTCCCCTCCTCAGTGAGGAGGGGCGGGCCATCAGCTCAACTGTGGAGCTCTTGGGCCGTAGAGAGGGAAGACAAATGGAGAGATATAAACTTAAAACTAGGGGGGGGGGTGTTGTACACACCAGTAAAGGAAAAGAGTGAATGAATCTGGCGTAGGGGCACCATCACACCAAGCCGGAACCCAGGGCGAAGCCCCCAAAGCACCCCGCGCAGGAAAAACCCCCGCGAACACGAGAGGGAATGGAGAGGAGAAATTTTATTGAGAGCAAGGTACCTCGGGCGCGCATTCCGAAAAAGACAATGTTACATGACAGAGAGTTACATAATTACATTACATATATTGAGCTGGTACAATGAGTGGGGTCGGTGTAGGGTAGTACGGAGAAAGGAAGTAATGGAGGGTCGTGGTAATGTTAGTGAGGGAAGTAGCAAGTAAGCGAAGAAGGTCCAAGATCGGGTGGGGCGGGAGAAGGAAATTGGGGGGGTGAGCAGGGATGTTAATAGGTGGCGGGGGTGGGGTGGGCGGCGGGACGGGATGTGGACGAGGAGAGGGGATGGTAGGAGAAGAACGGCCAGGACGGGGCGGGGAACGGGAATGTTCCACTCTGTAAGTCCTTCCGCGGAGACGGACCCCAGTGGTGATCAGCCGGTCGACGTCGGTAGCAGGCGAGAACTGAAGGCGGACCATGAATGTTGGGCCGTGGTCGTTAAAGATCCGGAATACGCGACGGGCCGGGACACCTTCCAGTTGAAGTTCATGTAGGATAGCTTGTTCCGTGACGGCCGGGTCAATGCCACGAAGGACACAGCTCACAGACGATGGGAGTTGCCGTTGTGTGGCGTCGGATGACGGTTCTTGATGTGAAGGTGGAGCCTGAGAAGCCTGAGTCTGGAGATTGGCAGGGGAGGGCAAGGGACTCGAATAAGAGTGAGGGGGGGAGGTGGTGGAAGTAGACAGGATAGGAGAAGAGTGGCTAGACGTGGTAATGACGGACGAAGTAGTGAAGGGAGGAGAGGCAGAAGTGGTGAAGGTAAGAGTAGTGGTGGTAGCCGTAACGGAGGTGGGAGGGACGAAACGGTGCGAGAAAAACGGGGTTGGACAGTGAGAGGAGGGTCAGGAAGGTAGCGCAGGTCATATAAAAGACCCTCTGGAGTAGGCACCACTTCATGGAGTCTGCCGGAGAGGAGGGCGCCACTTGTGATGAAACGAGCCACTTCATCTTGCTCCCGGAAGAAGGCCAGGACATCCGGTGAAGGTCGACCAGACGACTTATCTTGGAGTCGGACAACTTCCCATATCCCGATGGAGGCACGGTGAAGTTCGAGACAGATGAACTGGTCCGAGAAGGCAGTGTCCACGCCTTTAATGAGGCAAGTGTACATGGCGGAAGGGGAAGGCGACAGCCAACGAGGCGTCTGCCCGTTAGATTGTTCTTGGGCCGACTGATCTGCAGCAGAGAAGAGCGCCACCCAGCCGAAAAAAATAGCGTGGAGGTGTGAAGAAGAGTTGTCACCGAAGCCCTGTGTGACGTGACGTGTGAGGAGCGGTGCCTTCGGGTACGAGGAAGTCACACTATGATACTAGCACATAACTTATTTAGGTGGTAGCAAATGTAGCACGACGTTTCTGTGTTGAGATTTACGTAAATATTGGAGTGACTTTTTTTAACAGAACTGTCCCTTTTTCTAATACATGGCCAAAACTTAATGGGACGTATAATTGTCCTATTTTATTCTACCTGCTTTGATTAAAGATAAAAATAACATGTAAAATATCTGAAATCCAAAATTGCAATTGTGCTGCAATCTGTTGGAATTAACCGTATCTATTAAGCTTAATTTTTAATGATCAGGCAAGTATCTCGTCAGGATGTGTTGTATTTAGAAGGCTTTGTATCAGGAAGACGGTCATATTACTGCGAAAAACTTAGCCATATTATAGCTAAATCAGACATTTTATTCAGCAATAAAGCATTCAGCATACACTCAGTAGCAAAATACACGAATATATGTACACTTTTACTGAAATAGATTTGCAGCTGTCTACGATATCAAAGAATTCGGGACTCAGGCTTCTAACCCCATCACTTTTTCCTTTCTTCGAAGGGTCGTTCCTTCACTTTTCCTTTTCATTTGGATCGTCATTTTCCTTATGTCCCTGATTAGTAAGAGATAATGACCCCGCAGAGCTTTAGCTTATGGAAAGTAAACCCAGCAACCCCATCATTGCCAACAATCCGTTATTATGAAGAGTGAACAATATTTCCACATCAGTGATGCTCTCTGTTTTCTCTTTCAGAATGGAGTGTCACATGGTTTCCTAAACCTAATTCCTTCCTGCGTTCCACCACTTCGTTCACACTGCGTTAATCCCTCGAACCTTACGAACATGGTCTATTTGAACTAAACTACCCATATCAGTGGTTCACAAATGAAAACACATGGAACTGCACGTTGATAATGAATTGTTGTTTGCTTCTAACATGAACAGGGTCAATTCACGTACTACGTCACTCCTCGGTTTACAGTAAAGCTTTTCCGACATCTCAGATATAGGTGCTCTGACACTTTCCTAATCTGATCCATTTCTTCTGCTTTAAATCTGTCATATTTCTTCTGTACAATCGTCAGAGGAGCCAGGATCCCTGTCTGATGCAACATGAGTAGTAATCAAGTGCTTGGAAAATTAAATCTCAGAATTCTTTCATCTTGGAGGAAATTTGCTGACCTACATATATAATACAAAGCAGCTTGTATTTTATACTGAATTCGCCTTTTTCCTTCAATATCTGTGTCTTTTCCCGTATGACGAGAATATGATCCATTTCTTATTATTCCCTCCTCCCACATTCTCTTACCCAGGGGTCAAAATTTATATCGTTGCTGGGAAAGCAGAACCTCGTATCAAGCAATATTCTTCCTATTAATTGATTCCCTTAAGACTGGTTACGTCTCCCAGCCACATGGATGCGCAGGCGATCAGAAGAATTTTCGTTGTGTTCATTTTCCTCTTTATGTGCAAAGGAAAATTAACTTTACCGTACCGCAAATGTATAATTGGATGACAAACTTACCTACTCCTACAGTATATTGTAATTAATGTTAATTTTCCGTTACACTTCAGCATAGGAATATGAACACAACGAAAATTGATCTGATGATTTGCGTATCCATGTGGCACGAATGCGTAACTTGTCTTAAGGAGAATAACTGATAGAAAGAGCATGGTGAAATTCCAGGTTTTCCTCGCGCTGTGACGATATTATGTGTTCTACCCATCAGCAACACTTGATATCCCATTAGGAACTTAGATATCTTCGTATCACGTCCTTCCTTCTGCAACGATGTCCTGTACGTGTCATAGCTCCTTCTTCGTTTGTTCCCTTCCAGTTATTCTTCTGATTATCCATTCTCTGTCACTTTTGATGTATTTACGTGAAATGACCTTTTTTGTGTTATTGTTGACGTTAATAAGTAAAATATAGAGTTTCAGGTACATTGAGCTTACACAGCTCATTTTTTCTTTTTGTGTCTTTCGTAAAAGTTAGTACATGCAATCATTTAGATTCATTGCTCTAAATATTTTACATGATGATAAATAATTTATTTATAAATTCTGCTTCCTCCAAACGGTGGACGCTATGTACAAAGCATACCAAAAATGTATAGATCGTAAATTGTAATAATTGCTCTTTTATTATTTACATTTAAAAATAAATAAATGAGGTGGCCTTAATTAAGGTACAGCCCCAGAATTTGCCTGGTGTGAAAATAGGAAACGACGGAAAACCATATTCAGGGGTCCGGGCAGAGGGGTTCGAACTCACTATCCCCCGGATGCAAACTCACAGCCGCGCACCCCTAACCGCACGGCCAACTCACCCAGTAAATTAGCTAACAAGCAGCATAGTTTAGGCTACGCATTTTAGTTGATAAAACACAATACACCACGGAGCAAGAAACGATCAAGAAAACCAATAGGTTATATGTACCTGGGAGAATGGCTCGAACCCAACTCTCCGAACAAGCTAGAACTGGTACCAAATGACAAAGAACACCTCCAATTAAAAGCGTCTCTCTCATGACATTAAAATGAAGCACAACCACACAGTCATCCGCCTTATATCGTCGTTGCTTCCCTCCCACTCCTAGGCCTTTCCGATCCCTTCGTTGCCATAAGACCTATCTGCGTCGGTGCGACGTAAAGCCAGTTGCAAATCGTTGGCTAATTTGTACATTTTTACAATTGTGTATCAACGGTTACACATTCGAGGGAGACCTAGACATTTTTCCGTTTCGTGATTGACCTTCCTCTATCCACGGAGTCTATTTTAAGATGAATATACCACAACTATTGTGTGAAAGACTTGAAAAGCTTATGTTTCCTTGTCGTGGTGTTCAGACATTCCTGTTTTCCCAGTAGTGGATCTCGACTATGTCTCAACATCTCCGTGGATCAGTGATAAAATGTCGGCCTGTTCTCTTGTGACACATTTTGTGTTTACCCGACAAAATGAATTAAAGCTCAGCCATAGACGCCCAAGAGAGATTCGTGTTTTCTGCCATCTAGTAGGCCTAGAGTAAAACGAAAAGTCAAAACCGACGGGTTATATTATATTATATTATATTATATTATATTATATTATATTATATTATATTATATTATATTATATTATATTATATTATATTATATTATATTATATTATATTATATTATTACTACCGAATTATAACTTGTTTATAAAATGATTAGTATGGACTACAGAGAAATTTACCCCATTAGATGTGTTTTACGAATGGCAACTCTAAACGGAAACAACAAGTTTAGTGTGTGATGGGGTATAAGTTATGTTTCATATGTTTATCTTACAGAATCATAAATAGGATTTATTTACGTTTATGTTGAGAAATAGAAACATCATAGCAATTTATAACAAATATTCTTAATTAATAAAATTTTCACAGTGCTTAAGATAATAGGCCGCACAAAATAATCGACATAATAGCCATACAACCTGCCTCAGCGTTAGCATCATAGTACATACAACAATAAGACGGGAAAATGTGAGGAGCACCTGCTCGAACTCCACGACGCGTTGGATTTATGAACCAACTATTTCCTATTACCGAGAGCAATATCGTTTAACAAACGTCAAGGTAATTGGGCTCATGATCATAGCCTGAGGAAAAATCCTAGTTTGTTTGTGAAATTATGTACGCAGTAAGTAGTATAATTGGATGGTTCTGCGGCCACCTCCACCTCAGGCTCCCAGAGGCCACCTCCACCTCCACCTCAGCCAGAGGCCTCCCAGATGCCACCTCCACCTCCACCTCAGCCAGAGGCCTCCCAGATGCCTCCTCCACCTCCCGCGGGAAATTTGAATTTGTAAACAAAGCCACGTGCTTTTTGACAGCTGTCATCGACAACAACGCATCGCTAACCTCAGTACTGCCATCTTGACGGGCCTAAACCTCAGTAGTGCCAACTTAACCTAACTAGCTCGAGATAAACAAAGCCACGTGTTTTTTGACAGCCACGTGCTTTTTGACAGATTTGTAAACAAAGCCACGTGCTTTTTGACAGCTGTCATCGACAACAACGAATCGCTAACCTCAGTACTGCCATCTTGACGGGCCTAAACCTCAGTAGTGCCAACTTAACCTAACTAGCATGAGGTAAACAAAGCCACGTGTTTTTTGACAGCCACGTGCTTTTTGACAGATTTGTAAACAAAGCCACGTGCTTTTTGACAGACAACAACGCATCGCTAACCTCAGTACTGCCATCTTGACGGACCTAAACCTTAGTGGTACCAACTTAACCTCACTAGCGTGAGGTAAACAAAGCCACGTGCTTTTTGACAGCCACGTGCTTTTTTGACAGCTGTCATCCGCCATCTTTAAACGACAAAGCACTGTGCTGCCCTCTATATCGCAGTAGCTGCAAAATTTGTCACCTGTCATCGGCAGTGCTACCATCTTGACGGGTCTAAACCTTAGTGCTACCAACTTAACCTCACTAGCGCGAGATAAACAAAGCCACGTGTTTTTTGACAGCTGTCATCCGCCATCTTTAATCCAGAGAGCACAGTGCTGCCCTCTTTAGCTACTTACCTTTGAAATGTGGTGGCGGATAATTTGAAAAATGCTTTTTTGACAGCAGCCATCTTTGTGCACCGTGCTGCCCTCTTTAGCTAGATACCTGTGGTGGCAGGCAATTCCACGTGACAGCAGCCATCTTTAATCAAGAGAGCGCCGTGCTGCCCTCTATGTGGTGGCGGAAAATTGAAAAATTCCACGTGCTCTTGTTTGGAAACAAACTCATGTGCTTTTTTTTGACAGCTGTTATCTGCCATCTTTAATCAACAGAGCACAGTGCTGCACTCTTTAGCTAGATACCTTTGAAATGTGGTGGCGGCAATTTGAAAAATTCTATGTGCTCTTGTTGGGAAACAAAGCCACGTGCTTTTTTGACAGCTGTCATCGGCCATCTTTAATCAATAGAGCACCGTGCTGCCCTCATGCGGGGCAATTTCGTCAGCTGTCATCCGCCATCTTTAATCCAGAGAGAACAGTGCTGCACTCTATGTGGTGGCGGCAAATTCCACGTGCTTTACAAACCCATGTGCTTTTCTGACAGCTGTCATCCGCCATCTTTAATCCAGAGAGAACAGTGCTGCACTCTATGTGGTGGCGGCAAATTCTACGTGCTTTACAAACCTATGCGCTTTTCTGTCATCCACCATCTTTAATCTAGAGAGAACAGTGCTGCACTCTATGTGGTGGTGGTAAATTCCACGTGCTCTTGTTTGGAAACAAATTCTACTCGCTCTTCAGCTGTCATCCACCATCTTTAATCAAGAGAGCACCGTGCTTCCCTCTTTGTGGTGGCGGATAATTTGAAAAAATTCTTTTCGACAAGCAGCCATCTTTAATCCAGAGGGAACAGTGCTGCCCTCTTTAGCTACTTACCTTTGAGGCGGTTAATTTGAAAAATTCTTTTCGACAAGCAGCCATCTTTAATCCAGAGAGAACAGTGCTGCCCTCTTTAGCTACTTACCTTTGAGACGGTTAATTTGAAAAATTCTATTTAACAAGCTGCCATCTTTAATGAAAAGAGCATCGTGGTGCTATCTTGCGAGTAATATTTTACGTCACAGCTGTCATCCACCATCTTGCATTGCTAACCTTAGTGCTGCCCTCTTTAGCTACTTACCTTTGACGAGCTGTCACCTGCCATCTTGCATCGCAAACCTCAGTGCTGCACTCTATGTGGTGGCGGATAATTTGAAAAAATCTTTTTGACAAGCAGACATCTTTAATCAACAGAGCACCGTGCTGCCATCTTTAGCTACCGCCATCTTACATCGCTTACCTCGCTGCTGCACTCTATGTGATGGCGGTTAATTCGAACAAGTTTAATCACGCATCGGGCAAGCTAGAGTAAGCACGTGCTGTTGTGATGACGTCATTGTGCATGTTTAAACTTGTCCGTTTTCTTAAGAGTAAGTCGATGTAAAGGGATGTGGTAGCGGTAAATTCGAACAAGTTTAAACATGCATCGGGGAAAGCTAGAGTAAGCACGTGCTGTTGTGATGACGTCATTGTGCATGTTCAGACCTGATCGTTTTTCTTAAGAGTAAGTCGGAGTAAAGCAATGCAATAAGTACAACATTTTTGAATGCGATCAAATATTTATTTACAAATGTACTACAACAGTGTTCGTTTTTTGCTGCTGACAAGGTTGGTGTGCTTCTTAACAACGTATGCTTCTGAAATGCCTCCTGCAACATTCAAATTAAACAAAGCATTTAGAAATATATTATACTAAGTATGTTATGCTTTACAGAGAAGATCATATACTTCTTACCTTGCTGTTATTCCTTTTCGGAATCATCATCATCATCATCATCATGAAGTACTAGAGAAAGTTCATTCATACACTGTGTACAGTGTTCAATCCTCGGATTTGGTCCATCCCAATCATCATCACCATTTTCTCCTCGATGCTTGTAATGTCGTTCACAAGTTCTGCATAAAGCTACTTCGATTGACATCTTACTGTGTAGAGGAAGGATGTCCCAAAAATTATGTACGTAAGAGGCAGCGTACGTATATAAAAATCCTGGTGGTAAGTATTGAATAAGATGTTTCGGCATCGACGATCTACGTTTATAGAACATCTTAATAGCCTCACTCACCCGTGAAGCATAAATAAGATGTTGCGTATGAGCATGCAAACAGCATGCACATTTACAGTTTTGTTCCATAGCGTACGATGTCGAAGCACACACTAATGAAAATGAAAAAGATCTATTCTTATTTATAGTCTCGTAACAATATTCGTTAGCGGATGGTAAGTAACATCACTCATATGAATAATAAGACAATAGGCTGCTGTGTTAGCAGGAATGTTTTCAGATGTTTCAAATTCTAAACGAATATCAACTGGAGATTCTTTTATAGATTCTTCGTGATAAGAGCAGTCTATAACTACAATCGGTGCTTTATTTTTAAATTCTTGAGGTGTAAATAGCGGACGATCTTCTTTCTGATAATACGATGATTGAAATTTACAAAACATGTCATAGAGCATCCCAAACTTATTTTTCTCAAAGTTAATGTCGATGTTTTCGTAGGGATACGTAATTCCATTGATACGTTCGGTAGGAGCTCCCTCGATGAAAATCCAAGCAGTGGGCCAATCGAATCAGGTTGTGATTTGAAGTCAATCTTAAATGATGATTCAATAACACATTTATGTGTAATGTTGCTTATAGTGATTGAGAACTTGTAATTATGATTACTAACGTGTCTTAATTTGCAGTGATCAAACAGTGAGCTATCTTTTTCGTGATTGAATTTACGATTAGTTTGAAATCCAAAAATAACGTACAAGGGCTTCTCAGTAAAACGTGATGTTTTAACAGCCCAGCTATGCTTGTTTGTAGGTGGTAACACAGGATATTCATGCAGCTCCCAACTTCTAAAACGTATAGGTAATGGTGTATCATTTTCTACAATCTTGAGCAATCGAAGTTTTTCACGATCAGATAAGGTTACATGTGGGATCCGCCACAGTATACGATGCAGTGTTATTTTCGATTCTACAGGTGTTTCTACTGCTTTAAGAGAATTGTAATCACTTCGATCACGGATTAGAATAAGCTCTTGTTTTGCGTTGATTATAATACGTGTAAAGTCTTCTGCGAATCCAAAAATATGTTTCAGTGATAACATACCCGTAAAAGTTCCATCCTCATTAATCATCCAGTTGTTAGTAGCTTTTGGACACCATCCAGCCATCCGCAAAAGATTACTTTCTTCATCACAGAAAGAAGGGTAGAGTTTCATTGCACTTGTAATACCAACATTCTTCGTTCGATCTATTTCAACATTATTTACTTCATATCGCGCTTCAGAAAAGAGAAAAGCTAGAGCATGGTTGTTTAGTTGTGAAGTGCTTGGTCCACTTCCATCAGACTTTTCTAATCGTCCTTCAATATAGAGGTAGCTTTCGTGTGGTAAGGTGTAAACATCTTGTTGATTAATAATAAAATGAATTTCATCATTGTTATTTAATCCAAACGTAAAAGGTTGATAGGAATGAAGCTCACTTCGTACTACACCTTCACGACTTTCTACTGTATTCGTAATGTCTAGCATTTCTTCCATTCTGTTGTAGTAGTGTATATCCCAAATCTTGGAGTATCTGCTTATGGGTATCTGTTAACTCGATGAGTCTCTGCACACATGTAGTATGTCTTCGGAATGTACACCGTGTTTTATAGATGGTTTTCATACTGGTTTAAGATGTAGTTTGTAAGCTACGTACGCATGCTGATCTAAATGAATAAGCTGATTATGATTATTTACAAGTCTAAGAGTAATGTTGCTAATGTGTTTTACAGACACAGGATGATAAAGAACTACTGCTGGTTTCTCACAGATAGTATATCCACGTTCCTCTGTAACAATGAAGTCATGCAGGACGTGCGAAGGTTGTAGATTACTATTCAAGTCTGTAATAATATTACAAGTAATGTTCACATTATAATCATCGAAGAGTTTTATAGGTTGATCAGACTCGTAACGTACGTTCGGTAGGAGCTCCCTCGATGAAAATCCAAGCAGTGGGCCAATCGAATCAGGTTGTGATTTGAAGTCAATCTTAAATGATGATTCAATAACACATTTATGTGTAATGTTGCTTATAGTGATTGAGAACTTGTAATTATGATTACTAAAACTATCTTCCCCAAACTGATCAATTAACGTACTTTCAATATAGTCGTGAATATCATCTACTGTATAACTACCTGAGGGTAGTGTTAGCACATACTCATCGTAATAGAACTTGTTTAAACCATCACGCACATTATAGATTTTATTGTAGCTTTCAAACGATACTAGTCCAAGACTATGCGGCTGATAACCAAGTTCGATTGGTGGATTAAAATAGACGGTTGTTTCAGGTCCTTCTCCACGTACAGCAAACGTTCTTTCACTGTTCGTCATCACGTAGATACTAATACACTTTCTCTACTGTCTGGGTTTGATATAAAAACATAAGATATAATCGTCCGCACATGCGTGTATTAAAGTTTTGCACACGGTTTTTATTGTAAACAATGTCTGCACTGCTTCCGAAATAACGTATGAGCTCAAAAGGAGGAGGTAAATCTCCATAGCTATCAAAATACCATACTTTAGATTTACGTTTTACATAAGCAACGTAATGAGTACCAGGACCACGACTGTCGTCCAAGTTAATTACGGCACTTTCACGTTCACGTGGACGTGCTGGTAGTTGATCGCGCATATACACTCCTCGAAAATAATGAATTCCTAGTTGTTTAGCAAACGTAAAAACTTCATCATGCGTTAGAGCTCGATATGGCAGTGCATTCAGTAGACGTTTTTTGGAGAAATGTAGATACCAAGCCCTTTCTTGTATGGCGCTAGCTTCATGTTCACACCTTTGCCTCGTAACGCAATTGCCTCCATCGTCTTGTTATGACGTTCACTCTCTTTCAACTGTTGTTTCGCTTCTTCTACAGCTTTGACAGTTCTCGCTACAGCGCTAGCACCACCTAGCAATGACCCTAAAGCTGCTAAGCCAGCAAACAGCGCAGGAAGAAATCCTCCTCGTTTTGGTACAGGAATAATTCGCGCACGTTTACTAAATATTGCTCTACACTTTGGAGAAATTCTCGCTCTTGCTGCGCGTAACGCCTTAGTAATAGCTACACGAGGATTGTATTCCCCTCGAATAGCTTTTTGCGCAGCCTTTATAACATCTTTCCATCCAACAGTTTTTACTTTCTTCTTCATCATGTCGTTTGGATATCGTTGTTTCACCATGCTGGACACGACTTTACTAGTCAAGAGCAAATCATAAACTAACCGTTGCCTCTTGTTTCGTTTAAAATGTATATTACTATTACATACTTTATGATTCAGTTATCATGAAGATTATAAAGCAGCAAGACACGCTACCTGTTACCGACATTGTACTACATCTCTTACCTAGTTCTAGTACAACTACAAGAAAACGTCATGGAACGTTGTTTCCTTTTACTGTTCGATGTATTATATCAGGTCCGTCGGGATGCGGTAAAACAAATCTTTTACTCACACTTATTACTTCTGTAAATGGTGTACGCTTCGAGAATATTTACGTTTTCGCAAAGTCACTCTATCAGCCGCTATATACTATTCTACAAACTGTAATGCACGATCTAGTTAAAGATGGAATAAGATATTTTAAATTTAATTCACATGAGCAAGTACCATCACCAGACGATGTGCTTCCTAATTCTCTTATGATCTTTGATGATGTTGCAACAGAACAGCAAAACGTTATTCGTGCATTCTTTAGTATGAGTCGGCATAAATATGTTGATTGCATCTATTTGTGCCAAACCTATTCTCGTGTGCCTAAGCAGTTGATACGCGACAACGCAAATGTTATTGTGCTTTTTCGGCAAGATGAGCGCAACATGCGACATGTGTATAACGATCATGTTAACACTGATATGACATTCGATGACTTTAAACGTATGTGTGCTAAATGTTGGTCATTACACCGTTACAGCTTTTTAGTTATTGATAAAGAAAGTGATGTACAGCATGGACGATATCGCATGGGTTTCGATCATTTTATATGCATTAACACAGAATTACAGTAACTACTTGATTAAAAACCACCATCATGTTAACATCTAGCAAGGAGATCACAAAACATATCATCCAAGCTCGAAACAATATTCGACGGAAATTTAAAGAGCTTAAACGTATTCAAGCAGACACGGATTTATTTTTAAAAACACAACTAAGTACACCACTCAAAGAAATTTTTAATTCTACTTCATTACCGCAGTCTACTTCAAGTTTTGCTTCTATGCAAACATCATATCATAAAGAGAAGCATGAAGAAGAAAAGCATGAAGAAGATACGGAAGAGAAGAAGCAGGATGTAGATCAAGAAGAGGAAGATAAGGAAGAAGAAGAAGAAGAAGAACTTAATGATACATCACCATCTAAGCGTGTTGAGTTTTTAACTACAGATGTTATTGCAGAAACACCTACTACATCAACGCAAAATCTACCATCTTTGTCTGAGGTTATGATTACACCAGAGTATCGCAATCAGTTTAGAACTTTTATTCAAGATACCTACGGATCTCTCTTTGCACCTTATATAGAAAAACTTTTTACAGGACAAACTGACACTACCTATGGTATTCGCTACGAAGATGACTGTTTCCGGATAGGAAATTCAAATGTTAAGATTAATAGCAACAAACTCATTGTAAAAGGTGTTACCTATAAACCTACGAAAGGACTCTTAGAACTTCTTTTCTCACGAATACCTGACAAGGATATAATTTTACAAGATGATCTTAAAAAGTATAAAGCAATACTTTTTGCTACTGATGCAACACGACGTAATTACAAGAGAACAGAAGCTGTAAATGCGAATAAGAGTTACAAGTATCGTGAGTTTATTTCTAAGCTGTTTCCGACTGCACGTAGTCTAGACGTTATCTACAAGCCTTTGTTGCCGTATGTGGATGTAAGATACTGGAATGACCCAAACTTACTCGTTGAACGATTACAACTTTTAAGAGCATCGCAAGAGGCTGGTCACACTGGTCACGGATCAGAAATTCTAGAAATAGAAAGAGAACTACGTTATGCCGGTATTATTTTGTAATGGCTCGTCAAGAGAAGATCTCACCTGTAAAGGTAAACATCGCGCATGAGTTACATAAACCAGCACGTCGCACCTACTGTCGCAGACGCGTTATTACACGAGGAAAAGATGATCTCTGGCAAGCAGACTTAGTAGAAATGATTCTATATGCTTCTAGTAATAAGAGCTATAAGTATCTACTTACTGTTATCGATGTGTAATCAAAGTTTGCTTTTGCACAACCCGCGCGTTCTAAAACAGCAGCTCAAGTTAAAGAAGCATTTAAACATATTGTTGAAGAATCGAAACGCTGCCCAAGGCTTCTTCAAACTGATCAAGGTAAAGAGTTTTACAACAAGGATTTTTCTTCTTACCTCAAGTTACTTGGCATTCAACACTACTCTACGTTCAGCAGTCTCAAGGCGAGTGTTGTAGAACGCTTTAATCGTACACTCAAAACAATGATGTGGCGAGAATTTACAGCGCAAGGTTCATATCGTTGGATTGATCTGCTACCTAGACTTTTATCTACCTACAACGATACACCTCATCGCACTATCGGAACAAAGCCACGTCTTGTTACAAAGAATACACCTCGTCTAGATGCTATTCATCTTGTAATCAAAACAGCTGATCCACGTCGCCATCGCTTTAAAGAAGGTGATTTCGTTCGCATCAGCAAACACAAGTCTATCTTTGCGAAAGGATACACACCTAACTGGAGCACTGAAATTTTTCAAATCAGAAGTGTTAAGCTTACTAATCCAGTTACGTATTTACTCCGCGATCTCAGAGGACAGCCTATTGAAGGAGGATTCTACATCGAAGAACTGCAGAAAGCAAAATATCATGATCACTATTTAGTTGAACGTGTTATTCGACGTCGTGGTAATAAACTGTATGTTAAATGGCTTGGTTTTAATAACAGCTTTAATTCATGGATTAATAAAGAGGATGTACTTTAAATCTTATGTGTGTGTTTTCTTTTAATCCTCTACGTTTCCTTTCTTCTAAGTCACTAGGACATGCTGTAGGATTAAACAACACCTGTAATATGTTTTGACAATTCATATTTATTTTAGACTATATACATACATTTTTATCCTTTGTTTATGTTACGGTCTTTGACACTCAGTTTTCGTTTTATTGCACCAACAACGACAAGTGCTGCTATATTCTTCTGAGCAGCTAAAGCACTAGGTAATAACACATACACACACAGCATAACTTTACGAAGCAGATTTTAACAGCTACACTCTATGCAGGCAGCATGTAACTACGTATCAGGCGAATGTGTTCTAGGGCTGCAGGGGAGATGAAGCACGAAGAAAAGAAGATCAATCACTCTATTGATGAGTCCACGCCCAACATGCTTCCTCATCTTTCTCCCAGCACGTTTCTTCACCTTTTCCTTGTTTACTCTCTCCACAGCCATGATAAGTGTTTATAAGCGAAGACAACTCGTTAGTTTTAGGTCCGTGATACAGTTTAATTAGTTGACATGTACGGCACTGTCTCACAGAAGGTCTTCTAGCTAAACTCACGTGTTCATGATGTAAACTACACGTTTGAAGCTCTGACAAAACAGGATCTTGAGTCCACTCACGAGGCACCTTTTCCCAAATCTTCTTTACAGCATTCGCAGCTACATTAACCAAAAATGCCTTTGGTAATGCATTTAACTCTTCTTCAGTAAAAGTGTTTAGTTTCTTTTTGCATGCATAAAACTTTACGATCGCCTTTTCAACTGCGTTACACTTAGTATCTGTTAGAAATGACATGATGTCTTTACTCTACAAATGTTTCTTTTACACTAAGGTTATTTCGACACTGCACTTTACATATGTTGTTCACTTTCCGGCATGCACTGCGACATAACCAATCAAAGAGCATACCTACATGTTGTAAAGACTGTTTACTTGTTTCTCTGCTATGCTCTTCCGGAAGAGTTTTAAATGATGCATGTCGATAACTTCACACGATGATGGTAGAAAATCACGCAACCATTCTTTCTTTTCACAACCCTTTAAAAGAACAAGATCTGCTCTTGACAAATGTGCATTCATCATTAAAGGTAGAAAACGATAAGGTATTCCTTTTTCTTCCCACTTCAAACCTAAATTGTTTTCAATCCACTGAGTCTGCTTTTTATCTTCATCTGTTTGCAAACAGTAAGGGAACGGTGGACTAAATACTAAACTAACAAGTTTTGGAGCCCACAACACACTGCAATCTAACACAGCCACCTCTTTAAACACAAATTTGTTTCCATTTACTTTAAAGCCTTGCACATCAACTATTAATGTTTTCGTCATGTTTGCACTCTACACTCTATCACTGTTTCTCGAAGACTAAACCTTTTAGTCAACGAACGGGTTTAAACATGCACAATGACGTCATCACAACAGCACGTGCTTACTCTAGCTTGCCCGATGCGTGATTAAACTTGTTCGAATTAACCGCCATCACATAGAGTGCAGCAGCGAGGTAAGCGATGTAAGATGGCGGTAGCTAAAGATGGCAGCACGGTGCTCTGTTGATTAAAGATGGCTGCTTGTCAAAAAGATTTTTTCAAATTATCCGCCACCACATAGAGTGCAGCACTGAGGTTTGCGATGCAAGATGGCAGGTGACAGCTCGTCAAAGGTAAGTAGCTAAAGAGGGCAGCACTAAGGTTAGCAATGCAAGATGGTGGATGACAGCTGTGACGTAAAATATTACTCGCAAGATAGCACCACGATGCTCTTTTCATTAAAGATGGCAGCTTGTTAAATAGAATTTTTCAAATTAACCGTCTCAAAGGTAAGTAGCTAAAGAGGGCAGCACTGTTCTCTCTGGATTAAAGATGGCTGCTTGTCGAAAAGAATTTTTCAAATTAACCGCCTCAAAGGTAAGTAGCTAAAGAGGGCAGCACTGTTCCCTCTGGATTAAAGATGGCTGCTTGTCGAAAAGAATTTTTTCAAATTATCCGCCACCACAAAGAGGGCAGCACGGTGCTCTCTTGATTAAAGATGGTGGATGACAGCTGAAGAGCGAGTAGAATTTGTTTCCAAACAAGAGCACGTGGAATTTACCACCACCACATAGAGTGCAGCACTGTTCTCTCTAGATTAAAGATGGTGGATGACAGAAAAGCGCATAGGTTTGTAAAGCACGTAGAATTTGCCGCCACCACATAGAGTGCAGCACTGTTCTCTCTGGATTAAAGATGGCGGATGACAGCTGTCAGAAAAGCACATGGGTTTGTAAAGCACGTGGAATTTGCCGCCACCACATAGAGTGCAGCACTGTTCTCTCTGGATTAAAGATGGCGGATGACAGCTGACGAAATTGCCCCGCATGAGGGCAGCACGGTGCTCTATTGATTAAAGATGGCCGATGACAGCTGTCAAAAAAGCACGTAGCTTTGTTTCCCAACAAGAGCACATAGAATTTTTCAAATTGCCGCCACCACATTTCAAAGGTATCTAGCTAAAGAGTGCAGCACTGTGCTCTGTTGATTAAAGATGGCAGATGACAGCTGTCAAAAAAAAGCACATGAGTTTGTTTCCAAACAAGAGCACGTGGAATTTTTCAATTTTCCGCCACCACATAGAGGGCAGCACGGCGCTCTCTTGATTAAAGATGGCTGCTGTCACGTGGAATTGCCTGCCACCACAGGTATCTAGCTAAAGAGGGCAGCACGGTGCACAAAGATGGCTGCTGTCAAAAAAGCATTTTTCAAATTATCCGCCACCACATTTCAAAGGTAAGTAGCTAAAGAGGGCAGCACTGTGCTCTCTGGATTAAAGATGGCGGATGACAGCTGTCAAAAAACACGTGGCTTTGTTTATCTCGCGCTCGTGAGGTTAAGTTGGTAGCACTAAGGTTTAGACCCGTCAAGATGGTAGCACTGCCGATGACAGGTGACAAATTTTGCAGCTACTGCGATATAGAGGGCAGCACAGTGCTTTGTGGTTTAAAGATGGCGGATGACAGCTGTCAAAAAAGCACGTGGCTGTCAAAAAGCACGTGGCTTTGTTTACCTCACGCTAGTGAGGTTAAGTTGGTACCACTAAGGTTTAGGTCCGTCAAGATGGCAGTACTGAGGTTAGCGATGCGTTGTTGTCTGTCAAAAAGCACGTGGCTTTGTTTACAAATCTGTCAAAAAGCACGTGGCTGTCAAAAAACACGTGGCTTTGTTTACCTCATGCTAGTTAGGTTAAGTTGGCACTACTGAGGTTTAGGCCCGTCAAGATGGCAGTACTGAGGTTAGCGATTCGTTGTTGTCGATGACAGCTGTCAAAAAGCACGTGGCTTTGTTTACAAATCTGTCAAAAAGCACGTGGCTGTCAAAAAACACGTGGCTTTGTTTATCTCGAGCTAGTTAGGTTAAGTTGGCACTACTGAGGTTTAGGCCCGTCAAGACGGCAGTACTGAGGTTAGCGATGCGTTGTTGTCGATGACAGCTGTCAAAAAGCACGTGGCTTTGTTTACAAATTCAAATTTCCCGCGGGAGGTGGAGGAGGCATCTGGGAGGCCTCTGGCTGAGGTGGAGGTGGAGGTGGCATCTGGGAGGCCTCTGGCTGAGGTGGAGGTGGAGGTGGCCTCTGGGAGCCTGAGGTGGAGGTGGCCGCAGAACCATCCAATTATACTACTGCAGTACAAAGGAGACAGTTCATTCATCAAGCATGTGTTTCTATGTACTCTGGAAGGATCACTTCGAATTTTGTTTCTTCAACAAATGAAACAATATTTATTTACAAAATAAAAATGCATGTCAACTGGAATACTATTTAATAAGTACCTGTATCATGTAGTAAGTGGCAAAAAAATATTTATGCGTAAAATTGTCAATTTCCTACCTAGTTCCATACAAATTATTTTTCTTGTAAAATTAAATGTGTGAGATTATTAATAATTTTTTCAATCACAAAAATTATGATGTAACATGCTAATGAATTTATGAAATCATTTAATCGAAGTGTTGGAGCTAAGTGACCAGATTTACCTGATTGTCTATCTTGTCATCCTAGAGAACTCCTACCGCATATGCAACCCTTTCTACATTATTATAGATCGGGCTAGTATAAACTTGACACTGTGCCCCTTTTATATCTCACCAGCTATCGTATCCGTTGTTGACGGTGTTGTTTTTGTATATTTGCAGCAACATTACAATCTGGTGGAAGTGAGTGACAAAAATAGTCAGTCAGTGTAATTTTAGGGAGTTGAGGCATTTTTGTCCATCTTATTTTGTTTTCTTCCGGCTCAGCGATATCTGTTGATCATATTGCGTATTTTATTTTCGTGTAAATAAAATCCCATGCCATGCCAATCATGTGTTTCAATTATCATCTCTCTACTTCCGAAATTCCGTGAAGTAATGCCTCACCAAATGTTAACGGACTTTTCGGTCACCCTGTGGTACCACAGCTACCTATGCCAGTCTCATAACAGAACTGTTATGTGGCACTTGTTTGAATGTATTCTAACTTCATGAAATTCCTTGTATTACGCATTAAAACAATTGACCTGCCAAGGCGCCTATTGATTAGTCAGATAGTTAAAATATAGCCGATAGTCACGTGGTCAGCGTAACTCCATCTTTTGCCGTATTACTTGGCTTTCCTGGCAAGGTACATTGTTTCTCATACCGTTCAAAACTTTGGTCGATAATTCAATGATACATAAAGACCTTTCACATAGTTTGAATGGTGAAATCAGTCTGTAACTCTGACTAGTTCCAGCAGTATTCGTGGCGAGCATGCAATGAAATTACAGTTTTAATAACAAAGCCACAAATATGGTTGAAATTCTGTCCGCTAATATTTTCCTCCATTCCGCGATGCACTGCATGACATGGACGAGTGAATAGAAACAAGCACAGAGTTCTTCATTTCAGCTAACATCGTTGAAAACAGAAGTCCTCGAAACATTCCTCATCAGAAGAGATGAGTGGCCTCTTAACAACTGTGTAGGAAGTCACGTGAGTGAACTTAATGATCATATGTCGGACAGATCCGAGTTTCTCAATAAATAGACTTATAACTTGACTGAAGGGTACCTAAACTTCAGAATATATACGATTACAGGGAAACTATGCAAAATACGATTAGGGAGGAAAGAAAATGTCTGGTTGTTTCTCAAAATTTGTTCGATGATCATGCTGATATCATCATATCATAGATTACTTTAACGTACATCGAGCAAGTTCGCCATGCGGTTATGGGCGCGGAGCTTTGAGCTTGCATTCGGGAGATAGCTGGTCCGAACCCCACAGTAAGCAGCCCTGAAGATGGTTTTCCGTGGTTTCCCATTTTCACACCAGGAAAATGCTGGGGCTGTACCTTAATTAAGACCACGGCCGCTTCTTCCCACTCCAATCCCTTTCCTATCCCATCGACGTCATAAGACATATTTGTGTCAAGCGACGCAAAGCAAATTGAAAAGAAAGGGAAAAGAAAACTTTCATGTACGCTTCACGTCACTTTCCTCTTCTGCATATTATTATACTTAATCTTGCATTACAATTTAGCAGCTCATTCTTTCGATAAGAGAACCCACATGGCGACCCCGTGGTTCGATGCAGGTATGACAACACTGCCGTAAGTTCCGGCATATCCGGTCTACGACACTGAGGGCATTCTAACGATGATTCCTGCCAGTAGCTGTACAGAAGGCTGTACAAAAAGCAGCGAAGTGGTGTCAGATCAGGCGAAAGAGTTGGCCGTGAAACAGGATCTACTTTTCTTATACCCTTGTCTGTCAACGTCTGATTAAGGTGCTGAGTAGCAGCATGTTAATAATAGGCTGGCGACCCAACATGTTGAACCCACGTGCGTTGACGAGCCTGTTATCTGCGATAAACGGCTTTGCCGTACAATGTGGATACGTACAACTTTCACCATCATCCCTGAAAATATGTATCATCATGACTGAAACACCCTGTAAGAAGGTATAAACGTCCATTTCCACAGAAGTTGCAGTTATCTTATTCTGAAGAAACACTCCTCAATTTGACTGAGCATGTGACGCTCTAAGCTCTACTGACCGTCTGAATGGGCACTAGTCATATTTACAGATAACGATCCTGCAGCAATTACTTGCCACTGTTTCTTTTTTGTTTTGTATTTTTTCGTCAGCTGAGACAGTTCAATGACGTAAAGTAACGGACAATAATCACCACGTTAAACCTGTCATCACTTTGTTAGATATCACATTGAACCGTGTTTTTCATACCAGCCTTGACAAGTGATATGGTCTAAGTGCTGATTTCCGTGCGCAAGTGCACCACGATCTTGATGGAAGGTAGCAACTGTGGAAAATGCATTAACTGTTGACTTCCACCCCTCGCGATCAATTCCGGTGTGTATATAGTACATTCATCACTGATTGTTTCTGGCTGGTTTTAGCAATGTGCTAATGACCAGTCTGTCAAGACGATGCTGTGAATGGGCATGAATGACTTTGTCACTGGCTTCACAACAAGGTGGCCGCAGATGGAGTTGTATGTAGGATTTTCGAAACGAAATATCAAGTATCTGTCGTTGGTATTCCACGTAATCTGGTATGATCACGATACCAACTGAGCCATAAAACTACAAGCTTGTTTTCTGTACCGTAGTAGTCAAGGTCTCCGTCCATTCTGGACGTACATCTTTTCGTCATGTACTATACGTGAATCACTTACTTATGGCAGTATGTAAGTCAAAAAGTCACCTTTTTGGAAATGGAAAAATCTTCATAAACATGAAAAGCAAAGTCATCTCCGCACAGGCATGAAGGCCCTTGGAGGCGTTGAAGGTAAAGGCTTCCACTATCCGTAACCTCGGCACTTGATGGGGTAGAGTGGTTAGCTCTACGCCCGGCCTCCTTTGCCCCCAGGAATTAACCTGGTACTCATTTTTTGTGTAGGCTGAGTTAATCTCAGGGCCATGTGCACCTACGAAAGTGGAAATCTCGTTTCTTAAATTTTACGACTTCCTGACGGGGATTCGAACCCACGTCCTTCCGCGCGAACCGAGCACGCCTTTACCGCCTCGGCCAGGCATCCCCTTATCATAAATATAAATATGATAATAAGCTTTTGGGCTTTGTCCAACTCATTGGATGAATGGTCAGCGTTGAGGCCTTCGGCACAGAGGGTCCCGGTTTCGACTCCCGGCCGGTTCGGGGATTTTAATCGCCTTTGATTAATTCTTCTGGCCCGAGGACTGGGTGTTTGTGTTTGTGCCAAGAATTTTGTCTTCATATTCACACAACACACTACAGTACCAACCGCCACAGGAAAACGCATTAGTGATTACATCCCTCCATACAGCGTTGGCATCAGGAAGGGCATCTGTCCGTAAAGGCGTGTCAAATCCACACGTGCGACACAGTTTGCACCAGGGACCCCACAGGTGAGGGAGAAAACGGTAGAAAAAAAGAAGAATAAGCTTTTGGGCTTTAGCTATGTCAAAATAACAAACAACAATACAAGGACTTCAGAAAATCTCCAAAGTGCAACGAAAGACTGACAAGGGTAGAAGAATAGAATAGAGCTGAAGAAAGTGTGTAGGAGAAAAAAATGGTGCTAGTCGGGTGGGGTGGGGGTTGACATATAAGTCTTAATGGGGGAAATAAATCCAACATTAAACTTTTGAGAAGAGAATGGCGTGACGTATGAGCAATAAATGGAGAAAATGATCGAAAACTCATAAAGAATTACAAAAATATAATTACAGTACTTAAAATCAACAATGCCACGCCCCAAAATGCTTATCGAGAGTGTCTTAAAGCTAAGGTGACCAAGTGCATATATTGCCCCAGTAGAGGAAAACAAAGCCGGCCCCGTGGTGTAGGGGTATCGTGCCTGCCTATTACCCGGAGGCCCCGGGTTCGATTCCCGGCCACGTCAGAGATTTTTACCTGGACCTGAAGGCTAGTTCGAGGTCAGCTCATTCTACGTGATTAGAATTGAGGAGCTATGTGATGGTGAGATAGCGGCCCTGGTCTAGAATGCCAAGAATAATGGCCGAGAGGACTGAACACGCGACACCTCGTAATCTGCAGGCCTTTGGGCTGAGCAGCGGTCAATTGGTAGGCCAAGTCCCTTCAAGGACTGTATTGCCATGGGGTTTGAGGGGGGGGGGAGGAAAACAAAGATATGAAATATCTATTTGAACAAATCACCAGGCACCTCAGGCTGTCACACAGGTGGCAGATTCCTTATCAAGTGTTTATGTAAAAAAAAAAAATATATTCAAATAAGTTAGAAATCTATCGAAGATCTCCCTTGGTAAATTATTCCAGTCGCTAGCGAGCTTCAGCCGAAGCAAATAACTCAGCGCTCTTACCTCTCGCTTATGTTTACAGTGTAGCATAACATGTACTGTGTGTTCTTCAGTGTATTTGTGTAATTAAACTTCGTGTGTTTTCACGCTACGAACTTACACTTCTCTCAACATGGTTAATGGAATAAACCCTAATACGGGGACTACAATAAAATAAAGTTTATTAACATGTTATTCGCCGTCAGCGCACATAGATTTTACGCACCCGATTCAACTCAGTCAGCCAATCAACACCAACCAGATTTCAGTGAATGTTTCCTCACATCTACAGCAACAAGCAACTCAGCAGCAGCAGCAATTACAAAGACGGGAACAACATCATGTAAGTCCGCAACTTCTTAATCAACCTTCTGTGTCTTTAACCTCATCACGACCTATTTTACAACTAAATAAACTTGCAGAACTTAAACTTAAGCACGAAACTCTTGCTTCTCGAGATCATCAATTACAATAAGACGATAGTTTTCAGACTCCCAGTAAAAAGTTAACTACCGAGCTCGATAGCTGCAGTCGCTTAAGTGCGGCCAGTATCCAGTAATCGGGAGATCGTGGGTTCGAGCCCCACTGTCGGCAGCCCTGAAGATGGTTTTCCGTGGTTTCCCATTTTCACACCAGGCAAATGCCGGGGCTGTACCTTAACTAAGGCCACGGCCGCTTCCTTCCAATTCCTAGGAATTTCCTATCCCATCGTCGCCGTAAGACATATCTGTGTCGGTGCGACGTAAAGTAAATAGCAAAAAAAAAAAAAAAGTTAACTGTATCAGCTGCAAGATTAAACAATTAGTATATGGTAGACCTTACAGTCGTTCATATTGAGTATGCTCCTTTTGAACATATATATGATAACACTGCAGGCGACGATGTTGCCCAATTAACACCTAAAGTTAACGTGCCACCAATCTTTCTCCACGGAGTAAACAATTATCAGCAAATTATCAGAGACTTTAATACTGTAACCAGCAGTGATTACACTCCGCAGCAGCGCAAAAAAAAGTCTCAAAATAAATACTAACACTGAACCAACTTTCTATAAGAATCAGAATTTCAATTTCATGCCTTCTAGTACCCTACAACCAAAAAACTTCAAGTAATAATTCGTAATGTCCCATACTCCGTTACTGGCTCGGAAATTCACTCAGAGTTAAAACAGATTTACTTACTTTTAAGTAAGGTTACTCGCCTTCTTTTCAAAGATAAGCAGCCCATGCTCCTCTGCACCGTTGAATTGGACAACACGGAAGATGCAATAAAGTTCGGGCACACTAAATATTTTGCAGGTTAAGTCCACGCTGCGTCAAATGCCCTAATAATTCTCACTATTCAGCATGCAGTAAACAAAGACAAGTGTCTCCAACATGTGTCAACTGCGAGCATCCTGCAAATTATAAAATGCTGCCCATACTATCTAAATATGAAGAAGAAGATCAGGCATGAAAGTACTTCTCTTTCAACACCGATGTTCACCAGCGCCCAGCCCAGTGGCATCGCCCCTCCATCACCAGCTAATAATGCAACAAAATTTCCTCCACTATCATCTCGACCATCGCTGGTTCAAACTCCTAAACCATGAGCATGGCAATGCCCTATCTCCCAGCCTTCTCTGCAAACCCCAGTATATCCAGTTCAGACTCAACTGCATAACTCTACTCAACCTGAATCATCTTCCAGCTTTGTCCAACAGGTTATAGCATTTCTTTAACCATTTATCCCCTAAATTATGTCATTTATCATTAAATTACTGTCAGAACTCCTTAATAATGGTTGTTAGCTCCAATACTATGTTACTATGATTTCCCATCTCACACTTCTAAATTGGAATGCTGACGGTTTGAACGTCAGACGTGCCTCCTCCTTAGAGATCATATCTCGTCATAATATCGATGTAGCTTGCATTTATGAGACACACCCAGTTGAACATGAAGGTTTTACAGTACCCCGTTACAACGTCTAATCGCCACTGGTGGAGCGGCAACCATTATGAAAAGAACTTAAACATCATTCAATATTCCTATCACAGCTAACCGCTATAGAAGCTTGTGCTATTTACATTGAGCTAAGGGATGGACCTCCTTTGGTAGCCATAGCAGCCTATAAACCGCCATCAGCTCGACTCCGCGTAGAAGATGCAAGATTATTGTTTCAAGACCGGTTACCAACAATACTTACGGGGTATCTTAATAGCAAGAATGAGATCTGGGTCTGTTGTGTAACAACTCCTAATGGTCGACAGCTGTTAGCAGCAAATGAACTGAATGCCATCCACGTCCCTCCTCCAGAAGAATCGACTCATTGCCCATCCAACTTAAATTAACTGCCGGATATTCTCGACAAAGCCCTAACCAAATCTTCGCATTTTCGCTTTACATGAGGCCAGTGGCTGAAAAGGACTCGAATCACTGCCCAGTAATGACATAATTTTCTGCTGAAACATTCGTTCAACAACCTCGTTCATTCACTCATGGTTATATTAAATACGACACATATCAACAACAGCTTGACTCCTTTTTTCAACCAAATATGCCTCTAAAAATAGTGGAGATATTGGCAATTCCAGCTTCCACTTAGAGCAGTTACTGTATCCCAAAGGAGACAGCAAGGGACAACTACTCACTCAACATTTCCTCTTAGAATTTTATGACTCATCAATGCCAAACAAAAAAATGCGACGTCTGTAGCAGGCTCAGCGTCTATCTTGGCAACATTATAGATTAAACCAGCTCATCGGATTAGTACCCACAACTTTAGATAATCACCGTTATGTATCGTACCAGAATCATCTGTCTGGTATATCGCCCGATGATTGCACACTCCGGATGGAAACCAAACGAATACTGCATGAACCAACATGAACCCCCTCTGAAAGGAGCTTATACCCATTATTTGATTGATTCTGAAAAATGTGATATACGCACAGATGTTTTTGAAGCTTCTTTCGCTCCAAACCCACCAATCAACCACGAGTATAACAGTGAAATAGAAGAAATTCCAACATGCTATCCTAAGCTCCGGCAAGAATCAAATTTACCTCACCGGGAGAAATCTGAAATCTGATCAAGAAAGCTGCAGGGCATGATCTCATCCCTAGCATAGCCTTGAAGCACTCCACTCGAAAAGCACAATCAATCTTTGCATCCATATTCTATGTACTTTCCCGACGCACAGTGGGTAATTTCTAGCATCCAGCCGGCCAAAAATAAGATTTTCAACCGTTGTCTTCGGTGCGCATTTTCTGTGAGTCGTGTTTATAAGACTGTTGGGTACAGTAATTAAGTGTTGAAAAGTCGCGCTGTCTGATTGTCTAATCTCACTGAAGGCCTAAAGTGGCTCTCCTTCGTCAGGGCATCATATTCGGGCGATGCGAGCGCGTAGTTATTATTATGTGAGGGCTCAGTAAAGACGTCAGAACTAAATATTTCTGTAGCTTGCAACGTGATTACGTTAAATGAAGGTATGTATTTTATATAGTATGTAGCATTTTCTGAAAGTTCCTACATTTTTGTCCGGAATATGCACTTAAAAATCAGGTACAGGGTGTCCAAGAGCTATATAATTATATAAATTTGAGCTGATTTTCAAAATGGATTGCCTTTGATTTCCGCAATGAAAGTATTTCGAGGAGTTATCTATACTTTAATGAATAGAAAACTGAAACTTTTTGCTGCGACCAGGCGCGACCATGAGAGTAATTAATTTTTTTCAGAAGCCATGTACTCTGTAACCCGGAGATCGATTTTCGAGCTGTTGAGGAACAGCAGCGAATATAAGCGGAACGAAGATATTGCGAATGTTGTAATTGAACATGTAGGCTTTGAGGATTGTTCCGAGGATATATCCAAGTCAATAAGGAAGTTTGTCAATATTTTGTGTGCTAAAATGCGATCACGCTGGACAAAATATAGTAGAAAAAAGGAACAAATTGCTGAAGTACAATAAAAGTTGGTTTGACCGGAGAATCAGCCTTGCAGAAGGACGTGCATCACAGCAATGTCATGATGATCTTACCAGTAATATAGCTCATTCCATGTTAAGAAAACAGTATTGCTCTTATGACAACAGGGTTGCCATATAAAACGGCTTTTCCCAACGCCATCACGGGAAAACGGCAGCACATAAATTTGTGAAATTCGGTATTTAAGTTCAAAACAAAAAGCTGAAGAAACTACGCTACAAATTATTTTTATGAACTAAAGGGGACGCGGGGTTTGAAGGGGCCACTTTTGGTTTGTACAGAATCAGACGAAAACTACGGCACATAAGAAACCTCAGCACTGAAATATAAGGCAAACTGAGGGAGAAAATAGACAAATAATTTTATGGGCTCGAGGAACGAGGGATGTATTTAATTGCATTTAATAAATGTATCCAGACAATAAAAGCTAGAAGAAAGACGCAATAAATAAATACTGCAGATGACTATAAAAGATCACAATATTAGTATTAAAGAAAGAAATCGTACACGTAGGCTTATCGCATAACTCTCATTCAACACAATACAATTACGCACTGATTTAAAGCCTAAAATACACACGCAATGCATAAATACTGTAGATGACTTCACTACAGAAGTGAGCTTCCAGCGGTTCACAGGGCGGTTGAACAGGAGCTACATTTCACTGTGGTGGAAGGAAAAGTCTGCAGTGCATTGTCTTCCTATCAGTCTTATCAAAGGTGCTAGATATGTGGCGCGTCCCCCAAAGGGATGAATAATATTTCTGAAGTGACTGAAAGAGTAATTAACCCAACACCACTTAAGTTTGGGTTATGACCACTTCATGCATGGATTCGAAGTTTCGAAAGCCTTTTACATATAGCGTACACACTTGACGTAAGAAAGTAGCAAATAAGAGATGCCGAGGAGAAGAAACTGGTTGAAGAAAGAAGAATATACAGGTTCGGTTCAGGGAGTAAACGGATCTATTGGTTGATATCCGAAGCAAAGTGCTGGCAATACCAATGATGGAAACCGCTAGAATATTCTTCAGAGAGGCTTCCACTTATGCGGATATTATTGGAGTAGATCTAAATTTAATGAACCATCTACGTGTCATCTTAGAAACTCTTTCGTGTGGGTATGCCATTGATAAAGAGACATTTGGAATGTACTAAAGGAAACTATACAATTGTACTTTACAAATCGTACTACATGCCTGTAACTTTGCACAAACTCTTGGTTCATGGAGATGAGGTAATTTCCACTGTATTATACCTATAGGACAACTCTCCGTGGAAGCCCGGGAGACCAGGAATAAAGATAACAGTAAACCTTCCAGAAAGGACACAAGTACTGACCTTTTCCATAGGCTGCTTTTATCATCGGGCCCTTACATTACCAGATGAAGGAAATCAGGGAGGAGGAAGTTGATTCCGCTTTCACGAGAAGTGCTCAACTTACTGTCTGAGTCCCCTGTATCTGGTTCTGCCGAAGGAGATAATGACAGTGAAGTTGGCGATTCTGATGTTACTGCATCTAATAACTAAGTACATGTATTCCTATATCTGTTTTTAAACATTCTAAACAGCATGTCCCACTATTAACATCTATTTAATTTCTTAAAGCTATAACGAAAAATGATTAAAATTACAAAGGTTACTAATTCTATTCCTGGCGTAGTAATTTGTTCTTTGTACTTGATTGACCACACACTTAATTATCTCAAATAATAGCAGTTACATACTAAGTTTCGTGTAAATCGGTCCATTCGTTTCCGAGATACGATTTTTAGCCGGCTAGATTCCTGAAATTACACACTGTGCGACGCACAGAAACGCCTATAAATTATTGCAATTCACAAACGTTGAAAATCTTCGACACTGCCAGCGGGTTACCGACCAATGAATGTATTACCAACATTATTCAAATTATTTGAGAAAATCATCCACAAACGTCTAAATAAATTCTCACAGGCAACATCTCTTCTTCCACATCATAAGTTTGGCTTCCGTCAATGTCATTCGACTACTCATATATTACAGAATATATTGCACAAGGTTTCGTGGTAAAACATCATAATAATGCAGCATTCTTAGATTTTACAAAGACATTTAGTAATGTTTGGTACAAAGCCCTATTATTCAAGTTGAAAACAATCGGAATTCCACATTATACACACAGAATCATCTAAAGATTTCTACATACCTTCAGCGTATGTATCGATTCCACGAATTAAGCACCTTGGCTCATCAAATTCGGAGTTCCTCAAGAATTTAAAGCCTACAATTCTTTACAATTCCTATAATAATTATAATCCTTATTCTAAAGTTTTATTCTTGGTCCAACACTCTTCAAAATTCATACATACGACATTCCATCGCCTCCATACGTCAACATTGCAACATAATGTTCACATCACATTATGACATTTTAACTGCCTCTCACTGCCTGAAAGCTTCCCAGCAAACCAGATGGACATGGTTAGATAACTGGAGAAATTCACTGAATGTACCGAAATGTGAAACCATGATATTTATTTACTCTTTGACGTCAACCATCACCACCGCCAATAATTCTAAATGTAACAACCATAACATGGACGCCCAATGAAAAGGCCATGAAGTATCTGGGAGTATTCCTTGACCGTCGCTTTTCATGGAAATATCACATAAATCCGATAATAGATCTAAGTTATGCCAAACTAACAATATACTCTATTAAACAGGAAATCTTCCCTCAAATTTGAATGTTGATTACATCTCTACAAATTACTGTTACGTCCTTTATTCACCTACGCTTGCCCAGTTTGTGGAGGGGTGACTCGAACCACTATCAGATGACTACAATAATTTCTAAACAAAGTATTCCGTATCATCACCAACGCTCCTTGGTACGTTAAAAACAAACACTTACATCGTGAACTGTAGTAAGATACTCTTGAACACGTGATTACAACGCAAGCCAAGACGTTCTTCAAGAAACTACAAAACGTGCCTGGTGCTGTGTTCATTGCCCTTGGAACACTGTCAACACTTCCACGCCGCATTAAAAGGACACTTCCTCAAGATATTTTACTTTCCCCAAGAGAAGAATTTGAAGATGATCAGTGAGCGTTCGTGTAAAAAAATTTACAAATTTTCACTCGTGTGCTATTGCTTAGTGATTTTATTAATTAACTACCCATTTACTTCTTAACAAAGTATTCATTATAACAAGTATTAAGGAAAAAAAGGAGTTAACTAGAAACAGAAAACTGGAAAGTCACTTTGTGTTTGTGAACAATTGTTTTCTTTTTAAATGTGTGCGTGTATCTTTTTCAGTTTTTTCTTTACAAAACTGTGCTCACTTGTATAGTTACAGAAGGGCCTATAGGAGGTCGACTTCAAATCACGTCCTTAGTAAGTGATTAATTTGCGTTGTATTACTACGTAACAACTTTTTTGTTTGTTCTTTGTTTGGTGTTTTGTTTGTTTGTTTGTTTGTTTGTTTGTTTGTTTGTTTGTTTGTTTTTCTCCCTTGTCGACAGTAATCTGACATAGCATGCACTTCTGCTGAGCGTTTAAATACTACATTAATAAAAAATCAAATCTCTAATTCATCCTCCTATATTAGTCTGTTATTATTAACTACGCACTTACTGTCTTACCAACTTGCTTACAAACTTACTGAATAAACTGCCCACTTACCTACTCTTTCAATTAACTGCATACCTAATATGACACTCACGTAAATATTGACCTTGAAATATGTATGATTTTCAATTTTCATCATCGGTAATTTCTCAGTCAGCTGGTTTGGTCTTTCTTGGACATCTCTCCGGGTCCAGTATGCGTTCATTGTAGCTAAAGGACAACTTTTCTATGCTTTCAATGGAGCTGAGCGCGAGTTGCTGTGTGACTAAATTGCTAATTACTAATATTTTCAATTAAAGTAAGCTCACCGAACAAAAGAGTGGTTACCATCGTGAGCACGCACAGATGGATCGTTAAGCCTGTCCAGATAGCGCAGCGAACGAGTCCCGTGTTCAACCGCACGCGCACTGCCTCTAGGTGAGCTTAAGGCAGTGGCCATAAGTGAGACATCGAATTTTCAAGTGGAAGAATGTGACAGAGTGGCAAAGGGGACAACAGTATTTGGCCGAACCATGGCCATACGGTGCGTGACGTTCCTGGATTTGTTGGTGTCTTGCAGAGGAATGTTCAACATGTCTACAAGCAGTCGTGTACTACACGTGGTCACGAAACAAGACGTCATAATTGTGGTCGGAATAAGAACAAGACTGAGAGGGACCGGAGATGCGTTTCGAGGCTTGTGAATCAGTATCGTTTCCAAATCCAAAAGGAACTGTTGCAGTCAGTGAATGAACGTTCATCCCAACCTGTTATCGAGAGAACGTTGCGACAATAGCTGCATGCAATGAACATTTGGAGTCGTTCACCTCGTAATGGGCCAGGCAAAGAAAGTTGCGTGTCTTCAATAGGCTAGAAATGATCGAACGTAGGGAGTAGCTGACTGACGGTAACTATCTTCAGGTTTGCCGATAGTGGGGTTCGAACCAACTAGATAGTTGATAGCTACGTGTCCCAAACCATGCAGCTATTTGCTGTGTATTCTTATTATTTTTATTTGCGAAATGTGAATACTCCCGACATTTCATTCTAAGTGAAATGTCTGGAGTATATTCAGAGTATCCGCTCTTGAACTAGACACTGCATGTTATTGCCTGGGAGGGAGTGCACATATATTATTTGCTAGAACAATCCAGCAAATTGAACTCTGTCTCAACCTGCAGGACGCCTAACAACACAGGAAATTAAATAGCAAACAGTTTCCTGGTGTCTGTCGCTGCAGAACCGGTACGTGCCCTCCTTCCTCTTTGGGAATGGTTCTGTCTCACTTCTTAGTAATTATTAATTACTAAGGAATTTACTACAACTACCGTGTATAGCAATGCTTAACACAGAGTAATTCAGAAATATGATGGGCTAGCTTTTATACCCGTCCATGACGGTTAGTTATTGTTATAATTTCAGGAGTAATGACATCTATTGGAGCAGAGTGTCATCATTAGTTATAGAGCACTCCTCAACTACTAAGTCAGTTACTGTTGACCAGTTTTTGGGACTTAGGACATTGTACGCAGTTAGATTTAGTTTTATTCCGGCCGACAATATCCTGTAAGTTGAAATATAAGCTCTAAACCAGTGATCATTCTTTCAGGAACTTCTGCTCATAATCATCTAATAACCACGTGGTCTTGCGGCTTATAAAACAATCACGATAATAATAATAATAATAATAATAATAATAATAATAATAATAATAATAATAATAATAATTTCTAAGTCAAGATTTTGAAATATTGAAGTGTTTGGCAATATATTTGGCGAGATAAAATATTAATTATTAAAGGTACAAGACTACAGGCTACTATCAGCGCATGAAAAGCCATTGCAAATGTGCCATACTGGTCCATTAATAACGGGTGTAATCGCCTGACTGTTGAATGCAACCATGCAAACGTGCATGCATTGTGTCGTATAGGTGCCTGATGTCAGCTTGTGGGATGGCGTTCCATGCCTGATGCACTTGGCCGGTCAATACAGGAACGGTTAATGCAGGTTGTGGATAACGCTGAAGTTGTCGTCCAGTAATGTCCCAGGCGTGCTCGATTGGGGACGGATCGGGGGATCGAGCAGGCCAAGGCAACAAGTTGACACTCTGTATAGCACGATCGGTTACAACAGAGGCATGGGGGCGTGCATTATCCTGTTTGAAAACACCCCCGGGAATGCTGTTCATTAATGGCAGCACAACAGATCGAATCACCACACGGACGTACACATCTGCAGTCAGGGTGAGTGGGATAACCACGAGAGTGCCCCTGCTGTCATAGGAAAATGCTCCCCAGACCAGAACTCCCGGTGTAGGTCCAATATGTAGACGCCGCAGACAGGTGGAATGCAGGTGCTCACCTGGCCTTCTCCTAACCAACACATGGCCATCACTGGCACAAGGCAGAACCAGTTTTCATAGGAAAACACAAAGGACCTCCACTCCATCCTTCAGTGAGCTCTCGCTTGACACCACTGAAGTCGCAGGCGGTGGTGGTTTGGGGTAAGAGGACTGCACGCCGCAGGGCGTCTGGTTCGGAACTGTCCTTCAAGTAACCGACTTCGAGCAGTTCGTTGCGTGACAATGGTGCTAACTGCCGCTCGAATTGTTGCTGCAGACATAGTCCGCTCTGTCATAGCCATACGCCTAATACGGCGGTCCTACCTCTCGGTGGTGCCATGGGGACGTCCGGAGCACCTTCGTCTTGTAAGCGTACTTTCTCGTGCCAGCACGCATGCACAGTAGAGACATTCTTGTCAAGTCCTTGTGCAATAGCACGGAAGGAAAATCCACCTTCACGTAGCCCTATTATACGGCCTCGTTCAACCGCAGCGAGCTGTTGGTACTGGCCTTTTCATCGTCGTAATGGCATTCTTCACCCATTTACAGTCACTCCCTCCTCTCTCACATGTAACTAAAGCAAACCTGCTGTGAAACGTTATGGGGCCGCTACTAGCACCACGCTAATGCGTTTTGCGGGAAATTTGAACCAATGTCATCTTTCGAAAGTATAAACACGCCTACCAACGTTCGTTAATCTAGCACAACCCGTTCTGCGAATTTGGATATTTCTTTCCACCAGTGGATTTGTGCAAATTTTCATAAATTTTTGGCCAGTGGTCAAGACGTAGATCCATTCTAGAAAGTAGGCATGCAGATTTAATTTTTATTTTTATGCAGATAATATAGAGGTAACAATGTCGATGGCCTAGTTCTAATACCATCAGTCTTAAAGAAAATAATGGATAGGAAGCTTTTTGGAATACGTGGTATTAGAACTAGGCAATCGATATGTTAATTGTAGTTATAACCAGGCAGAATTAAATAATAATAATAATAATAATAATAATAATAATAATAATAATAATAATAATAATAATAATAATAATAATAATAATAATAATGTTATCGGCTTTACGTAGCAATAACGACTTTTACGGATTCCTCAGATGCCGACGTGCCGGAATTTTGTCCCACGGGATGTATTTTATTTGTCAGTGAATCCATCGACACCGCCGGAGTGAGCCAGAATCAAACCTGCCAATATGGGCTCAGGAATTTCTTTCACTATACTTTCTTTTAAATTGCAAATAAATAATACCGTGCATTACTGAAGTAGAAATACGTACATGCGCATTTAGACTATAAAATTTATTTAGCCTTCTTCAAAAATTTTGGCCATGGTTTTCTCTCTTGAGCTATTCATTCAGATTCCCCTATATATTGTGGTTTTCTTGTAATTAGTCTCGCTATTTTTTTACAATTTGTTTTACGACGCACCAACACAGGTCTTATGGCGACGATGGGATAGGAAAGGCCTAAGAGCGGGAAGGAAGCGGCCGTGGCCTTAATTAAGGTACAGCCCCAACATTTGGCTGGTGTGAAAATCGGAAGTCACGGAAAACCATCTTCAGGGCTGCTGACACTGAGGCTCGAACCCACTATCTTCTGGATGCAAGCTCACAGCCGCGCGCCTCTAACCGCAAGGCCAACTCGCCCGGTAAATCTCGCTAGTAAGGCCTAGGAACACCGAACTGCCTTTCTTCATTCAGATGTCCATTTTTTAATTTTTTAATATATTGGAGTTATTTAAATAGGCTGCGAGAGGGGGTTACTAGGTGCATAACCAATATGCACAAGAGGGGATACTTGGCGGATTCTGTTTTGTGTGGCTGTGGTAAAGTTCCCATCTGATAGAATGTCTTCTCCGTCTTGCCACATATACGGAGAAAGATCTGCTTGAGGCGACAAGGAATGCATTCGATCGTGTCGCTAATTTGTGGTGCACCACAGTCTGAAATTTTGGTGCAGAGTTTATTTTTTCTGATCTTTTTATAGACTTGTTTGTACATCTTTAAAATATACTGTAGATAACTCTGCTCCTGACACGATATCAAATCAATCAATCAATCAATCAATCAATCAATCAATCAATCAATCAATCAATCAATCAATCAATCAATCAATCAATCAATCAATCAATCAATCAATCAATCAATCAATCAATCAATCAATCAATCAATCAATCAATCAATCAATCAATCAATCAATCAATCAATCAATCAATCAATCAATCAATCAATCAATCAATCAATCAATCAATCAATCAATCAATCAATCAATCAATCAATCAATCAATCAATCAATCAATCAATCAATCAATCAATCAATCAATCAATCAATCAATCAATCAATCAATCAATCAATCAATCAATCAATCAATCAATCAATCAATCAATCAATCAATCAATCAATCAATCAATCAATCAATCAATCAATCAATCAATCAATCAATCAATCAATCAATCAATGATAAGGTTAGGCAACGTAAACAATATTGTACATTATGTGAGCATGATTTAAGGTATTTTGGATAAAATCTCAAAATGTTCTTGTAGAAGGAAACATTGCATTCTTTGTTTAATAACGTGTAATTTATACAGGTATGTTGTTATTCTGTATACATGAAATCGTAACGATCTTGTATCTGTACATTAACTATTTTGGCGAAATTTCCGTACAGTTATCTGTTTCACGCGTAATGATGACCATCTGAATATCTGTTAGCTTTAGTTTCCCAAAAGTCCTCACTTTTAATCCCCACCTCCCCCAATGCAACATTGAGGCACAATCTGCCAGACGAGCTAGAAATTTGAAATTTGGCAAAATTATATGTCTTAGACTGTAATCGACAGAATGCTTCCAAGATCTTTAAATATTCCACATTTTACCCCCCAAAAATATCGGAATATGAGGCAATGTTAATGTAAGTGCAGATCTTCGTTTCGAGGTATTTCCTGGCTAAACGGTAAGTCGTATCCCAAAACGGATGGCACAATCTCAGTTCAATTTGGGGTGATCTAAAACTTTGGTCGTATGACGTTTCGTCGTGCCTCTATTCATTATATTTAAATTTTCTCTATTTCTTGATTATAACTACATTTTGCTCTTTGTACACACATAATTCGTAGTTCGGATCTCTTATACGAAAAGTAGAATCATCTAATTCTAAACAAACATGGGCCCACCCAGTATCCATATGTGAGCCAAATTCTATGCTTGTAGCTGTCACATTAGCACCCAAACGTAATGCACTGTAAGAAAACCTTTCCCAAATTTCACCCTATTCAACGTTTCTAACTCATTTTTACCCATGAATAGTTGAGACAGGAGAAAATATCTTAAGACCAGCCATTTACACCGATAAATGAGGGGTCTTATGGAGAATCCGTTTGTCGGTATGATGTATCGATTTGTATCGATGTAGAAAGGGTTTGCTTGCCATGATAATTAATGTTTTATATTGATAGTGACTCTCAGCGGGAGGGCGTCCACTACTGTAATCGTTACTCTTCACATCGACTTTGACAGGTAGTAGGAATGGGATCCTTCTCCAACTCCTTTGCAACTAGCATTAGTAAGGTGTGACTACCATTATAATCAATAATTCCCTTCTCGATTTGGCTGGCAGAAGTCAAGGGAGCATGCAATTTCGTTCAAAACTCCTATAACCGATTGTGTTTGGGAAGTACAAGTGGTCTCCCCATGATAAACAAATTTACCCATCTTAAATGTGACGTCCTGTTATAATGAAAACTAACCTCTTCGATTGTGAATGGCAGTAGGCAAGTGAGCCTGCCGTTATCATCACAACTCCTTAACTCGCACTTTACATTGGAAACAACGTAGCGAAGCACGGGTACATTAGTAGGTAATGGGACCTCCTGTTATAATGAAAACTTACCTGTTCGATTGTGAATGGCAGTAGGCAAGTGAGCCTGCCGTTATCATCACAACTCCTTAACTCAGACTTTACATTGGAAACAACGTAGCGAAGCAGGGGTACATTAGTAGGTAATGGGACCTTCTGTTATAATGAAAACTTACCTGTTCGATTGTGAATGGCAGTAGGCAAGTGAGCCTGCCGTTATCATCACAACTCCGCAACTCGCACTTTACATTGGAAACAACGTAGCGAAGCACGGGTACATTTGCTAGTATGCAGTATAATTAGTGATTTAACAGCTGCGTCTGTGGATGAGGGGTGCTGTTTAAGCCTCCGGATCCTAAGACAGTGGGTTCAAACCCGGCAGTGATAGCTGGACTTTTGAAGGACGCAAAAGGTCCATTCAACACACCATGTCGTAGGATGTTGGCATATACTCACATGGTAAACAAATTTAGTGTTTATTATTATTATTATTATTATGGGGGTCGAACGTTGCTTCACGTCCGTAGGTAAAACCTTATATTGCCCTACACGTGCCCCCCGCGTGGTGCTAAGGAATCAACAGTGAGAAGTGGCCGCCGTACTGCCCCATGGGACCCCATGCCATGATAGTAGAAATAAGACAAAAAGTCCTTCTAAGAACTCAGCATTCAATACACGGACCTTGGGCCCTCGATTTGTCAGGTTAACATTGAGGGCATTAATAGAGCTAAGTATGAATATCTATCCAACATACTCGAGGAACAATCAATAGATATATTGGCACTGCAAGAAACCCACATAAAAGATGATATTCAGCTGTCTAATAGGGGTAAAATTCCGGGATACATGCGACAAAACTACATCACCCAAAATTTGGTATTGCTATCAACATTAAGAGTGATGTTGAAGACTATACAGTCTTGCCATCTGATATTCGTCATAATATCTTCTCAGCTTCCATCAAGATACAGGATGTTACCATCATACATATCTATAAGCCTCCAATGGTCTGCTGGTCAGATCCTGTCATCATTGTACCTGAGGAAGATAGTATAATACTTGATGATTTTAACAGCCATCATACTTCGTGGGGATATGACAGAAATGACGAAATGGGGATAAGTTTTGTGAATGGATAACATAAGTAATCTTACACTGATATTTGATACTAAAGATCGCGGCACATTCCATTCTGCTTGGTGGAACCAGAACTATTCTCCTGACCTTTGCTTTGTCTCGCAGGGCCTAATTACTACAACACCACAAATCCGAAGACAAGTCCTGAAGGACTTTCCACGCAGCCAGCACAGACCTATCATTTACAACATCGGTATATATATCCCTGTAATAAGATCTGTACCCCAAACTCGCTGGTACTTCCGAAATGGTGACTGGGATATGTACGCAAGATGTACAGATGATAATATTAGATGGGTGCAACCAACCCCTGAGAACTATGACTGGTTTGTTGGCTTAATGGAACCTGCTGCCAAGAGAAGCATCTCTAGAGGTTTCCGAAAAGACTATGTCCCCGGTTGGAATGAGGAAACAACTCGCCTAAGCTGTGAATTTCAGCAAGGCAGTATTCATGAAAAAGCAATTGAAATTCTGAAATCCTTAGACATTGCTAGAAGAAAGAAATGAACCAGGACTGTTGAAACCTTGAACTTTACTCACTCAGGTAGGAAAGCATGGTCCCTCATACGAAAATTGGACCCAACATCTGTACCATCGAGAAAGAATTCATGTATCAATGTAGAATCCATAGCTAACTATCTCTTTTCTACATCTAAGACTGTAGGACACAAGAAGTTCAGTAGAGAGATACGAATGGAGTTCAATCAGTTAAAACAGGAAGTCAAACCACATCAGTGTACTCACAGCCATTCACATTAGAAGAGATACAAACGAGTTTAGATGGTATCCAGACTGGCAAAGCAGCAGGATTTGATGGTCTTTATCCAGAGTTCCTTAAGAAGTGTGGCCCAGCAACCAAGCGATGGCTTACGACCTTCTTCAGCTCCATTTTGGATTCAGGACGTCTGCCTCCATCTTTCAAGACCAAAATTATTGCAATATTAAACCTGGGGAAGGATCCGAAGATATCTAAAAAATACAGACCAATTTCTTTACTTAGTGTCACCTACAAATTACTTGAAAGGCTCTCACTGAATAGAATTGCTCCTGCAACAGAGTCATTGATTCCTATTGAACAAGCTGGATTTCACCAAAACAAGACTGAAGAGATCAAGTTATTGCCCTGTCTTCCTACCTAGAAGTTGCTTTTGAGAAGGAGCTCAAAAGTGTTTCTGCCTTCCTGGATCTCTCAGCAGCCTATGACACAGTCTGGAGAAGAGGAATTCTCCTCAAACTTATAAAGGCAGTTCCTTGCCTTAAAATAGTCATAATGATTGGCAATATGCTGAGTAACAGGCTATTGCAAGTTCTAACTGAAAATGTTAGGAGCAGGCTACATAAGATCAATAATGGTCTTCCGCAGGGATCCGTTCTATCCCCTCTACTATTCAAATTGTATACGCTACCCGAAACTATTTCGAAAATTCATCTATGTAGACGATATAAATCTTACAGTTCAAGCTACCACCTTTGATGAAGCTCAGGGTATATTAAATGCAGATCATGGCAAGATGGATGAGTACTTCAGAAACTGGCGGCTCCAGCCAAGTGCCTCAAAATCTGAGGTTACCAAATTTCACCTCAGTCACCTACAAGCAAACTATCATTCTAGAGTGAAGTTTAGGAATCAATACCTAAAGCACAATAGCGGTCTTAAGTAGTTAGGTGCGACATTGGACAGGACACTAAGCTACCATAATGATATTGTAAATACGGCTGCAAAACTGAAAAGTACTAACAACATTCTTAGTAGGTTAGCTGGAAATCACGGGGTGCTGACGCCAGTACACTCAGGACTACTGCTTTGGTTGTTGTATATTCCCCAGCTGAATAGTGTGCAGGCATTTGGTTATGTAGCTCTCACTGCCAACTACTGGATATTCAACTTCGCCAGACAGTGCGTATCATCTCTGGTACTCTGCGTTGTACTCCCTCCCAGTGGTTGCCTGTACTATGTAACATCGCTCCACGTCATCTTAGGAGACAGCAAGCTCATGTTTGCCTGTGGTGTAGGATCATGGAAAATGATGCTCTTCCAATTCATCTTGACGTCAAACATCTTTTTAAACCGAGATTGAAATCAAGAAGGCCAGCTTGCAAGACGGCTGTAGATCTTACACCAACCAGGCAGAGAAGTCTCTTCCCGCATCGCGCTCACTTGTTTCTCTCCCTGGCCGCCTTCTGCGTGACGTCATGTGATATGGGACAGCGCTCGCCCGTCCTGCTGACACGTATTACCACTACAGTCTAAAATGGTCATAACTTCTGAACCATTCATTCAAATAATGTCCTGATAAGCTTATTGCAATCCTTATAAAATACTGGAGAAGGTCAAATAATTTAATTTGATGAGGGACTCGAGGATAATATCGAAATATTTATTGAATTTTAAGGAGTTATATTTTTTACCGCGGACTGTAGCATAAATTTGCTTCTAGAAGGCAGCCGGTTGGAAATAGGTATGTGCCATCCCGGACATTTTATATGCTCTACAATTCGTACGCTTACACTTGGGGTCTATCGTTGATGGTTCATGCAGCGTAAACCAAGAAAGCAAGTGACCGACCGACCGACCGACCGACCGACCGACCGACTGACCGACCTACCGACATTTTTATCTCTTTCTACGTATTTTCTGTATATAGGATCACGGATACATAAAATATTATTAGTTGTTCACTACGTGAACAGTGTTCGTGTTGTCAGTATCTGAAGCAGAACCACTGTACTGTACTGTAAAATGGTTTCCGGTTCCTCTCAGCCATTATCTTTTTTTCGACCACACTTGTGAGGTCGTGTTTCGTGGCCATGTGTAGCAAACCACAGCTTGTAGACACGTTGAACAGTCCGCTGCGAAACACCAAAAAATAGGGCAACTTCAAGCACCGTATGGCAACGGGCACGGCCACACACGATTGCCCCTTCCTGCCACTCTGTCACATCATTACATCTACGCATTTTGACGTATGCTGTCCACTTGAAATATCAATTTCCGTGATCGCTACTGCCTTACGATCACGCAGACGCAGTGAGCGTGCGGTTGAGCACTGGACTCGTTCGATGTTATCTGCAAAGGCTTAACAATTCATCTGTGCGTTCACACTAGGGTGACTATTTTTTGTCCGGTGAGCTTAGTTCATCCTTAGGAGACTCCCATAAAAGCCAACCCGTCTTTTCTCATGGATTCTACAATTCCTTCCGTTTCTTTGTATGAGTTAATTGTTTAGTCTTGTCTCCTTTCTCAATTAACATATCTAGCTCCAGAATCTTCCGCAGAATTTCCTTCATTCTTCTCTAATTGTTCTATCAATCCTCTGCTCGTTAGATCCAATGTTTCAGCAGCGTAAAATCTTTCTGCTTTAATCACTGCATTATAAAGCCTTAATTTTGTTCCCAGACTAATCGACTTCTTGTTGTACACATCCTTTATTAATTGGTACGCCAGTTCCATCGGTCGGATTCCCGCTTTGATTGCTTTGTTTTCTAAGCCATTTTATTGGATCATTTCTACAAGATATTTGAAGCTATTAACTTTTTTTATCTTTCTCTCGTCTGTGTTCATGTGTCTTGGACCAAATTTTATGTTTGTAATATATTTCGTTTTCTCAAATGAGATCCGTAGACCGGCCTTCATATCCAACTCTCTGAGAATGATGATTCATCTCCTGGCTGATTCGGCGTCATTCGCAAGGACTGGCAGATCATCTGCAAAGTCAAGGCAATTAAAGTATATTTCCTTATTCCTTGTTCCAAGCCTGACTCGTTCCTTTTCTGTTTCATGTATTCTTAGTTGTATGTCTTCATCCACTTACCTTCCAGGGTTGGTGTTTCTTCGGACTCAGTGAAAGAACCCAATTCTACCGTCTCAAGGGCAGTGTCCTGGAGCGTGAGACAATGGATCGGGGGATACAACTGGGGAGGAGTGCCAGTACATCGCCAGAGCGTCCAAACCTGCTACGCTGAACAGGGGCCTTATGGGGGGATGGGACGATTGGAAGGGATAGACAAGGAAGGAGCCTCTCGAGGCTGAGTGGACCCCGTTCCAGCATTGTACCATTTTTCAAATTTTATGACAGAGCCGGGAATGGAATCCGGGCTTCCGTGGATGGCAGAAAATCAGACTAACCACTATACCACAGAGGCGGATCTCTTAGTTGTATTTGTCATTCTCTAGTGACCTTTCCCAATATACAGTTGAAGATAATTGGTGATATTCCACCTCCTTGTCTAAAGCCCACCTGGTTGTCATGATCGTTAAGGCGTTGAAGTCCATATGGTCTGACACCCTGGTTAGCCGTTTCAAGTCCCGTTGGTCGAAAAAATTGTCACTATCAGAATGCTAACCATCAGGGTAGGGGAGATGGTGGTATACAGTTTCTTACAAGTGGATTGCGTGCCAAAAGCCTGGATTAAATTCCAAAATTTCTGTGCAGTGCTTATATGGAGTGAGGGCATATGACGCTGTTGATGGTGATTCGTACGTCGGATGGAGACGTGAAGCTTTGAGCAGACCTCTTGGTGTTATTTGACATGAGTAGGTTAGGTGCCGACACCGGGTTGCACCCTTTCCCTGCTTCATTATCATAATATCAAATCCGGACGCGCGGGTCGTCGATGGGTGTCGATTAGAAGAACATGCACCAGGCGAGCCGAACACGTCCTCGGACACTCCCGGCAGTAAAATCCATACGATAGGTAGATCCTTGCCTAACTCCAGTCTATTTCAAAAGCATCTGAGATCTCTCCCATGAACTAGATCTTTGACATTGTTTTGTTTTTTATTAATTAATTTTTGATTGATTTATTTATTTCTTAATCCGTTTACCCTTCAGGGTTGGTTTCTCCTTCGGACTCGGCTAGGGATCCCACCTCTACCACCTAAAGAGCAGTGTCCTGGAGGGTGAGACCTTCTGCCTGGAGAAGAAGTGGGAAACCACGGAAAACCAAAACACCTTCGAGGATAGCTGATATGGTAATCACAGCCCCTCAGGTACGATTGGACCTCGTTCCAGTCCTCGTACCACTTTTCAAATTTCTTGGCATAGCCGGGGATCGAGCCCGGCCTTCCAGGAGTGGCAGTTGATCACACTAATAATTATACCATGGAGGCGGTTATTATTATTATTATTATTATTATTATTATTATTATTATTATTATTATTAATATTATTCAGATGTGCGTGCACAGTTACAGCAAATAGGGTTTTTGTTATATCGGTAACATTGTTTCTTTCTAGCATTAGATTCAGTTTATATTTCTCAAAACAAGTACAGTATAGCATAATCTGCACCTATATTTCTTGGACCATTGTTTCTGATTGTCTAACTCCGTATCTTACAGAGCCTCTCAGAATGACATTGGATTACATTTCATCTCGTCATCCAAGTGTAATGGATTCTTCACGTCTACCTCTTTACTTTGATGGCAAATAACATACGAGCGCGCAATGGTGGAAATGGGACGACACAGAACAATAGTCGCATTCTACTGAACTACCGAAATGAATGTAGGACATGAAGAGCACGGCTGGTGCCGCATTTTTCTTTTGTTGTTCAGCGTAGCTCCGCCAAAAGCGATGAAGGTGATGTTACAATCGATTCAAATGAGTCTGGTATGTTACTTTGACGTAGGCCTACAGCCATGTATCATCATTACTGTAATAATAATAATAATAATAATAATAATAATAATAATAATAATAATAATAATGTCCGCCTCTCTGGTGTTGTGGTTAGTGTGATCAGCTGCTTCCCCCGGAGGCCCGGGTCCGATTCCCGTCTCTGCCATGAAATTTGAAAGTGATACGAAGGCTGGAACGGGGTCCACTCAGCCGCGGGTTGTCAACTGAGTAAAGGGTGGTTCGATCCCCTCCTCAGCCATCCTCGAAGTAGTTTTTCCGTGGTTTCCCACTTCTCCAGGCAAATGCCGGGATGGTACCTAACTTAAGGTCATGGACGCTTCCTTGTCCCTTCCTTGTCTATCCCTCCCAATCTTCTCATCCCCCCGACATGGCCCCCGTTCAGAATAGTAGATGGCCGGGCTGAGTGGCTCAGACGGTTGAGGCGCTGGCCTTCTGACCCCAAGTTGGCAGGTTCGATCCTGGCTCAGTCCGGTGATATTTGAAGGTGATCAAATATGTCTGCCTCGTGTCGGTAGATTTACTAGCACGTAAAAGAACTCCTGCGGGACAAAATTACGGCACCTCGGCGTCTCCGGAAACCGTAAAAGTAGTTAGTGGGACGTAAAGCAGGTAGCATTAATGAATTAATAGCAGATGAAGCCGCCTGTGTGAGGTACTGGCCTTCCTTGTCAGTTGTGTCCCCTGACCCAAAATCTCAGGCTACAGGACACTGCCCTTGAGGCGGTAGAAGTTGGATCCCTCGCTGAGTCAGAGGGAAAACCAACCCTAGAGGGTAAACGGATTAAGAAATATGAAATAATAATAATAATAATAATAATAATAATAATAATAATAATAATAATAATAATAATAGAGAATATACAACAGATAGCCGCCCCTATTGATGCATGGAACCGATCGGCCTCCTGATCAATTCACACAGAACAGTAGTTATGACCAGCCCCCGGATTTTCAATAGCCCACTCTTCCGTAATGTAGTGAGAGTAACATACATTTAAGGGGTTCTGATGGACCGCATAACGGTTGTGCAGGCTATACAGTACTAGTTGTTACTCGCTTCAGTAAGTTTGCGTTCTGACATATTTTTATAATAATACATTATCTAATTATGGCAATGAGCTTCAGAGTTTATCCTTGTTTTATTGATATGCTATGGCAATACTACTACTACTACTACTACTACTACTACTACTACTACTACTACTACTACTAATATTTTGCCTTAAGTCCCGTTTCCCACCAAGCAGGTTCATTTCCACCACGCTTATGCTATGTGGTTTGCATAAACTTTAGAGGCTGGGCCATCAGAACCCCTACAAATCATGTTTCTCTGAGGACTATACTGCTCATTATACCATCTGTTCGAGTGCACACTAGAACCCTGCCAATCTCCCTTTATGCTAAGGACGATAACTGGCAGTGACAGTTAAACATTTTTAATTATTTTCAATCAGTACGTGCACTTTGCTTTTAACAAAGTAACTAAATATGTGGTACCGAGTATGGGGTTATCTCTTGGATTATTTGACTTATATTTTATTGACATTTTAAGCATATCAGAGAACGAGCTATGTTTTAAACACAGGCAATGTATGATAACTGATAACGTGTCTGCTGTAGCCTGGATGGTGGATTCAGGTGTTTTAATATTTCTCAAGAAGTCCGAAATATTTTCCTAGGTCGGTATTCTGTATCAGTTTATAAGGTCACCACACAATCATTTCTCATCATTAGAATCCGGATTTTCAGGTAGTAATAGGGTAGAATGCCAACTTTCTGAAGCGAGTAAAATGTTTACTCTAATCTGCACAACGTCTATGCTATGGGGTTAGCATAAACATTAGGGGTGGGCTCATCAGAGCCCCTACAATGTGTGTTACTCTCCTTATATTATAGAAGAAAGAGTTAGCAGACACTTCCTGCTAACCAAATTAGTTTGCATTCTTACTCCTAACACTCTCCACTATAATTTCATTTCATCTGTCAGTCATTAATCGTAGCCCCAGAGGAGTGAGACAGGCTTCGGCAGCCGGAACAATTCCTATCCTCGCCGCAAGATAGGATTCCATTCCTGACCCGGTCACTGACTGGAAAAAAGCTTGTACGTATTCTTCTGCACTCTTACTCTTATAGTACCAAGTGGCCGATCTATCGGTCATGCCAGCTGCTGATAAAAATGCCGGGGGATGATCTGTCGGCCACGTTATTCTTTCACCTTTATCTTCAATTCCTTCTATACGATGGTAGCGTAAGTAATACTCTCTGAAAATGTCGATAACATAAGATATGATATCAGTGAATATTTATAAAAGGTTTCTTTCGACGTATTGTATACGCATGTTTTGCGCGAGGTAGTCCTGCACTGTGCTGCTTCATATCACTTGCTTATTATCTCGCTTGTTTGTACGTTTGTTTATTTACTTCTAATAGTGTAAGTGTGGATACGTATATGAAAGATGATTAAAATATCCAATGTTTTAACATTAAGTGATACATTAGAGAATTATCTATCGACTGGCAAGTGTTCGAATAAAGAGGAGGTTATTGTGTATTTAACTTGCGCGTGCATGGTTTTGTAAAATTTTGTAATTCTCAAAAAGCACTATAAAGGCAAGAAGCATTAGTTTTTATTAAAGATTAACTGAATATTCTCACAGAGGTATCATATCCATACATCTGTATCTGTACATATAAATATTATGTAAAATTATGAAATTTAACTTTTCCAAAAGTAACACATAATTCGTACACTTTTAAATGAAGAAAATCAAACTCGAATTCAATTACAGTCACACTCGCATGTTCTCTATTCACATGTGTACTATGGAAAAATTACTGGGATTTAGATTCAAAAATATAAGTAGGAGGATTTCATTAAAATTTTCTTGGTATTCTTAGCGCAACCACAACAGTACAACCTGGCATAAAAAGGGCTAATCTATTACTGTTTACTCATCACAGATTTTTTAGCTGTTGTTTGTTGTACTCAAATCTCACAGTTGGGACGATCACCATAGTAATTCCCTTAGCCTGGTCGATCACCAAAATGTCAGCTCGATGTGTTCATCCGTCTTCGCAGAGGCATCCAACTTCTTCATAAACTTGGAGGTGATGTTGTCTATAAAGGCTTCTAGCCAGCATAGAACGCGCTGCATTGTGGAGACTGATTCGCATTATCTCTCCATTGGGACATCAAAATACCTTTTTTTAAATTTCCAGTAATTTGTTTACCTTCGCCATTTGTTTATAAAGGACTGACATAGTATAGACGGTAAAACTGTGCTTGGTTCACCCGAAAGGATCTAGGTTCGATTCCCCGTCAGGAAAACGAAAACATTAAGAAACAAGATTCTCACTTCTAAAAGTGCACATGGGCCTGAGGTTCACCCAGCTTGCACCAAAAATGAGTGCAAGGTTAATGCTGGGGTACAAAGGGGGCCGGGCATAGAGCTAACCACTCTACCCACCCAAGTGCAGAGAATACCGATAGTGGAGACTTTTATATTCCACTCCTCCAAGGGCCTTCATGGCCAGTATGGAGATGAATTTGCTTTGCTTCTGGACGTAGTAGAGAAAATATCACAACTTTTAAAAATAGACTTTTGCGAAAAATAAGAAGGTACACATATTTGGGGCTTCATTTTTTATTTTCTTACGGGTACGTCCCGGCCCGGCGTTCTAGAGGTCGCGTGCCTGCCTCTCATTCGGAGGTCCCGAGTTCGATTGCCAGTCAGGTCAGGGATTTTTAACCGGATCTGTTGGCTGGTCTCCGAAGTCCACTCAGGCCACATGATTACAACTGAGGACCAATCTGACGGTGAGATGCCGATTCCAGTCTAGAAAGTTCAGAATAACTGTCGAGAGGATTCGTCGTGCTGACCACGGGTCACCTCGTATTCTGCAGGCATTCAGGCTGAGTAGCCGTAAGCTGGTAGGTCAAGGCCCGCCAGGGCTGTAGGACCATGCGGAAGGGATTATGGATCTTTAATTTTGATACAAATTTATCTTATGGCTGGGGGTGATCTGAAAATTTACGTTACGGAAGTTAGCATGACGCAAGTTAGTGTGACGGAAGTGTAACCCTAGCAACCGCGCAGGCTATGTATTATGGCTGGTAGTTATCTGAAATTACCAGATGTCAATGGAAGGCCAAGACCGAGAGACATACTTTTGATCAATTGAATTTCGCAAAGGGAAAAGTAGCTTCATTATTTTCTTAAAAGATTTACTCTGACATGATTGAAAACAGATCTTTAACAGAATTTCAATAATATAAAAAAAACAAATATTAAGGAGGACGTTGTTTGACTTAATAGTAAATATCTGTGGTCTGGCACACACTTTGATAGCAATTACGTCACGAACGTTCGTGATTCCAGCTGAGGGTTAATGGCGTTATTACTTTTTTCACCTTTCTTGTCTCGCACGAACCTTTCCTTTTGTTTTTCATATACTTTATTCTGGTTCAAAACTTTTATCTTCTTCACTTTCAGTGAGAAAGCTGATATCTTTTATGTAAATGCCTTTCAAGACTTGGCCGTCAACTGTCCGTCAGAAATACTTTATGTTATAAGCAATACAACTTTACGATATATCAAATAATTTTATTGGCTTACGTCCAACTAGCTACTTTTACAATTTTCGGAGACGCCGATGTGCCAGAATTTAGTCCCGCTGGAGTTATTTCACGTGCCAGTAAATCTACCGACACGAGGCTGACGTACTTTAGCACGTTCAAATACCACCGCACTGAGCGAGAACCGATCCTGTCAAGTGTGGGTCACTCAGACCGGGAAAGATGTTTCTGATCTCTGTTGAACAAACTCACATACATGAGCGGCCATACCTTATGTGCTGAGGTGCTGCAGCACATTGTCTATTTGAAAAATAAATGACTTTAATAATATTATCTACAATCAAATACAGTGCAATGAAATACACGCCAGCCAAAGAATAACAAATCATTCAAATCTCCTCACAACCACGTTAGTCGTGCGCTCCACGCCGGGTGCTGGCTGTGCAGATCACAGCTCAGCGTGGCTCTGCGATAATTCCTAAGCCTTTGCCACAAAGCAGGAACTCCGCCTTTTGCGCATGCGTGCCTAACTTCTTCGGTAGGCTGTGGAAACAACAGCCAAGACATCACTTCACAGCGAGTCTTCGTTCGCCCACACAGAGGCAGCACTGGTCACACCAGAATTTCGACGGAAATGAGAACGTGGGAGGTGACTCAGCGGTAGTATTTAAGAGTGGATCGCTCAAAGCAAACGGGAAACTAAATACTGTAGAGTAAGCCATCAGCTGCATGTCTTTTAATACTCCCAACTTGCCTATTCCATAACCACAATTGTAAATCGATGAACTATAAAAAGTGTACTTTTTATGTTGTCAAAATAAGGACATGATATTGTGATATCCTTTAACTACAAAATGTCTAGTTTAAAAATTTCACTAAATAAACTCGTGTCCTCATCCCGAGGTGGTGCAGCTCTTTTCAGGCACACCCCCAATGGAGGTGAGCTGCATGTAACATTTCAAGCACACACCAGCCGTCCTGCCGTTCTTAAATTTCTGGCAGTACCGGGAATTGAACCCGGGCCCCCGAGGACGGCAGCTAATAACTCTGTTACACTGCGGAGGCGGACATGAATTTCACCATAACAACATAACATGTAATTTTGCATTACGATGTTGCTTATTTTATTTCAATGGTTTTATTAACGTTGCGAAGTTCTGTTTCTGCGCGCTCAAACCAAGTGTTTCTGAGTTCGTGAATGTTTTGTGATTGAAGGTGTTATTGTGTGTTTAATTAGTTTTAATTAGTTTTGGAGGTGTTTGTTCAGTTTGAGAAACTCAGTGGAGAGCCTCTTGAAAACCGCATATGTTTCTAAATATTTTTATTTTTGGACCGGGGATTGGTTACAGTACTCAACTGATTTTCTGCACCAGCCGCCACTGCTCACATAATGAAGAAATGAAAGAAAATGACTTGATCCAGAGCGAATGAGTTCTTCTGAGGTGGTCGTTTTATATGTGGGCTCTTCTTGAAAGCGTTCACAACAAGCAGTCTTCATTGATTCTGCCATTAGTACAAGTCACGTGATCAGTACGACGTCTGTGTTTGCTGGTGCTACCAAGAATAAACATCTGTTGCAGTATAAATATTACAATGTGCCGACAGCAGTGATAAACACAGTCCTCTGAATGTAAAACAATAAATCTTTCACAAGCTTCACCACAAAAGTCAATAACAGCTGTTTCCAGAAATGGAATGAGTATTTTAGATGGGATGCCTAGCTCACTGGAGACCATACACAATCACATCATATTACATAATGGAGAATGCTTCGTTCAGCATATAATAATAATAATAATAATAATAATAATAATAATAATAATAATAATAATAATAATAATAATAATAATAATAATAAAAAATATTATTAATCATATTATACTGAACCCTTGAACTTACCGTTCCTTCGCTGGTCGGCCACAGCTGCTGCAATAGAGCAATATCGAACTAAGCCTTCAAAGTCTTCACAACTATTCTCTTATCATTTCGTTCCGACACAATCCATTTCTTTCTGTCCCAAAACCTTTCAAACCCCGGTAACTCTCATGACGAACCATTTTATAAGAATCTTTTCATTCACTTCATTACATTTTTCGGACCTCAAGGACAAAATAACATACCGTGATTTCCTATAGCACAAAATGCACGGTGTTACAAAACATTACTTCCCACGAATAAATATAACTTTAGCAGACTTCACTGGATTTCGAAAACGAACGCAAATCCTACTCGACATTACTGTTAAATACATGTTTTAACAGATAAAAATTTTCCTGATTTAAATATTATTACTATTACTACTATAACTCATATTACTCTTGAATTTATTATGTTCACTACGTCTATATTATCGTTATCACATTCCCAACATTTATAAGCTTGAACAATATTACTTCCATTTTTAGCACGATATTTAAACTTCGCATTTTACAGTTTCCTAACGTGATTTTTACCGTAATGAAGAGTTTCACACGCCGACAATACTAATTCGACACAAGCACTGGAAAATTTTATTGGGACAAACAAAATTACACTCTATCTGCAATGTGTTGTTTGAGTTATCAATCCAAAGACTGGTTTGATGCAGCTCTCCATGCCACCTAATCCTGTGCTGATGTTTTCATTTCTACGTAACTATTGCATCCTACATCTGCTCTAATCTGCTTGTCATATTCATACCTTGGACTACCCCTATCGTTCTTACCACCTACACTTCCTTTAAAAACCAACTGAACAAATCCTGGCTGTCTTAAGAAGTATCCTATCATTCTATCTCTTCTTCTCGTCAAATTTAGCCAAATCGACCTCCTCTCACCAATTCGATTCAGTATATCTTCATTCATGATTCGATCTACCCATCTTGCCTTCAGCATTCTTCTGTAACACCAGATTTCAAGAGCTTCTATTCTCTTTCTTCCTGAGCTAGTTATCGTCCATGTTTCACTTCCATACAATGCCGCGCTCCACACGAAAGTCTTCAAAAACATCTTTCTAATTCCTATATCCATGTTTGAAGTGAGCACATTTTTTTCTTAAGAAAGCTCTTCCTTGCTTGTGCCAATCTGCATTTTATGTCCCCCTTACTTATGACATCGTTAGTTATTTTACTACTGTACCATTACGTTACAATTGACGTCAGTTGACATGAAGATAGATCGGAAGAAAAATGGCGCAGATCAGATTCAAGCGTCAAGAATGCACGGAATAACTTTTTGTGACAAGTTGACCGCAACTAGAAGGCAGTGCCTGGCAAGATGGAAACGAAACTCTATGACAAATGAACCATTGTACGTAAAAAAAATTGGAAAAAAACGTTATATTATTATCTACCTTGGCAATAAGATTTCATCAGAAACGAACTGTGAATTGCAATTACCCAGCCAGAAGAACAACTGTTATAATCAATACAACCATATCAGAGTCCATACGGAGGAAGAATCTAGAAACAAACTACTAAAAATACGTAAAAACGACAGGGAAGCACGTATAATACATTTCAAATACTGTGCCGAAGAAGAGGTGTCGGAATACGGCAATCGTAAATAAGGCCTAAACTGACTTAGTAAACGGCCAGAGTTCCTCAAATAATCCGTATAACCCATCTATAAGATTCAAAAAACATTATTCAGGCAACAGATTTTACCAAGAAAGAACCGATTTATAAGAATATAATTAATTCTGAGCTTTGTCTGGAGAGGATAAGAAATATAAATACAATTAGACAAAGTCCTTGGAAGAGCTATATATACGGAGAATTAAGATGTATTCTGTTAAATTAATAATATCGTTTCGTTGCATGGAAATTGGATACGAAATGGAGCGAACGTAGAGCGATGGAGGAAGGCTGACCAGATCATCGTAAGCTCAAGCCTGGCGACCTAGAGATCCAACATGACGTAATCCAGTGCAAGGCTAGACGTTCCGAGATGCCGTGAGGAGGAAGAAGAAAGCAACGTCAGACCTAAAATGGCTTGAGATAAGTAACATTTTAAGAAATTTAACTATAAAGTATTTCAGTTAGTGTAGTGTAATTGTAGGAATGCTGCAGTGCCAAAGATATGACCTGTTTGTGCCATATGTGAATTCTAAGGCATATGCCGGAGAAAATAACCACAGATACGTATTATTTATGTATAGTAATATACTGCCGTGCTCATAAGTTTGATTTGAGGTTAATGTGAGCAGTATCGGGAAGTGAATAAGGATGTTTTTGAACCAATATGTTTAAGAGTACGTCGTATATTAAGCTAGGCAAGGCTAAGATATGAAAATGCAGTGTAATAATAATAAACCTAGGCTACCCAATGACGAAATTGAATAACTAGGCCGATATCGTCCATATTTACGATGAGTTGGAATAAATAGTGGCAGCTTGCGATGTTATGAAAATATATTAAGGCAAAAGAAGTGTTTTACTGCGACGTAGTAGTCATTATGAAGAAGTTGAGTAGAGATGTTGATTGAATGCGGAGGAATAGCAGTAATTAGAAGCATGAATGATAATATGTTGTTGGAGATTTGAGATGTTGAATAGGTATTGTGTAAGTAAATGATTGAAGGAAATATGTGCGAATTTATGCTTAGCCACAGTTACGTTGTGATTGAAAATGAGGCAAGCAGTGGAATTAAGGCCTAGATACGTGAATATTAAGTGTAGTAAAGAGGTTAGATGGTCGATTGGTCGAACTTAAATGAAATATGGAGATAAGTTAAGCGTAATTTACATGTATTTGAGGTGTATATGGAAAAGATATACAGTCGCCTAGTAATATATTTGTCTCACATAGTGAATATACAGTATTGGAGCACGCGTTAACCTGAAAATGGTAAAATTGGTAGGCAGTAGAAAGAGTCATTTTAATTGAAAATATACATAATATTTAATTGATCTGTACGCTTCTGGCAGGTTATGATGATTGAAGAACATGGAGATGGCACTCGTAAATTAAGATATTTGATTTGATTTTGGCACATATTTTTAATATATAAGGATGTTGGAATTAATATTAATGGTTAGGATTAATTTCTTTTAGATACTTAAGATGGCATTTTGAAGCCATAATTGGAAAGAGTAACTTATCTCATGCCATAAACAAGTCAAACACGCAATTCCCAAACCAATCCCAAAGAATACAGCAAATAGACCTAAAGGAAAGAAAGACCACTCCCTCCTTTAATAAAGAGTAAATCCTAATTGTCCCCATGATGAAATTAAATGATGAAATGTGGTCATGCAGCAAAATAATAATGGCCCAAATGAATGAAAGAAAGATAATATGTGATATTCGAATTTATTTTCCTCTATTACCAGAGATGGTCATTATTTTGTTAGTTATAGTATTGGCATGCTAATAAATTAGTTTTAAGATTATTCAAGCGTTTATTTTCAAAGGTAGAGATAGGAAGATTAGTTGTAAGGATATATTTAGACTGGTATTTCGGAAATCATGATATTCAGAGGCTCATATTGATTCTATGGTAGGATTTTGGAAAAAAATGAGTGACTTATTGAAATATACACCCTCTTCAACGGAACTTGCGAAAGTAAATAATATTTTTGAATATGTATAGATGTTTTTACCCTGAGATATTGACTTAATATTGACATGCAACCACTACGCTTGATCTGTGTATCCATCCCCAATTTCGGATAGTTAATTAGTACCAATTAAGTGGGAAAATTGCGCAGGCAACATCATATTAATTTAGTACCACAACATGAGGTGAGTTGAATGGAAGTACAGCGTGATGGTTATACCTATACTTTTATCAGTCCAGTGTGGAACTTGATAAGAATTAGGGCTGCGATACTACCAAAGGTTGCATTAAATTTATCGCCCATACTTGGGGCAAGTTGAATAGAAAAACACCGATGTCGCAGGTTGCACTACCCAAGTAACAATATTCATCTACTTCCTTTAAGACATCATTTCCTAATTTAATATTTCCTGCATCACCTGCCTTCGTTCAACTGCACTTCATTACTCTTGTTTTGGACTTATTTTTCATCTTGTACTCCTTACCTAGGACTTCGTCCATACCATTCAGCAGCTTCTCGAGATATTCTGCAGTCTCAGATGAAATAACAATATCATCGGCAAATCTCAAGGTTTTGATTTTCTCTACTTGGATTGTGATTCATTTTCCAGATTCCCCTTCAATTTCCTTTACTGCCTATTCTATGGAAACATTGAAAAGAAAGGAGGGGGAACTTCAGCCTTTCCTTACACCTTTCTGGATTGCTGCTTCTTTTTAAAAGCCCTCAATTCTTATCACTGCAGACTGATTTTTATACAGATTGCAGATAATTCTTCGTTCTCGGTATCCGATCCCAATCACCTTCAGAATCTTAAATAACTTGGTCCAATCAACATTATCAAATGCCTTTTCTAGATCTACGAATGTCATGTACGTGGGCTTGTCCTTCTTGATTCGATCCTCTAAGATCAGACCTAAAGTAAGGATTGCTTCCTACATTTCTTTTGAAGCAAAATTGATCTTCTCCCAACTCAGCTTCAACTTCTTTTTACATCCTTCTGTAAATAATCCGTGTTAAAATTTTGCAGGCATGAGATACTAAACCAATTGTGCGGTAGTTTTCACACCTGTCAGCATCAGCTTTCTTGGGAATAGGTGTAACAACATTCTGCCGAAAATCGGATGGGACTTCTCGTGTCTCATACATCTTACACACTAAATGGAATAACCTTGCCATGCTAGTTTCTCCTAAGGCAGTCAGTAATTCAGAGGGAATGTCATCAATTCCAGGTGCCTTGTTCCTATTTAGGTCTCTCACAGCTCTGTCAAACTCTGACCTCAAAATTGGGTCTCCCATTTCATCAGCATCAACAGCCTCTTCTTTTTCCGGAACCAAATTATCTACATCTTTACCTTGATACATCTGTTGGATATGTTCCTGCCATCTTTCTGCTTTTTCTTCTTTCCCTAGAAGTGGTTTTCTATCTGATCTCTTAATATTCATACACCTAGATTTCCTTTCTCCAAAGGTTTCCTTGATTGTCCTAATGCAGCATCTACCTTTCCTAGGACCATACAACCTTCGACATCCTTGCACTTCTCCTTCACCAGTCTTCCTTAGCTACCTTGCACTTTATATCCACTTCATTCTTTAATCGCCCGTATTCTTTCCTGCCCTCTTCATTTCTAGCATTCTTGTATTTTCAATCGTCATCAATCAGGTCTAGTATCTCCTGAGTTTTCCACTGATTCTTAGTTGATCTCTTCTTCCTTCCTAACATTTCTTCAGCAGCCCTACTGACTTCATTTTTCATGACTATCCACTCTTCCTTTATCGTGTTTCCTTCAGCCTTTTCATTTAGTCCTTGTGCAACATGTTCGTTGAAACAATCCCTCACACTCTTTTCTTGCAACGTGTCTAAATTTCATAGTTTTGCATTCTTTCCTTTCTTCAATTTCTTCAGCTTCAGATGGCACTTCATGGCCAACAAGTTGTGGTCAGAGTCCACGTCTGCTCCTGGGAAAGTTTTGCAATCCAAACCTGGTTTCTGAATCTCTGCCTAATCATAATGAAGTCTATTTTATACCTTCCAGTGTCTCCAGGTCTCGTCCATGTATAAAGCCGTCGTTTGTGGTGTTTGAACCAGGTATTGGCAATGACTAAATTATGATCGGTGCAGAATTCAACCAGCCGACTTCCTCTTTCGTTCCTTTGTCCCAATCCGAATTATCCTACTGTATTACCTTCTCTTCCTTGGCCTACCACTGCATTCCAGCCTCCAATCACAATTAGATTCTCGACACCTTTCACATATTGTATTAAATCCTCTATCTCTTCATACATTCTTTCGATTTCCTCATCATCCGCTGAACTAGCAGGCATATAGACCTGCACTATTGTGGTGGGCATTGGTTTGGTGTCTATCTTGGTGACAATAATTCTTTCACTACGCTGGTCGTAGTAGCTTACCCGCTGCCCTATTTTCTTATTCATTATTAAACCAACTCCTGCATTTCCCCTGTTTGATTTTGTGTTGATAATTCGATAGTCGCCTGACAAAAAATCCTGTTCTTGCTGCCAACGTACTTATACCAACTACATCCATCTCCCTTTTCAGATTCTCTAATCTACCACAACGATTCAAACTTCTAACATTCCACGCTCCGAATCGCAGAATGTCAGTATCCAATCTCCTGATGATCGCCCCCTCTCGTGTAGTCCCCACCCGGAGATCCGAATGGGGGACTAGTTTACCTCCGGAATATTTTACCCGGGAGGAAGCCATCATCAGTAAATCATTCATATAGAGAGAGCTGCATATCCTCGGGAGTTAGTTACGGCTGTAGTTTCCCGTTGTTTTCAGTCCTGTAGCAGTATCAACACAACTAAGCCATGTTGAGTATTATTCCAAGGCCATATCATTTAATCATCCAGTCTGCCGCCCTAAAACTTCGAAAGGCTGCTACCCCCCTTTCGATGAACCATTCGTTAGTCTGGTCTCTCAACAGATACCCATCCGATATGGTTGCACCTGCGGCTCGGCTATCTGTTTCAGTGGGACACGCAAGCCTCCCCACCGCGGCAAGGTCACATGGTTCGCAGGGGAGGCTATTTACAATATTAATACAAAAATAGACAGACCTGTAATGGAGTCATCTTGGAATTCTGGTTACATATTAGCCAGATGGCCTCAGATTTAGCCGCACATAGCTGGAGAAGTCTTTTTATAAATTTTCACTCTTTATTAAAAAACACAAATGATGTACTCTTTTCGACCATTAGCACGCGTCCCTGCTGGACGACCGCAAACTGTCTCCGGGAGCTATGTACTCATCCGCCCAGTTAGGCCAGGTGTCCAAAAGATAACAAAATCAGACCTGTCTCTGGTAGTCTCAAGACCTCCTTTGATAATTTCCAACACACAATGGAATAAAATGAAATAAACTACGTATTTTAAGTAGATATCGATGCCTTCACGCATTTCGTCGGCGGAAGTTTAGGAAATTTCACATCACTTTAAATAACTACACTGACTAGAGCCACCTACATGCATGTATAACACAAGCTATTCTGAGGAAACAGATGCCGCACTTTTCTCGGAGCCGAGCGACGTGGGCTCCTCCTTCAAAACTTCCAGATCGAGTGTGAGAATACTGATTGGGGGAGGGGCTATTTATAATGATCTGAGGTGACACTGCCCCAGTCCTGAAGTACTATGGTGCAATCCTCTAATTTCACAACCGCTGGACCAATCTTCCTGAAATTTACTCCAAAAATTCAGACATAATTACAATTCACTATGGTGTTGTTTTTATATCTTTACCATACTTGCAACGAGCGTAATAAATTTATTTCTGACATGTAACTTCGCGCGCTTTTTTAGGGATTGACTTTGGCACGTGTCGCAAATCCGCCAGTACAAACGCCAACTTCTCTCCAGGCTTAATTTTATTTAAATTCACCCTGTGGATTCTGTCTTCATTTCATGTTTATTAATAATTTCAATCCTTTATTCCTGGATTAACTATGTTGCCAAAATCTCTCGTTATGAAGGTTTACTATAAATTGTTAAATTAGTCAGTACTCGAAATCATCCGAAGCGTTCCGGAATTTCACGAGCGGGTAACTCGCTCGGCAGGGTGAGTTCGATTCCCACGGAGGGTGAGAGAATCCCACAATAAAACATGGCTGTGCCAGAAATGTTATCTGTAGCTGAAATATTTATCTGAAATTATTTATCATCGTAGAATTATGGGTTTAATACGTCACTATGAAACGTTTCTGAAGTTAATAGTTATGTATGCATCCGAAACCCTATTCACAAGTGCCATTAAAGGCCCCCTCGAAGAACTGCAGAAAAAGGAGTGCAGAATAATTAGGCGAATCATTGGGTACATGTACAAGAATGGCATCCACCAAAAAAGATCCAATAAGGAAGTCTATGACAAATTAGAAAAAGGATTAGAGACACGATCAGCAAAAGACGCCACGATTTTACGGTCGCCTCAAACGATTGGACAGAAACAGGTTGACCTAACCGGTCTTTCACATATTTTATTCAAACCCTAAAAGCACGATGTCGTGGTTTAGAGAAACCAAATAAGGGCTTAAAATGCTACATCAAACCGGAAGACTCATTTTATAGAGGTATTTTCAGAAAAAAAAAAGATTGTGACGAACGGCCTAAGCCGAGACGAACAATCGAAGAGAAGACATGGTGTCCCTTGGACAGAGGAACGCAAGCAGGCCCACTCAGAAAGAATGAGGGAATTCTGGACCCAAAGGAAAGCGATGTTCACTTGCCAAATGTAAGAAGACAACTTGGTCCTCGATGGCCCCAGCGAATAAATGATAATAATTAATGTAATACAGTAAATTGAAGAGTGAGTTCGAGAGAACTTTTACAAAAGTGTTTATATTCTCAGTTCTGGTGTTAAAGAGACTTACAAAATGAAATAGCAAAACTCGCATATGGGGAAAGAAAAATGATTTGCTTTGCCTGGGTCTGAAAATGCCTTGTTGTCGTGTTAACTATTACTAAATCGTTTTTATTTCCACTCTGAAGGGGGAAGCGGGCCTTTTAGACGGCAACGCTGTCTCTCAGGCCAGGAGATTTATTACAGGGAAGGAGATACTCGGAGAAGATGAGGGGATTGGTAGCCGTAGCCTATACTGTGAACTGTTCCGGCTTTCCCCTTAGTGCAGAAGAAGAGAACCATTCTCAGGACAGCCGGAAGCTCTTCTCTGTCTTCCGAATACAGAGGGGCAGAGTCACGGTAGAGCCGTGGTGACTACTCTTCTGCTCGATTGGTCGGTAGGAGTGCAGAGCTTTCGGACCACAGACCAACCTTGCCCACTTGCAGTACGAAGCCTACTCTGCAACCACCGACCATCGTGCTATGACGAACAAGTTTTCATTTCCCGCCCTAAAGGGGTGGGGCGGGGCACCTATATTGTAACGCCCTCTCCCTGGCCAGGGTGTCGTGCTATTCACACAGGCGTATGTTTGTTTGCAGTACTGTAAACCATGTACAGGCGTTAAGCTTATCAAGCCTTCATCATCCACGCAACACACGGTATTACATATTACAAAACTATGCATCACATACCACATTTTTTTCCAGCATACAAAGGTCTTAGAATGCACACTGATCCTAATCGGAAGAGTTAAACACGTAACAACCAGTCATTTGTGTACCCATGTTCATAAAAACGTTTTGCCTTCTCTACACATGAGGAATCCATGTCTGGAGCTTTGTCTTTTTATACTTGTCCAGCACAAATCTCACATAGAGTTACCGGGTTTTGAACCAGCGGACCCAGGGAGCCTTGAAAACAGTTATAATAATCATATATTTACCAGTTCTACAATATTCTTCATTTCCTCACAATTCTTCTGTGAATACACTCTAGTTTCTTTCGATTCATCATAATTCTTTATCTCCCCTCCAAATAGAATAAAAGAAGCAGTACCTGCATTGTCGTAAGAGTCTACTAGGAGTGGAACAGCCAAAGAATCTGTACTCATTCTCCCGTTTTCTAAACCCAAAAAAATATCCATGATTTTATGCTCTCCCGTGTAGCAGAGAAATATACGAAGATTACTCTATGGAATATTAGCAATACTTATTTGTCGTCTAGGCAGCACCCTGAAAAGACGTACCAGTCAAACTGACATGGCATGCTGCACGCGGAACTTATCGGGCGCGCGCACATGCACACACGGCTCAATAACCCAAAGTGTTTTATTGTTAAGGATTTTTATTCTTGGCCGGAAAGCGTTAATTGACAGAGTGGTAGGTATCTAGCAGAGTAAAACAGAACGTAGAAATCGATATACTGGCAGACTAAATGGTGTCACATTACAGTAAATTGCCTGGAGATTAAGTGGCATAATATTACAGTAAAGTTCCTGCAGACAGTAGTTGAGCTATATCATTATTATTGTCTCTTATGAGGAGAAGGTTATCTACCTGCTTTTTAAATTGAACCCTTTCATAAATTACCGAATAGGAGCCTCCGTGGCTCAGGCGGCAGCGCGTCAACCTCTGACCGCTGGGCTCTGTAGTTCAAATACCGGATACTCAATGTGGGGTTTGTACTGGAAAAAGCGGAGGCGGGACAGGTTTTTCTCCGGGTACTCCAGTTTTTCCTGTCGTTTTTCATAACAGCGACACTCTCCAAAATCATTTCATTTGTCAGTCATTAATCATTGCCCAACAGGAGTGCGACAGGCTTCGGTAGCCAGCATAATTCCTATCCTCGCCGCTAGATGAGACCATTCATTCCATTACTGACCCGGTTGAATGACTAGAAATAGGCTGAGAATTTTCATATACACGCGAAGGTCCATCCACTTCAGAAAAAAATCACTATAACTTTTGAGGGCATTTCCTCCTATGTGTACATTATAAGTGTGCGTTTCGTATGGTATGAAATAATGATGACAGATTTTCAAAACGTTGTTCCCTAATATTTTTAAACGTAATATCTACAAACATAAAGGAAAAAGTATGCGATTTTTCCCTCGACAAGGAAGCACAGGTTTTCTTCTCGAGGATGAACCATCATGAGATTAGCAGATAAATTTGTATTTTTTTTATTTGTTAGAAATTCAAATTTCGATTTTTTAAGGTATATAATGCTTGGTAGGTTTTTTCTCATGAAGTCTTGAGTTTTCAAGTAAATGTGACCATTTTTGTTCAACCCAAGAGAATCTACGTAGAAACAATTCTGAAAAATTTAGTTTCTATCACCCAGCTCGCTTATGAAATTTGACGTCAGAATAGCTTCATTCCCTGCTTATTCGTTGATTAACGGAGTAAATAACGGAACTCAAACAACAAAGGTAATGCGAGATACAAAGCAGTGTTGAGCTCATCCCAACTGGAGCATCTCCTTCAATGATATTACAATGTCTAAAATGAAACTACTCAAGTGTTTTTGTATAAAAATTGCTGCAGAGGCTAAAGAATACGAACCCTCGTAGATGAGCCTAAAATACTAAAACATCAGGATAATTTAGCTTATAAGGCCTTTAAAAGATCAGTCGTCACCGCCACCTTTATTTATATCCACCCGCTGTGACGCCAGACCACACAGTAATTAGTCTTTAGCCTCCAACTTGTCACTTCTACGGTTAGTGCGGTCGAAGTGACTCTCCTGTCTGCGCCTGTAATTGAATTGTCCAGTCAGGTTCCCGTACGGGCTCAGAATGTTTGTGTGGGCTGCAGTTAGGATATCAGGCGTGGTGAGCGTATTACACAACACACACCATACAGCTCAAGTGCCCCAGACCACAGGAACGGAAGCTGGTCTCGGCAGCCTCTGCTGGACGCTTCTGACCTAATTAATTGAATGGCAGGTGGGCAGATGGTGTTTTGATATGTCTCGTAGCTGCTGACCAGTGGTAGTGTGTCCGACATATATATATATATATATATTTACAAATTGCTTTACGCCGCACCGACACTGATAGGTCGTATGGCAACGATGAGACAGGAAAGGGCTATGAGCTGGGAGTGGGAAGGAAGCGGACGTGGCCTTAATTACGGTACAACCCCAGCATTTGTCTAATGTTGAAAATTGAAAACCACGTATAACCATCTGCAGGGCTGCCGAGGTTGTGGTTCGAACCCATTATCTACCGAGTCCAAGCTCACAGCTGCGTGACCCTAACCACACGGCGAACTTGCTCGGTGGAAGAATTCATCAAATGCGATTAAAATCCTCGGCCCGGCCGGGAATCAAACCCAGGACCCTCTGAACCGAAGGCCTCAACGCTAACCGTTCAGCCGAAGAGTCGGACACCTGACGCCAACACCATGTGAACAAAACTGGGAGCGTTCGCGAAGCGGAACGAACACCCCAGTATTTCTACCGCGTCTCTCGAGTTTGTGGTTTGGCGGTTGGCTTCAGATGTCGCTCGTAAAGGTTCACTAGGCCCGAGTAGAAGGGGCGCGTCCGGTAGCCGAGTTTAACAATATTTAACAAACTGCTACTAAGCACGTTGGTGTTGTGTTTCTTGACAATGAATTTTGTTATGGTTGTGATATGTGCAACAGATGCACTGTATTCTACATCGTATACCTTCTGGTCGGGGTTTCGATCCAGCACATCCTTTTAAAAGAATGCAATATTAAGTTATCATCAAATACATGTTCGGTGCGACGTTAAACTGTTGCAGAGAGAAGATAAATAGGTTTCTCGTTTTAATTTTTTAAGTGCGAGACGATCATGAAGTTCGACTTACGCAAATTTCGAAGCTATTTTTTGCTTGGAAATGCGAGTGAACGTCAGAAACATTTCGGGGCTTGTAGGACTTGGCCAAATCGGCAATACAGCTCCAGAAGACTGACAGGAAAGTTAGCCTCACATTTTCATGTGTTGATTTTCTCCAGTCTGCCTATGTGATGTAGCGGTTAGTGTGATTTTCTGCCACCCAAGTAGGCCCGGGTTCGATTTCCGGTTCTGCCAAGACATTTTGAAAGTTGTACGAGGACTGTAACGGTGTTCACTCAACCTGGGGAGGTCATCCGAGTAGACAGAGTTCGATTCTCACCTTGGAGATCCTCGAAGTGGTTTTCCATGGTTTTCCACATTTTCAGGCAAAAGCCGCGATGGAACCGAACTTAAGACTACGGCCGCTTTTCTTTGCCTATCCCTTGCAATCTCCACATACTCCACAAGGCCCCTGTTCACCATAGCAGGAGAGGCCACCTGGGCGAGGAACTGGTCCTCCTTCCCAGGTGTATCCCCAACCAAATATCTCATGATACTACCCTTGGGGCGGAAGACGTGGGATCACGGGCTGAGTCCGAGCGGAAATCCAACCCTGGACAGTAAACTGATTAAATAAAAACCAATTAAAATAGAGAAAAACTTTCAGAAGGTTTGTCTGGCTTCTTGACTGAATAATCAGCCCACTGGCCTACTACGATTCTGAGGGTTCAGGGTCAATTTTCTGGATTTTAACTGCGTCCCTCCTGGTGTCTGGGTGTTCTACTTTAATGTACATCTTTATTTACACACCTTTCATCACATTTCCAGCCACCACAGTAGCATGCAAAAGTGAATCCATTCTTCCGCATAGGGTTGGCATCAGAAGAAGCATCGGGCCCTAAAACTGGACTTAATCTGCGTCTAGTGCAGACTCCAAGTAGCTGGGTAAATGTTGATGATAATGATGATGTTGATGATGATGATGATGATGGTGTTTGTTGTTTAAAGAGTCCTAACAGCTAGGTCATTTGCCCCTAATGATACGAGGTGCAATGGAATGGAAATATAATTACAACTTCAAAATGTATCCACTGACTAGAATCTAAATAGAATGATGATGAAAACAATGATCGTGAAACAAAAACAATCAGTGGATCCGATTTGCAATGCCTTACTTTCTGGGATGGTGCTTATTGGCCAAAGAGATCCAAAATCCAGGTCACCGGCCCCTCCAAGGTGAGAATCGAACTCTGTCTACTCGGGTGACCTCCCCAGATTGAGTAAACACCGTTCCAGTCCTCATACAACTGATAAAGCAGAACCATGGTGTTGCTCTCATAATGGTACTCATCACAGGCTACGAATACTCAAAGTGTTTCTCGCATTGTGTTACTAATCAAAGACTATATATACTCATGGCGTTGCGCGCATAGTGGTTCCAAATATAGGCAATGTGGACCAAGGTGTATCACACATTATGGCACCACCCACAGGCAACACAGGCCCGTGGTGTCCTTCATGGTACTACTCTCATAGTAATGCTCCCCCGATGGTACTAATCACAGGCCCAGCTGGAGGCTGTAGCGGTATTTGTTCCTCAGGCAGTAGTGATTATTGCTGTAGGAGGGAGCACAACCAGGCACATGTAGTAGTACTAATCGCAAGTAAAGTCGACCAAATGTGTTCATCGCATAATGGTAATAATCAGAGATTGTCTCATGGTTCCAAAATTGTCATCTCTTGGTCGCCCCTTTTATTCGCCTCTTACGACAGCCAGGGTATACTGTGCGTGTATTCTTCATCTGCGTCCCCATCCGAAGGGGTTTACAAATCCAAGTAGTAGAAGAATAAGAATATATTTCCAGAGGTGAATAGCAGACCGAATCCGCGGCTCTGCGCAGCCAAATATTAGCCTTGGTAGTTGCTTAAGTTACGGAGAAATAATAGGTATGTCGAAGAGGTTTGACAATGAAAGTAAAACGATACAGAATTATAATGTTTCTGTAACCTAGTGGTTAACTGTGAATTGAGATGGAATGAAGGATTATTAGAATGTTTTGATTATGTTAATTTGACAATCCGACTCCTTAGGTGAATAGTCAGCGCAGAAATCTTCGGGTCAGTCGATCGGTTTTCCAATTGGTTTGGAAAATTTGCTTGCATCCGATTAATTAATTTGACTAGGGGATTGGGTGTTTGTGCTCGTCTTAATACAACCCTCATCATATGTACACAAAACTTTACAATATTATCCTCCACACGGACACACTATAGTGATTTCCTCGCTCCATATACGGTTAGTGTCAGGAAGGGAACAATGTAAAACTGAGACATATCTGCAAATAAAAATACTAGGATGATACCAAGAAGAAGAGAATAATAATATTTTAATTTTAGAACATAACCCACAATGCAAAATATACCAGGTGTTCCGCCAGCGCCATACGTTCTACGTGTAAGTGTCTCACATGCACTAGTGATGAATGGGTTATCTAATAACTGATTTTCACAGGGGCTACTGGCTACAGGTTAGTTACATCAGAATATGAAGAAATAAAAACCGGACGGCCGCTTGATGCATGTTCCTCAGCGGTACCCGTCGAATGCGCCCCCTTGCATTTGTTAGTCTCTTTTTCGAACACTCACTAGTAGGTTGGTATTTGGCACATTATCACTATACTTGCTGTCTATATATCGACAATGGCTGGTGCGTTCAACGTCGACGAATACGAAGATTGAGGTCTAGGAGGAGTTTCCTGAATACAACCGAAGATTTAAACGAACCTGCTCAATCCACAAGGTTGAGATTATGGAGAACTAGGAATCCTCAACTTGCTGATTGGATGCTACCAATTGAACATCTTCCCCCAGGACACGAGGAACATTGGTCTACGTGGAAATCGTTGAACAGGCTTCGCACTGGGGTTGGTAGATCAAGAACCAATATGGTAAAGTGGGGCTTTCCTGGCACATCCAGGCAATGCGAATGTGGTGAAGACCAAACCACAGCCCATTTCATGAACTGTAGTAAGTGTCCTTTAAGTTGCACAATAGAGGACTTGATGGCTGCAACACCTAATGCCCGTGATTTGGCAAAATTCTGGGCAGACACTATTTGATATGTATGTCATTAAGTACCATTATGCTATGCAAAATGTATGCTTCTGATACGAATAAATAAATAAATTTAAATCTATGGAGTATCTTGTGAAAATGCAGTCGAAGCTCGCAGACGGTACGCACAGGATTTTCCAAAAAGCCGCCTGCCTTTCTATACAAGTATTTTGCCTTCAAAATTAAGCACAGTTTGGCTTGAAGAAAAATAAACCTCAAATTCATCAGTAATTCATCTATTCACGATCATGCAACACGGCGATCTGAAAACTTACATGTCCCTAGAATGAATGCATTGAAGTATGGAAATAATGGTGTATTTTATAGGGCTATAATAGCATTTAATTCCATTCCAGACTCGATGAAGGCTTGTTAGAATTTCAATAAATTCTCAAGAAATATTTAAAAACATTTATGGACAAACTTTAAAGTTGTTGGGTTTAGTCTGTTTAGATGAACTTGTTATTAAGTTTCATTTCGAGCTATATGACTCTGTTTATAATAGACTGCTTTAAACACACAATTTTATCCCTACAAAACGTTGTATTTTAGATTTAAATTATTATATTGTTTATCAGACCTGTGTTATAAATAATTCAATTTGTCTTTAATACTGTAACTTTGCCAGCTTTTCAATGTACTGTCCCATTACAAGCATTAGCACATGGGATAAATAAATAAATAAATAAATAAATAAATAAATAAATAAATAAATAAATAAATAAATAAATAAATAAATAAATAAATAAATAAGTAGCTTATGGATTGTTAAACAAACTTTTGGTACAGTCTGTACGTGCATAAATTAATGAGTTATTAAACTTTACTTTCTGCATATTTGGCGCGTTTACAAATGCACCATGTTAGAGAATGGGTGTAGTAAAATGACTGCTATTTGTTTTACATCAGAAATATGGCACGTTGTAACGCTCTATTTTAAACAAGCCACTAGGCATTCCATTGATCATTATTGCATGTGGGACATTTATAAGTAGAAAGTACAGGGCTAGAGTGCTATGTGGTATATTCAGAAATGAGTTCCGAAAGTACTGTTCACTCCTCGGGAATGAAACTGCATCACAAAGAGATCTCTCAATGAGCTGCAGATTTTCTAGGACCGGCTTTTTGCTTAACATGTATATATTAAAGTAATTTACTAATAAGAGCTTTGGCAAATCCGTCCGTCCGTTCATTTTTGTTTCATTCTCCTCGGCATTACCTGCTGGTGAATTACGAGACATTGATAGGCCTCTAAGTTTTATCAATTTTGAGTAATTATTAAAGAAAATCATTAAATGATCACTCCGATAATTGCAGGCGAAGGCTTAATGCGCAATACGTTCTGCATTTAGCAGGTTGCTAAGCGACTGACACTTTAATTAATATTCTGATATATGATTTTCATCCTTACTAATGTTATTGCATGCAGCTATGATTGATTACTACCTGTCAAGCCAGAGAGTATAAACTTTCTCTGATCGCGATTCCCTGCAAGATATACTGATTCTCTAACCTTTCTCATCTCCCAAATATATTCAACAGATGGCAGAGCGTTCCTAACAAGTTACATGCTGCTAAGGGTAAAAAAAATTTCAGTAGAAACAGACCACACAATGACATACGTCTTAGACATAATCTGGGAACTTGTATCGAAGTATAAGCTAGCTATACTAGGAAAACTGAAGGCCATGTATCTAAGAAAAGTTCTCTGCCTGGCAAAAATCGCTCATTCGAGACTAACCTATGAGCTCTCAAGACACCGTTCTGTATAGAAGAACTGCGATTGCAAATAGTATTGGCTCCTACGACACAATACTAATCTTTACCTCAAGAACGGCAGGGTAAAAAAGCGAATATACAGATAGATTATTACCAAGCAGACGACATGATGACATCGCAATGGAAGAATTCTGGCTACGAACTACGGATTACCATAACGGGATTCGTATTGAATTTCATAAAACCAGTGAAAATGGCAGGTAAAACAATATGACTGCGACAGGGATATCAAGACGAGTTATCTGAACTATGTATAACGAATGTTGCAGAGCAGCGCGGGTCCTCCAGTTGTTTCATAAAATTTTCTCCCCTTTTTCTTGGATATAACTGACCGTCCTATGATAATGAATGGAAACTAATTACGACAGGGAAGAAGGGCTGTGAAGGCAGGTCGAGGTACAGCAACAATGCAGACAGCTGTCATCCAGAATTTTTATAAAACAAGGCTGAAGTCTTAGAATAAAAAAGAGAGGAATTCTCCCTTTGTGCTCTCCGAGAAATGAGGCCGTGTTCACTGTTTGTCACTGGGGACTGTATGACTATGTGTCAGCCTGTGATGTTTCCTTACAGCCGTTATTAAAAATACTTGCTCAAATTTAATTAACAGTGAAAGAGTTATACACGTAGATGTTTTCTTGGAAATGAAATGTTCAGAAAAAGGCACAATCCAAATGACAACTAGTGGCTATTGCAACAAAAGAATCACGGTTTCAAGATGATGACGATTATCAGAATAATAGTAATCTCTACTATTATATAAAGAGAGACTGTATGTTAGTGTCTATGTAACGGATAATCTCAGAAACTAAGGGACGGATTTTGAAATTTCTTTCACCGTTTGAAGGATAAGATCATTCCGGGCAGCATAGACTATACACCATTCCAGAATATCCAAGGGTTTCTGTGAGTACCGTGATTAGGTCTCTTTGCGATTAGGGTTATGACTTTTCACTTTTTGTAACAAAATGAATTTCCTGATGTACTGTGTCATGAGATGATGAACTTTTGCTAAAAAGGGCCATTAATTTCTTTAGCTTTTAAAAACTCACCCCAACATGAAATTCATAAAATCGTATTTCATTCATATACACATTCATTATTATAAGATACATCCCTGTTACTTTCCCGAGTCTTGTCACTTTTTCTTCAAACACCTCTAACTTTTTTTGAACTTTATAGAGTATTCTTTTTTTAAACCACCTAGGGCCTTATAGGACAGTATTGAACTTTATACCATTTAAGAAAACTGTCCAGAAATTTCCGAAACAATCACTAATTTTAAAAATATATAACTACATAAGCTTGTGCTTTTCTTATGTAATACCAGATGGAATTCTCTAGCAATACTAGCTCTTTTGTTATTTACTTTTTACCAGAAGAAGAACCTGACTACACAATATTTCTTACAATTGGACAGATCATTGGTGTACTGACTAAATGTGCAATGTAGGTCGATATCAGAAGCTACGCAGAACCATGCAGAGTCATGAGAAGCTTTAAATAGTGTGGAAAGGCACTGAAAACAAGAACCTTCAAGAATGGAAATTCTTAGATCAAATCAGGGTGCAGAATGGGCATTCAAGTGTCTTCATATCGTTATGATATGTGTAAAAACAGATTAGCTACAGTTTAGATTCATTTCTGTCCAACAAGAAATAATGAATTTGCATTATGTTATTATTGTTACGTTAAATATTCATTTTCAGCTATTACATCTCAATACAACTATTGGTACTTTTATAATCAATATGTAAGTTTCTGGTTTTGTGATTGTTTCTAATTATTTGTGTTATTCTATAACACAATTGCTTCAAAACTACGTATTATACAATTATACAATTACAATTTAAATAAGTATATCACAGTAAAAATATTTTTATTTTCTTACCTTATATGTGTATTTGTATAAGGTTAAACCAAATATTGGTTTGGGGGTGACCTTATACAAGAAATAATTGAGAAATAATGTCTTTTTTTGTTTACATTTGAGCAAACGTTCATCCATATACAGCTCAAGAGCATAGGGTCGCAAAACTTCATATTTTTATTTGGCACATTAGGATAGGCTAATACAGGCGAAGTAAAGAACTTGTACAAGGATGAGACAGAACTTTAAGCCTCACGACGTAAAGAACAAAACTCAGTATGGAACACTGAAAACCACATTTTAAGGCAGTAAAACTAACCGTTTTCGAGATATTCGCACTACAGTCTCCTCCTGTATGAATCTGATGAAGAAATTATCGGCCATAACCATGGCAAAGTCTAGAATCCTGCCCTGGTGTTCGAAGTAGGCAAGGCCAAGGAGAGATTCTGTTTAAATATTTTAAACTCATAGCTAGCGTTAATCTGCTGAGATATTGTTTCTAGATCCACATTTCCATACTCTTATTAGCATAGTAACTGTGAATAGTACTAATGTGTTACTTTCGTTATTTGCAAGATATTCTGTTTAGCCGGTTTTCTTGTTTTCAGAGAAGGTGAGAGCTGTGCGGACACACATGATGCGGGTCTTATCACAGTCAACAGGAAAAATATCTCCGTCACAGCTGGCCAATAGAAACGTGGAAAATGTTCGCTTCTATTTTTTTTAAAAGACAAGATTTTAATTACATATAACTTAGGCGATAATTAGAGGGCAGGTTCCCATGCACTAAAAGCGGCAAAATACTGAATACATGCATCTATGTACTAAAAATAGGAATATATACACTAATGCGTACTTTGCAAAATATTTTTTCCTCCATGTATAAATTGGTTCTCTAACTATCCACTGTTGAAGTAGGATACTTGTGTCTGCTTTTCCTTTCGGCACGATTTTTAGTGGTTACTAATCTTCACACAACGAAGAAGTGAACGTATGGGTTATGCATCCATTCAGCGTCGGCTCCGGCGAGCTCGCAATGCACTAAACAGGCTTGCCAACGTCGGCGCATTCTGACTAACACGAAAGATTAACGTCAAAGATGAAAAGTAAGTTAGAACTACAAACTATTGGTCTGAACAAGATCATTGGTGAGGATTTGTTAGGTCCTGCTAGTGAAAACACCATGGGAACAAAGGAAATGCTGGTATTATTTAGTTTCAGGTTGTCTCTGTTCTAATTTTGATTTTTGGTATATAAGTAAGAATATTATTTTTGGTGAGGGTCCGGAGGGCAAGTTGGTCTTTGCGAATTAACGAGAAGGATCTCTCGTCTATATTCTTTCTGGTATCGTAAAATATTATTTTGTTTGATTCCAACAACCGAACCGAATACCAAAACGCCACCAATAAAAACCATCTTATTGTCAAGTTCTTGTTAATATTGTCGACTCTCAACAATAATGTATTGTAAATGCTTCTGGTGACGAATATATTTTTTACATATTCATTTTTAGCACTGTTGTACAGGTTTGCATATCAATATATATGTTGATTTATGCAGGATAATACTACTAATAATAACTGCAATTATGCAGTTATATGCACCTAAAACCAAACCAAACCAAACCCCATGGCACTACAGCCCTTGAAGGGCCTTGGCCTACCAAGCGACCGCTGCTCAGCTCGCTGGCCTGCAGATTACGAGGTGTCGTGTGGTCAGCACGACGTATCCTCTCGGCCGTTATTCTAGGCTTTCTAGATCGGGGCCGCTATCTCACCGTCAGATAGCTCCTCAATTCTAATCACGTAGGCTGAGTGGACCTCGAACCAGCCCTCAGGTCCAGGTAAAAATCCCTGACTTGTCCTGGAATCGAACCCGGGGCCTCCGGGTGAGAGGCAGGCACGCTACCCCTACATCACGGGGCCGGTTATATGCACCTACGTCATGAATATGCAGGTATTCTGTATATATGCATTTATATGAACTAAAAGAATTAGCCATTCGATTTCAAATGGTAAGAATCAGCTTTAATTTTTTGGGGCATATTATATATTGAAACAAAAAAAATGCAAATATGACAAAATACCTCCTCTAGTAAGGTATGGGACTCATATTTAACCCTCTTAGCAGATTTGGACTTTTAGAAATTCAGGAATATTATGGGCAAGGCTTGACATTGGTATATACATTACCGAATGTATTCTCCAGTTATAGGAAAGTTAAAATGAAAGTGTTATAACGTAAGGCAGTCAATATTTGACATAAACATAAAGGCTATGAAAACTAAACTAACAAAATTTTGTAATTTCGTCCCCCAGCAAATTTATGAAAACTACAATTAATTTTAGCATATTTTTTCTTTCTAACCGTACCAAACACTTTTCCCATTCATGAAAAATATATCCTTGGTATTCCTTTCTTTCAGCGTTGCTCGTAGGATGTTAAACGCTTTACTTGCACATTTGAAACCCATTATCTTGTCCCTCACTGCCTTAGTAGCCTTTTTCGTAACCTCCTTATCCCACTGCTTGCGTTTAAAGATCTGAAAATAATAATGAACTTCATAAATGACAAATAAAATGATGGCGGACAAAATTACGAACATTCCCTGAATTATTATAATGGCCGCTACAGTAACTCACGCTGACCACCGCACTAGCGATTACACGCCAGGAACTACACCAGACGACTGAAATGCAGTCCAGTATTTCATACACGTATCATTGCTCACACTAGGAATAACAGGCTCTTAATTTGAATGCTGCGTTAATTCAGCTCAGAATGTAACATGAATCCTCCTTGTATACGGAAACTAAACGTGGTACACACTGTTACACAGTGGACTGGCTATCACTGTAGAAATTAGTGCCACATCATGCTCATCTTTCAAACTACTTTTCTACGACTACTTCTAAGTTTCTGGAGGCCATACTCCTAACTTATTAATTCTACTTGCCTAAAACACTTTGTTTTATTTTAATTCACGAACTGTCTGTTTGTGTTTCGCGTTATTCTGTGCCAAACAGCGCTGAACTGGTATCTGCCTTCCGCGCAAGCTAGCGCTTTTCTGTGTAACTATGGATTACAGTTAAAAACCTTCCCTGTGCGAGGATGTTGTTCATCCTCAAGAACTTCATTTATATTTATTACTGTGACCTTCCTTCTAGTGGATTAAGTACGACTACGGCGAATAAATTTGTGAGTATGTAAGCAACGCCTCTCTCCAAAATGGAATCTACATTGGAACTGTAAGTTACATTTCCTGCTTCTAGTTTTCATCATCAATGGGTCTGTGACTTCATATAATTCTTCCTCTCCGAAAATTTTCCGATCTTTGTGCGGTGCTTTGGAAATCGTCTGATTCTTGAAATTAACGTAATCTTAAAAATGGGAAAGAACATTTCAGTATTGGTAATTCTCCTACTGAAACATGGGTTTCTCATTTGTAATTTTCTAAAAGCTTGCCCCCAGAATTTCGGTTACTGTTATTATTAGAGCCCGGATTTTTATGCATTAATAGGTTAGAATGCAAATTTACTGAAGCGAGTTGCAAGTATAGTCTACCTTCACAACCGCTGTTCTATGGGGATTGCATAGACATTAGGGGTAAGATCCATCAAAACCCCTGTATTTTATGTTACTCTTACTGCGCTATGGAAGAGCGGGTGGCCGACACTTCCTACTAACCAAATTAGTTTGCAATCTAACCTATTACTGCATAAAAATCCGGGCTTTAGTTATTATTTTATATTTAATGTAATGTTCTCCGGAGTTACGGGGTGGTATTGTTTCGCCCTAAAGAAATGTATAATTCATTTTTGTAATGCCTGAAAGAGTTCCCACAAGCGTCTATTTCTTGTTCTCGGTCCCATATAGATTATATTTATTTGTGTCATGCTTTTCCTCAATTTTATCTTATTACTGATGATTCATTATCCTTGATTCTCTTTTGTTCTTTCTCGTATTCCATTATTGTAGGACCCTTGGGATTGGTGACTCGTAAATTTTGCCTGCACCGTATCCATGGTGATGTTTACTAATTTTTTATGATTGTTGACGATTGATTTTAATGTTGAGGGTGGATTTTTCCTTTGGAGCATGAGTTCAGTATTATGCGCTATTTTTCGGGTGTACTTGGTTTCTTTACTAATCTCTGTTTATTTTCGTCCGACTTTCTGTTGTGGTTTCATTGGTCTGTTTCGGAATCATAATTGAAACCTTTAAAAATTTTGACGCTTGTGAAAGCTCATGGCAATAAAATTGAAACTGTTCAAGGGTATTCAGAAACTTTGAAAAGTAATTGCGTACTTTGGTGGAAATTGATTGAGATTGTAAATCGGTAACTTAATTCCTGCCGTAGGCCTACTTAAAATACCAGATTGTTTTCTTTAAATTTTATTTAATGACGGCCGTCTTTTGAATTTTGAGTTGACCGTTAATTTCTTCTTTTTTTCTCTGTTACCTAAGTTTAATTTATTAATTTTATCACGTTGCAGCTCATTGAGCACAATTTAATTGTATTGTTCATTCTAAGTTGTTGAAACCCTTTTTAAAAACCTTAAAAATTAAATCTTTGAAACTCAATGCCTGGTTTGTCTTTCTTTCAATTAGTTAATACTGTACCAGTTTAATTCTATGTATCCACGGGAACTTCTTGTTATCTAAAGGTACGTTTTCTTTACTTTGATGATTATGTTTGTGTGGGGTATATGCCCAGTGATTAGGTTCATCTTTACGTATTAATTTACCTTGTCTTGTACTCGTACCAGCTCAAAGGACGGTACCGGCCGGTGCACACACAACCAACTCTTACAACAAGACAACGAGATGAGGCTATGCGTTTGCGCGCGGCTAAACATTAGGTACTAACCGTGCAAACTGGACATCTCTAGGGGTACAAAATTAGGTACGGGGACGGAATTTGGCCCCCCTACCATAATAATACTCTGCGACTTCAGGCATCGCTTCATGCCATGTTTCCACGCTTTTCCTAGTTCCTAAACATGTGCCCGAATATGGGAGCACCAACATTACTTTTTCCTACTGGTAGGGGAATCATTAATAGGCCTCCTTGTTGGGAAGAGAAAGACGAGATCACTATCTTGTCGCACTTCTAGGGAAGTGAGGGTAACATTAGGAGACATCAGCTTCTTGAGTGCTCGTAATGGCTTGAGTACGTAAATGAATTAACGATGACATGCTCTTATCTATTAGGCTTACATTAAACTGGGTTGTCTCCAATAATTTTGAGACTGGATTTATCGCAATTTGATATGACGTTCTGTGCTTTCCTTCTTGTATACACATTCTTAGTTAGATCGTACGAAGATATACAGGGTGTCCCAGGGGGGATGGTCATTATTCAGGGATATGATAGGAACGATCATTTGAAGCAAAAAATTAATATCGACATAAACCTTATTCCTATTGATTTGTAAGATACAACACATTTAATGTACATTTGTTTTTGGGCAAGTGGCGCACACGTATATGTCTTACCCACCCAACCGCTTTGACGTTTTGAAACGGGCACAAGTTTTCCGCATAAATGTTCGTCATGCACGTGTTCGAGGGACAATGATACCTGCAGAAAGTCGCTCTATGTTGGTAGTAGGACTACGCTGTACGATTTTGACGATGTGTTGCTGTTCCTGCACAGGAAGTTGTACTATATGTTCAAAAGAAGAATAGGAACTTAGAAGAATACCTGTTTCAAATAATGCGCTGAAAACTATAATAAAAACTCTACGACCAGGAATTCGACGTGTCGGATAGCGCCAACGGTATTCCTCGACAAAAGCAGGAGCCGTGAACATACACCATTTCTGCATATTATTCACTAGTGTTAAGCACACCAGCGCGTGTACAAGCACAGTTAACCGATTTTTCTCTCTCATACACTGTCAATCCCTATATCACTCACAACACACCATTGACAAGCGAGCAAAGAGGTTGAAAGCAACGAGGTAGACTGGGCTAGAATAAAACGTCAAAGAGCGCATACGTGCCCGCCACTAGCCCAAAGACAAGTATCCGCAATAAGGCATATATCAATACGAAGTTCTTCTTCAAATTTTTTTGCTAGTGGCTTTAAGTCGCACCGACACAGGTAGGTCTTATGGCGACGAAGAGATAGGAAAGGACTAGGAGTTGGAAGGAAGCGGCCGTGGCCTTAATTAAGGTACAGCCCCAGAGTTTGAAAATGAGAAACCACGGAAAACCATACTCAGGGCTGTCAACAGTGGGTTTCAAACGCACTGTCTCCCGCATGGATGCTCACAGCCGCGCGCCCCTAACTACACGGCCAACTCGCCCGGTTTTCCTTCAAATGATCATTCCTGTCGTATCCCTGAATATTGACCATTTCTCCTGGGACACCCTGTATATAAAGATCACGTTGGAATCGTGAAAGGTAATGAGAAGATACTAAAACTTTTCCTCTTGCAAAGCAACTCACAGAAATATACAAGAGATTTTATGGCGGTAACCGTTCCTCCCAGTTTGTTCACTATCTCCTGAACGTCTAGGTGTGTCAACTTACGGAAGTATTTGTTCCTCCTCTTCCATGCTTACCGCATAAGTTAACAAGTCTCTAAAGACGTGAAAGGAGACTAGGAGCATTTGATATGTGGTTATGGAGAAGGATGGTACGGATGTCGTGGGTATATAACGTAAGAAATGAGAAGATACTGGTAGGATACTGGGGTAGTAGGAGGGAGACTACTGCAAACCATCAAAATATGCCGATCATGAAGCTATAGTTGCAGGTAGTCAAACAACTTCCATAATGTTCCTAAAGATGAATGAAAAAGCTTTGGCATGAAACTGAATATTAATAAAACAAAAGTCATGATGTTTAGTAGGAACTCACGTCTGTTGCACGTGATGATCAGTGGTGAGCCTGTAAAACAGGTAGCACAATTCAAATATCTTGGCCATATCATACAAGACAACCTTCAATGTCACACTGAAATAAAAACACGAATAACAAAAACAAAGCAAGCCTGCAGAGACAATCAGTCCCTTCTATGTCAGAAAACAATGTCCCTCACCTTACGTAAAAGAATAATGAAATCTTATGTTTGGTCTGTTGCGCTGTATTGTGTTGAGACTTGGACGTTAACCAAGAGTGACATTGAGAAGGTAGTAGCCTTTGAAATGCGGTGTTGGCGTCGGCTGCAACTGATAAGTTGGGTGGAGAAGACCAACACTGAGGTATTGAACTCTGTCCAAGAAGAAAGACAGCTGTTGAGTCAGATTAGGAAGAGATTACTTTCTTGGATGAGACAAAGACTTCGAGATAGGAATGTGTTGATGGAAATTTTGGAAGGTAGAATAGCAGGAAAACGCGCTCGTGGAGGATCACGAAAATCATTCATGATGACCTTTCTTGTGAACTCTGGATACAGGAGCTATGCAGACGCAAAAAGTACTGCACAGGATCGACCCAGCTTGCTGGAGAAGACTCATTGCAAGAGCAAAACCAGTCATTAGATTGAATTACTCAAAGAAGTAGCGGAATAGGACGGAAAAATATCAGTTAGTGGACGGTTTGGAGAGAGCAAGCAGCTACCAGCAAACTAAGAGACAGACAGGAATGCATAGAGAGACCTGCCTAAGAACAGAACACTTTGTATAGTTATCAAGAAACCAGACAGACGAGGAAAATACCTTTCTTTCTGCACAATTTGCTTTACGTCGCTCCGATACAGAGAGGTCTTATGGCGGCGATGGGATAGAAAAGGCCTAGGAGTGGAAAAGAAGCGGCCGTGGCCTTAATTAAGGTACAGCCTTACCTGGTGTGAAAATGGGAAACCATGGAAACCCATCTTCAGGGCAGTCGACAGTAGGGACTGGAACCCTCAGTCTCCCAGATGCAAGCTCACAGCTCAAAGTATTCACTCTAATTTGACACTTAATAAATACAGTATATTGTAATAATCTTATTGCGTATAAAGACTGAGCATCGCTGTGGTCAGGAATTAAGTTGTATGACCTCTTCCATTCGCTCTTTAGACAGGATCCAATCTCCAACAACAAATAAACATTTTATAGGTCTGAAACTTTATTCCCTCTTAAAAGACATGAGCCATGTTAACTGACCAAGAAATCGGCCTGAGTGCACTGAAATCGATCACTTGGAAGGAACCGAACTTTAAAAGGGAGCAACTTAAGGAGTAATAGAGAGAGCAAAGTTTTAATGGATCATTTATAACTAGAACATAAAGACAAAAGCAATGGGAAACTGTGACTGAAGACAAATCTCGGGGAAAGCCGCCACTTCCAAGACAAGTGACCTCTCTCTTGAGACGTTCACGGCACTTGAACAAGTAGCGCCCAGACCGGTGGTGGGTGCTCTCCGCTTTAAGGACGTAGCATGTGCCTTGTAATTCTCATTTCTGTTCCTCCTGGTACGTGCTGTAGACAATATATTATTATTACGACGATGGTCTTTATTTCACACGGTGCTAGTCACTCTCTTTTGGCAATAACATAGAGTATACAATTTCGGTCTACGAAGTCAAGAATAACGATCGAAAGGATTACGTTGTGTTGACCACACGACACCTCATAATCTGCAGGACTTCAGGCTGAGCAGCGGTCGCTTGGTAGACCATGGCCCTTCGGGGCTGTTGTGCCATGGCGAAGTGGGGAGGGAGGTTTAAAATTTAAGTCCATCAATATTTTACCCATATCGGGGCATTTGACTTAAGTCCTATTGTATACGGGGGAATAAAAAGTTTCCGTTCGACGGCTGTACAGTTCTGAATAGGGGAATAATTTCGGAAAAATTGCCATGAGCACTGAGGTACTCATCCCACTGATCCCCGTGTGGTAAAACATCGTGTCCTGCTGCGTGAAGAAGTCTGTAACCGCCAGCTGCACATTCTCGTCCGACAGGAAGCGTCGACCATTCAAGGTCTTTTTGAGGGGACCGAAGGCGTGATACTCGCATGGGGAGAGATCAGGACTACAGGGCCCTAATCGCTTCATTCACCACACGCTTGTTGTTGTTGCCCATAATGGATGAGGCTGGCCTACCAGATCGAATGGCGTCTTGCGTAGAACTTGGTGCAACATTCCACAACAGACATGTTGACCCATACACAGTCTTCATTCTTCGATGGATGTCCACCGGTATTTGTCCTCAGGTAACCAAGAATAGAATAACAGCACATTGGTCCTGTTTGGACGCATTTGGTAATAACGTCACCATAGTTCATGCAGCCGCATTTAAAGTACGCACCTCGGCACGACACGACTGCCACATTAATACCTTTGCCTACATACCCGTGTTAATATACCCGCATCGGAGTCGCGTTACGTTGCATGCTTGCTGCAGCAATGCCCTCAAACGGAAACTTTTTGAACACGCCTTATACTAACTGTTCTACCCATCGCTTACGTGTTACTGAACGATGCACAATCCTTGGGTTAACAGGAGAAGCTATCTAGACACCACATTATTGACAATAAATAATAATGTTATTGATTCTACGCCCCACTAATTAAGTTTCTCGGAGACGCCGGGGTGCTGGAATTTTGTCGCGCAGGAGCTCCTTTATGTGCCAGTAAATCTACCGACACGAAACTGACGTATTTGAACACCTTCATATATCAATAGGCTAAATCAGGATCAAACTTGCCAAGTTGCGCTAAATACCGTGAATATCTCCATCACTATGGCTTGTACAGTAAATCGCAGCAGATTTATAACAGATTCAAGATAATATTTTCTACATTTCTTGTTATTTACACTTTTTAGGTAGAACTATTATTTTCGGAGAAATTACGAAGTTAATAAAAATGTAGTCCGCCTCTGTGGTGTCGTGGTTAGTGTGATTAGAAGCCACCCCGCAGGCCCGGGTTCGATTTCCGGCTCTGGCACGAAATTCTAAAATTGGTACGAGGGCTGAAACGGGATACACTCAGCCTCGGGAGTTCAAATAAGTATAAGTGGGTTGGATTCCCACCTCAGCCACCCTGGAAGTGGTTTTCCGTGGTTTCCCACTTCACCTCCAGGCAAATGCCGCGAAGTCACCTAACTTAAAGCCACATCCGCTTCCTTCCCTCTTCCTTATCTATCCCTTCCAATCTTCCCATCTCCCCACAAGTCCCCTGTTCATCATAGCAGGTGAGGCCGCCTTGCGAGGAACTGGTCCTCCTCCTCAGTTGTATCCTTCGACCCAATGTCTCACGCTCTAGGACACTGCACTTGAGGTGGTAGAGGTGGGAACCCTCGCTGAGTCTGAGCGGAAAATCAACCCTAGAAGGTAAACAGATTAAGAAGTCAATAAGAATAAAAATCTAATAATTGAGAGTATCTCCCTATAGCGTAAAATCTCATGAAATATAAATCATGCTTTTCTCAATTTCTCAAGGAAACAAACGATCCTTTCTGACTCCACGAGCTTTGAACACATTAGAGATAGAGGTACAGTACTAGATTCGGATCTCACCTCTGATAATACGAAGATATCTGTAGTATAATTCTTGCATTGGGAACGTTATTTCGAACCCCACCCCCACCCCTTTCATTTGCCGTATTTGGTTACATAACATCAAACGTTATGGCAACAATTATCGTTGCATAAATATCACATTTCTTGTAAACGTATATCAAATTTACGATCCTATTTTAAGTCCTTGAAGGTGGCTGCAGAAACACTGCGACAAGAACGTAGGTTGCGTACAGCACTGCACTCATTTTCGCAGAAGAAGCGGGGCATTTCAACGCGTGATGGGATTTCAATGGTAGCGGGGAAACGATACATTTCTAGAATGAGTTCCTTTTTTAAAATGTTATCTACTTAGGGCACCTATATAGGGTGACCAGACGTCCCCTTTTATACTGAAGTCTCCTCCTTTTTAGACCTTTGTTCGGTGTCCGGGTGGATAATTAGAAAAACAGCCGAGATGTCGTCCTTTTTTAGTGAATCTACTTATTTTGGGGTAATCTGTTTTAAAACTTAGTTTCTACAAGCGTTCTTCATTATGCGACGGCATCATCGATTACGTATGGATACATAGCCAGGCAAATGCTGGGGCTGTACTTTAATTAAGGCCATGGCCGCTTCTTTCCCACTCCTAGGCCTTTTCAATCCCATCGTCGCCATAAAACCTATCTGTGTCGGTGCGACGTAAAGCTAGTAGCAAAAAGGAAAATGTGTTTTGTACTAGTAAGCTAAGTCTAAATCCTTTCAAACTGATGATGTGAAATATCTTGGTCAGTTCTGCAATTTCAAACAATTCCTGAATAAGAGTAGTAACGACCCTGAATTTACCTTTACCGAGCTCGATAGCTGCAGTCACTTAAGTGCGGCCAGTATCCAGTAATCGGGAGATAGTGGGTTCGAGTCCCACTGTCAGCAGCCTTGAAGATGGTTTTCCGTGGTTTGCCATTTTCATACCAGGCAAAGGCCGGGGATGTACCATAAATAAGGCCACGGCCGCTTTCTTCCAACTCTTGGGCCTTTCCTATCCCATCGTCGCCATAAGACCTATCTGTGTCAGTGCGACGTAAAGCAAATAGCAAAAAAAAAAAACACCTTATAGTAAAAAAAGGGGCAAAGTAATTTCAATTCCCGTAACTGTTGATTGTAGTTCAGAGTTATTAAAGCTTGTAGAATACTTGTTTCTATACCATGGCACAATGCAGATGTAGAAAGAGTATTTTTGTTCATCTCAGCACAACGGACTGATAATAGGAACCGTTTTAAAGTAGAATCTGTGAAAATCCTCTTAATTGTTCAACATACTTTAAAGGTATTTACAGGTGTATTTTTATTTTATAAGTATATTGTAGACACGCCAAAACTCCTGAAGGCAACTGAATCTTGAGAAAAGTACCAGCAAGGCATAAATTAGTTTCCTGTTTTAAACTTTTTAACAATTTACTGTAAATATATAAATGGATAAATTTTGTTTATGTACGTGAAAATCGGAATGTATTTGTAAATTCAGGCTCTCAATAGAGGATTTTTTGTGTCCTGTTTTTCCAGCATTGTCCTACATTTTTGTATCATTTTGTCCACATTTTTATTTCACCACGTTTCCTCTACGGACCCAGAAAGTGTGTAATAGGAAAGTAGATACACCCTGTTCATAGATCATTCTCATGTTCAAAGTCAAGTGCTCTCATACCGCCCATGATAAATTCCCATCGTTGCTTGTGGACAAGATTTTCTAATTTGAGTTGAAATTCTGCAAGGAATGAAACTTTGGGTGGCACTTTCAACGACATTAACAACATTGTGCTTTCTTGATGACGATGCTGGATTTTATAATCAGATAATGTACTACATACTGTTTTTATGAGACCGAGTCGATGATGATGATGATGATGATGATGATGATGATGTTTGTTGCTTGAAGGGGTCTAACAGCTAGGCCATTGGCCCCTAACTGTACGAGGTGAACGAAATGAAAATTAAAACTTCAAAATGTATCCTCTGACTAGAATCTAAAACGAATTATGGGAAATAAGTAATCAGGAAACAAAAAACTATCAGTGGATCCGATTCACAATACCTCAATTACTGGGATGATATTATCTATAGGGGTCCAAACTCCAAGTCACCGGCCCCTCATTATGGTGATAATCACTGTTAAAACAGAACTATGGTGATACTCCTAGAGCAACCTCTACAATTGTTTCTGGATTTGAAAGGATCTGCCGTCAGCACATTTCGTGATATAGTGTGACGTTGTCCAGGGTATGCCTGATAGCTACTCATCGTATTGTAATTGTATAATAGCAGTCTTATTGCACCACCGAAGATTCTACGTTGAATTCCAAGGAAGTCAGAGCCGTTGGAGGACCCAAAGGAATGGCTTACCCCAAGGGAGTGTGTTGTCACCAATACTATTCAACATTTATACAAATGATCAACTCAGACCTCATACAGCCAAAAGTTTCATATATGCCGACGACCTTGCTTTAACGGTACAGACAAGTGATTTTAAAGAAGCAGAACAGATGCTTACAAGAGCTCTAGAAACCTTTTATGACTACTACAACAAGACCCGCCTGAGGCCAAACCCACAAAAGACTCAGGTCAGTGCTTTCCAACTTCGAAACAGACAGGCAGGATGAAAACTGAAAGTGACTTGTGTAACGGTTCAAATCCCGTTACAAGATGATATCTGTATTTTTATTATTTTATCTGTATTATTATTATTATTATTATTATTATTATTATTATTATTATTATTATTATTATTATTATTATTATTATTATTATTATTATTATGTCCGTATTATTATGTTATCTGTGATATTGTTACTATTATTGTAATTATCCGTTTTATTCAATTCGATTTTGCAATTGCCTGTTGCTTGCAAGATTGTACTTAGATGTATGCATATATACGTATGTGTAGAATAACACTCAATACCTGTACAGTGAGAATTGTTGTATATATCAGAGATTGGATGTGACGTTGGGACATTGTGCAAGATTAGTGGCGATTCTGCCAAGTCATCGCCGCGCCATGGCTACGTCATCCTATTTATTTAGCAATGCGCTCACGGACTCAGCCGAGCCGGCGGCGGTTTCACAACTGTATGTAATATTTGCCGCGTTGAGGGAGTATGTCATTGTTATTTCTGGAGATTACGTAGCTGTGTCAACCAACGTCTATATAAGGTGGGTGCATATTGTAGCGTCAGTCATTAGTTATACGGATGCAGTACAGTGAAGTAGTCTACTAGATCAAAAGGCCTTAGTTGGTCAGTCAACCAGTGTGAACGAGAGATGGTGAAGACTCAGTGAGCCATTATTGGTCATTGAGAGAGTGAGACCAAATGGTTGGTCCATCACTTAGTGGAAGACACGGACGCAAGGGCTTACCATGAAGTCAGAGAGGGCAACCCTGGACCTGCCAAGAGGTAATACCATATTGACTTACAAAGAAGTCAGATGAGATGGAGAAGAAGCAGTCACAAGGATGTATCACCAAGTTAGGCGTGACACATCTACAGTAAACACCAGATCAAAGGAATACGTCGTAATTACACTAAAAGTGTTGAAGGTACAGTCAAGTGAATCAGTGAGGGAAATATTTCGTATAAATGGTTAAATGTCCGGTCAAGAAGAATTCAAATTCATGCCTAGTTTCTTTCAGTTGCAATGTCATAATTTCATATTCTCATCTGTTTTATCGCAACAAGACTCACTATTTTTTGATATATTATTTAAAGAATATATATTGTTCTGTCAAACGAATTCATAGTTTTATTTCAATGAAAGTAAAATATCTTAACCTCAAAATTAATGGGGAAACCGAACGCCAATCTCCTTTTTCCAGAACTTATATGGTATGTTGTCAAAAGTAAGCTTATTACCCCACACCCTAGAGATAGTCAAGAGTCTCATTCTATTATTGCTGTACTGAGTGACAGCTGGCGCCCTTCAAATAACGTATGTGTAAGTAAGCAGGTAACAAGTAAGTGTGAGTACAAGGTTCGACGAGTGTGTATTTTATATAATGAATATTAATTTTCATAATTTCCATTTAAATGCAGATATTCAGATTTTTCAAGTTAAAATTCAGATTGATATGTTTCAAAAGTTAGTCAGCGAGGTAGAAAACTAACAATGTGGCGCCCAACGTGGGGCTCAAATAAATTCAGAATTTGGTCTGAATGACAGCATATCATAGGTTCATTTGGGAAGAGTATGCACATTTAAGCCAACGGAATTATTACCGGTAAATGTCAGGAGTGTAATTTTGTGATATATATTTGTATTTTGGGGATATGTCAAGGGATTTGAAGAGGGAAATTAATTTGAGATCGCGCACTATCACTAGTGAACCAAAGATGGACAAGGAAGACAATAACAAGTCATGTGACGACGAGGTCATTGCTTCTGCGGACATCCAAGGTGAGATTGAAAATAGGGAGCAGGTGAGCACGATGGAAGGTTCTGAGATAATTCAGGAGAGTGCAGAAATTGAGAAGCACGCTGAAACCCAAAAGGAAATCGCGGGGGGGATGAACCAAGGTTTTATAAATTTAATGATGGCCAGATTTACCGAGATCAGTAATGAAAACTGTAAGAAAATAATTGATACTAGTAGCGAAAATTGTAATAAACAGATTAACTCTCTAAGTAGTAAAATGGAACAAATAATTAGTAGTAACGAAAATAGTAAAAAAGAGATAAGTAATAAAATGGAAGAAATGATTGGTATTAGTAATGAAAATAATAAGAAAGAGATGAAAGAATTAATTGACAATATTAATGAAAATTGTAATAAACAGATTAACTCTCTAAGTAGTAAAATCGAATTGATTAATGGTAACAGTGCGATTAATGATAAAATAGATGGGCTAAGTGAATCACTAAATTCTAAAATAGATACTAAGATAGTAGAGGTAACTAGTCAAATATCTACGTTAGAAAATAAGTTAAATAAAGAGTGTGTTGACCGTAGAGAAGGTGAAATGAAGTTGAATCGGAGCAATATTCATATTCAGACCGAGCAAGTCAAAGAAATATGTACAGAGAATATCGTAGAATTAAGTGATAAGAGATCGAGTAATCGGGAAGAAATTCATGAGGTAGTCGAGAAAAGATTGGACAAGATTTGCAATGCAGTTGGGGAAGAGATGGGGGAACAGATTAGTAGAAATGAACAAATTGAAAGCAAACTTGTGGAGGTCACTGAACTACGGAACGAACAGGAAACGCTATCACAGCAGGTGAGAAAGAGAGAGGAAGAATTGCAGGAAGACTTGAGAATAGTGGAAGAGAATGCTGAGAGAGCAGCGAAAGAAGAAGAAGAAGACTTTGAGAACTGCCAGGGAGTGATACGGCAGAAAGGTACAGGTGAGACGGCGAGAGAAGTGGTAATAGCGAGTGGTTTGTTCAGTAGGGATCGTGATTTAACCGAGTTTTCTGGAAAACAGTTTAATTCTATAGAATTTGTAAAAGTAGTTGAGAAAAGATTTGCAAGTAAGTTGAGGAATAATGTTATTGAATGGGAATACGTGGTGGAAATCTTGTCGAATGTTTTTATCGGTGAAAGTAAAATATGTTTTCGAGTGTACTGGAATAATATGTCTAATTTAGGAGAGTTTAAAGTGTTCATTGACAGGCTTTGGGAAGAATGTTTACAGGGGCGCGAGAGAGAGCGCATGATGTCTGGTAAAAGTAGTATAGTAGAGAGAGGGGGAAAAATGTTAGCCGTGTATCAGAGAAGAGGTAGTGATCATGATCCGCAGAGGATTAATAGTTGTGTTGATGGTGATAGTGGTCAGATGAGTAACCACAGAGAATTGGAAGATGGGAGGCGTATGTATTTGAGTTACGAGAGAGAAGGTCGGAAGAGCAATCAGAGAGAATCGGAAGATGGGAGGCGTATGTATTTGAGTTATGAGAGAGCAGGTCAGAAGAGTAATCAGAGAAAATCGGAAGATGGGAGGCGTACGGGTTTGAGTTATCAGAGAGACTATGATAGTCTGAATATGAATGTTATCAAGGTGTCGTTATCGAGCCAGAGTATCTCAGATTCACAGGGAATCGGGTAAATTAAGCGAACAGTCCGAAGGTCGAAGATGAACAGGTATGTAGTATAAGTAGTTATGTAGTGAAAGTAGATTTAAGAGTATAGTGTGATTGTGACCTAAGTAATGTTAAGTGAGATATTTAAGTAATGACGTAGTCGTAGATAATGAAGTAATTAATGGTAGTAGTAAGGTAGACGTAAGAAGTGTTCTGATAAGTGATGGAAATACTTATAATACCGAGTATGTGATGTAAGTAGTGAGGTAGTAACTCCGATTATGGAAATTGTGAGATGAAGAAGGTAAATGAATGTGCTATTAGATATTGTAACAGCCGTTGGGTAAGTCATAGTGAGTAAATAAGATAGCGGTACCAGTCAATTGAAGATATATGTAAGTTTCAACTATGCCTTGTTGTACCAAAGCTTGTGTATTCAGTTATTATAGGAGCTGACTTGGTTGCAAATCATGGAAGTAGAGTAGACTTTAATTCAGGTAGTGTGTGTTTGTTCTATGAGGAAACTGGCAAAGAAGTACGTGTTAATTATGATGGTCTGAGGTAAGTGTTTGGTAACGTGTGTTCTTTGAAATATATGAGAGGTAAGTGAAGCTGTTCCTAGTGAGAGGAAATGTTTTGTTGGGTGTGTTACGTGCCTGTACGACCAGTATCCGAGGGATAGTCGGAATGAGGCAGTGACGTAAGGTAATTTGAGTGAATTACAGGAGGAGTAATTGTGTTCGATGTTAGGTAAGCATCGAGAGGTATTTAGTGGTAAGTGAGGAAGAACACGTATCTATATAAATAAAATTGTTTCTGTTTGTCTGTTTGTCTGTCTGTTTGTCTGTTCCACCATCACGTCGAAACGGCTGGATAGATCTCAACCAAACTTCATATTTAGAGTATACTGACCCCGGGGAAGGTTTCGATATGCATATCATTTTAAAATCTTTGAAAAGACGGGGGTTTTATAGGAAAAACGGTTTTCCTCCATTTTCTCTTATACTATTATAGGCAAAATATCGGATTTGTCGTATAAGGACGAGACAAAGCTCAATTTAATCCTCTTGACGCAAAGAACAAAACTCGGTAAGCCCTACGGGCCCGAAAACCATGTTTTAAGGCCCTAAAACCAACCGTTACGGAGATATTGGCACCACACTACCCCTGCTCTAGGAATCGGATAAAGAAATGAACTGCCGTAACCATGGCAACGTCAGCTCCAGGATTCTAGAGCAGTGAGATTATGCATGTACGTTTGGGCATAGCTGTCAACCAAAATAGGTACAAATAAGACTTAATATCTGGGAAAAAAATATACTGTTGTGTAAGGCACTCATAGGACTCCTTTGGGCGGGGATGGAAAGGGGGTGAAGAACGAGTGTAAAAATCTTACTATATATAGAAATGGAAGTGTGTGTGTAAATGACACATCTCCAACTAAACCACCGGAGCAATTTCAACCAAACTTGGTACACGTATCACTTACTATCGGGAGACGAGCACTGTGGGGGTTAAGCCATCCCTAGCGCCCTTAAGGGAGAGGGTCAGGGGGGGTAGTTACAATAATAATCGAGAATAGTGTCGAATTCATAGTTTTCGGGGTCGCTGAGTTGAAAAGTAATACTCTAGAATTTTTTAAAGTCCAGCCCCCCCTTTTTTTTGCTAGGGGCTTTACGTCGCACCGACACAGATAGGTCTTATGGCGACGATGGGATAGGAAAGGCCTAGGAGTTGGAAGGACGCGGCCGTGGCCTAATTAATGTACAGCCCCAGCATTTGCCTGGTGTGAAAATGGGAAACCACGGAAAACCATCTTCAGTGCTGCCGATAGTGGGATTCGAACCTACTATCTCCAGGATGCAAGCTCACAGCCGCGCCTCTACGCCTCTACGCGCACGGCCAACTCGCCCGGTAGAGCCCCCTTTTAGGTGGGGAGCAAAGGGTGGGGGTGAGATATAGAAATAATAAAAAATAAAAAATAAACAGTTTCGAATCCATAGATAGTAGGTTCGAACCCCACTGTCGGCAGCTCTGAAAATGGTTTTCCGTGGTTTCCCATTTTCACACCAGGCAAATGCTGGGGCTGTACCTTAATTAAGGCCACGGCCGATTCCTTCCAACTCCTATCCCTTCCCTGTCCCATCGTCGCCATAAGACCTATCTGTGTCGGTGCGACGTAAAGCAACTAGCAAAATAAAAAGAATAAAAATGTTTGTTTGTTCCACCATCACGTCGAAAGGGCTGGATAGATCTCAACCAAACTTCATATTTAGAGTATACTCACCCCGGGGAAGGTTTCGATATGCATATCATTTTAAAATCTTTGAAAAGACGGGGGTCTATAGGAAAACCACAACGGTCTTCCTCCATTTTCTCTTATACTATTGATTTTCTGCAAACTCTGTGGACCGTATGTGAAAGGTCTCTTCATCACAAACAACTTTCGTTGTGTTCATAATTTACCTTACTCTTCAAATGACGGAGAAATTTACTATTTTCTGCCGATACCATGCTCGGCATTGAGGGACCGACAGAGCGATAACGAATATATGGGTTACCATGGCAACGTCTCTGACTGCTTGCCAGCAGGGAAGTAACGTATTGTCATTTTCCTCATCATTCCTTTAAATTCGTGGTTGTTCCTTGGGTAGAAAGCAAGAGAGTCGTCAATCGGCCATTCTGCGGGATATTGGCGGAATATCATTGGAGGTTATAACCGTCCTCGAATAGCATAAGTAATAACACAAATATTCATCTTCTTATCTGATTACCTAAGAATCCCTGCGCCTAAATTTCTCTCCGATTACCGCTTTCTTATATCCATAACTCACTCCGGCATAATTTATTGAGGAGCATTTGATTTTCCAATACATTCACTTGGTATTTATATATTTGTCGTCATCCGGATGTCCTCTGTTATAATCTATTTTCTATTAATTTCAACTTACTAAACTGTATTACTTTCTTCCTTAATTACCACGTATGTATGCGAGTGCTAATCCCGAATGCTGTACACTCTTTCCTTTGAGGAAATATTCTAAGCTATGCAAATGTATAACTTCTGGCCCAGGAAAATTCCGAAATATGGATGCAATTTTAACGGCGGTGCAGACCTTCGTTTCGGGGTAATTGGTGGCTAATCAGTAAGTCGTATCAAAAGTCACAAAGCAAATTGCGTTTCATTTTGGAGAGATCTACAACTTTTGTCCTGTGACTTTTCGTCGTATTTCTATCCCTAATACATTAAACACAAGTTGATTTTGTACTTTTACACGTATATGTTATCATTTGGCACACTTATAGGAAAGGTAGAATCATGACATTCGGCACGCACTTTGACATGACCATTGGCAATGTTATAGCCAAATTTTATGATTCTAGCTGTCACATGAGAATCAAAAATATAAAGTAGCATTCAAAAACTGTACAAGATTTCACCCCATTCAATGACTCTAACTCAATCTAACCCATAAATAAAGGAGATACGAGAAGATGTCATAGGACCAACCATGTAGAGCACTGAAAGGGGCGTCTGATGGTGAAGTCCGTTTGTAGATACGTCGTACAGTTGCAAAGCAGTAACTATCGAAATAAAGGTCTACACTTCTAGAGTATGTCTGTACATTGACAATTTTGGCGAAATTTCCGTACAGTTATCCGTTTCAGGTGTAATAATGACCATCTGCATATATTATCTTCTTGTGTCTGTATGTTTGTTTGTTTGTCTGTTTGTCTAAAACTTGGAAACTACTGGATATATTTCCACCAAACTTGATATTTAGAATCCATCTGTCCTTTGGTAGGTTTTAGGGCAAGTATTGTTTCTGAATCCCAGAATTGACTGGGGGATTATACGAAACCGAAACCGTCATTTTGCAACCAAACTTAATGTAAATTTAGCTGCCGTAATGGAAATTCATTTCTAGGCCTTTTTCCTCATGTGCATCATTTCAATACGAGGATTAATAAGGGAGATATCATTAACGGACCGTTTTCCGGTACAAGTCCCACCGGACTTAACTCAAGAGCGGGTGCGTGTAAAGCGTATGTTTTACAACTTGAAAACTACTGAAGATATTTGAGTCAAACTTTATATTAACATCCACCTGTCCAACGGTAGGTGTTAATCGTCAATAACATTTCATGTTCCCGGAATGGACTGGCGGTTTATAGGGAACCGAAATGGTGATTTTACTCTTCCAGAATATATACAGTACAAGACCAACCTGACTGGAAATCGACCAAACATGATGGAATTCCATCTCTAAAACATTTTTTCATGTGCATTTTTTCGACAGGAGGATTAATAAGGGAGATATCATAAACGGTCCGTTTTTCCGGTTAAGTCCAGCGGATATAGCCCAAAAGGTGTTGTACGTGGAGCAGGTTCCTTATTTATCTATGTAAATAAAATCGTAACTACTGTGTGCCTGTACATAGACTATTTTGTCGAAATTTTCGTACAGCTACACGCTTAAGGGGTAATAATGATCATCTGCATATTTTTTGGTTTAGTATCTTGAAAGTTCTACTTTTTACACTTCTCACTGAAAACCCAGATTGCGGCATAATCTGCCAGTCGAGAAAGAAAACTGAAATTTGGCAAAATTTTACGACTTAGCCTGTAACGGGCGGAAAACTTCCAAGAGCTTTAAATTTTTCCCTTTCTATCCCGAAGAATATCGAAATATGGAGGCAATTTTAATGATGGTGGAGACCTTGGGGAAGTATCATCACATAACGGATGGCACAATCCCCGTTCAATTTGGAGTGATCTACAACCTTGGTCGTACGACTTTTTGTCGTATTTATATCCATTTTACGTTTGACTTTTCTCTATTTCTCGATCTTAAGTAAAGTAGTACTTTTCACATACATAATTCATACCTTCCATCACTTAGAGGAAAGATAGAATCATCATACTCTACACGAAAATTGGTCCACCCAGTAGCCATATGTGAGCCAAATGCTATGTATGTAGCTGTCACTTAATTATCCGAAAAGCAATGCAATGTGAGATAATCTTACACAAATTTTACCCAAGTTTCTAACTCAATCTGACCCATGAATAGATGAGATATCATATGACCAGCAATTTAGGCCGCTAAATCCGGCGTCTTATGGTACAATCTTTTCTCGATATGATGTACCGTTTAGAAGCAGTTAATCTGTAAATGAAGGTCTGCAATATTGTAAACAAGCACATACTTTCGTATGTCGAACTATATATATTCACTGATGTCGATTTTGTAGCGATCGAGAAAGGGTGTGTCTGCTATTGTAATCAGTACTCCGCACACCGACTATGACTGGCAGTAGGAATGGAGTCCTTCTCCAATTCCTGTGTAACTGGCATTAATGAGGCAGGCCTACCATTGTAATGAATAATTCACTTCTCGATTTGACTTTCAGAAGGCAAGGGAGCATGCAGCATACAGTCTTTGGCTGTAGGCAAGCGTTCCCGCAGTTATAAACAGATGTACCCATCTAAAATGTGACTGGCATTAGGCATACTGGCCTGCTATTTTGATGGAAACTCATCAACTTGGTGTGACTGGCAGGAAGCTGGCTGGCAGTTGGAAAAGGGGCCATAGACGCCCAAGAGAGTTTCGGTTTACTCGGTCTGCCATCTAGTGGTGGCCGAGAGTAAAACGGAACGTCGAAATTGACGAGCAGACAGCCAGATGGCGTCAAATTGAAATGTCTGCACACGGTAGCTGAGGCCATACGATTATTATTATTATTATTATTATTATTATAATGATAACTGCACAACTCAATTTTGACTGGTTGTAGGGAAGTTTCCTGCCATTATAATAAAAACTCTTCAATTTGTAATATGTCTGGAGGTAGGAAAGGGGGCCTGCAATTGTAACGGAAACTCCCCAAATAGATTGTGACCGCGCAGTAGGCAATGGGGCCTGCAATTATAATGTAAACTTCCCAACTCGATTGTGAATCGCAGTAGGGAAGTGAGCCTGTCGTTATCATCACAAATCCGTAACAAGCACTTTACACTGGAAACAACGTATGGGGACCTCTGCATATTGTTTCTCGGATAACGCTAAGAGACATGCTATTTTAAAACAATCTTATTTACTGCATGTACAGTATTTACTTCAATATTCGTATACAATGCAGAATACCGTAGCGAAGCACGGGTACATTTGCTAGTATGAACATAAATTTGTAGTAGATGACCATTCATCATTTGTGGGAGGTTTTTTAAGTACCCCATTCAACTTAAAAATGCTAGTGACGTCGAAGAACAGATAAACATTATGCTGGATTACGGAATAATTGAACCATCTTGTAGCCATAGTATTGATTGAACCTTTAATTATTGTTGCCAAGAAGGATGTGATTTATTGAGATATGTAAGTTAATGAGGGCAAAATTGATTCAGTTTGAGTGACAGAGTGCTACTCAAGAGTTCCATTTCATCATCTGCAGAGGCGGGAAATATGTCTAAGGTATTTTTTGTATCAGGGGTATTTCACTATTGTGAACCGTATCGGGAAGTGTGCATATTCTTTAATAGATCAGAAAGGGAAGATTGTCGGTACTTATAATATTAAGAATTTAAAGAAGTACTTCACGTGAGATTTGTTGAGATAATAATAAGATGATTAAATTTTGTGAGAAACTGGCAAAATAAAACTAACATCTGCGATATGCGTGTGAACCAAGTGTCGTATTGGTGTATTGGAAGAATAAGTGCTACATTGTCATGTACTATGTGACAAAAAAAAAAACGGAGAACAGGACATTGGACAGTTAAGTGCGATAACAATATGCAAGAAAAGTTCTCATATAAGTGAATTTTCACAAAATATTTTGATATGTTAAAAAAAGGAGAAGAATGTTGTATATTGATTGAAAATTATTTGTGTGTGTTAAATTAAGGGCTATGCTCTTGTGTATTGTATGAGAATGGGACACTGGACAGTTACTGCGATGACAATGTGCGAGAAAAATTCTCATACCTTTGATATTTTATAAAATGTATGGATGTTGAAAAGGAAAATTATTGTTGTATACTCATTTAAAGTGTTTATCTGTGTCAGTGTTATATATATAATTTTGTTCATAAATCAATCGATTCTTTGTTCTTAGATTTATTTATGAGGGAGGCGAGGACAAGATTTTCTAATTTGAGTTGAAATTCTGCAAGGAATGAAACTTTGGGTGGCACTTTCAACGACATTAACAACATTGTGCTTTCTTGATGACGATGCCGGATTTTATAATCAGATAATGTACTACATACTGTTTTTATGAGACCGAGTCGATGATGATGATGATGATGATGATGATGATGTTTGTTGCTTGAAGGGGTCTAACAGCTAGGCCATCGGCCCCTAATTGTACGAGGTGAACGAAATGAAAATTAAAACTTCAAAATGTATCCTCTGACTAGAATCTAAAACGAATTATGGGAAATAAGTAATCAGGAAACAAAAAACTATCAGTGGATCCGATTCACAATACCTCAATTACTGGGATGATATTATCTATAGGGGTCCAAACTCCAAGTCACCGGCCCCTCATTATGGTGATAATCACTGTTAAAACAGAACTATGGTGATACTCCTAGAGCAACCTCTACAATTGTTTCTGGATTTGAAAGGATCTGCCGTCAGCACATTTCGTGATATAGTGTGACGTTGTCCAGGGTATGCCTGATAGCTACTCATCGTATTGTAATTGTATAATAGCAGTCTTATTGCACCACCGAAGATTCTACGTTGAATTCCAAGGAAGTCAGAGCCGTTGGAGGACCCAAAGGAATGGCTTACCCCAAGGGAGTGTGTTGTCACCAATACTATTCAACATTTATACAAATGATCAACTCAGACCTCATGCAGCCAAAAGTTTCATATATGCCGACGACCTTGCTTTAACGGTACAGACAAGTGATTTTAAAGAAGCAGAACAGATGCTTACAAGAGCTCTAGAAACCTTTTATGACTACTACAACAAGACCCGCCTGAGGCCAAACCCACAAAAGACTCAGGTCAGTGCTTTCCAACTTCGAAACAGACAGGCAGGATGAAAACTGAAAGTGACTTGGGAAGGCACCAAATTGAAGCACTGTTTACACTCAAATACCTTGTAATTACCTTAGACAGGTCCCTCACCTACCGACGGCATTGCCTAAACCCCAAACACAAGGTGTCAGCCCGTAGCAACATCATTCGGAAACTTTTTGGTAGTAACTGGGGTGCTGAACCTCAAGTGGTCCGTACTTCTGCCATGGCAATTTGCTTCCCCACCAGTGAATATGCCTGCCCAGTGTGGTATAAATCCGCTCATGAAAAGCAAGTAGATGTGGCCCTTAATGAAACTGCGAGACTGATTACTGGATGTTTGAAGCCAACTCTAGTTGGAAAACTGTATTGTATGGCAGGCATTGCTCCTCCTGATATACGCCGGGAAGTAGCCACAAATGCCGAAAGGAAAAATGTTGAAGAAAATGAGCTACATTCACTTCACAGACACACTCCACCAAAACGTAGATTTAAATCTAGGAGAATATTCCTACATTTAACATCTCCACTAAATAAATCTCCGAAGAAAGCCAGAGAAAAATTGTGGGCAGCCAGAACAAGTCATCTTCAAACTTGGACAAAAGCAGGTGAATGCTTACCAACCGTACACAACTTGGACTGGATCACATGGAGATCACTGAACAGGATAAGAAAAGGTGTAGGAAAGTCTAAGGACAACTTAGTGAAATGGGGATATTTGGATGTATCACCACTATGTGAATGCGGAGGGGTGCAGACTACCAAGCATCTGTGTCAGTGATCGTGTTTCCCTGATTCTTGAAGTGAGGGGGATTTGCTCAAGGCACAAGTAAATGAAGTCACAGTTGCCCGCTTCTGGGCAAATAAAATTGAATACCAGTTTCGCATAGATGTTTAAAAATTCCTTCTGTTTTATTGTTACTAAATTATAACGTAAAAACCAAAACAGAAAAGTTCAATTGTATGCTTTTGACTCGAGTAAATACTCCTATACCGGTACTAATCACAGGTGACGTAGCCTCATGATGTTTATCACATGGTTGTACTATTCACAGATTATGCAGACCCATGGTATGTCACACACAATGGCACCACTCACAGGTAACACAAACGCACAAACCCATGTTGTTCCTCACATAATTGTACTACCCTCAGGCTACGCAAACCCGTGGTTTTCCTCACATACTGGTACTAATTACCGGTGCTAGCCAAACCCGTGGTGTATCTCACATTGTGGTACTAATCACAGGCAACGTAGATTCTTAGTGTTACTCATAAATGTGTACTACTCATAGATAACGCAGACCCATCAGGGAACCGATGTGTGGAATGTACACGATGATACTTATCACAAGCAACGTCCAGACGAGTAGTGTTTCCCGCATAATGGTACTGTTCCTATGTAACGTAGACCCATGGGTTTCCTCTCAAGGTGGGACTAGTCGCTAGTAACATCGACCCATGGTGTTCCGCAGGTAATGGTACTAATTACAAGTAGTTTCATGATTCTAATTTCATCATCCCTTGGTCGTCCCTTTCAGTCGCCTCTTACGGCAGGCAGTGGATACCGTCGGTGTATTATTCGTCTGCGTTCCCCACGCTCAACAGGTTGAGGCCGATTCCTAGGATGAAGGACGAGAGTCTGTTGATGAAGGCTCCGAACGATCTACGGTGCAAAGCACGTCTTTTGTATTCATCTGCAATATATGTAGTTGGACATTTTGTTGGTGTTTGGTGAGTATCTACGGATAGAAACTGTGTTGCTATTGAATGACTTGCAAAGGAATAGTATTGATTCGAACTGGAATATACCATTTCCCATAAATGCGATTGTTGTGTTACATCCATGATTTCTTCATGATTGACACGTAGTGCTGATCCTTAAAATTATACAGTACCTTATAAACTGCAGCTGATAAATACGTATTTGATTTTAGACTTTTTTCATAACATTGTGATACAGTGCTTCATAAACTGCATGTGACTGACTATATTTCAGCAACCTACAGAAATCTTTACACTTCTCAATTTATATATATGTGCATTGTTTCAGGCTTATTTGTGATCGGCTGATGATGATCAAAAATACTGGTCGAAACCGGTACCAATTTTAAGTAAATAGGAATGTAAACTTACATTTCTTATTTTAATAGTATTGAAAGGTTCAATCATTTCATACTTTCATTTAAATTATCAGGCCACTAGTTGCAAATCGAGGATTGTGGCGACGTTTAGTAAATTCTGGGAGGCTTTCAGACTGAACGCTGAAAGGCATAACAGTCTATAATGATAATGTATGTATGCATGTATTAGTGAACTCACTTCAATACGGAACAATATGAAATTCTTATCTCTTTATTTTCAAAGAAAAGCAAATTGTTCATATTTAAAAGGAAGTTATTTATATAACATTCTAACGCAGAGTTATCGATACTCAGAGAAGGTTGAAACGAGCGTCAACTGCTAGTGATTGCTACTAATTTCCAAACTACTCCAGAGATGGCAGCACAAGCATTGGGCCCTTGTAGTTTGTTGATCTCTTTCGTGGGGTTGGAATGTGGAACGAACAGCCATATCCATCAAGAGGGCGGTGCAAGGTGGAATCATGTAAGTTATCGCGTGTAACGGGGATTTATTTGTTATTTCGTGAAATACTGGATTTGTTGCTTGTGAGTGGTTCTTTTCTTGTGCTATAAATGATGATATATGACAAATGTGTGTTGTAGCAATATAAATTATTCAGTTTCGTGTGCTTGTAGTGTAAATATCAAACAAAGAAAACGCGGGAATGATGCGATTTTGAAATGACATCACACCGATCAGAGAGTAGTTCAGTAGGCATGGCTGTAGGAGAGCCAGGGTCTCGCGTTTCTACCGCGCAATCCGAATTGAATTCTAACCATTGTTTAGTTGAACGATGATTAAGAGAACCATTTAATATACTTTCTTTTATGGAGAAGAGCAGAGTTATAAGTGACGGACAACCGCGACCAACTCTGAATGTAAATATACAACACAAGTCGAGCGTTCGTCATTTCAACAGAAATATTTATGAAATAGACCGTTGAATTAGTGGATGTGAGATCTTAAATAAACATTTCTGTTGGCCTCGTTTGTTGATTTTTCTCTTGAAAAATGCGTTTGGAATGACGGCCTGTTTGCGTTAATGTTTGAATTTTTTTCCGGTTACATCCCATAAACCAGAAGTCAGGATTCGCCACTGGAATATACCCTTGTGCACTGTTTTCCGCAGTCGACATCACAGTTCAATGGATTTGGCAGAGGCCATCTTCCATACTTCCCGGAATATTCAAATCTCGCCTCGAACAACATGCATTATATCAATCAGCGGACAAGGCAATCGCAATCAGCATCTTTACGGTCTACTACACATGTGAAGCTAATTCATTGTTAATGTAATTTCATACTGCACTGGGGATTAGTAATGTCAAGTGGCTACGGTCAGTGCCGGGAACTAATCCGTGGAACTCCAAGTACTGTAGCTACGAATGTAGATTTACGACGCAATTGCTATGTGTTGGAATTAAATTAATGTACCTAAACGAAGTAGTGAACTTTTCCCAAGTGTTCCACAGATCTAACGCCCTAATCTCCATACCTTAGTTACTCGGCGTCATTTGATATTCCTGTCAGGCAAGGAGCCCAGGTACAGCAGCTCTTCCTTCCTTGTTTGCTCACAAATTAGTTCCTAAGCCAGTAACATTTTGGGCATATCAATAAAGTAGAAGGAACAGAGATATCGAAGGTATAACTATATATTGAGAATAAAGTGGAAACGCTTACCTGTGCTTTGTACAATGTGTGGCCTACGTGTTAGGAACTTACAGATTTTTATTCACCGCTTGCATTTCCCACAGCTAAATTTTACCCCTAATAAGCAGACATCGGAACTGTTAACACAAAATTTGTAACAGTAGTCAACATCATTCAGTACTTTGTACATCCATCTTTAGCTTTGCCTACAGATCGAATGAGCCTCTTTCTTGATGACATAAAGTATAGTTGTACACTTGCCTTCACTGATTCTATCTTTACAAATATTCCATATATCCTCAGAAGGTCGAGGTCTGGGATTCCCGAAGTCCAGCCCAATACTGTATCTCCATTTTCTTGAATACGGATCATTGCACTCTTTGTTATGTGGTATAGGGCACCATAAGTTTAGTTAGGATATCAGACATGTATCAAGAACGTGGAAATAGTGTTCTTTACTGAATATGCATTGAACAATGGACTTGGCTCATTGCTTTTCCATAAATTACACCGCAAACTCTTGAAGGATATTTGACTATTTGGTCATGGCATTCTTGATGCAGCTCTTCCTGAATCCAAAGTTCCTAAGTCGAAACAGGGGAAGTTTTACACATGAAATCTGATTATATTATTTCAACGTATATCTTCGAAATATCACTTAATTCAGAAAGAACGCTAGGTCATGAACAAGTGGAGAATTGATAAGGATAATGTAGTGTGGTGGTCGAATAGCTCAAGGACTGAAAAAGGAACAGGGGGAGGGATCAACGGGACAGACCTGAGAGGTCAATCCAAGTACCTGGGCAGTCACACTACAGTTTTTAAAGCTGGAGCGATAGCAATTGTCAGGTTCCTTGAGGAAAACATGGAAATGAATTACAGAAGTAAGAACACTTTTATATTTACGGATAGTCAGGCAGCAATTAAAGCGGTTGAGTTTATTCGAATCTCATCCAAAACTGTTTGGTACTGCTACTCTCTTCTCCTGAAGATCTCAGCGTACAATATTGTAAAAATAATAAGGGTGCCAGAGCATAGAGGAATTGAAGGGAATGAGGAGACAAACAAGCTGGCCAGAAATGGATCATAGACAACTTTTGTGGGCCCAGAACCAGAATGTGCAATCTCAACCTGCCTTACGTCACACACTTCAAAATGAGATTAAGATTGTGACATTAGATTCAAACTCATACTATACAGGGTTTTTCATATAAACTAAGACCCTCGAAGCGGTGTTCTTACTCACCGATAGGTAAGCTCCATTATGGGAGGCGCGCACATAGTTCTTGGCCTTGCAAGCAGCCTGCGAACTGTCAGTTCGCCTCCAGTCAGCCATAAACATCCATACAAGCTGAGACAGCCATTCTTGGGTAGACGAGAATGGCACTCCGCTGCATATTCCAATTATGAAATCACGATCAGATATTCCGCTTACTTTTTTTTAATCAAGAATTGTCAACATCATCATGCCAATAAGACGAACCCAATATCATTTTACGGGAATCCTCACTCATGTTTAACATATGTTTATCAATCGTCTTCATTATATTGGAACTAGACATTGTGCTCCATATCAAGTTTTTACCGACGCATCCGCAAACTGTATGTCAGCACAGCATCATCAAGTTAAGAAGGACTCTAATACCAATTTTATTGAACCATCTCATGTGTACAATACTTTAATTTTCACTTTTAACAGTATTCAAGTGCTGTGCTCAGAACATTCCAGCACATTCTTCACCATCTTAACTGCCGCATTCGGCAGTCCGAATTATTTTAATGTGTTTTTGTTCTTGTCCTTTGTGCTTAATCTTAAAACTTTTCGGCTGATGATGTCTACAAGATAGGTGAAACATGTTCTGTTAGTTTTTAAATGTTATTTAAATAATTAAATAAAAAACTTTTAGTATTGTAAAGGTGGAACACTTGACTATACCTTTTAAGTTCACCTTAATAGTCATGCAACAGTCATAAATCTCGTTATTGGTGTGCAGAAAACGCTAATGATAGCTATATTGGTGTCTGGGGTGCCGTTAGTGCAAGGCGAATAATTGGGCCTATTTTTTGAGACGACAGTAAGTGCAGAGAGGTACCAAGATGAAATTTTGACGCCGTTCTCCCATCAGTTAACGGAAGAAGAAAAATCGCGTTGGTAATTTAAACAAGATTCAACCCCTGCTCATACAGCAGAAGATTCCCGTCTTACAATCTCGGAAGTGTTTGCAGACAGAGCGGTCAGTGCTGGATTATTTCTCCCTCGTCCTCCAGATATAACAGCGTGTGATTTTTACCTGAAACTGAAAGAAAAAGTGTATCGGACAAATTTTCACACATTGGAGGAACTGAAAGAAAATATTATGAGTGAAATCAGAAACATTACAGTGGCAGAACTTACTCGCGTCAGCCAGAATATGGTTACCACATATAATGCCTGTATAAGCCAGGAAGGGCAACACTTCCGGCATCTTTTATAAGGTAAGCTTTCATGTAAGATTGCGTACAAGATTAAAGCAGGGCGGCCGCGCTCGAAATTAAGTTCGGCTGAGGCAGCTACCGTAGCGCAGAGTACAAACACCGTGCGTTCAGTCTTAGTTTATATGAGATACCCTGTATAAAGGGACGAGATGGATGTTGACAAGTTGATGACATAAACAGGCAGTAGGCGGATTGGTAGATAATGACATAACCAGACACTAGTGGCAACTTCGAAACAAAAGTATGAGCCATTCCAACATAGAGGCAATTCGCCACTAATCTATACATTACAGCAGATATATCTAGTAACAGCGCACTACACTATGTTTACATAGTCCAGGTCAACTTGTCTGCCTGAGACTTCATCACTTTCAGGAGTTAGACGGTTTGCCTACAACTAGGGAGAGGCCGTACTGCTGATTTAGTCTTACATCACGGAAGCTTGTTTACACATACATCGAGTCCATTCCTAACTTAGAATTTACCTTATAATTCCGATTATCCTCCTGCCAACTGTTTGCACCAGAATTCATTGTCGCTTCTTTCATGTCCTTTACTTCTAATGGATGAATAAGATATTCCAAGTACACCCTACAATGATCGATTAATAAACAGACTGGTGAAGTGTAAATATATAAGGGGCAGTCACATGAAAACCGACCACCCGCCATAACACATAATCTGCGTGAAACTTAGCAACACTGTTGCTATGTATCGACACTGCCATCGCTGTGGTAGGAGAACTGTATAGTGAAAATTTACAGTTGCACGAGTAGTCGGGTTATAGCTTTGTTGGTGTGCGGACTGGTCTAGTGAGTTCGTCCAGCTGTAGAAATGGAGGCAAGCAAAGAAGAGCAGAGAAGTGTGGTACGTTTTGTGGTGGGTGAGGGTGTTGGAGTACGCACAACTCATCGCCACAGGTCTGCTGTGTATAGTGAACACTGCATGTCCATGACGAGTGTGCACGAGTGGCATAAAAGATTCTGAGAAGGGCGCACATCACCGCAAGACAATGCGCACCTAGGCCAGGCTCGAGCCATTACTCCTGGGTGGATTGTTGGCCTTATCCGGGAAAGCCGACGAATCACGGAGGAAAGAAGACATTCGTGAACGTCGGTTACATTCGGACGAGGAAGTGCAAGAGTGGGTGCGGTTGTGGCTCCGACAACGACCTACCTCTTCTTAAAAATCTGGAATTGATCGTCTTGTCTTCCTGTGGAATAAATTTATTAATAATAATGTTATTTGCTTTACGTTGCACTAACTACTTTCGCGGTTTTCGGAGACGCCGAGGTGCGGGAATTTAGTCCCTCAGGAGTTCTTTTGCGTGGTAGTAAATTTACCGACACGAGGCTGACGTATTTGGCTCGGGGCTGGGTATTTATTCTTCCCCAACATTCCTGCAACGCTGACACACGGATGGTGACGCTCCTCTTCGTTGGAGGGTGTGCCCTACAAGGGCTGCACTAGGTTAGGTACAGTCACACGAAGTTAAATTTACCCATCAAGTTTCCCTATCATTAAGGTATTTTCCAACGAATCATGTCTTCTAAAAGTATTACATATCGATGATATACAGGCCAACTGGCATAGGTCACAAAATGCAAATTTTTCAGGAGATACAAAAAAACCAGTTTTAACTTCACTACAGGCATTGATCTGTATTAATTTTTGTTTATTTGAATTCCATAATGTACCTAAGACTGCAGTCTACTGGAAAATGTCGTGTGGGATCATAGAGTGTCTTGAAAAAATTCTTTAATGTAAAATTTGAGGGTTATGCTATTTGGTTGGGACTGATACAGCGTCAATGTTGGTTACAACAATACATATTTTTGGTTACACTAATTAGAATAAATAATTAAATAATAATAATAATAATAATAATAATAATAATAATAATAATAATAATAATAATAATAATAATAATAATAATAATAATAATAATCATAATAACAGTAAGTTATTCATTATGTGAGAGAATGATCATTAACAGTAAGAAAACGATTACAAAAACACCCATTTTCTATCCTGAATTATAAGATAAATTATCCTCACAGAAGTAACACTCAGATTCACAATGACACCGAATTGGCATCATATATGTATTTGTATATCATATGACTACAAAACAAAGAAAGCTGCCAGCTGGCTTGGGTGGGCTTGGGAGATTGAGAGACCTAGCTGTCGTAAGGAAAGTGGCTTACGCCAATTGACTAGTACAACCTAATGTTATATGTGGGTTACGACTAGCTGGTTACGCCAAGTGACTTACCTGTCCTTGCCATGTGTGGGGTTACACCATCAATTTCCTTCTTTTTTTTGAATTGAAGGAAGGTGTCGAGTGTTACGCCAATTTTCCAGAATGTGCATTACATTGTTAACTACTTGATTCACTCATAACCTCAATTTGTAAGTTCGGGAAGGTTACGCCTATTGGCCTGTACACCATCGATATAATAAATTTAATTATCGTTTTCAATATTGTTGTCGTGAGTTGAAAATATTGTTTGAACAAAGTGGCTAAAGAACGATAAACGTTTAAAAATATTGTTTTTATAATATCTGCTAGTTGTTATCTTTTTATTTCTGTACCACTGTTTGATATGTATATTTTGTATTTCAGTAACCTTTAAGCTGAAGATGACTGCTATTAAGTTCGAAACATGTCCTTGTATATAATATAATGTTTTAGACAAACCATTTGAGATGGCAACATCTTAGTATTGAATAGGTGGGAAAAATTATATTTGTAATTCATTTTAAGATTTATCTTTATTCTCATAATATGGCCAGAGTACTTCAGTACGTTTCAGTATTTTTTCCTTCCAACGATCAGCCTATATTTATCTCCGCCAATATAGATTTATTAGATCCTTTGCAATCCACGGACCAGTAAGTTGTTTTCTTCAACACTATAGTTCAATTGTGTCAAATATTTGACGTTCAGCTTTTCTTATTGCCCAGGTCTCGCTTCTATACATCTCTACTGGGAAGATCATAGTCTTCACTGTACCGATCGCTGTTCTTAAAGTTATGCATTTACTCTTGAAAACACTGTCGAGATCGGCCATTGCCTTCCTTCCAAGGAGCAATCGTCTTTTAATTTCATGGCTGCAATTTCCAGATCATTGGCTGAATGATCATCGTAGTAGTCTTCGGTTCAGAGGTCTCCGGGTTTGATTCCCGGCCGTGTCGGAGATTTTAATCCTAAAAGGTTAATTTATGTGGCTGGGTAGCGGGTGTATATACTGTCCCCAACATCCTTGCAACTCACATACCATACCTAACACTATACTAACACGCAGTTCCCACACCGGAAGATGCCACCCATTCTCGTTGGAGGATCTTTCATTCAAGGAATGCATCAGGGTAACATCATGAGCCGTACGAAATTATATTACTGCTGCAGTCACAGTCAGCAGTGATCTTGGAACATTAGATCAAACTGGGACCTATCTCCACTGTTTCTCCCTCTATATGTCAGGAGGTGACGAAAGAAGACGAAATGTTTGGACATTCAATATTAGCCCAGCTTTTGTAGTTTCTTCTTTCACCTTCAACAGGAGATACGTTATCTCTTTGTTTTGAAGTATTAAGGCAACACTCCGGAGATAAAAAATATTTTTACCTAACGCATAGATTTTCACGAAACTTTGTGGAAATGTCACCTGCATAAAAGTAGAGATATCACTAATATTTCTTTCATATACAATTAATAGTTTTTCCAAAATATTTCTTTTGCAAGTTTTAATTCAATTTTTCATGAAATTTAATTAACATGTTAATATAAATTCCTGATTAGGTAGATAATACACTTGATCTACAGGTGTCGTAATCTTATTTTTAGTTATGGGAACAGCTTTTACTTCTTTTAAAAGCAGTAAGTATAGATTTTTCTGTACATAATTTGTGTAGGGTGATATATCGTACTAAAATTTGTGTCATATTTACGTTCCAAAATGTTGAACTTAAAAATACCTACTACTTGAAAAAATTCTGCAATCAAAATTTCCATACGCAGGTTTCTTAATATTGCTGTAATACATATACCACTCAAATGTTGTTATATTTGGCAAAATACTACGGGAGAAAAATGGGATTTAAATGTAAAATTACAATTGACAAACAAAGCATTATTACAGTGATAAATTGTTTGAATTAAGCGGAATAACTACGCGACAAGAGAAAATAAACTCAATCCTTTTAATTTCAGTAATAAAGAATTTTCACCAAACTGAGTAAAATATCGATTTTCATCTACGGAGTGTCGCCTTAATACCACGTGGCCTTCCAGCCCTGTACTTTATACTCATAAATGTCCTGCAAGCAATAGTGATGAATAGTGCCTATTCACTGTTTTCAAAGAGCTCTGCAACGTGTTATATTTCGGATGTGAAAATAACATAGCAGTTATTTTACTACACACGTTGTGCAACATGGTGCGTTTTCGAATACGTCAAACATGTAAAAAAATATACTTTATGCTCAACGATGCCGAAATATAAGTATTATATGCCAGAAAACTGAAACTTAATGAGGCTTTTTATAGTTCAAGCTTAATTATGATACAGGTTCTCCACCAATCAGAGTTCAGATTTTCATTATGATACAGATTCTGCACCAATTAGAGTTCAGATTTTCATTATGATATTTTTTTTGTCCAATTACGTAAGGATAATAAAATCAAGCATGACGGGCACATATAATATCAATTCACTTTCTACTTCCAATATTCCACAACCACAAGGCACATTTCTGCAAATTCACTATCAAAGCTTTGAAAACGTATGACATTATAAAGGTCTCCGCTCTGCGCCTGTTCAGTAAACTTCACTGTCAAGCGACATCTCGACAGAAATTTATGAATATTAAAAAAATAGAGTTATAATTATCGTCGAGCATAAACAGTCGTATGCAACTCGCCTATAATGGTAATTAAGACACTCGTATGGAAATTATAGAACTCGCTTCGCTCGTTTTATAAACAGACTCGTGTCTTAATTATTGCCATTATAGTCTTGTTGCATTATATGCTATTATAAATATACGTACAGACATTCTACTCAACCAAAGAAAAGTGCTTTTTTGTGGTATGTGTCTTGAAGGATCCATTAACTATTATTCTCTACTCTGTTCAGCGAAATACATGTATAGGAGGCAAGCCGCTATTTGGAATCTCCTACGCATACCGTCTGCAAACTTCGTTTTTATTCCGAACAAATTCTCAATAGATTAATATTATGTCCGTATATTCGTCATTGCTGGACACACTAACCATTGCTGATATGCTGACAGCAACTGTAGTGCTACTGAACCAGTCGCCAGCCTACTACTGAGCGTACGGAACGAAACTTACTCACGCAAAGGGGCGCATTAGACGGGTAGCACTGAGGAGCATACGGCGAGCGACCGTCCGGTTTTTATCTCTTCGTATTCTGACGTATTTAAATTGCCGGCAGTATTACCCCAGGGAATGTAGTTATTAGGCAACCCATTCATCATTATTGCATGCGGATCAATGATGAGTAGATTGTAAGGTGCTGGCGGGGCACCTGATTGGCCAATATATAGCATAAGCAACAGTTGTTTCAATGTATACATATTATTTTAGTAATAATCCCCAAAATGCGTCATATTTCCAAGTTTGCCTCAATACTGGACATTCAGGGGAGTATCCGTTGTAGCATTGTATCGTATATAAAAACGTATCATTGGTGATATAAATAAAACCGTCATTTGAGTCCACCGTAATTTAATCTCATATCTCAGTTTTCGCTGGCAAGCGAATGCTTATTTTTCATTATTCATCCCACTGTAGAAACATCCTGGCACAGCTCCAACTCGGTCAGGTAAATCGAGATGGCGTAAATCAAATCATTCGTATGGAAATTAGTTTCACCACCAGCCACACATTATTTACAATCCACTGTGTACTATCATATAAAAGCCTGTCATCTCATGTTAAAATCACAATGGATTTGTTGTCTATTTAGTGATCGATGCTGCCATAAGTATGTCTGCTTGGAAACTGAAGGGTATGTTTCCAGAGGAGTACACAAGATTCGGATCTACAGGATTTAGATCTCAACTTCACAATGGGTTGATAATTTGATGTCGTTAAATTGGTCGATCGCTGTATGAATTTCTGTCCATCACGAAAAGTTCATAATTTGCATGGAAATTTATTTTAGCGTGGAAATTGGATATGGGCTGCTGTGTGGGCTTGTGAAAGTTGGATGCTAACACGATCCTGGCCTATGGAATAAAAATCATGCTTACAATATGATTAATCCATAGAACAATACTCTAAATCATGAGAGTTCCAGTCAAACTACATGTCTGAAATAACCCATAAACAGCGAGAGACGGAAAATATGAATTCAATTTCATTAATATCAGTGAGGAATTCATTAAGTGCTGTCATTTTCCCGACTGCCAGTAAATGGTACGATGAAGATATTGATATTTTTAAACGATACTATGCAATCCTATGCTACTATAATATAATTCTCCATTATTATAGTTTCGGATAACCAAAAACTGAGGAAAGAATATTGTTTTATAGTAACCCAAGTTTTTTGATACATGCGCTGAAGAAATCATAAACAAGTCATATTCGGGCAGAGGCAGGACCAGGTTAAAGGCCGGACGACCCGGGCGACCGTCCTGTCGCCACGAAGAGAGGGGAGTCAAGGAAAGGAACGAAGACAATGTTTCACGATTCGGTGATTAGAATAAATTTACTGCGTGTTCGCAGATTGTACACAATAGCCAACATAGTGTATAAACTGATTATAGTAAAACTGTATTAATACAACACAGCTCTTTTGATGACAGTTTACGAATGTTAATATTGCTTTGAGAATTGTATTGACATTTCCAGTGAATGTAGCGCCTGGGGAGCGATATTTCTCAAAATTAAAAATTATTTCGGATCCAAGTACTGTATGGCACAAACATGTTTTACAGGAGTTCCCATTATCTGAATTAAATTTTATATTCTAAAACAAATACACACTGCATCTGTTATAAAACGGTGTTACAGTGAAGGTCTTGCCGCAAAGTACCTTTGTGATTTTGAAATTGAGTAACCTGGAGGTAACTATAATTTTTAATTTTCTATACCAACTTTTTTTGTAGGATTACAATAAATATTTTCCATTCATTGGTAGCTTTTCTCACTGAACCCATTTTCTCTTCTTGAGTTGGGTGTAAAACTTAATTGATTCAATTTAAAATAACGTAAAAAAGTTACTAATCATATAGACACCGTTTCATACCACTGATCACCGCAAGCCCCAAATAAACCTAAGAGGTTTGATTAAAACCCGTGATACACGAGGCTTTGAACTATTCATAGCTGTAATCAGAAGAAACAAAGGAAACCGAGTGTTTCTCAGCAAAAAATACACTTCAGAAAATTGATAGAGGAGCACACAGATATTAATACGACTGTGCATGTCTCGGCTATAAGTACCGTGCTTGGCAGATCCTAGGATGGACAACCTCTATCGGTGTTGCCACTGAGTTCGAAACACTTGCTGACGTCCTTAAAGCCTGTCCTCATAGTTAAATTATACGCAAATGAAGCCATCGTAGGACCAGGTCAAAAGCACCTAAAACCGTACAGCACCTTTAAGGAGGTTCAGAATTTCTCCGGTGATGATAGTGGTAAGTAGAATCCGTATTTTTGGGCAGTAACAGGTTTGAATGCAAATTTACTGAAGAGAGTAACAGGTATAGTTTACCCTACACATCGGTTGTGTTATGAGCCTTGCATACGTTTTAGGCGTACGGCCCTTCAGAACCCCTCGAATTTATGCTATTCTTGCTACATAGCGTAGGAACGGGCTAGAGGACACTTCCTAATAGGCAAATTAGCATATCAACCTATCAAACCTAACCTCATGGCACTTCAGCTCCGAAGGGCCTTGGCCTATAGGCCAGCGACCGCTGCTCAGCCCGAAGGCCTGCAGATTACGAGGTGTCGTATGGTCAGCACGACGAATCCTCTCGGACGTTACTGTTGACTTCCTAGACCGGGGCCGCTCCGTCACCGTCAGATAGGGCCTCAATTCTAATCACGTAGGCTGAGAGGACCTCAAACTAGCCCTCAGATCCAGTTCAAAATTCCTGACCGGGCAGGGAATCGAACCCGGGTCCTCCGGGTAAGACGCAGACATGCTACATCCACACCACGGCGCCGGCATTCTAACCTATTACTGCCCAGAAATCCTGAGTCTGATGATAAGTGGTTTAAGATGATTACGTTTTAACCATACTCGTATCAAGGGTACATCTCAGATCCTGTCCCCTGATTTGAAAACAATGAGATTCAACGTGTAGAAGTAGATTCAGAGGTCTTCTCTGTAACCGTATGTAAATGTTTCTAGATGTAGTTTCATAATGTCAATTAATTAAGGAGGTTCATATTTATTTATTTATTTATTTATTTATTTAGTTATTTATTTATTTAAGGTGTTGTAAATATGCATATATAAAGGTCTCTGGGTTTAGTTTGAACATGGTTATTATTTTGTTAAATTAGTGTTATTTATATAAGGTATTGTATATTATGTTTTATTGAATCACCTTTAATTGGGCAAATAACCTGTTGTGATAAGTAAATCTATGTATCTATCTATTTAAGGTGGGACTCAAATAGAACACTGTAAAGAGAAAATTATTCCAATCTTTCGTTAGGTGATTGTTGCCAGATGTATAAGGCACAGTCAAATGAAAACCGAACACCCGCTATAACGTTACCATGGAATGGTTTTATTGAAAAGTAATCACCAAAAGCGTTAATACATTTATTCCACTGGGAGACAAGACTGCCAATTCCTGTTTAGTAGAAAGAGGTAGGTCGTTGGCGGATCCACAACCGCACCCACTCTTGCACTTTTTCGTCTCATTGAAACCGGCGTCAAGGAATGTCTTTCTTCAGGTCACCAAAAGTGTGAAAATCACAAGGTGAAAAATCCAGGTTGTACGGAGGATATTGTAGTGTTTCCTAACGAAATAGATGAACCGTAGCCTTCGCCAGATTTTAAGTATGGGGGCGAACATTATCATACAGCAGTGTGATTCCGTCCGACAGAATTCCAGGGCGTTTTCACTTTATGGTACGTCGCACATTTTGCAAACTGTCTTCATAGAGTTGTGCCACCCAAACCACACTTCTGTACTTTTCTTGGCTTGCCTCCATTTCTTCAGCTGGGCGGACTCATTAGACCAGTCCGCGCACCAACAAAGACATAACCCAACAATATTTTGTGTACCTGCGTGTTTTCACTCTGCAGTTCTCCTACCAGAGCGATGGCAGTATCGATAGTAAACAACAATGTTGTCACCTTTCGCGTTGAATGTGTGTTATGACAGGTGTCCGGTTTTCATTTGAATGCCCTATTTCCTTCGGTATCATCTGCCTAGAAACAGTTTGGATTGTCGAAGGCTTTCATCATAGGCATTACAACAACAGTACTGAGGGACTCTATCAGAATATCGTGACACAAATATTGTGTGTTAAAATGTTACTCAATATCTTGTTTACGAAATAAATTTTCCGAAGTTTTAGAGTTAAACTGTTACTGCAGATTTTTTTTTACGATCTGCCTTACGTCGCACCGACACAGGTAGGTCTTATGTCGATGATGGCATAGGAAAGGGCTGGGATTGTGATGGAAACGACCGTGGCCTTAATTAAGTTACAGCCTCACCATTTGCCTGTTGTGTGAATGGTAAACCACGGAAAAACATCTTCAAGGCTGCTGACAGTGGAGTTCGACCAACTATCTTTCGAATGCAAGCTGATAGCTACGTGACTCAAACTGCACAGTCACTTGCTCGGCACTGGTGGATTTAATGTACGAGTATTATAAAAGCCTCTTATCGTGGTACTTTTTGTCTCCAAGGTAAGAAGTATTAAAAATCAAATAATGCATATTGATGAAGATGTTCGTTATTATAATTAATTAATTTCGTGCGGCTATTTCTAGCCGGGTGCAGCCCTTGTAAGGCAGACCCTCCGATTGGGGTCGGAGGCATCTACCATGTGTAGGTTACTGCGTGTTATTGTGGCAGATGGTAGTGTTATATGTGGTGTGTGAGTTTCAGGGATGTTGGGAACAGCACAAGTGTCCAGTCCACGAGCCAAGGGAATTGAGCATTTAAGGTTAAAATCTTCGACCGGGCCGGGAATCGACTCGGGACCCTCTGGAACAAAGGCACAGCACGCTAACCATTTAGCCATCGACCCGGACATTATGATGATGATGATGATGAGGAGGAGGAGGAGGAGGAGGAGGATGATAATTATGATGATTGTCGTTTTACGGGGCCAGGCAATGATTTTGTCGTCTAAATAATCCATATTGAATTATTCGTGTTTATTAATATAAGGTGAATTTTAATTAGAAATCACATAGGACTATGTCTTATACCCATTTTATCCGTTATGATAAATTTTCTGGCATCTATCCTGGGACAAACACGTGTCCTATCCATTAATTATCACTGTCGTTCGACCTTCCTTGTTATACAAAATGATTTTGTTGTATTTCTTTCCTGGGGTGATCTTCTCTTTGTGACATTACGTTTTTCATATTGGAATTCCATATGTGTAATGATTTCCGAAAATAACTTTTGTAGAGAAAATAATGTACCAGAAAAATATAAGTCGTGGTCTACTCTGTTTAAAATGATCAATAGTTAGACGGCCAAGATTGTGCACGCAACGCATGAATTTCAAAATTCTTTGGGCCAGCCTGAAGATAGTTTTCCTTGTTAGTGTACCGCCCCTCTCCATTCCGACTTTTGTCCACAACTTTCAAACTTTAGAGCGGCTTTAAGCAAGCAAGTGAATAAATGAAGTGGAATACGAAACAAACATAACATGATAGATTACTTACCAAAACGCGGGCAAAAAATAACTCTGGGGTATTACCTGAAAATAAAAAGGAAAAATTATTTTAAAAATTTTATATTTCCGAATGTTAGACAAATAATTTCTGAAATATGGCCTCCAAAAATTAGGACATGTCTCATATTAGCGTTGAACATAGAATACCTAAATGAAAATGAACGTTATTTTTCAATACACAGGAATGATCACATGAAATAGCTCATTAAAACCGTTAAAAATATCGGAAATCTGCTGTTACTTTTACTGAAATGATTAAGGTGTTGGGGGTGGTGATTATTAAAAAGTCACAGGAATAGAACCAGCTTTTGGGTTATTATGCCGTGTGCGTTTGCACAGTTTCGCCCAGACGTACCATTTGGGCTCGTCACTTGGACTCTTTCACCCCTCAAAGACTGTTTACCAGTGGCAGACCAACTGCACGGTCCGACCATATTATCAAATAGTGAACCAAGAAGCTGGTTCTATTCCTGTGATTTTTAGATCTGTGGTTATCAGAGCCATATATGTAATTGTTTCTCTGTGGGGATAACATAGTTTTCAAACGGAGAATTCACTTCTCGTTTAGCAGGTTAGCAATCACTATATGCTAAAACGGCGGTACCGCTCAGATGCCTTAAATCTCACCCCGATAGCAGCACGGCAGAAGAGGAAAAAGAAGAATACTCAGATTCTGAAGAAGAAGAAGAAGAAGAAGAAGAAAAAGAAGAAGAACTGTCGTCGATTACTCAGGAACTATGTAACTGTGGCAACCAAACGACACATCTGCAGACTCTTGAGGACAAGAGCATTCAAACCCCACTCCCATCCATCCGTACAGCTTTCACCCAAACCAGAGAAGCCTGTAAAAATCAAAAGGAAATCCAAACAAACTCCAAAATTACCAAACCTACTGCTTCTCAAACTACTCCAACAGATACCCCACTGTCCAAAACACCACAACAACAACCGTCAACAACCAAATCGCAATCCACGCATACAAGAGCAACCAAAGAGAAACCTAACAATCTCAACCAATTTGAATTCCAAACAAACATCCAAATAGCCAAATCGAAGACCTTACAGACCACCCAAACTGACAGTCAGTCCTCAGTACCTATTAAAAATTATCTGCAGCTAAATCACAAACTCCTACCTCTTCTGGCATTAAAATAGCACCCACTGAGAACCAAACCCGAACCATCCAAACCAAAATTCGCCTACAACCTCCTTTGATCTTCATGTGTTATAACTGTCTCCAACTCAAACATTCAGCCGCTAATTGCTGCAATGAGACCCGCTGCAGAAGATGCGGGGATCACCATCACCATTCCGTTTGCCCAGTCCCACGTGACCAACCAAAATGTGCCAATTGCTCAGGCAAACACGCAGCTTCCTATCCTGGCTGTCCTTTCTTCAAAAAGGCAGCCAGGTCTCATCCATATTTCAGCATCTCTACAATCGCAATCCTTCCTACATATCCTGAAATTATTTTTAAAACAACTACGTTGAAACCAGCAAAGCTCAACCAGTTGAAAAGGGACGTAGGACCTTAGGGTTGGTGGTCCCACCTTATCAATTATCCGCTGTGTGCTCCCCTTACACAGGGAGTCGCAGACGACTTTGGATTGGATTGGATGGTCGGGGTCGGTAGATGCAGAGTGGGTCCCAGCACATAATTGGCCGCGGCTGGTCCGAGGTCCAAAAGCTCTATACTCTGACCAGCCAACCGAGCAGAGGAGGGGTGGCCTCTGCATTCGGGATACGGGAGGAATGGACCTCATGGCTGGCCCCAATTGTCGGCTGTCCTGAGAATGGTTATCCGCAGTTCTCCATTCGCCAGCACTAAGGCGAATGCCGGAACAGTTCCTAGTATAGGCCACGACCGCCTACCCTCTCACCTTCTCCGAGCATCTCCTTCACCGTAACAAATTTCCCGGCCTGAAAGACGGCGTCACCGTCTAAGAAGCCCGCCTTCCCCTTCAGGGTAGGATTGAAAACATTTTAGTAGTAGATGGTTGGTCGGTAGATGCAGAGTGGGCCTAGGCCCATAAGTGGACACGGCTGGCCCGTGGTCCAACAGCTCTGCACTCTAACCGGCCAACCGCGTAGAGGAGGGGTGGTCACGGCTCAACCGTGACTCTATGCCTTTGCATTCGGGAGACGGACAAGGCTGGACCTCACGGCTGGCCCCAACCGTCGGCTGTCCTGAGAATGGCTTCCCGTGGATTTCCCTTCTACTGCACCAAGGCGAATGCCAGTAAAGTTCCCAGTTTAGGCTACGGCCGCCAACACCCTCACCTTCTCCGTGCATCTCCTTCACCATAACAGATCTTCCGGCCTGAGAGACGGCATTACCTTCTAAGAGGCCCGCCTCCGCCTTCAGGTGAGGAATGAAAACTTTTTAGTAGTAATAGTCTTAATAGTAGCAGCAGTTGGTCTGCCACTGGACGTACCAGTCCAAATGCATAACATGGCATGGCATAACAACCCAAAAGCTGGTTCTGTTCCTGTGAATTTTAGATCTGGGACGGTAATGACCATTTATGGAAGCGGTTAGTATTGTTTTAAGAGGAAATACAACTGAGCAACCATACAGTATTAACACCAATAAGAAGAGAAAAAGGAAGAGGCCTGGCACTTCGAAGAATGACGGTGTCGGTAAAAGAAATGGAATGGTCACGAAGGGCGTGAAAATTGAAGGTCTCGTAAACCTAATACCCTCGGGCCCAAATGAGAACACGGATTGACCAAGGGAGGGCAGTAGGTAAATATGAAATTGAAGAGTTCGATATTAGTAATTGCAAGCAAAGTCAGACACAGTAATGTCAAGAATGGTGTACAAACCACGCTTCTCAAGTTGAGACCCCCTCCTCCCCCTGTAAGTCACCCTCTTCGACAGGCAGGGGATACCAAGGACCCCATTTTATCAGCCCCATCCGAAGGGGTGTATTACCACGGGGTTCGTAATCGAACTTGCAGTATTTTTCCAGATTGTCAATATCTGAAGAAATAACGATACTGGCTTCATTTATCTTATACTAGCATGTGGCCGCGGCTTTGCCCGCATTTAGTAATTCAACCGTTAGATGTTTCTAAACTCTTTATTTAAAGCAAATTAAAGCATTATATTTATTAACTCACATCTTTTTGACGTAAATTGCATGAAATACATTATTTTATTTTTATTATATTGTTACTTTCAATGCTTAAGATACCGGGTTGATGGATGTACAAATAATATTAAAACCATGTAAAACATGCTATATAATACAAAATATAGTTTCCTTAGAGCTTTGGAATAAACTATATTAATGTCCTTCCATTGGAGGTAAGATGTATACTGCATTGTGTTTGCCTTTCAAACTCTTGAACATTCCACGTACAGTTAACAATGGCAAAAGCACTGTTTTCGAAGGTGGAGTCCTCCAACTTTAAGCGATTGTCCTATGTCAAAATTTCAGAGCTCTGTGTGTCGCAGATTTGACTGAGCTTCGCATACATACACACAAACACTTTCGAATATATACGGACTGGTGGCTTCTCGTGTCGAAAATGGCTTCCTACTGAATGGACTTACAGTCCGAGGAATACTACTTCGCCCGCGGCGTGCTCAGTCATGATGGTGACTTCAATAATATTCGTCATCAGTTTCAGAGCCGTGTTCATTGCAGAGGGAAGGATTCATATTCCTGAGAAGGATAATCGGTGACACAATCGTCCACCCCATGATGTTCGAGGGTAGTCCAGGTGACTCCAAATTGTTCAAAATCTCTGTCGCGTAGTTGACAGCCTCATCTGTATCACATGTCGTGTCGATAGACTTTTCAATTTATAGGAAACCAGATAATTCTTGTTAGTGTTGCTTGTTGATGACGTTGACAGCTTCATGTCTTGGTGCAAGATTTGCTCTCAGATACAGCCATGCGTCTTAGGTGAAAACCTGTGCCCACCTATGACAAACATCTTAGATCTTTGTTTGCCGTGGATTTGGCTGGGCATCGCACACACGAACACAGACAGATAAACAGACAGACATCATGGATTGCAGGAAACTGGCATCCTATTCCACGGAATTAAAATGGCAACCTGACTGATATATGTATTATTCCTTGTTTATTATTATCGTCTCTATTGTGTCATATATGTTTCCTCTAAGTGTATAAGTGTCCAACCCTTGACCCCTTTCTCTACGGGGATTGGGTATGAAGTGAGATGAATCTGCATAGCGAATTTTTACGACCGAATGACTTTCATGACGTCAACCTAATCAGATGAGTTAATGAGATGAAATGTTTTTTTTCTAGGGGGCTTTACGTCGCACCGACACAGATAGGTCTTATGGCGACGATGGGATAGGAAAGGCCTAGGAGTTGGAAGGAAGCGGCCGTGGCGTTAATTAAGGTACAGCCCCAGCATTTGCCTGGTGTGAAAATGGGAAACCACGGAAAACCATCTTCAGGGCTACCGATAGTGGGATTCGAACCTACTATCTTCCGGATGCAAGCTCACAGCCGCGCGCCTCTACGCGCACGGCCAACTCGCCCGGTGAGATGAAATGAATGACATTAGCTATGATAGTAAGAATGAGGAGGATGAAACCCGGCGCCGGCATATAGCCCACTCCTCTCGAATAGCTCAAGACTACGTTCTGATCCGACGGACGAATCACCATCAACAGCGTCATATGCCCTCACACCATATAGGACCAGGAACGGTTTCCTACGCCCTGGACGTAAAATGGCTCCTTGAATATTGTGTTCTCTACCTATCTTATGCACGTTGCCTAGCGACAGCGACTCTATGCATTTTATCTTGGTGACAGCACGTTGGATTGTCATATCCCAATGCACGTTTTCCGATGGTTTTTCGTTCATAACTAACCAACGAAAGCGAAAATGAAAATTCCGGCTTCGAGGTGCATTCGGACCCCTTTCCATCTACCCATGTTCAAAATTTCATATCTCTACGTGCTGTAGATTTTGCTGGGCATCGCGCACAGACAGACAGACAGACAGACAGACAGACAGACAGACAGACAGACAGACAGACAGACAGACAGACAGACAAACAAACACTTCGTTTTATAATATTATAGATTGAACTATACTATTTGCTACGTCTAGAATTAGGGCGATGGGCATTACAATTATAGAGGAGTCATTGCTTTCTAAATCCAGCAAGTAGTTCTCGAAGAAACAGGTTGGTAACCCCATTCGAATGAATTGCTGAGCTGATATTGATGATTGTTGTATAAAGGGGCCTAACAGATAGGTCATCGGTCCCTAGTGGCACGAGGTGCAACGAAATGAAACGATAATTAAAACTGTAATCTGAAATGAATGTTGATGACATTATGACAATGAATCCAGAACAACCAGCGGATCCAATTCACAATGCCATATATCCTGAGATGATGCTTCTTGTACAAAGAGGTCCAAGTTCCAGGTCACCAGCCCCTCATAATAATAATCACTTGTAAACCTGGGGCCATGGTGTCCCTCCTATTGTGGTACTAATCACAGGTAACGTAGACCCATGAGATGTCACACATAACGGCACCACTCACAGGTAACAGAGACCCAAGGTGCTCCTCAAATAAGGGTACTACTCACAAGCATAGCAGACCCATGATGTTCCTCACATCGTGGGACTAATCACAGGCACCGGTAGAACCGTGGTGTTCCTCACATAGTGCTACTAATCACAGGATACATATACTCATGGTGTTGCTCACAGAGTGGTACTAATCACAGGATACATATATTCATGGTGTTGCTCACATAGTGCTACTAATCACAGGATACATATACTCATGGTGTTCCTCACAGAGTGGTACTAATCACAGGATACATATACTCATGGTGTTGCTCACAGAGTGGTACTAATCACAGGACACATGTACTCATGGTGTTGCTCACAGAGTGGTACTAATCACAGGATATATATACTCATGGTGTTGCTCACAGAGTGGTACTAATCACAGGATACATTTACTCATGGTGTTCCTCACAGAGTGGTACTAATCACAGGATACATGTACTCATGGTGTTGTTCACAGAGTGGTACTAATCACAGGATACATATACTCATGGTGTTGCTCACAGAGTGGTACTAATCACAGGATACATATACTCATGGTGTTCCTCACAGAGTGGTACTAATCACAGGATACATATACTCATGGTGTTGTTCACAGAGTGGTACTAACCACAGGATACATATACTCATGGTGTTGCTCACAGAGTGGTACTAATCACAGGATACATATACTCATGGTGTTCCTCACAGAGTGGTACTAATCACAGGATACATATACTCATGGTGTTGTTCACAGAGTGGTACTAACCACAGGATACATATACTCATGGTGTTGCTCACAGAGTGGTACTAATCACAGGAAGCATATACTCATGGTGTTGCTCACAGAGTGGTACTAATCACAGGATACATATACTCATGGTGTTGCTCACAGAGTGGTACTAATCACAGGAAGCATATACTCATGGTGTTCCTCACAGAGTGGTACTAATCACAGGATACATATACTCATGGTGTTGTTCACAGAGTGGTACTAACCACAGGATACATATACTCATGGTGTTGCTCACAGAGTGGTACTAATCACAGGATACATATACTCATGGTGTTGTTCACAGAGTGGTACTAATCACAGGATACATATACTCATGGTGTTGCTCACAGAGTGGTACTAATCACAGGAAGCATATACTCATGGCGTTCCTCACAGAGTGGTACTAATCACAGGATACATATACTCATTGTGTTGTTCACAGAGTGGTACTAATCACAGGATACATATACTCATGGTGTTGCTCACAGAGTGGTACTAATCACAGGAAGCATATACTCATGGTGTTGTTCACAGAGTGGTACTAATCACAGGATACATATACTCATGGTGTTGCTCACATAGTGCTACTAATCACAGGATACATATACTCATGGTTTTGCTCACAGAGTGGTACTAATCACAGGATACATATACTCATGGTGTTGCTCACAGAGTGGTACTAATCACAGGACACATATACTCATGGTGTTGCTCACAGAGTGCTACTAATCACAGGATACATATACTCATGGTGTTGCTCACGGAGTGGTACTAATCACAGGATACATATACTCATGGTGTTGCTCACAGAGTGTTACTAATCACAGGATACATATACTCATGGTGTTCCTCACATAGTGCTACTAATCACAGGATACATTTACTCATGGTGTTGCTCACAGAGTGGTACTAATCACAGGATACATATACTCATGGTGTTGCTCACGGAGTGGTACTAATCACAGGATACATATACTCATGGTGTTGCTCACAGAGTGGTACTAATCACAGGATACATATACTCATGGTGTTGCTCACAGAGTGGTACTAATCACAGGATACATTTACTCATGGTGTTCCTCACAGAGTGGTACTAATCACAGGATACATGTACTCATGGTGTTGTTCACAGAGTGGTACTAATCACAGGATACATATACTCATGGTGTTGCTCACAGAGTGGTACTAATCACAGGATACATATACTCATGGTGTTCCTCACAGAGTGGTACTAATCACAGGATACATATACTCATGGTGTTGTTCACAGAGTGGTACTAACCACAGGATACATATACTCATGGTGTTGCTCACAGAGTGGTACTAATCACAGGATACATATACTCATGGTGTTCCTCACAGAGTGGTACTAATCACAGGATACATATACTCATGGTGTTGTTCACAGAGTGGTACTAACCACAGGATACATATACTCATGGTGTTGCTCACAGAGTGGTACTAATCACAGGAAGCATATACTCATGGTGTTGCTCACAGAGTGGTACTAATCACAGGATACATATACTCATGGTGTTGCTCACAGAGTGGTACTAATCACAGGAAGCATATACTCATGGTGTTCCTCACAGAGTGGTACTAATCACAGGATACATATACTCATGGTGTTGTTCACAGAGTGGTACTAACCACAGGATACATATACTCATGGTGTTGCTCACAGAGTGGTACTAATCACAGGATACATATACTCATGGTGTTGTTCACAGAGTGGTACTAATCACAGGATACATATACTCATGGTGTTGCTCACAGAGTGGTACTAATCACAGGAAGCATATACTCATGGTGTTCCTCACAGAGTGGTACTAATCACAGGATACATATACTCATTGTGTTGTTCACAGAGTGGTACTAATCACAGGATACATATACTCATGGTGTTGCTCACAGAGTGGTACTAATCACAGGAAGCATATACTCATGGTGTTGTTCACAGAGTGGTACTAATCACAGGATACATATACTCATGGTGTTGCTCACATAGTGCTACTAATCACAGGATACATATACTCATGGTTTTGCTCACAGAGTGGTACTAATCACAGGATACATATACTCATGGTGTTGCTCACAGAGTGGTACTAATCACAGGATACATATACTCATGGTGTTGCTCACAGAGTGCTACTAATCACAGGGTACATATACTCATGGTGTTGCTCACGGAGTGGTACTAATCACAGGATACATATACTCATGGTGTTGCTCACAGAGTGGTACTAATCACAGGATACATATACTCATGGTGTTCCTCACATAGTGCTACTAATCACAGGATACATATACTCATGGTGTTGCTCACAGAGTGGTACTAATCACAGGATACATATACTCATGGTGTTGCTCACGGAGTGGTACTAATCACAGGATACATATACTCATGGTGTTGCTCACAGAGTGGTACTAATCACAGGATACATATACTCATGGTGTTGCTCACAGAGTGGTACTAATCACAGGATACATATACTCATGGTGTTGCTCACAGAGTGGTACTAATCACAGGATACATATACTCATGGTGTTCCTCACATAGTGCTACTAATCACAGGATACATATACTCATGGTTTTGCTCACAGAGTGCTACTAATCACAGGATACATTTACTCATGTTGTTCCTCACAGAGTGGTACTAATCACAGGACACATGTACTCATGGTGTTGCTCACAGAGTGGTACTAATCACAGGATACATATACTCATGGTGTTGCTCACAGAGTGGTACTAATCACAGGATACATATACTCATGGTGTTGCTCACAGAGTGGTACTAATCACAGGATACATATACTCATGGTGTTCCTCACATAGTGCTACTAATCACAGGATACATATACTCATGGTGTTGCTCACAGAGTGGTACTAATCACAGGATACATATACTCATGGTGTTGCTCACAGAGTGGTACTAATCACAGGATACATATACTCATGGTGTTGCTCACATAGTGGTACTAATCATAGACCATGTAGACCCACGGTTAACACACATTACGGTACCACCCACAGGCAACAGGAACCTATGGTGTTCCTCACATAAAGATACTACCCTCAGGCAGCACAGCCTATGGTGTTCCTCACATAGTGGTACTAAAGGCGGGCAATGCACAATCCCGTGGATTCTCCACATAGTGGTACTACTCATAGGCAACGCAGACCTATTTTGAACACAGTGGAACAAACCCATTCGAGCGCCCGCTCTCCCGCCTCGGTGGAATGCATATGGTGGTACTAATCACAGGCAATGCCCAGACTCGTAGTTTTCCTCACTGAATGGTGCTGCTCCTAGGTAACGTTGACCCATGTTGTTTCTCAAATGGTTGTACTAATTACAAGTAGTCTCACGGTTCTAATTCCTTCGCCTCTTACGACAGGCAGGGGATACGTATGTGCACGACGTACACTATAACCGCGAATAATTTAAAACGCAATATGTAACTAATGCCATTTAGTCACTCTTCCTAGCCTTTTCCCAGTCAGCTGGGGTCGTCCTATCTGATTGCTTCTTGCTATCTTCGACCTTAACCTTGAAATTTTTGATTTCTCTAGATCACACATCAAGCAGTTGCTCTAGAGAGCAGGCGCTACTTTTTCGGAACGGCTGCCAGCTGCGTAATTAGAGAGCATCGGACAGGAGGTTTGCATATCGTGGTGGTACGTGGAGTAACCGTACGGAAATGTTACCATATGGTTATCAGTGATAATAATAATAATAATAATAATAATAATAATAATAATAATAATAATAATAATAATAATAATAATAATATCATGCGGAAAAAAGTACACAAATGATAGAGTATAACAGGGCAAGAATATTATTCATAGAGAAAGGAAAAATAGAGAAATATGGCATGAATAAATACATATTTACCATTAAGAGACTAAAGTTTTCGAATACACTAATTTATTGAAAGGAAATACGTCCATGCAAGAAAAGGTTACATCGAGGGTTATCCTAAAGCAAGCCGACTCATCAACCAAACTTTCTTCATGGGTCTTAGTTAAAGTAGACCACTACCACCATCATCACCGCCATATCAAACTGGTAAAGTTCCCATTAAAAAACAGTTGTACAAGACCTGATGTAAATCCAGGCCTACATTCCTTACGAGTACAAGGAATTCAACACAGGAGACTTTTCTTGGCCAACCGAACATGAAATTGACACAGAATAATAACAATGTAAAAGAGAAGAATTTGGATAAAAAATATGAAAGTTTATGATATTATTTGTCTTCTCTAATTGATTCTGTACAGTAGGAAGCAACAGTTATATCAAAGTATTAGTTTTGCTTGTTTACGATATTTGTTAGCTTAGACATCTTTGCAGAAAAATTGCGAATGAGGGAAAGTATGTATCTAAACACTAAAGTATTAGACCGCATGTTAGGTATTGGAAATCTACAGCCTGTGTCCAGTCAGGAAAGGAATGAATGAATGAATGAATGAACGAATGAAGCCCCATCTATCGGCGAGGATTGGAATTGTGCCAGCTGACGAAGCCTGTCGCACTCTTCTGGGGCTATGATTGATGATGAGAGATGAAATGGTACTGGAGTGTGTTGCTGGAATGAGATGTGACAGGGAAAATCAGAGTACCCAGAGAAAAACCTGTCCCGCCTCCGCTTTGTGCAGCATAAATCTCACACGAAATGACCGGGATTTGAACCACGGAACCCAGTGGTGAGAGGCCGGTGGGCTGCCGCCTGAGCCACGGAGACTCTTATGTTATGTACTGTACCACTTAGTATAATTATCATATGTAGTTCCATGAAATAAATGAAAGTAATTTAATACCAGTTAATTCCAACTGGTTTTCTGAAGTTAGAGGTTGTATATTTCTAAAAGGGCGTAAGTCAATAAAGTTTATAATTAAATACAAAATAGGATGTTTATTTGAAGGTGAAAACGGGTTTGACATAACATCACTTTATAAATTACCAATCAGATAAAAATACGAAAATGGATACTTTGTACTTAGTTTAGACTTCACACAGTCTTTAAGTATTTTCCTATACGTTTATCCAATTTCACATACGCCCCTTTAAAATAATCCGATACAAATAGAGCTGGCGTTGGGAAGGAAATCCGGCTGTAGAACTGGGTTTAATCTACACGTAGATAAGTGGGAAAAGAATTTTAACTTGGACATATTATTAGAGTGAACGCATTGAATTAAAGGGAATGATGTGCTAAATAGACTTACTTCAAGCAAATTGTTATTTAATCAGCCCCGTAATTTCAGGAAGATTTACTGGAGAACAAATCAAATGAGTTTAACTCGGCCAATAACGTCATTATTCTACCTCCAACCCCCTCTACTCTCTTTCCCTTGTTGTACGCAATTTGTCCCGAGGGAAATTGCTAGATGCTTCACATCAGATTTAATAAACTCTCGCTGCTCCAAGGAATGCCACAAACAAGTTGGCGGACCGTTCGTTTTGTACTTTCAGTGGGAAATCGGTGAGACAAAGTTTGTTAGGAGTTGGCCACAGGTATTTACAGCTTTGCACTCCAGGAACTACTATATCTAGCGCAACGTGTTACAAAACGAATGCCACAGCTACTGCTTGAGAAATGTACCTTGCTGTTAAATAGACCGCACTGTTCCACTTAGGACATGGAATCTTATCTGGAAGTGCTTTTAGAAAATGTATTTTCCAATGGTAGAGCAATGTAGTGCAGCAGTAACTTAATGACTTCTTTTTTTAATAGACGTCCCGTGCTCGATTCCAAGGATTTTAATCCTAAATTCAGGTCTAATGTGGGAGGCAGTAGATCCGATCAGGAAACCCAAGCAGCCGGGTTGAATAGCTCGCGACGGTAGGGATCAACATGGCAGGTTCAAGACCTGGCTCAGACGTTTGGTATCAAAAAGTGCCCCAATACGTCAGCTTCGTTTCGGTAGACTTACTGGCATGTACAATATCTCCTTCGGTACAAAATCCAGTACCTTGGTGTGCTGCATCCTTAAATTATTTATTCTGAGCTACTCTTGATGATAATGAATAAGCCGAGCTAATGGCTGCGCGATTTGCGTCACGTGGCTCTGAGTTTTCTTTCGGGAGGTAATGGGTTCAAACCCCACTGTCGGCAGCCCTGAAAATAGTTTTCTGCGGTTTCCAGTTTCCACACCAGGCTGTACCTTAATTAAAGCAACGGACGCTTACTTACTACTCCCAGCCCTCTTCTACCCCGTCGTCACCATAAATGCGTTATCGGTTAAGAGGATGTGTGTCGTGTTGAGGTGACTTACATACTTGTATTACACTGGAGTAAAATTTGTATTAGGTGTTCTGCATCTTCCAATGATATTTTCTTCGTGATACAAAGTACGGACTTTTATAGGCACTGATAGATTAGAATGCAAGTATATGCTATCCTGTTCAACGGTTGTGTCTGAGTCATCAGTCCATAGACCCGTTTGATGCAGCCCTCCATGCCACCCTATCCTGTGCTAACCTTTTCATTTCTGCGTAACTATTGCATCCTACATCTGCTCTAATCTGCTTGTCATATTCATACCTTGGTCTACTCCTACCGTTCTTACCACCTACACTTCCTTCAAAAACCAACTGAACAAATCCTGGGTGTCTTAAGGTGTCCTATCATTCTATCTCTTCTTCTCGTCAAATTTAGCCAAATCGGTCTCCTCTCACCAATTCGATTCAGTATCTCTTCATTCGTGATTCGATCTATCCATCTCACCTTCAACATTCTTCTGTAACACCACATTTCAAAAGCTTCTATTCTCTTTCTTTCTGAGCTAGTTATCGTCCATGTTTCACTTCCATACAATGCCACACTCCACACGAAAGTCTTCAAAAACATCTTTCTAATTCCGATATCAATGTTTGAAGTGAGCAAATTTATTTTCTTAAGAAAGCTCTTCCTTGCTTTGTGCTAGTCTGCATTTTATGTCCTCCTTACTTCTGCCATCGTTAGTTATTTTACTACCCAAGTAACAATATTCATCTACTTCCTATAAGACTTCATTTCCTAATCTAATGTTTCCTACATCACCTGCCTTCGTTCGACTGCACTCCATTACTTTTGTTTTGAACTTACTTATTTTCATCTGGTACTCCTTACCCAAGACTTCATCCATACCATTCAGCAACTTCTCGAGATGATCTGCAGTCTCAGATAAGATAACAATATCATCGGCAAATCTCAAGGTTTTGATTTCCTCTCCTTGGACTGTGATTCCCTTTCCAAATTTCTCTTTGATTTCCTTTACTGCCTGTTCTATGTAAACATTGAAAAGGAGAGGGGACAAGCTGCAGCCTTGCCTCACTCCTTTCTGGATTGCTGCTTCTTTTTCAAAGCCCTCGATTCTTATCACTGCAGACTGATTTTTATACAGATTGTAGATAATTCAACGGTTATGCTATGAGATTTGCATAAATATTAGGGGTACGGCCTTAGAACTCCTGAAATTTATGTTGCTCTTGTTACATCATGGAAGAACGGGTTGCACGACACTTCCTACAAACCAAATTAGTTTACATTCTAACCTATCACGACCTAAAAATCCGATGACTATGGTGGACACTAACCCTTTCCAACCGATGCCAGATTTACTTCGGATCTCAACATGTCTCTCGCTGACCCAGACACGAGATAACTGGAATTTGAAGTAATGCACTCTTCTCCACTTCCAAGTTCACTCAGACCCTGTAGTTTCTTTGCTCTAACCAGACGACGGAAGATCCATACATTCATGCAGCATTTTGACGATAATAATGTGCCCTGTGTTCTCTTTCACAGTTGTCTTCTGAAATGAGTGCGCAGAAGTATAAAGAAAACATGCAAAAAATTACATGTTAGACATTTTAGGGAATGATGATTAGCCTGACCTTTATGAGTATATTGAAGATAAGTGGGAGTGAAACAACCTGTGCATATTTATTACACCTTTTGACAGTTCTAGTAAAAGAGCCAATGCTAATGTGGTCGTTTTATGACTATTCAGTAGCTGTTGAAATACAAGGCATTTTTAGCCTATTTCAAACATTGTCGAAACATCAAGAAAAATCTGATATGGGACATGCATGAGACTGAAAATAACTTGGGAATGAAAAGGTTAAGACCACAGTCATCAATTTTAGGCACGAATGCCGATCATATTTGAGGTATCTGCGTGAACTTATTTTATGTGATGCATTTATTCAGAACATAATACTTTCATTTTGTCAAATACGTAATTTGCTTAATGTACCACTGCACGTAGTACTGATATTACATGGACAGGATACGTCAGCAAAAGTAAATGGGATTGTGACTGGGATGAGGATACTTATAATGAGTAATTTGTGATTTAACAAATTTAAGATAACATTTTCAAGCTTCGATTTGAATCTGGGTCTTAATTTTAATAATATTAAATCAAATTTAACCTGAGTTAGGAAATGTGTTGCGATAATTTCCAACATTATAAGTTTTCTTATTAAAATTTTATTTGTAATTGACAGTGATCATTGTCATCACCTAACGCTAAGAATTTGATTTCTAAAGTAGAATTGGCCCTATAACGATTTCTATATTTTTATATCATGATTACTCTCCTGAAACGTAGTACCTTCGTGTACCCAGTATCCATCCTGAGACGAGTCTCAAAACGGGTCCGAAGGGTATAAACTCCACAATTGCGCAACGCGTTGTCACGTGTTTCTGAGCCAATATAATCTCTTCTTCTTCTTTTTATATCGTTCTACCATATTCACCACATCCTGGTGGGATCGTTGGTGCAAACTGGGTAGCACATTGTATTTGTCACCGTTTTACAGTAGGATGCCCTTTCTGACGCCAACCCTATGTGGAGGGAAATATTCAATCTTGGAGGATTGATCGGTGCTAATTTAGTGTGTTGTCTAAGTAAGAAGAGGAATGTGTTTGGAAAACACAAATATCCAATCTCTGAGTCAGAGGAATTCATTAATTAAAACCCCCCGTTCCGACCTGGATTCGAAGCCAGTACCCTCTGAACCGAACTCTTCTCCAAATATCGGGACACGAAATCTTCTCTCTCATCAGTAAGAAGTTTCTTCATTCCCATTTACTCAAGATATCTCAATAGCCAGCATTTATTATTATTATTAACACCGATGGAGTTGGCCGTTCTATTTAGGACACGTAGTTGTTTGATTATTTACGGGAGATAGTTGGTTCGAATAGCCCTGAAATGGTTTTCCATGATTACCCATATTCACACCTTACCTTACGTTACCTTAATCAAGGCCATGGCCAATACCTTCCTACTCCTGGCCCTTTCCTATCCCATTGTTACCGTAATCACCTATCTGTGTGGTGCAACGTGAAGCAAATTGTAAAAAAAGATAATAACATTATTAATTAATTAATTAATTTATGCCTTTGTGTGTGGTGAAGTCAGTACTCACGAACGTGTCTTACAATTAACCACTATATAAGTACAAAGTTACATAATTTGAAAGTTATTACTTAAGACCGTATAAATTATTTACGAACTACCTAAGTTCATGGAATAGACTAGCATTATAATAGTGAGTTTATTAATAATTAACCTTTTCTATCTACATTTTATCCTAACGATAGTTATACATCATACTGTTGACATTCACTCTAACAATCATGTTCGCGTATTTAGGAAATTTGGGCAAGGCAGATAAAATGAGGCTATTGAAATGCAACTTCACATACTGAAAGAGAGATGATTCCATAGCCTTGCCCCATATACCTGGAAGGAGCGGGTGAATACTGACGAGCTGTTAAAGGGTATAATAAGGGTAGAAGTCGATCTGGTATCATGCCCATGGAAAATCTGAGGGTAGCTATTTACTGTAGGTACAGATTCGTTCAGATGTCGAAATATTAGTATTGGAGTGTGCATGCTGCTTAGTTTTTAAATTTTCAACCAGGATATTTATTATTATTATTATTATTATTATTATTATTATTATTATTATTATTATTATTATTATTATTATTATTATTGTACCGGGAGGTACACCTCCCCTCCGCACATTTAAAAGAAGCGCCGTAAGGAACGCTATCTCTCATATAAATCTTGAAACAGCTACAGTAGTACATGAAGTTGGGACCTTAATCGGAAGATGTCACTCGTAAATAACAGAGTATTGTGTTATTTTAAAGTTTGCTAAACTGACTGGATTTATTTATTTTATTTTGCTGTACAGCAAGAAGTTTGAACTTTTCTCCATAGATGTCCTCACAAAAACCGTGGTCATACACTCTGGTGCATGATGGAAGAACTAGTGATTTAAAGACGTTTTGTGTTCTTATGTTTTCTTAACTAAATTAACGTTCATTTATTTTGATGTTTCAAGGTTTGAAACACTTCCTTCTCGTCCCGCCAGCATGACTCTGGCCAATGGGAAATTTTCTGTAATTATTTTTCAGCCAATAATAAGCTTCTTGTAACTTTTAAACTAAACAACGAAAATGAAAGGGTGTGTCCGGACTTAGTCCAGAGCCTTCTCGAACCATCCCCTCGGGTATATAAGCCGCGATTTTTTCGAGCTACCTTGTCTTATTGATCGTCGTACTACTGAGTGTGTGTGTTAAGACAGGAGACGGGGTGCCTCCTCCTTCGGCAGGCAGAACATCAGCCCAGGTATTGGCCACCAGTTTTCTACGTCTGTAGCTATCACCGCAAACATGCCCGAGGGGAAGTTTCTAAGCTTTAACTGTGTAACCGTTTCATTTCTAAAATGTAAACTTCTTCCTAGAGAGGCCAGAATTGTAAAGTTTTTGCATAATGTTGCCTTGAGTAGGCTGTAAGAAATTGGGAGCGCAGTCTCCTTGGTTAAATTTGGAGACCATGTGAGCTCTTTCCTGGTATTTGTGTAATATTGTGTGGGGCCTTTGTATTTGTAACCCTTAGAACAAAGTGCTCTTGAATTGGGATATTTCTGTCCTTGTCTAAATAACGCAACAGTGGCGAGGTTGTAAATTTGTAAATTGGGAGCTTGAAGCTCTTGTATCAAAATTGTTATTGTACCTGACCTTTTTTCTTCACCTAGTGTAGAAGTTTGTTAAATTTGAAATTTGAAAAGAAATATAACCTTTAATTTTTAAAGTTTTGAAAGGATATTTGAATTTCGTAGACAGACCCATTCAGCCCGCACCTTCTTTCACCTCTCTGTGATACACGAAACGCCGGTAATATTATCATTATTATTATTATTATTATTATTATTATTATTATTATTATTATTATTATTATTTGTACCTGTTCTTTCTAAGGGAATTTGAAGTGGGTTATATGTTGCCTTCATGAATTTATAAGAAGTAACATGGCTGTATTCACAGGTTTAGTGCGACGTGTTAAAATATGTTCCTACTAAAGCGCGTAACAGTAACGTGAAATATGATGAAGCTGAACAAAGCCGAGAGAGAATGAGGACGATTTACAAACTTGATTGTAAGGTACAGTTCCTGGTCCGAATTCGTGCTGAATTCCCCTTGGTTCTCAGGTTGCATATTGTAGTTCTGACCAATGGCATGGTGCTCTGATGTTGGTGATACCTCCCTTAATACCTGCCCTATCCAAAACAGTGAAATGACTCCTTAGTTCTCTAGTTTTTCCCGTTACCAACCTTTAAGTAAAATGCACATGTCCCACGGGACTTGGAATAAAAATCAAATTTTTCGTAATCGTCTGAGTTATTATCCGTCGTGCAATAAATTAATGTAAATAACATATTCTTAAACGTTTGATATATATAGTCTTTAGATAGACATAATATTAACGAAGATATTTGAAAATAATCTTCCTATAAATAACAACTCCATGTTATTACCATGGCATCATATGCACCTGATAACATATACCTACGTGAGTAGAATCCAAATACGTAGTTTGATTGAAATAAGTCCGGCATTTTTTCCGCTTTCAGGAATATACACAAATATAGATAACCAGACAGACAGACAGACAGACAGACAGACAGACAGACAGACAGACAGACAGACAGACAGACAGACAGACAGACAGACAGACAGACAGACAGACAGACAGACAGACAGACAGACAGACAGACAGACAGACAGACAGACAGACAGACAGACAGACAGACAGACAGGGGTTATTTCTCAAGCCGAGCTAAATATTATGCATCCTCTGAGTTTCTCCTATTATGGATCCTATAAATAACTGCAAATCGGTGAGGGTCTCAATCCCTGGCTGCAGATTATCAAGCCCGTAGAAGATAGTCCGTCAGTTGAAGGGTAAACGAAATTATGTACATAACTGAACTTATTTAAAATGAAGGGGAACTTCATATATAGTCTACAGATTTAACATATAATCGGCAGTGCACGTGAAAAAAGAACTCTTCTGGTCTTCGTATAAACCCTCAGTCGGTTCCGTGATTTTTTTAATGATATACATATCTAAACCTGCTCCTGAATGATTAGACTCTAAATATTATTTGGCAGAGATATAATCAATAGTGTAAGAGAAAATTGCAAAAGCTCTTCTGGTCATCCTATAAACCCGCAGTCTATTGAGTGATTTTAAAGTGATATGCATATCGTAACCTGAGACTTGGTGATTAGACTGTAGATATGAAGTTTGGTCGAGATCTATTCAGCCGTTTACCCGTGCTGGCGGAACAAAGAAACAGACACGAAAGCTAAAAACTACTGATACGACCTCAAGTTGACCTATAGCGAACAAAAATATCGAAATTTGGTGAAATAAATGACATTATAGACAGCTGACCCCATACAACTTTATTTGTAAGATTATTATTATTATTATTATTATTATTATTATTATTATTATTATTATTATTATTATTATTATTATTATTATTGTTACCGTGTTTTGGTGGTAGGTAGAGGTGAAAGAAGGTGCGGGCGTGAACGGGTCTCAAACTACGGAATCAAAGTTAATGTAAAATTTAACAAGGTTATATTTTCTTTTCAAAAACAAAGAAATAACAAGTATGGCAGGTACAAAGTAGCAAATCAAAGGGGAGTCACAATATTTACAGGATTTGGGCTTCGAGCCCCGAAAACACAATGCTTGGGCAATCAGCCCAGTTTTACCTCCAAAACACAAGTTTCAACAGAGGGGCAGAAAAACCCCATTCATGCCTCGGAGCCCTTGCTCCAAATTACACTGAAAAGCCTCCACGAGGCATACCACAATCGATTTTTAAAAGAGCCACTCGCTCTCAGATTTAAGCCTTCTCCCAGGCCACACCAAACTCCACCTTCAAGTTGTCCTCAACGGACCTAAACACAGGGGTAAAATACCCAATCTACTGAGGTCTAGTAAATGAAAAGAAGGTTAATTAAATGACCTCTAAGGTAACAATTTGAGAGGAGGCGAACTTGCACTCCTAATACACTTGTTTAAGACCTACTTGGCCTTAGGCCGTGAGTGCAAGGGCTAATCCCATACTACAGAGGTGACTTAAGAAAATAACAATTTACATTACCTTACCGAAGAATTGGTTGAGAAAATAAGTTCACCTCAAGACAATGTGAGTGGGAGCTCGAGAGGGTTAGCACTCTCTATCCCAGTATGTAGCTTTACAAGAGAATAGAAGAAAAGAGAAGTTACATTTTAGGAAAAGGTTACATAGTGGAACGCTTAGAACCCGCCCCGAAAGTTAAACTGCTGAGCTAGCAAAGAAAGAATTTATTAATCGGCCATTACCTGGTTGTTGACCGCTGCCGAGGAAAGAGGCGCTTCCCGCCTCCTGCTATGTACTTAATACACTGAAAGATGGAACAGAAGTGGCCCGGAGACCCAAAAATCAGCAGTTTAAATACTCTCGCAGAAAGTTCTAGGCGTTAGGGGAAAGAAAACACCCTCCCACAAAGATTTTATTGGGTAGGACCCCGCAACAGATTCAAGTTGGGGGAAGATACATCTGATTGGATAGAAATTAATTTAAGAAATTCGGGATTGGCTACATGTAAAACAAGGGGAAAGAGAGGGGTATACAGCCAACTTAAACAATAACAGAAAGAAATTTAGCAAAGAACAAACATTTGAAATAAAAATTTCTTCAACAAAATAGTTCTTTGACTCCGCACTAGGTTGCACTATTGTTGATCTTCAGTAGTGTCCTCTAGAAGAGAAAGTTCACACTTCTTACTTCAAGCTAAACAAAAACACATCAAAAATGACACAGTTCAAAAACTCAAAGTTTTCCACGTGGTGACATCTTCTGAGAAGGTAGAGAATTAATAGCGTAGATAAAGTTCAGACTTCCTCCGGCAGAGGAGTTTCAACTGGCGCACATTTTAAATTAGCGGCGTGGAGGTGTACCGCCCGGTACAATTATTATTATTATTATTATTATTATTATTATATAGAGTTGCTCTTCATTCAGACATTTCTAATATTGTGTTATACCAGTAGAAGAATACGAATATGTCCTCACATTGAAGTTCAATATCTCCATATTCCAAGCCTGAACAGAATATTAAAATTGAGGCCACGACTTACGGAGCTGGCTGTTCCATCTTGTTATTTTCTATTCATTTTTATAAAGCCTCCCCCTCAGCAGCTAAATTGCCTTCACTCTGCTCCTTGCACTGTTGTCACCTTTATTCGGAATTCCACATAATTGAAATGTACTGCAAGCAAGAAAATATGAAGAGGCAATTTCGATAGACGAAGACCCGTTATAGAAATGCTTTACTGAGATAGGATGGGAACATAAATTGGGTCTTCATTTATTAAATTCTATGGCAGTCTCTTGCACTCCTTTTTTCGAAGGACGTGGTAGCATGAAAGAAAACGGAAGCATTGTGTAGCAATGGGAGATTTGAACAAATCTTTTATGTTCCCTCCGGTGCCACATAAATTATAATGAGGATTAGAATGAACTTAAAGGTACACCTCTTTGGCTGAATGGTCAGCGAATTGGTCTTCAGTTTAAAGAACGCTGGGTTCCACTCTCCGAGTGGGGACTACACGAGAGAGGGCAATCATCAGATAGATGTGTACTGACACTTAGGGAATCGGAGAGTGGAATGTTAGAAGCTTGAGTCGTTATGGCAGGTTAGAGAATCTGAAAAAGAAAATGGAAAACCTAAAGTTAGATGTAAATGGTATAAATGATGATGAGAGGAAGAGCAGTATTTTTGGTGCGATGACTACAGAACTAAGAAACCAAAATCAATGGGTGAATATTTTACGTCCAGAAGAAGCCTCAGGAAGAAGCTATGATCAGTACATCATTCACAAAGAGAGAGCTGCATGCCCTCGGGTGTTAGTTACTGTTGTAGTTGCTTTCAGCCATGTAGCAGCGTCAACGTTGCTAAGCCACGTTAAATATTTATTACAAGGCCATACAGGTCAATCATCTAGCGTGCCGGCCTTGCAACATCTGAAAGGATGGACTTACAATTTCTCTATCATCTTTGAGAGTAAAATTAAGTCGCAAATTTTCGCACAGGTAATCTAAGTGGCGTCAAATCAAATTATCTGGACATAACAGCTGATGATGGCGATTATTATTATTATTATTATTATTATTATTATTATTATTATTATTATTATTATTATTATTATTATTATTATTATTATTGCGAGGAATTCGTGGAACGCAGAGGTGTAAGAAGATGAATGGATGGACGGAGATAGACCGAAGTACAATTTAAAACTCTAAAATTCAATTTTTTTTCTTTTCAGATTTTAAACTTTGTTAAACAATAACACATAATAGCTGAAAAGACATGAGGGGAGCTCTACAGGTCTAGAAGCAATAATGGTTTTCAATCAGGTACAATACAGATAATGATTTTTAGAGGTGAGTTAGACAGGTCAATCGTTACACTATTATCAAGACCACTACTGCTTCAATAAGTTACAAGTTAGGATACTACTCTCCAAAATTTACAAGATTCAAGTCCTTCCAAAGGCACAATCTAACTTTTACCAAAAACAAACAGTAGTTACTGTCTTATCCGCTCGACAGTTACATTTAAATAGAAAAGTTTATAAGAATAGTTAACAGAATCAGTAAGTGCCCATTCTACCTGGCTTCAGTGAAAAAGAACAGGCTGAAGTTATTGTCCGGAAATCAAAATGTTAGGAGGCGAATACTGGCACTCCTTTGAAATTCACTTGAAAATTCTTAAAACCCTGTGTGGGCTTATGGCCCGAAGTTACAGAGGCTAAGCGTAGCCTATACTACGGAGGTGGCTAGATGGATAGGAAATGTAAATTACAAAAGAAAGAGATAAGTTTGAAAGTTTACGAAATCATACACACCTCAATACCAAGTTGAAGGTCAATAAAACAGGGTTCACACTCTTTATTCCCCTAGTTAGACTAAGGTCTTTAGACTTGTTTGAAAAATTACATTTAAGATTTAATTTTACATAATGAAAGAGTTTAAAACCTTCCCCTCAAACTAGCTTTCTGAGGCTATAACAGCATTACAAGATGTCTGCCACTACCTTGAGTTGGTGAGCCTTCCGGAGATTTGCCAGGCTAGCGCCCTGCTTCCTCTACAAGCACACTCTACTTCTTGACGGACTGGAGCGATCGAAAAGACAACTTTCACCGAAAGGTCCTAGGTTTTATAGCGGAGAAGAAGGTTTCAGAATTCTCTGGGCCGACGCCCTGAACACACCCCCAAATCCCATTGGATAATTAAATAAATATAACATATTTTAATTGGCTAAAATTTTAAGCAGGCGGGAAGAGGTAGAAATGCTAGTAACATTAGAACACCAAAAACAATCTATTAACAATTCAGTTTTGGAAACATATGAATACCAAATCTCTCTTGAAAATTAATTGTCCATCCCCTCACCAGAAGGAGCATATAACTCGACAGTAGAGTCACCTGGAGATAAAGTTCAGAAGTGAGTTTCACTGTTCATATAACAGATGGCCTCTTAAAAGGCGCTTAGTTTGAATGTACGGAGTTGGTGAACCTCCGGTACAATAATAATAATAATAATAATAATAATAATAATAATAATAATAATAATAATAATAATAATAATAATAAAGAATATTTTGTCCTTCAATGCACTACCCTTTGACAGACTAAGTACTGTATATTATATTTCACCTTCTCTGCCATATCTCTCTTCCAGTATCTCCTCATCCTTTCTTCCACTTTCATCTTTCCCTCTCTCTTGGAAACCTCTGGACACTTTAATAAGAATAAGAACAAGAACAAGAACAAGAACAAGAACAAGAACAAGAACAAGAACAAGAACAAGAACAAGAACAAGAACAAGAATAAGAATAAGAATAAGAATAAGAATAATGTTATTGGCTTTACGTCCAGCTAACTACTTTTACGGTCTTCGGCGACGCCGAAGTGCCAGAACTTAGTCCCGCAGGATTTCCTTTTAAGTGCGAGTAAATTTGCAGACACGAGGCTGACGTATTTGAGCACCTTCAAGTACGACCGGACTGAGCCACGATCGAACCTGCCTAGTTTGGATCAGAAAGCCTACCCCTTAACCATCTGATCCACTCAGCCCGACTCTGAACACTGTGAGTAGTTGCCTAAATCGATCCCTGGCTGCTATGTCCTCTTCATTCACCTCCACCATAGACAGGTCCGTTCTCGTCCAGCTCAGCTCTGCCTTCCTCCGCCTGGAGTATTCGAAGATGCTTTTCGCCAGCCTGTTTCTGTCCATCCTCAATAGGGATCCAATGAATTTTATCTTTCTTTTCCTCACAGATTCAAAAGCGGGTAATAATAATAATAATAATAATAATAATAATAATAATAATAATAATAATAATAATAATAATAATAATAATAATAATAATAATACGGGAATATCAACAGAAGAGGGTTCACACATTCAAGTACCTCGGAGAGATGATGCAGGCCAAAGGGACGGAGAGATCAGCTTACGAGCAGAGAAGACAAAAGGTGACCAGAGCATTCTGAAAGACTGGGAACATCTACAATAAATCATGTCTATCACGTAACACCAAAGTGAAACATTATAACACGGTCATCAAACCTGAAAACCTGTACGCATATGAAACATTGGTCTTGAATCGAAAAGGTGAACTAGAAAACATCAAGAAAGTAGAGAGAAGAATTGTCAGAAAAATTCTAGGGCCCAAAAGATACAAGAAGGATACCGGGTACGAAGTAGACAGGAGACTGTGCAGATATCCAACATAGTACACGACATGATGAAACGTCGACTGCAATTCTATGGTCTTTTTTTTTTACTAGTGGCTTTACGTCGCACCGACACAGATAGGTCTTATGGCGACGATAGGATAGGAATGGCCTAGGAGTGGGAAGGAAACGGCCGTGGCCTTAATTAAGGTACAGCCTCAACATTTGCCTGGTGCGAAAATGGGAAACCACGGAAAACTATCTTCAGGGCTGCCGACAGTGGGATTCGAACCCACTATCTCCCAGATGCAAGCTCACAGCCACGCGCCCCTAACCGCACGGCCAACTCGCCCGGTAATTCTATGGTCACATCAAGAGAATGCCGGACAGCAGTCTAACTAAACAGATCTTGGAATACATCGAAAGCATAAAGAACATGAAGTGAATCGCTGCAGTTAGAGAAGACTTGAAGGATGCTGGCATCGGAGACTCGAAAATACACGACAGATGGATATTCAGAAACTACATAAGTGGAAAGTGGGCTGGGAGGTCAAGAAATTGAAGACTGGAACAACTTGGTCTGAAGAAAGCACACAGTGAGAAGATGAAAGAAGTGTGGCGCCTTAGAAAATCTCACATCAAGTAGACGCTTTGCGTGGTCCATTAGTGGCCTATACGACTAAATGAATGAATTAATGAATAATAATAATAACAATAATTTAACAGCATTTCTTATAATTCTTCTGTATCATGAACTTGAGGATCTTGCTGCTGCATACAACACGTGCAACCGAGCAAGTAGTTGCGTGGTTTGAGTCACGTAGCTGTGAGCTTGCATTCGGGAGATAGTGTGTTCAAACCCCACTGTCGGCAGCCCTGAAGATGTTTCTCCCTGGTTTCGCATTTTAACACCAGGCGAATGTTGGGGCTGTACCTTAATTAAGGCTGCGGCCACTCCCTTCCCACTCCTAGCCTTTTCCTATCCCATCGTCGCCATCGTTCAGGATTTGGGCAACTATCTTGCCTGTCCTTTCTCTGTTGTGAGCTGCTTGGAGTAACTCTGCCGATGTCTTGAGAGTCCAGTCACTGAGGTTTTCTAGCCAGAAGATTCGTTTCCTGTCGACACCTCTCTTTGCGCGTATCTTTCGCTGCAGAATTTCTTGCAATAGACGGTATCTGCTTCGTTTCTCATGATGTTACTAAGGTATTGGGATCTCTCGTTTTTACAGTGGTCAGTACTTCCTTATTCTTTCTCACGCTTCAAAGGATCTCTGCGTTTGTAACTTGATATTCTCAGCATCGTTCGGTAGAACAACATCTCAAAGGCGGCAATTAAGAGTTCTACCACAACTTCATTCAGAGTTAGATTTATTCAGTAAGCATTCCTCGTTGGCAAACTTGGTTGTCGATAAAAATATTTGAAATGAAGTGTTGAGTTGAATATCATTCTCCTCCTTTCATTTCATATCTGAGATTAAAGCCAGTCGTAGATGGAGGATATATTCATCTAATGTGTCTGTTTCTCCGGTGGTTGATAGTACGGTGTGTTGTATGTAAGTGAACAGAAGTTTATGAAGACGGACACAGACACCCATTCCCCGAGCTAGAGAAAGTAACCAAATTCAACTAATGTGTTCCGAAGTTTCCATCAGCCTTCAGTCTCGACAACGCCCAGAATGTTTCTGAGGATTCTTATTTCTAAGATCTCTAGCTTCTCGAACTTGTCTTTCATAGACAGGAGTTCAGTGTCATATAAACCACACCAAACACCATGGCACAACAGACCCGAAGGGCCATGGACTACCAAACGACTGCTGCTCAGCCTGAAGAACTGCAGATTACGAGGTGTCGTGTAGTCAGCAAGAGGAATCCTCTCGGGCTTTATTCTTGGCTTTCTAGACCGGGGGCCGCCATCTCTCTCTCAGATAGTTTCTCAATAGTAATCACGTAGGCTCAGTGAACCTCGAACAAGCCATCAGATCAAGGTAAAAACCACTGACCTGGCCGGGAATCGATCCCAGGCCGGCATGCTACCCCTACAGTACACCGCAGGGCCGGCATTCACTGGGATATATGCATACTCCATGAGCCAGTCGTTAACGAAGTACAGTAGGCTACTATAAGTTGGTGAATCCCAACAGATGTGCAGCATTAGAGTGAAATATTCTCATTACATTTCATCTGCAAACTATTATTAATACCGTACATGAACATCCCCCGAGAGTTCTCCATATCGTGTTGGTTCCACGAGGCTTTGTTCGTGGACTTCACATGCATGCAATAGGCACGTGATTCTCTGGAACTGAACCTAGGAATCACGCTACTTTCATTAAAGAGCTATGTAGTGCCTTGGCAACACGTTATGGAGCCGGTGGTTGTGATCATTTTTTTTGCTAGTGGTTTTACGTCGCAACGACACAGATAGGACTTATGGCGACAATGGGATAGGTGTTGGAAGGAAGCGGCCGTGGCCTTAATTAAGGTACAGTCCCGGAATTCGCCTAAAGTGAAAATGGGAAACCACGGATAACCATCTTCAGGGCTGCCGACAGTGGGATTCGAAACCGCTATCTCCCGGATGCGAGCTCACGGCCGCGCGCCCCTGACCGCATGGCCGAATCACCCGGTGATTATTGTTTTAAGGGGAAGGAAAATGTGAATCTAGCTATCTTAATATTACTCACAGTCAGAAGAGAAAAAGGAAGATTACATTACGAAAGTGAAAGTATCGTCAAAAGGTCCATGAAGAGCATGGAAATGAAAGACCTCCTAGTCCTCTCAAATATAATAATATCGTTGCTAGAAGAGAACAAGAGGGGTCGAATATGACGGTGAGGGGACTTACACAAGTAAGTGTTATCAATATAAATCTCAACTCTGTATCCCGTGGTTGGATTTCGGGAGAAGAAAATGTTATCCTCTTCCGTCTTCCTTTCCGTGTTTTCTGGAATTTTGGCCTGAAAATCACTAATTATATGCCTGATGTTGTTGGGTATTCAGCCAAAGGCCGGTTTAATCCACCAAATCTATCATAGATAGCCCAGGCGCCACTGAAGAGGCATACTGTGGAAATGAGGAGTGAGGTAGTTTGCCGTTGCTTTTCTCACCGAGCTATAAGATGCTATTGTACATCAGTCTGCCAAGCCCACTGAGATGCATGCACCAACCGACCCTGTGAGCAATATTTTTACACCATTCATAACTGGGACTGGCTGTATAAGGAATGGTATTACTAGCATCGCTCATACTTCGGTCACTTTCATATTGTCAATGACAAGGATGAGACTCAGACAGATCAATGAAAGTAACAAATTTCTGTAGTCAATATCAGAAGACATAGTGCACTGTAAACACTACATCTCGCCAGCAAGATCATATGTGCCTTATTTAACATGAGGCCGAATGCCCTATACCACCAATGTTACTTTTTATAATTTACGTTCTTTTTTTCTCAGAAACCCTTAAAGATCAGTGTTTGAAATTTACACATCATATTCCTCAATTCTGAATAAGTGCTAGAACCTTAACAAAATGCGGGAAAATAATCATTTTGTTGAAAAATTAAAAATAATTAACTATGAGAAACAACTCAAAAGATATTCGTCAAAATGACCTCATCGTAGATCCTCAGGTGTATTACTTACACATTCAGTTACTGTTAAAATTTCATGACACTGCGTTGTTTGATTTTAGACAAAAAGGTACATAAAAATAAATGGTTTGATAGAAGGAAGTTTGGGCTCAACTTGTAGGATTCCAGCAAGATATACCAGATATCCTGGATTCAGGAGGTCAAATGGACTGTATCGTGATTGACCTATCTAAGGCATTTGGAGGATAGATCATGGGAGACTACTGGAAAAATGAGTGCAATTGGACTTGACAGAAGAGTGACTGAAGGGGTGGCTAAGTTTCTAGAAAATATAACTCAGAGAATTAGAGTTGGCGAAGCTTTATCTTTCCCTGTGGTGGTGGTGGTGATTATTGTTTTAAGAGGAAGTACAACTAGGTAACCAAAGAGGTGAATTATACCCGGCAGTAATATTAGACTTTTATGTTTTCTTATATATAGCAATGGTATGTGTAAAGATGATGTTATTCTGTACAGAGTAATAAATAAGTTACAGGATTGTGAGCAACTGCAAAATGACCTCGATAATACTTGAGATGGACAGTAGGCAATGGTATGATGGTTAACGGGGTTAAAATCAAGTTGTGAGTTTCACAAATAGGAAAAGTCCTCGTAGTTTTAATTACCGCGTTGATGGAGTAAAAGTTCCTTTTTGGGATCATTGTAAGTGTCTAGGTGTTAAAATAAGGAAAGATCTTCTTTGGCATAATCACATAAATATGATTGTATTTGAAGAAAGTGTACAGATCTCTGCACGTGGTTATGAGGGCATTTAGGGGTTGTAGTAAGGATGTAAAGGAGAGGGCATATAAGTCTCTGGTAAGACCCCAAATAGAGTATGGTTCCAGTGTAGGGACCCTCACCAGGATTACTTGATTCAAGAACTGGAAAAAAAAATAGCAGCTCAATTATTACTGGGTGATTTCCGACAAAAGAGTAGCGTTAAAAAAATATTGCAAAGTTTGGGCTGGGAAGACTTGGGAGAAAGGAGGCGAGGTGCTCGACTAAGTGGTATGTTCTGAGCTGTCAGTGGAGGGATGGCGTGGAATGACATCCGTAGACGAATAAGTTTAAGTGGTGTTTTGAAAAGTAGGAAAGATCACAATATGAAGATCAGTTTGGAAAAAGAGGACACGTTGGGGAAAATATTCGTTTATAGAAAAGGGGAGATAGAGATTGGAATAACTTACCAAGGGAGATGTTCAGTAAATTTCCAGTTTCTTTGCAATAATTTAGGAAAAGGCTAGGAAAACAACAGATAGGGAATCTGCCACCTGGGCGACTTCCCTAAATGCAGATCAGCATTGATTGATTGATTGATTGATTGATTGATTGATTGATTGATTGATTGATTGATTGATTGATTGATAAATGGATTAGTTTTCAGAAAATCAATTCCAAAGTCAAAGAATGGTAAAAGTAGCAAAAATTCGTCCTACTAGACAAATAGGACAAATAGAAGTACAACGTATACATTCAATCAACGCCGTAATTTTGTTAAATCTATCACTATTTTTACAGAATTGGGTTTAGTCTTGAAAATATTTTTCCGGCTGAGTCTTTCTTTTACAAGCACTAGAGGGCGTAGCTACAGTTTCGCTGTCATTAGTAATATCTGTTTCCTTATAAACATCAAGCACCTTATTATCACACGGCTCTCAAGAATGTGTTATTACATTTTTGTACGCACGCGTACTTCATAGCATTGGAAATTATACAACAAAAATTGGAAATTATAAAACAGCAATTCAATAAAAATATAAATTTATCGCAAAGTACCTGTTTCTACCAACACTAGGCAGCCTGAAACTCAAGCCGGTCTAGCGTAGACGTCAAGAAAATTCGACAGTTCTAACCCTTCAGAAAAACAACTCAATATTGCAAACATCCTAGGGATATGAGCTACGAATTTTACGTAAATGAAATATAATAAAGTATGGGAATATATTCTTTATTTATTCCTAAATGTACAATCCTTTTATTAATCATCGCTATCCGGTAGATTAGATTAGCAATTTACCATTTGCTGCCACTACGAGCGCTAATGTGTGTCAATGCACTTAAGCCCTTATAACTACATTCGGTGTGGATTTTTTTAAAATTAAATAAACCCTGAGGTTATTGAACCAGGGAACACATTACAGAAAGAATTATGCAAATAAGTTAATTTGTCTAGGGTGTGAAAAAAAACGAGTTAAGAAACAAGTGATTTTAGACTGTTGTTCCGGGAATGCAATTAGGCCGGAAATTATTTTCGATATTTTTTTGTCTGATAGAGGTATCCAAGGCTCATGATTTGAAAGCTTTTCGAGCTATTTAGTCCTTCAACGTTCGGCACAATTGAGGAAATTGCTTAATTGTAATTTTTTCGTTGCATGGGGACCTCTACTTTGTCTGCCAAGAAATGTTTTCAATATTCAAAAATAAATTCAAAATACTTCTAATAGGTTGTGATGGCCTATTGCAGTATTTTAGGGGATTAATATCTAAAAATGCCTAAAAAATAAGAGCTCTAGGTCATTTTAATTAATCAGTGGATATCAGGCAATATTGATTATAAAATGACGGTGATGTAATGCACTGGCAAATGTGCGACAAAAGTGTAAAATGCGATACAAATTTCAAATTGAACAGCATTCAAAAACAACTTCACATCTCACATTAAAAGAACAGAGTGAGGATACGAAACAGCTAATTTTAACCGACCTGAGAA